>NC_142711.1:42706638-43956638 GCF_055471065.1 Atractosteus spatula
TTTGAATGCATTTCTCAATGCTAATTCTTTCTAAGTTCCCCTTTAAAGAGAGCTGGTGAAGGCCTGGAAGATGGTATTTAAAAGTAGTGCTATTCTCTCTTATCACGAGAAAAAAAGAGATGGGCTCTATTCAAAGAGTAACATTTATTGTAACGACTTTATCAAATGGGTCAGATGGGCCAGATGATCTCCCCTCATTTGTAAACTTTCTTATGTTGTGACGGTACGCACACAATTGCTTGGGAGTTGGTGTGGGGTGCGTGCAGTGTTTATTTGGGTGCATGTCTAGATTCATGTCTTTGAAACAAAATGTATTTGCAAATCTAATAAACTCAACTGGACTGAGGAAAAAAAGAGCATGAGATACTCAGTTTGCAGGCTGATAATATTGTAGGCACTATTGGGTGCTCCTCTAGGCAAAGTAGCACTGTGTAATGAGTATGGTTAGTATCGTAGTAATTCTTAACTGAACTTGCTTGAATCTGGATTTCTTAAAATAAAAAAGCTCAGTTTCTGGTAGTGGATTAAATGTACAGTGTGACTGGACTTTTTTGAAAAAGAAAAGTTGTTGAAACAGTTAATGATGTCATATCTGTATGAAAAGAGCACTTGAGACTCCCCAGCCTTCTCTCCTGCAGGACTTTGGTACCTGCTGCGGGAATACTGTGGTTTACTTTTGTGGTCCCCAGTGCTTTCTGTTCCAGTTCTTACTTCCACAGTTCTTTTCTTTTGGGCAAAATTGGCAGACCAGTACACCACACCAGTAACATCCAGTAAACCTTACTGCAGCCTCTGTACACTGATGGGCTGGGACTCTGTTGCTGCAGTGTGCTTTATCTGTGACAAATAAGGAAGTGACTCTTACAGTACAGGTTTGTATTTTGGATGTGGTACCGAGTGTTGCAGTTGTCATTTTTATAGCACGACAACCTAAAAGCTGAGTTATGTTGGAGCAAAGATGCAATTACACCTTCCTTTAAAGGATTAATACTGCAGAAGTCAGAGGGCAAGCAGAGGAAACAGGTCATACATTGTATCCAGCCCCAGGAGTGCTGTGGTTTATGCTTAAAGCTTAACATATGGCCTTTCTATTACTGTACTTCTGTATTGTACTTCTCCCAACCCTTCTGTAGACTCTGTAGCATGGAGGTTAAAACAGTGACATTGAGTCCAGAGCTTGTAGGATTTATAGGAAACTTAAGTCAATATATCTGAACCACTTTCAAAAAGAATAAATAATTTACTCAAACTAAGAAATCCAGAAACCCATATGGTTCAGTCTAAGACTGATCATCCCTGCTTTAATTTCGCTGTATGTAGTAATGCTTTCAGTCATGTCCTAGATATTCAAGACAGTGCTTAGATATTGCTTGAGCACTTCTGGTCTATCCCTTTATGGCTTGAAGTTTTGTTTTTGTGTAAAAAAAGTTAAAAGTGCTCATATGTTGTAGACTGCCATACACATCTGGCTCTTCAGGGTTTAAACTTTGGTCAGTGGCCAGACCAGTGTTCACTGACCTTGATTCTGCTGTCTTATGTCTCACTGAAAATCTTCCCTTCCTCCACAAAAAATGTTCTAGCCATTTTCTACTGACTGGACTTTCAAGTCCCAACAGGCCGTAAAGGGTTAATCTTTAAACACGTGGTCCTTTAATGTACATTTAGGAAATGCCTGCCTGTACGAAAAGTGGTTGCTGAAGGAGAGCTTGCAGAAGTCTGGTGGAAATGGTGATGCAAGCATGTGACATGCGCTGCATTGCAAAACGGTGGTTGCAGGGAATGGTGTGCTTAGCTCTCTCTGTACTGAGTGTTGAAAAAAAAAAAACCTGCTTTGTCAGGATCTAGAAACCAGCTCTGCAGAACAACAATGTACAGATGCACTGTGAAAGACTCGGCTGTAATTTGAAAAAAAAAAATGAACTCACTGAAGTTCAAGCCAGACCACAGCAAAGAACGTTTTCTCATCTATTGTATTCAGTGTGGGGGCTGTTTCTTTTTTATGGTTTGTTTCTGTCAATACTGAAGATCATACATGGAAAGGATGTGTTACCATGGTGACATGACAGAGAAAGGAGCGTGGCCCTGTGTCTAGTGTCCCAATCTTGTTTTCGGTTTGATTTGTTTCAACATCTAACTTTTAAAGAGTTTTTCATGGTGCTGTAGCAGGATAATTCAAGGTGTTGAGGTATCTGTCCTCTTCACAGAAATAATTAAATAGTCATTTCAGTTGGATGCAAGGGAAGCATTTTCCTATGTAATAGATCACTCTTGGGCCCTTCAGTGGGCTAGGCCTGTGACAGGACAACCCTCTTAAAGTTCTACCTTTGATAAATTGGTCGTTTTTTTCTTGTAATCAGTTTCATTGCAAGAAACTTTTCCTTGAAAGTTATAATAGAGTAACAATGTTGCACCTGATTCATAGACATCCAATCAGACAGATGAGCTATGTCAATATATTCTATCGTTGTTTGTTTTAAAATGATTTTTTTCTTTAGAAAAACATGGAGGTGGGGTTGAGAATTTGTCACAATAAATTCCTCTGATTATGTTAAAGGGATTCTTCTGTCTTACTCAGCTAGAGGTGAGTCTGTGATAAATAGCCCCAACATATTTAGAAGCTGTTAATGAATATTTACTATGTCAATTCCTTATATGTATTCAGATCTGTGGAGTTATCTGAAAAATAAGTTTACAAAATTTAATATTACCGCAGTCTATTGTATAAGGTGTTACTGTGTTGATCTTAATGTTTTGCAAGGCAGGTGACTTTATTCATGGTGACTTATAGTAGTGCACAATTGTAAGGCAGAAGGGTTGGTACAGCTGTTGTTAAGTTCTCTAATGTTTGATCAAATCATTCACATTTAACTAACTAGAATATGCCCTTTTCATTTCCTAGATCATTTTAGATAGTTATCTGGTAAGTTAAAAAAAAACCTTTTCAAGGAGTAAAACACTCCTGAAAACTGATGATAATTAGCACTGATTCTCTGTTAAATTCCCACGCAAGCATGAAGGAGCTGCAAGTATTTCTGATCGTTAACACATTCGTCAATCACCCCTAATTCGAAAATCAGATTAGCACAATTTCTCCGTGACAAAATAGATGTGACCTAATGAAAATGCCAAATTAATGATTTGTTAATTAACACTGGCATGAAAATCCCCCTCTTCCTGTGTTGTGAAACTAGCTGCAGAAATAAAGTTGTCTTATAAACACACATATGGCCACTTTCTATGAAGCCATTTACTTTTCTTTTTCAGTTTCCTCCCCCAGACATTCTAAGATTATGTTTTTTGTGGAACATTTGGGCTCGCAGATGATCATCTGTAGCAAAAAGACAACCTTTCTCAAAGTGGCACCTCTCAGATGTTACATTAAATGCTCACTAAAAAGGATGACAGCAGTGGTGAGGTTCTGTAGTTCTTTGCCTGACCTCAGAACAGTTAAGAACTAGACAAGGAAATTGATCAAATTAATTAAAAAAAAAATACCAGAATGAAAGTATGTTGATCAGACACAGTATGTTGTTTAACATACAGCACGTGGTCAATGATGTGGTGACTTTGCTGTCACCTGAAAGGTAACATTTTCTGCTGTTCAGTGAAGTCAGAAAGCTGCTTGAGTCACGTTGTAACCACTGCTCTTTGGACAGTGGAGAGAGCCTCATCTGCTGACTGCTTTTCTTTTTTTTTTGCTTCCTCTGAGGCCGAGCGAGTTTTTTTTTACTGTTTTCTAATGGCATATATTAAACCAACAGTTCTGTGTTTGCTGTGAATGAACATTTTTCATTTAGAAGAGTTTAACATGACAGAAAGAGGATCATGGTCCAGTACTACTGGACTGAACAGTACATACAGAGGTATACAAGATATTAGGTATATCACTAATGTATAGGTCTTGGACAACAACAATGGTCAATTCATAATTCATGGTCACACAGAGGGAATTATTTCTCAGTATGTGGCATGCTTGTTAGCAGAAAGGGCACATCTTTTAGAAACTGACTAAATGTTAGAAATTATTCCTTTCCCTGATAAGAATCCAAAACAAATCTTTAAAAGCTGATATACCGTCGCTATAAGCAACTTCAGGGATCTATAGACTGAAAAACCAGCATGACATTTTCTTAACTTAGCCTATTCAGAACTGGAAGGACCAAATCCATTGAATTACAAGATTTCCCACAAAGCTTTCTTTTTTCACTTGATTTCATCTGTACGAAATCAAGCCCCTTTTCATGCTTTGCAGTACGTCTTCTGTAATAGTTCCTGGAAGTCTCATGTTGTTGATTTTTTTCCTCAAGTGCAATGAATGACATTTTGGTCAAGTGCACTTTTTTTTGCAAACTGTACTGCATTTTTTAAAGAAAGCTGAGGAATATGCATGATTAACTCAGGGCAGTTATTGATTGTTCTAAGAAGTGGCTAGTTAGCCTAGGCTTTACTACAAGACTGAAGAATAATAAGAGGGTTCATGCAGTTATTTTTACATTGTGTATCTTTAGGTTTCTCATTTCCTTGATTTTACTTCCCTTTCATGATAATCATGAATATGAAGGTGTAAAGCTTGACAGAACGGAAGATTGTTACCACATCATCACATCTTGGGTTTGCAGTTAGTCAGTGATCAGAGATATTTTTATGGTAATTCAATAAATAATCCGTAGTAGGCAGGGATATTCTTTAAACATAGAATTTATGTTCCACTTAAGGTAACAACAGAAGGTTGTTTATGGTAAATACTGCTTCATAAAATAGCATTCAACTTTTTTGAGCTTGTCTAATGTGAAAAGGTCATGCTCAAGATTTTCAAGCCTTTCTTTTTCCGTAAGATCTGAAAAGATCTGAAAACAGGCGTGACGTAATGAATAAATGAGCTTAAAAGTGGTTTCTTCCCACCCTACTTGCTTATCTGACAAGACACAGCAGTCCTTGAGGCATGACATCATTAATGTAGATTATCATAGAGTACATCCTAGTTTAGAGGTAATTAAGTGTAATGCAATGAGGATTACAGTACATTTTAATTACGGCAACATTGTATTGCAGAAGCACACCCTAATACAAACATAAAATGGATAAAGCATTGACTAATCTGAGTTATTAAGAACTTAATTCTTGCTTTAAGTTTTTAGAAATTCTTTTTTCTTGTGTGGTACAGTGTATTTTAAAAACCTGAAAACATCAGGGCAAAGATATTCATACGTACCAAATTAATGAAGCAGTTAGAGAGTGTCTTGTGAAAGTATTCACTCTCTCCCAATTTTGAAGTCCCATTTTGTTGCATTAGAGGTTTTTCCACTGTTTCACCCATATAAGTGTTCAGTTACAGTATTCATGTTTTGATTAAAAATACTGTAGTCAGAAAATGTGTATACTTCATATGAAATTCAGCAGAATGGGACATACATTTGCAAGACACTGTAAGTAAAGGATCACTGGGGAATTGTGTTGCTTGCGGTTACTTAAGATTTGTTTGTGTGATGAACACCACAATTTTTTTACAATTTGCAGAACAGTAGCATAAAAAAATGGTTACAAATGAGACAATTTTGGTTCATCTAATCTATTTAAGGTTGTTAAGAGCTCATCTCATCTGTCTGTTCATTGAAACAAGCCAGGGTATCGACTTCAGCTACATGGCTGAGTAGCTGATTCCAGACTTGACCCTTTTAGGTAAAGAAGGTTATACATGTACAGTAATTGCATTTTTTTGAACTCTCCACTCGTTTCCTCTGGTTGATGTTTCACTGATGATTCTGAAAGAAGTCCACTGGGTTGACTTCGTCAAAGCCCTTGAAGGTTTTGAATATATAGACCAGGTCCCCTCATAATAATCTCTGTTAAGGATCACGAGGGTTCAGATCAAGAAAAAGATTCAGTAATTATGTGGAGCCACCATTATTGATATAGACAGCGTTACAGAATCACCAATATTTTTATCTGACTCTTATAAAACCTTTGATGTTGATCAATACATACAGCAGTATGTAAAGAGAATAGAATACAAGGATGTGTGTGTTAATGAAGTGTATGTGCATATACAGTAGGTTTATGCAACAGCAAATAGGGGGTCTGTTTTTTCTCATTGGTTTTGGGGGGTTAGGTGTCATATATAAAATATAAATTATACAAAAATCTTTTTTATCCTCATATGCTTCTTTAACCTGTACTGTGTATGTGTTTTCAAAGGTTCTAAATTCCTGATTTTAGGGATTCTCAGTTTAATAGGTGATTTACGGAGTAGTTGATATGGTGTTTTTTCAATTTGCTTGAGCAGCTCACACAACACGGAGATTCATGAAGAAGTCTTGCTCTCCTTTAGCTAGAAAAGGTGTTTGCAGTGGCAACAGAAGGCCACTGTCATGCTGGAAAGGCTATGGCTTTAGTAAAGACATCATATTAAACAGGCTAACAACTGCACCTCGAGCCATTTTGAGCAGGTGGTGTGATTTGAAAGGTGGACAGACGAAGCTGCTTCATTAAACTTCCTCATGTTGACATGAGAACAGTAATTCTGTTCTGTGATGCATGGGACCAAAAAATTAAAGCTGCTTAAAATTCCACATTGATCCTATAGACAAGTTACACATTAAAACTATGAGGTTATTGGCTGGAAGTTAGAACAGAGTCAATGAAATGATTTTTCATGTGCTGTACGCAATTGCAAGTGTTCATTTAAGAAAGTTACTGTTTTGAAATTCATGTCACTCTGGAGCTCAAAGACAGCGACCAGTCAGTTTAGATCATTCTCATGTGGCTATTACCATGATTCTAAAGGAGTTACTGATGCTCTCAAATTGAAAACCATGCAAGGTTTATACATCACACCTGTATTTTTAAAAAGTTTTTAAAAAGTACAGACAACAGTCTGCAGACAACAGTGATTAACAAATCACAGATGATCTGTTTTCAGACAGAACTGTTTAATAAGCTTACCCCAGAAAAATCAGTCTTCAGTTAAGAAAAAAAATATATGTATAATGAAAAGTTTTCTGTGGAGTCTACTTTATTTTTTATATTCCACTGGAAACATTTCCAGTGTGATACACACAAAAAAAATATTTCACTTTGGGAATAATACTTTAGGAAATTGCTTGATGAAGCCAAATTAATGCAGCTCTTTAGTGTCTGTTTAAAAGTGGAGTGAAAATAGTGCTGCTTAATGTTAGATGCACAAGGCATAACAATTAGGTGGTTTTGTAGTGGTTAAATGTAATATTGAAAGAGAAATGAATTCCTATGGCTTTTGTGCCACCTGCAAGCCAAATTTCATACAGATATTTTTTGTTCCTTCAAAAGCTCTGAAGTCACCCTGTTTTTTGTCTTGTTTTGGAATTTTGCCACTATGCCAAGCTGTCTGGAGCTGTACTAAGTGAAACATCTGCTGTCATTGTGAGTGTTATCAGACCACTATTTGTTAAAACCTGATTCCTGAATTGAGAGAGCCCGAAGGAGAGTACAGTGATGTCAGTAAGGATGTCTTTTGTATTCCCCAGAGTGTTTAAATCTGACACTATAACCTTTTTTGGTTCGCATTTTCCAGTCATAAAGCTTCTAGGATATGACACTGTTTTCCATGGATATTTTGTTGTGTAACTGATGTCATGAACTGTGTCCAGCAGTTTACTTCAGAAAGCCACACATCAGCTTTGGGAAGGGGTAATGTGGAGGCGTACTGCTTGCAAACAGATTCTGGGAGGTGAAATTCAGTATATTATACAGGATGAACTACTCTTGTCCATCTTCTCTGGCATGGCGTGGTTAGCCAGTAGTTAGATGTCCACTTATTGTCCAGTAGGTAGATGTCCACTTCTTGTATATGGGACCAAGTTTCCTGAGGTCCAGTGAAGTTTGCTGACTGCCACATCAAGCAGTGGAAGTGTTTGTTATTTTGCTAAGCATAAACATTTTAATATCGGTACAGCAAAAGTGTAATGGATGAAGACAGTGGTACAGTATGTGCCTTGCGTGTGTTTTACAATGTAAGGTCATCTGCAACGAGTGATTTGACCTCACGACTTAAGCGTTTCACTGAAAATGAAAGTAAAAAAAGTGTGAGTGTTCGTAAGAGATTGAGGGAGGGGAAAAGCAGTGATTAAAATGCTACAAATAAATATACACATTGACCTCCAGTGGTCTGCCAAAAGTGTGTGACTTGATTCTGGTCAGGCCCTGAGGGGGCCAGAGTAGTGAGGTTCAGCGTGTTCTAATGCAGCAGCGTGTGCAGAGCTGAGCTCTAATCTCATCAGGAGGCTGCTCTGATTTAACCCACTATGGGATTCAGTCTGCTGTGCTGGGCTGATGTGACATCATCACAGTTCGACATCATTCTGACAAGAATTATGGAATGTACCGTCAAACAAATTATCAATAAAATCTGAATGTAAGAAGCAACTGCTGATATGAGGGGATTTTTTTGCCTTTTCTTTTTCACACAAGACGTTAACGTAAGTGTTCTGTTATCTGTGGCTCACAGAAGGACTACCTTGGGGGATTACCAAATGCTGTCAGAACACAAGAAGTATTGTCTGACTGAAGGCCAAGCTGGTGATTGATACTATAGCAACTGATTTTTTAAAAAGTTTTACAGGCTTAAAGCACAGGTAAGGTGGAGATTTTAAAGCTTTACTGAAACTCCTAAAATAAGGGAATTGCTCGATTCAGAAGATTGATTCTTGATATAGAATTCACAAGGGTGTAATGGTACAATAGAAACTGCTTTTAGGCAGAAAACAGTACCTTTCATTTTCTCCTAGAATGGCAGTCTGGAGCTGAACTTTCTTTAGACAAAGGAGAAATTTAAGCCCTGGTTGAGTTTGTTGACATACTATAAACATACATAATTGCACGATGATCTTACTCTTTCAGTATCTCTCCTTTTAATAATGAAAAAATAATAACATTATTTTATATAGCGTCTTTAAAGGTGGCTTCTCAAAGCGCTTTACAGAATGACAACAAAAGTAGATAAAAAGAATACACAAGATAAAATACAATTACAATACACAGAGGAGACTGTGGATGGTGATACTAAGTAAATTAGGAGCGGAGGGGTAAAGAACAGAATCAGTTAAGTAAAGGCTCTTCTAAAGAAGAAGGTTTAGAGTCTGGATTTGATGGAGTTTAGAGAAGGTGACTCTCTGATATCCTTGGGGAGAGAGTTCCAGCTTGAGGGCATAACAGGAGAAGGCCTTGTCACACATAGAATGTAGACGGGCTTTGGGGACAGTTAGGAGACCAGAATTAGAAGAGTGAAGGTTGTGAGGTGGGGAGTAGGGCGATAATAGTTCAGACAGGTACTGAGGTGCCAAGCCATGCAGAGCCTTATAGGTGAGCATGAGGATTTTAAAGTCCACACGAAATTTGACAGGAAGCCAGTGCAAGGACTCCAGGATAGGAGTAATGTAATCACTTGCAGTAGACCTGGTCAGGATTCTGGCTGCCGAAATTTGGACCTACTGCAGTTTGTTCAATGTAGATTTAGATACCCCGGTGAGTAGAGCATTACAGTAGTCAATTCAGGAGAACATAAATGAGTTGATCAGCTTTTCAACAACAGTGATAACATAGGGCATAGTCTAGCGATATTTCTGAGATGGAAAAACTATGTTTTGACAATATGCTGCACATATTGTCGAATGTTAAGCCAGAATCGAATATCACCCCAAGGTTTTAAATTTAGACTGAATCTCAAGTACAGAACCATCTACAGATAGGGTTACAGGATTGGCTTTACAAAGTTGATGGAGGTGTGCCAATAAGCATGACTTCAGTCTTGTCACAGTTAAGATGAAGGAAATTTTGAGTCATCCAAGTTTTTATGTCAGAGATGCAATTAGATAGAATAGAGACAGCCACATCAGTGTCAGGTTTGGTATGGATGTATATTTGAGTATCATCAGCATAGAAATAATAGCTGAGGCCATGTGATCTTAAAAGCTGACCAAGTGGAAACATGTAAATGCTGAAAACCAAGGGCCCAGTATTGAGCCCTGAGGAACACCAGACTTAACAAGACCAGTTTCAGACCTATACCGATTAAGAGAGACAAAGTGACAACGTTCAGTGATGTAAGATTAGAACCATTTGAGAGCAGTGTCAGAAACTCTAAACAGTCTCAAGACGAGAAAGTAAGATGTCATGGTCAACAGTGTCAAAAGCAGCACTGAGATCAAGAAGGATGAGTATAGAAAGTGAACCAGATTCAGAAACTATTAGAAGATCATTAGTGACTTTGACTAGGGCAGTTTCTGTGCTGTGAAGTTGATGGGAGCCGGATTGGAGGGGCTCAAAAAGGTTATTTGCCATGAGGTGGTTATGTAACTGAAATGTGACAGAACATTTTAGAATATTTGCAAGAAAGGGTAAATTGGAAATGGGGTGAAAATTGTTTAGATTGTCCAGAGCCATGTTAGGCTTTTTTGGCATGGGGGTAATGGCAGCAGTTTTGAGGACCGTTGGTACAATGCCAGTGATTCATTTATAATATTGAGGACAATGGGACAGAGAGAAGAGAAACAGGCTGAAATAAAGTGGTGGGAATGGGATCTAAAATAGATGTGGTGGGTTTCACGTGTGTAAATAGTTTATTGAGGGATGCTGGGTCAAGAAGAGAGATGTTGGGGAGAAGGGAACCAGAAAATGGACTATTCATCCATTTCCTAACCACTTTATCCATGATGTGATCACAGGAGAGCCATAGCCTATGCCGGCAGGTGCAAGGCAGGATACACCCTGGATGAGACGTCAGACATGCAAACACATTCAGCAGCACCGATATTCCCCGAAGTGTATTAACCTACCAGTATGTCTTTGGACTATGTGAGGAAATTAGAGCACCCAGAGAAAACTAAAAGAACATGGAGAGAACATGCAAACTCCATGCACATAGCACCCCGGTAATTGAACCCAGGGCCCCAGAGCTGCGCAGCACCAATGTTAACCAATGTGTCGCTCCACTAAATGTATCATGGTTAATAATTGTCCCGTTGTGTTTAATTGAGGGTCTTTAATGAGTGATTCCTTGTAATAGGGTCCTTCAGCCTGACAGTATAGAAAATCCTTGTCCCGGATTGGTAGGTTTGAACACTATTTTGAAACTCAGAAACGATGAACAGTTGCTTTCAAAAGACAAGATGTCAAAGGTTGTACTGCCTCCTGTTAATTGCTTTTGAGTCCTCTTTAAGTACTTTCATTGTAGGCTGTTTTCAATTCCAGAAGTGACTGAGAATTTAAAGACAACACTAGTACGTGTTAACAAAAAAGCACTATATACTGTATATATAACAATATTACACCCAGAAAACACAGCCTACATACACACTGACATCTTGTTGGCTTCGAATTTTGATTTTTTTTGTGAAACACACATATTTTCCCTCCACCTTTGACTTTATGCATCATCTTGCTGTTAAGCAGGATTTTAAGAATGATTCAGTATCTGCATCATTTTTTATTCTGGCTAGGACCCCTTGTATAAATGCATGAAGTTGTTTTGGTCTCTTAACCTTTAATTTGTATCTACATCCACATCTGTTGTGCTGTTCTTCAATTCTATCATTTTCCCTGCTCAGATGCACTAATTAGCTAATGAAATAACTCTTCATCTGTACTATTGTACAGATGAAGCACATAGGCTTTTTGTCTGTTGGTACAGACTTTTACTGCAATTACTGCAATACTTATGTCATATTGTCTTCTGTTTATGTAACCGTATGTACATTGGGTACTGAGTGTAGTGCTTTCAGGTCCCTGAGCTCTCTGGAACATCCAGAACCTCTTTGTCAGATTTGATGTTTTCTTGGGCTGTCCAGGTTAGGTGTTCAAGGTGCATTTAAGACACTGATTTGAATCTGAAGTCCAATCGCATGTTTTGCAGTGGTGCCATGATCCAGTTTGTATGAATTCAAGCTCATCACAAGTTGACGTTTCAACAGATTTTTCAGAGAAAGGGAACAGCAGAGCCCATAGAATATAGAGAGATTGCTGTGCAGTGACGTCCAGTCCTGACTCACCTGATTCAGATCCCTTGCGCCTGGGTGCTGGTCTGCTGATGCAGTGGGCTTGACTGTCATTGGGACTGTGCTGCTCTTCTGCTGGGGTGTAGGCCTGGGACAATGACTTGAATCTGGGATGTGACTGGACACTCTTGTGTAAAATGTGGACTGTCCTGTTTAGCATGAAGGAGGGTTGGGGACTGTTTGCTTTCATGAATAACCAGATTGTTGCCAGAAACTGTGTCGTCCTTATGCTCGAATTAAAAAGCTCAGAAGGAGTTTATAAACAAAAGTTGTGGTGGGAAAACAGCCCCCGGGCTGTTCCACTGACCTAGTTTCCTTTTTTGTGTGCTTTTGTTTCTTTATAGTTTTGGCTAGTAGAAGTGGTGGGGGGAGGTCTTGCTGTGCCTGTCCAGTGGTATTCCTCTTCCTAGTAATTTCCTCCAAGGAACTGGTGTTTGTGACAGGAGCACAGCCAGCAGTCGCATGCAGTTAGGAGGGATGTACAACAGCAGTACAGAAAATTCAAGAGATATCCAATGTCTTTTAGTGAGCTGTGTAGCCTTACTGCATGTGTTTATTCTGTGGCCCTGTCAGATAATCCAGGCAATACTCCTGTATTCACTCCTGTTTCGTTTTTTGACTGAAGCAATTTGTGCTGCAGTAATGAAATTAGGATGAAATAGCCTTATCTCACAAGGATTATTGCTGTTATTTTAATAGATACAGTAGTGTTCTCCAATAGCTTCTTTCTTCCTAAGAGTACTGTTTTAGAATTCTGCGTATATGTGTATTATGCACACATTTCCAAGATGAGCATGGGAAAACAATGTCTTCTAACATTTCGTCCAAACTCACTACTTTGTCTTATTGAAGACACCTATTTTTGCATCTATCACTCTCTTGTCATTTTTTAGACTGCACTCTTCATCTCGTCATGCTCAACTTGAAGTGTTTACTGTATATGACTTGTATGCCACCCGGGGCAGAATTACAGATGTTGATACTCGGAAGCTGTTTTTGGATTGCTTTAAAAAAGCTGCAGTGACGATTCTTACACATTTATTTCCTTGTCTGTGTAGCATCTTAACAATGAGAGTCAATGAAGATGGAAACATGACCGTGCTCAAGTGAAACATAGTTTCTTGTACATTACGAGTAACAAAACCACAGTCACAGAAATAGTTTCAAAAAGGTCTGTGCACTGTTTAGTTGGCGCTTGTTAGTGACCTTTTCAGATGCCGTTTGTAAAAAATGATATAACTGTGTTCACAAGAGAACCTGGTAATATTAGAAGTTAAATATTGGGTTTTACGGCACTTTTTAACAGTAGGAAAAGGTTGCAATGGTATGCTTTTTCAGAGTGTTATTTTGTAACACCAAACAGAGAAACAGAGTTTAGCCTGGTGGTTTTTGCTCATTTGAATTACGCATGGGTTTGTTAAGCCTAGCAATACATAAATATTAGTTGTATAGAGTGCATATTTCACTAACGTGCTATTCAATACTTGGATCTGAAACTTCTGCGCTACAGCTCACGTAATAGGAGTGCAGTGTTTTCTGTTATGTGGTGTGCAGGAAAAGTGGGAAAATATCCAGTCACTTTTGTGTGCAGAGTACTGGAAAACATGTAACATTCCTGGTATCCCAGAAGATCTTGAGTTTTTTGTTCGTTTGGATTTTAAGCGGATTTCTTATTCTTGGAGAGCAATGTGACATTTTAAAATATCTTTCTTTAAATAGTTTAACCTTCAAGGAGAACGGTGCTGTATGGTTTGTGGTTATCTGTGTTCGGTAATGCATTCACATTTAGCTTCAGGCAGCTTCAAAGGGGCAAGGAAAAGCATTTGCAATTCTGTTTTTTTTTCAGCTGACTGCTCATCTCTAAACATTACAGATACATGGAAATAGGCTGTTAGCATTTGTGTTGGAATGGCCATTCATATGAAGTTTAGCCATTGTAATAATGGTACAAAATAGTGGAATGAAGATGTTGTGGTTATTCAGCAAATGGCAGCCCATGACATTGGTTCTTCTATAGAGGGCTTTATCAGTATCAGACAGAACCCTGTGATGTTTTCATTATTCATTTTGCTTTCTATAAAAAGAAGGATGGATAAAACTGCCATTATTGAGGTTGTATGTCTGGGGCTCCAATGTGTTTTTAGCTAGAAATGTCACTGAGCCAAATATTCTAGCAATTATTATTCTAATGTTATTTTCAGGAATTTGCCCATTTCTGTTCAGCCTAGAAAATCTCCAGCGTCATCCTGTGTTTCACATGGAACCCAACAACACAACTGTGAAACACCATCATATTTTCACGTGTTTTAAAATGGTTTTTTTTGGATCCGGCTCTGGTTCTCTGTTGACACTTCATAAGAACCTGTTAATTATGCAGAGAACTGCAGGGGCTTTGCTACTTAATGTGATAAATTTCAATTAATTTCTTGCCAAGAGAAAGAGTGTCAGTTTGACACCTACTTTGCCTTCAGGCAAATACGATACTGGTTCTTACAATCCTCTTCTGCTCTAGGAGCTGCCAGGAATCTGAATTGATTCTGTCTAGATTCTTGATAATGTGATATTGCGCAGAAAGCTTGTCATTTTTTTGTCATTCCACAATGATGTGATTAATTGAACTCGTGGCATAGGTGTGACCTTTTTCAACCTACCAGTTTTCCTTTAATTTCTTACATTTTTAAACCATTAATTGTAGAAATAAATGTATAGTGAACTTGTGAACAAATAAAAAACCCAGCTATTGTCAGCTATTGGCAGTTTAATGAAACAATAGAATCATACACTGTAGTAAAAACATCTTTTTTGTTTGTTATATTGCAGTATTTAAAGTAACACATCTAGCTCTGAGACAAGTTTGCAGTACCAACATTGAAAAATAGAAAAATAACATTGTGGTTGGTAAACAAAATGATTGGTTTCAAGAGTAAGCAATTTTACAGTATTAACAATAATTTACAGGCCGAAAAAAGTTTAGGTCCAGTTATGCTTGTAGACCATATTTTCCAGAGTTTTTTTTTTCTCAATAGAGAATATCTTATTTGTAAGTGGTATTAAGATTAGTTTTATTCTCTTCTGAAGATTTTAGCAGCACATCTGGCTTAATTGAATAAAAAATGGCTTGTTTGTGTGGTTAAAAAACACACAGGAACTCTGAATGTTCTTTATTTGCTAATTACAATGAGCATTGTAAGGACTGTGAAGGGTGCACACTGGGTGCTATACCAGAGGCCACTGTAAGGGTATGGGGAATTGTAATTTATACTTTACCTTCTGAATTGTTAGAGGTGGAGGAAATTTTAGTGTTTAAAGAAGTTGAAACTAACGCGGTGCACCATGGCGACACAGTGTTTGGCCTTGTGGCCTCACACCTCAGGGGCCCTGAGTTCTGTTCTGGACCTTGGGTCCTGTCTGTGTGGAGTCTGTATGTTCTTTCTGGGTTTGTGTGGGTTTCTGGTATCCTCCCACGGTCCTTAACATACTGGTAAGTTAATTGGCCTAAGGGAAAACTGGTCCAGGTGTGAGTGTCTGTGTCTGTGTCTATCTGTGGCGTCCCGTCCAGGGTAAGATAAGATAGATAAGATCACTTCATTGGCCATATACAATTTGTCTTTTTGGATATCCCAACATATGAATTTGTCTTTTTGTATATCCCAACTTGCTCTCCATGAGACACACAGACAGGGAGAGAGAAGCTTGGGGTCAGAGCACAGGGTCAGCTATTTATATGGTGCCCTTGGAGCAGCTGGGGTTAAGGGTCTTGTTCAGGGACCCAATGGAGTAGGATTCCTCTGCCGGCCGCGAGATTTGAACCAGCAACCTTCCAGCCACAGCTGCAGTTCCTTAGCCACAGCGCCACCGCTCCGTGTACCCTGCCTCATGACCCTTTGCTGGTCAGTGATATGCTCCAACAGTTAGAAGATGGATGGATGAAACTAATGCTTTAATTTGTTGATAATCTAAAGGACATTTCATGACTGATAAAAATTGATGTAAATCGTTGAATTGTTCCTTTAAACAAGATATGTATATAACTCTGTTGTATGTTTTCTCCTGATGTTAGTTGCCCTGTGTTAGGGTAGGCTATGCTGTACATGTTTCTGTGTTTTTCATACATATTGATTTTGCAAAAGAGGACTGCATTACTGTTTTTGTTTTAGCGTAGTGCCATTGGGAAGGGGAACTGTGTTTACTATTTAGCCAACTCATTCTCTCCCAAGATGTGCTGGAATTGCATCTGTGAAGCTGAGTAATGTACAGTTAAGAATTTTAAAGTTGGAAAGGTATACAAATTATTTACAAAACATTGTAAAAAACAGTTCCATAATATTTTTTTTCATAAATGACTTGAAGGTCAGAAGACTGCTATCTTAAAAAAAATTAAATATTAAGATGTGTCTGTTTCCCATATTATGATGTTGTATTGCAGATATATTTTTGAATTGCATGACAGTATTGTGTTCAAGATTGCATTTCAAAGAATTTGGAATTATGACGGAGTGTGTGATTGGAGGAGTACAGTAAAGCACGATCTTCCATGGATGAAGGCAGGGGAGACCGATGCATTTGTATTTTACTAAATCCATAAATAAATCATTTGAAATTTGGCATATAGCAATACTGGAGAAGCAACACACTTGGAAACAAATGTATTTAAGTGTTAATATTCTAGCTTTTCCTGTTGAAAAGACATTTAATTTTTTAAATGCGAGATGACAGCTGAGCATGTGTGCTTTTTTTCTGTTGAATTCAAAACACTTTCCAGGAAGTATATATTTTTTAAGCCAAGAAATTGTACAAAATCCAACTGAACCTATTCACAATTACCACATATATCTGTAAGTAGCATCTTACTGAAGAAAACTAATTTTTGGAAGTGCGTTCTTGTGATGAGTCATGCTCTTTCATCAGCAGTCTCTTATACTTTATTAATTGGAATACCAGTGAAGTACTGTTGTGTGGCACTGTGAACACCTACATTGTATGCATGTGCTGAACCAAGTTTGACTGTTCAAAAATACTTGAAGATTGAGGGTGAGTCAGCTAGCCTCTAGGATGCAGAAGTAATCATCTGCAGACACGTAATAACAAGTATTGTTGTGAATAACAATTGTGGGGCTGGTAAATACATACCTGCCTTAACTAGATATTGGAAATAGTTCCCATACAATTGTAATCTTGGCACCAGGGTATCATCTTAGCATTTCAGAGAAGCAGTTTCATTATCTTTAAACTTGTAGCTGCTTTTAAGCTGATTCACTCGGAATAATGAAAGGAAGATCCTAGAAAAGGCTTACATCATTTGATGTCCAGTTCAGTAATTGGCCACTTTTCCTGGCGAAACAGTGCTTTCATGGCCAGGAAACATTATGAGCATGAAAATGACAATAGCAGTGAATATCCACTCTTCAAGAGGGGAAAAATGATTGCTTTCACAGTTTCTCGTTTTTTGTTTAATTTTCTTGTCTTTGTATAATTCTGCAGTGATAGCTAATGTCATCATATATCTTAGTATTGATGAAGATTGGCATGATGTTAGTGAACACATATGGGAAAAAATAAATCTGAATAATCCGACCCTAATAGGTTCTGACAGCTGTCTGTTTATACATAGTATAGTTTTGGAAAAAACACATGAAATTGTTGAAAGCTAATCGCTTTCAAACAAGTGTGATACTGTATATTCATCAAAGTCCACACGCAGATAGATTGTTGCAGAATCTAAATGTTGTAGAATTGAAAGTATAATTGTAACCGTATACTTTGTAATGAAAAAAATGGGACTCAGTGGGTCATAAGATTGATTTGAACAATATTGCAAAAGTAATAAGAATATGGCACAGGAAGTGTCAACTGGACTTGTACATGAGTGATGACATTGATCTAACATTTTGGGATTTAAACAATTACATATGTTTTTAGATGGGTGGAATTCATTTTTAGGATGTACTGTGTTCAGATTTGGCTAAAGAAAGCAGTTTCTTGATAGAAATGAAAAAATATTTTTTAACAATTGATTCTGTTTTATGATTCCTGACTGCTAACTCCCCAGGAATTAGTTCCTGACTAATTCCTGACTGCAGCTGTCTCAGCTGCTCTCCTCTTGCCTGTCTTAAGTCTCTTACTTTCCATCTACAACTTTCCATCTTCTCCATTCCACTCCAAGAGCCTGTTCACTGTCCACACTCACCCCTCAGAGATGGGTGGAAGGGAATGATATAGGAAAGAACTACCTATATAATTCAGAGCTGCTCAGTCCCTGATCACCTCCTCAAGTCTCATCTGTTTAACACATGCAGTATGATCTCTGAGCTCCTCTAGTTTGTGCGAGACTCATTGATTTATTCTTTACTGTACAAAATATTTCTATATATTAAAATTGCTTTTGCTAACATTTTCATCTAAGGCTGAGACTATCACACAATGGTGGATTTAAATTGAAGCTGTTAACGTTTTCCAAAAAGAAGGACATTTTACCTCAGAAGAAATATAGATATAGGTAACTATGAAAATCAAGAACCAGACTGAATCTGTGCTTTAGACTGGTCACATTTAGCTATGTTCTAACTCAATAAATATGCTACAGTAAAGGAAAAGGTGATTTCTTTCTCCAGTTAAAAGCTCATTAAAATAAGCATTTCTGAGCCAAGGAAAATGACCGTGCTAAAAACAAGAACCAAAGTACTGTATGCAAAGTGTCAGTCCTTACCATTAAAATGAGCAGATTTCAGAAAGCATGTTTTATCTGTTTATTCCAAGCTTAGCCTGCTGTAATGGTCATCAGCAGGTTACAAAATGAGGTGGTGGTGAATCAGACAGTCAAAATGATTCAGTTGTGGTTTGGAGATGCTAATTAATCTTAAATGAATGACTGTATTCACAAATGAAAAGAGTCTTGTCGCAACTTCTCTGTGATACTTGTGTACACAATTAAAATTGTTCACCAGCTTTCTGGCCAACTAGAGTCCAGAGCTAACATGGATTTTTTGATGTTATAAGACTTTCCCTGGATGGGATGTTAGTCCTATACATGGCTGCCACCATACCTAGTTCATACCCAGTTATATGGCTAGGTGGATTGGAAAAATTGAGGTTCAGCACCTTGATCAAGGATACAGCAGTGTTGGTTTTTTGGGATTTTGAATCAATTCTAAAAATTGGACCTGAGCTCTCTAACCAGTAATTTCAGGGCAAACAGGGTGGGCCAGAAGTCAAGCAGGCCTTCCCTGTGTTGAAAAGGTAGGAAGGGCCTAAAGTTAAAACTGAGAACAACTGGGAGAAGTGAAAGGAGTGCTTGCTTTTTCTCTAAATTTAAATGTAAACCAAAATACAGGCATTTTGTATTTTGCATTCAGGCAAAAATTATTGCTGTGCAGCAGTTATATCGGTCCATCTCTGTCATCTGTGCTCAGCTGCTCCCAGTAAAAAAAAATTGAATTGCAAATTTTTGTCGGGTCTGCTGCTGTTTGATTGGACTTTTATTTTGTTTCCTTCATGAAGTGGCTGCAGCCTGCAAGAGGTACAAAGGTCCACATGGGTGTAGAAGCTGGCCTAACGGTATAAGTCTCTTCCACCTAGATTGATGAGGAGGCTTTTGAAAGCAGTCTAACCCTTAGAACGCTTGACTGACTTGAAAGCTGGCGTTTTAAATCTTTTGAAATCCTTGCTTCCAATTTTCGGTTTGTGGTAAAGGATGCTGTGGGATGACCTTTGGCCATGATTATTTTCATCACGGTTCTCACTTCCTCTACAAGGTGGTGCTTTTTTTTTCTCTGTAAAGCCCAAGTGCTTTTCTAGATCTCGTTTTGATACATACATTGCAAGAAATGCAAGAAGTCCGAAACAACCTTGAGTAGTAAGCTTATATAATATTTTTGGCTTTGTTCTCAGAACAGTTTTCAGAACGGTGGCTTGCCTAGAGCTGTTAAATATGTTTGGATTTCTCTCTCTTCATCTCTCTCGGTCTCACGTTTTTATTTGTGAAAAAACATGAAGGTTACGGTGTGTCTCCTGACGAACAATATCGAAACTAAGACGCTTCACTGTGGCTTGTGTCATTGGATGCAAATTAACATTCTTTTCTGCAAAGAAAATGAGATTTTCCAAGAAGCGGTCAAATTTCAAGTCCAAAATACTTTAGTACTGTAGATCAAACACTGAAGTCAGCCAGGGAGTGTTTTTTTGCCTTACTTGGTGCACTTCACTGTCATTGGTCTGACAGGCTGGTTTGTGGAAGTGGAATTTGTCACAGACCTACATTGTGTGTTGGAGTAGCTTGATTGATTTTTTTGCCACTTTTGTTTCCTGTCTAGTTTGACTGGGTAGCTTTGCACTCAAGATTACACATCAGTTTCCGCAAAGGGCTGACCCTTGAAACCTTGCGTAATTCAAAGTGAATCAGTTGCGCTGTTTTGGGGGAATTTATTTTTGTGTGTGTGCGATGGTGGTCAGGAAGTGCATTTTCCTCTTCTACTTTAATGCCAATGCGAACAAAACCACAGTGTTTCTCTTGCCTGATGCCTTCAGCCAGAGAGTGAGAGCTCAGAACAGAAACAGAAACCCGCGCAAAACTGCGCATGCATGTGTGGCACTGAAATTCTGCATTCTGTTGCTTGCAGAAACAGAGGTTTTTATTACTTGGCCTTGAAACCCCACTTGATTGGCTTTGGGGTAGTTCATGCAGCTTTGGGTCTTTTATTATTATTAATAATAATAATAGCTTATACTTATATAGCACTTTTCTGGACACTCCACTCAAAGCACTTTACAGGTAATGGGGACTCCCCTCCACCACCACCACTGTGCAGCCCCACCTGGATGATGTGATGGCAGCCATAGTGCGCCAAAGTGCTCACCACACATCAGCTATTAGTGGGGAGGAGAACAAAGTGATGAAGCCAATTTATAGATGGGGATTATTAGGAGGCCATGCTTGGTAAGGGCCAGTGGGAGATTTGGCCAGGACACCCCTACTATTTTCGAGAAACACCCTGGGATTTTTAATGATGACAGAGAGTCAGGACCTCGGTTTTACATCTCATCCGAAGGACAGTGCCTTTTTGCAGTAAAGTGTCCCCGTCACTATACTGGGGCATTAAGACCCACACAGACTGCAGAGTGAGCACCTCCTACTGGCCCCACTAACACCTCTTCCAGCAGCAACCTTAATATTTCCCAGGAGGTCTCCCATCCAGGTACTGGCCAGGTTCACACCTGCTTAGTTTCAGTGGGTTGCAAGATGTGAGTTGTAGGGTGACATGGCTGCTTTTGCTCTGTCATAGGAAGCTGCCTAATGATGTAATTAAATAGTTAAGTTGGAGAGCTGCAGAGGATTCAGAAAGAGGGTGATTCCATGAAAGGTAAAAAGAAGGAAGCTGTAGCAGATGAGTACATCATGCGTCTTGACGTGTGAGATCAACCACATGAAAAGGCCTTGCTCACAGAAGAGTGCAGGCCAGCATGATTGAGAGTCATCATCACTCTCATGTGCCTGAATAATTGGTCCGGTTTGAGTTCAATAGATCCTTCGCTGCTGTGACATTTTGTCAGATGTGTTGAGCCGAGCAAAAACAGCACTGTATTTTTGGTTAAGTTTGTAGGCACCCATGCTGTAACCTTTCCTCTGGCTGTCCAATCAGATGCAGCAGAGTTGTTATTGGTGCCTGTCCTCCCAGTGGCATATGGCTGATGACGCATGGTTTCAACGTTTGCTGTGCTCATCTTCAGTGTGGGAGCATATAGGATTGAGTGACAGCAGCCTGTTTTGAATTGAGTTCTAAATAGCAAACATTTAGTACAGAAGGTATAACCATGTAGTATGTATATAGTTTTTTATGTTGTGTTTACTGGTTGATTTGACATTTTTTGTAAAAAAAAAAAACTAAATATCATGCTTAAGTCATTACAAAAATTGTAGGGTTTCCATGTTGTTGTCTGCTCCAGAAAATTAAAGGTCATACACAGAAACTACGATCTGAGATCTGCCAGCAGAAAACACACAGGACATTAATAGGGTTTTTTTTCCCAAAATTGCATGAATGAGGCATACAGTAATTGACTCTTTTATTTGCGATTCTAACTGAAGCAAGCCAGGTAACAAAGTGAAAACCATTTAAGTGCTGTATTTATCAAGTGTTTTCCACTATGCTGCACTGACGGCAATTTTGTTTTCGAAAAAAATCACTATACTCCTGCAGGATTGCATAAATGGATCGTTTACAATGAATATGAAGAACATTGTTTGGCATTTCCATGGTGGTGGTGTTCTCTTGCTGTTTTTCGGAAAACGAGTGGCAACTCTTGTACTGGTAAATGTTATAAATATATATAACTAGATCTTCGCACATTTGAGCAATAACGTCATCATCAGCCAGGGGCCTGACAGATGTCTGCTCCTCACAGCCAGGCAACAGATTACTCTGCGGGGATGAAAGTCTTACAGGATGTGGATGGTCTGGAGTTAAATGTCTCATTGGTAATGTCTCCTGATGATAGATGCCGCAGAGTTTATTATAGGGGGTAGCAGGAGGTGGGGATGAGGGGTTGTTTAATTCATTTTCACTCCAGACAGTGGAAAAAAAAAAGTCATTGACTGGGAGGGAGGCCAAATTATAAATGAGAAAGCACCAGCCGTTTAGAAGAGAGGGCAACTGTGGGGAACTCATTGGTTGCATTTACGTGGATAATTGCAGAGGCTAAAAATAGGAAGTAGAAGCTTTCTGAGTTTTCACCCGTGATGGTTTAATTACTATTTTTTGCCCAAGAGTGAATGAATACACAGGCACATTTGTTGCATATACACATAACGTACATCGGGGATAGCCAGCTCTGATGTCCTTCAACTGTAGAGGTTCCTGTTTTTAATTTAATCGAACATTTATTTTTATAGATTAATCGTAAATTTGTCTGGTTCCTAATTGATAAAAGGGAAATGAGAAACCGTGCTGGACTATAATGGTTTTCACTGCTGTGTGCTACCGGCTTTCGGTTTGCGGTTTCGGCCTTTTTAATAAAAAAACCTAAATGGAGGTACTGTAGCAACAATTTACAGATTCTCGTCTTCTGCTCTTGTCCTGATGATGTCCCTTGGGGGATTCTTTTGAGCGGTGACGAATTACTTGCAGGTTTTCCAAGTCGTCTTTTTTGGGCCCTTTTGTTATTGCCCTAAAAAAAGACTTAAACATTCCTTCCAAACTTCCACATTTATTTGCAAAAGGAGAAGCAAGTCCAAATCCCTTGCAGCTCAAATGGGTTTTAAGTAGACCCCCATTTATATTTCCACCTTAATGTTTTCCTCTTGAACGGTTTTGCTGTAATGTATAGTAGGTTATTCAAACAAATGTGTAGTGAAAAGTGTACGCTGTGGAGCAATGACATGTGATGGATGCTCCACTGTGGACTTTAACAGTACTCACCAGAGGGCACTGTACTGGCTCAGTGCGACCATCATTAATGTTCCCAATGACTTGCCTCAATCCTGTTATGGTCACTGGTGATGCAGGCACCTTTTATCACTAACACATGGTGCAAAGTTTCCATGATATAGATGTTTGAAACCAACTACGTTAATGAACCACCTTAATTGCCCCTTTACAAAACCACCTTTGCTTTATTGCCAGTGTCAACGTTAAGAAATATTGTGATAATAAAGAAGTTTTGTATATTCTCAAGGCACCTTTACAGCTGTACATCTTGACTTTTTTGAGCTAAGGAGATCTGGTGTTTTCTGTTGTGTATGAGGAACATATTAGTCAGAGATTGCTAATTTACACTGTTTTACCATAAACTAGCCCTGCAAAACAAGTTATGCTTTTTCACAGGAGATATCGGGTACCTGGAAGGAATGAGTTAAGCTGCATCGCAATGGCAAAGAGCCTTCCCTGAATAAGGGCAGGGAACAAAAGTAGATGTCTTTTCTCTTCTGTGACTCTTTTGGGCTTATCTAAACAAATTTGATCTTTTAGTAATGAGAATAAATTAATCTGTGTGAAGTCTTGACAAAAATGGGTTATCTAGCCACCTATTTATTTTTACCCTTACGATTGCTGTTGTCGTTATTAATGCTTAAATGTAGTTTTCTCTCAGAGGCACAACGCCCACAGGGGAAGAGATGAAAGGACACTTTATTTTTTTACAGGAATTAGGTAATTTAATGAATCTGAGAAATAGGTTTAGACAGATTCAGTTCCACCTGATTGTTTTGGCCTTTCTGACCGTTGTAGGTATTCGGAACTATGAAGGTAGGGGCACATTTTTTTCAGCTGGAAATTACAAAAGGGCGGGGAAATTAGATCTTTAAGAGACCCCAGCCCAAAAGCTGCTCTTAAGGATCCCATTACACAGGATAAAAATGACCGAGTGTTCACTGTGAGTAATTATTAAAGGGGGAAATTGTTTTGCAACATGTGTAGAGTTAAAACTAGTTTGTGATGCGCCGGAAGCTTTCTGCAACAAACCTTTCAATCTAGAGCCCGTTCAGTCAGAGATGGAGCCTTGCACGGCCACTTTTGTCTTTTTAGTTTTACCTGGTAGATCCAGGATTCCATTCTGTGCTTGTGCTGTTGAACATTTAAAGGCAGCAGGTGGACAAAAATTTTCTTCAGTTTTACCTGACGATGAGTGTGGACCATGGAATGACACTGTAAGCACGCAAATTACATTTGAACATGTACTGAAAAAAATATGAATCTCCAGTGCCTAAGGATAACTTACTGATTTGGTGTATCATACATAGACTAAACTTGTGTAATTGTGCTCAAAATCCTCAAAGACTTTGACAAATGTGGACTTCCAGTATTCAGCATCACGTGACACGGTGAACACAAGTGCTTTTAAACAGGAAACACTTCTTTAAACAAAGGGCTGTGGGAGAATGGAGCAGGCTACCCAGCCACATTGTTGACACCGATGCCCTGGCTTATTAATGGCTAAATGTGATCCTTGGAACAATTAGTTGCTAACTGTCAAACAGGCTCACAATAGTGTTCTTATATCCTAGTTTCTCTCACTGCGAGCTTGCCTCTAAAATACCTGTATCCTTGCTTATGACTGTTGTCATGGTAAATGTTAATACATTGTAGCAGCTGACGTGTTCCCTCTAATTGAGATGCACCTGTTCAGAAACAATATTCCTTAATCCAACATAGGGAAAAATAACGATTGAGAAGTTTAGAACTCTTCTATTTTTATTATTGTGCAATTTATTTCTTTCCCCTTTGTAAACCTATATTCCAATCAAATGCCACCATTCATCAACAGCAGTTCTCCTGTACCAAAAACAAGATATTATAATTGACCTGTTATGGCCTGGTATTTTTTAATAGTTCTAATTTAAGATAATAAATGTGAAAGGAGAGCCTTTGAGATGCAATGACATATTTGACTTTGAACCAAGTAGTACAGACAAGTGCATTTATTTCAGTATATTGTCACAGGGAAAATGTAATGTAATAACTTTCCTTCACTTTAGTTAAACATATGTTTTGACATTAAGCTATTAAATATGTAGTCCATTTTACAAGAATATCGAGATCATTTGACCTTTTATAATGCATTTTTCTTGTTTCTAATATTGCACAAAACACAATTGTTTTTGACAAGAACACTGAAGTGGTAAGACGAAAATGTTTCTGAACTGTTAAAATTTATTGTAATTCATTCATAAATTCAAAAACCTTTTTAGTATTTATTCCTCATTCTGAAATATAGTGACAGTGTAACATTATACACTCAAGCAGTAGTTAACCTGATAAAATATAGTAAATGGAGGCTACCCAAAATCAGTTTGTACAAGTGCGTACCAGGAGCATTATACTGTATGTAACTTCTGTGAACAGCACAGGGCATCGTTACTTTCAGGCCTTGAGAAAGGTCAGCACTGAACTGTGACAAGAGTAACACTTAAGTGAGGTTCTGAACAGCACAATGTTTGCTCAGGGCGTCAATACTGTCCACTAATGTTATTCCTGAACCATTTGTATGTTTATTTTAATGCATACATTTTTTGCTTTAGGCTCTGTCTTGGATGATGGGTGAACTCATTTTTTCTGAAGCATTGACATTAGTTTGGCCAAGCACCATGAGCAGCCTGGGTTACCGAGTTTAAAATCCAGACCAGCTTTAAGTCTGGACCAGTGGGGTTTGGGATCCATTAACTGGATGAGCCATGTGACTTGTCCGGCACAGAACCTCTCAGTTGAGAGACATTTTGGAAACCTGGTTATCATAGAGGTTCACATTTTTAACTAATTTTTATTAAACATTTTGAAAAACATCACATAGTAAACAAATAAAAAAAAACCCCAACAGCAACACAAAATAAACCAATCAAGGGAGGAAGTGGTTCTCTTTCAAAAGTTTGCCCATGAATTTCTTTTGAGCGGGGGTGATACTGTTTGGTTTCGAGAAACCCATTGGATAATTAAGTTTTCAACTGGAGCACTTTCTTCTCTTAGGGGTTTTCACACATACACAAATGACTTTTGTAGTTTGAAAAATGAAAACATTCCCAAGAAGAGAAATGAGTTACATTGTAAAAGGAAAGTTTGTAAATTTCAGGAAATTCTTACAGTAAACAGATGTGTGCTCATCTAGAGTTAGTTGAAGGTGTTTGTGTAAAGACCTGATAGACAAGTGCACACTGACTGAAGAGTTATAAATTGTTTGGTTACTCTTTCTTTTGGTTTTGCTCTCATTTAGCTCTATTAAAACCAGATTACCATTTCAGGGAAAATTTCACAAAAAGGAAAGTGAAATTTTAAGATAACTGGTTTTATGCACTGCACACTTGTAAATGTTTATTGTGTGTGATGTGACCTGTTATTAAAAGTTTGAGAATGGCAGATCATCAAAACTCCTTTGGGGCACTGTCTTTGTCGTATGTTTATGGGATGTCCATCTTTTTTGCACTATAAAACACCACTGTTTTTTTCCTCTTTTGCTGATGTTATCTGCTTGCACGATCAGAATTTTTAATTTTAATGGTGTTTTAAACTTGTTCTTGAAAGGACATATTAATACTGTACAGTATGTATTAAATTGTTACTCTCAGTAGAGAATTTAATAGGAATTCTGAGCTTTTTCCCGTTCTGTCTCAGCCGAAATAAAAAAAGACGATAAAATTAAGACAGGCTTAACTACAGGTGTTTGTAGCAATGAAGTAGTAGTAAGACCTAATTAAAGCTGAGACTTGACTTTTAAAGCAATTTAAAGCATTTTGTGGAGCACAGAATCAGTTCTTCCTTCTAGACTCAGAAATTAAATGATTAATATATAATAAGAGCTCAAATTTTTTTTGTAATTCAGAAAAAAAAGTGTGATAACATGTTCTCTGTTTAAATATGACTGGTGAAATTTTGCTTGAAATTGCTTGCTTGCCTAGTTGTGAATGAAATCTGAGACAGTATTAGTCTTATCTTAGAGAAGATGGCTGTGCATACCAATTTATAGCAGTATAATAGTTTTACAGGTTTGCGTTATGTAGTCTGCTTCCTTTAACTGGACAGCTTGTTGAAACAACATGCCAGAAACCTCAGATTCTTCTTATTCTGAAATGATTCTCCACAGAATCCTCTGATGAACTATTGTATTGCTATTGTACATGCTACAGTACATGCAAGCATTTTTTACCACTCTGGTTCTAAAACTATAAAAGTGAGTTTAGGACTATCAGTCTGAATAATGTAAGGAAATACCTCTAACAACATTTTACAGTAGATTACAAGTAACTGCAGAGACAAATGTGCATTTATGCTGTGTAAATCTCAATTGCCTAACCATTTAATAACTGGATCATTGCTGGAGACATTCCAAATCTCTTCTTATTGTCACTTGAAAAAAGTTTTTTTAAGGTTTATCCAAAATTGCATGGTAAACCTAAAGCTAGCATTTAAACCTTACTTCCTGGTTGCCTTGAGTCTTTGTTTTTTTGTGACTAATCTTGGATGGGGCATAGTTTTTTTAATTAAATGTATGATTGCAATGCTTCAAACTGAAATCCAAGGTGTTTTATAGGCATCTTAAAATAATAACATTAATGTCGTGATTTGTTTGTAAAAAACTGGAACAATCCTATATACTGTACATACATGTCTAACAAAGAAAATAATTAGGTTAAATTTAACTGACTATTTAGATTGGAAAGAAAAACCCAGAGGAACCTAAGCCCTCCAGGAACTGAGACTGCTGCTGTAAGGAAAAGACCTCAAGCAAGCATTTGCTGGATATTTCTTCTTTCATGGAAGTCTGGGCGTTTTAATGGAAAATTGCTTTGTAAGTGACCTACTTCATATGCAGATCACGCTCAGTTCTACTTCAGCAGTATTTAAATCCACATAATCTGAGATCTCATAACTACAGAGCACCTCTGCCAAGTTTAATGGGAGCTGAACCATTCATTCTGCTGGAGTATTTCCTTGGATTCGCAAGTTGTGAGGATTCAGAACAGATATGCGGAATGTAACAGTGAAACAGTGGACGTTGTCTCCCTCTTCATTTGGAAACATCTGTACTGGGACTGTCTCCAGTAGTGCAATTCAGTGATTTATTAAACATAATACAAATTACATTTAAGAATTTAAAGCTTCATAGTTTACAATTACAGCATTACATTACGCTTCACATACAGTATTTGACAGTGTCTCTGTACTCATCCTGGCAATTGGTCATTAAGACATCTTGTGCATTAAATCTGTGCAATTGCCTAGTCATTTCTGTGCAAGTCTGTTCAGTAATGCCACAGCCCTAACTTTATCTTGCATATTGGGCATATAAAGCTAAAACCGCTAAGAGTTAGCGACATGACCACTTGAGCTATGTGAAAGCCTTAACAGCTTTAAACTTTAATGCTGTTAATGATTTTTGTGTCAGTCTATAAAATGATTTTTTTTTTCCCAAGTGATGAGATGACAAGATCCTTTTTCATCCTTAACGAGAACATCCAAATTAATAGCAGCAGCTCTGTTCCTTGGTTTGGGAAGAGTTTTCCTTGGGAAGAGTTATTTTTCTTTGTTCTTGAGGGGAGAAGGCATGTTTGTTACTTGTGTGCAATATCGTGTTGCATGGACTTTTACCTGTTAATAGCTTTGACTCCTGCATGATGGCTGCTTGTAACAGCACCTGTTAGGTGAGATGAGATTGATCTCCATTTACTTGGTCAACAGAGTCGTTTCAACTGTGAATTCCCCCATTTCTTGGAAGCGCAAGGGGTAAGCAAAAAGGCAGCACACCAAGACTTACCCAATACAGTAGGTTGAAGAGTGAAGCATCTCATGGAACCACTCATTATTGACCCATTCAGAAAGTAAGGAAATATCAGGGAGACTGATTTTTCAGATTCAGTGCAGGAAAACTATTTTTGTTACTGGCTCATGTTCAGTAAATAACTACACCTCAATGCCAGGAGCTGTCTGCCTAGCACCTTTAACAATGCGCTTCAGAAAAAAGGAAGCAGGGAAAATGAGGCTGCCAGCTTTCTGCTGCAGTTCAATCACTATTTTGTAACGTTTCACAAGGGCTTACTCTTTAAGAATGGGAGAGTGATTCATCAGTCACTTCAAACACTCAGCCAGAGAGTTGAAAGAAAAATAGGGTGGGGAAAAAATGAGAAAACCAACTGTAACAGACAATAGTTTTAGACATCTTTTGAATAAAGTGTTTGCATTTATTCAGAATCCAGAGATGTTTTTCAGTAATGCATCTGAGACTAAGCAGAAATAATAAACATCCACTTTTTATTCATGAGTCAAAGCTATAGGGATGTGTCCTCTTTTCCATCTGTCAGGCATAACATACAGGCTCGGAATATTGTAAAGCACCAAGAACACTGTTGCTAGTCCTTGTTTATTATTTGTTTAATTTAAGATGTGAGTTTCCGTCATCTACAGTTAACGTTATGCTGTTAAAAGGGTGTATTTTGACAAAGGTGTAACAGCTGCTTCTCTGTTATTTTCATTTAAATTAGCTATAATAAGCAGTTTCATCTTTTAAACAGTTGCAGACACTTAATGGCACATTTTCTGCTTTTGTGATGCATATCAAGCTAAATGAATTTGTTTCTGTAGTTTTTACTGGTTTCATCAGCATTGGAAAAAACATTAGAATTTACTGTAGAAAAGTCAGGTAGGGTGAAATGCACCACTGTAATAAAGAGTTGTGTCGTCGTCTTTGTTTTCCTGCAGTTTCTTTTTCTTTTGATTCATATCTTCTGTGCGTTGTGGTTGATGTTGTTTCTCTAGTGCCAGGAAGTCATCACTATTCTATCGTGAAAGGATGAAATCGGTGTTGAGCACTGGGGAAGGTGATATTTTTGTGCATCAATGTGAAAATACTTTGAGGAAAGCTTTGTGTATTTTAACCTATGGAGATGAAAATGCAACTATCCCAATTGTATTCTTTCAGTCAGTAGAATGTGTACGGAACCTTTATAAGGTACAGCTGGTTTAAAAAAATATTAAGAACAATGTAATGGGTAAATACTGTAGCTTTAGAGAATCATTTCCAACACTTGGAGTGCCATCTAAAACAAGGAAACTGCAGAAAAAAGTAATGTGTATATTCTGTGCCACTTCTTTATTGTGTGGAGTTAGGACGTAATATCTTGGAATATCATGTACTATACATTATGCAACCCTTGTGCCTCAGCAGGTTTCAGGAGGACAAGGGCCTCTACTGAGTAAAAAATATGGGCAATGACTAATTGTTAAAGAAAAGGGTAGCCGAATGTATGATAAGAAGGATTAAAAAATAGCAAAGTTCATTACATTCATGTTTTGAGAGATAGTCAGGTGGGCTGTTAAGTAAGGAGCCTCTTAGCAAAATGTCGAAAGTGATTCACTTAGGGACTCTATTCAAACAGTTCTTAACAACTAAAAATGTTTTTATTTCCTTTGAAGCATGTTATCAAGCTTCTTCTTGACCTTGAAAGTATTTTGATCCCTGCCTTTGAGCCATTTGAGAAACACAATTGAAACACAGCCTGAACCAAGATGACCTGGTTTGCGGTATTGTTTTCTGCTGAGCCCTGAAAGACTATCATTACGTTTGAGTTCTGCGCTGTGGAGATGTCTCATTACCGTGAATTAGAAAGTGTTATAAATTGAGATTGCCACCTTCCGAAATAAGATTAAAAAGACCTTTAAAAAAACCATAGGCCTATGTGTAAACAGAAACTTAATTCAGCATTTGGTGTAGCTTCCATTTTAATCTAAAGGGAAGCCAAGTGTGGTTAAAAAATCCCTTGTCTCGTTAAAAGAAACCAAACTCTCTGCTGACAGTCTTGTCCTTGGAATAACCTCCCTCAGACAATGCAAAAACATCAATGCAGGATAACTCCTGGCGACATCGCTGGCATTAATGTTCTGATGTATCCAGTAAGAGCAGACCAAGGGCTGTCTCTGCAATTGAAAAATCTCTTAGGATTTCAGCATTTCGCTGCAGCCCTTTTGACTCTCATCTTTGTGTTGTCCTAATTACAGAGGAGCACTCTAGAAATCAAGTTGGCAGAGCTCTTCATCTAACAGAACAAAATGGAAGCTTCGTTAATGGGTTTTTGAGGCTTTAAGCCTAGAATAAACTGCATTTTTTTGCAGCACCATTTTGCACACATTTCCTCATGAAAGATGCTAGGTGCAACGTAAGTTTCACACCTTATGTTGATTCTCAGCATTGAGAAACGGTGTAATTTGGAAGTGAAAAAGGAATTTAGTACTGTAAACAAGGCTCACCAAAGAAACTTCAAGCTTGAAATCAAAAGGGTGGGCTCTTGTGTAGCTGAGCTGGCAAAGGCTCCATTCAGTAGGCTAGGGACCTGACGACAATCTGACACTGGCTGCTTCTAACCTGGGCTGTGTCCCTGGCTGGCTGGAGCTGGGATTCTAGTCTAGGTATCAGCTGAGTCTAATGCTGGCTCTGGGTTTCCTGAGGTTTCCATGCCTGCTTGGTACTTATAATAATAATTAATAATAATTCCTTATACTTACATAGCGCTTTTCTTGAAAACATCGCTCAAAGCGCTTTACAGGTAATGGGGATCCCCTCCACCACCACCAATGTGCAGCCCCACCTTGATGATGCAACGGCAGCCATAGTGCGCCAGAACGCTCACCACACACCAGCTATCAGTGGGGACTAGAACAGAGTGATGAAGCCAATTCATAGAGGGGGATTATTATGAGGCCATGATTGGTAAAGGCCAGAGGGAAATTCGTCCAGGAAGCTGGGGTAACACCCCCACTCTTTTCAAGAAATGGCCTGGGAGTTTAATGACCACAGAGAGTCAGGATCTTGGATATATATCTCATCTGAAGAATGGTGCTTTTTTTACAGTATAATGTCCCAGTCGCTGTACTGGGGCATTAGGACCCACACAGACCGCAGAGTGCTGCCTGCTGGCCCCACTAACACCTCTTCCAGCAGCAAACCTTCGTTTTTCCCAGGAGGTCTCCCATCCAGGTACTGGCTTCAGTGGGTTGCCAGTTGTGAGTTGCAGGGTGATATACAGTAGCTGCTGGCTGTATTTATACTGTAAGTGTGTTGTGTTATTGATACTCAGATTTAGGAAAAGAGGGACTCGAATTGTGGGAAGAGGTGAGAGGCTGGAGAGCACAAGATTTGGAAGGTGTATACGTCATAGAACTGTAGTGACTGATTTGATTAATATTTTGCGATTCCAAATTAAAAAAGTGTTTGGCTCCCAACTTGTGAATTTATACATAAACTCATAAACTCTTATACATAAAAACATAAACTTTTGTGGAAATTTCAGAACTACATTATTCCCAATAATTCACAATGGTTATTTCTAGTTATCCAGTCCAGTTGCGGTGTCAGTTAAAATGGGACTGCTTAGTCTGTTTATAAAATGCTATTTGTGTACTTTTCTGCTGATTTTTTTTTTTAAAGGTGAAGACCTAGATAAAGGATTCAGTGGCTGCCTGATTTTGCCCATTGTGGTTTCCTTAGCTGTGCTTGCTGTGTTTATAGATGAATGAATCTGAGTTTCTGTGCTTTTCATCAAGCCTCTTTCTTTTACCATCCTCAGAAGTAAATGGTTCACTTGCCACTTCCCGCTGAGGATACAATTAAGATAGTCCCTTACAAATGTTAGGCTTTAATTCAATTGAGAAGGGTCCGAAGAATCCCTTCCTTGCAGTGTCATTATTTTTGCAGCACACATTTTTCACTCATTCTTCATCAGGTCGCACTCCAAAGTAGCTGTCTCAAGGGGGCTAAGATAAAAACGCAGACTCTCATGAAAACCTTGCAGATTCAAAGTAGACATGCTTTCTTCCTATTGGTTTTTTTATGTGAGTGCAGTTTTCTGTGCGCTGCATATAAAAAGCTGTCCAGAGATCTCAGAGCAAACTGGCTTTCTACCAGGCATTAAGAGCCTTGGCCTGCTGGGAGATTAAGGTGCGACAGACAAGGAAAAAAGTGAAATACACTGCATAAAGTACAAATCATTGGTGGCTTGCAGCTGAAGAACTGGGTGCCTACTCACAAACAAATCATTTCATTTCAAGCTCTGTTAAGGCATAATATCCTCCAGAGTAACATCCGTACCATTCTTTTTCTCAGGCCAGGTCTTGAGAAATTCAGCGGAGTGGAAATGGTTTTGAAACCCAGAAGTGATGATAACTTGTATTAAAATAGACAAAGGAGGGGACATTCCAGTGGAGTTAAGCTTTTATTCCTAGTAATACTGCCGTGCTTCAAATATGTTTTCTGCAGGGTTGTTAAGGCTGTAGACTACAATTACTGTGTTAGAGCTAGACTGTTGAATTAAGGACAGCTGTGGTGCTGCAAAGTGCAGCTTGTCTGGTAATCTTAAAGGGTCTTTGGCTGAAGTTGTACGTGTTGGTTACATTGTGGCACCATGGTCACTTGATGAATGGTTATTTGGGTTGGTGTCTTTTCATTGTAATATGTGTGAAAACAACAGATATGTATCTGTACAAACACAAAAGTGACATACTGCAAATCTCCACACTTTCCATTTTGTTTTAGAGGTGCACTGCAGTTGAAAATCTATAGTAAATATCAAATATTGTGACGGAAAGCAAGATGAAGCATTTTTTTAAAAATCTTCGTCAAAAGGGGCAAGTAGTAAAGTTGTAACAAAAAACTTTTTTGTATAAAACAACCCCTTTCTTGGAACAGTATTAATCTACGTTAATCAGAAGTACAGAGGGCTGGGTTATGCTGGGCCAACTTTGAGGTATGGGTTACATGAGCAGTTCTGATCAGCTTTTGTGTGTTGTTCAGATTGAAAGCACTGTACTTTTTAAATGTTTTTATATGAGCAAAAACACAAACATCTAACTTTAATTAAAGCTGAAACAGCTTTAATTCCTTCAGTCATTCTAATAACAGTGTAGATCTGTCAAGCCTTGTAAACTGTATTCCTCCTTACCTTTTAAGTGTGCAAAGTTTTCATTTTCACTGGTGATATACTGTAGATGCTACCAAGGAGTGCAGTCTTGCAAGAACATGAATACAATATATTCTCCTTAATTTTCTACTTCTTAGAAGTATTTAGAGAATAATACTGTTTTATTGCCTCTTCCCACTGAATGACTGTAAAATTTATGTTTTGGGCTGGTAAAACAAAAACTAAAAGTTTGTGTCTTTCGAATCTAGGTTTAACCAAGCAGAAACGCTGAAAATGATCTTTAACATCTGAGTACAGAGGGCATTTTCAGTCCTCAAACCCATTTAGGTACTGCCCATTGGTTTAAAGGTCAAAATATAAAATGCTGCAGGGATTTTGGTTGTTCCTCTGGACTCCAAATACACGATTGTTTTTTTACTGTAGATGTCGTGTGACCATATGAATCAGTGAATCCTGATATCTTTTGCGAAACTCCAATATCATCATGCTTGTCTTGTGTAAGTTAAAACATGATCAAAAGCACAATCACTGTATATTGTTACGTGGGCCACTGTAATAAAAGTAGTTTGGAAATGGGAAGTAACCATAAGAGAGTGCTGTAAAAATGAGTTGTAGCAATAGCTACCTTGTGGAGTGATGTGCTCATTCTCTGGGTTCGTCTAACAGCGTGAACCATTTTGATTAGTGGATGCTGGATGTTTCTTCTAGTTATGTGGTGGCAGTATCTAAGGGTTTTTTGAATGCTAAAAATTCTTGAAGTATAAGAGGAGGATTGCTATTGAATAAGATATATCTATATGCAAACTGGTTTAAAGCCTGGCAGTCGTACAGTATGTTCATGAAATAGGTTTAGAGAGCTTTTCCATGAACCCCCCAAAACTTTGTTCTGGGTAGTTAGCATTCATCATGACTGTCAGCTACAGCCCCCACACCAAAGAGAGATGACACATTCCCCAAGAAAACGGATTGCAGAGCCATCTGTTGTTTACCTCAAGTGCGCTTGATTCAAACGCAAATGATTGGACTTTCAAGTGTGGCGGAAGGCAGGCGCAGCTTTTACAGAACACACCTGCCATCGTAGATGTTCTCCAGAGTCAGCGTTGCTTTTGACTCAGGTGTGTAAGAATGGCATGAATACAATTCAAGACCCCGCAAAGTGATTTAATGTGTGTCTTCCCTGACTTTGAATTCTCGTACATGGTGTTTGTGCCACAACAGAGGATGATGGAGTTGGAGGAAGCACCTATCTGCAGTGATGGACCTTCAGAGTTTTTAATTCCTCTCAGCTCTGGAATTAGTCACGGCTGCTCCAAGATAAGATCACTTTATTGGCCATATACCATTTCTTGCATTAGGAATTTGTCTTCTCGCATACCCCAGCTTGCCCTCCATGAGACACACAGGCACTCAGACGGTGGGAGAGAAGTTTGGGGTCAGAGTGCAGGGTCAGCCATTTATACGGCACCCCTGGAGCAGCTGGGGTTAAGGGCCTTGCTCAGGGGCCCAACAGAGTAGGATTCCTCTACCAGCCTTAGCCACAGTGCCACCGCTCTGGTGGGATCTGAGGGATCCCCAGGTCTGAGAACTGAGGGATCCACAGGTCCACCAAAGCCAGTTAAAGTGTTTTACAGTACTACAGACGTTTTTATCCCATCTCTGAGCTCAAGATCTCATAAAAGAAAAAAGGTTCTCAGCACGGCTTTGGGATTTTTTGGTATTTCATTCTCCCACTAATCTTACTGCTATATTAGGGATATTTTAGTGAATGTGAATTTAGTATTTGTACTCACAAGAGGCATAAGTGACAAAACCACAACTTTTCTGCAGAATATGCAGAATTCATGATTCTTATCGTTATACCAGATTCTGTAAACGTGGCACTGAAAATCCCACGTGTAATCTTGATTAGTCTCAAGTTTTTTTGTTTTCACACAAAGACACAAAACAGGACTGTGGCTAATCTTGTCATTGTTCTAATGTTCTAGTCACAGTTTATAACATTGACCTTCGCTTTTTTTCCACAGCAGTGTGGAGGGAATTTTTCTGAAGTTTCAATGCAGCTTTGGCAGTTAACTGTATATCTGGAGCTGATTTTGGTCCATGCAGGTTTTACATTAGTGGCTGATGATATCTTGTCAAGAGAGAAAAAACATTCAGCCTAGCTTGCTCAATGCACGTAAGGCAAGTTTAATTTTTTAAAATATTTTTTGTAAAACAGTGTCAATGGCAATGACGGGGGTGGCTTTCCTAACAGCTTGTTTGAACTGTATTTTCCACAACCCTGAGACATACAGTATGCTACAGACTAAATGAGAGACTCTAATGAACAGTATAGCAGAATTTTTCTGGTCACATTGAGAAACCCTAGAGAATAGAGCACAGGGAAGGGAATTAAAAAGGTAACCTTTCCAGGATGTGTTACTTTAATAAAATAATTAATTTAAATCTGTATTTACTGCAGAGGGGTTCACAAAACACACCGTCAACAAAAATATCAGTCTTTAAAATGTATGGTTTACCAGAGGGAAATGTAGGTAAAAAAAACAGTAAAATGAAGATGTTTGTTTCCTATTCCATATCAGGATGCAAAATGTTATAAGTATTTGCACATAAAAAGCTGCAACACTTGGTTAAAACTTGTGGGAAGAATTGCTTCACGCAACAGCATTTTGAAACATGCTGAGATTTTCCAAGTTCTTCCATGCAGTATGTCATGCTCCGATGGTGTTCATGTACAAATGTTTTTTTCCCCGAATGGAAAAACTCACTAAGTTTCATTACTGAACGGAGCCTCACATTCAGTGAAGAAAAAACAGGGCAAGGAAACTGAACAGAATATTCCGATTGGAAAAATCCCCATCCTTGATTTTCAGAGACGTTCCCCTTTAGCACTAGAATCAGTACAGGCATATTCCTTGTTGTGCCCGTGTTGCCAGGCAACCATGCCGTAGGTGTGCTTTGAGACAGGGGAGTGCTGGGAAGTGGAGAGGTGGATGGATGCAGAGGCAATAAACAAGCTGTGTAAAAACTTGAATTGGTCTGGTTTTGATAGGAATTTAAAGTGATGAACACTTAATGACTGAAATCCCCTGTGGAGTTTGCTCCACTGCTGTGTGACCAGCTTGCTCATTACTTCCCATTTCCTTGAGGGGAACACTCAGAAGGGAAATGCCATGTCTGAAAGAGGAGGATAAGGCTGGGGACAGGAAGGCTGATGCGGCTCGACTTGGAGGGGGTCAGGCTTTATGCCCGACGCTCAAGGCTGTCGCTCTGACCTCCGAGAAGGAAATGCTGCTGCCACGCATTTCCCCCGACAACGCAGCCTGTCTGCAGCCTAACACAAGTCTCGTTTTCTGCGGCGAACTCGAAAAGGTTGGAGTATGGTACGTGCTTTGAAGTGGAAGCTGAGTTTTTTTTTTTAACCACAAGCAAATCTTGCGGGGCAGATTTGATTTTTTTTCCTGATGATGAAGAGGATTTTGCATCCAGAGATCTTCACCAAGAATAAAAATGGTTTTCAGAATGATTTTCTGAAAACCCTTGAAAAGGACAGCCCCTATTTGTTTTTAGACATAAAAATGGAAAATCAAATGCTGGTGTCACTGGACAGCTGTTGTCTGCTGTGGCCTAAACCAATTTCTAAAGCCATAGCTACAGTAAGTGTCCTCTTGCCAGTTAATTTCAGTTTACCCTGTGACCTGAGGGTGTCTGACCATTTTACTTGCAATGGGACTTATTTAAAACAGTGCTTTGAAAGTGGTCCCACTATGTCTGCCTTCAGAAACACTTCCTGCCTTCACAAAACACCAACTGTCTCAGTAGCTTTTTGCTTTGTTTTACCAGACACACATTCCAAAACCAACCAGAGGTCCTTACAGGTTTTAGTAAAATAACCAAGATAAGAGAATAAGTCTAAATGACTTCTATAGTGTCTGGTTTCATTCTCAATCAAAATCTGGACTTTATTCTTCCAGAACTCACTTTGTTTGAAGTAACTCTTTGTTGAACTTTGTCTTTCTGTTAATGCAGTGCTGTCTTTAACTTGGTCTTCTTAGTAAGGCATTAATAACACTCTTTTACTCACCAAGACATTTGTGCAGCTACAGTGAAAAAGGAAGGAGGCAAAAAAGAAAGAAATTTGTCGGGTTTTGTACCTCAATGCACTGCATTCACAGACAGTTGGCAGAAGTGTAGAACTTATTTATATTGAATGTTAACTGTGCAGAATTACTGCACTTGACAAAGTTTTGTATAAGCAAGTGAGTGCTGGAGATTTCAGGTTATGTCCTGAGGTGTCTGATGATGTTGGTTGATCTTTTTACCTTTATGTTTATGATGAGACAGACTGTTTTGGAATTTCTGAATCGCTGAAACTGAGGTTCAGTGTTGAAAGGATGTAGAGGAGAGCAGAAACCAGATAATAAAACCGGGAAATAGTACTGATGAACAGGCACAGCTGTGAGACCTTTAATTCAATACAAATAACTTTTCATTAATGAACGTAATGGTCCACAGAAAAAACACTGTGGTGATGTTAGCTGGCGTCAGGCCTTATGCTGTAGTTATTTTTTTTGTGTTATTGGCAAGTTTGCTTCTGAGAGCACTGTGCTCATTATTGGCATTTGCTGTGTTTTTCCTCAGTTTTGAAAGCCCATCCTTTGTCCTCGTTGGCGGCATGAAGGTCTTGTTTCAGCAGTTTCTCCCTCAGCAATCTGAGTCTGTCATTCTCTTTTTTTAAAGAAATAAGGTTCCTATAGGCCCTGTAAGAGGACATCTTTCCTGCTATGTCCTGCAGTCCCTTGGGAAGACCAGTGATAGTTATGGGACAGGTTACTACAGTATACTACAATCTGCTGACTGAGAAAGTGGAGCAGATCCTCATGTACTGTATAGCACAGGAAGCAGAGTTCAAGAGAGAAATGGAGGAAGTGGAAAAGATAAATGCAACTGATAGAGTGAATGAGTGTAAAAGAGTTGGTGTTTGGGTGTTTTTTTTTTGTTTGTTGCCAGTAAGAAGCTTAGCTGCCTGGCATATTGAGAGGGACCTGAAAGGAGTCTGTTTAGGCCTCAACTAGGAGCTTTTGTCTGGGCTGGGTTTTTCACATCATTGTTGCCTTTGTGTGTCTTTTTCCTGAGACTGCACCTGTTTTCAAGAGCCCACAATGCCACCCCACCCATGTAATGTCACCCCTCCCATTGTGGAAACATGAAGGAGGGGAATGAGAATTGTGCCTGCCTTCACCCAGATTGCCCACAGGAGACTAGCTCTCGCTGCCAACACTGCAAGCTCACAGGTGCTGAATAGTCACAGAAGTTAGTATGCCTTGGGAAGCTGAAGATACCCTATCTCCAGCACACCCCACCCTTCTGGGGATTCTGGTCACAGTGAGTTAATGGCATATCCCAAACATCAGCTTGCAACATCCTGATAACAGGACTCAACATGTAGCCAGAGAGAACCACTTTGCTAGTTGAGCCGTTGTATAGCCCCATACTATACCACGCTGCCCCTACACTGACAAGCTGAAGGAACTGAAAACTTTGGTCCAAACAGTGAAGTGTTCCAATTCCTCAATGGCATTGACCAGTAAAACATTTTGACATAAAGAAGTCAACCCAGTGAAACCAGAGAGCACAAGTGGAAAACTACATGGGAGTGTATTTAAAACCGACAACAGTAGGCATTTCTTTACCCAAAGTGTTGTGGGAGTATGAAATACACTACCCAGCCATGTTGTTTAAGCTGATAACTTCAAAGAAATGGCTTCAAAAAGTGTCTAAATAGATGTTCGGATCAGTGAGCTACTGGCTGCCTACAGTAGAGAGGAGATCATAAAGGCCACCTCGCCTTTCTAACCTGTCCTTATGCTCCCGGTTATTTATTTGTCAGAGAGTTAAAATGCAAAGTTGCCTGATTCTGTTCTATGCATAAAACAAAATGCTTTGAGGGGGGAGTATTCACACACTTGCATTGTCATCAAGCAGAAACAGCTCTTGTCGTAATGGAATTCCTGTCCCAAAGAAGAATGAACTTCTTCATTGAACTACTTAAATGACACCTTTATCTACAATGTTCTTGCCTACCGTGTTCAAACTAAAACTTTATCCTGGGTTAGGGACCGCTCAATGATCGGAGTTCATATACTGGATTTGGCCGCTAGATGAAAAGGAATGGATAATGATAATCTTGGCATTATCTCCAAAATACCAATAGGGAACGTAGGATCAGTTGATTTTCAAGTGAATATGAGGTGCGTGCTTTGGCTTGGACCCGTGGCTAAAGCTTCACTTTGCGCATTGAGAAGAGGTGCAGATAATGACTGCGCTGCAGAGTGCAGTTACATGGTGATGCTGCTTGAGTGGTAGACTGGGTAACCTGCCATAGTCTTCTGACTTTCCATTTATTGAAATTCAGCCTTCATTTTTAAAGTCTGCAGATTTTGCTGTGCAGATATGGGAAAAAAAGATGGGTAAATCTGCTTTTTTTAACATGTCTTCCTCCTACATTCGCTTTTAATTCTGTACATTATCTCAGAATTATAGCATAGGTGTGTGTTCCTTGTCTCGTATACAGTCAAATATTGTGAGAGATAAATAGAAGTCAGGCATCAGTGATGAAGATTCTAATTTGCAATGCTAAGGAACTGTTGAAATGAAACATTGTGACATGACACCATAAATGCACTAAAGCTCAAACCGCATTCTTCACAGAAGTTCAGTTTTAAACATTACTCATCTGTGACTGTATTAACTTTCAAACTGCCCTGAAAACAGATTGAAATACCTTTATGTCCATGTGTACCTGACTCTTATATTATCTGATTCCGTTTGTGTTGAAAATGCCTTATTTCAGGGCTGGAAAATGTTTTTTTATCTCTTTATTGTTTGAGACCTCAGTTTACAGAATGGGCTTTGTCTATGGTGAAGAGGACTTTCTTTTCAAATGTCAGATCTGAGGAGTGTCGCTGTTTTGGTCACTCTCAGATTACACCTCTTAATGGCAGTGGAATTACATGATGATCCTTGTGTTTTTTTGTTCTCCGTGCGAAATCAATGGCATTTAGTTCCCTTAAGCCTTTTGGAATTTGCTATCACGCAATACATCAGTTGTGAAAAGATTCTTGCTTCCGAGTGGCACATTAGACAGGATAAGATCTCAGCCCACTACTCCCCATACTCTCTTATGTGACATTTTTTTTGTTTCAAACTGGAAGTTGGGGTTGCCCTTGAGATCCAGTATAGGGTAAGAGCTGTACCACTCCCAGCTTGCATCTGTGCAGTGTGGTTTCTCAGAAGGCCTGGGACTGGGACTGCTGCATTATTAATATCAGGCTCTCTCCCTTGGCAAAGGCTAGGCTTGGCTGCTCACTGACTTCCTGTCATGAGCGCCATAATGATATGGCTGCCAGCACAAGCAAAAGCACAGCCTTCACTTTTTCCATTGCTAGCTCATTTTTTAAATCTTTACCCAATTTGTTTGGATAAAGCTCTATTTTAAACTCCATCTTAGCTGTTTATGTTACCTAAGTGCTTAGTGTCTGAAGTAAAAACATAGCAAGCTGTTAGTAAGAGGGCCCCCAGTTTACACAGAATGAATACAGCAAGGTATTTTTGCAGTGGTCATTAATGTCTGTGCTGTAGCTTTTGAATACACAAATGAGCCCAAAACTGGCACGGGCTTTTGAGGCTTTTGAAGATTTCTAGAACAACGCTTTAACTTTATAAGCTGGGCAAAATCACTTTCAGCAGGGTTTATGAAACACTTGGTGGTCATAATCGTTATTGAAGTTTAAAATTGCAGTAGTGAAATGTAATAACATCAGGTTGGAGATATCTCTGAAGACTTAGAAAAGCCCATTTTAAAATTGTTTAATTATAGCCACGGCAAGACGTTAACTTAGCTCCTCGGTTTTTGTTTCTCTGACTTTGTTTAACTTATTTTTCTGATTTAAACTAAGTATAACTAGGGTGAAATGTCTTAGGTGCCTCAGTTACTGGTACTGTAAAGTAAAAGTAATCTATTGTGATTTTGTGTCGATCTGCGTGAACTGCAGAACAGTAAGAGAGGCTTCATTCAAATTGTATAGTGGGAACTCTTGAAAAGGGATCTTATCACTTCAGTTATTGGTCGAGGAGGATGAAATGCAGTAAAATTATGGTGATTTTTAGTGTGATATATTTTAGTGTGAACACTATGCTGGTAATTTTCAGAGGAGACTGTCCTTTCCATTTAATGAGAATGGGTGTTATGATGATCTATGGGTTCTTCTAAATCTGCCTCTTAACTCATTAAATATAATAATTGTTGCACTCTAGGTGTTGGTCCAGTAGTGAAAGCCAGCGTGGAGGCAATGTTCAATAAGCGATAATTCCACCTGATTTCTGATTTGAGGGATCTAAATGTATTAGTATTGTAAGTGCACACAGTAGCTTGGCACATGTCAAGCAGTACTAAATGCCTGAGTGCAAAAGGAAACTAAAATGCTCTTTTTTATATTTCAAACAGTATATGGTTTGGGTAAGTGCTATAAATCAAATTCTTATACCATGTTTTCTTTCTTTCATTTATTGTAAAGAAAATAGGCACTCATCCTAAAAATAACAAGGTTCCTACGAATTCTGAGCAATATTCGATGGCTTAAAATCCATTAAGGAGAAATATTACAAAAACATAAATACCTGTGTGCTGCTATTGACACCTGGGGAATCACTCAATCTAATAAATTACAGTACAAACACGAAAAAAGAGAGCAACTAATTCACAAGGCTTTTGTATACACCTCTGGGCCTGGTCTAAGTAGGATTGTTTGTATGAATATGCGGCTTTTGGGGCATCAGCTAGTCTAGGGACCGTTACACAGTTCTTTCTATTCTTTTTTTATGGAAGGAAGATTGCTGATGCACGTACTTGGGGATTAACAGGCTGCATTCAGTGAGCAATACAGAAGAGGCAAATTGCACAGCTCGGGAATTCTTTGTATTGTTAAGCCATAGGCCTGGGTGTTGCTATGGAGCAGGGCTTGCTTCTCTTCACTGGGTGCCAAGTGATTTAGTCTATAGGCTCTTGGACACTATAGACCCTCTAGTTGGAGGTGCATTTAGGACATTTTCACAGGTGTTCAGACCACTGTTCAGATGGAAGGCAGGTTTTAAGAGCTGGAGTGGGTTTTGTGTAAAGAATCCTGAACAATACCACTGCTTTCCAGCAGTTAACGTGCAAATTTCGCAATTTCTGACCGTTACTACATGGATCTTTTTCATCAAAGTATTCACAATCCTGTTATGGTGAGCCCTCATTTCCAAAGCCTATATGTATTTTCTTTCTCTGGACCTGCAAAAATACCTAATGTACTGTAAGTTCTGCAACACAAAGAATAAGTGCTTGAAACAAAATGGATAGTTTTAATAAGCTGAATTGATTATCTTTTTTTTCATTGGTCCCCTCTGTCTTTTACCCCATTGACGTAAATAACATTCAGGACATTTTTGAAACAAAAGAAGAAAAACTAATTGAAAAATCAACTTGGGTACTATCCTGCAAATGCTGAAATCTGGGTTGTGCACGAACTGACATGTCTTTCTGATGGAAAGAAACATTTTTTTCCACTTCCAGTTGGAAACAAATGCACATTTTGTACTGTATATAGAACCTAACCTTTTGTCCACAGGAGCATTCCATTGGTAAAGAAAATGAGTTGATACTCATCCCAAAAAAACCAAATAGATTTTTATTGTTTTTCATGGTAGAAAGCTTCTTAATGCAGCTAAGTAAAACAATATCTTGGTATCATCAGCTAGTTTCAGGTTTCAATAATACTCTTTTTTAAATACTGTAGTTCTGCTTGTTATGAAAATACATTGAATGGACCAGATGCATGGCCATGGGTTAGTTATGTACAGTAACCTGCTGTCAGAGTTTTTGTTCTTCTTGTGCCCTATAAAAGTACTGCTGAATTGCAAACAGTATTTTGAGGTTTGTATGCTTTCAGACCAGAGATACTATTAGCTGTCTTGTTTCTTAATTGCAGACATTTCTTTGCTGTCACTGTACTTCAGTCTTTGTAATTCAAGATACTTATTAACTGGAACAACCTCCCTCATTAACTAAACACCTCTGTATTTTCTAAGCAAATGTAACATTTTCTTCCAGTGCCGATTTCAAGTTTTGGCAATAATGTAGTTTTTGTGTGAGATTTTTTTTTTATTATTATTTAAGAGAACAAGACAAAACCATTTTACATATAAACCACCATTATTCAGCAAAAAATGTCTATTCCCGTTTGTTCCCCTATTATTTTACAATTATATAACTTTTAAACAAGACTACATTCAAAATGAGGAAGATGTATACATTTATGAATATGAAAAGGGAGGAGACTATATAAATGTATTATTAAATTTCAGTTATTTTGTATCTCAGCAAAATCTGACCTTAAAGATTTAATGTACTGAGCCCATCTAGACCAATATTTGACTTTTTTTTTTCTTCCATTTGTAATTTTAATGAAAATGTTATTTTTTGTGTGACATTTTTAAATCTATTTTATCTCAACAACTATGACCTTCTCTGACAAAGTGATGGTTTTCATCTTTCTGTTGCTGAAGGACGAGCTCTCCTGGTACAGTACCTGTTTACCAGAGTCTTACTTAATAACTAATTAATACTGGATCAGTTCCACTAAATAATTAAGGAGGTGAGTGTAACAAAGTCTTGCAGTCTGGTATGAAATAGAAGCTCATCTCTTTGTAAACCCTCCACTGGGCCCTGATATGGCACATTTGAAGAAAAAGCATGGGTCGAGCGGCCAACACAAACAGCACTGCAGCAGCCCCTTCATTTTGGTTGGCAGCTGTAAATTGATAGCTGCAGATAGCAAACAGTAGGCAGTGCGCGCATATAGGAATTTAGCTTTGTTTCACATTTCACCCTGAGGTAGGTTACCAGAGTCCAGAGCTGCTGCTCGTGCAGAAACAGTCGGGCTGCCCAGATCAGTTTCCGGCTGAATTTCTCACTTCGTCAGTCTAGTCAAATTCAGTTTGGAGGGTTCTGGACCTGTGTGTAGTGTGCTCGGTTTAAACCCTGACCTCCTTAAATCATACGTGAACCTTGCGTTAGGAACCAATCTTTGTTCTTTCATTTGTTCCTTAAATTCAGTAAGAGCACAATGCATTGCTGTACTGCTGCGTTTTGGTAAAAATAGTCTTGTAATGCTCATCTTTGTGTTTAGCTAAATTTCTGCCCTGACATACAGTACTTATAACACCTCAAACAGTGTAGTGGCCTTTGACTGCAAACTTGGTCTTGTGCCATTCAAAGGCAATGGGTGTCTGGTGTACCAGCATCCCTTGCAGCAGTGTCATAAATCCGCTTGGTTGTCTCCTGTCTGAATACTCAGTTACTAAGCACCTAAGGTTTACTTTGCACCTCTGAGATCTGACACCCCAGACTTCCAGGTGATATTGTTGCTCTAAAGGTGTGGTTATAATGTTGTGAAATGTGCTGCTATCAACCCTCCAGACTTTGTTTTGTTTGTAATCAAATAACTATTTGAACCCCAAGATGTGAAGACTAGGGAATTAACCTTCTTTACCTCCTGTCTGTCTCAACATTCCCACTCCAGCACTGTTGTTGTTTTTTTTAAATGTTTGAACTTAGCTAAAAATAAGATGGTTAGGGTCACTGTAGAAAGGTTCCACTTGCCACTTTTGTATCACGGCTGACAATAAAAACTCACTTTGCCATTATAAGCAATGAGGAGTATGCATTGAAGTGGCTCTTTCAAAAATCCCAAATAACACTTTTTTTACATTTGTGTTGCTTTTAATTTTCTTTTCTCATTCAGTTCTCTGATGCCCGAATACTGAAGTTGTCACATTTGTTTTTTTGCAATAATTGTAAATACCTGCCTATTGTATTGGGAAGGATCTGATTATTTTTCTCTTTAGGCAATTGAAATGTGCTGGAAATATTTACTGTATGTGTATCACAGTATGCTTTTATCTTTGCCAGAAAAAAAAAATTCTTAATGAGATTATCAGAAAAATGGCAGCGAGGATTGTTTTTTGCACGTTAAAAATCAGTCAAGTTAGTAACTTCTTGCAGCCGGGATAGAAATCGAACCCTCCCTCATCCCATATGGTAAAAACCTCAGTAAGCCAGGAATGCAGGCTACCTCCTACTGCCATGAGAATTTATTCGGCATCCACGCTCTGCCTGTGCCAGCTCAGAATGGCAGTGAGCAGGCTGCGCTATGGCAGCTGGGGTACTTTGTCCCAAAATGGCACCTTGTCTGCCACAGCCAAGCTCCTGTGTGATGGGCTCAACCAGCTGGAGCTGGGTCTGGGCCCCTATCTGACACAAGCTCTGTTGTTATCTTGCGAAAAGAAACGTGTACATGTGTCATAGGTTACCTTATGTGTTAACAGCCTCCCCTTGGTCATTTTCTCCTGGTTAGTTGGAAAATGCAGTGAGCGGCTGATGTTTTTCTGTTTCTTTAAAAAAAATTGTTTAGTTTGTAAGTCCTTGTGTGGTTATTTTAAAGGCTGTGGTTTCAGTGCCTTTGCTTTGAATTGATCATAATGAGACTGTTTTCAAAGTGGTTTTGTTGTGAAAACATTCGCAAGAAATGCAGCTTTGTTCCAAGCTTCCATTTCAGGTTTTGCACTTTGCAAAACTAAAAAGAACCATTCAAATATATATTTAAATAAAGGTGACAGTTATTTAAATATTTTTACTGTAAATAAACTCTTGAATTGTATTACATAACTGCATCAAATAATAGTAACCACTAAAGGTTTTCTCATCACACTATTATGGTTAATCCAGCTGGTCAAAACACCTTGAAGTGGAGGTGTGGAATAAGTTTACCTTAAGTCTATGCCATCCAAATTAGTTAAACTGCAGTATTGAGAGCTAAATTGGAATGCCAACCAGAATATAGTTTTCCCTCTCAAATAATGTGAACATTGGGTAATTGTGGCGAGTCGTGCACCTCCATGGCAGTGTTGAGGAGTGGTTAGGTTAGTGGAATCCAAATAGAAGGGTTCTGAGTTCTAGGTCTTAGATGAAGCTCCACTGTTCTATGTTTGAGCAAGGTGTTCACACTGCTTTGAAAATGCATCGCTAGACTGTATAAAATTGGTGCTAATGTAAGTAGCTTTTGATAAAAACATCTGACAAATTAATAATAAAATCACATTTTTCTATATAAAGGGAACAGAAACCACAAAATTCTAGTCTGAAGGAAAAGATTAAATGTTTGAATGCTTTTGTTTTGGAAAGGGTGTAGCTAAGAGAGCAGATGTAAAAAGATGGGTAGAGAGATCCATAAATACTAAGGAATATTTTTTTAAGTTTTGTTTTTTTATGTAGTCATTATATATCCTCGTCATTTTTTGTTTGCTTTAGAAGTTAATATTCCTTACACTAATCCAGTTGTCAAGCTTGGAAAATGTCAAAAGAAGGAAAAGAATCCAAGTCATGCAACTTTCTGGCATACAAATCATTCTATTTCAGTCCCCAGCATTACTGTATATTATACGTCAACGGCTTCTCAACTTCATTGGGGAGGTTCAGTGTGAGGCTCATAAAGACACGTACTTGAGTCATCGTTCTCATGGATTAGGTGCAAATGAGCAGACCAGGACTGAGGAAGACTGCATCTGGCTGTTAGGTCATTGATTATATAGCTTTGTTTGATTATTATTATGGAAACATTGTCTCTGCCTCACCCAGCTTCTTAAACTCACGTTGGCTTATCATGTTTGAACATTAAGTGAGTAGGAATTTGCAGAAAAAGGAGACTACGAATGTAGATTACAACAGATGAATAAAAAAAACCTTAGTTGAGGACAGAGGCTCCTTTTTGACACTACTCGCAAAATTGTGACCCTTGTTTCAAGATGACTGTGAATTGGGATGCATAAGTTGTGTACAGATATTTCCTTTTCTCATACCAAATATATGAATGTTACAGTTCAAGTGAGAAGTGGACATCCAACCTTAGCATTTTATTGATCTCAATAGAAGATCACAGGGACTTTAAGTCTTAAATGTGCTTCCTCACTTGTGTTCTAAGATATTTATTCCTTTGTTGTTCCTTAAGAAGTGTTCTGTTCATGGTGGTTGTCATTTTAGTCTTCTAAGTTCAAACCTAAAAAGATTAAACATTTTATCTTGTGTGTGATGTCTTCGAGGTCAAAAAATAACTAATTGCTCTACAGAATAATTCAGTATTCTTTTCTGTAACATGGAGACCACGCTCAGAATACAGTATTCCAAGCAAGGCCTTACACATACAGAATAAGTCGTGTCTTTTTATTTTTGGCAGCGACCCATCCCCAGGGCACTGTTCACAGAAAGTCTGCAAGGGATTCGGTCAGTGCAATTCCATTGTCATCGGAACAAAGTCTCGCAGACTGAGGCTAACCAAATCGAGTTATCAGCACAGGCAGCGCTGTGCTGCATCACCCCAGATGTTACATTACTCGCAAATGTAGGTCTGTGCGGCAAACATATGTGCCCTGCAGAAGACAGACCGGTTTCCTGCTGAAGTGAGTGGCGCAGCAAAATCAACTTGCTGGAAACCAAAATGTTAACAGTGCAAAACAAGCAAGAATATCCCCCAAGAGAATGTAATTTACCTGGTTTTATCAGTGATGCCAAGTGTTTAATTCAGATTTTTTTTTATATTTCCTCCCCAAAAGGCTGAAGAAAGGAGAACAGCAAGTTAAGCTTGCTTTGTTATTCATGAACTGAGTGTCAATTATAAATACGTTCTCTGTGGTGATGCTAAAAATGTGCATTTTGCACTTTCCCTTGCACCGAAATACAGCTTACTGTAAACAGGAAATAAGCAGTGTGTTCTCAATTAATTACAAAGATTGAAAACGGGCAGAATGATACATTATTTGTTGCAAGTGCTTCGACTCTTCACTGTATTGTACAGGATTATGGTCGTTTTTGTGTTAACTGTTGTAGGAAGACACAAGTGAAATCATGGCAAGAGCACTGTGAAACATAGAGGCATGGTAAAACAACTGGAGCTGGGAGAGGCTGAGGCGAAGCTACAGTATATACAAGTATGGGGGGACTACTTATAATGTTCCCCCCACTTTTATCATCTATTTTTAATTTTTTATTACCATCCATATCCTAAGCACTTTATCCAGTGCAGGGTTTCGGAGAATCTGGAGACTGTCCTGGCAACAAAGGGTGCAAGGCAGGATACACCCTGGATGGGACGCCAGTTTATCGCAGAGAGGACACACACACAAACATGCACGCCCACTCTCACACGAGGGCAAAACTACTGCACCCATTACCGTATTCCATTTGAATCTAAAAATAGTTTGCAAATTTATCATAATATACATAAGGGGGGAAAACCTTCCACTCACAGCAAGGTTGGCTTTTTTTAGTCCTAGAGAAGATTTTGTGTTTTAGTTGAAGTCAGCTCCTTTACCTGTTGGGTTTCATTGGAGTGAGTAATTAGTCCTCTGAAAGCTGCCTACTATTGGAGATGTCCATGTAAATGAGAAGAGGGCTGTTTGCTAATAAATATAGTAACTAATTGATCAGAGGGTCTCAACCTGATGGTTTTTGAAGAAAGTCAGGTGTCAGCTTCTAAACATGGCTGGGGAAGCTTGTTCCATCCTTCCACCAGCCTTTGTGTAAAGGAGAGCCTCCTGTTCTCAGTTTTAAATGCATTACCACATAGATTCCACATGTGCCCACTGGGCTATGTTTCACTGTTGATTCTGAAGAGGTTTCAGATGTTTTTCAGGCACCTTGTGATTTATGATTTTCTCAGTTCAAACCTAAAAAGTTTCAGTTCCTTTGGCCTGTTAGTGTAACCTTTTATTTTTGGAGGCTGTCTTTGGTATTCATGCAACCCTGTACTTGGTAGCAAAAAAAATTTGAACCTACAGATCAAAAGTATTCATGCTGGATTTTTTTTCCCCCTGTTGTACATTAGTTTTGTCTTCTAGTGTGCAGTGGCAAACTTCACTCTATGGGACCTTTGCCTCTAATTTCATCTAAAGAAGATCAAAGCAGTTTGACCTTGGCAGGAGAAGTCTTAAGGGCATGGCTGGCTGAGGAGGGTTGAAAATAACTGGAAAAAAACCTTTAGGGGAAATACTGGGCTGCTTAATTATGCCATGAAATTTAATTAGCTTAAAGTTCTAAGCATTCTTTGTCAGCAACCAGAACCAAACCTTAAATTATTTATGTATGCATTTTTATCTCCAAAAGCAATGTGGTGAGTTTTGTTTTGAACATGTTGAAGGGAGATCCTTTTTTTAATGTATCTTCTTTGCCTTCTACCTTGGATAAACCGCACTTCATCCCCATTCAGCTTTTAAATCTTCGCACCAAGTTGCGGAGTTTCACACTTTTTTCAGCTCTTGATTTCTCACATCAGCCTTTGTACCGTTGAAGTCAGGAACTGCAACTCCAATTGCTTGGTTCATTTTTGTGTGGCAAAACTGTGCCAGAACTTTGGAGTAAAAACTGTGAGCTACAGTATGTACAGTATGTGTGTCAGTTAATGGATATTGTGGAAAAAAATGAATATTTTCATGACATGGTTATTGTCATTGTTTTAATGATTAATGTGTGCTAAAGATAATAAAATAAATTAACTTTACTAGTTTGACCATTGTGAAGTGTTCTTATTAACAGTAATACTATGTGTACACACATGGTCAAGATGGTCCTTTAATACGTCACTTTCGCAACACAGTGGACTTCTTCAGAATATGCAGAGAAACACTAACCAGACAACACGAGTGTGAACTACATGGAAAAACCAAGAATGGGAAATACTTTTTTTCTCGAAAGGATGGATAAAGTATGATGTAGCCAATACCTTCTTTCAAGAAACGCCTGGGTGAAATCCTTGGATCAGAAAGCAACTACCACACCAGCTAGATGGGCTGAATGGTCTTTCATTCATAAGTCTTATGTCCTTAGCTTACTTAGTAAATCCCCAAGCTGGTTTACTGTCTTAGTCATCATTTTTTGTCTTTTTCTCCAAAATACAAAAGACTTGTTTTGGCAAGTGTGCCGTTATTGCTGACTGCAGAATAAGCATGCAGTTGTGAACAGTGTTTTGTGTGCCAATGACTCATTTTATTGCAAACCCTTACTTAAAACTATAATTAAATTAGTGTATATATTACAACCGTGTAGTTAAACGTAAAACTTTTTAAGTCTGTACGCCTGATTGTTTTGACAGCTTGTGTTCTGTGCACAGTGGATAGGGAAACTGAAACTCAATCATTTTTGTGAAAGTCATGTGTGGTGTCAAACCTCATTTACTTGCATGCATTTATACAAAGTACAGCACATGTCTTTTTAAACAGCGCTTGCAATCATCAAAGCGGAATGGAAATAACACCTTCTAAAGGCATGCAAGGTTTAGACATGAGCTCTTGTCTTTACAATCATGCTGGAGTCCTGCTTTGAGTGAGAGAACTCTTTCACTGGGCATGAATCAGTTTTCTGTGAGCCGGCCATGGTTTCTTGATATTGTTCGATGGGCACTGGGCGATTCATTGAGACACTACAAGTTGTCGTCTTTCCTGTAGCTGTTTTGAATTGTTCATCTTCCAAATGACCTAATCACCAATGATTATAGTTTTTTTTTTTTTTTTAATCTTAAGCATGGTCAGGTCACAACACTTTGTCAGGGGATTCCTGCTGGAAGGCTCACTTGTGAAACTGACAGTGCCGCCAACGTCAATAGAAGAACCATTGAAAAGAAAAGTATACATCTCCGTGAAGCCAGCTTATTCGGTTACTCACCAAGTGTGAAAGGTGCAAAAATCGAGCAACGCTTCTGCCTGCTTCTTCCACCCACAATACAGTTCTGTGTGTCTTGGCACTCTGGTGTCCCAGATGGGGTCAGGCCCACACAGACATGAGGTCTTGATTGCTATAGTTCAGGCTCTTGTTCATCGTTGCAAATGAAGGTTTTCACCTCCTTAGTTCCTTACGATGGCACCATGGAGAGACTGGAGTGAATTTTAAGTGACAGAAAGCTAACCATGTTGATGTCGGCTGTGTATTTTTTTATATTTTATAGTATTTGGTAACTTGCATGTAATGATGGCAATAGAATGATTAACAGTACGGTACAGCTTCGTTAAAAAAAACTATTTTTGCACTGAAACTGCACTGTTCTCTTTCTATGTGGAAAAAGTAATTCATTTTTCAGATTAACAAAGGAAGTAACAAGCAGAATATCTAGCAGTCTGATAGTAGATAAGAAAGATCTTTTTTTGTTAAAAATATAAACCATATATTATAGTACCTGTGAAAAGATGTTGGTTTCTGTCGTAGCTGTGAAAATGTTGGTTTCCTCTATCACATGTGGACACAACTTGTTATATTAGCACAGTTTCAGAATTTTATTTTCTGGCTGAAATTGCATACTGTAGTTGATTGATATATTCAATAGTTAATGAAAATGCATAAGGTTTGTTAAATGACTGTCTTGTATTCTCAGAACATAAAACGTTTGCAAATCCATCTAGCTCATTTAATAATATTATTAATATATTAATATATTATAATATTATTTAAAATATGTATTTAAAACGTTTTTGTATAGTAATCATTTTAAATGTATATAATAAAATTAAAACTAGTGGTTTAATAGTACTATTTGGCTGCATGTTTAACTCTCTGAACAATTACATACCAACCAGATTACTCAGAATCTTGAACGAATACATTCCATTTCAATTGTTAATAGTATTATCACAGTATTTACAGTACTACAACATATGCTGTGTCATGTCAGCTGTACTTTAATATGCATAAGAATATCACTCCTCTTCTCTTCTAGCTTGACATCAGCAGTCTTGTCTTCTATATCCTAGTCTGACATCTTCATCAGTCCTTAAATACTGAGTTTTCAATATATCAAAAGAATCTTTCAGAAAATAAGGCAAGCATATGGATTTTGAATTTTGGTTAAATGTTTTTGCACTCAGTTAACTGTGTTGCATTAGCAACAATCACTTTGTGTTGCATTATCAAGAGTTGATTTGGCACAAATCAAGAAAATAAACACAGAAACACAGAAAGGGGCCAACATGCTGCCTTTAGCCAAAGAACAACACCTTTGTCCTCTGGGTGTGATGGAGGCTGGGATAAGGCCTGCCAGGTGGCTTCATCGACATTGGAGCCATGTCTACTTTAGTGCAGATCACCCAGCAGATGCACAAAATTGTGCATAACAGAGCAATCTGGAGGAAGGTGCAAGTATGTCGGTCTGGACAGGAGAGTGCAGCTTCTGCAAAACTCAACTTGTAATAATTGATAGCAACATTACTGCACTTCGTTGGTCAATTCCTGGGATATTGCTTGGGTCCCTTTCGTGTGGGTTTATCCTGAAATAACACCATTCCATGAGGACATTGGAAATTTTTATGCTTGTGTAAAAACCAGCATATTTGTGAGATGAGAATGCGGAGTGTCTATTCTGCTCACCCGACGTGAGCACCATTGAGCACTTGGAGGATGAGCTGGGATGAAATGTGGCATCTATTGCTCAGGGACCAGTGATGAGGCCGTTAGCTTTTCTGGGTTTTACAAGAGACGTGGGGCAGAATCCCACCAAATAACATCTGTAAGCTGGTGCAAAGCATGTAGCACACGCGCTTCTAGCTTCTACCTGTGCTTTGCCTGACCTTTAGAATGACAGAACACCTGTTACGAAAAAGAATGTTAATTTTCCTGACAATTAAAAAGTGTTAATTATTTATTATTTGATGTAATGTAATAACATATAATGTCAGTGACAGTTTGTCTGTTTAGTTTCACATATTATGTAGAACAATACTGCAGATGCAGAAAATCAAATATCGTTATTAATCCGCTGCTTTGCAATCTTTCCATGAACAGAGAGTATGTTCTTTGAGACTTAAAAAGATAAATTAGGTAAAATAGATAAATTAGGTAGAAAAAATGACTAGGTTAGTTGTCCCTAACAGTGTGTCCCTATAACAGACTGCTCCTGGATTAGGCATGAGACCTCTTCCAGTAAAAGTATCACATCTTGATAGTGAAAGAACAAATTGCAACTCAGTAATGATCAGTATTTTTTTTTAATGTTTAGATAGTTAATTAGATCCACGTGCCACCAGACTTCTAGTTCTGTTTAGGCACATCGATGATTTAATTTACTTATTTTTTTAAAGAGTTGGATGTTGTGAATCGATCAAATAAAAGTCAAGGCCAGGAGCTGAAAATTTACTGAACAGAATAAGTCAGCTGAGAGCGATTCCTGACTGGTCTTCAAAAACCAGAGTGTTTCTGGTTTTAAGCTCTGTGGTGATCACAGAGTCTTTATTGAGCAAATTAATTTAATTGAATTAAAGAATTTAAATGATCAAGTCCCGGTAACTGGGGGAGTATTTTCAAATGTTTTATTGGTTAGAAAAGGAAAAAGATGCAATCCTTCAAAAGCAAAGATGATTTTCTTCGGACCACTGCTGCTGGTGCTCATCATTAGTGATCATTAGTGGGTAGCCAAATAGAAACTGCAAACATCGTATAAAACCTTACTCTCCGGGCAAACACACTACAGTCACTTCTCATGAGTAACAGTGACAGAACCTAGGGCTACAATAAGAGACCTTTCACTGTATCGAAGAGCAGGCACTAATCCCAGCATTGTTACAGGCTTGTACAGGGAGTAAAATACTACTTCTGGTCATGAAATAAATACTGTGTGCTTTTTTGGATGCAGGCCAGAGTTGTAGTTAATAGAATGTCGGTTAGCTGAACCACCTCCTCCATCAAAAAGCTCAGGGGCTTTCATATAAGAATTTCATTCACACTTGTAAAATGTTAAATTCACTTTGGGGTCCTGGACTTGATTCTAGAGAGGGTTGCCATCTGTATGGAGTTTGCATGTTCTCCCAGTGTGCAGATGGATTTTGTTTACGGGTGCTTCACTTTCCTCCTTCCTCCCAAAGCCAAACTGGCTATGTTCATTGGTAGAAGTAGTACTTGGCAATTATGTTTTTGAAGTAGAGGAATAAAGCTTAATAAGAAAGAAAATGCAGTTTTATAGTACCTTCACTGTAAGGAGTTAGAGATTCAGCACAGTCATCTCCTGGACTCTGGTTCTCTGATTTCTTGTAGAATCATGATGATTTCTTTCATTTACTTTTTTACTGCTTGCAGTATAGCGAAAGAAGTTTAATTTTATATTCTAAAGGATCCAAGGTATATGGATGACATTGAACCTGGCATTTTTGTAGTGAAATTCTTGAAGTGCACTAACACAAACATTTGGGGCTATTCAGTTTAGTTAGGGGTGAAACTGTGCTACATTTGACTTTGGTACATCAGCCCTGATGTGCCATATAATAAATTCTCTCTGTTTCCATTGACAGCAGCCGTGCTCAACAGAGGGTATGTCTAGTGTGCCCGACATGATAAATGTGTCTACCAAGGGCAAAAACAGAAGGAAATAATCATTGTTGTGAACGGGCATACAGTGCTTTAATAAAATGTCTGTGCTGTGTTGATACGTGCCCCATGTTTCCGTTAACTTGTGCACTAAATTAACTCAGTGGAGTAAATTTGTAAATTTGTACGAATAGGCCAGTTGACACAATACACACTCTATACTTCTCTATCCGAGTGAAGAAAAGGAAGGGTTAAGTGTACTGGTTTGGCAGAGGCACAGTGCTAACATCAAGGTAGATTGCAGCACGTGCTGTCATAAAAGCTACTGTACATTTAGGGGTAGAAAAATATATAGAAAAACTGCCTCTGAGGAAAAAATCTGTTTTATTCTTGCCTATACTTCAATATTTATCGTTTGACAAAGAAGCTGTCATTGAGAGTGCTTTTTTCATAAGCCTTCCAAGAGAGGTTTCAATCAAAGCAACTGCTTTACAGAAATCTGGCCTTTTAACTTTCTTAAATCACTCAGGAGTTGCTACATTTTTATTATATAATACTGAATATTGAAACCCTTTGGCAGGCTGTTTATTAAGAAAACAGATTTTGCATTCAGAGGAGATAACACTCAGGGCTCAGGTTTTCTACGGTTATCAAACAACAGTATTTATATTGTACATATGTTTTCTGTGTTACTGTATGTCATTTTGCAGTTTGTATAAATCAGGAGGAGATATGGATAACTGATTTGTACTGTAGCTGTTTATCATAACGTTCAATTCATTGGGGGAAAACAGCACAAAGTGGTTCTATTTTATCTGTAATTTAAAATGAGTTAATATTTTCCTTCCCCTTATGTTTTCCTAGGCTTTAGATCAAGACCGGACAGCATTACAGAAAGTGAAGAAATCTGTTAAAGCAATATACAATTCAGGTCAAGGTAAGAGATGCACAGTTTCCCTCTTCTTCAGAACAGCTGCCAGTTTGTTTGCAAAAGCTGTTGTATCCTGGGCACAGCTGAGGTTTTACTCTTAAAACATAAGAACACATGAAAGGTTACAAACAAGAGAGGGGTGTTTAGCCCATCGTGCTCAGTTGGTTACTCATAGCTAATTGATCCGAGGGCCTCATTCAATGGCAGTGGCTTCAGCACCATGGCTGGGTAGCTTGTTCCATACTACTACAACTCTTTGCTTAAAACGTGCCTGCCGTTTTCTGTTTTTAATACACTTTGCTGTAGTTTCCGCTTGTGTCCTGATTTCTGTTTTCACTGTTCATTCTCGAGAAGTACTGTGGTTTGACTTTGTTAATGCCAGTAAGGTTTTTGAATGATTAAAAAGAAATCCTCTCACCGTTTTCCGTGTTGAAGACTAAAAAGATTTTGCTCTGTGAGCCTGTCAGAGTATGACATGCCATCTCTTCCCTTCCAGAGGAGCCATGCCTTATTGGTAATGTTACATGGCTACATGTTTCAGGTGCATTATACAATTTTGACATAACATCCTTGATTTCAAATTCCACACTTTTGCATATACAGCACCATTGTGTTTGGCTTTTTATTGTTGCCCCACATTGTGTAAAAGATCTATTTGTTTGCAACGACACCTTTAAGTAATATTTCATAAGTCTTTTTCTTAAGTAGCTTTTTCAGTGTTTCCATCTTAAAAGCTTAGATCTTGTGATATACAGTACATGATTTTACTACTAGCACATACTCTGCCTTATGTCAGATGTCGTCTGTCAGGTATGTCCCATCTTGAATTTTGAATATCTTTTGTTTTTTTTCCTCCTATTTTGGTAGCATCTACAGGTCTGACTAGGGAGTTCACATTTCTGGTATCTCCAAATACTTTACCATTCTTTTGTTTTTGTGGAAGAGCACCATGTTGCTCAGTTGAGCTTCAGAGGTGCCATGTTTCTACTGTGTTCTGAATGGACATTTCATGGACAAATGGGATTAAAAAAAAGGTCATAGAATGACTTCTTTCAGAACTCGTCATCTTGGAGGTTGCAGCAGTTCGCTTACACATAATTTGTTATGCTTGAGATAACTGTGCACTGTGGGGTTACAGTAAAATGAGCCTCCTGAAACTAATTGTAATGGTCACTGCTTTTAAGTTGCACTTAAGAGGTGTACCCTTTCTACAGCATCCATTTTTATTCTTAAAATAAAAAGGTATCAATCAATCTTGAGTTGTCTGGCATCATGGTGTTTTAAGATAATGACCTTTGGAGCCCTCTAGGTCAGTGGTTCGTGGCCTGGGAGTGCCAGACATGCCAGATTTTGTAGAAAGCACAAATTAAGCACATGCACATAAGTAAAACTACTTTGTTCCGTCAGATCTATGTATTTTAAGGTACACTTGTCAATCAAGCAACATAAATTGTGACCAAAAACACAGATCAAAAGGTCATGATACTTTCAAAATAGAAATATTATAAAGATCGTAACAGATACAGCATGGCTTACCTGAGCCTAGGCACATTCATGCGTTCACCTATAGAGCTGATAAGTCTCTGGATAGACTACCTGTCACTATTCCTGTTGAAAGTATTTGGTGCAAAAGAAAAGGCTAGTCAGGGCAGGACCTTGATGACATGTTTCTTTCTTAATGTCATGCCATTGTAATCCCAGCACTGTGTGTTCTCGCATTGTCCTTCTGGAAGATTGCCACTTGCCGATCTGCTCATAAGAAAAGAAAACCTGCCATCTTGTGTTGAGTTGTTTATACCAAAGGCGTTCTTGTGCTAAGAGTGATTTCTCTCACACTGTCTGAGTTCCGCAGCCAGCTCACTTGAACAGTGCAGCAGTCAGCACAACATCCCTGCTTGTGTTGACTTCTGTCAGGTCTGTCAGGGGAAGGACAACACTTACTGATGAATGAAATGCTCCACCACTCTCTCCTGCTTTGGTTGCTGTCAAGCTCACAGAGGATGGCAATTTCATTTTCATCCAAATGGAGAGCTACAGTGATTCTGTAACAATTTTCAGTGTGCTGTCCTGGAATTTCTCTTGCTGCAGTCATTATAGTCTGAAAACAGTTTTGCACATGGGATAGACAGATGAGGTGATCCTGGGCCAATGTGATGACCCTCTGCTTTCCAGGTTGTGGCCTTTCCCTTAATAGAGCATGTTTCCTGGTTTCTCTAGGATAACCAGCTGAATGTTGAAGCAGGGCATCTCATTCTCCTTCTGAATTCTCAATCATGCCAATAGCAACCACGCCATCTTCATTACTCAAGCATGGCATGGTCATACATTACCTTTCTGTGTTTTCGTAATAATGAAATTCACAATTTTGATAGGATATTTATGGTGCCTATAGAAAATTCACACCCCCTTGCCAAAGTGGCACAGTCTGAAATAGTGACACATTAAATCAGAATTTATTTTATGTTTATTTACACGTTTGAACACACAAACTCCAAGTGAAAAGCAAATGCTCAAACATTCTGAAAAGTACTGTAGTTAGTACTTTGTGAAAGCACCTTCTGCTTGAATTATTGCCATAATTCTGTTTGGACAGGTCTGTACTAATGTAGCACAAATAAAATTGGCGTTGTTTGCCCATTCCTCCTTACCGAACTAATTATTAACTCAAATTATTAGAGGACCTTTATGACTGAGGTCAGTGCTCTGACTGGCCCACTTGAGGACGTTTGGACGTTTACCTTTTTGTTCTTTAGCAACTCCAGTGTTGCTTTGACTGTGTGCTTTAAGCCATTGTCATGCCGAAAGGTGAACTTCCATTCCAATTTCAGCTTTCTTGCAGAAGGCAGCAGGTTTTCCTCAAGGAATTTCAGGTAGTTTGCTCCATTCATTTTCTCTTCTATCCTGACAAGTGCCCCAGTCCATACTGATGAGAAACATCCCAGCAGCATGATACTACCACTGCCATTCTTCACAGTAGAGATGGTGTTCTGTGAGTGATGTGCTGTGTTGGATTTGTGTGTAATACTTTGCATTTAGGCCAAAAAGTTCTATTTTAGTTTTGTTAGACCACAACACATTTTGCCATATTTTTGCATTATCACTTTAATGCTGTGTTGCTGTTTTTTTAAGTAATAGGATCCCCTTTGCCCTCCTGCCATATACAGGTATGCCAGATCTGTGAGTTCATGGGATATTGTTGGCATATAGTCTTGGCCATTAAAGCTTGTAGCTCTTTCAAACTTGCAATTGGCCTCTTAGTAGGCTCTCTGACCAGTCTACTTCTTACTTGGTCATCCAGTTTGGATCATTGGCCTGATCTCAGTAGGCTCTTTGTTGTGCCATACACCATTCACTTCTTAATAATCATCATGACAGTGCTCCGAGGGATATACTGTACTGTATATGGCTTTTGAAATCTTCTTATATCCATTTCCTGCTTTGTGCCTTTCCGTCTCTTTACTGAGAGGTGCATTACCCAGTAGAGATGACCTACAGAAACAGATGACTTTCTTATGAAATCATCAAAATTACTATGATTAAACCATAGACTAATTTGCAATCGCTGTTACCAAGGGCTGTGTACGCTGACCCAACCCATTGCTTTCATTTGTGAAATACTTTTCGGAATCTTTGAGGGTTTTTTTTCATTTGGAAGTTGTCTGTTACTTTCTGTGAATGAAAGTAACATCAATTCTGATTTAATTTGTTTTTATTAGAATGAAGGCCTATGGGTAGGTAAGCAAAACTAATAAAAATACAATTTTTGTTTGATATGTTAGGATGTAAATACTGTATTGCATAAACATGGATCATAAAACTTTATTGCACCACCCATTGAGCTAAATTGTCCACCCAAATGGTATATGGTGTTTATGTACAGTACACACAATTTAAAATTTTCACACTTTTGATTATATCTATGGCTTTAAATATGAACCTCAACTTGGCAAGGGAAAACATTTAGTTCCTGGTCATTTTGAAATATTGATCACTAATCTTAAATGGATCCAACTGAAAAATGTTAGGCATTGAGTCCGCCTAAAAGAAACAAAAAAATAAACACTTATATGCTTCCCTGTTTTAGCACAGATTTTTCATTGGAACGGAGGGTGATCTGCAGTTTTAGATTTCTTGCCATTTACCACAACAAATTTGGATGAAGCAGCATTGTCAGTTTTGACTCTTAAATATGAAATACAGAAACAGGCTGCATGTAAGTCTCTCTAAATGAAACAGTTTTTCTAAGTTCAAGGAACCATAAAACTGTGTCATAAGTAACACACAGTAGACTGTAATGCATGTTTTTTTCATTGCTTACTAAACAGCTTATGAGCTCTGGACTTGTTTGCCCAAGTCTAGCCAGAGGCATGGCCTATACAAATGACTTTAAACTTGTCATTTCTTGATAAGAATTGTGATCCAAATTAAATTAAACATTTTTCATTATGGGTCACTGATTCCTTTTTTTCTCATCCGGGCATTTGTTGTAAAGCTTGTGGAAAATGTGTGAAACAAGAAACATTGGTCTGATCAACACAAACATCTTTTTATAGCATACAGCCCTGTCTGAATTCCTCTGAGACCTAAGCATGCAGTAAAAAAGCCTATTTTACAAAAAGAAGGTCTATGTTGGATTAGCTAGGACTTTGCAACTGAAAGGGAAGCTCTCTTCCTCTATTTTTCACAAGCTGTAGTTGTGGCCTTCCACGTGAGTGAAGTTATTTTCAATAAAATTCGTTCGGACAGGTAAAGACCTGCAGCAATGGCATTCCTCCTTATTGCTGGTTGGGTGTGTTTGTTGCCAGGTGTGCCCAGTGTGTCGCTGCCACAAATGGCAACACCTTATCCCCCCCATTTTAGGAGCTTAGGGATTGTAGCTCCTAGCCTGAGGTTGGGAACAGCGAGGAGGAGGCAGGTTTGGGCCTGATTTTTCACCGTGGTAACAAGGATTTGAGGAAGGACTGGGGAGATGCTGCGCCTTTCATTGGAATGTTCCATTGGTCCGACCTAAGAGGGAGGGCACTGTGTGGCACTGTCAGGTCAGGTTACATCAGTCCCCTGTCAAAAAAGAATCATCTCATCTTAATCAGTCTGTTACTGTTCTGTTTTTCGCTTGCCAAGAACAAAACAGAGACCACTTAAAAAAAAAGGGTTCCTGTACATTTCCTGTGGTTCCAAAGTCAGGCGAAAGTAGTTAATGGCAGACTGTACACAGAGTCATAACTGCTAATTTATAGACTGGGACTTTAAATTCATACAGTATGTCCAAAAAAGTTTACATATGGCTAAATCTGATGTAAAAAAAAGTTTTTTTTTTAATATTTTACATCACACACTGTAAAATATCACTTGCATGCAGCAGCATGTTTTAACAGTGTATTTGAATTTAGTCTTATCAATCCAAAACAAATAAGCCCTCGCTAACCTCTGACCTGTGTTATAAACATCCCTTGTCCACACTGTTACAGAGTGTAGATACAGACGTGATCACAGAGTGATTTTGGAGTCTCGCCAAGTTTAACTCAATCTCTGAGGCAGTTGTACACTGGGGATTATGGGTTTTCCTCAGCGTTGTGGTTAGTTTGGTGTTGGTCTGCTGCTGAGAAGTGTCACTGGTTAATGTCTAGATCTGTGTGGCTGTTGCCTGCATGGCTTCTTATAGGAACTGAACCCGAACTGTACCTGCCACCTTAAGTAGGCTCCACTCCTACTCTTCCACAGCTATGTGTTAATTACCTAGCCCTAGGGCTAAATGCAGAGGATTATGTTTTTAGTGGCATTGATTCCCTTACTTTTTAATCAGTTAGTTTTAAGGTGGTCTGTAGATCTTAATCACATGAAATTCAAGACCTCTAAAGCAGAAATTGGTTATTTTCAATAAGACTACAATTTAAGGCAAGATGCCATGATGTTAACAAGCATTCATTATTTACATGGGATGTCATTCTTTATATCAGAAGAGCATTTGTTTAAAAGCAATTAAAATAGCTTTTTGATGTCATTGGGTTAGTATGTTCGTTTTGTTTTGGATTTGAGTATCAGGTTGCCTTTTTAATAAAAAAATTAAAATGTCTTCGAAGCCTCTAAAAAAGTAGACTAAACAGAGACAAGTTAAGGGGTGATGTTCTAATTGTGTGTAGATAGAGTGTGTTCAACGTCTTGAGTTATCATTGCACTTCATTGTGTCCTCAGAATTACAGTATTTGAAGCTGTTTTGTCCTCTGGAGTCACTGTTGGCATTCAGCCTCCTTGTGGTAAGGAATGGTAGTGCTTATTTGTGAGTCAGTTTTTTTAGGTAAAAAGACAGATGACCTAATAATGTCATTCTGCCAAGGGAATCCATATCATAAAACATAACAAAATTAAATCCATATGAGGCTAGAATACGAAGCAGCACTGCATCTTAACACTTTGAATCCTCGACAGGACTTCTTGTTTGTCATATGATGGTCTTATGAAATGGAAAATGTTGGACTGCTATGAATTGTGTCAGAGTGTGTAATTATAAACACATGAACTGGAGTGTTACTTTCTCTGCCTTTTTTATAGTTGACTGTTTTTGCATTGTATTTATATCATCTCTATCGGTACTATTTTTATTTTCTTAGCATTTTTTTTTAGCTTGCACCCTTAGTGAAATGGCTTTCAGTGACACATACTGTAAGTGTTTATATAATGAATGCTTCACAGACTGTGTCATGAAGCCTTCAGGAAAACCAACTTAACCCCTTTCCTCTTGCTTTCCATGATGTCCTGATTGCTTATTTCAATTATCTTGAAACTGACCAGCTTACACGTAGAGGTCTGGCAGTTTTACTGTCAGAAGAGAATCTTCCATTCTTTAGAATTACATCTGAGCCCTGAATTTTCCAATAAGTGTTAACTCAGAATATTTCAGCTTTGCTTATACTGTATAATTAGTTCAGCCCCTTTGCTGAGTTTTGATCTTTATTTATTCATGATGTAATTTACTGTATGTACAGCTGTTTTCTATCCTGTCAGCCCATGAGCATCTATTTCAAACTTAGCCCTAAACTCATGGCACAAATAATCCACTTCGCAGTTTGTTTTAATGGATCCATGTGCCACCAACCGTAAAATTGGGTTATATAATACTGGTTTAAAATCGAACTTTCTGCAAATTACAAAACATTAGGATTACGCATTGCAAGGTAATTTTACAGTGCTCATTTAGCAGCGTTTGAGTAGGAAATACTCTTTCTTTCTGACACTGCACATGCAAAGTGTGCCAAGGCGTTACATCACTGGCCTATATTTGAGCAGAACGGTAAAGCAGTGCACAGAGTGTCGTAACCATCCTGACCGTTAATCTGAATGTATTTGCCTTTTACAGTAATTGTAGTGTGTTAAGGGAGGATTGTGCTCCTGGGGGCTGTTACAGTCATTATTAGGAGCTGTACAACAATGGTAGGTATCCACAAGAACACAAAGAAGGTTACAAAAGAAAGGAAGCTCTTCGGCTTACCTAATTCATATGGTCCCTAGCTAATTGGTAGTTAGAGCATCTCATTCAGCAGTGTCCAGAAGGGTCACAGGATATGATCTTTAATAAAATGCCTGGATACCTTGTTCCAGACTCAGATAATCATTTTTCTTAATAAAAAGTAGCCTCCTCTAGTCAAACTTCAATGCAATTCTCTGTAGTTACTGTACCTCTCGTGTCTTCTGGTTTATCTTTCACTGTTAATTCTTCATCCCCATTGGTTGAATTTGTCTGTACTTTCCAGCATGAGAAATACCTGGCTCAACATCCCTTGTAGTTGTAGTCTTCTCTGTTCAAAGCTAAAAAAAATTATCAATTATTTTAACCTATCAGGGAAAGAATTTTTTTGGAATCCAGAAATTTAGCTACAGTACATTGATTTAAAATCTGTGCTTTTAGCTACTGTATATACCATCATATTGTTTAGCTATTAATTGCTTTCCCACATTGTCTATAACAGTATAATGAAGTGTCAGTGTTAATGCATACATATTTTTACATATTTGATTTAAATTAATGATCTTGGAAAATGTTACTGTGATTACAGTCTGAATCAATAGAGAGTTTATGGATTAAATCCAATCTTTGATTTACCCTGCCTTCAAATTTGAAAATCAGTAGCCTATACCACAGTGTGTAGCTTGTAAGTAGTCAAGAAAGAAGCTGCTCTCACATGGTACAGAATATTTGAAATTCACTTTCAGTAGTTGTATTAAAGTTTTGCCTTTATCTGGATCTAAGTCAGTCACAGCAACAATCAGAAAGTCTGTGTGTTGAACCGTGGGGCTCTACCTGTGTGAGTCTGCATTCATTTGTGATGGGAGAGTTGGTGAGGACAGGCACAGAGGTGAGAACGGGAAAACCAGATTGCACCCAGATGGATACAGAATGTTATTTTAAGAAATAGTCTGGTTTGTGGGTTTTAATTATATGCTGTCCCATAGTGTTATTAGCAATGTACATCAGACCTTTACAGTCATTTGGAAATGCATCTAGTATCTGTGTTTCATCTCAAAGTGGGACAGAGATAGTATGTACTGGGCAAAAATAACATTTTCTGTGACTGTCCCAAGTATAAGAAGATGGCTATCAAGATATTTAATTGTACAAATAAGGAAAACAGTTATGAAGAGGACAATGAAGTGCATCAGTTAAATGTTCCCACTTGTATGTCCTGACTCATGTTCACCTGTTAATGCTGAAGAGCTCTCACTGCTACACAGATAAGCACCTCTGTAGACAGGCAGAAGCCCCTCTGGAAGAATCGTGATAGAACATGAACTTTCAATAAATAAATTATAAGCAAGGAGATCTGGGACCGTGTGGTGCAAATGTAGCACAGTGAGGTGGGCTGTCAGTAAATTCAGAGAAACTGTCTCTGTGACTCTTTGTAGTTTACTTGTCTGGGATTTATAAAGAGCAGACTCAAACAAAATGGAGTTCAAGCACAGCTGCTTTATAAAAACAACAAATATTGTATTTCCAATACACAGTATTTCCAGACATTTTGGGCATGTGGACAACTTGCACAAGAATGTGTACAGTATATAAATTAGATAAGGTCATGTTAGTGGTAAAGAATTATTTTTATAACTTTTATGTGCCTCAAACCCATTTGTATTTGTTGTTTGTTTTCACAGAACATGTTCAAAATGAAGAGAACTATGCACAAGCTCTGGATAAATTTGGAAGCAATTTCATAAGCCGTGATAACCCTGATCTCGGGACGGCTTTCGTGAAATTTTCCACTCTTACAAAAGAGCTGTCAGCTCTGTTGAAAAACCTGGTAAGTATTTTTGCTGTGAATTCTTGATGCAGATGTCTATATCCTGTATTGTCTTTAAGATTGGCTTGTGTTTATTCTAAAGCCATGTTCACCTGTTAATGCTGAAGAGCTCTCACTTAAAGTATACACAACAGAGCACCTCTGCAGGCAAGCAGAAGTCCTCTCGAAGAATTGTGATAGAAGATGAACCAAAGAGAATCGTTAGTGTCTGACTACACAGTTAGGCCTTGTAATTTAATGAAGAGGAGACTCTTTAGTATTGTTTTAAAGGGGCCGTTTACATAATGTTCAGGTTATGCTTTGGAAAAGTCAGTGTATCATGACTCACTTAAACTGTTCAGATTTGCACCTGTTAATGCACTGAGGAGGTTAAATGTTTCCTGAATTGCACACAAAGTCATTCAGTCAAACGGGAAGTTATTGCAGAAGCTGAGCTCAGTAAGCTCCTGGCTTAGAGACAGAGAACAAATTCAGCATGCAGTTTTAACTTATGATACAGATTATATTTTCACTATACAGATTAAATTATCCCTTACATGTGCAGATCAAGTATAAAGAAAATTTCGTACACTATTATGTCACTATAGAGTTCCTTATAGATCAGAATTTCAGTGGAATATGTAGTAGAAAGGGTCTTATTTAAGACTAAAATATGAAGAACATTTAATCACTGAGGACTCTGAATTTGTTTTGGCAGTCAGTGTAAGGTTGGTAAAGTCTGTTTTACTCATTTTTTCCATTGCAAGTGTTTCCTGTGTTCCAGTATCAAATTGGTGTTTGCAGATACTCCATCTCAGACTGTGTCCATCAAGTTAATTAGGGTTTAGTTGCAACTCACTTGTATTGTAACCTAAGCATTGTTTTATTCCCATATATACCACTGGTAACCTACTATATAATTTGAGAAGTTCAGGCATGTTCAGATTTAGATTCACCCAAACATCGATACTATATCCTGCTATAAATTTTGTTGTTGAAATGAAAAGTCTGGAAAAGCTTTCAAGAAGCTTGTTTGTTATGCTTTCATTTTCTGTTGCCACATGAAATGTAAATGAAGAATCAGCACCTCCTAAAATTTTAAATTCAGCAACATGTGTTTGTTTGCCTTCCAATATGTAGGTCTTGACTCTCTGCATCACCTCATTTGCTGGAGAGGAAAACAAAATAGTGACTTTAAAGCCAAGGTCTTGTGGTATAATAAATCCTACTGCACAAAGGCTTTACTGTACATCGATGACAGTGAACTTTGTCTTATCCTAGACTGGAAAATATTTTTTTTTTGATTCAGCACCCTGTGATGTGTTTTCCCATAGTTCATAGCATTATCTAATTAAAATGAATGGCCTACAAAAGTGGAACGTACTGTATTCAATAATGTGTGCTAACAATTTGCAGTTTTGCTTGTAGAGAGTGCAGAAAACAGCATTCACATGGAGAGTCATATACAGTATATCCACATAATACCATGCTTTGTAAAGGACAGATGTGGCTAGGTAATATGACTGTTGTATGCCTGGAAGTAGCTGGTACAAATACATACTGTAGCACCTGCACATGAAAGGCAGCCTGGAAGTTCATATGAGTTGGGATTTCTGTATGTTTACCAGTATTGACTTCTGTTCAGTAGCTTGATAAATTTCTGTTCATATATTCCACATTATTTAAAAAAAAAACAAATGGAGAATAATGAAGTTAAGAACCTATAGATGACCTTCACACAACTGAAGGCACTGTCAGAGGCTTTGGCTAAAAAAGACTTGGAACGAACTGTAGTAGTAGAGACAAAGCTTTGATGTACAACATAGCTTTTTTAACAGTGATCTCTGGGCTATACAGTAGGCCCTCCTATAGAAGACAGGGTCCCTTTCAAGAAAGAAAACAGTCTGGAGAAGGAGGCTGAAGGAGCAGGATCTGATATTCAGCTCAGAAATTGAAGACTGTTGGTGTGGTGAAGGCAGTTTTTATCAACTGGACATGATCACTTGTTAATGCTTAGCTCTGCTTATGCAGTGTAGCATATTCTGCGTCAGTTTTTGTTCGTCTTCTTTCAGCACAGACAGACCTTTGACAAGGTCAGTGCTGTTAAAGTATATATACATACAATGCCTTGCAAAAGTATTCAGACCCTTCCTGTGTTTGTTCCATTTTGTAAAATTGCAAAGTGGTGCCTGCTGTATATACTTTTTAAAACTTAAATGTATTCAAATTATGAATTCTCAAACTGATAACTTGTTTACAGATTGGGGTATTCAAGTCTTTCCACGGATTTTCAGGATGAGGCTTAGGCCTTTGACTGGACCACTCAAGGACACTTACCTTCTTATTCTTAAGCCACTCCAGTCTTCATTAGGCCTTGTGCTCTGCATCACTCTAATGCTCACCTCAGTTTCAAGTCTTTAGCAAACTGAAACATATTTTCCTCTAGTATTTAATAATAATAATAATTATAATAGTTGTTTACACTTATATAGCACTTTTCTGGACACTCCACTCAAAGTGCTTTACAGGTAATGGGGACTCCCCTCCACCACCACCAATGTGCAGCATCCACCTGGATGATGCGACAGCAGCTATAGTGCGCCAGAACACTCACCACACATCAGCTATCAGTGGGGAGGAGAGCAGAGTAATGAAGCCAATTCATAGATGGGGATTATTAGGAGGCTATGATTGGTAAGGGCCAATGGGAAATTTGGCCAGGACGCCAGGGTTACACCCCTACTCTTTTCGAGAAACGCCCTGGGATTTTTAATGACTACAGAGAGTCAGGACCTCGGTTTTACATCTCATCCGAAGGACAGCGCTTGTTTACAGTATAGTGTCCCCGTCACTGTACTGGGGCATTAGGACCCACATGGACCGCAGGGTGAGCGCCCCCTGTTGGCCCCACTAACACCTCTTCCAGCAGCAACCTTAGTTTTTCCCAGGAGGTCTCCCATCCAGGTACTGACCACACCTGCTTAGCTTCAGTGGGTTGCCAGTTGTGAGTTGCAAAGTGATATGGCTGCTGGCCATATGTGATTGTACTTTGCCCTCTTTGTTTTTCTTTCAACCTTCCCAGACCCTGATGAGAAGCATGCTGCTGCCACCAGTGTGCTTGACTGTAGGGCTGGAGTTTGACTGAGAGATTCGTCTTTCTTTGTACTTGACTTGTTCCTGTACATGTATATATCATATATTCACATCTCACTGCCCTGTTGGGATTTAAGGGAAATGGATGCAGCCACTGAAAAGTTATAGTTCCATTTGTATTCCAGTCAGTTCCTCTTCTGTTGATATATCTGAGGTGCAGCTTTGTTCATGGTTTAATGATTTCTGTGATGATTTGACACTCGTCCCCGAAGGTATTACATAAAAGTACTTTAAAACTGCGTTATTACCTATTTTTCTGGGTCGTCCTGTCTCCAGTTTTCTTTCTGGGAGACTGTGCCCCTCAACGATTGTTTGGGAACAGCACCCTCACAATATCTTTGAATATACTGCAGCTTTTTTTTCATACTCGCCTTGTGTTCATGTGGGTTTTATCTGGGTGCTCTAGTTTCCTCCCACAGTCCAGAGACAAGCTGTTGTCATTAATTGGCGCCCCCGTATATGTATTCCTGCCCTGAGATACACCGGCATCTTGTTCAGGCTGGTGCCTGCCTCGTGCCCTTTGCCTGTCAGATTATACACTAGTTCACCATGACCCTTAAGGATAAAGATTTGAAATAGACAGATTTCTTTAAATAAGTATCAGATATAGTAATCATCTTGGCTGTTATTCCATTCTTCATTAATTATGAATAAATTTGTAATTATTGCAGATTATATGTAAATACGACTGAACTGTACAGCACTTTGTTTCGGCTCGCAGTCCTGCAGTAATTCAAATTGAAATTCAAACCGTCATTGCTGATGTCTCAGCCTGTGATAATTCACATTCCCCATTTTCTTCCTTCATATTGAGGGGTTGTGGAATCATTTTTTTTCTGCTCCTGTTGAGATTTGTTTCATTGACAGTATGGTGTTTCCAAAATCTATCAGCATGTCTTACATGAATGCTGTTTGCAGGTTTGTGTTCGCAGTACGCAAGTTCTTGGGTTCTCATATAGTGAAATAAAGTGAGCAATACCTATGGTATCGTTCTGACGTGCTGCGTCTTCCTCCTCCAGCTCCAGAGCCTAAGCCACAATGTCATCTTCACCCTGGACTCCCTGCTGAAAGGAGATCTGAAAGGAGTCAAAGGGGTAAGACCGAGGATCGTGGATGTTGGATTTTATGTGACAGTAAATGCCATTTTGAGGGACTCTGCCTTTTCCCACAACCATTATGGGAGAGTGCCTAATTACAGCCACAGTGTGAATCTGGACAAATGAATCTCCCTATTGGTTCCCTCTCAATTCAGTTTAAATTAAGTGGTTTAACAAATATCTTTAAACAAGGTTTAAAATATTTCTTATTGTTCTTTGTGGAGCCCTTGTATTCCATGTGTAGGCATACATTAACCAGCTCTTTTATAAATTTACAAAGTTTTGTATTACATGTTGCTTCAGAGGATGTTTATAAACAAATTCCTTGTTTAGGAAGTACAGTACATTGTTTGTGATGTTTTTTGTAATTTCAGTCACAGAGAGAAAGGTATGCTTTAGAAGGACACATACAATTATTTGTCAAAATCTATAATGTGTCAATAAAGTAATGATACAACAAATAGCTACTTCAAAAATAGAAATGTCTGAAAAATGCTAATATAAAGAACTAGTTTTCTGCAATTTCCCTCACGGGATCAATAAAGTATCTATGTAGTTTTATCAGTTAACGTGTTATTGCCATTGGGTGTTGGGTGTCCCATTGTGTCATCTAATGCCAGTGAAAATTTAAATTTAAACTTGATTTTGGTCAAGCAGTATATTTCTGAAGAAAAAAAAATCAGTAGGAATGGCATTCTTTAGCGAAAATGGTTAATCCAGTGGCTGTACCATTTAAAATTAATATTCTCTGATGAAGTTAATTCAAGAGAAAAATAGAGGCATTTGTTAAGAAAACCAAATTCACAGAAGACACCCACTCTCTGTACCAAAGAGAAAGGCAAGAATCCAAGTCGAACAGTAATCAAGTACTCTTCTTTTGCTTTGCGCGTTCTGAGCTCTGCAGTTTATTTTGAATGTCTGTGATTTTAACAGATAAAGATTTTTCACTTTTTTGACTTCACGTTTAAGCTCTTGCCTTTCTTTCGGGTGCACAGAGCACGTCTGTCTTGTGTGCTTTGATATGTGCCAAGACATACACACCTTTACAAGGCAAACTTTTGCTGGACTTGTGTGATGAGAGACGCAGTGACTCACAGGACTCTTAGGGAACTGGGAAGGTTTTGCTTTCCACTGAATTAAGACCCCAATCCATAGCTAAGCACATCTGTCAGCACTCAGACACTTTACAGCACTCAGCAAAATGCCAAAATAGATCTGGATATAGGAATACACTTTTTGATGTATTCATTTTTTTTAATACCTTTACAAAGTACACGATACTGTAAATGGAAAATTTTGTTTCACGGTCAGTTTTTTTTCTAGATCAGTAGAAAACATTTTCTCCATTTTGAATCTTCCCAATTAAAAAACAAATCAGTTGTTGCAGCTCAGCTCCCTACTGCCACCCTAGCCCAAGCTTTTCTTGTACTTCAAACAGTTTAATCTGAACCATTCTACATTTTCACTGTCTCTGTTGAGTTAGCATTGTGGGGCAGTGATGCAGTTTTCACTTGACAACACCAGAGGCACCCAACATATCCCAGAGTTCACTGATGTACAGCTTGCCAAGCATGCCCTGTCTACCTTATGCCTGTGTAATGCCAACAGTGCTCCCAGTTGAAGTGGAAACATCTTACTGTATATACAGTATGTTATTAAAATTGCCCTGCCCTTGATGAACCATTCAGGAGAAAACCACTTTTCTGTCATGGAGTATTGTGAAAACAACATTTTGATAGGGCAACACAATGATGCAGTGGTAAGCACTGTTGCTTCACAGTGCTTGGTCCCCGGATACAGTTCCAGGCCTGGGGTGTTATTGTATCTGTATAGAGTTGTATGTTCACCCCAGGTTTTAGTGGGTTTTCTCTGGGTGCTCCAGTTTCCTCCCACATTTCAAAACCATGCTGGTAGGTTAATTGGCTTCTGGGAAAATTGGCTGTAGTGTGAGTGCGAGCATGCGTGTCTATGCCCAGCGTGACTGTGAATTGGAAAAACCAGTTCAAAAATAGATGGATGGATGCAGTGGGTGGCATTATTAATTTAAATTCTTTTTTAATCATTTTGCTAAACTTCTTTCAAGTGAGAATTTCAGGTTCAAAGAGGTTTTTAAGATGGAAAACTGTGAGTCTTATACTGTGTTCTTAATATGGTTGTCTGTATTTTTTAGGATATAAAGAAGCCATTCGACAAGGCATGGAAAGACTATGAAGCCAAGTTGTAAGTTGTGTAAATATGTAGTAATGTGTGTTTCTAGTAATAAATAAAAAGAGATTGTATTTGTTTAATTATTTCCATTATTTGCAGATTTGGTTTATTTTAAGGTGCAATGTTCAGTGTAATGGTAAATGTATTAGAAAATTAGTCAAATTTGGAGCAGGTGACATGCTGACAGATGTTTTAAAACAACAGCATTTTGTTTCTGGCTCTGTTCCTTGTACCAATGATGCAGTTTACTAAAAAATAGGAATGTGGCTATATGTTTTTTTTTACTGTTTTCATCATTTGATTACATTTTGATTCATTTGACACATTATTTCTCCAGTACACTTATTTTGCTTCCATGAAATGCTATTTCAAGTACAGTTTTACTTTAAAAATGTCATTTGAAATGTATTCTCTGAATTGCTTTGTATCATTATAGGATTTTTGTATTATGTAATGTATTATTAAGCATATTCTTACAATGTTGAGTGTATTCTTGGTTTAGGGTTCACTGCTGATCTGTTGTCTGGTAAACATTTGTACATGGGCGTTGCCAGTCTGTGCAGTGAAGTGATGCCAGTACAGTTTGTACTGAACTCCGCTTCTTAGATCCATCCAGGCTGCCTGTTGAAAAGTTCTGGGAACAGATGGGATTGGTCCCTGACTCAGTCTTGCCAACCTGTTAGATCTAAGCGGTGTGTGCTGGCCTGAATATATGTTTGTTTGGAGCTTTATGGTCCCACTTACTGTGATTTGCCATGTTTTTTGGTTGACCTTTTTCAAAAGGGCAAGTTTCCTTTAGCAGACCTAAAGACCTCAGGGAAAACCAGCACTGGATTCAGTCTGAAATGGATCTGATCCGATTCAATCTCTACGTCTACCCCACTGGGTCATGACTGAAGCCACCGTTCTTCTTTCACCTGTCCATCTACAGTAGATCATCACAGAGGAGTGCCTGAAGTGTTTCTAGTGCACCAGTGCCATCCTGATCATGGGGTCCATTCAGTTTTAAATTTCCTCAAGGGCTTGGTTAAGAAGTTTCACAGAGCAACCTCGATATGACGTGGTTCTTCTTTTTTTAATACATGTAGGCAGTGTCAAAAAACACCATTTACTAAAGGCGCATATTTCCCATACATTGTGTTATTTTTTTCACTACATATTCCTGTGATTTGCATTTTGTGCATTCTTCCCGAAACAGTCAGATATGATCAAGCTCTCTTCTTCTTTCGGTCAGCATCATTGTTCCCATTGTTCCCCCTGGAACATAAATAACATCAAATGGCTTTTAAATTCACTTCACCTTCTGTAATCTTCAGTCTTTCTTCAACAATATTTGATATCTTTCAATATCTTTCAACAACATTTTGTCTTTTGGCCGTACCCTTTGTGGGTTCATCTGAGGTTGAGCAGGTACTGTACAAGGATTAGCATGGGTAATAGATCTCTGCATTAGACTGATAAAGGTGCTGTCGAAACATAGAAGCTGCTTCTGTGGACAGTACCGCTGTTCAGTACAAGAGTTTCAAGAAACCCCGCAACATATTGTACCCATTTGTAGCCGATGCAGACTTTGCCTTCTACAGTGAAATGAAATAAAACATATCTGTCTTAGGAGACATGATAATACCTGCAATATATCTGAAACCGCAGTATAACGAGGCACATTATGTCATGGTTGCACTGTAAGAGGCTGGTTGGTGTATAGAGCTGAGTTATTTTTTAAATACAGACGACAAGTGAAAGAAGTAACAAAGTGGGAAAATAGATTAAATACTGTTGGTGGAATCTATAATGACTAGGGGTACTGTATGTCAGTGTCCGCACAGCCCTTTTTTTTATCTGACACATGATCACTTGAAACAAAGAAATCCCATATTGTCAGTACCAATAAATGATAAAGTCTTCATTTAGTATACTGTACATTCTGAAGTCTCTTACCTACCTTGTAAGTAAACTGTTTCATGCTAAATGAAGTGCTAAGGTCTACAGATTTCAATATCATAGTATTACATGGCACTATGGGTGAGGACATCAAAACAAAGTTGATCTCTGTAGCTACTGTATAGACACAGCCCATGTCTGTGTCAAGTTTGTAATGTTTAATTAACAAAATACAGCCTGGATCAGCAAAGAAGCTTCTGGAAAATGTTCAGGACCTTTACCACATTGTCAGAATGGCGGAATATTTTCTCTTTCATTATCAGTGATTATCAGTGCAATAACTACTAGGCAGAAAATGAAGAAAGGGGGATGTTTTTTTTAAATGTAACACATTTTAAAATGTTCTTATTTCATTAAACCATTCTTTATGAATAACAAAATTATGAGCATTCTTCCCCTTAGTGCCTTTGTAGTAAGAGATCAAAAACTCATAAGATTGGGCACAAAATATATAAGCAATAATGTCATTTTTTTAATATAAATGAATGAAAACTAGTGTCACAGTATTGGGAGTAAACACCTTCCTTTAAAATTGCACAAAATATTCTGCTGTAGGCTGCTCTATAATTAAGCAGTGTATAAGAAATATGGTATAAACCCTTTTGCAGAAAATGTAAGATTCTAAATGAAAGTTGACTATTATTGTTATTGTATGCAGAGAAAAACTGTTTCTGCGCTCACTCAAATTCTTTGTTTGAACCTAGTACAAAAATTGAAAAGGAGAAACGGGAGCACGCCAAGCAGCATGGAATGATAAGGACAGAGATCACGGGGGCGGAGATCGCTGAGGAGATGGAGAAAGAGAGGCGTCTCTTTCAGCTGCAGATGTGTGAGGTATGCAGGTGATTTTTTTTTCTTTTAATCTTAATTGCGTTCTGACTGTAGCAATGCAAAATTAGATTACGCTTGGGAGCCCCATGTGTATTACCTGAAGGTCTAATATAAAATAGACAGCAGTGCTCAGATTTTAGATTTATTAAGCACCGACTGCTTGCAGGAAATATTAAGTTGTGTTATTTCTCACACGTTATGCAGATCAGTTGCAGAACATATAAATATACATGGTTAGGGCCTTCACATTTGTGAGGGTTTGGTGCAGAGAACAGTCCAGGTAGCCAAATTCCCAAGTCCAGCCCATAATGCACTAAAGTATAGAGTCTTTATGGTTAAAAGACACAAGTAACCCTCCCTTCAATGATAATTAAAGTACTAATTCATTGGCTTTAAGTTAATTTAAATATCATTGATCACCTAAAAGGAACAGTCAACACAAACCTAAAGTAATCGGTTAAAATAAGCAACATTAATCTCTCCTCTGCGTCCAGCCTACACGCCCCACTGTAATGAAAAGGGCAATAAAACTGTCAGGAAGTCTGTAAACTCATCTCCAGCCTGTCATTCCCCACGCTGCTGACGGAGATCCAGGAATGTTCATTACAACACAGAAAAAGACCTCACTGAGATGTGAATGCTGGGTAGTGGGGACTTGGGCAGGGGGCAGAGAGAGAGGCTCACTTGCTAGCTAGACCCCCTCTCATGATCTTTGCCTGTTGTGCTGGTAATTTGAAAGATGTGGTTAACATCATCCTGGTTTCACTCCACTCTGCTCTTCCTTCATCTAAGGTGCAGTCGGCCAGACCACATCGCGAATAAGCAATCGTCGAGAATCTACTATGCGATATATAATATTATGTATTATTTACAGTGGCATTTTAAAGTGCTCCGAATGTCTGATACACAGCACCACCATTTAAGATGTGCGCATGAAATCTAAAGAAGCTGGAAGGTAGTAAGATGCAGGCTGATGACACAGCTGTAGAGTGTCAAGGGCAAAAAATTGAAATGACTGGGGAAACTGTTTGTGAGGGCTTGTGGGTACGAAAAGATGAGCAAATGATATACTGTAGTGCGGAGGATGCTTCTTTCTGAACAGTCCCACTGGCAGGGCTGTTTCGAGGTATAAGCGGGAGCTGCTGGGGTTGATGCCCCCGCTGAGCAGCCCCAGGCTCGCAAGAAGGGTTTCAAAGTCACTGTTTCCTTTGAAAGCCTCCAGTCAAAAGAATCTGATCCAACACTGGATTAATGTTCAGGTCACCAGCTGCAAGACTGCTTGACAGTCTGCAGAACTGCTTTTCTCTAAAGAATACAGTAGATGAGTAAAGAAATTCCTTTCTTACTGTGCTTTGTCCAGCAAAACCAAAGTCATTTACTGTAGGAAAATGATTAAGCGGTGATGTGGGAATATTGATCGCAAGCCATTTTGAAGACGAATTTTCCGAGAGGAGGAATAGTAGGAAACACACAAAATCACACACACTATGAATGAGGACAGTGGATTCTCCAGTTAAAACTCAAAACTCAATATCTGGAGTATATAGGCCATCTGTTAAAGCAACAGTATGTATGTGCCTGTGGTGTACTCTTCCACACAAGTTTTTTTTTATCACCAGACGTGTTGTTCTACAATGGAAATTCTGCGAGAAATGGCACAGAATGATTTTTCTGTGTAGTAATGGAACTTGTTGCATTTCAGGATTTGGATCATATTTTCACGCTGTCACACTTAGAATTGGGCTTTCGATTGAAATGTTAGCCATGTTTCATGTGCCCAGAAAGGTTTTTGGAGTTGGCTCTGAGTCTAATCGGAGTATATAAAGAAGACTGACTGTACATGTATAAGAGAATTTTGCTTTCCTTCAAACACCCCATAGAAGAGGTAATACAGTGCATAGTTTGGCTTTTGTGCTTTTGCTTTGTAGTCACCATCTGATGTGTTCTGAAGATATAGACTTCAGGGTAGTTTCTATTTTGGTTTTAATTTTACAAGTGGTTTGTGATTTGTTTGAAGGGTTGTCTTCACACATCCTTCGTTATCATGCTGAGTGAAGTTCTTTTTTTTCCCCCAGATTCCAGGTGTGTAAATATACATGTCAACAGCAGCTTTGCAGTGACTAAAGCTGAAAAGTAATTTGGTTACTTCTCCTTGTGGATGCCTTGCTGAAAACATACTGTAGTATTAAGGGCGTTCCTTGAGTGACCCAGCTTATAAGGGACTCTCTGCGAGCCGGGTCACTTTGTTTGAGCTCTGTGATCCATGTCAAGGATGTGAGCCTGGGTTACGTCACTAGCTGACTGTGACTAGAATTCGACAGAAGATGTCGATTGGCTGACAAGGGGGTGGTTGAGATTCATGGAGCAGGCTCTCGCCTCCCGGTAACACAGTGATCCATTGACTTACACTGATGTCCGAAAACCCACGCAAACCTGGGGACAACATACAAACTCCACACAGATAGCACCCCAGGTCTGGAATTTAACCCAGGGCCCAGTGCGGCAAGGCAGCAATGATAATCACTGCACCACCATACCACTCTCTTAAGATTTTTTAGATTTCTGAAATTCACATAAAGTAAAGATCTGGTGGAATGATATTAGGAAACAAAGTATATTCGAAATTATGTCTTTGTGTGAATGCTTTTCAGCAGTCAACTATGGTTTTGACTGCTGAAATGGATTTTAAGGGTTCACGCACAGGATCTTGATCACAATAGATTCTCCTGGATGTTCATTTGTACTTTATTTTAAAGTTTGATAAGGCTCTGTTTAACTAATGTTCAGGTAAATTGTGATGTGCTTTTTCTCTTTCTCCAATAGTATCTGATTAAAGTGAATGAAATCAAGACAAAGAAGGGAGTGGATCTTCTACAAAACCTAATCAAGTATTACCATGCACAATGCAAGTAAGTAGGCATGTTTTCCTTGAGCAGTCTATTATTCTCTTTGGTCTGTTCCTTGGTTTCTGTAGGGCCATCCATATTGCACAATATCACCTATATGTGATTGCATGCATTTGGTAGATGTTGATTTAAGTATACCTGAAGGATTTGAATATGCAATTGAACAATTGAACCATTGAACTCAACTCCAGAGATGTGCTGTCCGTGCAGCATGGTTGATGTCTGTATATATTTTTTTTGCTTTTATATATGTCCTTCTTCCCCCCCTTAAAAAATGCAGTACTTTGATTATGTCCTGTGTTTCCCTGTGTAATTTAGATATTTGACTTTCCTAGTCTGGGTTTTTGTGGTTCCCTAGTGTCATTTTCCATGGTTACTTACTGTTCTGTCTAAATGAGCTTATGAAAAGAGTTGTGAAAGCTGAAAATGAGGAAATTGCACAGCGGAGGAAATGAATTTGAGATTGTTAGAGTCTGAGTCCCTTGCAACCTTAAGCCCATATGCAGCTAAAATGAGCTTAAACAGCAGAGGTCATAGCAGGTTTTAGACTTTACAGCATCCTCTTTATGTCACATTTCGTATTGCATTTTGCAGAATACAGTATGTTTAAAGGGACAGTTTACTATTATGTGGTCAAAATACAGAGTATTTGGCAATCAACTTTTTTTGAACGGTTGGATGTTGAGGAAATTGTTCTTATGTTTTGCAATGTCTCTGGTACCCAATTGCTCATCCTTCCAGGCAATTGGCATTTTCAGACCGATTTTTTTTTTTTTACAAAGCAGCAGCGAGGGGAAGTCAGAACATTGAAAAGTGTGAAGTCAGCCCTGGTAGCTCCAGTCAGGCAAGGAGAAAAGAGCAAGCCAGGGCGGGAGTCATTTACAGAGAGCAGTGCCACTAACAACAGGTTCAGTGCAGCATAGCTCTGAATCAGCTGTCATTAAATTACCTGGGAGCTTGCCTGCGTTTTCCAGCTGTCATATCCAATTAATTATGTTTTAATTAGGAACACATGAGTACTGGAGAGACCTGCAGCCCTCACTGTCATATGCTTGGTGAGGCAGAAGTTCTGCGCTGTAGTGTGAGCTTTAACAGTGCTGAGTGATGTGTACTCTTGAGGGGCTTTTACAACTCAGTTTGAACTTTGCAAGGGACTGGGGAACAAATTTGATATGGGCGTTTAACCAAAGAGTGTTTCTCGTTGCATTTCATTATAAGGAAAAAAGCATTAATTGTTCCTAATTTGTGTGGCTGCTACTTTAATCAGACATGTATTATGAGGGTTAAGACTCAATTACCTTGCATTGTTAAGATAATTTACAATCATGCAGGTGTAGTAAGTCAAGTTTATTCATTTACAAAGTGACACAGAGGTTTAGTGCAGTGGAACACACATGTAGATCAGTGTGTGTTGAAATAGGGTAGCAACAATCCAACAGTCAACAGATAGGAGCAGGAGCAGCTCATAGGTTTTCCAGGTGAAGATTGACCAGCTGAGTCCTGATTTCTGCTGGTAGCTGGCTTCACCACATGGGTGATAAAATCACTCATTGTAGATTGCAGTGTGCAGTTTTGGTGTGACTTGTTAATTATGCTGCAGGAGGAGAAGCCTTATAATAAGAATTTCAGTCTGCAAGAGAGGGAACATTCATAATAGATGAAAGCCTTGTTTGCGTTTAATGCTTTCCAAAACGCAAACATAAAACACAGTTCTTTCTATGTGCTTATTTAATGTCTCACTATAGTTTAGGAGTTGATTTGCAAAGATTCATGATTCTGTTTTAACTATTTCTCTGTGCTATTATTTAATATGTAGAGAACAAGCATCTTAGTTTTAATTTCATTATGTCTGTGGTGTCTAATAGCCGGCATTCACTGTAATTCATAGCAGTGTTATCACCTTATAGCCTGATCATGCCAAATATGTGGAGTTAAGCAAGGTTGGGTCTAGTCAGTACTAGGATGGGAGACATCTAAGAACAGCCAGGTTGCTACTGTGAGAGCAGGAGTTGCCAGTATTGTGGGTGGCACGGTGGCACAGTCATTAGCATAGGTGCCTCGCAGTGCTGGGCCCTGAGTTCAGTTTCAGACCGGGGTGACTAGAAGTCTTCAGCTTGGTTTGGAGTGAAATACAAAGTTTATTGCTTAGAAAATGATGCATACCCATTTTGTAATTTCACAAGTCACAATGGGAGACAATAGGAAGGGTCTGATTATTTATACTAGGCTATGTAGATTAAAGTGCTTTGGGATCCTTTGTAATGAAAAGCACTGTACAAGTGCAAGGAATGATAATCATTATTATTACCTCTACTGCTTCACCTGCCCTAATTCAGTCTAAATTAACTAATGTATTCACTTTTTATTCCCAGTTATTTTAAAGATATAAGATAATGAAGTTATTATGTTGGCTGTGCATTCCTAATTAACATCTGAATTATCATAAGTGTAAAAGTTCATTTTAACCTTTTCAAGCTCCAGTCCACCATCTGTTAAAAATACCAGGCTAAATTACCATGGTATTTAATGAGAGGGTGCTGTGCATATTGACAAGGCTAAGTGCCAAACAATTCATGTACTGTACTGTATTTTACAGGAAGGTGCAGTCAAAATGTTGATTTAAACAGTATTTAAGAACGTAGTGAAATGGTCAAAAATTCTGTAACACTTACCTGTAACCCAGACGGGGGCTGACACGTTTAAATTGCATTTCACGGTTTTTCACCTACTCTTTAATTTACATTAGGAGTGATGGGACTATTGAATCGTCAAAATCAGGTCCTAAAATATTTAGCTTTTGTAGCTTATTCTTGAGCTCTTCAAGCTAGTTAACACATGGTTTCTGTAATTATTTATAGTGTAAGGCAGTCAAGGGTGCTTAGAATATAGAGATTAAAGTAACAGCAGGTTCTATTGTAGTGTATTGTAATTGTTTTGTTAATTATTTGATGCCTTTGCAATTGTGAAAACAGGAGAACATCTTGATAATAAATGTTTTTTTTAAATTTAGCTCTGTGCAAAAGCCAACCTCATAAATACACTTAAAAATTCTGTTTTATCTATACTGTATGGCATATATCCATTTTCCTTGAGTCCCAGTTTTGTAGACTAAGCATAAATGCACAGACAGCACATTAAGACATCGCTTTGCCTATTATCCTTAAATGACAGCTTTCAGCTTTCACTACCACACTGCTGTGAAGTAGTAATGGGAGAGAACAAAAAGGTTGAAAATTGCTTCATTTTAGATAAGGGAAGCCCTGTTCTTTAAATAACTGCAATTTGGTGCCTTTGTTAAAACAGAATGTCTTTTTAATTTACTTATCAATAAAACATTAATCCTTGGGCTCAAGATGTATTTAAAATTAACATGGGCCTCGTCAACTTTGATAGTTGCCTTAAATGGCTGGAAAATTGTCTGAAATTGACTCGACGCCGAGCTGCTGAGAATTATGTTGGTCATTACTCTGCCTAATAAGGAACATAGGGAGCTTTTCATTTTTTACAAATATCAGTTTATCTGTCTAACAGGTAGTGCAAATTGATGTTTTGGGGTTGGAGAGAAGTGCTAGACATGGTATGTGAACTGCAAAGGAACAAGTACAAATTGAATATAACTGAGGAGGACTGCAAGGCTGTTTTTGTTGACCTTTCAGTGTGAAATTAACCTCTTCTCCTTCCATAAATGTTGTGGGTTACGTCTCATCTAGACTGCCCAACTGTTCTTAGAGCTGGCTGTTAAATTTCAAATATATAGTAACTGTTTCTCTTTGGGATTCATAGCGTCTCCTCAATAATATTGTTTTGGGTATTTTGTAATTAAGTCTTTTGCTCTTTATTTTTTAAACAAGTTCCTAACTTGTGGTTTTCAGTCGTAACAACTAGTCCTAGTATTTGATGATAATTGTACCCGATAATTACACACATCACTCCAGGATCTTCTGTCACGCCATATCCTTAAACAAATAAGCATGTGTGCTGTCCATGCAGTTACATTACATGGCAAATACTTCTGGATACTGAAAGGTCTTAAATAAAATGCACAGTTTTGATCTAACATGGTGATAAGATTGGTGGAATGGAGGAGTCTTCGAATCTTGGGGAACCAGACTTGAAATTCACACCTCAGCAGTGCATCAGGGAGATGCAGAAAGTTCCAGTTAGAACTTTACAATTGAAGTAGTGTTTATTGAATAGAAACCTAATCCACTTCTTTAAAAATAAGTATGCAGAGACAGTTGTGCTTTCTGGGAACATTACTATACTCTATGTTCTTTTCACTGTAAGATTTTATAGCCCTTAGATGATTGCCTGCTACCTTTGACTTTATTCTGGTTTTCCGGAATATGAACTGTTATCTTGCACAGTGAATAATATGAAGCAATCATGTGGAGTTATAATGTGATGACATATCAGTCTTGCGTATAAAGAATGGCCATTTTTAATATGCTCAGGACATCGTTAAAAAAGATAGGGTTTTGAAAGCAGCTGCATTGCTGGCAAACACTACTTTGACCAGGCAGAACTGTGGCATGAAACCCCTGTCGTCCTGCTGAAGTTACGAAAAGGAACTAGTATTGTTTGTGGCACTAAACACAAGTGAGACAGGAGGAATACCCCCAAGGCTTGTGCCAGTTTGTGTGAGGCATAAAGGGAGTGTGTCGGCCTTTTTTTATTCCTAGGCTACAAAAATGTTCTTGTCCTCTGTCTGGGGACAGCATCTGCAGGGAGGAAGTTTTACTGAATATAAAAGTGCAACCATTTCACCAGTTCGAAATGAACGTAGCCTCTGACTTTATTTTTTTAAAATAACTCTTCATTGAAGAAGACAAAGGGCGGATTCTCAAGTGGAGCTTGAGTCTGTCGCCAGAGGGTTGCGTTTGAAACAGCCCAAGAGGGAGATGAGGGGAGAGGACGTTTGTGTTTGAAGAAAGGCTCTGGAGGAAGAGAGAACATACAATATGAAAGGTTACAGACAAGAGGAGACCTTTCGGCCCACCTCATCCAGCCATTTCTTGCATGAAGCCAAAGTGTTGGCTTCAGTATTGCCTTGAAAGTATCGAGAGAAGCAAAGGCACAGTTCTGCCACAGACAGTCCAGCTGAGAAGCTGCTGAAGTTGTAGAATTAGGTCAATGGAACCCACAGTGAAATTCCTTTCTCTTGTCTTATTTTTAAAAGTAATGTCTGTCTCCTCTCATCGAGCACTTCATAATTTAACAACTGCCGTTCAGAAAGGCTGTAAGGTTGAAGTTACAGACTGGCTTGAGAAACCTGATGAAGGTTTTCAGCCAACTGGTCCATTACAGAAGACATTGAACTCTTAAAAAACTATTAAACCTCTTCTTAATTTTATTGTAAAGGCTGTAGACTGACAGGTTTGTGAGGATTTATATTAGAACAAGGTGCTGTTCAGCACATGACTGCACAAGTGAAATGCTGAAAGCAATCATTTTGGTATTCATACCCCTACAATGTTGTGTGTTTTAAGTGAGCAGGAATGCATTACTTCAAGAAAAGCCCTGTTTTGAGATAAAATGATACTTAGCTTGTCAGTGATGTATCACTTGGAATATGGCATTACATAGTTTTCCCCAGTCATTGAAAAGAAAGTTCCCTCTTCTACAGACATGTAGACATAAATTGATTTAATTGTGGATTTGACTTTTCATTTTTTATCTTTTCAGCTTTTTCCAAGATGGCTTGAAAACTGCAGACAAACTGAAGCAGTACATAGAAAAGCTTGCTGCTGATCTGTACAATGTAAGTGCCAGAAAACAAGAGGCTTTTATCGTGATGCTGTGTAACAGTGGTACTTTTTATTTTTTCTGGGTTACATGAGATATTTTAGGAGATATTTTACAGCCTTTTTTAAAAAAAGGAAAAGTAGGTAAGACATAAATAAATTTGTCAGAGAAGAAAACAGTCTCTATCTGGCTCAATGAGTAAAAGCAGTAAAGGCGAACCATAATGTCAAGACTGAGAGTTTGGGTTTAGTCTGTTAACCAGGCCGTGACGAGGATTCTTCAAGTGATGTCTGACAATTGACTGAACACTGTCAGGACTGGGAAAACTTGTGATTGCTAGGCTGTCCTTAGCTTGTTGCCCTAAAGCAAATACCTGTGATTTACATGGTGCTTGTGGGCTTGCAGTTTTGTTAGTGAAAACTGACCCATTAAATTAACAGTGCTGGTTAGAGCTCTGGACTTGTAACTAGAAGGTTGTGAGTTCAAATCAGTTCAATTATGGGGAGGGGCACTGTTGTTGTACCCTTGAGCAAGGTACTGTACCTTGCTCAGAATGTTCCAGAAAAATGTCCAGCTTTATAAATGGATTTTCTCCAGGTTGTCATTGTAAAAGAAAGTTTGTTCTCAGTTATAAGAGTAAGAGTGTTGGTATTTTAAAGCCTTGAGCTGAACAGTTTTTAGATTTACTGTATTTCTACTGACTCTTTTTTTACACAGACATTAGAATAGCCTCTGGGGACCTGTCCCATACACTAAGTGCTGGCTGAGAATCATTGATATTCTGCAACTGTTTCTGCCATTTAGATAAAGCAAACACAAGATGAAGAAAAGAAGCAGCTGACGGCTCTCCGAGACTTGATTAAGTCCTCTCTGCAGCTGGACCAGAAGGAGGTAGGCCCAGAAATGGGACTGAGCCAATTCAAAACCTGTTCCATCATGTTTAATTTACATGCGCGAAGACACTGCAGTCACAGGAAAAAAACAGTCTGTGAATGAGAAAGGATCAGCCTACTGTGACTAGCTCATCTCTACTGTATTTTCCTTCTGTTTTTTATTTACTTGTGGAGTTTGTGACATGAAAAAGAACAGGGATGACTTGAAATGGGAATGGACCCTTGCATTGATAACTCTGCGTCTGAATGCTTTCCCTGAAAAAAGTCTTAATGGCAAAGCATTTGGAAATGCATGAGGAAGTAGTAAAGTAACATACATTTCATAATATATTTTTATTTTAATTGCAAAGTCTACTGCAAAGTAGACTGCCTGAAATTGGCTTGACAGCCAAGCAATAATAAATACTGCAGGTAAACTTGTTTGGTGCAGTGGAGCAGAACGTTTGCAGTTCTGCCTTCAGAGTTGCCAGTGCTGTACCATGCTGGTAGCCAGTGTGAACTAGGCCTTGCTGGTAACCAGTGTTGTGCCTCACTGACTGCTCAGTGTAATGCCAATTAGACTAAAGCTAGAAATGGCAACATATCTTCGGCAATTTGGTTACTTCCAGTTTAGCACCCTTATCTCCAGACTGCAACATTGATGCACTGATAGTATGTTTTATGTCAGTCGTTATGTTCTACTTACTGTACCTATTCAATATGTGAATATTCAGATACTCAAAATCTACTTATTATCTACAGAATGACTGAGCCTTATTGAGTGGCATGAAGGACAACATAGGATGTCCCACTTTTGTTTTGTTTCACTGTAATATTGTGTCGGTTAACTTGAAGTAATAAAGTAATAATTCATTCCTAAAGCTTGTATCACCCTATTAAGCTGGAGATAAACAGTACATAAACATGGATTATGTCTGAGAGAAAGCGGACTTTTCTGTTATGGTGTTCACTGTAAGAAGACCTTGCTGTCACAGCAGATGATGCATTTTTCTCACAGTGGACCTGGCCACCATCTTAGCTTGGTACAGTACTGCACTGAGGAGAGAGCTTCACTTTGCTCTCAGGCATGTAGTCCTGTCCCTGAATTGTTAAGAAGCCTGAATGAAGAAATTTCAGAACCCATGCATGGTCTTACTGGAAACTCTTTTACAAGTTTTTTTAAAATTCTTCTTAAACAGCTTTCTGAACTGTAATGTCAGTACAGGTACAGTATGTCCTTTTCAGATGTCCTACAGTAGATATTGACTACTCCAATTAAGTAATTTATATAAATCCGATGTAAAGTACTTTAAAGCATTATAAAACCTCCCTGTTACATTTTTAATGGGACAACAACATTTTGTAAAATGTTAATCAATAACGGAATAGGACAACGATAATAAATGTACCCTTGTATGTTAAGTGCTTCCTCACAGCAGTAACTCTTTTAGCAAACTGTGCAAAAAATAAGAAAATGCATAGAGAAAACGTTTGTGTGGAACAAATGCACAAATAACTAAAGTTTTAAATGTAAACATTTGATGGGGCTATCATATTAGAATTTTATTACAAAGTGGAAGCAAACACCACATTGAGTTATTGTTTATTGCTCACTCTTAATTATTTCACAATATGTAATTTATGCTTGAATGCTTATGACATGTAAGAGTTCGTGTGAACATGCTGCTATTTTTCTTTATGTACGGTGTGCAATTTAGAGTTTGAAAAATATAGAGAATGTCATGGCTAAAGAAGTAAAGGTGCACAACAACAGGTTTGGATTTCAGCTGTACCATCTGGTATCCATTCTGGTGGCAGTAGTGGCCAGACACCAATGGGGTTAGGTGGCATACAGTCAGCTGGGGTATCCTTCGTCCACATTGCACAAGTGAAATCAGGGGCTAACCAGTCTTGGGAGGAGTCACTTGGGAGATGGCTCTCTAATCAAGTTACCCCTAAAGTCCAGATGGTCCTCTCCATTGTGCACTGCAGAAGGCGGTTACTGGCCAGAGTGTGTTCAGTTTTTCAAGGTCCTTGCTGGAGGGAAGTGATGAGTCAAGTTAAATAATAACTGGCAATTCCATATTGGTGTAGAAATGAGAGGAAAATAACTGGTAACAATGTTTTTTCGCTGTGGAAATTTGGGGAAATCAGTTCCGGGCCATTTGTTAGGCTGTTTTGTGATTCTGTCTGATGTCTCGTTCTTCAGTTTCATCATCATGTACTCTAAATTGAAAACATTTGAACTACAGAACACAGGTTAAAATTTTGATAGGAATGTTTGTCTATGAAATTAATGCAAATCCAGAAGATACAGTATGGTGGTTTAACTCTTAACACACTAGAAACTGTGAATTTGTGCAGGAAAACCACAAAGTGAAGGAAAAATTATCATAATATGACTGAATCACAACAACCCTTTCTACTGTGCTTGTGAATTGCTTTTCCTGGTGCTGTTCATAATGGTAAAGATTTATTGCATCTTGCTTGTACGTTACTCTGTTGTTACCACACATGTCTTTGTTGTGAAAAAGTGCAGCTTATTTTGAGAGCCATTTTTTCTTTCTCTGTCCTGCACCTTTGTTTTGTTGTTATGCTTTTCTGAGTTTAGTCCAAAACTGCTGGAGGGTTTCATGCTTTGTTTCGACCAGTGGATTCTGGTTCGTGTCGAACTTGGAGCGTACTGCTGAGAACAGGAGAGGTCTCGTGTTATCGTGATATGTGAATGCGTGCTATTCCTTATTGCCTGACTCTCTGAAATCTAACCTGGGGCTTCTTTCACACTGTGCTTCTCTTTCCCTAATGCCTGTCCTGACTGAAGTCCAGGAGAGTAAGTTGTTGTTGCATTTTGCATGTTCTGAGTGTGCTGAGTGCATAGTTCTGTCTCTTCTGTCAGAGTAAAAACTGGAAGCCAAGTGGCTCTTGCACAGAAACAAATGGGAACTGGCAAGTAAGTTATGGGTCTACACTACTTTTGACAAATCAACACAGCTTTTGACACGTGTGCGTTCCACTCGCGTGGCATTTTTTACATAGCGGGTTATGCCCACTGGTTGCTGATCTGATCTGCTGCCTATTATCCAAGTAGCACAAGTACAGTTTTTGTTGTCAACAATATAGCACTTATATTGAGAAAACTGTGGAACCAAGAAACATATTCAATATCTTTCCAACATATACTGTTAAATAATGAAATTTTATTTTATTGTTACTGTACGTATTTTATTAAATGTAATACTCATACAACAATATCGGTAGATGAAATGGCATTCCTGACTGACTATTTTTTTGTGATGTCCTTTTATAAAGGACTGCTGCACTTGCAGCAAGTTTTACCTTGTCCATGTTTGAAATTAAACTTTTCACTGAAAGCACACAGGATCCAGTGAGACTTGATCATTGTTTACTAGGCCCAGGGTCTAATCAGCCAGTCAAGCACTTCAGCCACAGGGTTTCGACAGACAGTTCAAGGAAAACAGTAGCTATTGGGTTAATCTGCACTCTTCCAAGCTACCTATAATTTTCTTGGGGTAGGGGACCATTGGGATGTGATATAAATATATAAATATCTACATTGCATTATATACAGTATCTAATTTATGAGAAAAAATTTACTTGATGCATAAACATGACACAAGGCGTCATGACCTGATTCGCTGCACATGCTGCCAGTGTAAACTGCAGCATTATTGACAACCAAATACCAATAAAAACACGACTACCATAGATCAGACTTTCATTGCTGTACAGTGTCAGAATAACGGAATTTAGTCATCTGGTTTCTTTGGATTTGGATAAATGTCAAAACAAATTAAAACACCGTTTCCATGTCATATTTCTTGTTTCCTGCTGATGTTGACTTTGGTACTGTACATTTCCAAGTCCCTATGTGTTTAAGGATTTGAAAATTGTGGATTGCGTGAGTCTTTTTAGAGCTTGTGGGATTTTAGTTTGTATTGTAGTTTCTTAGTCCATTTCATGACATTGCTTAAACTAAATCTTAATTTAAGAAAAGTTGGACTTTCCAGACCCAAGTGTCCATTGTTTGATTGTAAAAGTTCTTCAGATTACTTGACAAATTGTATAAGGGGGACACAACAGTTCCAACAATTTTGTTCTGTTTGAGCTAAAATGTGCAAAACATTTTACATTGATTTACTTCAGATTAACAAAATAATTACAGAATATTTTGTTGTTTCCTTGAGTGTTTGTAAAACCACTGGTAATGTAAGTGTGAGATGTGTTTAGTGCTGTGAATGTCATGAAGATAAGCGCTCACATTAAGTTTGTTTTTTAAGTGTGAAGTGTTTTTAATATCAACTTTTGTGTTTGTTGTAACAGGACTCTCAAAGCAAACAGGGAGGATACAGTATGCACCAACTTCAGGGCAATAAGGAGTTTGGCAGTGAGAAGAAAGGATATCTTTTAAAAAAAAGTGATGGGTATGTTTGAGTTTTTTGCATTTCCAAATAATCCGCAACACAGAATGAGTTGTGTGAAAATTAAGCAGTTAAGGCATCACTAGTTCCTTATTGATTACTACCAAAACATAGCATTCATATGTCATAAGTGCTGTTTTGTAATTTTAGTGTCCTAACTTGTAGAACACCATGTTAAGTGTAACTGTGTCTCTTGCCTTCCATTTCTCTTAAAGTAGAGGTTTCTTATAAGTAACGTTTGCTGTACTTGGATTTTATTTTGGTTGAAAGTTTGCATTTTTTTTCCCCAAAGTCTATGAGGTTTTAAAAGAGAAGAGAGATCACTTTATTGGCCATATACAGTTTCTTGTATTAGGAATGTCTTTTCGCATACCCCAACTTGCTCTTCATGAGACACACAGTCAGGGAGAGAAGGTGAGGTCAGTGTGCAGGGTCAGCCATTTATACTGCGCTCCTGGAGCAGTTGGGGTTAAGGGCCTTGCTCAGGGGCCCAAGGGAGTAGGATTCCTCTGCCGGCTGCGGGATATGAACTGGCAACCTTCCAGCCACAGGCACAGATCCTAAGCCACAGAGCCACCGCACCACCCCGATATAAATACACTTAAGCTTAGTTGTTAGTTATGAAATAACTTATTTCACTTAGTTGTGAAATAATTTGGGTGACTAAACAATTTGGGAATCCAAACAGAACCCCTTTAGTTTCACTAGTTTGACTCATGATTTAGTTTAATTCTCTAGTTTGACTGCACATGAGAGCATTCTCAATAAGACAGAAACATGAGCAAAAACTTTGTGTAGAACCACTGAAAGCAAGTCAGACTCGCACATTTAGTCTGAACAAGAAATAGGTTTATATAGAATGTGCAAGGTTGCAGGTGTAGGCTAGTTAAAGATGATCTGCAAGATGTCCTATGTAATTCTGGTTACACTTACACAATCCAAAATGAGAGATGTATCAGCTCTGGGCATCTGCTTTTGTGTCTTGGATACATCTCAACTGAAAACATTCAACCATGGTTTATGTAAGCTTCCAAATGAAAGCTAGCCCAACTTGTTCATTAGGTTTCATCCAGCTGTTTCTTGAGGTTTATCAGGCTGTGAGCTTCAGCAACATGGTTGGGCAGTTTGACTGTGGGTTGTCTGGCTAGTAACAAAGTATTACTTTGAGCCATTTAACACTGACAACCTCACATTGCAGGCTGTGGGCTGTTTCCTGCAGTGTGTCGTAATGATCCCGTTGTATTCTAACACTGTGCTGGAACAGTGGTAGCACTGCTGATGTATCCTTGATTTTTAGGAGCTGTGCCACACCTTGCAGTGCCAGAGTATTGTTCCATTGCTGATCCTGGCACTGCATGGCGTTGCCCTGAGAGGCAGTGTCTGTGAGGCCATCACCTCACAAGGACAAACATGTAGTTTAATAGATGGCTCTGCAAAAAGATTTTTTTTTAATACAGCACTTATAAAGTCACAAGGAGATGACAGCATGCAAAAGCAATCAATTACTGCTACTAGAAGCACAAGCAAGCCATCAATATCCTGTTTATTATGAAGGAAATGTGTCCTGGTGCGGGAGAAGAAAATATCAATTTTCAGTAGCAGGATTACATTACAGGTTTAACATGTTCTTCTGTAAATTCCTTAGATTTAACAAAGTTGAAAATCATTTAAGCTGAGACAGTTCTGAGATGGTAGTTGTTACCTTTAAGTAGGGAGCTGCTTCAGCATGCGTAGGCTGCTAAGGAACAAGTAAATGTTTATTCCATTCTAAAAAGAGAAGAAAAGAAACAACATTTCGGCTGTTGAGGCTGCACAGCCTCAAAGAAACATTGTGTTTCTTTTCTTCTCTTTTCAGCATAACCTTTACTTGTTCTGTAGTTAGCTTTATATGTATGAGACCATTCCTGCTGTCCACATGGTTTAACGGAAATATCCTGGCGTGACTTTATCACTCTAAGTGATATATACCATGTTGACATGGTGTCGATCTTTCTGTGGAAACATGGTATGGATGACATAAGGTGTTTGTGGAGTGTGTGTAATGTCCTCCGTGCAGGATAAATTTTGGGCTAACATTATTGACATGATGCAGAAATGTGTTATGGGTTGTTCTGTGACCTGTTATAGATGACTTCAGAGTAAGTGTGATCAGTCTCATGAAGCTTGTTGTGGGTGAATCATTTGACATTTCTTCAGAAATGTCAACCTGGGCTGTGGGACTTGGTGTGATATATTTCAGAATGGCACAACAACAGTTACAGAAATGTCAGAATAGCTTACTGCTAAACTTCTAGACTTAATTTTTTGCACGCTTGTTAAATCATGAAGTTTCTGTTATCATTTTATGGAATTTGTTATTCTCATCTTTATCTGTATGTGCAATAACATTTGTTGTCTTTAATTAAATATACATTTATTGAATTATGCCGTCACGTAACTGAAAAATCATTTAACAAGACTCAGCTATCAGGCTTGGAAGCTGGAGAGCGCTGCCACAGCTGTCAACTTTGAACACTGCAGCAGAACAGCAAAATGTTTGAATAATAAAAGTTATTTTAGAACTGGGGCTCGTATTGCTGCCTCTCAGCACTGGGGCCCTGGGTTCAATTTGTGGGGTGCTATCTATGTAGAGATGTTAGGTTTTCCCTGTGTTTGCATGGGTTTTCTCCGGGTGCTACAGGTGATTTAGAAAATCGGTGGATGGATTTAGATCTGACCTGATACTCAGCATGGCACATTTCCTCTAACAATCTGGGTTTATTTTTCATTTGCAGGTTGAGAAAGGTTTGGCAGAGAAGAAAATGCTCTGTGAAGAACGGTATTCTGACAATTTCACATGCAACAGTAAGTTTTATGGAAGAGCTATATTTCTGTGTAGCTTTATTTTTGCCTCTGCAGTCTTTGGATGAAGTTAGTTGAGTTAGTGAAAGGAGGCTGAATACTGGGCTGTCTAGTCCTAAGTGAACATCATTGATTCACTCTAACATTGATATTGAGGTTAAATGGGTATTAATTGAAAAACAAAAATTTCTATGTGTTGTATTAGAATAAAATCATTTTTAATATCTGATAGTTAATTTTATCATTAATAACATTGGGTGTTGAGTAAGCATTTAATTTATTTCATTACTTTCCACCTTGACTTTGAGAAACATGCAATAAAATATACTTTTGAATGCAGTCATTTCAAAATCCATCAGAGGAAAGTAAGGTACTGAGGAGTTACACACATTTAAATTCTTTATTTACAGTTGCTTATGTGCCTTTTTTTTACTTTACTTTTTACTTTCCCTACATTTTAAATTCATTTTCTCCTTTGTCTTGCATTGTTATGATTCCTTGTATGTAAAAGGCACAACAGTTGTACAGGGAGTGATTACCTAGTGTGTGATTCTAATAAAAAACATTTTGTTTGCTGTTAAAAAAGTAGAAGTTGCAGTTATATAGGTTAGGTGCAGGTTTCTTCAGAAGAGATAATTAGACATAAGTGAACACGAGCTCAGATGTGTTTCAGTAGCAGGATTCAGGCTGTGTGAGTGGCCATGGGCATCTGGATTATGCAGCTCCCAGCTGAGGAAAGTAAGGAACTGAGATATTACACACATTTGAATTCACTATTCTGTGCAATCTGAGGAAGATGGAAGTCAGAACAGTTGTTGGTTTGTAGTTTTTTTTTTACTGACATGTATGACTAATCCTGCGCATGTGGCTTCTTAGAATATTTCACTGTGTGGCTGCTGTGACAGAAGAGAACATGGCAAGAAAGCAATTTTAGTTTTGTGTGCCGAATATAATCCAGTTTACAACAACAGCATGAAATAAACATTAAGACTAACTGTGTGGGCTTTTACTTAGGTCTTGCAAATGATAATAAAAAGGTTAGCAGGATTTAGCGATCACAAAAACACATCGTAGCGAGAGCAGTGCTGACTTCTGTCTTTTTCTCTGTGGTGGTACAGTACCTAGGCCGGTATCACTGCATTCAGTATACACTTTATGACAGCAGCATAAAGGGGTTTGTGTTTATAGCTGACACTTGCTGTTGCAAAAAATGATGCGAATAGGCCCAGGCGGGGTGTAAGGATGTGTCGAACAAGAGGCAGGAAATGTGAGGGCGCAGGCAATCTTCAAATCAGGGTATAGATGTATCGGAATGCTTTGAGCTTTAACAAGCCCCAGGGTGTCTGAATTTCTTTAATCCTTTTCTGCACCTCTGCCAGTTTGGCATAGAGCGCTTTAGTGAATAACCATTAATTTGTTTCTGATTTTCATCTCTTTTTTTTTCTATGTACAGTCATAATAGCGCAACAAGACCACAGATAAAGCTGTCGGCTTTGCATAAACATTTGTAATTACAGACGCTCTCTTACACATGGGTTGATTACGGTCTTGCATTTGGATCACAGAGCTTGTTTGTGACTTGTTCTCTCTAGGGTGTCGGTCACATGACCTGCTGCTGCCCTCTTATTAGGCGCCGAATCTAATTAGAAGCTGCTGTTGCAAATTGAAAGAATGTGTCTGAAAGTTCTCCACCTTACAGTGGCTTTTTTTTACTTTCCCTCCATTTTCATTTTGTTTCTCCTTCGTTGTCTTGCAGCATTATGAATGCTTTTATGTAAAAGTCACGACAGTAGTACGGGGAGTGATTGCCTATTGTGTGATCCTATTAAAATGTTTTGTGTTTGCTCTTAAGAAAGAAGTTGAAGTTACATACTGTAGGTTAGGCGCAGTAGGGTTTCTTCAGAAGTGATGATGAGAAATAAGTAAACAAACCCCCAGGTGTGTTTCAGTAGCAGGATTCAAGCTATGTGCAGTGTCAAGGGCTTACTAATGCTACGGTATACCTGTTCACGAGAGACAGAGGGGATGTCACTGCAGGGTGTTGTCACACATTCTCACATTCTCATGGGGGAAAAAATCAGGAAGAGATTTTTGCATTTTTGGTAGCAGCAGAAGTGATTTTGGGAGGTAAAAGGGATCAAACAAATTCGATCATGTTTAAATCTTTAACCCTCAGTTGTATTAAAACTACTGTGCTGCACCCAGTATATTAGTCTTGTGCTTTAGAAACACCTGCATTGAGATTAAAAATTAATGTGAAATAATGTGATTTTAATTTAATAACAATTTGACCTCCCAAATGTGATTAAAATCTGGCTTTTGTGTGTTTGATTACCAACAGCACAGCCTTGGGTTTTAAAGACCATATAATGTATTAGACATTTTTGGGGGTTTACACCAAAATAGAAACTCATCAATATTTTATGAATAGTCAGAATAGATCTTAGTAAATCATTGCTTCATTTCTTGAGGTATATTTTTCTTACAGTACAGACTCCTGTAATGTTGTTAGAATGTGCATGTTGCATTAAAACTTTGGTGTACATACTGTATGCTTGATAAGCTTTTATTTTGTTTTCTGTATTTAAACAGATCCCTAACGTTGCATTTTCTTCTCTTTTCAGTCCAATAGGCAGCCTGTCAAATTGAATCTACTCACCTGTCAAGTTAAGCCGAGTGGAGAAGACAAAAAATGTTTTGACCTTATATCTCGTAAGTTTGGTTGCAGCATAATGTAGTGTGCTGAACAGCAGACATCACAAAGACCTAAATTCTCTCCAGTGCCTTTCTTTGATTTGCAGATTCAAATAGCTCTTGGTACAACAGTGGCAACTTTGTTTTCAAAATGTCAGGAGCGAATAATTGCTTTTGCAAATATATGCTGTCTGTTCTGACCTTTGAATAAGAGGCATTATGTACAGATGTAGAAAGTTAAAACAAGCAAAAACAAATGGAATGTTCCCCAGAGCTGGGTTTTGGTTACAGAGTGGTTACGCAGCCAAGAAAACCTTTCATGCTGATTCTTTTGAAACTTTGGCAGCTGAAATAATGTTTCCCTGTCATTACTTTTCTAATTGTTTTATTCTCTTTACAGATAACCGAACATATCACTTCCAGGCAGAGGACGAACAAGAATTTGTAATGTAAGGAAAAAAAGGATCTTGCTTACAATTAATGTTTTGTATATTCCCAGAACATTTGTTCTGACAGAAAAGCCAGGCAGACAATATCAAGCATCTTGTACAGAACCTTTAGTGTTTAAAGAACTTTTAGTGGTTTTGGCTGCTCTTAATAGTATTTGCATCAAAATAAATCAGACCCATCCACAGTTCAAGTACTCTATATGTCTGACAGCACAATGAATCCAGTCTGAAACTGTTGCTGAAGCTAAGGAACAAACATCAAATAGTTAATCCTGTTTTTTACAAATGTAGCGTGTCATGAAGAGTAATATAAGTAAAGTGCCGAACAATGAACAGGCCATTTTTTAATGTGTTTTTTGTACATAGGTCCAATCATCACATTTCTGGTTCTTGTGTAATGACAGGCAATGCACACATATTTTACATATTGTTTTTTTTATTCCCAGTAATTACAAGAAGGGAAAAGGAGCCCAATTAAATGTGAACTGTGAAAAAACTGTGGTACAGAAAACTGTGAACCCCCTGGCTAAGTCATGAATACTGAACAGAGTACAGATCTGTGCCACCTGCGCAAACGACAACATGCTGTTTTGAAAAGTGGGAGGCAAGAAAGACATCACAGTGATCCAGATCATGGAAATTTTGGCTATTCATCATGCTGTTAAATATTTTTAAAATTTGGGTTACATTTCCACTGATTTCAGATTTTTGTACCGTGTGCATAAACTAATTTGTTCCAGCCTTTTAAAACTAATACACATCAGACAGTTTTCCCCATGTGAACAGGTGTTTTTTGTCCCTAAATGGATTCCAATCCCTAATCTAACCTCTAAACCCCTCAAACGTCTGTAAGGCAGGCAAGCATTGCTTTGGAAATAAATTAGAAACTGATGTTTATACAGAAACTGCAGACAGTAGTGGTAGGAGTAAATTGCTGAACACTTTATCAGCATTAGAAAACAAATCCTCAACTTTCATAATCATCGAGTTCAACATTTTTGCACTTTGGTATAATCTTTTATTTTTTTCACGGAGCTTTTGAAGCTGAAAAAAGACCTGTGTACTGTATTATCATTTCCTAACACAGGTTCACACTCTATCCTTCTTTTCTTATTTTTAGTCCAGTGAGGCTACACTCTAATTGGCATTTGTTGAATTTTGACACATTCGGTAATTACTTGAAACTCAGTTCAGTTCAGATGGTACTGTTTAGAAATCGAATAAGAAAACAAAATTGAGAAATATATTTTTTTGCATCATGTTACTACAGGGACTGTTATGAGCTGTAATAAGGCTTTGGGTTAGATTTTGTTCAAAATGTAGCAGAGCCTAATGGTAAAAAAAATTATCATGGTTGTCTATCAAATAGGTTAAATGAATCAAATAGGCTCCTCTTGTATCTGTTCTTATGTTCTTAAAAGCACAACCTTGATTTATCCTGTAATCTGACAATTTGGCTGTCAATCCAGGCTGTTCCAGATAGCAACCAGGAGTCCCCATTATCACTTTAAGATCCGGTTAAGTGCCACTTTCTCTGCACTAGGCAGAAAAATGTGCAATTTAACCAGGAGTTACAGTGCCTGCTCTTACAACCCTTGTCATGGCTTCGTTAATGGCCATGACTTTAAAGGCTTTAAGTATTCAGTATTTGAAGAAGTGCATCTACTACAACACTGTGCCTCTGCTCACCATTTTGGGCCATTGATGTGGGAAGTCTGGTCTAGTGAGAAGAGTGTCACCTAGTGGTTCACAAACACAGCAGCCTGGTTTCCCATCCCAGTATTGACTAGGACATGACTTGCTTAGCTTCAAGATTAACTACAGGGTGGTTACACTGATGTCAGTTATACTTTGAAAGTATACATTATACTTATAAAAGGATGGGCATCAAAGAAATGTTTTGCATTGTAGGGGGTTTTGGGAAGGCTTGTGCTTTCATCATAATCACCTCCTGTCTTCAATAGAAGCGCTTCTGTAATCACCTCACCTCCCTGGCTGTTTACAGCGGGGAACAAATATTGATCTGTTGGGTGTCCGTGTTGACACAGCACTTCCGAAAACAAATTAGTTTCTCAGCAAGTCAGGGTTTTCACTGCAGGTCATGCATTAAATAACACAAGAAAGTGGTAAAGTTTATAAGCGTTTAGAAACATGCATCTTCCTCTGTGTATATGAGGTTTGCATCATCATTTTGAAGGAAAGAAATTTTCTGAATAGTTTTGTACATGTTCTGAGGCATCTTTAACAAGTAGAGCTTAAAAAAGATTGTTTTTATATTTAGTATTAGCTTTTTTAACATCAAAGTAAGACTTACAGTATGTATGTAACTACTATGTATGTGGGTTTATACATTTATACATTTCTACATTTATACTTTGAAATATAAAGCTCTACCATAAAAACATAATTTAGGCCCATCTAGATATTTTTTCAGTTGCTCAGTTGATGCTATGATCTCACCCAACCATTTCGTGAGAGAAGCCTAGAGTATCAGATTCTACCATGTGGCTTGTCAGCTAGTTCTATACTCTCACAATTGTTTGCGTCAGTAAGTGACTCTTCTTCTGATCCTGCATGTTTTGAAGCATCTTTAATGTTGTAAGAGACCTATGGAGTCGGAGAAAAAGGCAAAATAAACAGCTGAATGATTAACAGCTATCACTTTAAATGGAGGAAGCAGTTAAAATATGACCATTTCTCCCTGAACAATTTACTTATCTTTAGAAGGGATTTTGTTACAGTATGTTGTGCATAGCAAACTTAAAACTTACCATGCCTGTGTATTTATTTAGCTAATTTGTTATGCTGCATTGTTCAGTTCTTGTAAACATACAGAAATTGAATATAATGTTCTTAAAAAGGTGTGCAAATGTGTCTTCATTATGTCATCTGTTCTAAAGTAAAGCCTCTGACCAAGAGCCCTTATACTGCTTTTAGTAACCTTAGGAAAGCTCTAACATACGCTTAAAGGGATATTTATAATTTAACAACAAAAAATGGGCCTAGAATGTGCACAAACATCAATTAAATGTTTCTGTGAGCAGAAGTACTTTTGTAGAAAGGGAAGTTCTCAAAGCCATCTGCTCTGAAGCACCATGTCTAATAGAATTGAAGACGGACATTGTCTAAAGTTACAGACCACGACAGAAATGGAGGGATTTGGTTTGGAGACTGATATGTTTGTAAATCATTTATACCACTTTCCAATTTTGCAAGTTTTTATTCATTAAATAAATGAATATTAAAAAAAAAAACAAGATTTGAACATGTTGATGAAGCTGTCAGGCCCAGATCATGCAGACTGACCTTTTTCTTTGTTGGTGTTCCCTGTAGCTGGATATCAGTGTTAACCAACAGTAAGGAAGAGGCTTTGAACATGGCATTTCGTGGGGAGCAGAGCACAGGGGAGAACAGTTTGGAGGATCTCACCAAAGCCATCATTGATGACGTGCTACGAATGCCTGGCAATGAGATCTGCTGTGACTGCGGAGCACCAGGTGGGGAGGCCTGTGATTTGAGGTCTGGTGTCAAGGAAGCTTGTTTTTCCCCGCTCACCCCATGATTTCTGTGATATCAGCTTGTTTCTATCTATGAAAGAAAGGTTCCATCCCTTTCTGTTAAGACGTGTACCTCTGTGAGCCATGCTATCAGTCTTATCATATAGCGTGTTCAGTTTCTTCTTCAGGTTTATGTGATTGACATATAGAAGCTAAGGTCTATTAATTCTGTTTGGATGTTCCCTTACCTCAGACCCTAAGACCACTGTTGCTTTGAATTTCTGTAAGAAAAGACTGGAAGCAAGTTTGCTGTGTACAAGACCCTGCCTACTATTTTAAGCTACTCTTTAAGAGTCAAAATTAGCATGATGGTTTTCTTTTCAGCATGGGATGAACTTCAATGCGTTTATTTTGCATGTCACGTTGAATTCTGGTTGCCTAGCTGATCTCAAGAATCGGCCAACTTTCAGGCTTTTCCAGATACTATGTATAAAGAAAGGAAAACTGAGCTTGTGATCTTGCTGACCACTCCTGTTTCCAGACATTTGTCCTTCACTGGTTCTTAGCTGCGTTTATAAGGATCCGTATCGCAGGCAGAAAAATTGCTGTGAAAATGAGCTTTGTTTAATCGTCATTTGTGGGATGACAACAACAGCCTCTTCTCAGCAGATGTGATAAAACCATTTGTTCTGTTCATTTTCTCATTCTCAGCACCTATAGAAAAAAGCCTAACGGTGGAACAAATCCTGTCTAGTTGATAGTCATGACTAGAGTGCAACATAGGCTATAAGCTAAACAATTAAGAAAATAAGCAGATTTAAAAAAAATTAAATTAGAAGGTAAAAACAAGCTGACATGCTCAAACGTTAGCATTGTTTGCATAACTTGAATCATAGTAACTATGGATTCAGACAAAAAATCAATATTGGCAAACTGTGTTAGCAGTGGAAAAGCACCTAAATTTAATTTTTCAGACTATTAAAATTGGCTATAGAGTTCATCCAGTGGTAATTCTTGACAAAAACCACCACACTTCAGAGCTACCAAGAAATAACAGTGTTGTCATTTCTCTGGTATCGGTTCAGTCTTTGCTTCCCATTTAACATTATCTCTTTATTTTTAAAATGCACAACAACACAAGATGTACTGTATACATGTGGTCTTACCCTGATGCTGCAGGAAATAGGAAGTGCACTAATCTAGCTGTAGGGAGCGATCTTGCATAAATTTACCCCTGAATATTCCAGCAGTAGATAATAGAAAAGATTTCTCCAGCTTCAGAAGAAAGTCAGGAAAAGCCACCTGTCTATGCTGCAAAGGCTAAAATCTGATGCATGTTCTGCAACTAACGTACAGAAGTACTGCACGTAGCAGTCTTGAAATGCAGTCCCAGTACACTGTTACTGTAGCAACAGTAGCAAAGTAAATTGTCAAATATTTTGCACAATAAACAATTTCCAGGATATCACAAATTGAACAGGGCTAAAGACATGAATTTTTAGGGGGACGAAGATAATAAAATGTATTATTATGAATTTACATAGATGAAGAACTGGTCTTCATGATGCAAGACTTTTATATAAAATACATATACCATTAAAAAGTCTAACCCAGATTAAAAAAAATAAAACTATTTCTATTTAAGATCCAGTTTTAAAGTCACAATTCCAGTATTTTAGTGGGTAATCCTATATTGTGCCAACCCATCTGTCTTTTGACATCTCTGTTGAATGAGCTAATGTTTAATGTAGAATTTATTGCCGCTGTATATAGAACAATATACAGCAAGAGGCAACTCAAGCCATAGAACGTGCACATAAATAAGCTCCAGGCCCAAGCCACCAATTAAAAAACACATGAAAAGCTAAATTTGAGAACAAAATGAAGGTCTTCTACAATTCAGATACAAGGAATTATAGCCAAAATGATTTCCTCTTATGATTGAATAATAGTGGCCTTGTTGAGCTCCTGAAGTACCAGATTCAAATGCTTTAAAAAGAAAACATCATCACTACATTTTAGTTCCATATGAATGTTACCATGTAAATAAATATCAATTGATGAGCAGCACTTAACTTTGTTAATATAAGCCACCAATCATATGCTTCAAGACACCTTAGTAAAAAAAAGCAGTTAAACTGCTATACAGAGGATTTACAGGTGTGGTCATATGTACAAACCATGTCTTCCAGTACTAGATTCACTATATTAAATAATAAAACCCATGTTTCACGAAAGTGGAAAGCGCCAATTCAAAACATGTGGGGGGGTGGGGGGGGGGTGAAGTGTTTCTTTCACTGCAATCATTAGAGGCAGCAGAAAAAACACAGGAGTTTCTAGCTGGCCCAAAACAGAATCGCCCTGATCACCTTAGGCCCATTCAGTTTTTGCCCAGCTAGACCCAGCCTGAAACCAGCAACATCTGGGCTAGTAAGTATGTTTCTATCCCTGACATTATCAGTACACAGCAGCATGTGCCAGAACAGAGCTTGTATGGTGTTCTGATCTTGTGGCAGATGTGTGCGTTTTTTTTTCGATTTTATTCCGCCCACACTCACAATGTATTTTCATCAGTTTGAAGGGTCTTTCTTATAAATCCCTATTAGTTTTTATGGGTGGATTTTTAGTTTACTGCATCAGCATGGTGTCTGTGTTGTGACCTGTCCCAACAGTTGACAGCTGGCTACTTTTATAACAGCCTTTCTCTCTATGCTCTTGTTTTCTCATTATAGTGCTATCCACTGCACATTTTCCCTGATACTGTATCTGCTGTAAAAAAAAAAACAAGATTCAGCACTTTGGTATGCACAGATACTTCCCTTGATAATACCCCTCACTGCCTGAGAGATGGTTCCTGGCTTCACCGTCAGCAGAAAAGCAGGTTGTTGATGGAAGAGGATGAAACTTAAAATATTAGAGGAAGAGGCCACTGGAGAAGATGCGTCAAACACACATATTGTACGAACAGGATTAGAATTAGACTCAAATGAAGATTGTGTTGGTTTTAGAGCTTAATTGGCAATCTTTGAGAAGCACTCAGGTGTTTGTGGTGATTTATCACTGTTGTCCTCCAGACAAAATTTGGGGAGGTCTCCATGGTCTTCCAAAATTTTCCAAAATTTGAACCTGTGTGATTTCACGATTGACAAAACATCAAGAAAATCTATGTAAATTCTGATTTGTTGCTGCTCCTACCAGATGAGTCCCCTAGTGTTTGTGAGATGTGACAAAACCCAAAAACGTGGCTCAATTGCCAAGAGAATCTTGTACATGTGTAGAGTATCAGTGCCTTCATGTGTTCAAGACAGTAGGTTGGTTGCTGCCAAAACAGATGTCCTCTTTCATTTTTTTAATGCTTCTTTAATAAAATGTTTGATCAACCCAGTCATACATGTACATAGCTTTACAATACATGCACAAGCTTTATTAAGATATTCAAGTAAGGCATTATTATGTTTCCGAATGTGCTGAACGAGATGCACTAACACTGATAGCATCTGGTGCAGTATCTTTTCTTCACTTGTCTTATTTATTGTTATTATTTTCATCTTTTCAAAGATCAGTGTGTTGCACATTTGCTTGTAATTTAATCCCATATTCAGCAGCTTTTCTTAGATGCACTATAGACATGAAGGAATTAATTGCCTGCAAAATTCAACCAAACAAATGTAATGTTTTCCACTGAAAACCAACAGTATCCCAGTTTTTTATGTCATCAAATCACTGGTGGACACCATGCCTTGAGGCAAGATAAATATGAGTACTGCATATGCAGTATATTATACTGTATAGCAATTTAGATTTGTTTTCCTTTGTTTTCTCATTTTTCCTAGTTTTCATATATTGTATATTTTCTGTATTATGTTGCATGGCATGAAAGTTCTAACAGATGCGTGTCCAGGAAAATTTCAAAGTCATGCATTAGGAATAGTTGAAATTGAGTTTTAAGATGCTTCACTGCATTGAAGATTCCTCACTTTTGTGGACTCTCTGAGTCCCTGAAACTTTGTTTTGTGATGATTTGTGTCTGAAATGTTCCTGCAGGGCTGCTAGGAAACATCTTGCAGTATGAGACAGACTGCCGCTGACTCTGGGCCCTACTCCCCTGGGTCGCACAGGGCTGGGAGGAGGGGTTTTGCTATCAAGAGTCAGAGGACTCTAGACCAGAGTCAGTGACATCACTTGGAGACACGTGAATTGAAATACTTATACTGTACATCCAAAACCAAATTCTAAATATAACAAAGCAGACAAGAATATCTGAGATTCTCAGTCTTTTGGGGCAGCTGATATTTTAGGTAATGATATCAGAAACATCTGTGAGAATTTTAATCACCCTGAGAATTCACCTGCCTTCCAAAGCAATGGCTGAATAGCTGCCCTGGATAGGAGCTGTGTGCTTTGAAGGCCTTCATATTTAGTATATTTACTCTGTTGCTAAATCAGGATTCTGTATTTATAAATAGATATAAGAAAACAGAATTTAAATAAAACCAGAAGATGTGCTAGATACTGTTGCCTTAATGCTAGGAGGACACCTTACTGAAAGTCTAAAAAAATTAAATGAAGAATAAATGAATTCATGTTTATGGACTTTCTTAAGTGCTGTCCCATACTGAGCCACAATAGTGGCTTTTGAGTGCTAAAATCACTTTTCTCACACTACACTTATTGTTTCACAACTGCATAAAAGAAAGGTTATGCCAGCCTTGTGGCTGTAAATTATTGTTCCTCTGACTGCATTTAGGGATGCTTGTGGCTCATTTTGAATGCGTGACTAAAAAAAAGTGCTCAAATTAGACCAAAAAAATCCAGTATGAAATGCCCAGTGGGGGGAATTACTAATGTTAGGACAGCAAAGATCCTTGCTCCCCCTTCTGTCAAAACCGTGGAATTGCATTGAATACAACAACAAGAAAAGTTGAAGCTGTATTTTTTTCTGTGTTCTGTATTTCTTTACTGGGGAATCATCTATTTTTTCCCTGTACGGTTTATTAATCCAGGCATTAGAGTCCTTAAAGATGTATTTTTTTGCTATAATTGTTCTTACTAGTTGTATTCTCTTGCCACACTTCTGTTTTTCAGATCCCAAATGGCTCTCCACTAACCTAGGCATTCTGACGTGTATTGAGTGCTCGGGGATACATAGGGAAATGGGGGTGCATATTTCAAGAATCCAGTCTATGGAGCTAGATAAATTAGGGACTTCTGAACTCTTGGTAAGTCATAACACATGTGATTTTTTTAAATAAGTGTATTTACTGTTCTTTAGATATACAGTACAGTTAGAAATGTATTGGTATGCTTTGTTTGAATCAACTTCATTCACTGGTTTCTTTGGTTTTATAAATTATGTTTATAAAGTAGTACATATTCATCAGTTACATTTTTGCCTTATTCTTCAGTCATGATTTATATTGTTTTCAGATTTTTATCTATCAAAAGTAGCTGCAAAGACTTCAGGTAAATTAAGTTCATACAGGACTTGACGTTACTTGGTGTGTACGATGGTCAGATTTTCTCTTGTTGTTAGGCCAGGTGTAAGGTCCTGTTGATGAGGAAAGCAAGTGGCATAATTGCATTTTTACAAAAGTTGAAAAATCTAACTTTACAGTTGAATATGGCTTCTGAAGAATTTCTGAAGAGTTTTCAGAGAGTGTAGAAAATAATTTGTCATGAAGTGTTTTGGAGTGCTTTGGAGCCCTTTGATGTAGTGTTAATGCATTTAAGCCTTTTCATTCCTTTCTCCCACATCACTTCTACACAGCCAAGGTTTTTTTAGATGATATTAATTACTGAAATCGTTAGTGAAAAATCCAAGAGACATAAACACGCAGACCAACCATGGTCTTCAGTTTCATTGTTATGCGGTTGATACTCAGATTTGTATGTTAAAACCTCATCCCCCTCTGATCTCCCACCACCGTCACTCATCTCTTGTCTGTGTGACACCAGTCTTCAGCTGACATCAAATTCCCTGAATGTTAATAGAGGAAAAAAACACCAGGCAGAAATGTAGGCATAAAATGTCAGCTGGAAAAGCTGTAGAGATTTACGGTAATGGTGGACGTGAACATTTTTGATTATGACCTTTTTTCAACTTAGAAATATTGCCCAAATTAGACCTTTTTTTATCAGTGCCAATTGTTGAATTCTTGCTTCACATACTTATACCATCAAAGCTTAATTTCTGCAACTCCTTGCTCTCTGGGCTTTCTAATAGTCTTCTCACTAAGTTGCAATACAGTATGTACAAAACTCTGCAGCTAGACTACTAACTCAGACCAGACCTTGGCAGCATATCACTTCGACTCTTAAATTTCTCCATTGGTTGCCTATTGGTTCTCCAATGGTCTCCATCAATATAAGATCTTGTTACTGACATTTAATGCACTAAATAATCTAGCTTTAGCTAATCATGCATCTCTGCTGAACTCCCTCCTGTAGGCTCTGCTCAGTTGAGGCTGGTCCATTGCTAACTGTCCAGGACTAAATCTTGGACATTTTGTGTTCAAGCATTTTCTGTCACTGCTTCATTGTTAAGGAATGCCCTTCCTCTGACATGCAACAAGAAAAGAATCCTATAAAAAAATCTTGAACTGCCCCAGTAAAGGAGAAAGAATGATTCTACAAAGCAAATTAGCATACAATTCCCCTTTGAGTTCTGTGTGTGTACCAGTTGTTCAAGTGCCTAATACAGCTCCTTTATCTCAGGAGGATACACATGTTTCAATTTAAATCGGGAAAATATTTTTAAATATTTCTGTCACTGTTTATTTGGCAATGGCAGAGCAGTGAATTCACAGGTGCATGTGGGGAAAGCACAAGCATCTGATTTTGCTGAAAGTGTCACCTTTCGTAAAACATTAATACATCGTCCCTGGAGAGCTGCATAAGAATCATTATTTTCTCATGTAGATTTAGAAGTGCTAAGTGGAATTTTTTTAACTGCCAAAACCTGGGTTCTCAAGACACTACTGTTATTTTCATATTTCAATGAACTAATATTTAACATCAGACCACCTTTTTGTCAAAGGGGGAACCCTTAAGAAAGGGGGAAATTAGGACATCATGCACCAAGCTTGGAGTTTACGATTGGAGCTGAACTGAATTTGTGAATACTGCCCTTTATTATTACTGTCCTAACTAAAAGAGCATCAGCTAGGGTCAGTTCCTTGCTGACATTTTATTTGGTGTCTGTTTTTCAGCTGGCCAAGAATGTAGGAAACAGTAGTTTTAATGACATTATGGAAGGAAACCTTCCTTTTCCTTCACCGAAGCCCACACCATCAAGCGACATGTGAGTAACCTGGGGAATGTACAGAACGTGTTACAAATGTACTGTAAAAATCTGCGTTAGCAATGTTTTATGAAGAGGAAATAAAAATGTGTTTTTAGTAACAAAATTCCTCTGTCAAATGTTCTTTAAGGTGCTGTACATCTGAGCAAAATATAGTTGCTTACACTTCTATTGTGCTTTTCTGGACACTCCACTCAAAGCGATTTACAGGTAATGGGGACTCCCCTCCAACACCACCAATGTGCAGCACATACCTGGATGATGTGACAGCAGCCAAAGTACACCAGTCTGCTGACCACACATTAGCTGTCAGTGGGGAGGGGAACAGAGTAATGAAGCCAGTTCAAGATGGGGGATTATTAGGAGGCCATGATTGGTAAAGTCCAGGGGGAAATTTGGACAGGAAACCAAGGTTAACACTCCCACTCTTTTCGAGAAGTGCCCAGGGATTTTGAATGACCATGGAGAGTCAGGACCTCAGTTTTACGTCTCATCCAAATGATTGAGCTTTTTTACAGTAAAGTGATAGATACAGTACAGTATACTGGGGCACTAGGACCCATACAGACTGTGGGGTGAGCGCCCTCTACTGGTTCTACTAACACCTCTTCCAGCAGCAACCTTAGCTTTCCCAGGAGGTCTCCCATCCAAATACTGGCCAGGCTCACACCACACCAAAATATTTCATATGGGCTACTGGTGGCTCAGACAGGTGAAGCTATTTTTTTTAAACACGTTTAGTCCAATAGAAAAGATAATCTGCAGTTCAAAGCAAGGCCGTTTCATTACACAAGTGCGACTGAGTCTTCATGAGCAGCAGTACACAATTGTAATGTCGGTTTTACAAAGGAGGGGAGGTCATAGTCTGTTTGGTAGTTAGTCACTTATTGACTCAAGCATCTCATTCAGGTGTTTCCTGATGCAAGCCAGGGCTTCAGGCTTCAATAATAATACGAAGTAGATTGTTCTACTTCTCTCCTCTGGTTTGTGTTTCACTATTGTTTCCATTGATTTGACCTTGTCAGTGCCTATCAGGTTTTGGAAGTACCTTGGTAGTCATCTATGATCAAGTTATCGTATCCGTGAGAGCAGCACCACTCCTCTGCTCCATGTGTGCAGATACCAGGGTTGTAAAAAGTTCTCAAATATGTCACTTGAGTCAAAGTACTGTTACTTCCAAAAATAAGCAATTCTGTAAAAGTTTCCACTTGAGAAAACTACTCAAGTAAACATACAAAGGTGTCATAGCATCTGGGAAATGTAGTGGAGTAAACGTACCATGTTTGCTAAGCCAAAATACTTCAGTGACAGTCAAAGTAACCCAAAAATAAAATACTTAAATAAAGTACGGACCTAAAACAAAAGCGCTTGATTACTGTAGTGAAGTAGTTCTGCTTTGTTACTTCACACCCCCCGGTAAATACTGTGAACAGTGGTTCAAGTGAAAGTTCTAGAGAAGGGTGTACACTTTTCTCCTCTGTGTGCTGGTAGAAAGAATCTGATCAAGTTAAGAACTGTAATTTCCAGCCATAGCTGTACTGCCTTATTTTCAAACTTGATGTTCCTAAAAAGGCTCTAAATTTAGACAAGAAACTCAGTGGTGTTCCGGTAAGACAGAATCCTTAGCTGCTCTTTGTTTTGTTGTTTGCTTACATCGACAGGACTGCGCGCAAAGAGTTTATCAACGCTAAATACGTAGACCACAAGTTTGCTCGGAAGACCTGCACTTCAGCGGCCGCCAAGATGAGCGAGCTGTTTGAAGCTGTGAAATCCAGGGATCTACTTGCACTAATTCAAGTCTATGCAGAGGGGGTGGAGCTCATGGAACCACTGCCAGAGACTGGCCAGGTGAGGGCTCCTGCTGTGACTGTCAGTCTGCTGCTCTGGCCTCAAAGGGAGTCGAATGACTTTGACCAGCAGAAGAATTCTCTTGTTTCTGCTTTAACCTTTAAAAAAAACATTCTGAAGAATTCTGAAAATTCTTTCAGTGACACTGGAAACATTTGTGCCTGTTGTCAGGCAGACTGTAATGGCGAGAAAATGATTGAAAAGAGACAATGGAATGGGAAATGATAGTGTGCTCTTTGTTCTGCAGCAGTATTTATACTCACTGCTTTTATGGTTAAAAATAAAAGACCAGAAAGGCTAAACGCTAAAAAGTCATCCATTCACTTCAGTTACATGTGACAGTATTTTCCGTTACTCACTCTTGTATTTTGTCTTAGAATCTGTTCTGATCCATCCATGAACACAAAATAATTTCCTGTGTGTTCGAACCTAAATCCCAATTTGTTTTGTTATGATCCCAAAACCATTGTATTTCCCCAATGATATTTCTTCCGCTGTGCATGTACTGCACTTAGCTGTTGTTTCCCACTGTTTGTACCATATTGCTGCAATGCACTGGACTGTACATAATTCAGATTGCCTTGGGAATTAAACACAAACACACCTCTTAAATTGTACAGTTCAGTGCATTATTAAAATAGATTGGTGCAGGTGATATGAAAGTCAGTTCTCTGTGATTTGGTACTGTTGGAGTATTCGCAAGAAATCTGGAGAAAGTGGGGAATTTTGAAAAAAGGGTTATATAGATAACTATTATTAAAGGTGTTATTAAAGGTTATGTGTATTTTTAATAATGAAGACTAAAAAGGTGTAATATTCCCAAGAGTAGGTTGTTCAGTATTTGTTTCACACTGTCCATCAGAGCCTGTGTTGAATTTGAAAGCTATGTCTAAGGGAGCTAATATATTTTAAACCTAAATTAACCAGCAGAACCAGCAGAATAATACAGAAAATTTGCATATCCTGAAAAACTTTGTGCTTAAAGCTGTTTCTTGCATATGATTAGCGATAAAAAATATAGTAGTGATGGTGTAGATGTTTGTTTCGGCTGGGACGTTTCTCAGTATTCCTGGACTATAATTATAACTTTTTCAATAAGTAATAAACTTTTATTTGGGAAATCTGTGTATAAATGCATAATGCACTAAAATGGATAATGTATAGTGAATGTCAAAAGAAACGAATCACTTACAACTGCAACATATTCAAAAGATACTCAAACTCTTTTCTTACCGCATACACTGACATTTTATTGGACAGGCATGTCCTAGGTAAATTCATTATGGTGATAAATGGGTAACAGTGAAAGTCACAGGCTAGTAGCTTGTGTTGGAAGCAATGCAAGCTGTACACGTGAGAGTTAATCATTGCACCTGTTGCGGATGCTGTCCTGTCTCGTAGAGCCTATATAAGCATATCCAGGATTTACCTGTACCTGTTCAGTGGTCTTTGTGTGATTGTCGCGGTTCCGCGTGGGGTCGTGCCCCCCACCACCCGTTCCGTCCCGCACACCTGGGGTGCGAATCCGGGTCTCCGGCAAAACGCAACAGGGAACCAACCGCGTGAGCTAAAGGAGACCTCCCTCAGTCCAGGCAGCTGATGTCCCTGCCTGTGGTGCTGACGTCACCACACTAGCTCCACTACATTTGAACCCTAGAGACCACAGGTTATCCCAGCTCATCCCACAATTGTTAAGTGAGGCTGAGTTCTAGAGTGTGAGGCATTCATTCTCAAGAAAGCTGCACGAGGATGTGTGTTGTCCTGCTGGGATGTTTTCATGTCAGCTTGAACCCATAGGAAGGGTAGAAGGCGATGTCTAGATCAGTCTAGCACTGTGGAGTCTCGTTGCCATTAATTGCAACAAGCAGAGTTTGGTAATGGCTAGATACTGTGCCTAGACCTTCACACTGGGATGATGATGATGTGTCAGCATTGGAGAGATGTGCGAGATCATGACTCACGACACATTGTGGCAGACCGCATTTAACTGCAACATTTTGCCAGGTTAGAAATTCTTGGTTGCGATCAATCCCAGAGAATGAGCCTAAGTTTGCCAATTTAGTCCAACCTTCAACCTCTTGATGGCGATGGCACAAAGGCATTGTCCTCTTGATAAGTGGGGCATTTTGGGTACATTTTAAATCACCTCATTACTTGTGGCCAATGAACTCTTGGTAGTGAGGTATGTGGTTTTAGTGCTTTTGCATCTGTCAGAGTCACCTAGGGTGTATCAATCTGTCAAATATGGTCAATCAATCAAAATGAAACCAGGAATGTTTATTCAAAATTGCAGAATTGTATACATAATATATTTAAAAACATCCACACATAAATAGAGTGAGAAGTGTCTTTTACAGCTCAGTTCATGTATGTTTTTATGTTTATTTTGGCCAGAGATTTTATCTTTTAAAGCATTAAACAGTTACTAAGTCATTCACAATTCTTACTAAAAATAGTTAAAATATTTAACTGTGTAGCTTAAATATTTCCTTTCCTCTTTGTGAGTATCATGGAATTCATAAATATTTGTCTGAAGACTCCCATGTGTTGAGATGATCAAAAGAGAAACAAAAAAGCAAACTGAGACTTTGGGGATTTCACAGACAAAATTGCTTTCGTATTCCATAATTGTAGTGCCTTTTTTCTTTTTGTCATCAAAGGCTTATTCAGTCTTCAGAGCAAAAGCAGTAAAAGCTAATTCCTTTGTTTAGAGCCAAAATAAGAAACCCATGTTTATTAAGAAGGGGAAATTATTTAATGTCTGCAAGGAAGCTTCACACCTTAATTTCATAGTCCTCTCAGCAGTTTTTATTTTTATTTTGGTGTATTTGTTTATTGAAGACGGGGTCTAAACCCTACTAGCACATCTTCAGTACTGTTTTGTTTGTTGTTGTTTTATTCAGGAGCCAGGAGAGACAGCACTTCACTTCTCAGTGCGGACTGCAGACCAGACCTCACTGCACCTGGTCGATTTTCTTGTTCAGAACAGGTATGGATCAAATGAAAACAGAGGACTACGCAGTTACAATTAGGGAACTGTGACAGGGGGTGTTTTTTACAAACATTTCTGTGATTAAATGATGCACGTGTGTGGAAAACTATTGTTATACTGTATAAAAGACCAATATTATCACACCCAGGATTAGACCCATCAACCTTTTATTGACATTATAACATTTAAAACTTAGTGTTAAATAAGTTCAAGAGGAAAAGGTACTATGTCAAGGTTAAAGTTCATGGTTCAGCTTGTTCTCAGCTGCCACCAGAAACAAGGAGTCTGAACAATTTCACCCAGTCTGAAAGTAAACAAAAGTAGTAGGTGGCCTTAGTCAATCGGGGGGAAAAAACAACATGAACTGCTATATTTCCCTAAAGACCGCCATTTAGCTGTGATGTCACTTTGTGGTAAAAACACTTGCAAAATGTTGCGAACCTTTTTTTATTTTGAAAGCTCTTTTTCTGTCAATGGCTGTACATACTACTGAGGTTGTTTTCAATTTATCATGCCAATGTGCGATAGTGTGCTTTTCAACACTGATTTGCTTTTTTTGTAAGGAGAACAATGAAAGAGAGCCTTCAGATAAGCCAGGTCAACTTTCTGTTTCTAGTGGTTACTTATCTGTGTGGTCATATTAAATCTACAAGGTACAGGCCCATAGAAAGTAAACATTGATACAAAACAGTAGTATTTTAATTTATTTGTGGTTCATTGTTTTCGGTGTGATCAGTAAGATTTTTGTAGGACAATACTGGTACTATTGGTAGTGGTATCCTGTTATGCAACTTGATTATACTGTTGTTGATATCTGTTGAAATATAAATCACACTAAATCCCGCAGGCTATGTCAGAAGATATTGTCGGTATTTCACTTTTTTGTGTTTTTTGTGGTACAAAGAAAATTTAATCTAGCTGTCAGAAGAAAACCCTTTAAAATGTTAAATTGTTAGTTATTGTTGCTGGAACCAATGCATTGAAAACCCCAGGTTTTCAACTAATGCTCTTTTTACTGAAGCACTCAAAGAAAAATGAGCTTAATCTGAAAACTAATTGCTTCAAATGGGAGATTGCCAATCTGTGGTTAAACTGTTCTATACATACAGTAATTCATTGAGTTTTCTTTCTGTTCAATTTTTCTCTTCCTGTGTTCCCTTTTATATGAGAAAGAATGCTTCAGAAAGATTATTGTAAACAAGTAAGGTTAAATTGACAAATTCTTAAAATGATTACGCAATGAAGTGAATGCTATAATTTGTTACACATTATTGGTTGTTGACAAATTCACTTCTTTAGAGTCAGCACTATGCAGTGTTGACCAGTGTTGCATCTCCTTAACTGGAAGGAAAAAAGTCATTTGTCTAAAGGCAGCATTAAAGACTTTCCAAACATACAAATGTTCTACCTTCTATGCAATTAGTGAAACAAAGATACCAAAAAAGGACATAATGAGCTCCATGTCATTTCCTAAATCCCAATCCAGAATGTATTTGCACTTCCGACACCCCTATCCTTCTGGAATAAGAGTGGAAATAGAAACTATGGCAAAGACCATTTAAAACTGAGAACAGGTGGCACTTTCTTACACTAAGGGTAGTGGGAGTCTGGTAGAGGTATTGATAGGGGTGATGGGCAAGCTGGATGGACCACTTGGCCTTTCGTACATGATATGTTTTTAAAATATGTCTGTAACCTCCCTTCAAGCTTGATCTTCAGAAGTAACTGCAATTTTAACTTTAGCTCCGCACCAGTCTTCCATGTGTAAGAACATGCAAGTATTTTGTTTTAGCTATGATAAAAGTACGGAGCCAAGTAACTGACCAATAGCCCTTATCCCAAATGTTGCCCATAGCAAAATTTAAAATTAAGCACACCTACACCTCAAACTTTTTTAAAGTTAGCCATTTAAAATATAGCTCTAGCCCTGAACACAAGCTTTAACAGTACCTCAGACCCTAATTATAATGTTATCTGTGTGGTAGCTTTGATCTAAATTGTACTTGTTAGAAAGAGCTGGAGTTAAAACTATCTACAAGTATCCCCAAAGTCACTCTTGCCTTTAATAGCAACCCTGGATCCATGTAATGACACCCTGGTCCATTGCTAATTTAGCGCTTCTTAATTCTGGTTCTGGTTACGACAAATGCTGCTAGTTTTGGCTGTAGCTGAGCTCCCTTTCGTTGACAGTAATTCAACTCTTAATATAGCTAATTATCTGCTTAATATTTATCATTCTAAACAGCTGGACATTTTTAATATACACTTAAAATGTAGTAGGTAATCTCTGGCAGATGAAGAACATTGTGAACATTGTTTTATTTCAACCATCAAGTTAATCAGCAAATCTGGAGGTTACCAGGACTGAGCAACCTTGCATTAATGTACAGTAATGCTTGCTCTTCACATAGACGAAAGGAAGGATTTAGAAAATAATTGGGGCTAAATTTGAACAGTAGGTATTCTTTTTTGTGGCTATGGGTTTATCATTTTCAAGAGGAATAAGAATTTTTCAGCAAAGGGGTTCTTCCAATTTTTAATCCCACTATATTTTACCATTTCAAATTTTTATTATTATTATTATTATTATTTTTAAAAAAGCAATTCTCAGTGGTAAAAAATGCAATCTGGGTCTGGATGTGATGGTAATGTCAGACCTTTTGATATTTTTGCAATTTCAGGTAGTAACAAACACCCTCCAACTTGAATAGATAACCTGCAGTTAAGTAATTTGTCACTTTTCAGAATCCTTTAAACCATGCTGTCTGCTGTACAAAAAAAACAGCTTGTTTCTGTCTAGATAATAGGTTTTTGTTCCCTGACAGCACTTTTTATTTCTTTTTTGTGTGTTAGTGGCAACCTGGATAAGCAGACTGAAAAGGGAAACACAGCACTACATTACTGCTGTGTGTATGAGAAACACGAATGCCTCAAGCTCCTCCTGAGAGGAAAGCCGTCTACCGATATAAGTGAGTCTGTCTCTCTTGAGCCAGGAACTTGGAAATCCTGTGGTGCGAAGAGAGCAAGCACATTAATTGAAGATAAAAATAAACCTAAGCAGAGAAAAAAAATATATCTTTGGGTTTTTACTGTCACCACATGCAGTTGTCATCGTCACAGTATTTTCACTTTACCTGGGCAGTGGCTGAGTGTTTGTTTAAAAAAAAGGTTCAGTTGAAGAGTCCCTAACTAGTTAAAGGGGAGAGGGCAGATTATTTTTTTTGCTGTTTTCAAAGAAAAGATCCATTCCTAATGCTTCCCTAGTGAAAGCTCTTCATCCTTGCAGCAAATCAGAATGGAGAGACGGCACTGGATATTGCCAGGAGACTGAGGAATTCACAGTGTGAAGAGGCAGTAAGTATTTCATATACTGTAACACATTTTTTTTAAAAGCTTCATATTGTTGGTCAGCTTAGAAGGCAGTCTAGTGTAGTGGGTACATCTCTGGCCTCATACCTGGTGGGTTGTGGGTTAAGTCCCCAGTGCAGACGGGGACCTTGACCCCAGGTGCTCCAGTCTATCCAGCTGTATTAGGGAACCTGTTGCTGCAGACACATCCAGGGGGAGAGTCGTGTTCTCTGCCCAATGAGCCATTGTGTGTAGCTTGAATGGAATAACCTACTGACCTATTTTTTTTATAGTAAGTCTTCCTTTAACCAAAAGTGACTTTCCAAAAAACATGGAAGTGTCTGTCATCATTAACGAGAAGGTGAAAAACAAACCTGTTTGTGAGAAGTTACTCAGAACAGCTTCTTTGAACTGAAAACATAAATTCTGACATGTATTGGTCAGAATTGGTCAGGCTGAGCATTCTGGTCAGCTACAGTCTTTAATCAGTCCTTTGACTGTCCAATATTTTAGTATTCTCTATGAAAAATACTATATTCCCTATAAACCCATTCAATTGTTATTTCCAAGAAGTGTTTTTACTGTTGGATTGGGGTTTTATTTGCCTAGTAATACCCCTACACTGGACTTCAAATCTTTTAAAATTAGGTACTCATAGTAACTAAGCGCTTTCAAGGAACAAGCTCTTATCTAGCTGAACACCAATGAATGACTTTCTTATGTGCCATGAGAAACACTGTTTCTACCACTAGGTGGCAATGATAATCATGTTGCAATCATTTGTAATGTATCGGCAAAGTTTGGATTCATTCATGTAGTTTGTGAGCATGTATCCATTCCCTCCTGCATTTTATTGTATTTTTTAAATTTGTGATATTAGTTAAACATCAAATATGGTCAGCGCAGCATTTTCTAAATGTTATTTCATGAAAGACAAATTCAGGTAGTATATTTCATGAATGTTTTAGCACTACCACTGTATCATGGACTCTAGCCGAGTTCATATGAAAGGAAAATGTGAACGTCAGACGCTGAATGTAGCTTGCTGATTGATTATTGCCATACCGTGTGCTGTTACTAGGTTCACTACAATCTCTCGCATGCTTCCCTCAGCTAGTCCAGGCTGCGGCTGGCAAGTTTAACCCTCACGTTCACGTGGAGTATGAGTGGAACCTGAGGCTGGAGGAGATCGATGAAAGCGACGATGACTTGGATGACAAGGTGAGCACAGGAAGCAGACCCACGTCGCAGCTCGACTCATTTCCACTACAAACAAGAGGCAAGGGGTTTGTTACCGTGCTCAAATAACTGTAAGGTGAAACCTGTGCATTGAACAGGGAAATTCAATGTGGAACATATGCTGGATCAAAGGAAACTGGCCTTTGGCTAGCAGCAATGCACTCCAGAGGACACCACATTGGCTCAGTGTGACCGTCTGTGTTAGCGTTGGCTTGTTTGAATGGAAGGACAGCGTACTGTACATAGCCACAGTAAGCTGCCCGATCCCCACATTTGTTTCCCTCTGCCTTATTTGTGTGAGCACACATTTTTATTACTACACAATACACAACACACATTTTTTATGATGCAGTTCTTTGAAAAGGCTTACTCAGCACCCAACAGTGCAGTTGTCCAAACATCCCTTGGTACTGACCCTGTGGTGTAAATTTCAGCTTTCTGCATGACTTTCCAAATATCAAACTATCAGGTGTCGATGTGTCTGTGCCTGCTCCATTTTATGCTTTGTAACTTGCTCGAGCCGTTTCATTTCTGTGTCAAGACTTAAAACGTTAATGTGGATCTCTTTAAGCATCCCCTTTTAGCCATATAAATATCTGATGCAGATATTTCATCATAGTTCATACAGCAGCCATCTTTTTAAATTTGTCTTCTCAAGGTTTTAAAACCACTTTCAGTCCATTCAAAAATGGGAAAAAAGAACATGGCAGAGCATGAGAAAAGGTTGATGGTTTAAAAAGTAGTGTTTAATATTAATATTTTACATTAATCAATGTAACTGACAACACAAATATACCATTTGAGAAAAATCAAGACAAAGATGCTTAAATAGTAGCGGAGAGTAAAAACAGCCTAAGAGATCAAAAGCCCAAGATCCAATAAAGGTCATCATGATTAACTTGTAAAGTAACTGTAGCAATGTCACTGCTAGTCAGCAGGTATTCTCTGTTCAGAAATATACCCACACAATCAGACCGGATCTATGGTCCAGTGGCTCTGTTACTCTTTAAGATCTTATGGACTTGCCCACCTCTCTTAGGTCTGCCAAGCTGCAGGTGTTGTCGTGCTGTCTCCAGAACCAGAAAGCCAACTTACTGTGACACCCCGAAGTTCTCTGATGTTCAATTCAACTCAACTTTATTTGTCATTATACTTACACGGGTGCATAGTATAGTGAAAAGTGTTTCTCATTAGTCTCTCAGGTGCAGTATATAAATAGAACAGAAAACAACACAATAGACAGTAATACAATAACAATAACAGTGTGTAAACAACAGTAAGGTGCCAGTGCAAATCGTCAAAACCTGTGCAAGTATGCAAACAAACAGGACAAAAACAGTGCAACAGTTTGTGTTCCTCGTTGATTCCCCCACGATTTCAGATCTTCTTTCATGTTTAGGGATTTCTGTATGCTACACGGCTCTAGATCTCACTGCACATCTCAGACAGTAGCTGCTTCCGCAGTAGGTCTTATGCTACAGGTTTTCAAAAATTCCATTACTTCAGCAAAGTATTCATTACTTCAGCTCTGTTAACCGCAGTACTGCTCCTGTACAGGATTATTGTACTTATTCCTATTCACCCCCTTCTGGGTGACAGAAAGCTGTTCCTCTTGTCCCCTGATCCATCTGGGAAGCAGAGGGGGTGAGGCAATCTGACTGTGCTTTTCAGGGACAGCTGTCCTCTCTGCCCCAGGGACCCATTGCCTGTCATCCTAGCAGCAGGGCTCTTTTCCTGGGTCGCTGTCCCATCTCTCCCAGCTTGTTTTGTCGTAGGGAGGAAAGCCATGTCGCTCCTGCATTAAGAAATAGGTCGTCACACCTGGTTACCATTATCTGGACTTTTATGTCCGTTACACTCTCAGGGTCTGCGACAACCCTGCCTTGAAGTGGTGCTTTCTCTCGGCGCTGGGTCTTCGCTGCCTCAAAGCTTTTCTAGCTGAGAACCTTCCCTGGCTGAGGGGGGGAGCAGAGGGCTCCTTCATACACCATGTGGCAAATTCCACATGTCTGATCATCGATTAATATTTGCATTCTCACGTGGAACACCATACTGCTCCCTGAATCTTGTGCTCTGCGGGGTGTTGGTGTTGGCCCCGTGTTTCCTGTATATCAGACCAACTGTTAAAAATACAGAAGACCAGAAAGAGCCTAACTTTAGACAAGCCCAGAGCTTGTGAAAGAGCTGCAGGAGTCTGATAATGTCTAACAAACTGGATCTGAAATAATTCTTCATGGCAGTCTTCTCATTGTGGTACTAGAATGTGCATAGAGTCAAGAAAATTTACACACATATCTGCTCCACTAATAATTTGTTTCTCTGGAGTTACTAAACATGAGCTTACAGTTGCTAGATATAAATCCAAATATGGGAGGCCAGCAACAGATTTAACAGATATTAAAGTCAGGTAAGTTGGAGTCAGGGCACATTTTGAGGATTTTGCTTGCCGTTACACTGTTGGTAAGGAATCATGGTTACACATTTGTACCCGGGGGGTACAGAAAGGCCAGCGTGGGCCCCAGGAAGTGAACCAGCAGCTGAGCCAGCTGAAATGTGTCCTGCCTCTTTGTTCGTTTGCCCTTGCAGCCCAGCCCGATAAAGAAGGAGCGCTCCCCCAGGCCGCAGAGCTTCTGCCACTCTTCCAGCCTCTCTCCCCAGGACAAGCTGGCCCTTCCGGGCTTTGGCAGCCAGCGTGACAAGCAGCGCTTGTCCTACGGCGCCTTCACCAATCAGATATACAGCGCCAGCACCGACTCCCCCACTTCACCTGGCATCGATGCTCCTCCTCTTCCTCCCAGAAACGCAGGCAAAGGTAGGCACGAGACTGGGACTTCCGTGGTTCTGCTGCTGTCACGCTTGATCAGCTTGGTAAACCAGGTGTGAGCTATGGTGCTGTCATGAGAATACATTGTTATTATTCTGTCTGCTGGTTACTTTACATACATAATAGATAGGGATGGCTAATAGGTGTGGTGTGGTCCCTCCGATACTGTTGCCTAAGGATCATACATCAGGAGTCGCTTGGATTCAAGAAGAGAATGGCAGACTGATCCTTTTTTCAAAGACAAAATCATCTCACCCTTTGTGCCTGCTTGTGTGGTCTTGGCTCAGATTTATACACTCATAATAGGAGTCGGATCCTTTCCACTAATCGTGATGCTGTAGCACTGCACCTCAGGAGCACAAAACACTGTGTGGTTACGTTTGATCCATAGTACTATTTTTTATTTTTGTTTAATAGGAAAAAAAAGATTTTTCTGCTTTAACAACAAAGATTTGCTTGGTTTTTATTGGCTTGCAACACAGATCTTCATTTGAAGCTTTTCTTTATCCACAGTTTATGCAAAGTGGCAAATATGCAGGTAGTTCTTTGTGTCTTGATCTTTTTTTAATTTATGAATCCACGCTGTATGAAACTCTCTGATGGACTTGAATGGCATAGCTGGAATGTCGCAACGAAATGTCTTTTCAAGGAATGCTTCACGTTTATGGAAACAGAAGCAAAGACAATTTAGTTCACTTGCAATATTACCTGTAATTTCTGCTTATGACGTTATGTGTATGAAGTTATGTTTATTAAGTTTCTAAGGATCTGGAGGTAAGTAGTTATTTCATAAAGAGCCAATTCCAGGAATGACTTTGCTCTGGGATATCTGTAAGTATGGAAGTTGATTAAGTTTTGAAAAATGACGAAATTCAATATTCCTATGCTAGATTTCATAGAAAAAATTGTCAAAGTAAAGGTAATTCTTAACGTTCAGTATAAAAATTAAAGCAAAGGAAGTATGAGCATTTTATACAAGTTTAAAAAAGTTTATACAATTTTTTGAAGACCTAAAAACTATAAAGAGTTATGGAAAAGCATCATCACCATCACTTTCAATAACTGCTTATCCAATTCAGGGTAAATGTGGCCCAGAGCCTATCCCAGGAAGAATTGGGCACTAGGCAGGTTATACCCTGGATGGGACACTAGTTCATTGCATGACACTCAAAGACACCAGGGACAGTTTCACAGAAGCCAATTAACCTACCAGCATTTCTTTGGACTGTGAGAAGAAACCAGAGCACCCAAAGAAACCCACGAGAACACAGGGAGAACATACAAACTCCAGACAGGTAGCACCCCAGCAATTGAACCCAGTACCCCAGTGCTGCAAGGCAGCAATGCTAACCACAGCACAACCGTATTGCCCATTAAGGAAAATCTTGAGACACAAATTAGTTTCAAAACAGAGGGCCGTATCAAACTGTTAATCGGTGATTTAAAATATTGTACAATGCCTTCCTGCATAAAGTGTACTTATAGCACACATGTAGCAGATGTACTGTACTTGATCTATGCATACAAAACACCATGAAAAAGGTTGTTTTTAATTGAAAAGTTGTATCACTCCCTCCAATAACACTTCCCAATCCAAACAAAACCCAGTTCTCTTTGTGCTCTAAACTAAACTTCTTCTACATATTCCTCCCTATCAATAGTTGGGCAGCTAAGATGTTTTTAACTGTCACCCACCAAACTGTCTTTCACCAGTTGGTCAGTGTTAGAGGATGGCAGGTCACCCCTCACTGATTTGTGGGGAATGTGGTTCAGAAAAGGTCTACCATCTTACTTTTCCTCTGTTGCAAGGGCCAAAAATGCATCATCAATCATGGTAATGTAAGTGAATTTGACTTCTTTAAATGCCAGTGCTGTGATCCTTCTTCACTTCATGAATGTACATCTAATGAGAACAGAAGACTGTAGCAGCCAACAGTAAAGACATATCTAGAGTAATTTAGTTCAATGTTGCTAAACTAAAAAAATGATATTAGAAAAATGCATTTGAACTTGCAGTTTGTATTTTTGGCATATTCAACATGATCAAGCATTAAAACACACAGAGAAACAAGGCACTGGCTTTAATTGATTAATTAATCTGAAAGGTTAAAATAATAATCATGTGGGTCAGGGGTTACACAGTATAAAGTTTTTTGTTGGACTCAATACTGTTTTCTTCAGCATCGGCCTCAACATTTTGAAAACTGTCAAGTATGTGTTTCCTGCACATACTGCAACACCTAACTGTTATGAGTTTGTGGCACCCCGATTCTATGTCCCACAAGTGGTAGCTCCATCTCTTTAGGGTTATATTCTTAAGCACAGCTTTACACTTTAATGAGGCATCTACTGAGAAGTCTTATACACCTGTATGTTCTAATATGGGTGCATACAAACAAACGTTCCTTCCACAGTCATTTGTTTACTCATAACATTTTTTTTTAGTTACTGTCGTTTGTTTCTGGGCACGTCAACATTGTATTTTGTCGTCATGTGGTTGTTTCTTGTTGCATGAATCCCTGTGACCATGAAGTCTGAAGCCGAGATTCTGCTGCTCCTGCCCTGGCCTGTTTTTGAGCCAGCACCCCACCCCAAACCCTCCCTTCAAAATAATCCTGTGCCATACCTCTCTATCCACAGAGGAGGCCTGATGCTGTCCACCGATGGCATCAGTGTGTTTGCGTCTGGGGTCCTGCTGTAGTAAGCCTGTGTTATCTGTGCTCTTCTAGCTCCTTCTGGCCCTCCTTCCACCCTCCCTCTCGGCTCACAGCCCCCCAGTGGCAGCTCCACCCTGTGTAAGAAGAGACCGCCGCCCCCTCCCCCCGGACACAAACGCACCCTCTCTGACCCGCCAAGCCCTCTACCTCACGGCCCACAGAATAAAGGTGGGATTCCTTGGGGTGAGTCAGTAAAAGAAAAGAAAGAATGAAAGCAAAAAAAAATACCCACGAACACCGGGGTCTCTGTGCGGTGTTTAGTGTAGTGTTTCCATGACTGCACTGCCTAAACCATCGCTGCTGTTGCCAACACGACACCACAGGGTTCCTTGTTTTGCTTAGACATTGCCAATTGCAAGCTGAAAGACTCTTAACGCTGTGAACAAATAATTTTACATTCTTTCTTGTATCAGTTCTCAGTTTAAGCTGTTTTTTGTATTCTGTTGATACTGGGGTCAATTTGTAACTAAGACCTAAAATGTTGATTAGATTTCCACAAGAATCAACTCAATAAAACAAGTCTCTTATGAATTTCTGAACATGTGAGCCAAAAACAGTGCCGGTCCTTGTCCTACATAACTTCCCCCGTTCTCTAGGATTCAACAGTGAAATCTGTTTAGAGCCATCTTTGTTTTAACTCTTTCTCATCTGTTGTACTTTTCTGTTTGGTGAGACAGACTGCTGAAGTATTTGAATTGCAAATGTTTCAAAACCGAAAGCTGAAAATACATTTTTTGAGTAGCGGCATTTGAAAATTTAAAAATTAAAAAACTATATATAAATGAGGTTTGAAATCTTAGCAATACAACAGTAGATATTTCCTGGGTTTTAGCTGTGCAAGGAGCTACAATATAGACAGCATATTTAGGCCTACATTCAGAAAACTTTAAGCACTGTGCTTGTGTTTTTTTCTTAATAAACAAAACACAATGAAGCCATAAAACTGTGACACAAATCAATGAGGAAGATGATCTTAAAACTCCTGACGCCTTAACCTTTTAAAATTTTAATGTTGATTTCATACCCTTAGCAGTTAGATTTTTCTAAAATGTGTTAAATAAAAAGTAAAGGGAAGAACTTTGTGAACAGAGATACACGGAGTGCATTCCAGTGATAGTCTTTTCTGTTCCTGAATGAACTGTTTTCAGTTCTTAGAAACTTAATTTAATCAGTTGTGTGTGATTAAAATGAAACTTTAGGGTTCATAAAATTATTTCTTCAAAGTCTTTCCAGGCACTGGCCTGTTTGGTTTCCTCAGGTGAATTCAGGAGCGCAGGGGCAATGGTTCTGAGAGCAATCCGCGGCATAAAAAGAAATAAAAAAAATTGTTCTTTTCTCATTCCGATACAAATAACAAAAGAATGAATCACCTCTGAAAATGAGACAGTAATTGTTGCCAACTTTGAAAACGGAATTCAAGTCTCTGAATTCTGGAAAAAAGACCAATTTAAGGAAGGGAAGGGTCAGCATTGAATAACTGAAGATAGAAAATTTAGGAGCATTCTTTGATTTAGAAAGTCGTGCAAAACCTGAGATCCTCCAGCTTCCACTTCCCAAATCCCGATCAGCCATAGATAAAAAAATCAAGAAAAGAATATTTAAAAATAGAGTAGGTTTCCATGGCTACCTGTAGTCAGTAATGCTTATGTTGGCATTTACCGTCTATAACTTATAAGACTTAACAATATACATAGATTGCATGAAAAAATATGGTAATAAGACCATATGTAGGTCTGCACCCATTCAAAACGTTGATCCAGCTGCCAGATGCAAACTCCAAACTAGTCAGTTGAAGGTAGCTTTTTCTAGTGAGATATGGAGTTTGGCAGGCAAGTGAAAATGTAGAATTAATTCAGGCCCAAATGTAGTTTTTACAGGATTGATTTGCACAGGATGAGTCTTTTTTTTTTGCTTTTTGGGTTACAAAAATAACAGTATTGTGTCCATCAGTCAGTTCATTGCTGGAATGGGATCATGCAAGAAAAAAATATCATTGAGGCAAAGCCTATTAATGAAATAAAAAATAATATTATTTTTCATCCATTTAAACAATAGTATGAATGAGGAAAACATCCCAATTCCCATTCAGGGGAGGGGCCACAAAGTTGTGCTTCCCAGTCTTTTCAAACCTTTCACTTGAACGCCTGAAAAGTCCTGAGATCTGGTTACCGCTATAGCCCAGTTTGGAATTTAAAATGATAAATATATTTCTTGTCCTTCAGTGTCAAGTCCTAGACTGTTTTGTGGGACAGTGTTGTGTGTCGAGAGCATGTCTTTCCTGTCTACCACACACTTCCTTTTAAAAGCTGTAACCCAGCAGACCTTGACTTTCCAGTTGCTTTGTTTTTGCAACCGTAAGCAGCAGGCTGTGTCATTTCCAGACGTGTGTTGCCATTTTATTGTACATTATGGTGAACATGTGGCGTGAGGCAGTCAACTCCATGATGTCTTTGCGTTTTCCACAGTAAGACGTGTCCTGAGGAGCAGATTGTCTGCATCTCCATTTTCATACTGTGTGGGAGCACTGGTCTGATTGGCTGACCACAGAACATGCACCCATGTAGTTGTATCAGGAACATGTCACTGAAAACATATAGTACTTCAGCACATGTGAGCAAGAGCTGTTCACAAAACATTCACCATCTAGCTAAGAGTCCTTCTTACTTTCCAATAAGAAAATGACACTTTGAGGTAGACCTCTCAGGGTGCTCTCCATAAAGTCTGCAGATAAGTGAATTCTTTCTAGGTTTCTAGTGAATTGAAGGCTCAGAAATCGTATTGCCACGTCATGTAACATGCTATTTGGTCAAAGTGTGTGTAGGGCCAACCCAGAAATCCAAGACAGCCATCTCTCAGCCAATAACCATATAAATAATAAATAATATAACTATTTTTATTCAGATGAGTCACTGTGAATCACTCTGAAAAGTGAACAGTATACTTCAAAATGTTAATAATAATTATGCTAACATTATCATGTGGTAAAAACAGAAAGATGAAGATTTTTAGTTAAACTAATTAAGAGTGTGTGCCATAATATATGAAATTTGTTTATTTACAGTGTTTTCAGTATTTGAAAATATTGCTTTTAAGTTAATTACATGTTTTCTGGCTTAAGTGTCTGTCTGGAACTCCCCCACTGCACTGACAGCAGTGTTATCATCTTCCAGACTAGGACTCTGCAGCTCTTCTCTTGCAAAGCTACAATGTCCACTGGTTCTCATTCCTGCTGAACTCTGAATGACTTCATTGGAGCAATCATTTGCTTAATCAGGAGAGGCAAGCTTTCCAGATTTCTGCTTATCAGTCATCGAAGGCTGTCTTGAAAACCAGCTGATCTGCCGCTATCCAAGATCACAACCCTAATCCTAACCAGCATAGCGAGGTTTACCCTAAATTAATCAAATCCCATGAACTAACCAAGATTGGGCCTGGGCAATATTGTGATGGGAGAAACTCCAGTTATAACAAATTTACTGCTGTAATTGGTGTCAGTGGACCAGTAGGTGGTGATCTTCCCGCTGGACTAGAATGGAGCACAACATTGTGCTGTAGCTGTCCTTTGTATTTGATGACTTGATAACAAGCATCCTGCTGCACTGTTTGAAGGGTAGAAGTGTTATACGTGGTAACCTTGGTAACGTGGTAAATTCCATGTGTCATCCAGGTGGGAACTGCTCTTCAGTAACGGATGGCGTTTCCCCTCCTATATGTATCCTATTTGTTAGATAAAGCCACCCACAACACAGTTTACACAGCTGGTAAATAATGGGGGTGCTTTTCAGTGTCAGTCTGAAAGTTGTAGTTGCGATGTTTTCTGCAGAGGGGAAATGAGTCTGTAGCAAAAGCAATATTTTCAAATATTGTAAGTTGTATTTCCTGCTTGCCAGACAAAACCATCTTCTCTCAGACTATTACTACCTCGGATAACTGCACAAGATTCACATATACTGCTCTTTGCTTTGTTTTATTGACTGCAGTATAATGTTTAGTACAAGACATCTGGTTAATGCTGACTCAGCTTGGCATTGGGATTAATCTGCTTTGATCTAATGTTACAGGAAATGACTCCACTCCACCTTCAGTAAACAAAGCGTCTTCTGGGAACAAGTTTGAGGGTATTCTTCAGCAACAAAGGTATGGCGATGAGCTTAAGCACCCCAGCATTTTGGCACCCTTTTTATAGTGGTACTTAATGAAAAGAAGTGTGTTTTATGCTGATGATCATGATCTTTGCATACACCTGTGCATAATTTTCAGTGATTATTAAATACGCCTTTCAAACTGTATGGCTAAAATTGAGGCCACTTTGACCACTTCAGCTGCCAATTTATAAATGTGTATATCAGGAACATTAGTTTTTTTTTCATCTTTGATTGATGTAATGTACGTGTAGTAATATACAATATGGAACTAGAAGAGAAATAACTTGTGAGATATGAATAGCTTTCCTAACAAGAGAAAGAACTTGGAAAGTACTTAACCTTCCTAAAGATCAACACTGAATTCCACTGAGAAGAATGAGAGGTGGCTTTGATTACAGGAAGCACTAATGTTTTTGTTGTGTTGTTTGTGTCTTTTTTAAGCACTAGCACTACAAAATCCACACTTGGCCCGAGAGTTCTTCCCAAACTACCTCAGAAAGGTAAGCAATGGTCCAGTTTTTAGTACTGAAGTATGAAAGAGTCTCGAGATTTGCAAGGCTTTCTGACAGAATACTGTTGCAGTTAGCCAGATTTGCATTTTAGTCCACTCCTATACCGTTACATAATGTACTAAGGTAGATAGTATGTATGATTAAAAGACATACAGTAAGTATTTGACAGTTAAAGTACTGATGCATTGTCTTCATGTTAATTTAAATAATATTGATCAACTGAAAGGGACAACAGTAATCACAAACTTATAGTAATCAGTTAAAATAAACTATGTGAATCCCCACTCTGTCTCCAGACTGCACTTTCTCTCTGCTATCCTAATTAGCACACATTGTAATGAAAAAGGCAATAAAACTGTCAGGAGGCCTGTAAACTCATCTCCAACCTGTCATTCCCCATACTGCCGACCCAGAACCAGGCGTGTTCGTTACAATCCAAAAACAAGACCAACTTGATATGCGGATACTGGGTAGTGGATACTTGGGCAGGCATCAGGGAGAACTTCACTCACTAGCTAGATTTATCTCTCTATCCTACTCTGTTGCACCACTCATTTAAGAGTTGCAGTTAACATCCTTCAGTTCAGTGTTGCCTAGCTCTACTTCTCTTTCAAGACCAAGACCCTGTTGGCCAGACCGATTTGTGAATTTGCACATGTTAAAATCGCCGATGTTGAGACCCTAACTGTGATATTGGATGATAATTATGTGTTATAAGGTTGCAAAAATACAGACCCTCCTGAACCACAAATCATGCCACAAATATACCCAAATCTAATTGCAAGCACCACATATTTAAAATATTTAAGACATCATAAAATCTCTTAATAGTTTATATTCAAGAAACTTGAACGTCCACCTCGGACAGCTTGAATGCAGATCATAATAAAAGATGATTATTAGAAGGGGATCTCGTGTACAGTATATAAGCTTAGCCTTGTGCCAGGAATCACTCATGCTGGCCTTGTTTATGTCACTTTACACCAGTACAGTGTGTCATTGTTTGGATCTGAACTTGTTTTGCCTTTTATTAGTCAAGACATCACAACAGCAAGGACAATTGAAGCAAGAGTGCCAAGGTTTAGAATATCCATCTTATTGCATCACATGTGCAGCCATGTCAGTGTTAAATTGGTAAAAAGAGTGTTTCAAATGCTTTTCTGCACTAGGGTAAGATTTAGCCTATATGTTTGTGAAAATGAGCAAACCTTTTAAGCTTTTGTTAGGTTGCGAGGTATTTTAAACACAAGTATACTTGAAGCAGTAATAAATGGATTTCCTTGTTTATAGATGACTCTTGAAACAGGAATATTTCAGCTTTTTAAAGCTGTCAGGCATGCGAGACAGATGTTAGGGGGCAGTGCGGCATTGATGTGTCTTCACCAGTTTGAGCTGGCGTCTTGCCTGCCCTGACGCGGGGGAGGCAACTGGTGCAAGGACAGTAGGACAGTGAGGCCGAAGCCAGTCAAAAGGAGCCCAGGGCTTTGCCAGCAGTCAGATCAGGATGTGCCCTGAGCTGACGGTGCAGTGTGGGAGAGCAGTAGAGCAGGCAGCGAGGGGAGGACCCTCGGGAGTCTAGGCGACACTTGGAGAGGACGGAGTCTCGACAAAACTCTGAATGTGTGTCTCAAGTGGATTTCGTTCCTTCTTCATCCCCCGCTTCAGTGACAGCATAATCCATCTCGGCCTACATTGAAAATAACTGATGAGCAAATTTAACGCTGCAGGAATCCATAATATAGACTGATACAAATAAATACAGTGTGTTAATTCAATGATTTCATGTCATGTCAAGAAAACAGAGTGAAACTGTTACATTTTACTGAATCATAATCTAAAACTACAATCTGTATATCATATATACTGTATACAGTATACAATTCAATACAAAGCAAACAATTATACTGACAAATGATCGAGTATATATAGTCAATGTAATCTATGTAATTTAAATTGTAAATCAATTGAATTAATTAAATTTAGTTCTGATACCTTGTCAGGATCATGGTTGGCTGTGGCTCAAACTAAGGATGACACTTCTACAGTGTTTATCTTCGTAGTAATTTATTATTGTGTCTGCCATTATTGTTATCCATCCATTTTCTAACTGCTTCATCCAATTCAGCGTCGTTTGGGCAAGCAAGGTGCAAGGTGCAAGATAAACCCTGGCTGGGACGCCAGTGGGTTTCAGGACAGAAAGACAAACATTCACGCACACTTACACTAGGGCCAATTTTCCGAGGAGCCAATTAACCTGCCAGTATGTTTTTTGAGTGTGACAGCAAGCCGGAGGACCGGCAAACATGGGGAGAACATCCAAACTCTAAACCGATAGCACTTCATCTCCAAAATTGAGGGTCACAGCGAAACGAGGCAGCAATTCTGACCATTGCGCCATTGTGATGCCCATTATTATTGTTGTTGTTGTTGTTGTTGTTGTTATTATTATTATAACTTCCTCTCACCGGATATTTTTTGCTGGTATTTTGTAAATCCAGATTTCAACAAGAGATAGAAGCGATTTACTCTAACACCTAACGAAGGATGTGTGTAGTGCCCATTAGTGCAATCTTCTGCACTTTGCCTGCTGATTATGATTATGATTATAAAAGGTTATGATCAAATCCCTTTTTAAGTGTCCCTAGTGCTTCAACTACAGTATGACTGGCACAACTCTCGTCTTCACATCCCGGTGATCTCAGTTTCCAAGTCCTTGTATTTACTCAGTTCCTCGATTTCTTTCATCATGATGTTTGAGTCATCTGGAATGGCTGTATCGATCAGCAGGCATGTTTTCTCTTTCTTTTCATGCAGCACAATGTCAGGACGGTTTGCTAGTATTTTTCGATTTGTGACTATGGGCACCTCCCACATGGTGATATCAGTGGTGTTGACAACCTTTTCGGGTACGTGTTCGTAGTACTTGCCAGGCACTTGTATCCCCAGTGCTTGCACATTGTCCAGTGGATATAGCTGGCCACCTTGTTGTGTCTGTTGGTATACTCGGACGGTTCAAGTGTTGTACAGCCATCAACAGTATGGCTAACATGTTCTTCTGCCTTGACATTCTGCATTTGCTATCAACTGGCTGTTTCAAGATGATCTTCTGGTGGTATCTGGTGTTGAGTGCCTGGTCCTGAGCTGCAATAATCAGGCTTTCTGTCTCTCCTTTTAGAATAGAACTGCGTAACCATGCCAAGGATGCCTCTTTATTATTATTATTATTATTATTATTATTATTCATCATGGTGGTGCAGTGGTTAGTATTGCAGCCTTGCATTCCTGGGGCCCTGGGTTCAGTTCCACACCTGGGATGCTATCTTAAAGCTGCTCTAGGTGTGGCATGGTGAGAGGCAGAGCCCTTCAAACACCAGTCATTGACAGTTGGTGATTTGATCAGCGACGGCTGCGGGTGGGCTTCCAGTCATGTTACAAATAGGATTCACCTCCCTGCCTCCAGAGACTGAGGCAGAGGAGAGGTGACAGGACAGCCTTTCTTCAGCAAGGCTGACCTCTGCATGCATAGTTCTGCGATTTGGGAAGCTAGCAGGCAGTACAGGCTTACTTTGCTCATCCACTGCCCTTGGGGGACTGGGAGTAAGAGCGACAATCCCGGAGGGAGTTGGTCGCTTCAAAGTCTTACCGCTTGACTTGAGCTGCGTGTCTTGCCCTTGTGATTACAAGCTACACTGCAAGTGGAATGAAGTGGCTGCATGTTTAGATATTGCAGACTGACTGAGTGCAGAAGGTGGTGGCAGCTGCGATGGCCGTGGCAGAGCACAGTCCAAGTGCGTTTAGTGTTCCCTCTGGCAATATTTCCAGATTGCAGGCTGGGGGCACCAGGAGCGCAGACGTCTGTTAGTCAATAAAGCCTGGTGGCACAAGGCAAAGGCTGTATGCCCACTCGGTGTCCATGGCCAAAAGAGCAGACTGGCTGGGCGTCATGAGCACCAGCAACTGTTACATACTGTATATCTTTGTTGAATGTTTGTGGGTTGTGAAACACTGATGGTGACTGGAGAGTGTCTGCTATGGTAGTGAAGACACTACGGAGCCAGGAGCTCTGATCTCTCTGTCCGTTGTGGGATATGGAATATGTATGACAGTCGGAGATCCTAAGTCTAGCTATCACTCCAAAAGAGAATGAAAGAAACAATAACCGACAGCAGCTACTGTAGGTTAATAACACAGAATACCTCAAATCTAGGGTGAATACCCCAGAAGGAGGCCATATACAACACTATCCTTGGAGGAGAGTGCGTGAAGAGGGAAATTATCTCTAAGGTTAGAGTGGAAAATATGCCTGACTGTCTGTGGAGGATGGGGTGATGTCATGGATCTGCCTGGATCAGCCCCAAAGTGTAATCCACACTGCACAACATACAGTAACAGAATGTTCACCCCATGTTTTTTGGGGTTTCCTCCCATGGCACCTACTGGTAGTTTAACTGGCTATTGGGGAAAATTAGTTCCGGTTGTGAGCGTGTGTGTTTGTGTCTGTGTGTGACTGGCTTCCCGTCAAGGGTGTATCCTGCTTTGCGCCCATTGCTTGCCAAGATAGGCTCTGCCTCCTCTGCAACTGATAATAATAATGATGATCTGGGAGCTTACAACATAAACAGCATTAGGTTTTTCTAATCTTTATTGTCCCATATAAACAGTGAGAGCAAATTCCCATTTCTAATGATGACCTGGAGATATTTTTGAATTGTTTATATGTTTAGATGAGTGACATCAGTCAATTATTTGTTCTTTCTTACCATCATAAACAAAGAATTAATGGAAAGGGTTACCGATTTGAAATTACTTTCATACTAATCATTACAGCCACAACAAGGCCAATCCATAAATGGTGTTTCTTCTCTTGCAGTGGCATTAAGAAAAATCGACACCATCCATCACCCTTCCATAGATAAGTCCAACCAGCAGCCCGATGTGTTTCAGAAGTCTCCCCAGGCTGCAGAGATACCTCCGAAAGTTCCCTTGCCAGAGAAGCCGCAGCCAGGAGACCTGCCCCCCAAGCCGCAAGTTGGGGATCTGCCGCCCAAACCAGGAGAACTGCCTCCCAAACCCCAGCTCTCTGACCTGCCCCCCAAACCACAGCTTGGAGACCTCCCTCCGAAGCCTCAGGTCAAGGACCTTCCTCCCAAACCTCAGCTGTCAGAGGTACCCCCCAAACCCCCAGGTACAGACACCCCTCAGAAGTCCCTGACTGGAGAATCAGCACCCAGACCACCGCCTTCTGACAGCCCTGGATCCAACCAGCTGGGCGAGGCCGCTCCTAGACAGCTCTCGGAGGACACCAATGGCACACCGCCCGCCGTGATGGAGATGCCAGTTCCTCTACCCAGGAAAATCAACACGGTCAGTGAAGAACCTTCCTTGGCTGCCATTTTAAGAGCCGGGAGGCTGAGAGAGTGGGGCTTTGAACATGTAGTTAGTTGTAGGGAAACCTGAGATTGAGACCCAGATGTCGTCTATCAGTCCTGAATTCTCTTGAATCTTTCTTTTCAGTACGCATTCAGTACAGGTACTCATTCTGAGTGTAGGTTGAGCTCAGTGTGCCCAGATGAATCAGTTTGCCATAACTCTGTTAACATCACAGCATCACCTTCGGCTTCCCAGGCACCTGCAGGCCTGCAGTGATGTCAGTGAGAGACCTGTTGCTCCTCTATTATGTTATTTGTAATCTTGGAACTGAAGATGTTTTTTTTCCCATGTGTGTACCCTCACAATTTGGAATTGCCAATTGCTGAGCAGTTTGTCTCACCTCTATGACTTCTGCATCAGCAGTGAGAGATCAAGGACTATTCATGCACCCCTGCTGCACACCCTCTTAGCTACTTGTCACACTAGCTACATGTGACATGATGCATGATGGCACACTAAATCTCATGGCTGGAAATGGCTGAATAGCATTCACTGTTGAATAGCAAACTCAGGATACCTAAGCCAACTCAAGCCTGCTCAACCCTAATGGAACTAAGCCCTTTGGGAATCCTAGATGAAGCTGACTAATGAAACAGTCAAGTCTCAACTTACTAGTGTCTGTGCAGGGCTTAGCATGTGCTCTTTTACTGCTCAAATACCATAGAAATCCTTTAAACTGCCATTTTTGTAATGCGAGGGATGCAACTTACCAAGAGCAAAATAACTGGAGGAGAGACGTAACTTAAAAGGTAAAAGGTAACTCTGCTTCACTTTTGTGAAATATTCTTACGTGTCATTTTCAGGCATGAGGAATTAGTGCCCTAAAAAAAGGTTTTTATTGTTTAGATGTCATTCCAGTTTAATTATATTCTAGAAGTGATTCTTGTAGAATACGCAGAGATAACTGACAGTTCTTTATGTGTACTGTAGGTTAGATTGGTAAATGTTCAAAATCCAATAAAAATTATTACTAAATTAGATCAAACATCTGATAAAGCATAATTTGTGTTATGTTGCCCAAAAGCCAAGAGAAATCCAGGTGAGTTTTCTTATTACTTTCAGCGGTTTGGAGAAAAAAGTTTTCATTCTGGCTGGGGTTGATAGAAGAGGAAATAGGTCAGGGAAGAGAAGTGATCTTGTCAAGTTTCTGTGCCCGTCTCAGATTTGCGACCTTTCTTTGGGACTATTCAAGCTAGTGTTCAAAGTGCTAAAGACATTGACTGGCTCAAAGTTCCTTTTTGACTTAATGGCTTAAATTGAGTACGCCATTACAGCTACTCCATACTAAAGATCAGCTACTGTATGTAATTGAAAATTGTGACAGAAACATGATGTTAAATCTAATTTCCTCATAAAATTAATGGGGTAAGATGTCAGGGAAACATTTTTCTGTCAGACAAATCTTATACAGGAATAAGATTTAAATAATTTTAAATGTACTCATCAGTGATCTGATCTTGGCATTATTCCACATTGTCACAGTAGTTGGAATAAGATACCAGGATTTACCACATACTGTACTGTACTTGCCTGCATCAGAACGCCTTAATTATGGAGCTGCTAAGCAGACGTTCTGGAGGAGGTCAAATTGTAATTTTGCACATCTGCTCTCTTAAGCAGACAGAACGTTGAGAACCAAATACTGCTAATAGGTCAACAAATTAATAAAACCACATTTAGTGGGTGTATGTGTGTGTTTGCGCAGGAGTTCAACCAAGTGCAAATGAATTTTTTCTGGAAGTTTTTAAAGTAATAACAAATGAGTTAAAACAACAAACACATAAAATGACACAAAAGGCTATTGGGTATGAAGTCATGAAAGTATAGTCCCTTTGAAAAATCTGGGTAGATAGTGCCATCCAGTGTGCCTCCTGAGCGAACACTTTGTTTTCCAGGATATTATTGTATTTTTGTAACTTAGAGACAATATTTTCACAGTCAACAATCAGTCCACCACAATGGGATCTAATTTTGCCTCGTCTTGTTTCAAGTGTGACGTAATGGTATTGCTGAAAGTACTTTGTTTAAGCTTTGTCAGAATCCCATCTAAAACTGTGCTTGTGGAGACTGAGTGCGCCTGGGGTGGAGTCATGGACATTTAATTGGAACTCCTCTATTGTGGATTTGAGCTCTGAAACTATTTACTGGTGTAGCATACTGGTAAGAATAAAGGAGTGGTCTGCTTCCAGGGCAAGAACAAAGCAAGGCGGGTGAAGACTATCTATGACTGCCAGGCCGACAACGATGATGAGCTGACGTTCGTGGAGGGAGAGGTGATTATCGTTACTGGAGAAGAGGACCAAGAGTGGTGGGTGAGTACAGAAAAAATATAATGACAAAAATTAGTTCATTAACTAATACTTTATTAGATTTTTTGGAATAATAGACTTCGTGGCAAGAAGTCTAAAGTTTATATCTCACTTCTGATTTTACAGAAAAAACAACATAATAATAATTCCTTACATTTATGTAGCGCTTTTCTGGACACTTCACTCAAAGTGCTTTACAGGCAGTCCCCACCTGGATGATGCGACGGCAGCCATAGTACACCAAAACGCTCACCACACATCAGCTATCAGTGGGGAGGAGAACAGAGTGATGAAGCCAGTTCATCGTTGGGGATTATTAAGAAACCACAGTTAGTTAAATCCAAGGGGAAATTTGGCCAGGACACCAGGGTTAACACCTACTCTTTTTAAAAAAGTGCCCTGGGATTTTGAATGACCACAGAGAGTGGCGCCTTTTTACAGTATAGTGTTCCTGTCACTATACTGGAGCATCAGGACCCACACAGACCACAGGGTGAGCGCCCCCTACTGGTCCCACTAATACCACTTCCAGCAGCAGCCTTAGCTTGCCTGGAAGGTCTCCCACCCAGGTATTGGCCAGCCTCACACCTGCTTAGTTTCAGGGGGTTGCCAGTTGTGATTTGCAGGGTGATTTAGCTGTTTTGACTATTTTTTTATGAGCACAAAAGAGCAAGTCTCCTGTATGATATTAACCATCTCAGACTGGGATTTGTTAGGGGCCACGTGTCACTGGGGCTGAAGGTGGACCTTAATGCTTTTGAGCATCTCTAACATTAAAGACGCTTGTTTGGAAAACAGCAGAAGTTTCAGTTTAGTCCATGTTGCCGTCTTATTGGGCGTAATTTGTAGATATCAAACTAAAGAAGGAGTGAGGGATCTAGATTCAAACACTTGTCCTGCGCGAGTGCGGAGAGATCTTTATGAGTGTTCGGTTTTCTGTGCTTTTGTTCACAGATCGGGCACATTGAAGGGCAGCCTGAGAGAAAGGGCGTGTTCCCCATGTCTTTTGTTCACATCCTTTCTGATTAGCGACCAGCTGGACCTGCACAGGGCACATCATTCATGCACCGCACTATGCTTCCTTCCTGCAAAGAGTAAGACTGCTGCCACCCCACAGCCCTGGGCACCTCATTGTGTATATAGCAGCTGTTAAAATAATAAAAGAGAACGAGAAACACAAAAGACAAAACAAATCATGTAGGTTCACCTTATGAGGTGTAAAGTACATACGTATTGTAAATATACTGTGTTATCCTGCCTTTGCCAGTATTATCATAGCCTTGGAACCTGGCCTTACTGGGTTTGCTGTAGCCATCCTTGGAATCTAGCACTTACGTAACATCTCTGTCTTTGCTGTTCAGCTGTATGTATGTACATACATATACATATATATGCATATACACTCATACAAAAAATGCCCTGCCTGCGCTTACGAAGCTTGGGCAGTCTTGTTCAAAGTTCTAACCCGTATAAGCTTGACTGTCTTAACGTTAAGATCATCTCTGTGTTTCTCAGTAACATTGCAACATCAGGAAAATCAGACGCATAAAGGAATAAATTAGTCTTTAAGTCTTCATCTCTCTCTTTAAAAAGAGAGTGCAGGACTGAAAAATGTGGTAAGATGGTTGTGTAACTTCCACAGAGCTTACCAAAAATGCACGTCAAAGGATGAAATATATATTCATTAAATGTATTCCTAATCCTCGCTTGCATAATATTTTTTTTAATGAATGTGCTTTGTATACACTGTCACAAATGTCCAGACAATATCAGCATTAGCGACAGCTGTCAGACTACTTGAAGTCATTCCCTCTTTAGACAGTCCAGAAGATGGCAATTGTGTTTTATATTTTTCACCTACTGTCCTAAGCTGGTTGCACTAAAAATCCTTCAAATTTGCATGGATTTCTTAAGAACTTCGTATATTCTGTCTCTTTCATGACTTGTCCGACTCCGATTAGAAACTGGAATGTTCCTTTGGTGAAGTGGCTTTTTTTTTAGATGTTCCTATCTAGTTTCATGATACAAGTTGGATTGTGATCCAAACGAAATGATGCATCTCACACCTGAACATCTTGCGAAATTTCCTGTCATTCGCAAGTGAGGGCATTTCCATTTTGTTCTGGAGGTGCACTCTGTGTAATGGCATCCCTCTGGTGTCTGGACACCTGCCTGGAGCTATCTGGCAGGATAGCGTATACATGCACATATACAGTATCTAGGTATTACAGTGTCCTAGCATGTGGTCTTCTCTGGAAGGTATGAGGACATTATTAAACTTTTGTGATATATTGGATTGTGAAATATGTTTTTAGAAGCTCAGCAGTGGCTGGCGAAGGTATTAATAGAATCATGCTGTACCAGAATCTTATTGTGCCTCATTAATTGTTGTATTTTATTTAACTGTGCAGGGGAATGAGCAATTTGCATTAGCTATTAAAATCCTTATTGTATTAACAAGAAACAGTACATTGCTATATGAAAGCTTCCAGTGTTATTTAATGTTCCTGGTCCATTACATTTTAGAGTTAACGTATATGCTGTATATCCATTTGAAAGTGTGTGAAAATTCACTTCAACAAGTATTGAAAATAAAGTAATTTTTATATGTAGAATACAATTTGTCCCATAGCTGAAAATTCAAAACTGGATTTCAGATGATAAATTTCCAAAAAACAAATTTCCCACCTGTTAAACAAATTAAATATAAACCTTAGGCAAGTATATACCCAATTAACACTTTGTGTAGATGTTTAGGCTTGGACCGTGTTCATATTTCTTTAAAAAGAAAAGAAAAATAACAGGAGTGCAATTGTATTTTAGTGAATATTTATTTCATCCAGAAGAACGATGGGGGACTCTCTCTCAGAGGAGCCTGTCAAATGTCAACTTCTGCACAAGGATCTTTTTTTAAAAAAGCTGTTCTGTTGTAAATGGCTCTGGATATGCTTTTAAATGGGTTTGCCATGACTGTTTTTACATATTTAATTGTGAGAAATAACTGGACTAGATGTAAACCTTCAGATTTGACTTCTGCTCAGCTGCCAGTTCCGGTTCCAGTATTGAGTTGTGCTGTTTGATTAGAGCAGTCAAGAAGGACTTCCGCCCTGTCATTCCATTTTATCAATTAATAAAAGTTTTATGTTGAAGAAAATGACTTCATGCCTGTGTTTTGTACCCAACAGCAATAACTGGCAGTGACACAAGGCCCATCCATCCATTTTTTGTACCACTTGATCCAAGGCAGGGTTGTGGGGGAGCCCAAGGCTCTCAAGCAATGGGTGCAAGGCAAGATATATCCAAGACAGGATACTGTACCAGTACATCACAGGGCACATACTACCACAGACACATTGCATAACTGCACCAGGGCCAATTTTACTGGCAGCCAATTAACCTACCCATATTGTCTTTGGACATGGAAGAAAACTGGAGCCCCTGCAGGAAATCCATACAAACTCCACAGAGATAGCACCCCAGCTCCAGAATTGAACAACGCTAACCACTGTGACATCACTCATAAGAGGTCTTTATCTTCAAGGTCTAAGGTAAAATGGAGCACTGGACAGTTCACAGTAACTCTAAAACTTCTCATGCACAGTCATGTTATTAGGAAGTTTAATAAAGCTATGTTACTGGTAAAGGGCATCAGTTACGACCTTTGTCTTCAGAGGTTGACAAAGAAGGATATTTTAAAACTGTATTTGATTTGGCAGGGTAGTGCAATGATATTCACTGACCTGTAGGGCTTTCCCCCCATCAAAACTCAATAACTAAATTGAATGTTAAACTGCTTTGCCTTAAACAGCTTTTTCCAGGTCTTTAGCTACCAAGAAGCTGAAATTACACACTGAAATACCTCCAAGTACTCCAGCAGAGTTACTTAAAACTCTACTTATGTTTAATTAAGCTTTTTTCAGTTGCTTTAAGCTGTTACAGGGGTACTGCAGAACCTCCCTCTACAGTACATTGGAATTGGAGATTCTAAATGATAATTGAGCTACTGTACATCTGACAGATTAGCTCTTGCTTTGCCATCATGATCTGCACCTGTTTGAAAGAAGCAAGAAGGCCTTCAGCACTGGCCCTCTTACCAACAAGAGGTAAGAAAGCAGGCAGGAAGACTTAAATTGCAATAACATTGCAGAAGGATTTTCTGTGCTTTAGTTGTGAGTAAATTCAGCAAATACCAAGGAGACATACTCAAGTTTTTTTTTTAATCTTCTGGGTGGTGTCAGAGCATATGTACACATATTGCCAATTTTTGTATGTTAGTACCACATCAGTCTTTGAGCCCCATCACCTTAAACATAATCCACTCCCATTTTATTTCCCCAATTTTGAATACACTAGTGTAGGGAGATGGAGGCTAGTGTTTAAGGACAAGTGAGCCCATTTTCTAATCGGATCATTAGAGATCATTTCTCTACTGCTTAGAAAAGCAGCAAAGTCTACTTGGGTTTAATCAAACCCACCCTTTCCAACAGCAGCTTAAAGCCACTTCTTCAAACCTTGTAGATTAATTATGTACTGTTGCACCAGTTAATCCTTTGTTCAAATCCTGGGAGAAACTTAAATGTTGAATCCTCCATTTACAAAATAGGGTAATAAGGAGGGGGGTTGGGAAAATCTTAAACTACTCCCCACCTAAACTTTATAAAATGAGTTGACAAAATGCTCCAGTGAGAATTTTATTTACTGAACAGAGCTCAAACCACATTTGGAACAAATTCCCCATAATCAAAGCCACAAAATGAAATTGAAAATAAACAACTTCCTGTACTGCAAACTTAAAGTGCTTATGTTAACAGATTCACAACAACCCCATGGTCTAGAACCAAGAACTCAGGTCAGACTTTCATTCACGAGCTCTGAAACATTCCTATCCAGCACGGTCAAAAAAAAAAGTTATTTAAGGGATTGGGTTTTCTGGACAGACTTCTTTGGGTTCCCATTGACCTTCTCTACCGATTTGATGACCCCAACTGCGATGGTCTGCCTCAGGTCCCTGGCAGCAAAACGGCCTACCAGGAAAAAAAAAAAAAAAGGAAGTGGCATTTTCATTAGGAAAACCAGATTCCTCGAGTGCAAGGAGCAGAGATGGCACAAACATTCCTGCAATGAGAATAATTTACAGTGCTCACCTAAAGGAGGATAATTGAAGAAGCTCTCAACACACATTGGCTTGTTTGGTACCAGGTTGACAGTAGCAGCATCTCCAGATACCAGGACCTGAGGGTTGTCTTCAAGTTTCTGCCCAGACCTCCGGTCAAGCTTCTCCCTCAGCTCCACAAACTTGCAGCTGATGTGGGCTGTGTGGCAGTCGACAACTGGAGAGTAGCCCGCTTTGATCTTGCCAGGATGGTTCAAAATGATAACCTATTAAAATTAAAGGAGCGGGAGAGGGCAGCAGGCAGCTGTTAGTGTGACAAAGGTGGTCAAATGACATTTCTCCTCAGTTCCACCTTAAAAGACAGTGTTGAATAGCATATAAATGGCTTCCAACCCTCATCCTCAAATGAACAGTTCTTGCAACTAAAATTGTTACAGGGTTCACACTAAATTACACATTAAGTCATTTGACCTTTTAAGAGCTGAAAGCAAAAAATCTAAGAAGTGTGCCCCAAACAAACTGAAATCATTAGCCTATGATTAAGAACACAGCTGGAACACAAACCAAGAAGTGGAATGACCTTGGGACCCTGGTCGGGGAATCAAGAAGGTGCTATTTCATTAAACTAAAATCCTAACTCTTCTGGGTTCAATTCTAGTGTACCATCTGTTTGGAGTTTGCATGTTCTCCAAGGGGGGTGATACCATTTCCCCCTCTACTTCCTAAACCTGCAATCTTTGTCCTCAAAGAGTGACCCCTGGTCCTGGTCTGCTTGCTGAATAGGGCTCAAAATGCCAAACCCTGATAATTCACCATGATGCATGCAAAAGAGACTTCACAGTCTTTAAAGATCACATGACACAAATCGATAAGTTTAGTAATGGGAATGTTTAGGAAGTTTAGAAGGAATGTCACCATGAGCTATCTCAGCCAAACAGGAAACAGTGGCAACTAGGAGACCCCATTGCTCTCTAGGACCAGAGGTTGACCATGTTGGTTCAGAAGGGGTACCTGTGCAACAAAGCTGGAGACATCAGAGGGAGGGTCATGCTGAGCATTCCCTGCCACATCCCCACGCCGCAGATTTTTCACCGACACATTCTTGATGTTGAAGCCTATATTGTGCCCAGGGAGAGCAGTCTGGAGGCCTTGGTGATGCATTTCTATTGACTTAACCTCTGCAGTAAGTTTCGCAGGCGAGAAGGTCACCATCATCCCTGGCTTCAATATCCCCGTCTCAATTCTTCCTACTGGTACAGTACCAATACCTGGGGACATTGGAGAAGTGATAGGGATGCAAGAGGATTGAGCATTTCCATCGACAGTACAATTGCAGTCCTGTTAAGATGTAAACCCTGTAATCCATTTAAAAAATGGATTTAGGACTCCAATGCTTGGATTTAGAAGTTCAGTTATTTTTAGTCCTAGAAGCAAAAAGCATAGAATGGCTACAATCAGCCTCAGTACCATTGACTCTTATTCAGATTTTAATCAAAGAGCAGTTTCTTGTACTAGGAAATGTACAAAGCAGATAAGCTTCTGAGATCGTAAACAACTGGTTAAGTCCAAAAGCACTTTGTGGGTAAAAAAAACAAGGCTCATCAGGGTACCTGTGCTAAAGTACCCATGATAATGTTAACACCATTAGGAATACATATGCACCTCTGCATCTCCATTCCTATGCACCTCTGCATCTCCACACACTTAGTCGTGGGTTAAAACATGCATTAGCCCTCCCCATTTTAGTCATTCTCCTTCAGAATCTTGCTAACGGATGCACATTATAAAAGGGAGATGACTAAATGGGAAAGAAGTCCGTTTCATTCCTGTATGACCAGTGTAAGACCAGACTGCCTCTCCAAACATTTGGCAACTTTGAGCAATAAACCCAGCTGCCATGCTGGAACATTCCTGGCTTGACCTGTAATAACTGAATAATGGATACTGTAAACTTCAAAGGATAGGTTAGAAACAATACCTCCTATCTTATAAACATCCTGTAAGGGCAACCTCAGGGGTTTGTTGACGGTGCGCACTGGGGGCAGAATTGAGTCCAGGACTTCAAGTAAGGTTTTGCCATTTGCATTGCCTTCCTTCCGTTTAATTTTCCACCCTTTAAACCAAGGCATCTTTGAAAGGGAGGGGGAGAAAAATAAATACACCATAAGTGGCCTTATGAGAAGATGCATGCCACAACTCAAGCAAAAGAAAACATGCTAATCACCTTATTGGAGGGAGTCAACATGTTCTCTCCAGTCCATCCAGAAACTGGCACAAAGGGCACTGCTGTAGGGTTATAGCCTATTTTCTTCACGTAGATGGTCACGTTGCGAACCACCTCATCAAAGCGCTTCTGGCTGTAAGGGGGCTCCGTAACATCCATTTTGTTGACGCAGACAATGAGCTGCTTAACACCCAGCGTGTAAGCCAGCAAAGCATGTTCCCTTGTCTGGCCATTCCTGGAAATACCAGCCTCAAATTCGCCTCTGGCCGCAGAGACCACTAGGAGCGCAGCATCAGCCTAGAAGAGAGACTCAATCCGTACACGTATTTCTCAGATGCAATTTGTACATACAGCGATAAGGGGGCTACAGAGGGTAACCAGAACACCCATTTAAAAAGAATGTAGAGATGACCTACTTTATGCAATTTGCACAACATTAGGTTAAAGTGTATCTAGACTAATCCATCTGGCCCAGTGTTTAACCCGCAATTCACCTGCGAAGTTCCGGTGATCATGTTTTTGATGAAATCGCGATGTCCAGGTGCGTCGATGATGGTAATGTAGAATTTGTGAGTATTGAACTTCATTAACGAGATGTCGATGGTGATGCCCCTCTCTCTCTCCGCCTTCAGTTTATCCAGAACCCAGGCGTATTTAAACGAGCCCTTTCCCATCTAGAAGGGGATACAGTAAAGTGGTGGTTCTTGCTGAATTTCACTTCATTCTTATATATTGTAAGTGACGCAGATCAGACTTTACTTTTGGTCCTGGTTGTATCATACATTAACATGCTCAGAGCCGTTAAAAAGTCTTGCAGTTACCAGTAGACTATATGGAACACTTAAGACGTAAATCAGTGCCAAAAAACCAAACACCGCTCTTTATAGCCTACTTCACGATGGAACACCGTTACATTCTAAAATAGTTGACGCATCAACGAAGGCTGTACCTGGCTTGCGGTCTTCTCGAACTTCTCGATAGTCCTGGGGTCCACTCCGCCACATTTATAAACGAGGTGACCAGTGGTAGTGGATTTTCCACTATCCACATGACCGATGATCACAAGGTTAATATGAATCCTATCCTTCGGCATTGTGAGACTACACCTCGACTTCCGTCTCTTCTTCAGGTGGTTTACAGTTATACAACACTTTCTATTAAAGAATTGCGTTGTCTCCTTTTCTCTCACGACAAAGACTTTCGTCTGAGGCGATCCTTGTTTATAAAGCCTGAGACCTATTACATCGCCTTGTTAAGTACAACGAGCGAATCATTACACTCACCTGTACTTGTCAGCGGATCTCGGTAAGAACTGACCTCAGAGCATTTTAAGGAATTTAAAATGACACATGTGTAAGGGAAATCTGCCTTTTACGTGTGATTGGCAATAATGTAAAATGCTAACAACTCCGGATACAGATGCTTTATTATGAACATAGTTATCAAATATGTTTTTAACGTATTGGTACTTTTTGCATTATTATACTAGTGAATCAAAATCATCCGGCGATAAATTGCCTTGTATCTTTTCTTCCCAATTATTTGTGCTAATTATATTGAAATGTTAATCCAGTACTAAAGCGTGTTTAGCTGGATCAGTATGTATTAAGACAATTAGGATAATAATTTGTAATTCCTCCCGTCATATTGGACTATTCGAACAGATGAGGACCCAAATATCTACTACTGAAACAGACACGCTGTGTGACGCGCGACAGCTATGGTGAGCTCGCAGGTCAGCAAGTCAGGAGTGCGATATTAACTAGAGCAATTGGATTTACAGGGGAATTCTGGAGCTGGATTGCGCAAGCCAAAACTGAAATTTGCACAGGACCCCTGCTTTAGCACTCCTATACTATTACAGTGTCGTGGGATCTTCTTCGAAAGATAAGGTCTATGTTTTGCATGCCGTGCAGAATTATCGGGATTCGGCATTTCGAGCCCTATTCGAGCCTAAGCCAGCAGCCATATCACCCTGCAATTCACAACTGGTAACCCACTAAAGCTAAGCAGGTGTGAGCCTGGCCAGTACCTGGATGGGAGACCTCCAGGGAAAAACTAAGGTTGCTACTGGAAGGTGTTAGTGGGTCCATGTCCATGTGACAGCAACACTATACTGTAAAACAGGTGCCGTCCTTTGGATGAGATGTAAAACCGAGGTCCTGACTCTCTGTGGTCATTAAAAATCCCAGGGCGTTTCTCGAAAAGAGTAGGGGTGTAACCCTGGCGTCCTGGCCAAATTTCCCATTGGCCTTTACCAATCATGGCCTCCTAATAATCCCCCTCTATGAATTGGCTACATTACTCTGCTCTCCTCCCCACTGATAGCTGATGTGTGGTGAGTGTTCTGCCGCACTATGGCTGCCGTTGCATCATCCAGGTGGATGCTGCACATTGGTGGTGGTGGAGGGGAGTCCCCATTACCTGTAAAGTGCTTTGAGTGGAGTGTCTAGAAAAGCGCTATATAAGTGTAAGCAATTATTATTATTATTATTATTCAGCCAGCAGACTGGGACCAGTGGTCGCTCTCCGGGAGAACAAAGATTGCAGCTGTTTGGGAAACGGGATCACCCCTCGAGGAGAACATGCAAACTCCAAACTAGAATACCTAGTAACTAGAATACTAGGTACACTAGAATTGAACCCAGAAGAGTCAGGATTTCAATTTAATGATATAGCACCATCTTGATCCCAACCAAGGTCCTAAGAGATTGTTCCACCTTCTGGTTTGTGTCCCAGCTGTGTTCTTAATCTAGGCTAATGATTTCAGTTTGTTAGGGGCACATTTTAGATTTGCTTCCAGCTCTTAAAAGGTAAAATTACTTTATTAATTGGTGTTAACCCTGTAACAAATTCTCAGTTTCAAGAACTGCTCTCATTCAGAAGTAATCTGAAATGTAACCAACTGGATCTCTGCAGAATAAAAGGCTCATTGTGGGAGTGGTTGATACACGGCTGTTCCCTATTTTGGTTGAAAAATCAAGCGCGAATTGATAACCGTCCTAGAGCACAGCATTTCCTGTCACTATACTAAGGCATTTGTTGTCAATTCTGATCCAAGGAAAGACCGCCACCTACTGGTCCACCAACTATTTACAGAAACACAAAAATGAGATTAACGCACATGTCGGAGGCAAACTGAAGACAAAAATGTAGCTTTTCACTAACATTAACAGCCCAAATACCATGCTGTGATGTGTGTCCTGGCAAATCCACTTTATGAAACGGCACCACTCTAAATTCCTTGGGAATTAATATATTTGCATGCATAGTTTAATTACGCACCGATAAAAGCATTTCAAAACGTAGCACTGGTATTACGGCGCTGATTTTGTATTTCTGTAAACATCTACACATTTCTGCGTTTTGAGCGCGAAAGGACAGAATCGCTACCCACGTCAAGCAAGAGCAGATGCTCATATCTGCAGATTCTCTACGCTCCAGTCGTGGCTGCAAAAAGGAACTGCGGGCGACCGTATGCTGCCGTCAACCAATAGTGTGTCGTAGAGATCAAGTGGCCTTAATAATTACGTTATTTTAGCAGTATTGTTTTTGTTATACACATATAGTACAAGCACTTGCATCACCCTAGATAATAATTCACGGAAGCTTCGAACAGCCGGCACGAGTACTATCCTATGCTACGAGAACGCAACCAGTGGGTGATCTCCGCAGTGCGTAAAAACGACTTTCCTGCGGCCGCTTAACTGTATTCACGATTCAGGAAGTTTTAGTCTGGGCCCAATGAATCTAATTCGGTATCTTTAATGTTAGGGTCATTAAAATAAATTTCAACAAGCTGTGATGTTTTCTGAAAAAAGGTTCTTACAAATACAAGCAAATTAAAAGTGTAACCCGAGGACAAATCATTTTCAGTTAACTAGCGGCCCGTTCCTCCTTCAGTTGTTCTCATTTACATTCATGTTAAAATCGGCTCTCCGAGGCTTCAGATGTGATACCGCTTCCTCTACTGACTCTCTGAATGAATCAATTCCTTTTATAGTTATCGCCTGTCTCTCTGGCTGTGTCAGTGCTGTGTCTGAACCTGTGTAACTGTATCACAATGACGTTAGAAATTGGCCAACCCGGAAACTGCAGACAGCTGAAAGAAGCACCGCTGCAAATTTCTCTTCTGCAAGCCCACTGTGATCGCGGAGCTGAGACTTCCTTATTCATTCTCCGTTCATTGATTTCTGTTTTAAAGGTATGTTTTTAAGGTGTATTTTTGTAATTCGTTTGCTAGGCAGACTGTTTGTTAAATTTCACTTTGTTTCCTGGTCTGTAATTACCGACAAACTAGTGTGTTTGTAGTACTAGCATGCTTTAGAGATGTACCGTTTATGCGAAGGTACTGCATGAATAGCGTGACCCGCGTGTGCTCCGGTAACACGGAGCAAAGGTTATAACTGAAAAAAAAAACCTGCATCTTTCACTTTGCAGAATTTCTTCGTAGAGAATCAGATTAGCTAATGTCCTTGGTGAGGTATGTAAGTCTTTGGGCTGTAAACTCTTTAATCCTTTTTGATCAATGTGTTTTCTGACGAGCAGACCTAGGTTTAATCTTAGTCTTTCAAATATACATTCATTTATTTCAGTATTTTTATAGTCAATTTGTAAGATATTCCTTAAGTATTGACCACACACTGATAACCTGGTCAGTATTTTGTTGAAGGCAATCAGAAGCATTTAAGCAAAGATAAAATGCTTTCTCACGGAACGTGGACTCTTTCCAAACACATGGGGTGCAGATCAGGGTTATTTTTTTAAAGACACGCTTGATCAAATTCTATGGATATTGTTGAAATTACTTCTAACTGTTGTAATCAAATGATACTAAAGTACTGCATCGTATACTGCATGCAACCGGCGTATATACAGTATGAAGCCTACAATCCTAACTCTCCGTTTTAAAAGTAAACACATTTTCGTGTCCCTTCAAAAATGTTTTCGTATTGTTTTATTTCATATACATGTTCCGTAAAGCAGATTATCTGCACATCTCAATAAATCTGACGAACGGTTTGTCTCTACACGAAAACGCTTAAAACAGCTCAGTTACTTCCTTATAGGCAAGGCACGCCTGTTTTTTCAGTTTTGCTGTCCCACGATTAATTTTTCCTGAATCGTTTAAGTTCCTTCATTCGCCAATAAGCCTGATTTTCTTTAGTTTCTCTTATGTAATAACTGGTATTAATTAATTCGAAAATCTGCCATTGCAAATTTGCAGTAATTGTATTCAAAAACCTTATCTAGTAGCCGAAAAAAATCATTATATACCTTCAGAAATATATTTCTGACATTACTGATTCTAATAATGCTTTAGCACCTGTATATGATGTAAAACAATTTATTATTGTCGTTGTGTTTTTATCACATTGGTCCTTTAAAAAAAATGTTTAAAAATTATTGTTTTAATAATGAGGATATGGTATTCTGTTTACCAAACAGACTTAACTTGAAACAGACTGAATAAAATGACAACTGTTTGCATACTGTAAAAATGTGAAACTTTGTTGACTTTATATATAATGTATAACAGATTTCAGAAAAACACAACACTAGTTTAAGGAACTGATCAGACTTAAGAATGGTAAACCATTTCAGGTGTGATCATAGCAGAAAGAAAGAGACCCTATTTATCATTTAGCATGATGTTTGTGCAATGCATGATGGGAACTGAAGCCAGGGACAGCATAATCATTACATTTCAGATGTGACTGAGACCATAAAGGTTTGCTTTGATATAGCCACAGGGTGTATTTAGTTTGAGAAGAAACACAATAGGTGTTTTTTTTTTAATGGCAGCAGCAACGCGCTGTATACATGTAACATATGGTAAATGTGATTAGTCATTAAACATATACCAGTGACAATGAATACAGTTTGATTCTTTATTACATTGAAGAGGTTTGTCCATGTCCCATATGAAATATATCACTTCACAGTTTGTGATTATCACAGCAGAACTTTGCAGGACCTCCTTTATCTTGTTCGCAGTCATTACTGTACCTTGTGTTGAATCAATCTCTTAAAGTGAAACAATTCACTCATTTGTTGAGACCAGGAAGTTTGAAATATTCATGACTTGTCAGTCATGTGATTTGGCTAAGTGCCACATATACATTTTGCTGAGACCATATAAGATCAGATGTGAGTTTGCACCCTGCGGGGTTGGAAATAGCTGATTGATTTGCATTTTGTTCCACCCCAGGTTTCAGGGCAAGTTAAATTAAAGACACGGACCAGGTCAAAACAGACGTGTGTTTAAAGACTACTGGTGAGATAAAAGTGTTTAACCCCTTCCCCAACATTCAGATGGTCACAAACACATCAATCCACAGACCCTGAGGTGACATGAAAAAATGTTTTGCATGCAGGCCCTAAATAGGGCAGACACGGCTTAAAGACTCACAGAAGCCACTTCAGTCTTTCTTGAGGAGGAAGTGATGTGCCTGTGGGTTTGAATCTCAAGATGTGAACAAATGTTTTCATTACTGCAGGAGCACTGTCATGTTAGTTAGGTGTGAGGAAACAAAAATCTCAATAAACTTGGGTTTCTTTATTTATGTTAAACTTGGGGTTAAATTATGTTTTGACAATGAAAAGCATTAGTTAAAAAATGTTTTTGTGCAGCATGCTTAAACTGTATGTCAGAGTGTCAGAGTGCATTTGACCTAAATTCGGTTATTTTTGCATGCACAGCTGCTGCACACATGCGTATACATTTTGCAAAGAAGCGGGCTTTCAGTACTTCATAATAAGATCCTGCTCTGGATGAGCTTGCTCTCTCCCCTCTCTGTGGACAAGGGTTCTTCGCGGTCTAGGTGAGCTTGCCTCACTGCGTATCAATCAAGCAGCGGATCTATGGATCTGTGAGGTGTGCAGTGATCCCACGTGCTGGGTGACAGGCAGATGAGGAAGAAAGTGAACAGGCGAGAATCTCCCTCACAGGGTAACTGTACAGACCGCTGTGGTGCTGTAGCTAGCTAGAGACTCAGGAAGTAAACACATTCTGAGATTGAGGTCATGCAGGTGGGGGTCAAAGCCGGTGAATCACAAACCTAAATCACTAACAAGAGTTCCTGTGAGTAGTCAGGGTCCAGCGAAGCTAGGGTCAAATCCAGGAAAACCGTAGCAGGCATGAGAGGAGAATCCAAGCCAAAGTCTTAAAGAAACATTCGGGGTCCCAGCATGTAAGCAGAGAAGAGTATCAAGCACAGGGGAGATTCAGGAGTTAGTAGTAAGCAAAGCAGTCTGGATTCCAATGTAGCCAGAGTAATACTCCTCAAAGGGCAAAGACAAAACCATTACAGATGTTCACGCTCTGTGAGATCAGAAGTTTTACATACTGAACTGCTTGAAATGGGCATGATCGTCAGTCGTCTTCAGGTGGTCCGGGTCTCCTGTCAATTGGTATCCACGGCAGCTGGACCTGAGAGACAAGTTGGAAGCTGGTGTAACTGGCTGCCACATCAATGCTAACTCACCCCTCCGCCTGTTAGTGAGGGCAAGCATGACATCTTTGAGGTGCTCGTGCATCTTCTGTGTGCAGTGCTGTTGGAAAAGTCATGCTCCTGGTGAAGTTTACGGTACGGTACTGAAGTTTAGGGAAATGCTGAAAGAACACAAGGAGATCAATTAGTCTCTGTTCCTTTTGCTGTTTTGTCCATGTATACTGTATATATTGTGCAAAAATTGATACATCTTAGGTTTTTATTACTATAACTGCCACTTTGGGTTAACAATTTTGGTGTATCAATCACAAATCTGTGATCCCTGTGAATGGAGTTCCGCTCTCACCAGAAGGATTATGCATATAGACATCAAGCACTGTGTAAATTGTGGTAGCCAGACACTTTTCTGGTCAGGTTATTAACACTGGCAATGGAAAGAGCACTAAATGAGTTTTCCTAAAGTGCATTTATCAAGCAACTGTGGCCCACAGTTTAAATTTCACTTTGATCCTTACAAAGACATTTCAGGGTCTTGTATATTGTTTATTGCAAATACTGTAACTTACTATAGTAATTGCTTAGTTATTATGCCTGATCTTTCCAGATCTTTATATTACTTTTGACTGTAGTCTCTGTCAAGCAATACCATCAGCTAACAAAAAGAAGCATTTCCAGTTCTTCTTTTAAAAAAAATGCTGAGCACAGAAGCAAAATGGGCTTTTGTTGTAGTAATGAGGAGAACGGAAAAGGTCACCGTCGAACCATAAAAAAAGAAAAAAAGGAGAACTTGAATAAAGGTTGAGTATAGCAGACTTTGGAGGCATGCACACTATCACCTTATTGCAATTTGGAAGCTGACTCAACACAAAATTCAGAGTTTTTATAGTGATAGAATAAAAATGCTATAGCCAAAATTCATGTGAATGAGGAAGTCATGGGCCACTGTATGCCTTTGTTCAGACTTTTGCAGTTCCATCAAATTGAGCGAGACAATACTTCAGTTTCTTCAGCTATACCGCAAAACTAAGCTCTTTACATTTCAGATATTTTATCTCCCCTTTTAAAGACGTGTTGATACAGTGTAGTCATGCAAATGAAGATTTTTTGACAGTTTTTTCCACTAGGCAACTGGAAATTAAAATGTGTGTTCCTTTTTTTAAAATTCTGACACTGTGCTATTCTTAGACTGTAAGATGACAGTGTTTTGTGGCTGAAGTGCATAAGTCACTGAAGACTTATTTTTCTTCTTTTGTGTACTTATAAATTTAAGTGTTCTGTTTGTGGTAAAGCAAGTCCCGGAGTTGAATGTTTGTCTTCTGCTAATGTTATTGATCTGTTCTAATCTGTCACACCACTGTGATGCTCTGCTTTTGTGAAGTGGTGCTCTGGACGTCACTTTGAAGGTGGAATAAAAGGCCTGCTGAGCACCACTTTCTTAAACACACGCAGCACTGCATCTCTTTCAAGTCTGTACTAGTGGAGCTTCTCATGTTCATGGCATTTCCTTTAACACCGTGGCTCTGAGCACCTACAGTACCATGTGGTGCCCCCTTGAAAATGGAAAAAACTTTCCATTTGTGCATTAGATGTGAATTTGTGCATTACATCCGTGAATATATATACTGTATCACACAAGGACAAATGCACATAGGCATATGTTATGTATTGTAGTGTTTTATTCAGGAAGCAAAGCAAATGGTTTAAAAACAGGGTAGCTGAGTTTAAAAATAAGTTAATAATATATTTATAATAATTCCTTATACCTATATAGCGCTTTTCTGGACATTCCACTCAAAGTGCTTCACAGGTAATGGGGACTCCCCTCCACCACCACTAATGTGCAGCCCCACCTGGATGATGTGACGGCAGCCATAGTGGTGCCAGAATGCTCACCACACACCAGGTATCAGTGGGGAGGAGAGCAGAGTAATAAAGCCAAATTATAGATGGGGATTATTTAGAGGCCACGATTGGTAAAGTCCAATGGGAAATTTGGCCAGGACACCACGGTAACACCCCTACTTTTTTCGAGAAATGCCCTGGGATTTTTAATGACCACAGAGAGTCAGGACCTCGGTTTTACGTCTCATGCGAAGGACAGTGCCCGTTTACAGTATAGTATCCCCGTCATTATACTGGGGCATTAGGATCCACACAGACCTTAGGGTGAGTGCTCCCAGCTGGCCCCACTAACACATCTTCCAGCAGCAACCATAGTTTTTTCCCAGGAGGTCTCCCATCCAGGTACTGACCAGGCTCACTTACCTTCGGTGGATTGCCAGTTGTGAATTATGAGTTGCAGGGTGATATGGCTGTTTTATGGCAATTTTAATACTTATTTATTGGATTGAGGTTACTATTTTCTAAAAGTTACAATTACAAATAAATGGCACGTGACATAGAAGTATCAAACAGTGAAATTTTAAAGATAAAATAATAACGTTGGTTGATAAAAATGTGGCCAAACATAGTTTAAGTGAGGAATGAAAGCCTCTAGAGGTTTGTCTACCCAAAGGAAGCTCTTTATCAACATCAATTCCATGGAAAGCACAGATGGCAGTGTGTTATCATATATGTTAAAGCCTTTGGATAACTGGCAACATTTTAAAAAACAATGCATTTCACATTGACCAGATGTTATAAGTGATTCATACAGACCAACGTCTTTTATTTGAGGCTCATCAAAATGTGCTATAACCCCTTGCTTATACTATAGATACTTGTGACATTAACTGGTTAGGGCTCTGGACACCGTGTCACAGAATTGTGAGTTTAAGCATCTGATGTAGACATTACTGTTGTATCAAAGAGCAAAGTGCTTTATTCAGCATGCTCCACCCCACCCGGCTGTACAAATGGGTACCAGCATTGCAGAGAGGTGCAGGGTTATTCTTTGTCGGATTAACAGAGGGAAGCTTGTACTCTCAACTCACTTCTGGTTCTGAATTTCCAAACTAATACTCTAGTATGGTGACAGTGGTTACTGGGGTGTAGGAGGTGTCATCTGTCATGTGGGATCTTAAACCAGAGTCTGGAATACTTGGTTGTAAGAGATCTCTCTGTTCATAAAAGTAGGGGTGAATGGGTAAATTCTGAATGGCTAAATTGCAACCTGGTCTTGCACAGTCTGACTTTCCTAAAGCCTTAATTCAATTGTTGAAGTCTCCACGCGATGTGCCGTGTGGTGGGGTTGCAGGCCAATAAAAACTGTGTCTAAAGTCATGGATAAAGTTTGCCCCCTGTTACTATCTTCTGAGGTGCAAAGCACAATTTAAACACATCTGTTACACAAAACCAATTATTGTAACTATTATTAATGATACAAGATGAGGATAAATTTAGGTTCTGGTCTATTTTTAGGCTTATGAAGAAGACATTAATCTTAACTGAACACCTCTGCTCTTTGAAGTTTCCTGATGGTTATGAAGTAAGCTGGTGCTGTGCTGTATATTACAGCTTCAATCCTCAATAGATGTAAAGTGCCACTCAGCCATGGTCATCTGGATATGGAATTATAAACCCTTTTTTTTCTCAAAATGCATGTGCAGTACAGCCCTTTGACAGATGAACAAGCGCCCCTCCAGTATGATTAAACAGAAAGAAATCGCTTGGTGTAAACCAAATTCAATTTAAAGCATTTAGTTACTGTAAAAGTGTTAGAAACAGAGTGCAGGCCGTGATACTTGACACATTTGTTTTTGTTTCCTTTGCTGTGAAGTTTTGAAATGTTTAAAAAATAAACTCAGTGATGGTAGGTTGGCAGAAGGGGAGCCACATTTCACAACCTAGGCTAAGATTCCTTTGTAAGGAATCTCAAGCAGCTTTTGCGTAAGCTAATTTTAATGCCTTTTTAAAGCCTGCACCAACTTGACACGGTAATGTGTTTTCACTTTAATCTGACTCCAACTTCTGTTTGTACTGTCAGCCGTCCGCTGAATCAAAGGTGGATTAAAGCTGATCTTCACACATACTGCTGCATGCCATGGCTGTCGCGTGGTATATTTGTGAACAAAGTGCTCTAACTCTTGCATTCTGAAAACAGAGCTGGGGTGGTGCTTTGTGTACTGTAAGGAAAATATACACTGTCTTGCAGAAGTATTTGGCCCCTTTCAATTATGTCCCATTTCGTTGAATTACATGCAGCATGCATTGAAATCAAAATGTGAATGCTCAAAACTGAACACATTTATGGGTGGAAGAAGTGTCAGCTGAAACTGCAAAGAAAAATAAAAAAAAACTAAAGACATACATTCAACACCTGATCAGTAGCACGTTGGTAGCAGTTCCAGCTCTGATTCTCTACCACTTTGTACAATGGGAGGGTGCACTTTTCACCCATACTGTACCTCTTTGCAATCAAATTCAAGTTCATGAAAAGTGAATATTCATCCCAGATTTACAGCAGGGCTTTAACATATTGAAACATATTTAAGATTCACTTCTACTGTGATGGCATGATGGTACAGTGATTAGTATTTCTGCCTTACAGCACTTTGGCCCTGGGTTCAATTCCCATTCTGGGGGATGCTACCTGTGTGGAGTTTATTTGTTCTCTGTTTATGTGGGTTTCCTCCTAAAATATATAAGTCCCAAAATATATTGGTAGGTTAATTGGCCTCTGGGAAAATTGGCCCTAGGTGTGCGTGTGTGTACTGTACTGTATGTCCATTTTGCATATCTGTGTGTGTGCCCAGTGAAAGACTGGGGTCCCACCCAGGATGTATCCTGCCTTGCACCTGTTGCTTTCTGAGAGGCTCGGCTCCCCTCTGACCCTGAAGTGGAAGAAGTGATCAGAACATTGATGGATTTGCTTGTACTTTGCTAAATCTATCCATAGGGATGGTATTGACTGGGTGATGCGCTGTGTTGGGTTTGCTCCAGATAGAACACTTCGCATTAAGCTCAAAGAATTCCAATTTAGTCTGACCTTTCAAAGTCATTGTTGGCCTCATTGTGGCATCCCTAACCAGATTCCTTCTTGCCTGGCTGCTCAGTTTGGAGGAACAGACTAATATAAGCATTGTCTAGGTGGTAAGATGTACATTTCTTTGTAGTTTTCACTAACATTTAACATCTTTCATCCAGAAGTGTGTTTGGTTTGACATTTGAGTTTTGATTAATAATGTCCACTTAAAAAGGTTTGCATAATTTGTCATTTAAATGGCACGTCATTTAAAGGGAGTGAATAATTTTGCAAAACGGTGTATGTTCAAGTGGGCAGAGGTTATAGGAAGAAGAAAATATGTTTCACATTTATCTGACAGCTACAATGGTATGTCCAAAGTGCTTTAATTTCTCTATGTGGCAACTGAATATCTTGACATTGTATATCAAGAAGCCAGAACAAAGATAGTGTCTTTCAAAACTATGTAGACAATTGCAGTTTTGCTGTTTTCACTTTTGTTTGCTTTAAAGATTGCTCTTACAACACTTTGAAATATCCATTAATATTTGTTATATGCACAACCTACTCCACACATTCAAAGCAAAAAAGAATATAAAATTCAAACAAAATAGTTATGATTTATTTATGTAGTATTCAACCCCTTTTTCTGTGGAAAATGTAAATCAATTTAGGTGCATAAAATTACTTTAAAAAGCCACACATTTAGTGGTCTGGCCTCAGTCATTGTACAATATTAGAGATTCACATGTTTTCAGAATAAATACACCTGTCTCTGTATGATCCCTAAGTCTGTCAAACAAAGATTCAACCACAAAGACCAAGGAGCTTAAAGAACAACTTTGGGATAAAGTTGTATAAAGACAAGGATCAGGGGGAGGATATAAAACATTTCAAAGGCCCTCAATATCTATAATAATACCCTCTTTGAACATGGTGAAGTCTATTATTTACGTAGAAGCAAAAGACACCTGACACAGTTTACAGTAGATCACACTGTCCATCCAAACTGTTTGAGCTGTATGGAACTGAAAAAAAAAGACATCTTAAATCTCTTATAGACAAAGAAGCTTTTAAGTGATACTGAGAACATGTCAGAAACATTTTTGTGGCCAGACAAAACAAAATTTGAACTTTTTGGTCTAAATGCAAAATGTTATCTTTGAGGCCAACCCATTTGGTGCATCATTCAGTCAACAGCATTTCTACTGTCAAGCATGGTGAATACAGCATTTTATTATTGCTTTGCTTCTCAGTGACAAAACTGATGGTACTATAGATGGACTGGCAAGAAAGCCTGCTTCAGACATAAAACTGTCTCAAAAATGCACCTTGCGGCAGGCAGTGATCCAAAGCACACAGGCAAAGCTACACTGGGGTGGCTTAAGAAGAAAGTGGTTCTGTTAAAATTTGGACTTTGGTCCTATTGAAATTTCATAAAATGACTTGAAAACGGCTGTCCATAAGCAAACCACAAGCAACTTGTGAAATCTTGAGCAACTCTAGCAAGACAAATTGGAAATAATTGCACCTTGCAGGTGGGCAAAGGTGATGGAGACTTATGTAAAAAGACTTCCTGTAGATATTGAGTTCGCAGGTCTGAATGCTTATGCAATCAACATATTTCATTTTTTCCCTTTTTAGTTTTTGCGGACGTTTGCTTAACCTTAAATGTTTCAGTTTAAGAAAAAAGGTTTTGAATAAACCTTTAAAGTTAAAGACATGTGTATGCATCATTGTGTAATTTCCCAAAATGGACATCATGGGAAGAGTCTGAATACTTCTGCAAGGCACTGGCATATGGGGACCCGCTCTATCCACATCTGAAGGGAAGTGCCCATCTGGGAACATGTAGCTGCCAGGATATACCAGCTATCCAACTACACAACAGATCAGGCAGAGAAGTAAGAAATTGTTTCACCATTTGAATTTAGGGAAAACTTTCACGAGGCCAGATTATATATGCCTATATTGGAATGTAGTGAGGATGAATAGATTAACAACCCTACTCTTTTGAACAGTGTCATGGGATTTTTAACGATAAGTTATTCAGGACCTCGGTTTAATGTCTCCTCTGAAGTACAGGAGCTCTTTTGGTATTGTGTCTTTGCTCACAATTCTGGGAGATTGGTTAGGAAATTGTGGTCTAGAGGGAATGTCCTGGTCCACCTACTGTACTGTACATCACCTGCAGTAGCTACCTGGTTTTCCTTGGGGGTCTTATCACAGTACTGACCAGACAGAAAATCTTGACATCTCATCAGATGAGGGCTACAAGGCCCTTGTATGAAGCAGTATTCTGACTTGACCTTCTGCACCCCTTAGGATTTTATATATTCATGTATTAAACCTTCTTAAACTTCTAGAAATATCTATATAAGCACCCAGATCCCTTTTGTGACTATACATTTTTATTAACTAAAATTACACACTACAGTTCCCACACAGTTAAACATCTTTTTAAAAAAAAATTCTGGGTTTAAATTTTGAAGAGGGATTCTTTTCAACTGTTAAGTCCAGTGCCTAGTTTTAGCCTGAAAAATGTAAAGTCAGGGCATAGATTATAAGCCTCATTTAATTTCCCAGTTCCTCATATTATTCTTGGGAATGTCTACATGATTTACAGAAGTGTTTTTTTTAACAATTATCTCATTCTTTGCAACATTAAAAGCAGATGTAAACTTTAAATATGTTCCTGCAGGTTGAAAATGTGACCATTAAAGTTTAAAAAATCAATAGCAATAAAGAAATAAACCTTTCATGATGATGAAATGTGAAAAGGCTAGGCCAGCCTGTTGAGATAGATTTTCTACATCATAATGATAATGTTGTTAGATTTATGGCTTTCTCACGCAGTTTTGTTTGAGATCTCTATGTAGTTATTTTTGTCAAAGCACTAAAACAGAACAAACAAAACATTTTCTAACTGCCTTGTTCACTCAAGAAGTTACTGTAGCTGTCTAATCTATTGACATCTCCTCTGATTTTCATTCAATGTCTCTCCCTCTCCAATTTCACACAATCAGCCTATAATAATAATAATTAATAAAAATAATGAAAAAGCATTCCAAAGGTAGGCAGTCATTGACCCTTGATTTGACACAATTCATGTTCCCAAATGTATTCACAAAATAAAATATCCATTTTACTGATGATAAAGGAATTTCAAAACAATTTACCAGTGAAACGATCATTAAAAACCATAATGGATGCGTGTGGCGATGCAATTTCTTGTGATTTCTGTCGTTGCGGGCTGTATTGTGTCCGTTGAGGCGACATGAGGGTCACTAATGCAGCCATTAACACATTTTAGGCTGCCTACACCTGTTAAACGCTTTCGGTTTGATCCTTTTATAGGTAATGCTGGATCTTGCCAAATTGTTAATTAACCTTATATTTTAATTATCTTTACGCAAAATCCATGCCTTTCGAAACTGCACGATACAGCAGCGTAGTGTAATGTACTGTACTTTAAATCGAAGGATAGTAAGATTCGTCGTGAACATCCTCTGTTCCTGTAGCTGAATCTAATCGACGATAGGACCCAGAGGAAAACCACAGTGTGTGTGTTAGAGTGAGTGCGAGGCGCTGGTGTTGAAGGTGGAAGTATCTTGGTTCACGTACTGGTATTTAAAAAGGAAGAACCTTCTGTGTAAAATTACAGTTAACCTAGTTCGATTTAAATTGAAATACCTCTGGCTATGTAATCCAAGGATTCATCCACGTATTGCTTAAGGTAAGAATGGAGCAACCCATCGTTAATCGTTTGCAGTATTGCATTTTATTTCGGTTTTTGTGTCAGGTTGGGTTAACCCAGCGGAGCATGGGACTAGAGTGTGTAGCTTAGCCAAGGGAGGTGCCTGAAGTCTGGGGCACATGTACTAGAAATCCGTGCGATTTCGGTTTCTCGTGACATTTTCGCAGTGATACAGTGTAACTTGTCCAGAGGCAGAGCGATTGGAAGAGAAATTGTTAGCTACCGCCTGTATGTCTCTTGTATTGTGCTGCATTGTATTTTTTCCTCGTGGGAAGCTGTTAGTTTTGGAATTAATGCTCGTAGTGTCTGTAGTAGGGTGAAAGTAGAGACAGTTTTTAAAATAATACAAACATCTAGATTGTGTTGTCTAGTAAATTCACTAGAAATTGCTAGGTAAATCGGTATGCATTATAGAAATTCCGGATTCGCCTGGTGGGTTAATATATAATTCTATTTTAAGGAAATCGACACAGCAATATGCAATCCTTGGTCAATGCTTTTAAGTTCTTGTGAATTTCAAAGTTCACTGTATGTCTGTTACCGAGACCATCGAAATTACAAGTAAAACCAACAGACCTACGCCAGAGCTACTAAACTGAACCGCATTAAAATAAATAAATGCCATTTAGCTTTTATCGTAGAATTAGTTAATCTCATTTTTAGATTTCTTCCTGATTTCACTCGAAACATTTAATGTTTTCTTTCTGGTAACTGAAATAACAGAAACAGATCCAATTTTATAAACCACACTTCACTAGACAAATATTTTAAATCAATAAGGAAAACGCTTAAGTTATTTAGCCAAATGCCCATACATTTCAGGATAACCTGAAAGGTGTGAGTTGATGGTTATAACTTGCGAGATATGAACTTCACTGTACAGTGATCATACAGTATCTGTGCAGTATATTTCACGGTACTAAAGAATGTTTTGAGTCTACTTGAAATCTAGGCTTTGGTAACCATTTGTTATTTTTAAAGAGCCACGTGTACTGTATAGAGTGGTTATAAAGCCCTACTATTTTTGTACAATCTTAACATTGGAGGTGGCTTTCTTTTCTTCTGTATTATTAACTTTCCTTTGTGCTCTGCCCTCAGGATCTTTTTTTTCCCTCTGTTTGTACTGTTTTACCTCATAATAATAATGTTCTAAGTATCCATATAGAAAAGTTCTTTATATTATAGATTTAAACTCTTTAAAGTGACTTTTTTTAAAAAGAAAAAAGTAGAAAATAAGAGGAGTGATTTTTTTTTGTGTGTGTGCTGATCTGAACTCTTTTAATACTGTTCAGACATCTGAACAGTATAGGCCTGTTTGCATGTTAAAGCATGTGAATCTTGTGATTCAAGGAATGTGTACGTAAAAAGCATGTAAAAGACATGGTTCGGCTCTTTTGTTTTGCCTGGGTGCAGTAAGGGTTTTGTAGAAATCTTGGTTTTGACACTGTTGCTCTTTCCTTCCCAGAAGGGAGTGCACTGTAACAGAGCTGTGATAAGAATATCTTGTCTGTTAAGGCCTTACTTAAGTCTTGTGAGGGATATCACTTCCTTTCTTGTACTGTTCAATTCCTGTTGTACTTGCTGCTTTTTCCTTGTAAGCTTATAGAGATTTTAGGTGATTTAATCAGATTGCCTTGGTCCTGCTTCGCCAGTCATTCAAGTATGGATTTAGTTGTGCATTTAAGTTTAGGTTTTGCATTTTTGGGTTGTCATTTTATCTTCCTGGGTGATGCCTTTTATTTCCTAAAAAGATATCCAAAACGGCCATAGTGACCTTGTGCGAACTATCAAAGTGTTTTTTTAAAAACAAGATCACTGAATTATAGTTAGGGCTTCTTCTACTTGTTTTTAATAAGGTCTTCTATTCTTGAACTTTCAGTGCAGTCAGAAGTATGTCTTACCATAAATGTGCTTCGATTTATTGCAAGTTGTGGCACTCAGAGCTTGCTGTTAAATTTGGGCTGGGAGACCAGTAATGAAGGACAGCCTAAAATGGCTGTGTTAGATTGGAAATGGGACATTACACGGTGTCTGCAACAGATACCCAAGGGTGTTCATCCATCAGTCACTTTGTGCTCATAATGTTGTGTATGCTATGTTAGTGTCGTCACCTTTTTCCTGTTACAGTTCTTCATTTCTCACTCAGTCCATATCCTGTTGTGTATGCTTTTTGTGGCTCTTTGTTGTCGTTTCTGCATAGTTTATCATTTACCTTGGTGCAGTACAGGGATGGTCTTTTCACCTGACTTTAAAGATTTCTCAAAGCTGAGTATGAATTCAAACTGTGTGTGAAGTACAGGATTCAAGGAGCTGTGTTTTTCTGTGCAGTGCCTGTGTCTGTCCCAGTTTTCTGTGCCGTGGAAGCTCTGCGCAGAAGCTGTCTTTCTGGGTGTTAAAAATGAGAAGTTGCATTCAACAGACGAGTAACAAACAGCCGCAATAATGGCACTTAACACAAATGCAGAAATTACGAACTAGTGAGAAATTAAATAGCAGGACAGTTCAAGTGGCAGAAACTAAATTAAGCTTGGTCATATTTACCCACCCGGTTTGCATTAGTCAGTTACACCTCTACATCTCATCTTAAAGCTCCCTATAACCTCATATGCATATATATATACCCTCATATTCCTCAGATGATGAGGAAGGGCAGGTTCCTCTGACCTGCCCACCCCTTTGTCATTCTGCATTTGAGGTACTTCACGAGGTTCTGGCACACCAGGAGGAGTATGTTCTTTGCTGATGCCCTTGCAATCCTGCAGGTGCCCAGGAAGTCTCGGTGGGTGTTACTTAACCAGGAGCTTAGAGCCTTTGAGGACTAATCCCAAACCTATTAATGGTGGCATCCCAGTATAACAGGACACGGCTATAGGCCTCCCATAAATCATCAGTTTATTAGGACCTGGAACAAATGAATGTTTTTAAGCAATGTGGCAAGTCATTTATCAAAACTGGAGTGGACGATTCCTATGCTTGAATCGGGGGTGGCTTAATTCCTGGTGCTGGAAGGTTTGTTTTATTTGCTGGTTTTCAGTCCAGCTCCGCTCTTCTTGAGTTAAACCAACTGGTGATTGGCTTAGCTCAACCAATTTAACACCTTCCAGCTCTTCTGCTGCTCCTGCTTTGAAGAAAGCTTGAAAACCTGTGGATCAGGAGTCTCATTACTGAAGGGCCTAGTGTCTTCTGGTTTGTCTCTCCCACATTCTCAGTTATGCATATGTTACTTAATTCGCTGCATAATTCTAAAACATGTGAGCAGGCTCCGAGATGATTTATAGGGAACTGTTGTTTTAATGACGTGGGTGTCGTGGGTAATCTAACATAAAAGACTTGTATGTGTCTAATTTAGAAAACAGTTATGTCAGTTGTTTAACTGACTCCTTGCAGAATGTGTGTCGAAACCCTTGCTGTAGACGCACTGGTCTTCCAGGCACCAGAAGTGCCCTTTCTCTGGCTTGTATCAAATAAGCTGCTATAGTGGACAAGTGTTCTATGTCTTCAGTATCAGATCAGTAACTTCTGTCACCCAGTTCTGCTTTAAAGTGCATCAGATTGTTCTGTAGTGAGTGTAGGGATGGTACAGGTGGTGTAGCAACCACAGCTACTGCTGGCTGGGCTATAGCAGTGTTAATTACCTCTCTGCAAGAGCAGGAATGAGGGCCACAGAATCTGAGAATGCTGGCTAGCACACTGCTTTCAGTTACTTCTTAATAATGGGATTTGTTTTTTGGAGTCTCATGATGTCTGTGATGTAATCCAGCTTTGTTCATTTCAGGGAATGTGAAATCAGTATTCTGATTGCAGGACAATACTTCTGTACAACAAATTATCATTACAAAATACCTCTCGGGGACTATCAATGTACAACTTTGAAAACAAATCCCTCGTCAGGAATTCCTGTGTGCTGTATGCAATACTGCAGCTCTTTAAATGATATTTGTTCTTGGTGAGGCACGTTATTGCTCTCCATTGTGTTTAATTCACCTATAGAAATGTTCTTTTAAAATTTGACCAAGTCTTATTTATTATATAGTATAACACTGGGCAAACACTGAAATTCAGAATCTAGCTTTCGGCACCAAAATGTGAAATACAGAGGGGTTAGAAGTCTGAATGTTTAAAGTGACTTGGTAGTGTGAATCGTTGTAATTTTGTGCCTGATTAAGAGCCATAGTATTTACTTTATGTATTGTTTCAAAGTTACAATTATAAACTTTTTTTTTCTATCCTTCTAGAACTTAGTCCTGAAATGTGTTTCAGCTAATGATCTGAGTTCTGTGCTAGCTGTTTACACTGCAGGTTTCAAGTACAGTGAACACCATTGTCTGTAGGAATCTGTTGTGTAGCTGTTCCTGTTACCCCACACTATTCAGGTGGAGTCTTATGTGCAGTATCCAGCACTGTCATATGGCATATTTGTCAATAAGAACAAGTAATAGGTTTATTCCATGCTGAAAAGAGAAGAAAGGAAACTCAACGTTTCGTCTGTGTAGCAGTCACACCCGAAGAAGGCTCCACAGCCGAAATGTTGAGTTTCCTTTCTTCTCTTTCCAACATGGAATAAACCTTTACTTGTTCCTTTGCAGCCTACGCATGCTGACTCAGCATCTGACATAACTATATTGATCAATATTTCATTGTAAAGAAAATAGTGGCTTTGCGTACTTCCAGAGCTTCAGGTGTAGTCGCTGCTTGCAAGCAGCCTTCAGGTTATGTGGCTTTTGGCTGTGTATTATGTTGCCAGTCTGGGGCGGGGGTGTTGAGTCGGCTGCATTGTAAAGGCTGCTGGCCTTTAGGTTCAGGTTTCCCATTAAGTCTGATGACTCTCCGGGGAAAGATGACGGCCAAAAACTCTTAACGGATGACTGGCTTTGGAGTCACAGTATGAAATTGCACTATAAAAGTGCCTGTGTTAATTTTTTCTGCACGTCCTTGCCAAAATTGGCAATCCTTTCGCTTTTGTTATGCGTTTTAGAAGGCCGAAAGGGTATATTCCACACCTGCCCCTGCTGTGGTTCCACTGTAATAGTTTTTTATTGCATTACATTTTGATTAAAATGACAGCTGAAGTTGAGGGAAGCAAGCTCTCCTCTTATATTGACAGGGAAGACAAGTATTGGTAAAATATTACCAGTACTTGTCAGGGAAATGAAAGTATGTGTGACTGAAACCAATTAATGTCTACTCATGTCTTAACTTTCCTTTTTTACTTTAATTTTTTTCTTAATTGTCCTGTTTGGTGGTGGCCCCTGCATAGAGTGACAGGGTCATTTTGCAATGCCTTTCACTTAAAGAAAAAGTGCAGTATTTTGTCATTTTCACATTTTCAATAAGCACTTATGCAATTCAGGGTCACGGTGTTCCGGAACCTATCCAAGCAAGCAACAGGCACACCTCAGACAGGACACTAGTAGTCCATTGCAGGGCACACAGAGACAAACATGCTCACACTTGCACCAAGGACAGTTTTGTTTTTTCAGAACCCAATTAACCTACCAGCTTGTCTTTGGACCGTGTGAGGAAACCAGAGCCCTTGGTGGAAACCCACACAAAGCTGGGGTTAACATACAAGCTCCTTGCAGACAGCACCCCAGGAACTGAACCCAGGGCCCTGGCGTTGCGAAGCACCGATGTTATCCACTGCGCCCCCTTGCTGCCTGTTTTTCTTCCTATAAAAGCGGATTGTTAAAATCTTTTGCATAATGTTATCTGAATCATGGTACACCCCAGCCCTTCTCCCTCATTTCATGTATTCACATCTATTTCCTGCTTCACAAGAGCAGATATTGTGAGGAATGTGTGATACTGGGTTATATGTGATTGATTAATTTTCTGTTTTCCCATTGATGATGGTGGGCACACCCACTGTAGCATTGACTCTGGTCATCCTTTGCCATTCAGGCCCAATTCACTCATGAGAGGCTTAAGTGGCGCTTAGAAAGTAATGAGTAAATCACTCTTGTTTAAAGTGTGAAATCTGGATGATGGTATGCATTGAGCTAAATCGATCCAATGCAAGGCGGTCATGGGCTAGTCAGAGTTCTCTGTAACTGATGGCATGAAAACCCTCCCAAGTCTGCTGCAACGAGCATTCCTGATACCCCAAGTTACGTTAATGCAAGAAATAGTGTTGCATGGCTGAAAATCTATCTTGATATGAAAATGCTGGGCTTGTGTGAAAGGGACAGCAGCGTCGTTTCACGTGGAGGTTTAAACTGGAGCAGAATATCTCTGCCCTTCCAGGTTGAGAATGAAACACACAGGGACTTCATTACGTAGATCTCCAATTTCTCATCCTGTATTGAGAGTTGGGACAGAGTGCGAGATGAAGGTTGTCAGAATAGGATTCCCTTTCTCTTGGATTAGGAGATAGATTGCACTCTTGGCAGAGTATTTTTTACTTATAACCCTTCCTCACCAAAAAAAACTCATCATTGCATCATTAATTTGCAGAATTAATTGCATTTAATGCTGTTACTAAACATTTTAACTATGCTGAAAAAAGCTTAACACCTAACTAGAAGGTTTAAGAACTGGTAAGATGTGGCTTGAGGATTTGTATTATTACTATTAGTAGTAGTAATATAGCCACCAGTAGAACTTAATACAAAAATAGATGGGTTTGCATTTCTTTAAATAAAAAAACAAACAAAACAATTTGGGGATTTATTCAATGTGAGAGAATCTTAAACCTTCCATAAGTGTTGCTTTTACCAAAGTAGTTGTGAGATGAAGTGTGTGCTTTTGTGAAAAGAGGTGTTTGTGGGGAGGGATACATGCATTTCTCTTGCAGTGCAGTCTTGATTTAAACCACCGCCTTCCTTCAGTGCTTGAACAGAAGCTGCTCCTGCAGTCTCATACTGTACATTCCTTCCTTACACTCGGCAGAGTGCTTTGGGGCTACTTCTTTGAAGCCGACTCAAAACCACGGCATGCTTGGATTTTGCTTTGGACTTGGTCTTTGTTCTCGCATGGTGTCATTGGTCTGTCAGCTGAAGCTCATTGCCAAGAGCTCGCAGCTCCTGTTTCACGAGGTGATGGCCACTGCGCTGGAGCAACCGATGACAAACGAGTCTGTTCAGCAGGCTCAAGTGGTTTTGACACATCGTCTTCTATCGGGGTATCAACGATTAACTTGTGCGAATGACAAAACACTGCAGGAGGACGTGTGTCACGAGCTGGAACTTTAGAATTCATCAGTACAGCAAGTCCCACATTTAGTTTACATGGGACTTTACATTTTTTTGTAGAGACTTATTTCATGAAATAAGCCATGAAAATTCTGCCCAGCTTTTTCCAGACTTGCAGAGATTTGCTGCTGCAGAACACCAAAGTAGGACATAAATACAACCTCTGGGCACAGCTTTTCGAATGTAGGAGCAGTAAGGGTGGCGTCCAATTTCTTTGTTAGTGGGCTCTGCAGGTTATTGCTTTTTTTTGTTTTTGGAGTGCCTGGTTGTGCAAATACCTGAGTGTGCATGTTGCTGCAAGTAATACGAAAAGGCATTTTAGGGAAATATATTTATTTGATAAAACTGGGCATTGGTACACTATTGCACAAACATTGTAACTTCCCAGCGCAGAGTGGTCTCAAAATTTGCCCAGATTGTCATTTCATCTGCATTGTGTCCTTTATTCTTTAATTTGTGGAAAGCAGTATAAAAGTAAAGAGCATCTGGAGGTCTGTGGCCTCTGTGGGATTAGTGTGTACAGCTGTGAAGCTTTAGAGTCCCTTCAAGTTATTACTAAGGATAACCTGGTTAATTTCCTTTGAATCTGTACTGACTTTTTTCATTTTGTTCAGGATCTTCCTAGTACAACATTAATTTCCATGAGCTTTTAAAGACTTTAAGGGGGAAAAAAAATCATCCTTTTTTTTTTTTTAAGAAAAGCGATTCAAAGGAAACCAACCCATCAACTTCCTGGCATTAACGATCTTTTAGGAGGTTTTAAAAGCTTTGCTATTTAAAATGTTTGATGATTAGAGTTTCGTTGTTTTTGCAGCAAGTATGATGGTTGTATTGTTGCGATCACCAGATCCAAAGATTGTTGCGTGAAGATGGCTGGAAGGCTAAGAATTTCATCCAAATACTGTAAAAATACATGAGAATGGTTAATTTATTAGTCTTTATGGGTGCAAGAGATTGTAAATTTGGGGGAAATTAGGAAAAGTCTAGACATTTTTTGTTTGGTACTCTTTGACCATGAATCTTCTGGTCAGGATGATATTTGTTTCTGTCAAGTGCCTTGAAGGTATTATATAAGACCATTTGTGTTTACTGGATCGCAGGAGAAGTTCCGAGCTGTCTCCTTGCTACTCCACCCATATGCAGCAGAAACAGTTCATCTAACGGAAGAGCTTTCAAGTCAACTGTGAAATCGACAATTTGTGTACCACCTGAAAACAACAAGGCACATTTAGCTCCTTTCACGTTCACTCATGGATTCAAATAAGCAGCGGGGATTTCAGCTGGAATAAATAACTAGTAGACACTGGGCTCTAGATGACCCTGACTAGGAAGATGTTTTTCGATGTAGAGGAAAGCATGTTTTTTCTTGGGATGGGGATATTTTATTAAACTGTATGCTATCATTCGTACCATCATAAGAGTGTGGCAAAGAAAAAAACTATAGCACAAAAGGAGATATTTTGGTGTTATTATATCAGTAAGAAGGTTAATTTCTCACTGAACACTGGTCATGCTCTTTTTTGTCACACTCAAATTAGTTTAGTAGAGTGTCAGTCTCCTATTAAAAACCTACTGACTTCCCCACACTCATCTACCCAGAATGTAGAAACTCGAGAAAGAGAGGAAGTATGAAAAAGTGTGATTTGAATATAATATGTGGTAAGATCAAACAGAATCAATGGCAAAACAAGTGATTTTTGTCTCTTGAGCAAATACCAGTTTTATATCTCTTCAGACCTCAGATGACAAAGCCAATTTTAAGCACACACGTTATTCAGCAGCTTTTGTCAAGAGAAAGGGGCAGTTTTGCTAGGATTGTATCCACTGCTTTTTGGGCAGATCTGCTTCAATCTACTTGTGTATAAGTGGGGAAGATTTCTTTAATTCCTACATCTCTGCACTTACAAAACCAGCTTTCCAGCTTTACAGACAGTGAGGATAACATGCAAAACTCTTCCTTTGCATAGTGTACTATAAATAACTGCAGAATTTGATTGTGCTCCTTTTTAAAGATCAGGAATGTTGAGGTTAGAATATAATTCCTTTTGGAGAAATTCTGTGCATCTTTACAGTTGTTTCTTTCAGCAGGATGTCTTTATACAGTTCTTTATACTGTATTGTTTTAAGGGACAGTGTTTGGTTTAAGGCATAATCAAGTACCATGCTAAGATTTCCTTTTGCAGTTTAGTGTCAACTGGTAGTTTTGTAACATTGATTTCTAGAAGACAAGTCTGAGTTTTTTTTATAAATTTACATTGAGTGTAAAAAAAACGGGATTTTTTAAAAGAAAAATGTTTATTCATTTTACTTGTGTGAAGCAAGGTTGTTTTCTTCTAAAGTGTAAAATGAATTAGCTTGCTCTTGAGTCTTGTAGTGCCGAATTGATATTCTTTGGCTATATACCAATACCAATAGACAAGAAACTGTGACCTAGGATGTTTTATTATTTCTGAAATGGAGAAAACAATAATTGCATGAGATAGGCAACTCGAAAGGGTGTCGGAGCAATCTAGTGCATTATCGATGATCTCAGCAGCAGCTGAAACAGTTAGTTGTAGCTTCTGAATTGTTTTTACAACAGGAAGTTCATTCATTTTAAGAAACACAAGCTTCTTCCTGTGGCACAAACAGTTTTGGCTGGCTTAATGTAGCACCCTGCCCCCACTGAATTTAATGGGTTGGCCGTGGTCGCCATGCTGTCATGTGCAGTCTTTATAGGACTTTGTAGGTTTTAAATTCTGCTTTCTCAAGCGGAACATTGAAGACTACAGAAGAGAGTGGTCAGTGTTTTGGGCTGAGCCATGTTTAAGAGAAAAATAACCTATGGTTTTGCTGCATTACAGGTTTGGTTTTCAGTCCACAAAGGTGTATCGCATGTCATGCGCTATAACTTTGAAAGCTTTTGAAATCTTGTGTTCCAATAAGAATCTTGGTTTTAGAATAGTTATAGTACATTGCACTAAGGCAGATCACTTTTTTTAATCACAAGATATGTGCTTGACGGGAGTCTAGCCTGTCAAAAGCTTAAGTGGAATGAATAAACGAGGTGAGTGGATTGACTGATTAATTTTGCAAATGAGATGGAGATTGGGGAGTGTTTACAAATGAACAAATCTGTAAGTTCCTAGGTATGCTTTTCACCGAGCTGATCAATCTTGAAGTGTTTTCAAATCAAGATCTTTTCAACATTCACACCATGACTGTGATGCGGATTTTATTGGTGTCCAGGACACTAACTGGTTTGCCTGCTCTTTGCAGGACTTAATTCGGAGGTTTGCCCTTTTGGTAGCCTTTTGTCTTTACTGGGGTTCCGCATCGGAATTTTGCAGACTTTGTTTTTGTAAGCCAAAAATAACACCAAGATGCACAGGGAGGAAGTGAGATACTGCTTAATCTAACCCAAAATATAGCCTGTTTCTTCAAAGACCATTTTGGCGTTTGCCACAGGTTCCCCTTTTCATCGGGCTCCTGATGGTGTGGGTAAATCGGGGCTGAGTGATTTTTGAAAAACGCAAATGTTGCCGCATCTACTTTAGGCAGATTTGGTGCTTCTGCAATGTCCCAGTCCCCCTTTTTTCAGTTTACTCCTATATGCACAACGTTCAACAGAATAAAATGCCTCCCTGCGAGATGCAGCAGACATCTTGTGTACATTAGCTGAAGTCCCGTAGCCTTTCTTCTGTGCCTGATTTTAACCTGCAATACTGTAATGTGCCACATTATGACTCATTAGACTTTCTGCAGAAAACATTATAAATACCTTAGTGTGAGTCGGTCGGTAAGGCTTGTAACATTTGTTACTGTTTTTGAAATAACTGAAACAATTAGAACCCCTGTTTTTTTTAACCACAGATGAGTTAAATTGTGCTTTTGTATTCAAGTCGCGTGTGCCTTTGGACTTCTTTAATTTCTCATTTTCTCACATATGGTTTTATATCTTGTACCTGCAGTATTTGCTAGTTTCATATTCATTCTGGACGCCACAATTTACTTTTGAACTGCATTTCCTAAAATCTGTGCTCGTACAAAGTGAAACGCCTCAGCAGCACTTTCTTAATCGCTGGGTCTTGGAGCAGGTTTTTATTTTTTTCGTTAGTAGGGTTGAGTTTAAACAAGTCTGCTTTTTTTTTTAATGTTTCATTAAACCAGCACTTTTGTCTGCCATTTTAAGCATACATGCATGTCTTTTGTTTTGCCAATCATTTTGTCTTCATCTACTGCATCTAGTCTCCTTTTTGCATTCCCAGGCAGCAGTTTTTTTTCTTTAGATAGCCCAACGTAACAGGCCAGGAAACCATCTCTTAAGTATAGGTTTCCAGGAATTTGTAATGCAGCTTAGCATGACAGAAAAGTACACCCTGCGTGATTTGAAAGCTTTATGCTGCACTGCACATTGTAAGTATTTCACAGTGACAATCTCAGTGCAGTGATTTCTATAGAAATGTAAGCATTGCCCGAACTTGAGGACTTTAAATCTTGGCAGCTTTAAATGTGAATTACCACATACATCAATGAACACTGTACTATAGGACTTTTGGTTCAGTCTTTCCTGGAAATGCAGAATGATACCTTAGTAGTTTAGCTAATTGTGGCAAAGTGAGGTCACACACAAATTGAAGAGCATTAGTGCATGAAGAGAGGTATGTTTTGTACATAAGTCAGAATTGTTCAGTACACTGCAGTTTACTGTTATAGACATTAATTTTAATGATCCATATCTTACATGTAACATCTTCACTGACTTTCTTACTGAAGGTACGTTTAAAAAAAATTGTGAATTTCGTGGTATTGGTTGCGGGGTGCCAATATAGAATGTAATTTACCTAGAGTATGTTGATGCCTTAGTAGGCTGGCAAGGTGACACAGTGGTTAGCACTGCTGCCTCACAACACTGGGGTTCCAGGCTCCTGAGGGTGCTGTCTGTGTGGAGTTTGTATGTTGTTCTTGTGTTCTCAGGGATTTTTCCTGGTGCTCTGGTTACCAAAGTGGGAGTGGTGGAAAATACTGGTAGGTTAATTGCCATCTGGCAAGACTGGCCCTGGTGTATGTGCGTTTGTGTCTATGTGCTCTGTGATGGACTGGCGTCCTGTGCCGGATGTGTCCTGCCTTGTGCCTTTTCCTTGTCGGGACAGGCTCCAGTGACCATGACCCTGTATTGGCTAAAGAGGTTAGAAAATGGATGGATGATGAAGCTTTAACAGTAATCCAAGGCACATGGTATTATTATAAACAGACAGCAGATAGACTATTCCTGAGCTTGTGTATGAGATCCCTGCTCTGGAAGAGTGAGTTCAGTTCCCTGTCGCCATATTGAAAATTGAATCCAAAAATGGACTGACACTGTGGCTCGTTCTGTGACATTAGTGAGGTCTTTGACATGGTTCCCCATTGTCATAGGATCTTTGTATGTTTTGCTGACTCAGGGGTGTCAGACGAAATGGGTCTATTTATTTAACTGTGTAAGTGTAATACTTGTAGCTTGGCTCTGAGGTGTTTTATACACAACTGTACCTTTTAATGAAGTGAGTGTTTTGAGGAACCAACTGTAAAAGGCCTTAAGTAACATAATGTATTATGTCTAAGTAGAATCTTAGGTTTAATTGCTGGTTATTCCTCCAATCAGAGTAGTCAGACATTAGGCCCTTCAGGAAGTGGCTTTGACATCCCTAGACTAAATGATCTAAAAGTAAAAACTACCACACAGGAAATCTTATGGTAGCCTGACATCACCTTGCTGTTGCAAAATGTTAAAATTGTCTATTCTCTCACAGAACATTTTCTTTAGTTCATGAAAATGGACCAAGCACTGATGTACTGTACTACAGTCCCTGTGTTTCTATATTCGTAAGGTTCTACCAGCAGGATTCATTTGTAACCTTTTCCAGAATTAATTTTAAAACAGCTCTTACCCCCCTCCCGCATAGGTACACGTCAAGACCTCTCAGCAGTTATAGGTGCAAGCCCTGTTCTTTAACCTTGGGAGGATATGTCCTTCTTGATTCATTAAGGGTCGTGGTTCTTGTGAATTCGGTACCATGCTATTTCCCTTCTGCTGCTAAGGAAGCTCTAAAGCACAGGGAGGCTGTAATAAACAAGACATTTTGCCAGAAAGCTGCATTTGAAGAAAAGAAGGGAGGTGAATATGTGGGGAGTAGAATAAAAAAAGAGAACTCCAGGGAAAACCAGAGTCAAAGGAGCAGGAAATTAAGGGCTTAAACCTAAATGCCAGGCGTTTAGGATCAAAATACAGGAGATAAGCGCTACCATGTCAGCATGTGATCGTGATGCATTTCGAATCACATGGCTAATAGACTGAAGGCAAGGAATACAACATTAGTGGACACAACAGTTTTGAGTGATGTGAAAGATGAAAGAGGTGGAGGTACAGCACTATACATCCAAAAGAGCATTGAGGCGCAAGAGCCTAAATGATTCAAGTGTCTCAGAAAATATCGGTCAGTTTGAAAAATTATTTTAAAAGCATAGCGTGCCACAGACCATAAAATTCAGATGTATTTCAATTCTGATGCAGCCATATGTAATAAAATTAAGAATGTCTGTTAGGGTAAAATAGTTTTCATGGGAAATGTTTCAATTTTCCTCCCTTAGAATGGGAAAGAACTAATAGGGGTATCAGCTGTACAAATTATAGTTACTGTATGGCTTGTGACTTCTTTCTTACTCAGTTTATGAGTGCACCTTAGAGGGAACGTCTGTGTTGATTAAGTCCTTGCAAACAATGAAGGTATAATGAGGAAAATGGAAGCAAAAGAACCAATTAGGCAAAGAAATTATAATATTGTATGAAGCACAGAACAGATTCTTCCCATGAGTATGTAAATCAAAGACTGAAAAGCAGTGGCCTAGATAAAAGAAATATCAGGAGAAGGAAAACCGGAAAAAAAATTAAGATAGATCTCAGGGCCTTGATAGTAGTCTACCATTTGTTTCTTAAAGTACAAGAGTTGTTATCTATAGACTATTAACAAAACACTGAATGACCAAAGTCAATCAAAACGAGGATAATACCCGTTGACTCAAAAATGGATAAGGTAGTGCCCACCTGTTAAAAGGGTGACCACACCAATCACCTGTATAAGCAAGACTTCTTGACCTACATATAAGTTTATAAAAACAATTAGAAATAAACTAGATCATCAATATGCCAGTAAAGATCTAGTGGATAGGATGTATGGATTTGGATATGGTAGATCTTGCTTAATTCACCAAGAACTCTTAGACTGTCATATGCATCTGTTCGTGACCCCCATTGCTTTTGCTTGTTCGAACATGAACCAGAGGTCATTTACTACAGGGGAGAGAACAGGGAAGCACCTTTTTGCACAACTGTTGTTGAAGACGGGGACAAACTACCCAGCCTCACTGTCAAAGCTTTTTCTTTCAAGAAACCGCTGGGTGATATCCTCTTTTTTGAGACCTTTCTAATATTCTTAAATGCGTGGGACCTCTGTTGTGTGAATTCCACCTATTTAGCAGTGCAGTTGCCCCTTTTTATGAGTCAAAGGCAGGTTTTTTGCTGTGTTATAGTGAATTCAACTAGTCACAGTGACATACCAAGATAGGAGGGGTTTGTTGCACAATATGTGCAAAAAGCTTTAAGAAGACCATGACACAATTTCTCCAGCAAGCAAGAAGTTCACTTGGCTTTTCTGAGTGTGCAACTGAATTGCAGACAGATGCTTTTTAACCACGTAGTGATGCAGTTTGAGACCCGAAGAGGAAAAGCTTCTGTCTTGACTATTCTGCCAGTGTATCAAAATCTATATGCTGATCTTTTTGTGCATGTGTAAATAACTGGAAAATTGTATCTTGCATCAGCCAAGGCTACTTTTTGTGGACAGAATCTGATCCTGGAATGCTCTGGAATAGGTTGTTTAGGATTTCTCCTTCCTGCTCCTTGTTGTACTGTAGCCAGTGCACCGCTACAGAACAACACTGGATGCTTCTCTTCCAGAACCCCTCCCCACAGACACTGACCACAAACATGACTGCTTTTGCAACCTGACCTAATTCATATCCCTCTGTTTTTAGTTTCCAGTGTACTTAATGTGAATAATAATAATAAAGTGAACTTCATTTTATGTAGCACCTTAAATATGCTTCTCAAAATGCTTTAAGGAAAGGTAAAAGAAAACATAAAAAACAGTTCACAAAGATAGGCTATAACAAAATTAGGACATGTAATAGTTAGAAATATAGTAGAAGAAGTTGCAAGGAGCAGACCCAGAGCCAATTAAAACCCTTTCTAAATAAAGAAATTTTGAGTCTGGAATTGAACGTGCTCAGGGTAAGTAACTCTCTGATATCTTTGGGGATAGAATTATAGAGCTTTGTGGCATAGCAAGAGAAGGCCTTGTTACTCATAGGATGTTAAAGAGCTTGGAGGACAGCTAGGAGACGTACTTAGGTGCCAAGCCATGTACAGTCTTATAGCTGAGCATGACAATTTTGAATAAGACATGAAACCTGATAGGAAGCCAGTGCAAGGACTCCAGGACAGGAGTAATGAACAGTAAATGAACACTTGCATGCAACCTGGTCAGTATTCTGACTGCTGAATTCTGGACATACTGAAGTTTGCTTTGTGTGGATTTATATATCCTAGCGAGTATGGCATTGCAGTTATAGATTATAGAAAAGACAAATGTGTTTCTGCTACAGTCAGATAATATAGGACATACTCTGGCTATATTTCTGGGATGGAAGAATAATGTTTTTATGATATTTTTTACATGTGGGTCAAATGTCAAGCCTGGATCAAACGTCTGCTGCAACTTCTTCAATTTAGATGGAAATTCAAGTACAGTTAAATTAACTTAACTTCCTACAGTGCCATCCAGTGATAGCATTACTGCATTGGCTTTCCATACTTGATGGGAGGTACCGAGAAGATTTGTCAACAGTCTTGTCTACAAAGTCAGGCTGTTGATATGTGAGCTTAAGTAAAAAAAAACACCCACACCCCTTTTCCACTTTTTCTGAAACAGGCAACCTTAACTGCAGGTTGCTATATGCCCATCATTGCTTGTATTAAACTTTCTTTACATCATCATCAGAATAATTTTGGGGATTGAAAGCTATTTCATATTTAACATGCCTTGCTTTGAGAAGATTTGCTCTACAGACCTTGGTTGAGCTTTAATGCTTGGGAAGTGGTCTGGGACAGATGTGCCACTGTATTCATGATACAATGCTTGTCCTCTATAGAGCAGGTGGATTTTGATGTTGGGTTGTGTGCTCAAACTAATCTCTTATTTACAGTAGTCCTTGCCATTTAACATTGCAGTGTATCATAAGTGTCAAAAACTGAATGGTCACCAGCGATTTCTGCCCCACTCCATCAGTGCACAATATTGCAACAATGTTCCTGTGCCAAATGTTTTAGCTAGAATTTTAATGCCAAGCAAACTGCATTTATGTAGAAAATCAATTGTCCGTGCTTGAATTTTCCATTGATTTAACTTGTCAGCACAGCTGTATTTTGAGTGTGGAATTTCACGCTGCTGCTGGATTAATTATGCTTCCACACAATTCACAACCTGGAAAGAAAACTGAACAGGTTAAAATTGCATTAAATGTGTAACATTGTAATAAAATATTGCTCTGTACGAAGCTTTACTGCATTAAATTGTGCTTTTCAGCTATCCTTGTAAAGCGAACGTACAGTAAATGAGATTGTTTCCATTTTTTAAGTATACATTTAAAAGATAATACAACCAGAAAAGAAATCTATGTGCTTCCTGCCTTGAACATAAATTAGGCGAGTTGTTTCACTCTACAATAAAAGACCTTCAAATCAGGTAGTAATCTTTTTGTGTATCAGAAGACATGCTAAAGTTTGATGTCGGAAGAGCAGTTTGGTTAAAAAGTAACTTCTACTCGATGCTGTAAAGTTTTTTTCCTTTGAAACACTTGACTCCTGAGCGCACTTAACATAGTCTTTTCTCCATGGAAACAAGAGATATGCTGAGGCTCAAAAACTGATTTTGTTTTCTCTGCGAGTTCACTAAAGATGCAGAGAGAGGTATTTGATTTATTTTGCTGATGAAGTGCTATATACTATAAACACGTCAGCATTTTGCCAACATAATTAAAATGAAAGCCTGGTTAATTGATTCTACTGAATTAATCTGCATATTGTAACTTTTCCTAGTCCGGTTTTATCTAGTTTCTCACAACATTAACAATCCATGTGGAAAGAGTGTATACTTAAAAACCAAAATGTTTATGTCCTTGAGATCTTATAGCTGTTATAGAGACAGTGTGGTTCAAATGCTCCAGTTGCAGTAATTGCTCATACTGTATGTTCTATGATAAACTGTGATTCATTGCCATATGTACTGATAACACCTTTATCAGATTCCATTCTATATTCAGGTAAATCCTAGATACTGCAGTTTGTAGATGGTATTCATTCTCTGATTATTCCCTGAACTGCAGGAAAAAAAGCTGAAGGTCTAATCCATTTAAAATTTTGTACTAATTAAAGTATTTGCATTTTGAAATACAAATTAATTCTCAACTCGCTGGTGACTGAGAGAAGAGACCTATTTCAAAAATAAAAATCTGTTTTCTCCATATACATTTTGGATTCATTTTTCAAGGACACCACTCATTAGTCACGTAAATTTCCACTTATAATTCTCTGTTCTGTATGCAGCCAATTAGTAGGTTTCAGCAGTGCAATGAAATCAGAGCTTGTTACATGTCCAGGGAGGTAATTCTGAAATGCGATAAATCTCTGCTGTATCCCCGCTGAGATTATTTTTCTTGAGATCTAATCTCGACACTACCGATATGCTGTTCTAAAGACTGGAAGGAGTCCAGGGACGAGTCAAGTTAAAAATGATCACCTTTCAGGTCGAACAATTAAAGGGTTAATGCAGACTGTAAGGAAAGTCAAGGCCACTCACCAGAACATAGGAACAGAAGATTTGCCTGACTGAAAATCAAGGTGAACTGTGTGCTCTTGCAGAAGCAGTTTGAACTTGAACTTTTGAATTGCTGTAATTGGAGTGGAAGAAATTCTTCACACTAATGGAGCACCATTAAACAAGGCTTTTTTTTAGTTTATCTAGTCAAAATCTCCAAATTATGGTTTTGTCAAGCAACTGATTGAAACTTGGAATAGTTTAAAATTAATTATTGTAAGTGGTTTAGGGTTTGACAGTGCTGCAGTCGTAGCGAGTAGAGTAGTCTTGATGCACAACTTTCATAATGCTGCCTTTGCAATTGAGCATGAAATAACTTCACTTTCACTGGAAATTACATTTAAATTCATTTAACTTCCTACATTTAGTACAATAAAGGTTCTAAAATGATGCCTTTTAAAGCCAGGATTTTTTTGGTCATATCCTACGTTCAGTCTTCAAGAACATTGTTCATGCAGCCTATTGAATTGCACAATACAGATTGCAAAAGCATTAGATAATTGTTTCACTAATTTTACACTTCATAGCTCTATTTGGATCATAGATGACTGTAAACTAGAATGGGTGAGATTGCTGTTTAGCCTAACCTGCAATACAATATTTGTCTCGTGTGGTGCAATGCATACCTTCAGTCTAGCTTCCCATGTGAGGTTTTTAATTTCATTTACTTTCTTACATCACTGGAGCTCTTGTGCACCCTGGACCAACAGTAACATTTCTGAAACATGCAGGTGTTGTTCTTTTCAATGTCACTGCCCACTGGCCTTAACAGGAAAGCTGTCCTGGTAAGGCATGTGTCATCTGCAGTTTCACACTGCATGCAACGAATGCGTCAGACCGAGTGGTGCAGTATTGTGAATGTAAGAGGCCTCTGTCAGTAGGGATTATGTGAAATAAGTAAGTAACTCTTTTCTGCCTGTGTTCCTGTAGAAATATCTTCTGTAAGGGCTGTCAGCTCAGAGGGAATGACAGGAAATTGTAGAATTGTTGCACCATAATACATAACAGTGATGCAATGTTCATTTGCTTCCGTTTTATTTCCTGGTTGTAAGACCTGAGCTTTTTTCATACTGTATTGTGCTTGTGTTTTTTTACCAGTTCTACATATCTTGCCGTTTGTGTTTCTTAAATTTCTTTTTCATGAGTTAAACCCTGAACACCAGTCCCTGGTTGTCATTTAGGAATCACTCCAGCACAAGAACCTATTTGTTCCAGTTCAAGAGAAGAAGCTGGACAGGATGTCTACTTTTCTCAATACGGGGCATTAAAACCCACGTTACTCAGTACACAGGCGCAAAACAAGAATCATTTGTCACTGAATTACATTTTAAATTCAGGGGTTTGCTTTTTTCCATGTTTTTATACCATTTTAAATTTTGCTTCTCAAACTGGGGTGCTTTAAGCAGGATTAAAGCAGATTTAGAAAGAGCGGAAGATGAAACTATTCTGCTGTGTAAAGGTTTCATAATAAAAAGGAAGCAAGTAAAAGTTCTTCTTCCTTTATAACGTCTTCAGCAGATTTTAGCTTAGTACTTGTACCCTCTCCTGTGGTTGACAACTTGATCTGTATCTTGGTATTCCTACACAGAAAAATACAATAAATCCTGCTTTAACTGGATTCTGCTTTTAGTGATAAGTGATAATAGCAAGGAATTCTTGATTTATCTGAAAGCTCATGATGTTTAAAAAAATATAAAAGAGGTTTTCACTTTTTTCATCTTTAGTTTAAATCCTACTTCACATACAGTTATTTCAGACGGATAATTAAGTTGGATGTGTTGAGAGGTCATACCTAAACCGCTGACGGCACAGAGTCTGTTTCATTCTACTTTTTGATTGGTGGATTTGCATTGTTACATTCTCATTATCCTGCCTTGCCCACAGTAGGTGATGACATTCCCCGGACATGAAAACACTGCAAATGAAGGTGTGCAGACTCTTAAATTCACATCTGTCACTGGACGTTTTCAATTGCTCCCTCTCTCCAGTAGTGGGGCAGTTGGTGAGCTTGTTGTATCGTATTACATGAAGGGAGCACATTGACTCAGAGCTTGTGATGTGTATCATATTGCGAGACTGGAAAGCCTTCTTCAGATTCTCTTTTTAATGTTCATTCTAGGCTGCTGTTAACTTTGTTCTCTCTTTCCTCAATTGTCTGTGTGCTCTCCAGTAAATAATTATATCCCCAGTGCACCCTATTTTGTGTTCTCTGTTTCCTGACACTACAGTGCTTAGGGCAATACCAGTGTTCAAAAGTGAAGCAGTGAGCTGTGTTGGAAAGCACACCTGGCTGTTAACAAAAATTAATCTATCTTTGCAAAGTATGTTGTGCAAATTTGTGTTCTTTACATAAGCACAGTAAATGAAAATTTATTAATATGATATGGGTGGTGTGGTGGTTAGTGTTGCTCCCTCAAAATGCTGGGGCCCTGGTCCAGATCTGTGTGTGTGGAGTTTGTATGTTCTCACCATGTTCAAAGACATAATGGTAGGTTGATCTGCTTCTGGGAAAATGTATCCTTGGTGGGTGTGCCCTGCGTTGGACTGGCATCCCATCCAGGGTGTAACCTGCTTTGGGCCCATTGCTTGCTGGGATAGGCTACAGCTCTTCCACGACCGTTTTGGATAAAACGGTTAGAAAATGTATGGATGAAGCTTGATGTGTTTGTTCTTTAAGCTGTTTATTTTCAATTAAATTCCTTAATCTTGTTTATTTTTTCTTGTTGCTGTATTTCTGTATCTTTTTTTTACAAAGAGCGATCTTTCGGGATCGACATGCATCATGTTAATTTCAAAAGTGCAGAAGTAATTACTTTAAATTAGCGATTCATTTAAAAATAGATAATACAGCCAGAGTCTATATCCCACTGCAACCCACTAAAGCTAAGCAGGTGTGAATGTGGTCAGTACCTGGATAGGAGACCTCCTGGGAAAGCTAAGGTTGCTGCTGGAAGTAATGTTAGTGGGGCCAGTAGGGTGTGCTCACCCAGCTGTGTGTGTGGGTCCTAATGGCCCAATATAGTGACGTTGCCTTTTTTAGAATATAGTGTCCCCATCCTTCAGGTGAGACATAAAACTGAGGTCCTGACTCTCTGTGGTCATTCCCTTTTTCAAAGAGATGCATCTACAAATTTTGTGTGATTAAGAAGTGGCCTTCTTTGCAAATACATGCGTTTCCTCCTTAGGACATCAGCTTAAAAAAAGGTGGATGACAGGTTTGCCCCCCCCATAGGGGTGATGAATTCAGATAGGTCCCCTTGTCACACGTTCTGGAAGACCCCTGGTAGAGACTCCGTGAGATGTCTTTGAGGTGTAAAATAGAATCTGACAGGTACAGTATAGCACCATGAATCCCTCCAAGGGAAGACATCCTGCTTGAGTTGGCTGCAAATTGCAGTTTTCAGCAGGTAATGTACAGTAAACTCTTTTCAAGTACAAATCTGAGAAAAGCTACAAATCAGAAGAGGCCATTCAGCTCCTCTCGTTTTGTTTGGCGGTTAGCAGCCTGACCCTAGACTCTCATCCCATCGTGTCATAAAGGATGCCAGAGTTTTGGCTCCAGCAACTTAGCTGGCTGGGTATCCTGTTCCGTACAACTCCTCCTGCTCCAAAATAACTCCTGTTCTAAATGCAATTCACTGCATTAGAATAATTGCAATAGAATATGACCTCTTGGATTAAAATTAATTCAACCCTCCCAGTTTTTGTGAGCAGTTAGAAAACGTATGTGTTCTGTAAATTCTAATGGAATCATGTTATAGTATTTACTAGACCCATGGTACAAGGTTCTTTGACTACAAGAATACAGGAACTTTCCGAAATTTACTGCATGTTGAACCTAATTCCTTACACACACTAAAACTGTTTCTTGTTAACTTAAAAAAAGTTGCTCTTTATCTCTGCGCTATTGAACATTTTACTCCAGATAGTTTTACCTTCTCTATTGAATATCCTCTTACTAAGTATGTTTGTTGCGAGTGTATAGTCATATAAACTAAAAGTAAAAACTGTTTGTGTACGTATTCAAGTTATTAGTGTCTCCGATTTGGGAACGATTTCATACCCTTTGTCAGACAAGGTCGTGCTTAGGATTTAATGTTAAAACATTAGTGGTAGCAACATCGTGCCATTAATGTAAAAGCTTTGCTGGAAAACGCCTATGATTTTCCAAGCTGTGGTTTTATACCCCGGAGAAATGCTGTCAATAACTTGAGCGCTGGCTCGCCTGCGCACCTCCCCTCTTACTTCTGAGTCTTGAGAAGAGTGAGCCGACACCCTGCTTGTGCTATCATGCCACGCGTTGCCTGCATTGCTCGCATAATTGCCAAGGTTATGCAATAAACGAACCCTGGGGATAAATTATTCACTCTTCACTTGTGTGTGGTTGTGTCACGCCCATTACACATTGAGGCCTGTTCCTGTAGGGATCCACCAGAAATGTTTTAACAGCAATGCATTTGCTGTGGAGTGCCTATGTAATACAACAGAATGTTCTGGTAAAGGTTAAGTAGATCCCCTTGTACATATAAAGCACCTTGGGATGAAAAGGACTCATTTATTGTGAAGTTTAGAGATATCCCTATATTGCATAAGCAATGCAAGGGTTTGGTAGACTTCTCTTCCTAGTGTATGTGCTGAGCTGTATATAGTGTATAGTGAAAGCTGTGTAATCACCTTTTTCTCTGAAGTAAGACATTTCTAGCAACGGGGAATTCCAGGTTCTCTGCTGGCCTTTTTAGTAGGTGCTGATATTAAAAAAGATTTATACAGAAGATTTTGTGAGTAGTTCTCCGGTGGCCTGGTGGTTAGCTGTAGCACAGGTTCAAGAGGCGGATGGTCTTTTTAAAGAGCAGAAGCGCAGAGCAGTGGTTAGGGTTCTGGACTTGTAACTGGAAGATCGTAAGTTAAACACTCTGTAGGGTGTTATACACTTGAACAAGGTACTTCACCTGAATTCCTTCAGAAAAATACCCAGTTGTATCAATTGATGCAGCTCGACAGCCCCTTAAAAGCATCAGTCAGAGTAACTATCTTTTTACAATTCCAGTTGTTTTGTGTCCTCCTTCTTGGTTTGAAATGTATTTACCTACTAATCATCAGTTTCTAAGCACTTTGTAAGGATTTGTTGCTGTGCTGGCAATGTGGTGACAGGATGAGACTGTGAACAGTATCATGGGCAGTGCTCTCTGACTCACTTCACACTCCCATTGTCCTCTTAAACATTAATGAGTCAGTGTATGAAGAACTCGGCTGACAGCGGTGAGTGCTGTGGCTTTATGCTTAACCCTGGTTGACTATACAGGGCAAGAGGTGTTAATGAGATTTTCAAAAGTTTAAACAACACTTAAACTCTACAGTCCTCTCTTATATCCCTATAGGTCCATAAGAACAGGCTTAACTTTTATTACTAACTGTTAATGTATTATGCTATTACTGCATTTGCCCCCAAACTCATTACTTTAATAAAGATGTGATTGCTGTGCTACTTGTTGACTGATTGTGGGAATGGGGACTACGACAAACTTGTTTTTGCAAATGGAAGAAATGGTAATGAAGTAGCGCAGTAAGTTCTCAAACTCGAGTTAAGTAACTCGAGTTAAGTAGCGCAGTAAGTTCTCAAACTCAAACTAGTGCATCGCATTTGGGTTTTTTAAGAAAAGTACATTTAAAAGACTAGCAGTTTGAAGATGGTATTAGCAGGTCTGGATTAATCTTGACTCTTGCATAGGTTTGGTGACACAAAACATAACTGTTAACCAAGTTTTTATTAAAGCACAGTGCACCAGGAAAACCATTTCTAATCTCCCAGCCAAATCCTTTGTGTGGTGTTTACCGGAATCTGGATTCAGTTTGAACTGCTGTCCTTCTAAATCTTACCTTAATCACAGTTATGCTTTCTCCTCAAATGAACCTTTAATGAATGTAAGGTGAAAAGAAAGTCTTTCGAAAATGAAATTTGCAAAATTAGGCTTTATGAAAAAGATCCAGTGCATGGGGGAGTCAGAAAACCCACCGAAAACAATTAACAGAACAGGCAGTTAACCTCGTGTGCACTTTATTCTCTCTCCTTTCAGACACTGATACACTTACAGTGGGTGGACTGTAACCTCGGCCGTCAGAAAGGCTGGACCTTCCCAGTGAGACCTGAAGATCTCACTTGCTGGTAAACATTGACACAGCTGTCCTTAAATTGAGTGGAAGTTTTTGTTCTTTTGTATTCAGAGAAACAATCTTTGACCAGAAACAACCCTATATGTATCGGCTCTTGTGAGATTCCCCTTTGGCTGAAATACAGCAGAAATCATCTACACAAACATGATTCAGATAATTAGGCTTTGAGTGTTTTTTTTCCAGCATTTTGTCACAAGCATTGAAGTCCTTATTGGAGCTGGCCTACAAGTAGTCCATTGTGAATCCTGGTGTGTTAAATGTGGTGGCCATGTTATTCTAGACCTTGTAAACCAAAGATGGGCACAGTACAGATATACCCGGCAACACAAGTTTGGGTTATCGTACTCTTACCTTCTCTGGAACCCATTTCTCATTTTGACACTACTGAGCTTGAGTAGAATTTGTACCCAGAGGAGTCCTTAGAGGGGTTCTGCTGTAAAATACGCAAAAAGGCTTGGCTTGAAAACTTGCATGTTATCTTTTAATCTCTCCCGGGAAGAAAGCAGTGCTTTCATGTCTGTATGGTTAGTGGTAGTGATGCAAGTTTAAGATCGAACTCAATTAACGTTCAGGGCACATTTCTTCCTGCCAAACTTCCTGTTTGGAGATAAAGTCCTTTGCCCTTGCGAGTGTCAGGTGAGTCTGCGGGCATCCTTGAGAGCTTGTTCCATATTTTTAGCAATTCAGGTGACGTGACCATGAAATAGAATGTGTTTCTGTAAACAAGTAGGGTTTTCTAGATACAGTGTACAGGTGCATGTAGGTTGAAAGTGCATTTATATGTCATGTTTTCCTTCACAAATATGTCACATTTAAATTTCAAAAACAGGATGAAAAGTGAAATATGAACACGCTCCAGACAGACTTGTTGTGGCCTGCAACCCGAGGCCTTGAGCTGGAGCTGTTAAAGAGCAGTTATTACTTTTTCCCTCTTATGGCCTTCATACGCTACTTAACACGACAGAGGTTACAAACAAGTGGTGGCTGTTTAGTTGCTTTATTGCCTGAAAACACATTACCGTTGGAGGAAAATTCCAGAATTGCTTGATTTTTTTTTCCACTGTTTTTTGGAAGCACAGAAAGTTTTCTCGACAGAAAAATTGGGACCTTTTAACATTTCTTTTTCACTCCGACACATTAATGACATTATTGCTCTGTCCACAGGTTGTGGAGCTTTTCCGTTTTAATTAACATTCGCTAATTAGCCATTTTATATACAAAATGGCCTTTAAAAGGAAACCATCAAAAGAAATGTATTACTGTAAAAAAATCAGTTATCTGGAAAATGGCAATCTTTTCTGGTCACAGGTGCACTGGCATCTTATTCGAACAGACCTGACATATGGAAATTCTTTATAATAATTTGCCATCAACAGCGTTAGATCAACATAAAGTACTTTAAAAAGATACAAAGTATTAGCTTGTGTGGCCAGTATTGGAAGTAATATTGGAAGCAAACTGTTTATTTGCGATGCATGCTATAGCTTTTCTAATAAAGTGTATTATGAACGAGTAATTCAGTATAGGTCATTGAATATGTCATTGAAAATGTCAAGAAACCTGTTAAGATGCATTCCAATTTGTGGTCTGATTGTGGTCATGTCTGAAATCTAAAGTATAAATGATTAAATGGCAGTAATCTAGGATTTAATAAAATCTGGAGTAAAAGGTACAGGTTTGGTTCCTGTCCTGTAGATTTTATATTTAGAAATAGGAAAACACTAAGCTTTTAAGATATTCAAACTTATTTTCCATTTTTAAGAAAGGAAAATGTATTATAGATTTACTTTTAGGTTAATCCCGAGCTATTTTCATTCTCATTTTTTAAAATGGGAGGGAATGAGATTTTAGGTTTTTGACCAAATATTTTATGATGGGATGGAAGGTTTGCTGTTAAACAGTTCAAATGCAAGAGTACTGTATTACAATTTTAGAAGACATAGGAAAGAGAACAACAATTTAAGGAAATACTTCTTAACTTCTTAACTTTGAATCCCTTAGTACTCAGGTTAAAAATCAGGATCCCCCTGAGCAATACTGCTTCAAAATTTGGGCCAAATCAGCATTGATAATGACATTAATAAATATAAAAGTGCTAATTTAATATAAAAGTAGTCTATGCCAAGTGAATGAAAAAATGATAGCTAGCTTGAGTGCACTGAAGTAATAGGCTTTTCCTTCCTCTACAAAGGTCACAGCCCTGTGTTGCTTATTTGACAAGACATAACAAAACTGGCAGCAAATTGACAGAGTAGCCCTGTTGTTTGAGTACAAACAATCCCCTAGATTATACTGTAGGTCCCCTCAGGTCTTTTCAGGGATTGCGAGGCTGTGGTTACATGATCATCTATAAAAAATCAGCATCTTGCCATCCTACCCTGGGACAAAATCAGTTGGTTTTGGACTCGGATTTAAGAGATTCTTCTACATCCATTTCTTTCATGGTTTGACAGTATGGAGTTCCTAGAGTTGTAAGTGTACTCGCCTATTTAAGACTTTCTTCTTTTTTAATGTTGTTTTTGGATGACTTGGATGGTTGTATACAGCAAACGTGTTTTCATAACACAGTATTAACCACAAACAAACCAATGATGTAATGTGGTAAATTAAGAATAGTGGCTGACAAAAAAACTAAGTTTTATTAATAACCGTACTCCAAATTGATTTTTATTCTGATTTCGTTTTGAAGCTTGGGATACCAAATTAAAATTGTCTGTACTGGGTGCATTTAGGAAAGGTTTTTGAAAATCAAAACTGCATGTTACCCTTGACTCACTGACCGAGCCTTTTTTTACTTTACCCTTTAATAAACTTTCTGAACTTTTTCTCAAGCTATTCTCGATGAACCTGCATAGTCATAATACGGCACGCATTGACTAAGCATCTCTTATTTTAAGAGTAAAATCACTTTTCCGGATCAGTAGACTGTCCGGAGTCTACCAGCCAGATTGGCTCACACAGCAAAGACAGTAAATGTGTACTTGGAGTGAAATAAGAACAATTATGGCAAACTGAAAACAAGCATGGGCCAGTCGTGAATTTGAATGAGAGTAAATAACACATTAACTGTTGGATAATGCCTGCATTATAATGCTGTTTTAACCGCAAAGAACTAGAACCAGCTATTATCATTTTTAAATGAAAGTAGAGTTTTGTTTTGTTTTTAACGTGCATTTCCTTAAACGAGACATTTGAAAACTCAGAATATTGGAAGTTCTTTACTGAAATTTGAACAGATGTTAGAATAAGTCCTAATACTCTCCTCCCTATTCAATTCTATTTACACCTAAGATCGCATTTGATAAAATCTTGTCTGTCACATCTTTAGTGTAATAGCAGTAATTGTTGGTTGCAACAGAGCTAGATGAAACATTGCTGTGAGAGGAGTGGAAATAGGTCTGTGGCACGTGTGGCTCTTGAGAGATGTTCCACTTAATTTTGTCATCATACATGTGCTTAGTGAAGCTCTTAAACTCCTGTTATATGGTGAAAGATTTATCTACAGTAAAAGCCCGAGAGCTTTATTCTTTTCTGACTAGAAAGTATATGCTATAAGTGGAAATGCATATTAATCTGTTTTATAATCAAGCAATCACAGTATCTACTAGCCAGTGCACACAAGACTAATGAACCACAGAAATCAGTGAGGTACTTGCAGTGAAATTTAAGTTTCACTGCCAGATTCCTTTTTGATTCCATCAGAGAGTGAGTATTGCAGACAAATTGGAAAAAACATATAGGCTATTTATGGATGTCTTTAATATTGTACTGTAGATGTTTATATTGAAGAGGACAATATGTTTTTCTAATTCTGCTGTCTCCCTTCTTCTTTTCCCTTTTTAGCTTGTGAGCCAAAAACAGAGAAAAGAACACTGGTTTGAGGTAAGGATCAATTCTAGTTTCTTATGCATCTGCCCATCAGGAAAGAAAAACGTATATCTTTTGTGTGTTTTATTGAAATAATTGTTGGAGATCTTAGGAAGTTAGATTTCTATCTAATTGTTAAATGTTTGCCATAATACTTTCTAGCATATTATACCATTTATACCATGTAAAAGTATTGAATCCTTTTGAGTGCACTCAGTTTGTTTTTTTTACAACATCATTTAATGTTATATCCATGAAAAGAAACGCTTCAGAGAAAATTAGGAAAAAATGGTATATTCAAACATTTTGCCTTCAAAGGCAAAGTGTAATTGCAGTATTCAGTTAAATGTTGTTTGCGAAATGACTAAAAAGTGAAATGACTAAGGAAATGCAAATGTGGCCATGAAAGAAAAGCATAGCTGTAAGTAGCTCATAACTAGTGATTCAATGGACTAACACTCCTGCTTTGGGGTTTCTTCCATTCTTTGGAGGGTGTGCATGCCCATCAAAAGTGTGATGAGTTGTAACATTGGAACTGAAGCTGTTTGCCTTTGCATGCCAAGTATGCAGGAGAGGCTCCCTGAAGCAGTGTACTGTTAGGAACGATGAACAGAAAGATGGACAACTGGGTTGTTCAGCCAATCTTATGTTGTAATGAAATAGACCTTCCAAGTTACTCTGGAAGTAGGAGTTAAAAAGCAGGCAAGCTCTGAAATTTGATGCAACATGTCTGTAAGATAGATTTACTTCTTCACTGGGAATGTTCGATACTGTTTTATTAGGAATTGCTTTGCACATTTTTTTTCCAGTGCTTTCTTTACAGTGCTATGTAAAAAGTGCCTAGAATAGCCCCAGTGAAAATTTTCCCTGCACAATAAAATAACATACAAAATTGTATGAGTGCATTTAAGAGAGATTCAATTTCAATACTGTACGTTAATGAGTGTTTTGGCAAAAATGCAAATCTATAAATGATGCTTAATTGATTTTCACTTAGCATATCCACATCTCTGCAAGCATATGTAGTCTCTACAAAACGGAGAAGTAAAAGGTGTAATAAAATGTTACTAGTTTTAAAAAGTCAAACTCGGGTCCACTGAAAAACATGAATGTGAGAACCAACGTGGCCACCTGTTGGTGACACTACTGTTCTTTTCTGACATTGTTCTCCTCACAGTTCTGCAGACTTTGAAAAGCAAGAAATAAAGTACAATGGGAAATTATTTTCTTAACCATTCGTCCCCTGAATTGGAAATAAGTGATGTGGAGTAATGATCAGGAAAATGGTGAAAGGCTATGATCCATTATTAAAACTACCGTTTTAATTTTAATAAGTTAAATAAGTTTTATTATTACTTGTATGAAAGAAGTTTATGAACCAAGGTGTTGAATATGTTGAAGGTGTCTTAGAGATGGGCCTGTGAGTTCAAGAAGGCTAGCATTAACCCGTTGTTTTGCGCAGCTTGCATGATTCACTTTACGTAATGTTTTCTAATTACTCTGAGTTTGTAGTGCTCCAGGAGGATAACCACAAGGGCAGTGATGAAGCTAGCAGCTAGCATTGAAAATGGTCAGGAGAAATAAATCAGACATCAGTACATGTAACATTATGTGAGGCTTTGTGTGGCTTTGTATGGTCATGGCTTTCCTGTTGTTCATGAGAAGAACTCTTTCGTAGATGCTATTCTGTAGTTTCAACAATTTATCCCTGCTGTAAAAAGACAGGACTTTATCACATTGTTAAAAAGTGTGCATTACCAAGAAATTAAGAGATTTAATCCTTATTTCTGATTTCTATTACACTAGTTTTTGCCTTCTGTTTGGAATTAGTGAAAGTGTTACTCTTTCTGTATGTATTTTGAAGGTCAGAGCCAGTTTAAGATGAGCTCATTGCAGTTGTCATTCTATTGTTCTCATGGAAACCTATTAAAAGTACAGGCATGACAGTTCAAGACTGCCTTAGTGAGCTTTTCATGAGGTATCAGTTTATCAGATCTGTCTCCAGCTCGCAAGCATTCAAGCATCGCAAGCAATCAAGGTCAATAAATATTTTTAAAAATGTACCGAGGCATGTAAAAACACGCTTTCTTTTGCTTGCTTATTTGTCTAGTAAAGCCATTTTAGCTTCCTTTTAAGTCCACAAGATGTCGCACTTGGCCAGGACTTTGAGTTCTTGTGTGGCTTGCAGTTCTAGGGCACATAACAGATCTGACATTGACTTACTGGCTTTGCTGGTAGCAGTCCTAGGAAATGTGGACTTTTTTAGGCTAGTTCCATACACAAGGCTAACTACACTTATCAACCCAAAATAGTACTAACCATTAGTTCTAATACTCAGGTATTTTAGTACTTACTGGATACGCTGCTGCACTGAGACCTACACAAAGGTAAAGCTGATGCGTTTAGTGCTATACACATCTACTGCTACAGATTAGTAGTGTTCAACATAGACCTGTCCTCCCATATCTTCTGTATGATATTTTCCCTGAACAATAAAAAAAGATAACGAATTGTCTGAGTTGTCTTAATAGAGAGCTTAAACTTCATCATTAAACATCATTAATGAGCGTTTTACCATAAAAACTGCATGATTAATAAATCATTTATTTTGTATACTGTGGCATGCTGCTACAAATTGGGGTGAATTGGAGAAAAAAAGACTACATATTTGGGATTTATTATTTTTTAATTAAATGACAATTAATTGATTTTTAGTTTACAATTTAAATAAATCGGGCTGTTCATGGATATTGAGGAGCCTCATAAGTGCAGTAAAAGGTTTTGTGCAAAAAGAGCTGTTTTTGGTTTTGAAAATCTTTGTCTCAAAAAGCTTGCAAGCTTTGAAATTTAAATTCCAAATCCCAAGTGTAAACCACGGGATTCATTTAAGAATAAACTCAACTTGAACAGAAGGAAATATAGCACCTTTTCTTTTGTTTGTGTGGAAGCAGTGTAAGATTTTTGTCAAATAAAACATAATGTTGTTATGTTTCTGAATCACTAGTGCTGTCTATTCCTTTCTGCATGAAAACTATAGTTTTGTCTAGTGTTCCTACTTTACTACAGTTCCTACAGTTTTTTTTTGTATTGTACTAAGAATACTTAGAATATTTAGAATATTTATTTTACTTAAATATATAAAGAAAATTATTCAACTCAGAATAACAAAGAAAAAATCAAGGGATCTCCATATAAACCCAATGCAGCAATGTTTCGTGCTGACACTTGTGTAAAGCATTTGTAGCGACAACACAGCAGAGTTGAAGTACTGTATATATGTACAATATCAGTGCTATTACCAATACATTTGTTTACTCAACTCTTTTTCCTCCTTGTTGTTGGGTATGAATATATAAAATATTGTAAGAATGGAAGCAGAATAATAAATCACCCTGCAAAGTTAAAGCACAGTAAGATGTACACAGGTAGCTTTACGTAAGCCTATTGGATGTTATTTGCTTTTGATAAGTTTCTGCAAGTATGTTAAATACAGGAAACGTGGAGCCAATAGCTCTGCACTGGTTTGTTCTTTGAAGTTGATACTGTACTGAATCTGTGTTGTAATAGAAAATATTTATTTTCCTTCCCTAAGAGGGCGCTGCATGCAAACCTATTAAGATCAGTCTTCTGCATTGTGGTTACTCCTCTGCCAAGACTGAAGCTTTTTTAATGTACTAGAGCCTTTACATCCCTGATTTATTCTCGACATCCCTATTTAAATTCATGTCCAAGTCCGCTCACAGCAGTGCTTGCAGTTAATGCAAAAATTTATGCCAGTGATTTTTAAAGAGAAAACCAGTTCTTGAATGCAGATTTGTGTGGTACATTGATTGGTATTTGGAATCTTTATGATGGGCTAAGACTATAACTAGCTTTTAATAAGTACTGTTCCATGTCACTGTATGTCAGAATTTTTGACTGTCAAGTATTTACAAAAGCTGAGATGCATAAGCCAGCTCCACTCAAAATTTCAAATTGGCAGATTAACACTTTTGTAAGTGTATTCTGCTGCCAAAACAGGTACATTAATACTGTATGTGTATTGGAAAATCAGACATACATTACATTTAGCTGATTATTTTTGCTGATCATTATTTGGAAAAACTGCCAGGAAGATGTACAGCAGGGATCTATGATGTAAAACAGCAAAATGTTGAAGGCTCTGCTCTGTTTATGGCCCGAAGAGCTAGCCACACAGTTTTCAGTGTGCTTAATTTCTGCACTGTTTTGATAGCTAAAGCTCAGTGGAAGAGCCCATAGCCTCCTCAGCAGCGTCTTTAATGTCATGTGGGAGCCCAGGGCTTTTTGAGACTCTGCACCCGTTTGATCTTGGCTAGGGGTAGCCGAGGGGAGAAACTGCAGATCTCCACTCCTGTGTGCAGAAATCAGAACCCCCCTGGTCGCTGATTCACTAGATGCTTTATCTTCTTCTTGCCTTGTTAGAGATCCTGCTATTTATCACTTCCAAGAGGAGTCTGCACTCTCTCTGATTTTATTGGATTACAGTTATCATTTATGCCAAAGCTTTTACCTGCATTTTATTTTAAAGAGCATCAAAAGGTAAACATGATCATGGTTTCGTGTTTTCCTTATTAAGAGCTAACAAGCACACCATTTTTTAAATTATATCTCCAGTGTCTGTTTAGGGACTGACTGTAAGCCATACCAGTCTTTGTTTTGGGAGCACTAAGAAAACAATAACTGCAGGGGAGATATTTCACGCCAGGAGTTGGAACAGTCTTGGTCTATTTAGTCAAGAGTAGGGGAGTCTTGGAGTTCCTGGAGGGCCTTGTGTTTTAGCACTTTTGTTTCAACCTAAGTCACTTAATATTAAACTTAAGCACCCTCTTTTCTAAATTTAGATATAGGATTTTACAGCTGATTACAGAAGGCATTTACTTAATTAGAGGTACCATTACCCATAAATCACCTCAGAGCCCAGATAGACCGTTTTACAATTAAGCAGCTATTTGTCACCTCATAAACCCCTGCAGTTTGCAGAAGTGGCTGTCTTAAGTTGTCAGAGGCACAGAATGGAATGTTTATGTATTGCAGGGGCAAGACAGTCAAGACCAGTGTGAAGGTTCTTCTTCACTGATGGCCTCCTGTCTTGTGCTGGCCCTAGCTTAGATTGGCGAAACATAAAATGATAATGGACAAATGAAAAGGACTATAACCAGTGGAAGATTTTGTCATTTTTAGCTGTGATTTTAGATTAAATTTGTGGCGGCACATTGGCAACTGGAATAGCAGGTCAGTGTAATATCCCTGCTGTGCAACTCAGTATACCCAGAGCCGAATCTACATCTTTCGAAGACCTATATATAATCCATGCTATAAGTAATAAATCACATAAGCAGCCAGCGCATAGTGATTTATTTTCCAGTTGGCTCTTTCAGTTCTTGCTTAAGTACCACGAGATTGGTACTGTTGAAAAGGCCAGCTTGTTTCAACATTAATGCATGGCCAGTATGCGTTTGCTTCTACTTGATGTAGCCTGGGTGCAGCAAATGTTAATTTGCGTTTTACCTAGAGGGGGGGTTTGGCAGGGTAGGGGGGCCGGCTCATGGAGTAGAAGCGTTAAGCTGTTTTCGGGCGGTCCGCGGCCCACCTCAGTCTGAAGCCGCCGCCGAGGGAGACCCTGTGTGGTTTTGTCGCATGACAGCGACGGCGCTCACCGCGGGGGTTGATCTGGCGGAAGGGCAGGCCTGCGTGCAAGCGCCATTTAGGAAGCCCTTCTCCGTTTTCCGCCTGTCTGATCCCGACAGCTTGCAGCACCGCGCGAGGTTGTTAATGGCCCATGTGATCTAATGCAATGTGGCGTGTTGCTGGGAGAATCTAGGTCAAGTTTAAAGCCGTATCCTCTGCTTGCCCCTGGAATTCCATGGGCGCGGCGTCTCAGCACGAGCGCATGTGATGTAAACACTGTAGTAGCGGTTTCAGTGAAGCACTGTGCGCGAGGAGTTTTTTGGGGTGATTCTTTCAATACGTGCAGGTGGGTTCAAGAAAGGTCGTTTAATCATGCAGAAAGGTTACGCATGGTGCACACTGAAGAGATTGAGACCTGTTTTTGCACAGGTGCTTCAATGAATGTCCTGGATAAGAAGGTCCTCCATACCATTCATAGTCATATCATATATGTATAAATCTGTATAAAAAATCTGTTTTTTTAAACGAGCTCTTTAACAGAATTGCTGCAGGTATTTTGGACTATTTTGAGTGTTGAAAACCTTTTCTTCTTCCTTTTCTAGGAATGTCCTGACAGCAAGGGTTTCCGCTTTCTAAATAACTCAAATCCGTGGGACCTTTTAAGGAGGTTATGCAGCTAAAATGGTTGTTTTTCGGTGTTCTAAAATGTAAAAAAAATAAAAGAAATTACAATTGCGTGCTTCCATTAAAATTGCTTTACTAGAAGCATTCCAAATGTACAAAAAGGGTCGTATCTTTAAGAGACTTAATTCTCCTTTGTACAGCAGGTACAGATTGGAGTTGGACCATGAAACTGAAACTTGGCTCTGAGCTGTTTCCTAAAAAAAATGTTTTCATCCACTTTAAGTGCTGGCCCAGTTTTGCCTTTTAGATTTGTTAGCGTTTTTACTGCATACAGTGCAGTGTTGTCAAATGTGCCCTCAAGTCACAGACAGACCACCTTCGCTTGTTGGCAGCTGAGGAAATAGGAGCATGCTAGCTCAGTAAGTCCCCAGTGAGCCCTTTTTATGTAGACATATTTTAATGTTTTCTTTAATTGTAAAATTTTCTTTAATCTTTAGCTTTTCAATTGACTATTTTACCTATTTTTCTCTGCTGCTAGCAGATTGGATAGTTTTCAGCCCCCACGTTGTATAAATAGGGTTGTCGGCAGTGAATCTATGCCATACTACCATTGTTGTTTTCAAGCAACAAGGTAATTTTGTTTTTTTCTAGTTGCTCTAATAACATCAAGTGCATCTGGTGTTAAATTATCTAGTCTAATTGCCAATAACCATCCAAACGTTTTGAGACCTTCTATACAGATAAAACTTAAAATGATTGCATAATGTGAGACCAGAGTTGTAAATCCTTGTCTTTATATTGATTAATTGTATTATTATTGTGTGTAGCACGAAAATACTGGTAGATCGTAAGTAACATGCATCACGTTACCAAACAGTTTTGTGTCTTTTAAAGAGAATTGAGTAGGGAACTACGTCAAATGGGTAGGGTCTCATTCCATGCAGAAAGGTAAATGTTGAGTTTTTTTTCTGTGCTGTGTACCTGAAGAAGGCTCCACAGAACCCAGACATGGCGTTTCTTTTGTGTACCTTTCTGCATGGAATGAACCTTCACCTGTTCCTTTTAAAGAGAATGCTGTTTTCTTATTATGCACTTTTACCCCTCCCCCAGTGTTTAATCTGGAATTGTTAATCAACTTGGCTTTATTGAAAACACCATTGCCCAACATGGGAGGAACGATGCCTTCCACAGAAACAACCGTCCCTTATTTTTCACAAAGCAAGTTCCTGCTTGCCTATAGGAAGAGAGTGGTCTGTCTCTCGCTGCCCACCCTGCAATTCTGCAAGAACCTCCCATGCGTAAGAGAGCACCGTTGTGCAGCAAGAGAAACCTTCCAGCCTGCTTCCGGTCTCCGTAGCTCCACTTGGGGAAATCCCGGAAAAAGTCGACCAGTGACATGGCCCATCCGACTTTAGGTCATCCACAGGGGAACCCCAAATTCATAAAGTCTTTCTGTTCAGACAGTTGTTCATGGTTTTATCTGTTCATAAGTGAAGACCTACTGTATGATCCAAGAAATTGGGCATCTCTTTGAGAAGCAAAGTGGTGGGTAAGGAGAACGAAAGAAAATTCATGTGTGAATGAGTACTGGAGGCCAGGAGCGGTGTCTGAAGAAACAAATCTGTGAGGCAGATTCCAGGGCATGAAAAAGCCAAATTGAATGGAGAGATTTTAGATAGAAATGAGTTGATAATTGATAGCTGGGGGAAGGCATGAACCTAGTTTAAGTGTTATTGTGGTGTGGATGCCTGTCTGGAGGTTTGGAATCCCTTTAAAAGGATGCAGACAATCTTGAAAGGGAGAGAGAAAATGCCAGTAGTTCCACCATTGAATTTTAATGTGCTTTTCTGTAATCAGGCAGCATTTAAGTATAGTGTCTAGCCAACCTCTCACTTATTACATAATACATCAAGTACACAAACACAGTTTCGACAGTGATTGTGCAGCGCTTTTAGAGGTTATTGAAAGGTTGAGAGATTTTTTTTAAAAAAGGTGAAAGTGGGAATTTACATGATTAAATGTGTTTTTGATTCAATATTACATTTAAGGGTTTTCAGCATTAAATGTATTTTGTTTTGATTTGCTGTAAGCAGAAGAGAAGAAATAGGATTTGCATAGTTACCAGTCGTAACTGATTCTAGATTTATTACTGTAAAAAGCTTGGACACAGGCTGTGAGGCCTTTTGTGGGCTTTTGTGTAAATATCTTTGAGAGACACCCTGCTTTTGGGCTGAAGTATTTTTATTTCCATCACTTTTGTGAAGGAAATTTGGAACATCTGATTTGTAACAAATATTACATCCTTGATTTCACACAGGTACACAACTGAGGATGCATGCAAAAAAAAAAAATCCTATTCTAGTCCAAAATCAGATTTACAGTGCAGTGTTGCAGAAAGTGTTTTTGGTAACCTTGCAAAGAAGTTTGCTCTTTCCTGTAGTACAACACATGATGGAGACCTTTTTTTCCTTTTTATCTTTAGTTTTGAAGGTTAAATTCTTGGAAAAGGATGTTTGATTAGACATATGGTTCATCGGAGTGCAGTTCTGCAACTAGGTTGCAACTTATGAAAACTCCCAGTTATTTGGAAATATTAATTTAGTAGCAGACTTTCTGGTATGGCTTCACTTTTGTGAAGTTTAATCTGTGGTCCTCTTCCATTAGTTGCATAGTGTCACAGGCACCCATTGTTACAGGGCTCTGATTGCTCCTGCAGATTTAAACCATATAGCTTTATGAACAGCTGTGAGAGTTTCTTGGTATTCTGCACGATTTCGGATAATCCAAGATGCTGTTTGAAGGGAACTTTGCACTACTATTTTCCCAAGGTAAAAGCAAGGCAGTTGTTCCCTGGGGAACGCATTTTCTGCGTTTACTGATAAGATGACGGTTCTTCTGGTTCTTGGTGTGGGACTACAAAGAAATTTGCTTCCTGATTTTTTCCAGGTACCACAACTCAGCGTGTTGCTCCAGTCTGCATCAAAACCACCAGCCACAGGTGTTCACAGCCATACGCTGACTCGACTGCTGGCGTTACCTTAAATGGATGCTTCCCTAATGCATGTCCCATCCTCTCCCGTTCCTTGGATCTAAATAATGTTGCCATTCTTCCCTTTTTAGGTTGTGCTGGAATGGGTAATCTCATTAAGGTGCTTACAAGGGATATAGACCACAATGCTGCAAATTTTTTCTTGGATTTTGAAAGTAAGTCCCCACAGAGTGGTAGAATGCCCCCTTCTCGCCACTTGTGAGCGCCAGAGTATTGTGGGGGAGAAGAGATCACCTCTTAACCTAGACTGCATGTGCTTCATGGTGCACAACAACTTGATCTCTTCCTTGAAAGATCAGATCAGTAACTTCTTTCCATTCTTTCTGCATTCATCTGCAATCTAGTGGTGACCAGTTCCGGAATACAGTACTTGCCTATGAAGAATTCTGACTGAAAGCCCTTTCAGCACAAACTGCATGGTTTGATCACCCTTCATTATTGTTTATATTTGGGTGGAGTTTTTTCTTCTTATATCTGCTAAATGTTAAGAACTTTGGTTTTTAGTATGCAGTGCTCTGCATGAAGGATGTCTTAGATTTCAAGAAACATTTTTTAACCTCAGGGGATGTTATTCCTTAGGGTGGCTCCGATATGTTAAGAGGTATCTGAAAACCTTGATAGAAAGGAATGCGTGTAGAAATACTTAAGGCCTAACAGTATTGCTTCATGATAAAACGTGCTTTCTTGTATATTATGATATTGTTTAGTATGTAAAAAACATTTAAAGGAGTGAAATCCCAAAACCGTTTTTGCATCGCGCCCTACAACTCACAACTGGCAGCTCACTGAAGTGAAGCCAGTGTGAGCCTGGCCAGTACTTGGATGGGAGACCTCCTGGGAAAAACCTAAGGTTGCTGCTGGAAGAGGTGTTGGCGGGGCCAATAGGGAGGGCTCACTCTGTGGTCTTTGTGGGTCATAATGCCCCAGGATGGGAACGCTATAAAAAGGAGCCTTCCTTAAGATGAGACATAAAACCAAGGTTCTGACTCTTTGTGGTCATTATAAATCCCAAGGTTTTTCTCGAAAAGAGTAGGGGTGTTAATCCCCTAGCCTTTACCAGTCACAGCCTTCTAATAATCCCCATCTAAGAATTGGCTTCATTTCTCTGTTTTCCCCACTGATATCCAATGTGTAGTGAGTATACAGTGCGCACTTTGGATGCTGTCACACCATCCAGGTGTGTGCTACACGTTGGTGGTTGTGGAGGGGGGCACCATTACTTGTATAGTGCTTTGAGTGGAGTGTCCAGAGAAGCGCTATATAAGTGTAAGGATTTATTATTAATTTTCATCACCTTCATTGCTTGACTTCTCCCCACAGGATGAATTCTTTATCTTTACAGTCTCAAATATATAACCTGCCAAAAAATGATCTTTACAGCAGAGTGCAGTGTGAAAAAAGTCAAGATTGCAGTCCCTAAATAAAATAGAGGGTCGGTAGTCCATTCACGGAGGACTGCGTTACTAGGTCAGTTATTTATAGGTCAGAAAGCCAAACTGTCAGGCAGGTCTCTGCCTCTAAAACCTCTTTAAATTGGGATTGCGGTTCAGCTGCTTCATTCTTCCCACCTTTTTTGTATTCCTGGCTCAAGAACTTGAAGAAAAGGCTTCACAGATTCAGTGCTGTTCAACACCCTAGTAGACAGGACCCAGGGAGCTCTCTGAGGATTAGGTGGCCAAAACAGAATGAATTACTCGGTTAACCATGAGAAACTCCTGCTGTGGAGGCAAAGGGGGTCAGCGAGGACAAGAACAAGTCACGGAAATGACAGGGCAAGGCAGATGTACAGGAGCTAAACTCTTTGAAGCGTTTGCACGGTATTTATAAGCTGGGAATCCTCTGGTGAAAGGCCTGCTCAGTTAAAATTCTTCATAAATAGAGACTCATTCCCGTAAACTGGTCACCGCTCCATATCTTCTGCGGGGTTCAGGGGGTGTCAAAGGGTGCAGACGTTAGAGACATCTGGCGAGTGCCGCCGCTCACAGGAAAACCACACAGCGTCTATGGAGTTCAACAGTTGGCGCATCTGGGCAGGCCCGAGGTGTCTGCGGCTGATAACGCGCTGTCTGGAGCCGGAAGCAGTCGTGTGCCCCCTCTACACCCTGTTTCTCCTCACTCCCTCGGATCCGTCTCTCTGGGTTTACTTCCTTTTCACATACAGGGAACCTCTCTCTCTTCTTGTCTTAACAGGTGCCTTAACATGGGGAACCTTCTTAAAGTTTTGACTTGCACAGACCTTGAACAGGGGCCAAATTTTTTCCTTGATTTTGAAAGTGAGCTCATTTATTTTTCTTTCTCCTTCACCCTCTCCTGTCAGCCCTTTCCGTGCTCTTTGTCCCCCCGCGTTTCTCTTCAGGTTTGCCACGCCAAGCTTCTTGCATGGCCGCTGTAAACACTATGCAAATTGTGATCAATTGCTTTGATTGACATGCCACAGATATTGGTTTACTACATACTCTAATATATGATGGCTTTTTGTGTGTTGTCAGACTGTAGTGCAATTCAAGCATTCATCACAATTTAGGTAGGAGCCATTCACATTAACCATTCAGTTTTATCTCTTCAAGTATTGATGTTCACACAATTCCTCATTTTGGTTTTATGATTAAGTTTTCTGTTCAAATAAGCAACACTCTTCTGAATTGCCATATTATATAGTAAATGCATTGGGGAAACATTTTAAAAAATCCTTTCAGTGGTGTGCATCCTTTTAACAACCTTTTGGTTGTGTACATGGAATTAATGAGTAAAATCCAGATTTAGTGGTGCTAGTAACAATATTATATCAATTATTTACAAGCTAATCATTTATTTGAAAACTTAAAAAAACTCTAAGCAGAGAAGCTAATATCTTGCAATAACACACATTTATTATTGTGAAATCTTCGGCATTGCTCTAGTAATGGGATAGTCTTGTCTTTTATTACCCATTTGGACATGCCAAGACAATTGAGCGCCTTATTTACGTCCCTTCTGAAAATGAGAGACATTGCAAAAACCTTTGTGAAGTGAATTTTCTATCTTCAGAATTCAAAACTGGGATAAATAATAACTTGGCTGTTCACTCCCACCTTCTCAGTTCTCATTTAGTGCTTAGCCTTGCTATAGAATATGTGTTCAGGTGTCGCTCCCCCCCCCCCCAACATTGCCTGAGTGAACCAAAGAGTAGGTGTGTTTACCAGTAAATATGCTCCACTCTGCTCTTGCTTAGCCACAGGGATCGTCTAGAACTGCCATCAAAAAGGCAGAAAGTCTTATTGCTCTGCACTAAGTCAGTTATGCACTCATTGTCCTCAGGCCCGATTTCATTTGTCTACCCTTGCATGGTTTGCTCTTAATCGGGAGCAGGCCAGCAATGGGCATAGCTTTCAGATACCCGCTAGCACTTCTGCAAAAAAAACCCTGGAGAAGCAGATAATTCTGACTCCAGCTCTAGCAAGCACTGACCTTTTTTGGGTTGGTGAAGAGATCTGAAACCCAACCAGCAAAAGAAATGCCTTAGTTACCACACAGCTGCCAGAACGTTCTATTTTGTTCGTCTTGGTATTCCATTTTGCTGCACATTTTACAATGAAAATCCACTCATACACATGAGCTTGTTAGAAGGATTGCTACATATATGGTTAATCGAGGGGGCTACTGGGTTACTGGGATAATATGAGGGATAAATTTAAAGTATATAGTAGTAAAGTTTGCCATTATAAAAGGCAAGTGAAAGCTGTTATGTAGGCTACGTTATATCTCAAATTGACACATTTCCACATTAGGCAGTGCAATGTACAGTGCACCATATGAAGAGTGTTAAAGGACATTTCAAGAATGTATCGTCACAATAACTAGGAAGGAATTTCCTTATTCATCACAACTACAAATTGTGCAGCCTGCCACTTCTTTTTAAACAGAAAGGGCACACTAGCAATAAAGCACGGCTTTCTGTCCTAGCACTTGAGCTGTCGTTTTTGCACGCTTCTAATACAGCTCAGGGCTATAACACCGGGTGTTTGTGAGCACCTTAAGCCCGCTGGCTTTCTCTCTGGGGCTGCCACCCGAGCCTGCAGCCCCAAGGTTGTGGTCTTTTCCAGACTTTTGCTCAGACTTGTTCTGACTCCTGTCTTGATTTGCTCAGACGCACAGCCGACAGAGCCAGAAAAAGAGGTGTGGGACCAGGTGAATGTAGTGCTGAAAGACGCCCGGGGAATCCTAGATGACCTGCAGTCTTACAAGGGGGCTGGAGATGAAATCCGAGAGGTATTCCATTGGGTGTCCTTTGCGTCTGCCTGCCACTTTGCTGCTGAGATGATATGTGCCAGCAGTGCTAATAATGCAGAACGGGATTTGAAAACGCTACCAAGTGCTTCATTTAAGCACAATTTTATGCATATTAAGCCATAAATGGGCAGCATATCTACAGAACACAGTATATTTTACAACTTGTGTTCAGTCAGCAGAGTTTTACAGTACTGGCCACTGGACAGTTGCACTCTGATATTAGTCATGTTAAGATCAATACAAGTACAAGGATACTATTATGCACCTCTTCAAGAAAGCTGTTAAAATTAATTGTTCCTCCTAATGATAATAGCAACATGCTTATATAGACAATTTTACATGTGTGTGAATCTCTACAGCTGGGATATATGTTTTTATTCTGTGTTTGGATGGTTTTAGAGATGGGAGGTGCATTTTAAGACAGCCTTCCATCTTTCCACTCGTAGGAATCGCTATGCACCTGTTTATGTTGCTATGATGGTGTGCTAAGCCTCACTGTTCCACAAGTCCTCATTTGCTGAGCCACAGTTCAGGAGCTCAGGGTACCACAGGAGCCCACTGGCCTGGTCACAGTACACTACCTCCGTGTTTCTTAAGAGTCAATTGATCCCTGTGGTTGCATTCAGAAAGAGAGGGAATAAACCTCCTGCTCTTGAAACCAAAACATTCCTATATTTTGCATGGACTTCCTCCCCAAAAATAACCAAGTGTAGCTCAAGAGAAAAAGTGGAGGAATTTGTAGAATGCAATTCCGTCTGCCCTGAAGTTAACACTGTTCCTTTGTTACACAGTGAATATTTCTCCAATAACTGCGCTGTCGTTTTAATGGTTGTTGTTTTCCCTGTTTTTTTCTGGTGCTGCTGTTCTTCATTCAACAGGCAATTCAGCACCCCAATGATGAAAGCCTACAAGAGAAAGCTTGGGGTGCTGTGGTTCCTTTAGTAGGGAAGCTAAAGAAGTTTTACGAATTCTCTCAGAGGTTAGGTGAGTACAAATGGAAATGCAGTATAATGATTCCTTCTGAAATATTAACGTCACTCCTAGTGGGTAGGGCATTTTTTGATCCCGTAATAATAAAGTTCTTGCTTTCGGTATTCAATAGATTGACACAGAGGTCCTTGTTAAACATTACCTACTATTTTTTTCTAACACAAAGGGGATGTCCCTGTTTATGTTACTTATTTCTTAGTGTGCCCCCACTCTAGTTGACAAACTATAGCCTTGGTTTCTGTAAAGAATATTGTCCAAGAATAAGTGGTTGCTGCCACTGTTGGTTATATAACATAAGTAGGTCACATCTCTCTTCCTTTCCACTGCATTGAGCTAATGGCACTTTATGCATGATATGCATGATGCAACCCAATTGGCTTTTGGCTGTCGGCAGAGTCTCAAACTCTTTTGGTTTTTAGCAGTTTTTTGGCAAGTTCATTTTTTATAACAATGAGGATATTGTAGAAACCTGGAGTGTTAGATATTAAATTGGAACCGTCTTTTTCCAAATTTGGGCATATTATGTGTTTTCCCCACTCACTTTCCTGTGCTTCCTGGGTTATAGACAAGACGCTTTCCTTGAGACTGGCTGTGTTTTCACTGGAGCTGCAAAATAACAGAGGCCTGTAGGCTTTGCCTTAACTCGCTTATGCGGGGCCATGAGTGCCGTAAGAAGCCGAATCACAGTTGCATTCTGATCTTTAGGCTTCTAACTGTCCCTCCATGATTTGACGTCTGATGGCATTCTGTATTTTAAGCTTGTGTTTTACATTTTCAGTCCAGCCCTCTCTGGGAAAGCTCGCTGTACAGATGGTTTGTAACCTACTTCCTTTCATTTTAAACTTGGCCCATGTGAAAATCCAGCCATGACAGTAGTATGAACACAGCATGACAGCTCTGTTAGATTTTAAATTAGTTTGGTCCTTATGCGGTATTCCTGAGTAAGAGTAACAGTAATAAATTAATTAGCACCCATTTTTTTTTCATGACTGACTGCCTTTGCTCACACACCTGTCTGGAATTCCTCATTTTTATCCGCTGGTAAGAGTCCATCACAGATAAGGATGAAGTGAATGAACAGCCAAAGGCAGGGACTTAATTACATTCATTAATTTATCAATCTGTCTTAATTAGGTTAGTGTGCTGTCTGAACAAAGTCTCCATTTTCATTGATTTAGCGAAAAAGAGTGTCAATTATAAATCCATTCTATATTATTAAATATACCCTCAGTTGTATCCATCATTTTATTGATAGTCATTAGAAAATATTATTTTTGTGCTATCACTGTTAGGAGGGAACAGGAGGGAAAGACTCATATCCCTTCTGCTTTCCTAAAACCTCAATTATCTTGTCTTTTCGTACAATATGAAAGTATTAAAACTGGAATAGCATTACTTAAAGATAACTAATCACTCCATTAGAAATAAAAATAAAAAAACATGAAAAATGTTGAGAGAACCTGAGATTTTTTTTTTGGGGGGGGGGGGGAGTTGAGGCTTAGAGGTTCTTTGGTACATAGGTGAGAATTGTTGAAAAGTCTGTTGAAAATTTTTTTCAAATTAATTTTAAATGTTTAAATTAGCAATATGCAATGTGACTGGTATGCAATGCAGTCATACCGTATTCTTCTCTTTAACAATAGTCTAAGGAAAACCAGCAGAACTATCTGCTCATCTGTTCTTCCCATGTATTGCCTAGGTTATCCTGTGGTGTCACACTTTTAATTGACGGACCTTTTTCTTTCAGAAGCAGCATTGCATGGTCTTCTAGGTGCCTTAACCAGCACTCCTTACAGCCCCACCCAGCACCTGGAGCGAGAGCAGGCTCTTGCCAAACAGTTTGCTGAAATTCTCCACTTCACACTCCGATTTGATGAGCTCAAGGTAGGGCCCACACCTTCCCCCCCCGTTTCTCTGGCTAGTCCAGGTTTGGGGGTTTGCTGTAGTAGTGGAGTTAGTGTGGTGACGTCAGCGCCCTCACTGCGCGTAGCAGGGACCTCAGCTGCCTGGGCTGAGGGAGGTCTCCTTTAGCTCGCGGGTGGTGCCCTGTTGCGTTACGCCAGAGACCTGGGTTCGCGCCCCAGGTGTGGGGGACGGAACGGGTGGCGGGGGGCATGACCCCGCGTGGAACCGTGACTATCACACTGTGACATGGGGATGTGGCCTTTGCCATTAGCTGCAACAGCCAAAGAAGCCAGTCTTTGGCTTCAGCCTCTTTCAGGTCTGCTGCCGTGATGGGCAGCACCTTAATGTGGGGCTTTCCCCTCGGGGTGTGGGGGGCTTTGTGAGAGTCTTTGGCTCTTCCAGCTTTAGTAAGCTCAGAGGTTTTCTTTCAGCTGATCAAAATCACCTGTTTGCTGGCACACTGTTGCTGGGAAAACACCCAGTGATTAAACGGGATTTGAGCTCACTCATGAATTAAGTGTAGAATAAATGCTGTCTGGCAGGACTCCCTCCCACTTCTGTCTCCCTTTGTTTTGTAGATTCCTCTTGGCCTGGTGACAGGCATGAACCTGCTCTAAGCGACGGTATTCCCTGCTGCCAATGGCAGCTGTTTTTTTTCCCCAGCTTTTCTGTGTAACACACACAAATGGTACCCCATTAGGCCATGCAATGGCAAAATAGGAGGTAAAAGCTGGTTCCCCTAAGCAGTTCATTAGTTTTGCAGTCATTTGGTTTCAAGACCCAATTCAGTCTCGAAGTGAAATTAGTTGCGTGATCTCAGGTCAATTTGCATACCAGTTAATGCTTCTCGGTTTTGATGAATGATGCACTTTGAAATTGGCTGTCCCAAACAGGTTTTTTTATCATACTGTACCTGCAGAGATTTGACTTGAATTAAGAAGATCCATTTAAGCCTGATATTTGCTGTATTAGCAAAATCCCTGAAAAGATGATTACTTGACAGAGTAACCTTGACTGATACATTGCATCATAAGCCAGTACTGGGGACTGCTTATAAAGTATCATCTTTTGGTGAAAAGGATTTGAAGTGCTCCATCTGGGAGAAAAAATGAAAATCGCTACAGTTCTAGTATTAAACTGTAACTGAAAATCCATTTGACTGTTTACTACTTAGTCTATGGTCATCACTGGAATAAGACGCTAAAAGTCAGTCTTTGTATACTGTAAACTGAAGAGTTTACTAAAGTTCTTTTGTTATCGTTACAACATGTCCTCACTGTCTTTTTTTTGTCCTCAGTTTTCAATCGTGTGCTTCTCTGTAGAATTGCAAAGATTTCTTTTCCATGGATAATTGGAGGATTTCCGTCTCATTCTATAATTTTGCCACACCATCCCTTCTGTATTCCCCTCCTGTGACATCCTTATGAATTGAGTCACATTTTCTTCACGGTATCGATATTCTCTGTAGAGTTTCATAAAAGGCAGCTGTCTCTTCTATAAAGAGTATAAAAAAAGAAACTGCATAATATTGCTGTGATGAAGCCTTCAAGCAATACTTCAAAAACTTGGGGAGCAAATACTTCAAAGGAGGAGGGTTTACCTCAGGGAGAAACAGTTTCATTAATTAACATTTTCGAAAACCAAGAATCTAGGGATTTGTGGTTACAGTTATCTTGTAAATGAGGATTGTCCTCTATTCCAGACCTTTACTTTAGGTGGTTTTCCTTTGTTTAACACCATTTAAAAAACTGTTTGATTCAAAGTGACATACAGAGAGGTTCTAATTGGCTGTTGTTTTTCATGCATATTTTAGTACCAATTTGTGCAGCTCAGTTTGGGCATTATTCAGGGATAAGGCAGCAGTGTCCCTACGTGAGATCTAAACCTAGAACCGTGCACTCAGGAGTCTCTACCTCAGTCCTCTGCTTCACACGGCTGTCCCACATTAGCAGTTAATTCTTTACAGGACAGTGTTCAAGAAATAAACTGCCTAACCAATTAAATGCACGTATTTCATTACTTTGTCCATTGAGGAAACTAGATAATGAGTGCCTCCCTTTTTTAACAAGTGTATTATGGTCTTTGATTTAAAGGGGAATTCTCAGACCTGTTAAGTCCCGGTCACAAAATTAATGGACAGTATTGCTAAATTCTTAATTAAGCAAAAAATCATGAACTTTGTGAAAGTAATGTATATTCAAACCCCTGATCTTGCCAAGTTTGCAAGACTTTGTGATGTGATGCAGCCCTTCCTGCTCACTAGTCACTGTATTAATTAATGTAATGTGATGTGCAAGCGAATGGGTATAGGTTGTGCCGCACACATTTCACAGTAGAAATGTTCCAATGCGATCTGCATGCAGAGTTGTCAAGTAAGTTGTATTTGTCTGCAAAACCTTCTTGAAATCAAGAGAAATACTTATTTAAAAGAGAGAAACCTGCTTATTTACAATGTCAGGGGTCTGCTTCACGTCACCACAAAGGTTGGTGTCCTCGTTCTGAATTGCAGAATATGGCACTGTGCATACCTGGAAATTTAGTGTATTTTGTAATGTAAATGTGTACATTTCACTTTCTTTGTGGTTTGAAATTCATTCATCAGTGCCGATTCTTTCCAACTGTGCAATATAAAAAGTGTTGCAGTTCTCCTTTAAAGGCTTGGCATATCTGGCAGAAATGTCGTGTTTCTCATTTTCAGCTATAGCTGCGGGCTGATTAATTAAATCCCTTCATATCCAGGAAGGCGAAACTGTATTCTCTCCTCGTCTTATGACAAATGTTATCATAACATTTTAAACATTCTGTCTGGTCTCAAGCCATAACCCGTATCTTAATTTTATTTTTGACAGATGACGAATCCGGCAATACAGAATGACTTCAGCTACTATCGACGGACTTTGAATCGCATGCGGATTAATAATGTTCCAGTAAGTCCTTGTCTTTGAATGATTTGAACGACACAGTGCCCTTATGATGCTGCACTGCCCTTTGGGATCAGGAGTAATAAGATGTATGCATCGTCAGAGCTGACATTAATGGGATAAATCACAGATCTGTCAGGGAGTCCTAAGTTGAAGCTTAGCCTTGTGCTATAAAGAGCGATCTCTTGTTTTTTTTTTCACAGCTTATAAGTGTGTCATGGATATGATTGTAGAGCACAATCCCATCTAATGACTGCAGAGCCTAATTAGTAAGTTTGTCTCATCAGAGAGAGTACCTAGACTGATAGTGGCGGTTTTGAAGACTTTACCTTTCTGATCAATATAGAATATTTTATGCCACTGTATTGTTAGATCTGACTCAAAATAATTGCCAGCCCATTAGCAATATACAGTATAAAGTCTCTCATATCCACATTTTAAATTATGGTTCTAAAAAGTGTTATAGTTCTATTCTATATTCTGTAAGTTAAAAATTAAAAAAAAAACCATCATGTCTCCATCGGTTTAACTTACAATTTCTTTCCTATTGCTGGTGTTAGACGAGGGATATGTTCAACATATGTCACTATAATGTGGTTTTCAACAAATTGTCAAATTTATACTGAGTGTTCCCAGTTTATTAAGGAGTTAGTAAGTTGTACTGACAATGCTTTTAATTAATTAAAATTAATGTTAAGAGTCAATCTGAGTCTCAACCAGATGCTCTTTCCCACAGAACAGAATCTAATCTAATTAACTCTCTTCTTTACTTGTGTATCTTTAGTGTGGCAATGGAGACAAAACCAACAGTTGGGCTTTGGGACACAAGCTTGCTGAATTAGGACCGTGAAACTGTGTTTGTGGGTCTATAGGAACTGAAAACTCACAGGGCTTTATAAATATTCTGGCCCACTCATGTGCAGTGCTGTGAAGTGGTGTGGATCCACACCTGATGATTGCTGTAAGCTCTGTCTCCAGGGAGGAGGGCTAGAGGGAAGCAGTGCATATCAGTAATGACTCTGGAGCACTGGGGTGTGAAAGAAAATGGGGTAGTGGTTTGGGGAAATCTGGGGTTATTCCCACTTTAAACATAAATTATCTAGCCAAAGGAATGTCAGTTTTATCTTGCTTATTGAGATGTTTGCATATGCTTTATAAGTCCTTGTAGCATTTGAGTCAGTGGATATACTGTAGTTTGATTTAACCTTTATACTGTAGAATATAGGAAACATGGCAACAAAATATGGTTAGAAAATTCATGACTAATTACTGTCTTTTAAATTCCTTTTACTCCTGTCAAAGTAATGTATACTGTACACACAAATGAGGGTGGTTTGAGGGGTAAGCAGGACAATATTTTTGTATTCCATTGCAAAGATTTCTATAATAAAATTAATCTTAGGTTCTCACCTATTTCCTATACTTTGTGTCCTTTAAGCTTATTTATATGGTTATTTATATATTTACAAAGTAACTTTCCACATTGCTGACATTGAATGATAAAACCCATACTTATAGAAGTGTAGTCGGTTTGCTGTTTTTTTTTTTGTGGTGTTTTTGTTCTTATCCAGTTCAACTTGTCAACCATATTGCATAGTTCCTACAGGTGAAAAAGCAGCTGTTTTCTAATGGTTTATTTTAAATTAATACAAGAAAATTAGGAAAAGCTGAAAATATGAGGGGGGAGGACATTTGGTCCATCTAACTTGTTTAGTTGCTAGCAGCTTCTGATTTCCATATTTTGTTTCTTCTAAAACAGATTGAATATCCTTTTAATTTTGATCCTCTGAATTGTCATAACCCAAGACTACTGACTAGAGGGCTTGTGGGTTCAGATTCTAGTAGGGTGCTGCCTCTGTACCCTTGAGCAAGAGACGCTTTTCTAATTGCTCCAAGAAATGCTCTACTGAGTGAACTGTTATTCAGATTGCCAGTTTAAATAAGAATGTGTCCTTGATCAATGTTCTTTGGTAATATTAAACAGAACAGGATTTTTTTAAGTGGCAAATATAGTTAATATTTTCATAGTGAAAACAGTAGAGGCTATTCCTTCCGTTCTTTGTAAAATGGGGGAAAAGGCATGTTTTAAGTGGCAATTTAAATGGCTAAATAAGCTGTTTGGTATAAGTTTGTTTTATGTTTTAAAATCTGCTTCTCATCCACTGGCATGTATGTGCAGTTTTCTTTTACTGGACCTCTGTTCTCTGTAATTCAATGTCCATTAGAGCAATGCAGTAGCATTGCATCATACTTTTTAGATGGTGCTGTAAGACATTTCCATGAGCTTAATGTTCTAGATGGCTTTTGCACAGTACATTACAATTGTTAAGCTGGTTCAGGATTTGATTTGCATACTTTATCAAGTTGGTTGTTTTTCTCTGTTAGTAGGACCATATTAGTCTTGCTTAAAATATTTACTTAATAAGATTTATATACGGTTTAATATCCACTTACTTTCTATCGTTTTAGCCCAGCCTTACAGTTTACAGTGGGCTTTAAATTTGTTGGATTCGTAAAATGGCTCGGCGAGGTGGGAAAATTGTTTTTCTGCCGATGAGTAAATCTTTTTGTAGTAAATACCTTGTGCCCCCTTGCTTGGTAGTGAGGATGGTCTTCAAGCCTTTCATGCCTTTAATTACAGGCAGAGGGCGAAAACGAAGTGAACAACGAGCTGGCAAATCGCATGTCCCTCTTCTACGCTGAAGCCACACCTATGCTGAAAACATTAAGCGATGCCACAACAAAATTTGTGTCCGAGGTAAGTGCAACCAAGTGCAAGTAACGGGTGCTTACAGCAGAGCTAATATTGTTTTTGAAATTGAGTTTTTACCCAGTTTTCTCTGTCCCTCTACCATGCACCATGCTTTGTAAACCCACATTTTTTCTTTGTAACAAGGAGTCCATCCTTTCTGAAGGCAGAGCATACAGTGATGGTCAGGGTTCTGGTGCGTTACAGGATGGATGTGGGCACAAGCTCTTTGTGTCGCCTGCCTTACGGAGAGTTGCTTTACCTTGACTGCCAGCATAGCTGGGTGGGCAGCCTGCTGTGTATCTCTATCCAGTGGTGGTCTTGTGCTCCACTTCAATGTGGCTTCAATGCCAAAGTTCCAATCCAGTGTGTCACTTAGATTCATGAAGGCTATTAACTTCTTTTTTTTTACCCTAGCTCTCTTATTTGCCTGTAGTCAGTTTCATTTTTTTTTTAGTATGAAGTTCGAGTTTCAGTTTGAGATGCCCATAGATCTTGGCTATATTCACCTTGCTCTTTTTTTTTCCAGACACTATACTGGTTTTCTTTACTGTCTCATCAAAGATTGCATGGAATTTGTAAATGATTAGGATGGGTTAGAGTATTTCACAGTTATTTTATTTTTGAGTATTTTACATTTCACATGTTTCTAATACTGGACACCATTACTGTGACCTTATTCAATGAAACTGAGTTCTTCAAGTTGAAAATCGACAAGGCCTGAGAACATTGAAGCTCACATTATCTTTGCTACTTGCACACCTTTATTTTCTAAAGAATGTGTTGTTTGCTATTATATACTGTATATATTTTTTTATTTTGTTTTACTAAATATGACTTCCATTACCAGATATCAGCTTGTGAATTTTGAACAGTTTCTTCAGCGTGCTGGATATGTCCTATAATCTTATTCTTGGTCATTTTTGTATTTTAACAGAACAAGAACTTACCTATCGAGAATACCACAGACTGTTTAAGCACAATGGCAAGTGTATGCAAAGTCATGCTGGAAACACCGTAAGTCGTTTTTCTGTTTTTAAAAATACTTTTCTGTTTTTAAAAAAGGATGAAAGGGGAGGATGTCCTTTTAGCCTTAGTGTATAATGCTAAGAGAGTTAACCTCATGCCTGATTTAAATGAAAGAAAAATACTTCTTACGTTTTACCATACTGTTCTTCTCCCTGCATACATGAGACTATATACAGTATACCTACTCATCTTTTACTACTAGCTGTATTAATTCAGTTGGCTTTCATCTTTTTTTCATCTAAATACATCCTTTCATGCAGAAAAGGCTAATAATTCTTTATGAGCAAAATGTTAAAGAATGCAGTGCATACAGTACATTAAAAAGTCCATACTGGAATAGTTTGTTTTTATAAAAACTATAATGTGTTTTAAACAATTTTTGTAAGTAGCTTTCCACTTACTATTAATATAAAACTAGTCAGTCACTTCTATTTTAATCCTTCATATTCTCTTTATCGTGTTAAATTTCAAATGCAATGAAAGAGCAAATATTGTGGAACATATGGCATTGCTGAAAATGTTCAGTATGTGTTAAACAACAATATGGAAAAACAGAGAAGTGGTTAGAAAGAAAATTACTGGGTCACTTGTATGAGCCCTCAGGTCATGCCAGAGCAGTCCCAAGTCATTGCCCATCCATTGCTTATTAGGAGCAAGCTGCCCCTCCCTCCATGTATCTGAAATTGATACCCAGGTTTTTCAAGAAAGGACTTTGATCTGTTAACTACTAACTACCAAATACTAGACTCGATGAGCCAATTGGCCTCTTGTCATTTGTAACTTTCTTGTGTTCTTGTTGTCCACACTTGGGCAACCAGTTGAAGTGCCGTGTCCCTGCATGTGGACATGAGTTTTTAACGGCCAAGTCTGCTGACGATCCTATTACCAGCACTTCTTTCCTTCTGTGAGCCAACACTTTTCAATCTGGCTGTATTGTTAGCCAACATGTATTCTATGAATTGCTCTAAAAAATCAGGCCACTATATTTGCAAGAGCTGGAGTTTCTATATTTTAAATGTGGGGAAGTTCTGCGTGGAGGTACTGCCTCCATATTCTAGTGCTAAAGCTGTCATTATCAGCTCTAGCTCAACATTGTGTTTTTTTTTTTAATATTGCAATTAGTATAGTACACGAAAAGATGGAGTCATTAAAGAGCAATGTAAAATATCTCTATAGCACCATAACCTGACACAGGAAAATTCTACATATAACTCATCAGGCTTGAGACCTGCGTGTTGATCTGGTAATTCTCTTACTTCAGGTTCTCCATCTGGTATTTTGTGGCTTTTCTCCGTTTCATTCAGTTGTGTTGTGATTCTGTGAGTTTTCAACAGAGACCAGCGTCCTGGTACTGACCGCTTTCTGACTTGTTTCCTCTGTCTTGCCAGGGAGTACCGCAGCAGGTTTGCGAGTGAAGAGACGGCGTCGTTCTGCCTCAGGGTCATGGTGGGAGTGATTATACTCTACGATTACGTACATCCCGTCGGAGCGTTCGCGAAGACCTCAAAAATCGATGTAAGCTCCCCCATACTGCTTGTGTACCACAAATCGGACTAGCAGCTGTATGACATCCAATGAGAGTATTCTGAAAATAAGACCATCTTTTTTTTTTCCAATGTTAGATGAAAGGATGCATCAAAGTACTCAAAGACCAGCCTCCGAACAGCGTAGAAGGCCTTCTCAATGCTCTCAGGTATGTGGCGTTTCTTGCCGTTTGTAGAGGAATAACCCACCCTTGAAAATGCCACCCATAACCATCGTTGGTCACATTGTTTTTGTCTTGAAATCAGTGTTCTGGTCAATATTCTGCTTAGAAACAAGTTGCCCTAGCATTTACGTCAGGACTGTCTAGCTCACTGTGAAATCTTTTTTTTCCTTGTTTACTTCTTCTTTTCGTTTCCATGTTTTTGTCTGAACAGAGGTAGTGTTCCCTTGCAAGAGAGGGACCTGGGAAAAGTTAAGATCTAGAACTGTATTCCCTGATGACCACTCTAACATCACATAGTGTCTGGATTCTTTCTTTTCCTGCCTTCTCTGTAACTAAGTACCACTATTAAGCAGACCTATTCTCTTTATCTTAATAAAGTTGACATGAAGCAGCTTGTTACCATGCGTGTCCGTGTTAGTGTTATTCCTGAATACATTTATGTTTTCATGTCTCTTACGGTTAGATCTTTTGTTTTTTCCCCAATTCAGGACTATTCTTTGAAATGTGATTATTCCAAAAATTGCAACTATGCATACAGGATGCATTTGTGCAGCTGTGCATAAATAATGACATGTAATCAACTGCCTTTCCCCATGTGTTAGTGGATAATTTCAAATAGCCCGGGATCCATTCCTGTCTGAGTACCTTCTGTGTGGAGTTTGCATGTTCCTTTGGCTGTGTTTTTTTCCGGTGCTCCAGTTTCCTCTAACCTCCCATTCCCATAGAAATACTGGCTAGGTTAGTCTGTGAGTTGTCCCTGTGTGCCCATTCATGCCTTCCCTGCCCCTTGTTAAGATGCATCCTGTACAGGGTTCCCTGTGCTTCCAGGATAGGCTCTGGGTCACTGTTGCCCTTACCAGCAATAAGTGGTATTTTGATCATGAATGGATGGATGATTCCACATCTGAAGGGCTGGAGGGTTGAAATATGCGGTTCATAGAAAATATAGTTCTGTGTTTGTTGGCTGTTGTTGTTATCTTGTTACATCTTGTCTTAATACTTTACTGTCTTGAAGAAAAGCTTTTTCAGATGCAAGGCTTTACAGTCAGCAAAGCATTACAAATCTGTACATATTTGTCATTTGTCCAAAAATGCATTTTTGAAGCTTTCTTAGTTTTAACAGTGTTAAAGAAACGGATCAGAACACCTTTGCAAAGACATTAAGTGCAGTTTCTCTTGCCTAGGTACACAACAAAGCATTTGAACGATGAGACTACCTCCAAGCAAATTAAGGCCATGTTGCAATAACACAGATCACTGAGACTTGAGCTGGCGACACATGGCATTTGGGAGACAGTATTCTCAAATGATGGAGATGCACAGAATGTTTTAAAAACAAAAAGAAAATGTTTAAAAATTTAGTAATGCAAACGCTTTGCCCTCTTTTATAAGAAAATAATGTTCCCGCTATAAAAAATAAGCTGTCTTCTTTTTCTGTGCCAAAATCTTGTACGAAAAAAGAAAAAAAATTGCTGAAAATGGTTTTTATGTTTCTGAAAGGCCATACAACAGATGGCAGCTATAAATGCATACTGTTCTGGGGTTTTGTCTTTGTGAGGGGGGAAGTAATTTGACTTGAAAATTTAAAAAAGATATTATTTTTGTCTGAACTAATATTTAATATTGCTTCTTCTGCATGACAGAATTGCCTCTTTCTGCTATTTAAGAACTAATACTTTTTTTGATTTTCTGTTTCTGCTTGATTGTGTGAACCATTGAGGAAAAATGTTTAAATTATGTTTTGTTGTAAAAAAAAAAGGTACCCAGCACAATGGAACTCAAAGATTAAAAATAGTACTGTTTATGTTTGAGATTTTTTTTTATTATTTTTTATAAGTTGTTTTGGACCTTTTTTTGTATGCGTGTGTTGTAATTTTCTTTCATTTGGAAAAACTAACTTTAAAACTGTGATGTGTGCGTAACAACGTGGATGCATGTAAATGTACAACGAATGGCTGTTGGACAAAATAAAAAAAATGGCTTTTCTTTTTCTAATGGTTGTTTACGGACATCACTGGCATGACGTCTCTAAATCAAGTTCAACTCAAAGATCCTGGATCTAGCCCAGGACTATTAAAACCTAATAGTAGTTAAACCCTCATTCAGATTCCATAGTCCAGACACTGACTCCCAGAAGCCTGGCTTTTACTGCACATTAGTCTGCTGTGACCAGGGTTCTCCAAACCGCAACGTGATTGGCTGAGAGCTACTGAAGTGGGAAGGGCTTGAGTGGATCAGAACTTCCCTGCATTCCTGTGCATCAGCAATCCCAGAGCAGGCAACGGCGAGAATGCAGAGATGTTGGCTATAGCTTCATGGCTTCTACAGTTGGGTCGAATGCACCCTGCAGCTCATGGCAGATCCAGAATGAGTAGTTCAGACAGTGTGCACATCAGAGGAGTGCTTGCACAAGGTCTCGCTCCACTTGTGCTGTTTTGGAGCGTGTAGTGGTGAGCTGATGAATGATTTAAAAGGTATGAAATCTATTATATGCCCATTTGAGATTTAAAAGGATATTCCAAATAGTATTAGACCTGTGATGTTCTGCTAGAGGAGCCCGAGCAGGGGAAACTTTGTTCCAGCGTGAGATTTACGTTATTGTACTGTGCCTTTCAACAGTATTAAGTTTTCAGTTTTTTTTGTACTTTAAAACTTGCAGTCATGACAGTGTAGAGCTGACAAACTGTGTAGAGCCCACTCCTGACATTTAAAGCAAATAAAAAAAGTAAATAAATAATATGAAAGAAGCATGGAAGAGACTTAATTGAATTTTCTATAGCAAACCTAAATTAATTTCAACCTAAAATATTGTTTGAGATTAAACCTAATTAAGTCCTAATAGAAAAAGCTAAACCAATTAAACAAATGACACAAAACGTTAATATTTCGACATTTCATCTGACCTCAAATGATGAAACATCAGTATGTGACAAAGTGGATTCAGTAACTGGTGGAACTCCCTTAAGCAGCAATAACTAGCTAAACATTTTCTGTAACCATTGATCAGTCTCTTGCATTGGTTTGGAGTTCTTTTGGCTCATTCCTTATTGCAGATCCCCTTCACCTCTGTGACATTTAGGGGCCACCTTGAATGGACAGTTTGTTTAAGGTCCTTCTACAACATTGTGATGGACTTTAGGTCTAGTCTTTGACTAGGCCATTGTAAAAAAGTTCTGCAGCCATTGTTTTGTAGAGCTGTTTGTATGTTTAGAATGCACATACAGAGGGCCTGATGTCTCTAGACTAGAATCCTCTGGATTCATGGTTGTGTCAATGATGGCAAGCAAAGCAGCCTTAAACCATGCTTGACAGTTGGGATAGGGTAGTGATGTTTGAAAGCAGCGTTTTTGGTTTTTGCCAAAGAGTACCACTCCCGTTCGGTCCTTGAATAACAATGGCCTTGAGTCATTGATCAATCATGAACAGTCACATTAGTCAAGATCATAGTAGCCTGCAGTTCCTTGGGGGTTACTCTGATATTCTTTGTAACTTTTCTTAATGATTTTCTTTTTTGTTCTTGGAGAGATTTTAGGTAAGGTAAGGCGACCACAGTGACTGGTCTTTAACATTCTCCATTTGTCTGACAGTGGGTTGGTGGATCCCCAAATCCTTTTTGTAACTCTTTCTGGACTGATGAGCGGCAGGGTTACTTTTTCTGAGGTCCTCAGAGATTCCCTTAGATTGTGGCAAGACTTGTTACTGCACACCTGTGTGGTGAAGACCAAACTTATTATGTTTCTGATCTTTATATGGAATATAAAATATTTATATATAAACCTTCCAAACTCAGCCCCCTACCTAATTTACCCAATTATTTAAAAACCTGATTCTGATTAAAGCCTTAATTGAGCTAATGCAATTGGGGGATTCAGTTCACTTACTTATTCACATCTTGTACCTGAATTACTCATTGTTTAAAATTTATAATTTTGTTTCAAAAGATGTGGAATTGGTTACTGCCGTATAAACCCTATTAGATGTTAACATAGTCTTCTTAGCTCTGGGGTTCAAATTTTTTTGTCTCAATGTAGGTGCACAACATTATGTTAAGGAGCCACATGATTAGTTGAATATTCCTGTGAGCACAATCTACTTAAATCACCAAGAATTGGAAGACATATTGTGACAGCCAGACACTGCTCAGACCAGGCTGTCAAAATGAGCAACTGGGAAAGGAAGAAACTGGTTAGGACAACTACTATGATGTCACTGACAACTTTGAAAGAGCTACAGAGTTCACTGGCTGAGATGGGAGAAATTCTGCATCAGTCAACAAGTCACACCTCCAAGCCCCACCAAGGCTTATCCTCAGTAAGGACTGGAAAACTTGATATGTTTCAAGGATAAATGGATGTAACAGCACAGGCAAATGCGAAAGGAAACCCTGTTTTCCTGATTTTAGAATAAGTGAATGCCCTTGAGCTGCCAGTCTATTTCCGACTTGAATCCTACTGAGAATCTGTGGACTTGAAACCTGCTGTCCATAAACAATTCCCACTTAACGCGAGAGAGCTTAAGCAAGTAGATGGTAGAGGCTTATCCAAAGAGACTTATGGCTGGAGTTAACCACTAAAGCAAGTTCATGGTTTTGAATACTTATTCAATCAATATAGTTCAGTTTCTTCTGTTTAGATTTTGCACATTTACTGTAACATCAAGTCTGTAGCTTGAGTGTTCATGTTTTGAAAAAATTGTGAATGCATCATTCACATTATACACTTCTGAGATACATGGTGTGTGGGGAAATCTCATGAGAATAATTTTATTAAAAACTTGTTATAATCATGACACAGATGCCATGACCAGAAAGTTTGAATAGGTAGCAGCAATTTGAATATGTCTTCACAATTACACCAATAGCTTGACAGTGATTTTTATCTTCCGATTCAATTATGGAGGTTTTATGAGAGTTTTCTCATCAAATTGTCATCAAATCCATCAAATTTTCAGGTGACAACCTGAACTGAAACTGTTTTGGACTGTTAAGGATTATGTTCTACAATGAGGTTCATTGCTTACCTTAAAAACTCCAGTAGATGTCACTGTTACTCTCTAGAAGATGTTTTCATGTGCAATGTACTGTATATTTAAATTGGCTTTGTAATACTCTCTCCCCTGGACCAGGCTCAGTAATTACCAGAACCATTTACAACTCCAAACTGGAAATGTTAACTGATACAAACTAAATCTTGATATTTCTAGTTTTCATTTTGTTATTTATTTTTTATTCATTGAAAGTAGGATGCCATTAATTCTCCTTCTTGGATGTCATAAAAATACAGCCTGTACAGAGAAAAAAAAGATTTGAAAGGGATATGTATGGTTTTCAATGACCTCACTAGAAAATACTGATGAATAATGATTTGGTAATGCATTTTAATTATTACATCTTACCTCTTAAAAAGAACAGATACAAAAATACTAATATATGGAATACTAATACTGCTATTACTTCCTGTTATGTAAAAATGTTACATTACCATGCTCATCATTTCAGTTTTCCAAAGTATTAAAAAGAGAAATTTGAATCAATTTTGAGATAAGTTGTGTAGTCTTTTCTCCACTTTTATTTATCAAAATAAGCTATATTAAGTCTGCTAAATTTGTATTCATCTGTGTGGCCACAGAAGAGCAGTCATCAGATTCTTAGCACTCAAAACAGGCCTGTTAAACACAGCACTAAAAAGGAATTTCATAAAAAATGTATACAATTTTTATTTCCAAACTGCCTGGCTTACACGAACTAACCCTTTTTAACCTCATTTGCTGTTTTGTTTAATTCAATATAATTCATTTACCCCTAATCTTCTTTTATGTTAAAAATGTTTAATTTCTTTTCCTTCTTTTCCCACATCCCGCTATTACTTCAGATTCAAAGAATCCTGAGAACAATGAAACCCCTCTCTGTTCCTCCCTTGGCTTCCTCCCTCTCTCCGGCGATCTCTTCATCTGAGTCAATGCTGAGTAACTTTAACAGCTGGCAGAAAGATGGCCGATATTCCATCTCTAGGAAGTGTTCAGCACTCACAGCAAAAACCACTCAGCCTGGTGGAATGTTGGGCTCCTGTCCATTCTACTGGCTGCCTCTGGTCAGCTGATGGTGCTTTAAAGAAAAACAAGAAATGTTTCCTCTTTCCATTTAATACCTGAAAAAGGCTTGTGGAGAGAGCCATGATACATTCCACTTTCCTGTATATCTTTGATTTGATGAAGCCAAGGCATACTTTGTCTGTCTGAAATGTTGAAACAGACAAGGTTTAACAGCTCCTCTCTGATCAGAGTAAACCTTTCTTCTGTGTGCACACGTTTGAAATGCAGACTGTCATTCTTTAGTGTGAATATGTCCTGGGGGTTCCTTTCATATTCTGTTTTTTCTGCATACATTCTTAGGAAGTATTCCTAAGTGTTTTTTACATTTCCAGATAGTCACTGCAGACATACAAACAGAAGTCTGAGAATTTGTGTATTATTTCCAAGGTACAATTCAACACAATGTCGAACGTCATACAGTGGTGCCATGCAGACTCTGGTTTTTAAAATAAAGCATTTTTTAAAATATTAAAGTGTTCAGAGGGTGTGTTTTCATAGTGCAGATACGGCCCATTTTTTTCTCTCCCTCCCTTGTCAGTGTTCTTTCACATGGTTAGTTTTTAATAAATATTGCTTTACTTACATTCAGAGTGTCAGGTAAAATAGCCTAACGCCCTTTTTTTGGCCAAAATCTCTGGCTGGCAAAACATATTTGAATACACTTTTGAGAATGTAATTATAAGTAGCCTGTCATCTTGGGACAATGTTTTTCAGGGTCTTTTCTCCCTGCTTGATTTTCCAGAAAAAAAATGTTAAATGTTATTTTGAGAACAACCAAATTAATTCCGCTAAGATCTCAAAGGAATGTCTCATAGACAGACTAATGAGACAGAATATCATTTGTCTTGTACACAGAAAACTGTGAACTTGATTCACATTCTCAGAATCCTGAGAGGTAAATATGAAGTCAACCCAAGGGATCTTTTTTCAGATCTCGATCATAATTTTAAGGACTGGTGGAAATGGTGCCATGCAGTCTCTCCCACCATTCCTACTGTTACCAACCTAACTGAAGTTATACTGTTGGAATGGGACTGGGCTGCCAGTATTTCAGAGCTTTGGAATAAATGCCAGATCCTGTTCAAGATCCACAGATGTCCAGCAAGTCATTGGGTAAAAGCTCCTGATGGTTTAGAATGTCAGTGTAAATCACAGACTACATTTAAAAAAAAACCATTGAGCTTTCTTCAGACCTTAGTTAGATACTTGTCTGTTGAAGTATAAATGCAGAATTTGTAAGAGTCCTGTTTGGCATGTTGTCCTATTTGGATTTGCTATGGCACATTTTTTTCTTGTTTCTTGTTTCCCAGATCAGATTCTAAGTGGCTCTCGGAGGTTTCTGTCATTTAAATGCAAAGTTTAGAATGACCTCCATGTTAGAATACCTCTTTTCACAGTTTCCCTAGTACAAGCGTAAAGCACAATCTGAGCAGTTGTGTGTGGCTTCTGCTCAGCTCCCGATTTTCAAAAATGTGTCAAATTTGCCAAAAGCATTAATGATGAACAAAAATTACTTCATACAAATTAATTTTTTTTTCCCATTTGATTTCTCCCTATATGTGATATGGTGTTTTTATAATTGTTATCAGTTGATTCAGCTTGCAATTTTCCCATGTGGCAGACTATAAGTGCAAATTGTTTTCTTCTGAAGAGGCTCCTTTGAGCTGCATGAAATCAAAGACACAGAGCTGGAAGCGTGATGCCATTTTTATTAGAGAATAGTACTACTGTACAGCCTTAAATCTCCTTTTTACAGAACACGTTTAATTAATGTTGTCATTTTAACAGTATCTAGAGAAAGGGCTCCTGGAGTGACTCCAGCTATGGAAACATAGATGAGACTAACTCCATCCTTTTAGCCTGTAACAATTAAGACTTCCTGTAGGTGTGACTAACTTTTTAATTAAAACATTTGCAAAAAAAAATATTTGAAACTCAATTGAGGAGTTTGGCTGTTTTGGCCAAAGATTCTTAATGTGGTTCTTGAAACAAGCTACAAAACTGAATGCGGAAGCAGGCCTGTATAAGTAGGCTTAATGAAACTTAAAGCAAAAGTCACTGTTTAGTGCTGCTGTGTCCATCTGGGGTGGACTTGGCTTGGCTCAGCACACATGAGTGACCTATTTTGTTTGTCAGGTGTCTTAGGTTGTGGGCTTTATCATTAGCATCTGTCTGTTTGTTAGCTTCCACTGAAGCCCTGCTAGTTGCCAACGTAGGGAAAATTTACTTTTAAGTGTAGCTTGTTGCAGTAACTACTTTAATGCATAATTACATTTTTAAATGAAAACATTGGGGGAAAATTGCTCTGAAGAGTTGTGCCTTGCCTTAACAGTGCCTTGCAAACAAATTTTCTCTCTTCCAGCGATGTCCCGTTTGATTGCACACTTTTATGTTTGAATGTCAGAAAAACTGCGTTGATAATACAGTAGATTGATTACATATTGCATAAGCATTCATCCACTTTCCTATTCCAAACCTGAATGGCTTCAGTGCAGCTTTACTTTTTCCAATTACTTTGACGAGTCGTACAGTTAGTTAAGAGGTTAAGATCAGGTTGTTTCTTCAAACGGAGCATCTGGACAAGGAGGAAACTGTTTAGGAATGCCACTGTGAGTTCAATGTGTGAGATGGGAGAAAATGTCAATGGGTAAAAAAATGTCCCAGTAGCTCCACAAAACTGGTCTGTAAGGCAGAGGGACAATCCGATCTCAAATCCCCCATGGTGCTTACAACAAAGCATTTAAAAGGGATTTGGCAAACTTGTGGCAAAATGTTTTTGGATCAGATGAGACAGAAATGGAACTTTTTGGCCAAAATGTAAAGTGTTAAATGTGGCTGAAACCCAACACAGTACATCACTAAGTCAACATCATCCTGACTGCGTGCTTTAAGGTGGCATTATGTTATTGGCCTGCTCTTCATGAACACAGACTGGAAAGCTTGTCATAGTTGAGGGGAAAATGGATAAAGCAAATGTCGAATAAATCTTAGAGGAAACCTATTTCAATATCCTAAAACTGGAATGAAATTCACTTTGAGTAGCCCAGTCAAAGTCCTGCCTTGAATCCAATGGAAATTCTATGGCAAGACTGGAAAATTGCTGCCCATCAACAATTCCCTATTATCTTGACAAAGCTTGACTCATGTACTATAGGTAAGTACTTATACATTCAACATATTTGGCTATTATTAGTTATTATTATCACAAAATACATTTCTAAAACAACAAAACAGGACATTATTGGAAGGGAATACTTCCAGCGGAATACTTTCACAAGGCACTCTTGATCACCATAATTGACTTTTTCATTATTTTTCACTAGCATTTTAATAAAGTAAACTCTTAGTCTCTTAACTTGTTACTGTGATGGATTACTTCATGAGTCACGATCCCAGGTTTTGGAGGCAATATGTGTAATGTCTCCTCTGAACTGCCACATAGGTTGCTGTGGTAAGTTGAGTGGCTTTTCCACATAGGTGTACAGTAAACCAATGGGAATTACTCTTTAAAAAACTTTGGAGTTCTTAAGATGCTACTTGTCTGAGCTATTCCTCTAAATGATTTGTTTGCAAAGTTGTAATACCAGTAAAAAATGCCCGGAAACTCTCCCTATTTCCTGAGAAATATTTACAACAGTACAAAAAGTCTGCTAAACATTTGTTTTCAAAATAGGCAAAAATTAACAATGATCTGCAGTTTTCCGAATGCATTTTTTTGAATTAAGATACATTTCTTCCTGTTTCCTTTACAATTATAGAAATAATTGAAACCTTGAAAGGACATTAAAGCGGCAGAGACAAAACCCAATTTCCCAAATAAAAAAAAGCTTCTAGGCCTCATTAGCCACTGTAATACCAATCTTTTGAATTTGTATCAAAGTGTTAAAAAAGGCAAGACCTTCACACTCGCATGTTCTCAGATCCAGGTCACTGTTTCCTGTCTGCTTTGGTGGGTAATAACGTGATGAATAAAACAGGAAATGACCACAGGGAACTGCTGTATGAGACACCGGATGTGAACTTCAGATTTCCTGTTAAGATGTTTGGAAGCCATCCCAAGGCAAATCTGCTTCCAGCTCGTCTCCAGTTGCATGGAATTTTCTTACTGTTCATTCCTTCTCTTTATTTGTGTGTGTGTGTGGTGGGGGCAGCATAACAATACATCCTGCTTTACACAAAATCTAAAATCAGTCTTGAATGTCTGAAATCTCTGACTAATGAGTGACACAGTCCAACTGCTACGTATTATTTGTAGCATTCAGAGTGCCAAGTTAAAAGAGTCACACATTACGTCTAGTGTTTGTGGTGGGTAAACATACAGTAATTGACTTTGTTTTTTGTAAAAGGTGATTAGTTTTGCTGGAAATTCTATGAAAAAAAGTTATGTTCTGCAAATGTACCGATTGTGCATTTTGGTCAGATTATAATATCATGTACAAAAGAAGTACATCTGGAGATAATATTTTCTTTAGAGCGCAGCGTAGTGAAAAATTCCAGTTTGCACAGTAATTGATATTTAATAATAATACACGGTGAATACAATTGAATACAATACACTGTGTTGAAAACAAAATGGCACAAACACATTGTTGTTCTTTAGTCTTTTATTAATTATGTGCTGCACATGCTGGTCCCTTCTTTCGCCAAGGCAGAAGAATTTGTATTTGGTAAGCATTACAGAAGCCACCACTTTCATTGACCTTCAGCAAAATCCAGGAACAAATGTTTTGCATCAGCCTGTGTGGGTTCTGTTGTACTTCATTCCACCAGTGACGGAGTGTGAGGCACAGCCCCTGATACGCTTCTTGGCCACGGTGGTTCTTGGGAAACCAGAAATTACCTTTATGACTCCCTTGTGTGTCATGGCTCGGCGGTTGATCTTTAGATGTAGAGGAGGTCTTCCAGTACAGTTTTTTTTTTTAAATGGAGATGTTTGTTTTGGCATTTTCTGTAGGAAGGGAGAATTATGATCAGTCTTAACCCGTTTCTAACTTTTTATCACTACTGCTCCTATTACTGTAGTACTGTCTGTGAATGCACAACACAAGAAAAAAAAGGTCTGTTTTCCCTTTTTTTTGAGGAACTGTATATACAAAGATGTGCCAGAACTTGTGGGTTGTAAGTTCAGAAAAGCAGTACCAACACTTTTACTTTCACAACAAAGGAGAAACAGAGTGAAACTCTGGAAAGTTAATATTTATTTATTGGGAAATGACAGTTTTGTTCAGTATGTCATTTGTAATCCTGCTTTTTTATGCCTTGTCTAATTCTAAGAAGCTTCTCTGATTGGTTAGTATTCTGCTTTCACTTCATAATGTCATTGAACTGCAGAAATAGTTTTTCCCTTTTCCCTTAAGATGGGAATTTAACCATTTGTCCTAATTCTTGCAGCTATCACTTTTTTCTGTCATTGACATTATGGTCTGCCTTAAATGTATTCAAGAGAATATGTATAAACCATTTACAGTATTTTCCTTAGTCATCTGCTGTATTCTTTAACAGATTACAAAAACAGCTTGCCTTAATAATAAACTTTCACACTTTTTTTGTTAATTACATTCATACAATTATAGTGCAACAAGTGACATTCGAAATGATGTTTTTTCCTGTGATTGCACCCTTCATTATTACACCAAGTTATTTTTTTTTCCCCGAACATTGCCTGCTTTGTGCTATATAGTTTATTTTAACTTGTCATTTGAAGTCTGTGCAAATTCATGCCAGCTGGCAATTTAAAACATATACATTTATAAATTAATTCTCTTGGGCAAACTGCCCAACCTACAGTAAATGAATTCGGTTTTACAATTGTCTTTTAAATTTGAGATGAGCTGTTTCATAGGCAGAAGTCAGCCAGAATACCTTTACTTCATGTTCTTCTAAGCTGTACTGCATTGCAGTGGTAAGCCCCAATTGTGCTAGAATAGCTTAACATACAGCAAACAAGATTCATCTCTAGAGGGCAAAGGAGATTTTGGCCCATCTATGCTTAGCCAATTCTAATACTCTCTAGCTGTGAAAATCCTTTGAGATTAAACTACATGATACCATTATCATTTAGGGAGCTGTCTAGTGATATATTGATTAGACTTGCAGAACTTCACTTACACTGAAGAATGTAGATGATGCTGAGAACATCGTGACCTCCTTGCACCTAGCTTGGCTTTTCAGAGGCTGTAATGGGAAAAGACACAGGGGACTAGAAATATGTCCCGACAGCCAAAAAGGATCAGAGATCTTCCACCCTGGTGCTAAATTATCTTAAAAGTCTTCTTTTTGGTCACACTCTAATTCTGAATATGCCTTTCACATGGCACCATTAATCAGAGTAATGAAGAGGCTTTCAGCATTTGGCTTTTGTCACAGGTTCTCCTTTTTTTTTGGGAATGTAGCATTTCAAATTAACTGCAAAAAGCGCCTGTGCATTGCATTCCTGGCAAAATGAAAGTGAGATGGGATATGAAGTTGTTTATTCATACCTAAAGCAGTGTTATTTAGATCATTAATGTGAAATATTAATATTTTTAATATAATTAATACATTTATATCCCAGTGGCTTGGTGCTCTATGCTTTGTTTTGTGCTCAATTCTGGGCTGGAAAACCTTCTGTGGGGGAGTTGCATGTTCCTGTTATTCTCAATTAGATCCTCCAGATGCTACAGTGTGCTCCCAATTTGCAAATACCTGCTGTTGAGAATAATGGGAGCCTCTAAAATGTCCTTGTGTGCTTGAGCTTACTGTATGTGTGCATACCCCACAGGACATCATTCTCCATTAGTTCCTAAGCTTATTAGGATAGAAAAAAGGTTGCCCTAACAAATTTGTTTCTTATCATGGATGCATTGTTTTTGAGTCTGCATGGTCTGTTGATTCTATTTCCTATCAATTACTGTTCATTTCTGGATTGTTTTTTACTCAGTTCTGTTTTCACCTTGCATGAAAAGAGGAAATTAAAACTTAACATCTGAATATCCTCCTTCCTTATAAAATGCAGTGCAGTTATGCTCGTGATTCCTTCTTCGGTTGATGAAATAAAAAAAAAACATTGACTATATTACTATTTAAGACAAAACATGTTGATGGGTTCTGATGTTTCTCAAATGTTTTTGTTAATGATTTCAATGGTCCAAATTGAATTGATAAAAAAAAACACAGGCTTTGAAGTTCACAAAGAAATTTCAGAGAGAAATGGTAAAAATGTGAAATGAACATTCTTGGTGAATCCTCCCAGACAGGTTGTTTACTTAAACTTTACTAAAATATGCACATTCCTTCACAAAATGGAAAGACAAAATGAATCTTTGAAAGTACCTTTTAACCAAAAAGACAAATGGTAAAAGGCTACTTGTCTGTAATATAAATTAATCTTGCTCTCTTTCCACATTTCCATATTTACATTAGAATATCCAAAGAAATGTAATTCTTAAGTTGCCTGCAGAAGGTTTTGTCTTGGACATCTTTAATAAACTTAAATTATAACCTGATCTGTCTATAAAGGTGGGCATTTAAAGGTGTTTGTAACATGTGACGTATGTTTTACATAAAGTATACATTACTTGTGTAATGTCTTAGCTCAGTACAGAGAAACTTAAATATCTTTATTTCTTAAGACATTATTTTATTATATAATTTTATTATACCATTGGACATACACCAGAGAAATCGACACCGTTATATTGTGCTTAAAACCAAGCACACAGCCCTCATGAAAAGAACCATTGAAAAAGATATTACCTAATGCCCTGGTTCTAAAATATGAGCATTCCAAAAATTTCATCCATTATGACAGGCACTTTCATGGAGCTATTGGTATAATTTATATGTAGCATTTTAGTTTATTCAGATTTGCTGGCTGTGCTCTCCCTGAGTCATGCTAAATCCCATGCAGCCCATTCTGAAATTAAATGATAGCCTTCTTACAAGATTTGACTAATGGAGATCCCTGCAGCTTTACTGACATTCCCACTAAATTGTGATAAATAGATAGGCCCCAGATAAGGCCCAGTTTAACACCAGCAGCCTTTATATCCCTCAGTGCCAGATGCTGCCAGCTGTTTTAATTCACCGTGGTTAAATAACAGAGGAACCAATTAGATATGGGTGCCTAGGGATATGAACTCATGGTGGTATCTGTCCCACGATTAAGTAACACCTACAGTACCTACCACATGTATATATTTAGAACAGGTCTCAAGCAGCTCCAAAACATGATTATGTATATTATTTATGTTTCATTCATTCACAGGACTACACAGAACATTTTAATAAGACCATTCCTAGTAAAGAAATTCTAAATTCTGCCTAGCATTCTGAACAGTGTAGAGCTGAGTTCATGCTGAAGGCCTGGAGGAACATTAAGCAAAAGAATCTTCCAGCTTGATTGTGTGCAGAGAGGTCTCCTCTCTACAAACCAAGGCCTTTGGCTTCTTGGTTTTGTACTGTGATTAGAGTATTTAACTGCTCTATTGGGCACATTTATGCAGTACAAGAGGTGGAAGAGGAGTATAGGGCAGTGTGTATGAATCCTAGGATATTTCACAGTAGTGGCAACAGAAGAGTATGATGGGGCATGGAACCCCCCAAAATGTAACCCCAGTACATTTTATGTACTGATTCATCAAAACAGCCTCTTGTGATCTACTGTAAGAACTGCTCTACATTAAACTGCATTTAATGAAGTGCAGATTCATCCATACAGCGTAGAACATAAGAACACAAGAAAGGTTACAAATGAACAGAAGCCATTGGCCCATCTAGCCCATATAGTTTGGAGTTAATAGATCGAAGGACCTCACCCAGCCATGAAAGAAACCCGAGCATTGGCTTCAGGGTAGCTCGCTCCCTGCTCCCACAATCCCTGACATCATTGATTTGAGCCTGGGCCATGTCATCAGCTGGCTGTGACCAAGATTAAGAGGTAGTGTCACACCATTTGGTTTGGGCTTAATTAGCCTTGGTATCCTCAGCCCGTTGTGCAAGATCCACATCTGAGATCCTCTTGGCACAAGTGAGCTTGCAGTGACATCAAGTGAAAGACTGTTTGCTCTCCTAAGAGCCACTCAGGAGTTTGCAGTGCAGCAATGAATGGCTTCCATCAGGATGGTACATAAGGGGGCTTTTGCATATGTTCAGTCTCTCAGTGCAACCTAGCAGTTTGGAAGAGTAACCAGAGTTAAGAGGTAAGAAATCCTAAATTAGAGGGATGCAAATGAGAGCATAATTGTAAAAATGATTGCCCAGATAAATAAGGAAAACATGCATGTTCTTGTATCTATGGGGAGTATCCCACATTTGGGGCCCTGGGTTCATTTCCTGGGGTGTGGAGTTTGTATGTTCTCCCTGTGTTGGTGTGGGTTTCCTCCTACAGTCCAAAAGCATACTAATAGGTTAGTTGGTTAATTTTCTGGGAAAATTGGCCCTAGTGTGGGTGTGTTGTGTCTGTCTGCCTTGCGATGGACTGGTGTCCCTTCCAGGGTGAATCCTGCCTTGCGCTCTTTGCTTGCCGCAATAAGCTCCAGCTCCCTTGCGACCCTGAATTGGATAAAGTGGTTAGAAAATGGATGGATGTATCTAAGGAGAGTGACGTATCTACTTCCCATATTCTCTAATACTATGTCATTTTTGTTTGCATACCTCTTGCATAACACTTGCAATTTGTTCCTTATTGTAATGGTATTAATCTGCTTTTCTTTGTATTTACACTTATAAAGTTGGCATAAATTGTCAATCTTCCTGGAATAAGAGCATCTGCTTAGCAAATGTACACTAACAACCCTTCTCCCTGTTGCAGCTCAAAGAGTCTCACAGGTTAGTTTAATGCAGAGGAGTCAGATTTCTATGTTTTGGAGCTGCATTAGCCTCTTCCTCTTCCCTTCTTGTGGATAAATGTTATGCAGCATGTACAACAATTAATCACACTATATCAATCACTGGCTTTAGTACATTGAATAAGTGTCTGTTGAATGGGCTGTGAATAACGTACAGTATCTCAAATACAGTATAACTGGGAAACTGCCATCAGACCTAGTGGAGTTTGCAGATTTTTATTGTGCCTAGTCCTGTAGCACTTTGGTTTTTGTTGTGCTTATTCATGCTTATTGCAGTCCTTCTTAAAGTTCTTTAACCTTTCCCCCCCATTATTGCAATCAATTCATTTAAGTTCAAAATTCCTAGCTTGCCCTGACACATCTTGAGGACCAGCATAAGACTGGACAAGCCCAACCTCGCATGTCAGCAGAGTTCTAGGAACTCTAGTTTTTTACAGTGTGGGTGTGAAAGCTCCTGTCAAAAGCAGAATGGCATGTGGGCCTAAGTCTTGCACAGCTGCAGTATATTGCCACATTGCACGCAGATATCCTGGTTGAGGCCTGTCCAACTGTAGATGCCATTTAACCTTGTTAGACAAGTGTATCTGCACCTGACAGGAATATTTGATTAACAGTCCAAGGTTGAACGGTTCCCAGTGTTCCTGCTGAGTCACTTGACAAAATTCCCATGACACTCACCAAATGAGAAAGTCTTGCACAGTTCTCCCCTGATGTGCCGGTGGACCTGCTTTTATTCTTTTTGCTAGTTAATATCTATATCATGTGCTTCATTTCAAGCGACCTAGTTATGTTTTTTTTAATAACCTTCATTGACCTTCTGGGTACCAAGGTGAACTATTGCATATAACAACTGGAGGCCTGTTGCCTCTAAATTTGGGAAAAACAGATGCTGCAGAAAAGGTTGAAAAGCAGTTTCCTTTAGACGGTAATAAAGATGTACTACAATACCAAAACGCTATTACTATACTGTGTCTTTTGGAAATTATAACATGCATTATTACCACAAAACCTGAATACAGTGGAACCTGAAAGACATGTGGCACACACTAGTTGTTGCATTTGATATGAAGAAAATTAAAATAAAGGTGAGAGACACCTCAGACACCTAGAATAGATAGCTGGGTCTGAGAATTGACCAGAGGGTTTGAATTTGGACTGGCATGTGCTGACAGAAGTGATAGATATCTTGAAATCTACAACAGTGTTGAGTTACTTGACACATGTGTTTAACAAATGCTATAGATGCTTGTGAAGTACCTTCTGGAATAATTCTAAAGAAGGGCTTCCATGTGACTCTGGGAGCCAGTTGCATTTTATTACACTGCATGAGAATTGTGTGGTCATTGTAAATCCACTCATTTAAGGATAAAGACTGAAAAGTGTCCCGTTCCTTGAACACATTTGTATAATATTTACATTTTTTCCCATTGTTAATATAATAGTCCTGTTTTATAAATCCATTGTTCAAATTATAACCCTTAACTGTGTTATGATCACCGTGCAATTACTTGGAACTAATCCTTTCAAAACTAATATGAGAGAGAGATGAACCATTGTGCAGTCCTACAGTACAGGACAAATTAGGGTCAGGGAAAGGAGTAACATTCAGCCATTTTCCCAGCAGTTCATGTTGATGAGCTTCTGGTCAGTGATTTATTGGTCTTGTATGTAAAGTAAAGAGATTAGAATGAATGTTATTTTAGAGAATACAGATTTTAATTAAGATATGCAAAGGTTTCACTTGATTATCATCATCTCATTATACAACATATTCGCCTGTAAGAGATCAAACCTGTTCGTGTCTTTTGAGTTAAATCAGTAATCAACAGTGTAATTAATGTGTTATTATAAAAATGAAATAAATTACAAATGGTATTAAAATTAGGTTACAGTATATACAGTAGTATCTTAGTATTGCAATTCACAGGCCGATACAAATTGCTGATGTTCGCTTTACTGCATATAGAGTATTTTGAAGTTCTAGTGTCAGTATATTAAGAAAAACAAAAATATCCATTCAAATAGATCAAAATAGATTCAAAAATATAATTTTTGAAAACAATCAAAGATTTCCGAAAGGACACATCGAAAAGATAGTGAAATTGAATAAGTGTTTATTAACAAAATTCATTAATATCCACAATTTTTGGTTGTGCAACCTCATAGCCACATTCATGTTATGGATAAGCTATGGGGCTCCAGTCATTTCCCTTGATTTTGTCAGTCTACTGTCAGAACACAGCACCAATAAGTTACTGCAGAAATATGTTTCTACAGAAAAGCACCACACCACACAGGTGTGCCATAATATTGAATAATTGTATATGTGGCAGGTGAATACTGTGAAACATTCTAAATGCTGAACATGCACTGTCAACATACAAAATATGTAAAAATTAATCTTTCGGAGGAAGATTAATTACAGTTGGATTTACCAAAGCTTATTTTGCACCTCAAAACCTTGTGTCTGTTCTCCTGAATCTATCTAACTTCTCCTAAGGTTTTTTAAGACCTCAGAACAATTAACTAGATGATTACAGAGGAAGTTGATGGCTGATAAAATGAACAAGAGATCTGCAGGTGGCAGCAAAGTTACATAGTAGGGCAAAGTATGAAAAACTGCCTCTTCCTTCGTTACATTTCCTTGCTTTCGTGATTAAAGTGAGCCCTTAGCGTAAAGTACTTTGTATGTTTAATCGTAGGGGAATATCCACCTGTATACAACCCTGCAAAAGCAATGCAGAGTTCAGAATATTTATTTACAGAATTATCACTGGTAGTCAAAAGCATGTCAAGTCTAATTTTTCAAACATCCTTTGTGGAGTGCCATTGACTAAAAGCCGTCTTGCTGAAAATTTTGTCCAGAACATTTCTAATGTTTTCTAAAACTTGTATGTTATACAGGAACGTGTGCATGTTCACTGTCCACTACCTTTATTATCATGAGGGTGATGCTTTTTTTTTTACAAAAAACAGACAATATCCTTTTAACTTAGAAATGCTGTCTTTCTGCTGAACAGCAGCTGGTCACTGCATGTGGCAGGATTCTGACGTTGCTTCAAGGCCAGATTCCTAACATTGTCCCTCACTGTGCTCTGCATTCACAGTACTATGATACACTGTAAAGTCTTATACACATAACATCTCTTTATGTGAAACTGGAAAATATTGCATGTTTTTTCACAGTCTTCTAGTGGTCCCTTTTGGTATTTTAACATGCTGTGTATAAGGACATCTGGCTGCAGAGGACAGACTAGCTACATAACACCTATAGGGAATCATTGTCAATGAGAAAGCATGTCAGGGCTATAGGGGTCCATTGTGAAATGACAAAAAGGTATCGGCAAGTCAAAAGCTGCTCTCATAGACTGTTCTTCAATCACAGGTGAGTGGCAAAGAGTATGAACCGCTATGTGGATCAGACTTCAGAGCAGGGAGTTGCATTAGCATGCAAGCTGCAAAAGAATAAGTGGAGGATAAAAGAATAAGTGTGTGAAATTTGGACATGAGTAGACCTTCTCAAGTTTCTGCACGAGAGAAGGAGAAAGCAGGGACATGAAAGAATGGGGGATGGTGGAGCAAATAGAAGAGAGAAGAGGTGAGAATGGGTAGGGCTATAATTGGGTGGAAATGTGAAGGACAATATTACAGGGTGAAGTGGGAAAGGCAGCAATCTGTACATAAACATCTATAGTGATGCTATGAGGCCATTTCTGCACTTTTATCTAGACTTTCATCACTATTAACTCCGCCATATTCTGCAGTTCTGTGTGTAGTTCGGTGATCTGACAGTTGTTTGTTCCTCTCTTTGCTTTTTGTTTACGTTTGTCTTTTGTATCGATTTAGAAATATTAAATTAAATCAAATCTATTGGTGAATGCTGCTTCTGTGGCATTTAAATAAATGAAAGTTTTAAAAAGTGGATAGCTACATTCTCCACTCATCTAAAACGTAAAGCACAGGGAACATTTCAAAGGAAAATCGTGCTTCTAGTAGAAAACATTTTTTGCTAACTTTTCCAAATAGTGCTGATGTATCCGTTATAGAAAATCTTATCCTTTCCTAAGTAGCTTTGAATCTTGTAAGACTTTTACTGCATGTGATTCTTTTTTTTTTATGTTGCTTTCAAACTTCCTTTCCAGTAATTCAAACTGGCTGTATTTGTGGGTTTGGGGTTTACTGCACAGATATGAGCCTATCACTACTCATGAATGGCAGTTTTTTTTACAAATTTGTCATGATGCAAATTTAGGTAGCACTTTCTAAATTTACTTTAACTAATAGATATCTACCCTTAAAAGAAACGGCAGTAAAAACTTGCACAAAATCTTATATTAATATTTCTCTCTTGTATTCCGGTATGTTTTTGGCATTAAAATTAGATTAAATTAGAGATGATGCCCTGCACCAGAACAGGATGTGTTGCCTGGATGTTAGGTAATTCTGATGGATGTTACTCCTGTAACAACCAAAGTTTCATTTTGAATAAAATAGTACTTATTCAGTGCTTAAACTGACGAGACTGAGCTACCCTGCCCTCCAGTGTAACTGTTGGTTACACTGCCTACCCACTCTTGTTTTTCAAATGACAAGCACCCCTGTCATTGTCAAGGTAGCTTTGCAACTGCGTTTTCTCAATAAATGCTGCTTCTTGCCTTGCCTGTGGTTGGCACTAAAAGTGCCATCACCGCCACAAAGTGATGTCTCAGGTTTCAACTACTGTATGTTGTCTTTGCCTCTTCCAGTTCAGTAGTAGGTTCATTATCAGTCAACTAATTTAAACAGAGGTTCTCTACATTTTTTACATCTTTTTTTTTCACTGCAGTTACAGTATTATATTAAAGGAATGTTGCAGATTACTTACAGTACATGAAACTCAATTGTTTTCAAATCAGCAATTATTAGTACTAGTTTGTTTTGGATTTTCCCCTTCACCCCCCTGTCATTAGTCACTGCCTGTTAAAATAAAACACACCTATAAGGGATTCCCCTTGTATTTGGGGTAATTTTGGTGCAGCCATAGAATGTAACTAAAGCACTGGATGAAGAATGGAAGGCTGCCTAACCAAGCACAGAACAGAAGGCCTGATGATAGTTTAGAATATTTTTCATTAAAAATGTGTTAAAACATCTTAAAACACACAATAAAATATGTTGCAAAACTGTCTCAAAAAAGGGCTGCTGGGTGTATGGGTGTTAACCCAAGCATTCTGGCCAAATTTCCCATTGGTCTTTACCAGTCATGGCCTCCTAATTATCCCCATCTATGAATTGGCTTCATCACCTTGCTCTCCTCCCCACTGATAGCTGGTGTGTGGTGAGCTTTCTGGTGCACTATGGCTACTGTCACACTTCCAGAAGGGGGCTACACATTATTGGTAGAGGAGGGGATCCCCATTACCTATAAAGTGCTTTGAGTGGAGTATCCAGGAAAGTGCTATTTAAGTGTGAGGAATTATTATTAAAAAGCCAGAGGAGATGTGTTTTAGGAGGACCAGCTACTACATGAATATATTTTTTTATGTAAATCCTCTCCATTTATTCCATTAGCTTTTATTTGATGTTATGAAAATAAGACATAAGTAAATTACTAAAGGCCCTATCTAAATGTTTCACTTAAACGTCTTTGTCTGTGGGGGCTTTCAACTGAAATCGGTTGGGGATATTTGGTAACTGGATTTTGAAATGTTTCAGAACGTACGTTTCAGAAGTGTGTTTAAGGTATTATGATAAAAGACCGTTTTTTATAATAATAAAAAAAATACATGAAATGCGTAACGTTACATCTGTTCCAAAAGCAGGATTTGGCTGCAGCACATGTTGGACTGTCTAAAAGCAATCAAGGGAGAAACAGCCACAGAATTGCCTAATTATGTAAATGAAAAAAGACGGAAAAATCAGTCCCCATAAGCTGGTCCTGTTATCACTGGTGGAGAAGTGGATCCAGGAGCAGGTTTCTGCTTGTAATGGGGGTTCGGTATTCTTAGACATCAATTGTAAGAATGGGATAGAGCTCGACACCTAACATTTACACAGAGGTGTGCAACTGCATCAGCAACACCAGCTTTTGCTCTTCCACTGCCGGGTCTATTGGCTAATGGGAAGCAGCTACAGTAATTGAGTCTTTCCATTGAAAGGTAGAAGGATTAAATACCACATTTTCTTGGTTTTACAGTATAAATTTGCAATAAATGTACCCCAAATCTACTCCCATCAACAGAATAAAACACTGAACGTAGTGTGGGAGATGTAAGCATTTCAGGAATTATAGTGCAAATTTGGGAAGTTTTTAATCCCTTTTTTCCCACAACAATATGGACAAAAGCTGTTCTATTTTCATTAATCTTAATTTGCTTTACAGACTATCTCTTCCTGAAAGAAATATAATTTTTTGTTTTTTACTTTATAGATTTTTTACCCCTTCAAATTTTTATTCAGCCTTGGGTTAAATGTGAAAATCCTTGGTGGTTTTTGTATCTTGTCCAACATAAAATGTAAGGTTATTCCAAAGAATTCACAAGATCAATAACAGTGCATGTAAGTCCCTGAGAGCTCAGGGCCTTCAGAACACACTGTCTGTTCTATATTTGGAAAATGTCTGTGTGCCAAAATACCTGGAGAGAAACAGCAACAGCTGCGCATGTTCAGAGAAGAAGAGTTCACCCACTGCTGCAGGCAAAACATAACCTGTGTATGTCACTGAGTACCAGAAATTAACCTGGAAAGCTTTTTGTTCTTGGAAGATACTTGAAGACTTGTTTTTTCCTGCTGATGTCATTCAGTTGAAACAAAAGCTTAACACAGAATTCAGCATTAACAAACAAAAACAACAACAACAACATGGCTAACAGTATGTTATGGAAATCTTAGTAGAGACTCAGCATTCCAAAGAAAGGGAAAGATGGAAGAGGGAAAGGAGTAGCGCTATCCATCAAAAAGGGCCTTCAGGTACAAGAAGATAACCTACTGTAGATAAATCAGGGATCTATTTTGTCACACTTATAAAAAAAGACAAAGGACAAAGTGTTCAGAGTATGCTACAGACCACCAAACGCAGGCATGAATTACAATGCAGTTTTATATGATGACATCAAGGAAGTATGTGTAAAAGAAGAAGTGGTTTTCATAGGCAATTTTAACTTTCCTCACATAGATTGGGAAAAAAACCTACTGGAATATCAACAGCTGAAATTGACATGGTAGACATGTCCAATGACAGCTTTCTTCCCCAGTTCTTTTTTTTTCAGAGCATCTGCTAGAGGCAACGCTGGTATTGATTTTTTAGCTTTTTTTAAGAGCGAGAGAAACCAAAGTGGGAGAATCACTAGGGACCAGTGATTGCAATATGGAATGCTTGGAGATACCGTATTCAGAACAGTTCAGAGTTCGGAAGACAGGGTTACAAATCTAGGAAAGCAGACTATGAAAGAAAGAGACAGACCTTAAGAGAAGTGAAATGGGATAAAACAAATATGAAATCAGTGGAAAAAAGAAAGCTAGTAACACACTAAAGTTGTTCTGCTTAAAACACAAAGATTTATAACACAAGTAGATAAATGAAAGTCAAACAAGCAACTAAACAACGTGGTTAAGTATATCCGTTGAGAAATCACTTTATATAGCATTAAAAAGAACAGGATCCAATTAAAGAAAATGAGAGTAATGAATTCCTAGAATTGAAAGTGTTAAAAATAATTTTAGGCCAAGGGAGTAAAAATGTTGCATTGGAGGCTAAAATACATAATGAACATTTGTTCAGTATAAGAACTAAAAAGGGACACTAAAGAACAAAGTTAAATGTGTTAAGGTTAAAAACATTTAGGTGATTACAGGGGACATTGGTAATATATTAAAGAATTCACTCATGTTTATCAAGAAAGGTACAGACAACATGCCTCAGACTGAGCAAACACAAAGATCCATATTAAATAGTATGAGCATAGAAGGGGCAGAAATGTTAGAAGTACAAGAAGCTTGTACGATAAATCTCTCAAGCCTGATGGTATTCTACCAAGTGTACTTAAGGAAACAAGAGATGATAGTCATAGACCAGCACCAAAATACTAACAGCAGTCTCTCAAGACAAGGTTAGTACAATATAGGTATAGGCAATATCCACTGATTGGAAAGTTGCAAATGCAGTGCCCATTCATAGATTGAGTGGCAAACCCAAAGACAATAATTACGGATAATTAGGACCTGCTTCTATTATAGTACATTTATGATTGTGGAAGCAATATTTATAACTAAATTATAGGATCATCTGTATGGCAGCTGTATTCTAAGGGGTAGTCAACATGGTCAACATGGAGTTAGAAAGGGTAGGTCTTTCTTACCTTTCCTGTGAGGTAAATAATATATAACATATTTAGATTAATCATCAAGGTGCAGACAGTAATTCATGTACATGGATTATGAATTAGTTAATGGTCAGGAAATGGAGGGTACAGATAAGGGATAAATGCTCCTCATGTAGATTATGTAGTTAGTGGAGTACCTAGATTCTGGTAAAGTTATCGAGATACTCAAGATCACAGATGATAACAACCTTTAAAGGTTAGCAAACACTAAAATTCAAAAGATCATAGACCTGATCTAGGACTGGTCAAACACCAAGCAGATGACATTTGACGAGGAATGAGAATAGCTGAAGACTGTGTAAAAGTAGAACCATTTATTGAGTTTGTGGAAACTTGGCATAGCCCTCTTGGCTGAGGGTCAACCTCCAGTTCCCAGGACGTGGAGGCTAGGACTCCCATGCCCTGTGAAAAGGTGAAGGATGGGGTACAGGAGGGTTGTAAGACAAGCAAGGAAGAGAAGAGGGTGAGGTGTAATATATTTTGAGATCTGAGGAATTACGTCAGGATTAGTTGTGGGTTGTGGCAGCTGAGTTTAAATAGTCTGGCTGCCTTCATCCCTCCCGAACTTTTGTTAGAACTCCATTTAAAGTACAGGGAATTGCAGGTGACAAAAATATAAACTCCACATATAAAATAAGAGAATACCAAGCTTGAAGAGGCTACTTATGAGAAAGACTTTTTGTAAAGGTATTTATGTTTTAACACATCATTTTTATCTTCTTGACACTGTAAGGAAGACATTAAAAAGGCAAACAAGACTGGGCTGTATAGTGCAGAATTAAAATCAATGGACAATATAAGTACACAGGTAAAACCTAATTTAGACTAAGATCAAGTGTGTCACTGCGTCAGCATGCATAGGCTGCAAAGTAACAAGTAAAGGTTTATACCATCTTGAAAAGAGAAGAATAGAAACAATGTTTCGGCTGTGGAGCCTTCCATACACCCGAAGGAATAAACCTTTACTTGTTCCTCATTTAGAATAATGTGTGTGTTCAGCTGTGATCAACTGGCATCCCATCTAGGGATGTCAGTGGGCAGCACAGTAGCCGGTAGTTTGCATTGCTGCCTTGCAGGGCTGGGGCCTGGGTTCAGATCCAGACCTGAGGTGCTATATGCGCGTGGAGTCTGTACTGTATGTTCTCCTTGTGTTTGTGTGGGTTTCCTCCAGGTGCCCTTATTTCCTCACACAGTTCAAAAATATACTGGTGGTTAATTGGTTTCTTGGTGTGTGTGTGTCCGACCTGCGATGGACTGGCATCCTGTCCAGGGTGTACACTGCCTTGCACCTGTTGCTTGCTGGGATAGGCTTCAGCTCCCCCACAACCCTGAAGTGGATGAACCAGATGGAAAACGGATGGATGGACCTTATAGACTGGACAGAACATTTTTAGTGCCAGTCCATCGCAGGGCAAGTGCAAGCCAATCGTACATGAGGATAATTTGGAGGCCACGGTAACTCCCTAATCTTATCGAGAAATGCCCAGGGATCTTTAATGACCACTGAGAGTCAGGACCTCGGTTTAACGTCTCATCCGAAAGACGACATTTTCAAAATTATATTCTATCTAATTTTAGGGACTTCAGCTAAGTGACAGATTGTTTTTTTTCTCTTTCTTTTCTCCCCTTATGTAGCCTCTTACCACACTGCAGTGACAAATTTGTTGTTCACAGCTTGTCCCTATCACTATTACCCACACTCTTAACGTTCTCCAGAAAATTGTCTGTCATAATCTTCCAAGAAATTATGCATTATCTTTAAGGGAAATCAGAAGGCAAGTTACAATTATCTGGCTGTTTTGTTGTATTTCATTTTTTAAGTAAAAAAATAAAGACATGCACACAGACATAAGAGGGCTTCACACTTCTGTGGAAAACCAAATTGTACTTTGTGAGAATCCCCTTGTAAAAGAAACAAAACATTTACAAAAGATGGGTAGAGGAAAATTAAATCTACTCAAATATACTGCATGCACATACTCAGTACCTTATTACTATGTATTTGGATATTATTGCTACGCTAATTTAAAAGTACCTCAACTTTGAATTGCATGTCTGTGTGCATTTTAAAGAGCTGTTGGATTGATCTTTTTTTATTTCTTTTTTCGGGGTTTCCCTTGAAAGTACAATAGTGTCATCTTATAGGGAAGACTGTCCCAACCCTTTTCAGCCAAAGTTGCACTTGCTTTAACAAATTAAATTCTATGAGGCGCACCAGCTACAGTACCTCCCACCTCCCCAATCTACTCCCCTATGAACCTTTTAAAAATGTTGGGTGAGTGCACGTTTCCATGGAGACATCTTCATATGCAATTTCATTCCACGGGATTAATTAAGCAGCGTTAGCCAAATTGACATATTTTTACTTCACAGAGTCGACGGTGGGTCAGCATCCTAAGGTGAAAAGTTTGCCTTTTTTACAGTGCAAAAATTATTACAAAAGCAAAGATTTGCCCAAATAGCAAAAGCCATGCTTACATCTTGTAAAACAACAAACTACAGTATGAGACATCATGTTACAAGTGTCACTACTTTGCACCCAAAAAGCGATAGATTCGATTTTGATTTTGCTGCTCTAATAGGTAGAAATTGCTGTCAGTAAGTGGAATCTGACCATTAGAGATTTAGGGCTTGCATAAAGCCTCCCAGTAATAATTGAAGCGGTCTGTAAAATGAAAATGCTGAGACTAGCCATTGATGAGCACATTCCACAGACATAATTATTCTGTGGAATTCACTTCAGTAGAAAGAGTGGACACAGTAGCGAAAAAAAAAGTATCATTTCACACTTTTTCAAGTCAATTTCTTTGAATAACTAAAAAATGGCAAGCAAAGTGAAGAAGCAGAAAAAGAAAAAAACTGCTTTGAATTCATGACGTTTTGGAGGACAATTTTCTTTTTGACATTTGCACACTTTCAGGCAAATCAGGGACAGAACTGTAAATATCTATGCAATGAAGGTATTTCAATACTTACTGGATAGTGTATTGTGGATACATTTCAGCCACCTCAAACCTCTCCAAAAAGGCCAACTTTTGGATGAAATATTGGACTGCTAAGAAAAAAAGTGAATTGAAAACTGTGATCTGATGCCAGAAGGTGATGTTCCATTTAAATTGTTCTCATAAAATTAGTGTCTGACTGGACATAAAGTTTAGCACTTTTTTACATTTTGGTTATCCTTGGGCCTGGCTGTATAAAAGCTTATGCAGAATTTTTTTTTGTCTTCTATAAGTTTTAGGTTTTTACCCTGAGTAGTAGACATATTGGAGAAGCACTGGGAAAAATAATTTTCATGCGCTAGTTTTTGAAAAAGTGACTTTTGAAGACAGAAAATGAAGAGGGTTTGCAGTTTTTCTTTTTGTTTTTCTTTTGGATATTTCTTACGAGTGTGTGGACTGGATAAGATATATAAATACATAGTTTAAGCTCTGAACCAGGCCTCTACTGTCTATACCTCCTAAAATACTGCAAGATACAGTATTTAAGGCACATCCATTCCAGGTAGAAATGGCTCCCAGTTGCCTGGAGTGCTACAAGGTACAATTAAAGTGAAAAGCAGGACTTTCAAGCCCTATTTAACAATTAAAAAGCTGAAGCTGCGGAGGTTCCGAACAAAAACAACTACAGTAATACAATAGGCATTTGCTTTATGCAAGCCACAACTTAATTCCTGTCCTTCCTTGATGTTTACAGAGAACATGGGAGCTCAATGTACCTTTTCAGTAGTTTTACTCAAAACTGGAGCCTCAGAGTTACAGTATATCTCATTTTGAAATGATGGCAGTGGCAATCATTCAAGCCAAGGTCATTCTTACATCTTTATAAATCTGAGTCAGAGGAATTCCCATCCCAGAGTAAAGTTCAACCCTTTATAGTTGTGCATTTCACATTTCTTTCAGCACTTTCAAAAAAGCAATCCTTCTTCTGTTGTTCAAGACATGACATTGGGCACTCAAGCTAGCTGTGATGTGGGAACAGTCACAACCTTGAAAACTGTATACTGTATTTGTGACAGGATAAAAATAAATAAGAACTGGTATAAAATTAGTTTTCTCAAAAATGTTTCTAAAAAGAGTCTCTAATTGCAGTTTCCATAGGCTTTATATAGAGTTTGCCAGATGAACTTGTTGAACTCTAAGTAGGTCAAAATTGAATTAAAATATCCAGTTACCTATGTTTTGAAAATTATTTTGTGACCTAGGTCATATTTTGCTTCTTGCATTGTGTTCATGTCTTCTGAAGTTAAGGAACTGGGTGGCCTCTTTCTAGTTGATTTATCCCTCAGATATGAAAGTGTTATAAATGCAAGCTTTAGAGGTAAGGAGATCATCTCAATGTGGTATTATATAATATTTTAATTTTAGTTAATCACATATGTATCAAACCAAGACGTATTAAACAAATTAGTCTACCACCTGTTTGTCTCCCAGGTGCCCTTTTTTGGAAAATGATGAAGTACTGGCAGAGGTGGGTCAGAAAGTTTTGGTTTTTCTAATCTTAAAGGTAATTTTGCAAAAAAACTTTGGGCCGAAATTCATTCATTATGAATTGTACCGTGTAGACTTTAAAATCCTCATGCTCACCTATAAGGCTCTGCATGGCTTGGCACCTCAGTACCTGTCTGAACTATTATCGCCCTACCCCCCACCTCGCAACCTTCGCTCTTCTAATTCTGCTCTCCTTACAGTCCCCCAAGCCCGTCTACATTGTATGGGTGACAGGGCCTTCTCCTGTTATGCCCCCAAGCTCTGGAACTCTCTCCCCAAGGATATCGGAGAGTCACCTTCTCTAAACTCCTTCAAATCCAGACTCAAAACCCTCTTCTTCAGAAAAGCCTTTACTTAACTGGTTCCATTCTTCACCCCTCTGCTTTTCTTAGTACCACCATCCACGGTCTCCTCTATATATTGTAATTGTGTTTTATCTTGTGTATTCTTCTTATTTATTGTTGTTGTCATCCTGTAAAGCACTTTGAGAAACCACCTTTAAAGGTGCTATATAAAAAAAAGTTTATTATTATTATTAATATTATTATTATTTCATTGAATCGCCTTCTTGGCCAGTACAGGTTGAGCCCTGCACATGGTGATCTTTTGCCCAGCAACACACAAGGGCTTTCAAAGGCACTGAAAACAGGTGAAAACTGATTAGTAGTGTTGAGGAAGACAGGTTTTGGTGCTCAGACTAGAGACTCCAAATAAGAGTTATACTGTATCTATTTGCCGAGGCAACAATTTTACTAGTTCCTGTTGCCCTGAAAAATTATGTTCTCTTTATTTTTTTTTCAGTTTTCCCAAATTCAGCAGCACTCCTGTTCGTTACACAGCCACAAAGCCCTGAACATCATTGTTAGAATCCTCTTTCCTCTGTGAGCATTGGTGAAAAGGCCGGACAGAACTAAACCAATCTCTAAGGCTGCCAACATTCAATTACTGTATCTGCCCCTAAAGTTATAATTAACATTTTTAAAAGCCTGTCCATCATTTAATTGCTTTAAGAGTGTGAAATCCTTTCGTTTAAAAAAAAAATGCAACCAGGAAAAAAATGTTTCCCAAAAGAAAGGTTTTAATCTAAAGCCATTTTCTTCTCTTCTCTACCCTTAGTGAGTTTCTGTTCTTCTTTTTTTGAGACTTTGATTTTTGAAACTTTGAGAAGTTTTGTCTTCTCAAGCTGAATGTTCACCTCCTTTCTTTCACTCTTTGATATAACAAATGCTAAAATCAGTATTTCTGTGACAAATCACAAGAGTTCGAGGTAACGTATCAGCCATCAGTTGTATGATCTAGCCAGGTCTGTTCTTTCCCTCATATCAGAGGGAGGCCTGCGCTCAGGTTGTCACCTCATCAGACAGCTGTCACCCCTGTTTACTGTACCTGCCTGGGAATGGCTCGGGATGAAGCAATGCTTTAGATGATTCTCCTGTTTTAGCCTCTTGTTTTCCAATGATCTTGTAGACAGGCTTATTATAGTGCTAATCACTACAGGACCAGGCCATGAGAACCTGGAAATCCTTTGTGTAATGGAAACCCATCTTTGGGTTATTTATGTTTTGAGTATCAAATAATGCGAGTGTAATATGCCATACTCTTACTGTAAGGACGCTGTCACTTTTTAACCTATTATTATTAAGGCGCTGTAATCTATGCCGATTTTCTCATGAATTTTGGATTTTCACAAAGTCCCCTATTTCCGCTCCTTTATTTATCTCTGCCCTGTTCCACCACACTGAACATGCTGGGGCTGTAATGAAAACCTTTTCATTCCCTATGTGTTGAAGGGTCTTTGCGGCGGTCGTCCTTTCATTCTTTAAGGGTAAATCCTCTCTGGCCCTCAGATTTGAGCTACATTCTTTCTGGATTAAGGGTTTCAAATTTCCTGGAAGACAGGGCAACAGAGACCTTAGTGACTTAATGTGAGTAAGGTAAACCCTTCCATTAAAAACACAAGTAATTTACCTTTATTTAGCTTTCACTGCAGTAACCCAACTTTCATCTAGGCAAGTCCTGTTAAACTACACGATAGGAAACAACCATCTATTCAACAGGAGAAAAAGAAATCTAGCCTACCTTCTTCACTTGCTCTAATGAAAATATAGCCTTTGTCATATGAAATTGCCATTTAAACATGTCTTATTTAAGATTTAGGTTTACAACAAATTTACAGTAAGTTTAATAGAGATGAGATATAATGTGTGAAATCTAGCTTGTGTACAAGTGTGGGCTGAGGATGAGATCAAAGTGAATTATTAAGTGAATTGGATTTCCACTTTTTTTTATTTAATAATTGTGTGTTGTTTTCCACTTCTGATCTCAAAACATTAGATTGTGTGCCTTAAATGGACTATTTCAGCCTTAAAAGTTTCAGTTTTATGAAGCATATTGCTTTTTGTATTTTGCTATACAAAAGGACTTCCAAAGCCTGAATAAAGCTTCATATTATATTAGGTCTATATAATAATTGTTTAGTAAGACAAAGTACTTAGTAATTAAAATCTTCTTTGATTTTGTTTGTTGTTGTTTCTGTAAGATTTTAAGGACTTGAAACAAGTCATACACAAGTGTTACAGTATGATTAAAATGTGTACGTTTGGTTCTTTGGTGAAAACATCTTCTTTCACAACCTCTAGATGGCAAAATGAATGCTGTTCAAAGCATTCTGGATGTTCAAAATCCAAAAGGGCAGATGCTCTCTGTTGTTAAAAAATGATGTATTTCAACTGAACTTGCCTAAGCGCAACAACAGAGAGTTGCAGTGTTTCTCAACAATTTAGTGATATTGTTACCCAACGAACCTCAATGAGGTTATCAGTGTAGTTCCAGTTTATTTATGAAATAACTGAATAACATCAGGTGTGAGTCTCTGAAAGCTGCAATCATCAATGACTAAATCCTTCTGATGGAGCTGTAGGCCAGCCTCATCGATGATTCATTTTTATGCCCAGGAGTGGGGAAACTTATTTTTAAAAATTATAGTTGTTCATATAAAATATTATTTTTTTGTGTGGAGTTCTTTATACAGTAACTCTAGTTACAATTACTGTAACAGTTTACTTTAAGTTATTTTCTCACAAATTCCTATTAAATGGAGTTCATGATGAAAGTTCAAGAGGGACAACAACAGCCAAGTTCAATCAGCCACAGCTGCCAGTAACTCATAATCCTGAAATCATTACAAATCATTTACAAAGAAAGTGGACTACGGTAATACTTCAAGCTATATAAATATATTTACAGTAGATCCTTAAATTAATATCATCATTAATTTCTTTAGATACGCGATTCCATATTATATTTATTCCCTATTAAGTGAAAAGTATATGTTTTTTTACGCCGATAACGAGCGCTAGTATTCATAGAAAAGGATAAAAAGTTATAGCTTTTTATAAAGAATATACATTTAATATAGTCAGAATGAGCACGTCAAAACTTTTCCAAAATAATCACAGTAAGTGACCAAGTGAAAGAGTTTGATGCATAAAATGATGAAAGTGGAATACTGTTGTGTCTTTTTTATGTAAGCTACCACTACCAGCCATATACAGTTTGTATAATATATTTATATTCCTAAATTAATATCATTTATGACGTACAGAGACTTATTTTTACGCTCAGCTACCAAACTTTCCCTTTAGCTGTAAAATTCCATATTAATATTCCATATTTAGTGGATTTAAGCATGCACAGTAGAGAGATTAAATGAAGCAATCATTTCACTAACAACTAATGCACCACAAGTGCCACCTGTCGATCATTTTGGCCAGCAAATCATGTACCGTGATAACCTGTAGATTAATTTCCGTAGTACAGGGTTTTACCGCGCATTTTGAATGGCTGCATCTGTAAACCACTATAAATACTATACATTTTCCCCTTCTCACCCCCACATGCATCTTTTGCATCCCACTTTCACCCCATTCTCCACCTCTGCAGCCCCCTTGGCCACTCCTCACTCTGCAGGGGGATCCCGGTTTCCTTGTCTTGTGGCCTGGAGGTTAGCCCTCAGCCAAGAGCAATCAGTGACATTTTATTGTGGCTAAAACACTCCATAAACCTTCCAATTTCTTTAGTGTTTTTTTAATACTTTTCTCCAAGACTGGCTGTAATGTCCACTATAGCATATAATCCAACAATCTGTGCTCATCGTTATGGATCGAAGATCCAGATTGTACCATAATTACTTTGGTTGAAAAGACAGAACAGATGCCATTATCCCATTAGATGCTTTCACTATAAGACATTTTGGGAGTTTACTGTAGCTGGTACTGTGGTTACAGTGATTACTTATTACCAGTAAGTCAAACCTACTGGTGTGTTTTTATTATTATTTTTTAAATAATTATTATTATTCACCTAGAAGTTTTCTGTGATCTCCTCTGGTTGTGAGTGCCCTTTGTTTAAAGACTAATTCTATTAATTACTAAGTGGTACATTAAAAACTAAGGTTATTACAGAGTAAGCTGTGAACAATTGAAAGGTTACCAATGAGAGGAAGTCATTTTTCCTACCAGTCCTATCAACTGATGCAAGATCTTGGCTGGGTATCTTTTCCCAGACTCCCACAACACCTCATGTAAACATGTGTTTGAAAACTTGAGTGTCTCACATTTGAACATACTTCCCTGTAGATTCCACTTGGTGTCTTCTGGTTTGTGTTTTTCAGCTTATTGGAACTCATTAATCAATATTCGATAATGGCCGAGCCACATTTCACATTTTCTCACAGTGATTACCATTTATGAGAGGAAATAGAGTAGTATAACAAAGAGCTTTGTAGCTGTGTTGCTGGAGCTATAAATCCAAAGGAGTAAACTCGACTTGGGCACAGCTTGGGAATTCCTGTTACTGCTGCTGTGAATTACAGTATGAACCACAATACCATTAGCAAATCATCTAGAAATTACCTTATACTTTTATATATTATTTATATTAGAACCAGTTAACATACTGGCATTGATTTCCTCTTTGTCTTTTGTATTTTCTGTACCTGCCTACACACCAAGTATTTTTTATTCTCCCTGTGAGTCTCTCTGACAATGTCTTCCAGGCCCAATTGGTCTGTTTAGTTATAAGGGATTTTGATAGGTTGTAGAAGCTAACCTAAAGACTAATCTGACGGCTGGAAACAATCACTGTGCTCCAGAAAAATGCATACATTTCCAGTTATCTAGCTTATCAACATCTGAGCTGGCCACTCCAAACTATCCAGAAAAGAGTAATGATAACGATTATCATTTAGCTAAAATGATTAATGGAGTCTAGTGGGTGAACTATACATCAGCGACTCCCAATGTCCAGTCACCTATGATCTTGTTTTTACAAACCCATCCCAAGAGTGTGCTTTCTCAATAGTGCAATATATTCTAAATAGTGAAAAATATTGTTTTCTCATAGTGGTTTAATCATCTTTAAATGTAAGAAAGCGCCTTAACTTTTAGCATGCTACACATTGTGTTTTTTTGCCTAGTTTATGCTACACTTTTATCTTTGACAACTGCACAGTGCGATTTCATAACTTGTAATAAAAAAAACAGCGCATGCAAAACCATGGACCCCTCACCCCCCTTCATCTATCACAGGGGGAACGACATGTTCTTTTCTAAGAAGGACAGCTAAGATCAGCAGAGACCACCCCCAACCCACTTCCTCTAATTCGTTAACTGAATCAAGAAGCCATTTAATAAATGGATCCTGTTTCACAGTCCTGACAAGCGACCGTGAGAGGCTTTTAATATGGTCTCAGTGAAGAAAAGGACCAAAAATATTTTCAGAAATAAAAAGAAGTAGTGATAGGAATGAGATAGGTTGAGGACTGAGAAATGCCAGTGCCATTAGGTACATTTTTTAAGGTTTGCTGCTTGTCCTCAGTTCTGTGGCTTTCAGAGTGTGCAGACTATGCACCTACTGTAAAGCCACACCCCTTTTTTGAACACCTGCTGTGCTAATATTCACTTCTGACCCAATATGGTTATGGAATATTCTATTGTTTAGTCTACCTGGGCTTTTCGTGACTTATGTTCTTTAGATATTGATTTCATTAGTCTTAAATACCATTGTGTCCTGGTCAAGGATTAAGGTAAACTGCAGGACTGTGTCCCGCTGTGATCGTGAATTAATATGACCAAAGAACAGCTCATGAGTATCCATGTCTAACATTGTTATCAATCTTTCCAGCATCAAACGACAGTCTTCTATAAACTATCCTCAATTATTTATTTTATAAATTTTTTTCACTGAAAAATAGCAAGGGAATGCTTTTTATGTAGTGCTGACATTAAATTTGCATGATCTGCAAGTTCCATTTTGTAGTTTGTGAGAGTCGTTATACAGTATATGCAGTGAGAATTTTAACCATTCTTCTAAACATGCAAGTACCGTTATTTAAAATTTAAATTGGTTCATATTTCCCGCATAATTGTATTTTATGCATACATAGCTGCTCATTTTGCTTTTTAAGAAAAAAAATAGGGGAGAAATGAGGGCTGTCAGCATGTTTTTTTTAATTCTCCCATGAAAAAGAAACTGAAATCGTACCTTGACTTTAGGAGTTCTTGCAAATTATAAGGGAGGATGTCCCTTAGGTCAAAGCAATAAACTTCTTATGAACAAATACCACCATCCTGACTGGGTTTATAATTTACCATTGGCAAGTGGATCCAGATTTTACTTTAAATCAGACCCTAGTATCCCTGTCATTGAAGGATACTCTTCCTCAGCTCACCTTTTTATTCATAACAACTGTCAATTAAATTTGGAAAGAGTGAAAAAACTGAGCGTTCAAAGGGTTGATATGTTTATTATCAATATGAATAACACTGTTTTCAGTGTTATTGAGTGTTTCCACATAAAACTGTTCCTTTCCCAGTTTAGTTGTATTTTTTATTCCAAATATTGTTCCTAGAGAACAGTTCATTTTAAGTTCAATTTAATTCTGAGGTTTTCACTGCTTCTATGAATTATATTTTTAAGAGAAGTGCACATATCAATGATCATAATATCATAAACTTGAGAACCCATTTATTATGGTCCAATTTAGCTTTAAATCATCAACTTCTGGTTGTGTACTTTATATCAGCAGTTCAGGAACTTAGGAATTGCATGTCTCTGCACCATGATACTGTTTGTTAGCAACGTTTCTTTCCTTGCCACCAAAACAAGTGAAGAAAATGTTAACAGATGATTTCAGAGTCCACTTTGCCTCTGTTTTTTAGTCATTTTCTTCCTAGAAAATGTGGTTCAAGCTCTATGTCGATAGGGACTGTTGTTTTTGTATTTAATCTAATCACTGCACAAAGGGTGAGGCCTAGCTCCTCGCTCCTCTTGGCATGTGGAAGAAATATGTGGGCTGCCGGTTTTCCAATCTGACGAGCCCAGATACTTCCTGCCTGTGTTGTGCTGTGGATCTGGACAGTAGCAGTCAGCAGTCCACCCTGAAGTACCGTAAATGGCTGGATGAAAAATGGCAGTTGGAGTCAAGAGAGAAACAATCAGTTTTCAACTGTTTATCTGAAACCACATTCAGGGCAAGTCATGCCAACAGGTCTGAGATGAAGAGCATGAAGAATATCACATTGTTTCAGCGCTGTTTTACAGCAGTAGATAACATATTGGTCTTATGAACCGGTTTACTTGTTTTACTCCTTAGAACTTTGTTTATGGGTCACTGTGACCCTGGCATTTGTAGCTCCTAGGTGATTATTTTATTACTACCGATAAAACTAGAAATGGTCATATGAAAAAACTGCACTTTTACCTGTGAAAGAAACACAAGTATAAACAACCCAACAAAGGAACAAGACTTTAGCCATATATGCCATATACCTGGTAACATACTTTGAGAGGGGTGCATAATACTTGTGGTTTGATTTTGCACAGCTCCTATATGTGTTGTAAACATCCTGTGGTGAAGGTGCTCGTACGAGGAGCTGAGGTTGTTGGGCTCCCACAATATACATATGCTACTACTACAACAAGAAGGGCATCTCTTCTGACAAAGAGCCAGTTACTCGTTATCCATTACTACTCGTCATGGGAGTAGCTCTCTGCAAAAACAATTTAGAGTAGCCAATTCCTACCATAAATTATCATTTCAAATAATGGAAAATATTGATTTAAAATTGGAAGATTGCAAACCTTTTAAGATTTTGGAGTACCTACAAAGTTCAACCATGCCCTGAAGGTTTGCAGACCTTGGTTTATACAGACCATATGAAACATACATATTTTGGGGGAAAGAGGATTCTTTCTTTGAATTTCATTTCTGACATTTATTTCAGAATTTCTTATTTGTTCTTGTTCTTATCCTGAGCTTATAAAGGCTATACCTGTTAAAAGGAGCAAAGATGAATGAAGTGTACAACGTCAATGCAGCTCACTTACTGTACAATCCAAGTACCCACCCCCTTCTTTCTTCTTAACTATAATAACCGCTTCAATGGATAGGTAAAATATGCACTTTTGAATAATATAACTCTTGAACATTACTATAAGTTTGAATACAATAATAATAAAAGTGTTTGGGTCAATACCCTGCTTGTACTGTATGTTACAAACAAGTGAGGAAGCAATAAAAAGCAAACAAATTATTAGGATATGGTCAAAAGCATAGAATTCAAATCAAAGGATGTTACATGTATGTAATAATAGTGTAATTAGCTAGTAGTGCCTCATTTAAAATCCTGTGTACAATACTTATTACCATATTATAGAAAACATGTTCCTATATCTGTTCAGAGAAGAGCAATCCGATTTTTTGCAGGACTTAAACTTAGAGTATTCCAATCACTTACACTAACAAGCTCCAAAATCTGAACCTTTTTAGTCTTGACCAGGGAAAACTATGAGGGGACGTGATACAAGTATTCCAAATCATCAAAGACATTGATAAAGTCCACTCAATGAACAGCTAAACATGAGCCAGAGGACAAAAATGGAAAGCACGTTGAAGTGCACTCAAAATGGAAAACTGGAGACACTTTTTTATACAAAGTATCGTAAATGTGTGGAACTAGCTTTCCAGCCATGTTGTTGTAGCTAATTCCATGGTTTCCTTTAGTAAATGGCTGAATGAAGTCCTTGGATCAATAAGCTACTAAGAACCAAATGGGCTAGTTAATCAAATGACCTCCTTTTGTTTGTAATTGTTCTGATATTCAATTAAACATACCTTTTAGTTAAGCTATATTTCAAAGTAACAGTTTAGAGCTACAAAGCAGATTCACTGGACATAACAGATTAATAGTAAAACCTAGCAAACCTACAGTAAACCTTCTCCTTTCATTTCAGAATGGAATTGGAATCTTGCATACTATAACACATACATTATCAAAACATGGAACTGCTATTAAAGTAGAAAAAAAGTGTTTTGGCATTGTATTGAACTTGAACATACAGTGCAGTACATGTTCAGCTGATATGCAACAATCTTCATACTATAATGCAATTAGGCAGCATCAGTTTAATGTTATTTCAAATTCTGGCAACAATTTCTTGTGATGACTATGGGCATATCTGAATATTCTGGTTTCCTTTATACATAGTAGTTAATATTTTTTTTCTTTGGAGTTGCCAGAACTCCACAGAAGGTTAAAAATATTTGGTGTTTCACTGTAAATATAACTAACAGGTACAGTTAGACTGTTTCTATTATTCTGAACTTAACAGTTAACAGGTACAATTGTTTTGGAACCATAATGAAAACCATTGTTTTCCGCTCAATTCTGCATAAACTATTCCTCTGTGTAGATTTTTTTAATAAGCAATTGTGGGAACATATGGTTCCCCTGTCCTTCCAGTAATCCACTAAATTCTGTTCTGCACCTTCAAAAGTTCTGTTTAACCATTAGTATTAATTATTTTTGTTTCACTGGAGGGCGGTAGTTCTTTGTTTAAGTATGGTATGATTACGAATGCAATACTGAGATGGTATTACTTCTTTGCATTTGAAGTTTTATCTTCCCTAAAAAGTGATTTTACAACTTCTGTTCAACAACACAGACAAAGAAAGATGGGGTGAAATGATCTTCTCAGATACAGGGTTTGCTCAGTTATGGCAGCAGAGCTTTTTTGGATGTTTTAGATTTTCTGTTCTTTGAAGCTTCTTGGGAATACTGCATAAAATAACCCATAAAATCCCACAAGGTCAAAGCTATATTTGTCACGAAAATAACAAAATATAAAATCATAAGAGAGCACCATGGAAAGCGTCCTCACTAGTGGAATCAGGGTATGGTACTGCAATACTACCATGCATGACAAAGACACACTACAAAGGGTTGTGACAACAGCACAGAGGATTATAGGATGTGATTTATCATCAATCGGCAAGATTCACACTATCCGCTTTCACAATAAAGTCCAATCCATCATATGGGATCCCAACCATCCTGGCCACTAACTGTTCTCCCCCCTGTACTCTGGCGAGCAGTACTCTACTACTACGTTGCAGGAAAGCCCGTTCCATACTCTTTGAGTAAAGAAGTGTTTTCTATTCTCTGTCTTCAATTAATTTTCAATTGTGACCCCTTTCAATTGTGAATCCTTCTGAAACAAAGTGTGAAACAATTTGCTGGGTTTGACCTTTATATACGTCTTTGGATTTTGTATTTCTGGATAAAATCTACTAAATTAGGTATACTGTAACTAGTACTGTACTTCCATAACTTTACCAGTAACAGAAATGACTGATCTCTAAGTAAGATCGACTCTTTCCCTTTTTGTGGATTGGTATTACATTTGAGATTCTTCGATCGGTGGGTACAGCTCCTATTCCTAGAGACAGCTGAAATACCCTAGCTAAGGGTCTGAATGAATAACATTCTTCATTTCCATAAGTATGACTGGAAAAATACTATCAAGCCCATTTCTTCTTAACCTTCCTAACCCCTTTAGAACATCAGTTTTAGTTATGTTAAAATTCCTCAGTACTGCTGGAGCCTGATAGATTTCATGCATGTTATTGATGCCTTCTTCTGTGTGAAATATCCGTTTTAAATTCTAACTATATCCTTATAACCTTGTATTATTAATTTTCTATTATCTCGCCAGCAATTTTATTCACACTTTTACTCTTTTGCTGTTGTAGTACTGAACAAAATGCTTTATTACAATCTTTTGGGTCTCCCTCTTGGTAATTCTAATTGGATTATACTGTATATAATATACTGTATTACATATACAGTATACCTGCCAATTTAAATGGATGAATAGAGTCAAAGTGCAACCTCCTCATCAACAGTAAAGGACTTGCTGAAAAGAATTACTTTCAGTTCCTGCCCTTAAAGGTTTAAAAGGGTATGGCATTAACTTTATGGTTGAGTTTTTTTTTATTCACTTAAATCTGCAGTGCATGCGAGTTACTGGCTTGTCCAGAAATCAAAAGGGGGGATAAGCTTATCCTTGAAGGTGCAACACAAGAAAATGAGTAAAACAGCACAGGCACACCCTGGTAGAATTGTCTAAGTGCGCATAACTTCACTTCAGTTCGGTTATGGTTGATTGCCTCTAGTGATTGTCTTTGATTTGAACCCAGCGATCAGCTTCGATAAAACTTTTCAGAAACCTAGGTAGGTACAGTTAATGAAAACTTAAGGTAGCAGGGCATGAACCGGGGACTTGCACCAAACAAGACAAGACAGTAGCACAATAATTGCAGATGTCTGAAAAAGCACAGCTACAGACGGAGAAAAGATGAAGAAATCACGTTGCAGTTCCTGAGCAGGGTCTACACAAAGCAGCTTTCGCACCCTTTTTTAAATAGAACTGGTCTGCACTTCCCTTTAGGGACATGTGAACGGAAAGGGGCCTCTGTCAAGGTCCTGCAGCCTCAACTCACCAAACCGACTTTCTTTCGCACTCGTTTTCTCTTCTCCAGCAAAAGAATTCCACTGAAACCTAGGAAACTACAGATGGGTTTTCTTGAGAACTGCTTTCAGTGCGTCCTCTGGAAAAAATTACCCATAAATAAACCTGTCGATGTGTAACGAGTGCTGAGGTCTTTTTGAGGTAAAAATAAGAAAGAAAAAAAACAAAATGACAAGATATTGACCTTCATCCCCTGAATGTTGAATGCTTACTTAGCTAGCACCCCTTATTGTGCACAGATGCGTGGTTCTGAGTGGATGCTGCTATATGACAGTTCATTCAGAGGATACAGGTATATTCCCACCAGTAGAACCCTTTATGAAAGAAGAAAGGGAACTCAATGGAATTTCTTTGTGGTGTTGTGACCTCAAGTATCTGCTGACACTTTCAGAATTTATTAAATGGTCTTAATAAGTCTAAGTGGCTTGATGATCCTTTAGAATAGTACTTTCAATTAATTTCAAGAAAAAATAATGTTCTGAAATAAGTCTAGAAAATAGAAGAACAAAGTTTGTCTTTACACTGCATACTGCTTTGTGTTAAGCTTAACAAGTAGTTGTACAGTATTTTCTACACAAGATTACTCTTTCTCATTTCTGTCTGCTTTCTGTTCGTTATCATGTTTTATCATGGTCTTTGGTCATGGAATGTGGTTATTTTTGTTACTATTAAAGTTCTTCAAAGATATGACGTCTTTGATTTTCCCATTATCTTATCATTTATAATGTATGATTAAAGCCCAAAGAAATGCCACTTCCTGGTATTGCCAGCTTCTTTATACAAAATGAACATATTTGAAAGGACTTGCAACGTGCCAGGGTACTTACTGTAGTTTAATACTGATCCAATATCACATTGGTATAATGCGCAAATATTGGGCTCCTGAAATGCAAAACATTTACGTATGTAAAAGGAAAATAAAAAGTTGTTAATGTGTTCACTGTATTCCAGTTGTTACCCTCCCAAATTACTTGGATCTAACAAAACGTTAATATGAAAATTCAAAGGATGATCAAACATTTACCTATCAGCTTGGGTCTTTATTTTTAGAAACTGTTACACTTTTTTCCAATGCCTTGCAAAATCCCTTATATTAATCAGCTGGAATTCATAGCAGCTGCCCACAGGTTCAGTTGAAGCCTGACCCTGAGGTTAATAACACCATTACAAACCACACTCAATCAGGAAGTGTGTGTATTATCAATGCTAGACCTGTTCTTGTTCCCTAGGGTTCACATTAGACAGTCAACTACTGTGTGGATTTATTTTGACAAGAGGCATCCTGTTTCCTATTAGAGAAATAACAAAAAGACTGCAATTCAAGGGGTATGCTGAAGGCTATTTCACCATGTCTTTGCTTTCAGTTATTATGGAAATCTATAAAAATGAACTACCTGTCTAAAAGAGGCATCATCCTCCTGGCTCAAGGACTCAAAGTCTTAGTGTCTTAAAGTTCATGATTTAAAGTTGATGGTGATTTCTGTTTAAAGTTCAAGATCAAAATCATGGACAGATTAAAATTCAGCATAATTACACAGCAAGTGGAAGTAGGCTTAAGTAATAAAAATGTATAAAAATTCTACTCAAATGGAAAATCAGAGGAGATCTGTAAATACCAGGAATGCAGATCAAAATTTCAGACTCCAGACACTTCAATCACCTGTCCATAAAGAATTTTAAGAAACAGCAAAAGGAATTTTCTATATCATCAAAGTTTTTCTTATTTCCTATACATTCTGAAAAAAAACTTCCTTTAAGTCATTTTTATTCTGTCAGCTCCTTTATTTTCGTATGAAAGAAGACATTCTGATGTAATGGACCGACTAACGTAAACTTATTGGTTACAAATCAATGTCTTGGTATATTAACATTTCTTCATCACTTTTTTTAACATGATGTACAATTTAAAACATCAGTTGCTAGTTTTTAAAATAGTGTTGCTAAACCCCTGACATTTCGTAGCTCTTTCAGATGAAAAGTGACGGTTATTCTGTGCCTATAAAAAATAAATTGTAGCTGGGCCTCACTGACTTTGCAACTATGGTCACAGGCTCTCAGCCAGGACTTTGGCTTGGACTTTTTTTTCTTTTGAGTCATCAACAGTTTCTATTTCATGAATGGACATACATAAAAGAAATGTGAGTTGTGAAATTTTACTGGCTCAGATCTGTGCACTGGGAGGCTCAATTGCTGAGATAACTTCCTATTTGGTGCTCGTATCTAGAAGACAGTGTGGTCTGTTGGTTGGTTTTAGTCAGGGCAGTCAAAAAGGGAAGTTACAAAACTCAGAAAAAAAAGCCAAAAAGGGAACTGTATCATTAACAAAAAAAAGCACAAAAAATGGAGGCCAAAAATTCTTGGTTTAATTCATTCAGAAATGTAATTAAAAAAAAAAGCAATGATCCAGACTCTGCTTTTAAAGTGTGCAATTTGAAGGAAGTTATTTGAACGTATATTTCAAATGTAACTAATTTTTGTTGTTGTTGTTGCTACAGTATATCGCAGACTTGGTTATAATTTAGGAATATCTGAATACAGTATAAGTTTCAGTCCAAACTGATGAGGAAGGACCATCAGTAATCCTGCTCTTAATACAATAAGAAATGAGAGTTGACTGATTGACTAATTGTCTGCTATGAGTCCAATGAGCCAAATGCCTCTATCTCTTTGCACATGAATCATTTAGTAATCCAGAAAGATACTTGAAGCTATTTGGCTAGTTGAGAGCAGGATAGCTACTGGCCTCATTCTAACCTAACAGAAAATTCAGGAAAAAAGACTTGAATTAATCAATAAATGCATGAGTCTGGGCTACAAGATCATTGATTTTGTATTGGGTGCTGGGGATACACAACCTTCCATGTTTTTTTGTCATCATCAGCAGATTAATACCTCTAGTGAAACACAAGACCTTCAAGTGCATGGAATCTTCATTCAGACCAATTTGATTTTTTTCCAGTTTTAAGGTCGTTTACAACGTATTCCTTGTTTAGAGTCAAGGAATAGCAAATTGTCATGAATGGAGGGGCCAACCTCAATTTGTGCTTGATTAAAGATGGCCAAAACTATGGGATGGTGGGATGGCTGCTGCATGATTTGTGGGTGTTTTTTAATTCATAAGCCTAATCTGGAAATATGTCATTCTGATCAGCAAAGCACATAAACATATGATCAGAGCAGGAGGCATGAGGATTAAACTACTTGGACATACTATATGTTTATTAATATAAATGAAAGGCACTTCTTTATGCACAGGGTTTTAGTGGAAAATCCTATTCAGATCTGTACCTTGTCGAAGCTGACACTTTGTTTTCCATCAAGAAATGGCTCAAACTGGACAAACTTTGTCAATTGAATGGTCTCCTCCGATTTGTAACCTTTCTTATGTTCTTATACATTAAATAATGAACAGGTTGCAACAAAAAAAAGTATTTCAGCTTTCAAAGATAGGATACTGGTACTTCCACCTGACTCAACTAATAAAGGTGTTCACTAAGACCTCAGGTTGAGCTTTGTGGCTAAGAAGCTGTAGGCTGAAATCTTGGTTGTGTTACTATCTGACTGTGACTGGGCATTCCCCGGCGGAAGCTGTAAAATTGTCACTAGGAACAGGGTCAGAATTAGATGATCTAAGCTCCTTGCAAAACGTGCTTGTGACCTACTGTAACCTTACTCTCCTGTAAGGTGCTGTGAAGCCTGCAGCGCGTCAGGGTTCAGTGGGTGGCTGGGTGTGAGGAGCTTGTGTGCCCGCCTTCATTCTCCCTGTACAGTACAGCAGTCTTTGCTGTCAGTCGGGATTTAAGGAAACAATCGGCAAAACCAGCTTTGGTGGGTATCCCTGTCTGAAACGAGTGTTTTCTAAGTTCTCTTTTCCAGTCGCACCTCTTTGAATAGCTGTTTCTGAGCAATACAACTCACTCCAACTATTAGACATTTAACAGTAGTTTTTGATTGGAAATTCTGAGCCGCTCTTGAATCACAGAATCACATACAGTAACACACACTGGAGTTTTAATGTGACCTCTTGCTCCACCCACCCCATGGAGATGAAAACGAAACACAACAAGTTTGATTTTAACACAGATGAAAACATCCGTGAAGTACATCTAACACTTGATGCACAGGGGAAGGTCATTATTCACTATTAAACAGAGAAGAAATGTATAATGTATAAGATTTCTAGTTGTAAATTCCCTTACAGTTTCTTGTCCTCAACTTCTTACAAGTGAAGAGGAAATAATCAATGTCTCACAACTGTAATGTGCTTCCCCAATTAGGTGTGAGTGTGTGCGTTTTTTTATATTGTGTTTTTTTTTTGTGTTGTTTTGTGTCCAGAGTGTATCCTGCCTTAAGCCCGTTGTTGCAGTGATAGGCTTCGGCTCCTCTGCAACTCTAAGTTGGATGAAGCAGTTAGAAAATGGCTGGATGTTGGGGAGAAAAAAATAAATAAAAAATGAAGCCAAGATTTAGAGTTTTTCTTAGATCTGTATTGCAAAAAGACAGGCTAACCTTCATCATGCAAGCATGGCCATACAAACCCAGCTACACATCCTGGACTGAGACATGTTCAATGTTCAGATCTATACATAATATTAGGCTGTTATACATTATGAAAACGTAGTGGGTTTTAAACAGGTGCTTCCTCACTAGTTGGTGATGCTTTCTTGTTGAACAAATATCCTTTCAAATGAATGACTGGTATCTTCCAGGCATACTTCACAGGTAAAGTAAACATTCTTCTTTTAACATACAAAAGAAGGCTGTTGCATCTTACACATTATATTAAATGGCATTGGAACATAAGAAGAGGAATATCCGATCATACAGTAAACTCCTGCAGATATACCAAATGCTAATACAAAGCTTCCAGTTGAATTATCCTCTTGATAAGAAATATATTGATAAAATTATAAAAAAAATAATAGAAAAGAATCATATTTGAGTACAACATTTCTCAAATGCCTGACAGTTCTGCATACATGTAGCACTTTAAGACTAAAACATTGTGTGTGGTGTCCACCATACCAAATTATTGTGCCTATACCCTGAAGTCATGCATAAATTCAGCATTCACATTCTGAAATACTACCCAATGGCTACAAGCCCAGCAGGGCACAAGTAACTAAACCATGCCAAGATTTCTGTATACCAAAAGCAGTATATTTCATTTGATTCCTTTTAAAATACCAGTAAACCTTACAGCAGTGAAGATACTGTGTATTTTGCAATTGCATAAAAGCAGTGAACGAGCACTTAAGGTTTTATAAATAATGTTGGTCTTCACTTATGTGGTGGTGTGGAGTAACCTATTTCTCTCAAGACTACAACAGCACAATTTGCAGCAGAGGTAAGACCCCATTACCAGTCAGAATCCTGAGGTTTACCCAGTCCTCTATGCTGTCCTCAGTCCTCTATGCTGTCCTCAATGCTAAACATGCACACCCTTTAAAAGACATAAATAGCATTAAAGATTTAAAACAGGCGGACTGCAAGGCAGTTGTTCTATAATCTTATTATGATAATTAGTCACTAGCTGTTATAATCTTTTAGTCCCAAGCACGATTTAATTTCAAATTAATTTTAATCCCAGTGCCCTGTTTGCTAAATGGATGATGATTTAAATACAATATGCCAGCTCTCCCCTAATTACTACAGAAACTGATTCCTGCAAACTCTTCTTGGAGTACGGACGCTTCTCTGCTCCAAGGCCCTGCCGGCAAAAGTGCTAACTATGCGCTTTGCTGTCCTGCAGGGGGGGCACTCACATTAGGTTTGGGTACTGTCCCTCTGCAAGGGCTTGTCAGAGATGCTGACTGCAACACATTCTGTCCCAGACCCCATTGCGTTTTGCAAATTCCTGATTCAGCTTTTATCACAGTGAAGAACTGTGTCTTGGGAAAAAAGGAAGAAAAAAGAAATTACATTGCCTCGAAACTAAAAATGATAGCTTTATGTTATACAGTGTGATGATCCAGACCCAAGCAATGAAAATAATAACGCATACAAGGATGGGCTTTAAAATATTAATATGACGCTTAGATTTTATGCCAGGAAATAAATGGACCATTATTACATGCCTGAATCTGAAATGTGATCCACAGCTCTTTCCACCAAACATTAGCTAAGTGATTTCTATTACAATGTGGATTTCCGGCTCCATTAAATGTTTCCCACTCACTTCTGTTCCCTCTGTCCTTCCTGGTAACATAATAAGCTTTGTTTCCAAAAGGGAAAAAGTCTTTTTTTTAAATACACAAAAGCAAAAATATATTGTACTACACTAACAAATTGACACAAACATTAGTTTGGTAGGACACCGGATAAAAAGATAACAATGGAAACAATATGGAAGATTAAACAACCTTAAACGACAGAACATTGTTGGACAACAGGGAAAAGAGAGAGAACCTTTCAGCTCAAATGCAGAATTGAACTAATTAAACATTTTTAGAAGGATTGAAAGCCAATTCGTTTTTTTGCAAGCCATCCACATTTGTTTCCATTTTCAGGACTTCAACAGGAACATGATACAGAAGTATAAGACCTAGGAGGATCACAAAAGGAAACCCGATTGTGCTGTGGAAGAACATTGCAGATTTTCTTTTTCTGTCGCAAAGTCTAATGGTAATTCCCACTGGGACACTTGTAGCTGAGTGCCTTCTCACTATGGTGAGGGATATTGATTTGAAGGGAATGTCCCAGATAATTACTTCTCATTCCCTGCCAGTCTTATTGACCACTAACACATTGCAAAACATATTGCAAGACAAAAGGTTCAGCACACAACTCCATATAATCTGTTTTTTATCCCTACTGCATGAATTATGTACATAAAAATCACGGTGCACATTTTCTTCACAAAAGCAATCAACACAAAATGCACATGTGGGAAGTTTTAGGGATGTTTGATAATCTTTCTGACCACTGGATTTTGCCTTATCCTGTATTTTTCGGTCACTCCTATGATGGGCTGGATTATTTATTTGAACACATAGAAGACTGATGGCTACAGTCAAAACACTGAAGTTGGGTATTTAAAATTACAAGAGCAGAAGCTGCATGTTAACTGTCTGTCTCTGAATGTGTAGGATTGGCTAAGGTTCAATAATAGCTGACACAAGCAGACCTTGAAACCACCAGATTAAAAAAGAAATGCTTGGCAAGGAATATGCCAATTTAGAGAAAAATTGAATTTTTGAGGTCTTGCACTTACAAGAATATTCAGATATTCTGCAGTAAAAATGAAACATTAAATTACATTTTTTTTGCCATTGAGCTTATTTCTTCTTTTTTGACAATGTTTTACTGTATATTGTGTGACAAAATCTTGAGAAATGTCTGCATAATTACAAGTGATCTTAAAACTCTATATTTAGCTATATGAACGCATATTTAAGAAATAAATATCAGCGTCAATTTTCAACATGAAGAAAAAGACTGGCACTGCAAAGTTTCTAAAAGCATGTCCACGGGGAAGATTTGAAGATTTTACAATATGGCTTCATAATGTACCATGTGTTTGAGTTTGATTTAGTATAAAGAAAAAATGGTTGATCGCAATCGACTTGGTTAAATTAACATTTTGAATCCGGAGGGTCTGTGCTGAACCAACTCTTTGCCTTTTTGGGAAGTCGTTCACTCCATGTTCTGTAAAGAGTGCCACTCAAGTCTTCTTCTGCAGCTCTGTGACCTTCCTCTTGAATTCATGTGTTATTTAATTTTCTAGGGACAATCCTCAGTACATTTAGGGGTTTCTTATTTTGTTACCAGCAGTTCGAATGTGTCAGTCAGAACACTTACAGTAAGTGTTAGGGAACAGGCAATGGTATGGCATAGTAGTGTAAGACTGCTGTGTTGGAACTGTTCTGTTGTTACTTTGTTTTTATGCTGTATGATGTGCAATATGCTGGCTCCAATTACTTTTCTATATGAAGTGCAATATTCCTTCATCTTGAAACAGTATCAGCAGGTTTATCTGTTTATGTCTAATAATAAACCAGCCCAGTGAGACTGTAAGGTGATTTCAGGAAGCTACTTTTACAGATGGCATAAACATTTGTTTATTCTAATAGGAGTTTTATAAACAACCCTAACAAAAAGGATATTAACTTATTAATGTAACCAAGTCAATTGAAATTAAAAATGTTTATCCCATTTTTTCTCTATACTACTGTACATCAAATACTTTTCATGTTGTGCATTATGAAGCCATATATTGGGCGGTGCGGTGACACTGTGGCTAAGGATCTGCGCCTGCGGCTGGAAGGTTGCTGGTTCATATCCTGCGGCTGGCAGAGGAATCCTACTCTATTGGGCCCCTGAGCAAGGCCCTTAACCCCAACTGCTCCAGGGGCGCTGTATAAATGGCTGACCCTGTGCTCTGACCCCAAGCTTCTCTCCCTGTCTGTGTGTCTCATGGAGAGCAAGTTGAGGAATGTGAAAAGACAAATTACTAATAAAAGAAACTGTATATACTGTAGCCAAAAAAGTGATATTATATTATCTTATCTCTTATTTGTGAATGCATTCTGATTAACAGCATATCACCTCAGAAAACTGGTGAAAACAACTCCCCTTTGAGATCAGCCAACAATGGGATATAAAAAGATGAGAAGATACTTGTATTAACATTTCTTTCTTGAATGAGAGGGAAAATTATGAGTGCCCTGGGATATGAAACAAGCTCACGTGCCATATTAAGAAACATATGCCTTTTATCATACCTCCAAACTGAGGTGGATGGGTTTTACTTCAACAAAAGGTTATAGTTAATTATTTAACACTTAATCAACTTGTAAATAGTAGTTTCCGACCAGGCTGTTTCACTCATGTGGGCAGGACAAAAGTCAACAAATGGTTTAATTACTTTTAATATCATTTCCTCAGGTATCACCTTACATCACACACATACCTCACACACACACACACACTGGCTGAAAAGCCACAGCAGAACCTGTGGAACCAAAGGAATGTGGACATCAAAGGAAGGTCAGAGGTCAGAGGAAATTTCGGTGGCAGATAATCATGAGCCACTTCTAAAACTTGTCAGGAGGCTCAGGGCTATCAAATGAAGTTGACTTTCTCCACTGTCCCTGTATTCATTTCACATCTTTTGTCTTTCTTTATTTTTAGTGAAACAAGGTTACAACCAACATTAAAAAGTAGCAGAAGCAGGCAGTGTGTTTTAAAAACACCATCAACATGTTTCAGAGAAGTAGAGTTCTGTTTGAAATGCGTAACCTGGTTCTCTCGAAAGTGGGGCATGGATGCAATATCAGACAGAACTGGAATGGTGAGGTTTATTTATTCTATATCTTTTCTAATTTAACACCACCTGGGAAATGGTCAAAGTGTTGTTTCAGAAACAGCAGGAGTAACATGCATTCACATTTATAATTGTAAAATGTCTTGGGGTGCTTTTTAAAATATTTAAACAAAACACAATGTTGTCATGTTGGAGGCCAGAGCTGAAACTAAGAGGTTGCTGAAGAGAATTTGTTTCAAAGTAGGTACATAAAAGTTCTTTTTACTATACAGAACATGTTTCTAGAGATACTTGGAGGGAGAACATCATTCACATTTTTGAGGGGAGGATAGTCAAGATACTGTTAAAGAATTTAAACAATTTGGACTAATGCACAGTGATTTACACTCATTTTGTTTTGCCCAAACCAGAGTCATGTGGACAAGATCTGCAGACTATACACTAAGATGCAGAACCAAAAAATGAAATCATTATGAAATGAATCTGGGAATGAAGGGAATCAAAAAATTCAAATATTTTAATAATAAATATATCCATCCAACAGCCCATTTCCTAACCACTCCAAAATAGGGTCGTGGGGGAGCCAGCACAAGCAAGCAACAGGCACAAGGCAGGATACACCCTGGATGGGACACCAGTCCATCAGAGGGAACACACAGACACAAACACACACACTCACAACAAGCCCAATTAACCTACCAGTATACCCCTGGAATGTGGGAGGACACTGGAAACCTGGCAGAAACACACACATGAACCCAGTGATTGTCAAATATATGAGTTTCCTAATCCAAAGCAATGTGTTTTGACCAAATTTTAAAAGAGCCAAGTGTCTAATCCCTCACTTTCTGAGTTGTGTTTAAGAGGATTCATGTATAAACACATAGTTGTCTCTGTACTGTCTTTCATGTCTACTCCAGATTACAAGCATATTCATCATCAGTGACCACTGACATTTTGTTAAGAGTTTGGTTGTCGACAACATGCTGGCTAAATCTCTGGATTACTGCTGGCTTGTATATCTCTGAAAATGTCAACAGATGTTATCACCTTCAACACACCAGCAGCCTCAGACACAGCTGTTGAATCAACAAACAAACAGAACAAATAAAAGCACTTACAATAACGATTTCCAGATGCTGTTTTCTGAAAATACTTCAGAGAGTTATGCAATGGCAGATTCCATCATGTACATAATGTACAAGCACCACAGCATTTATCTCTCTCGTGATGCACTGTTTAACACCACTGGGAATGTAGATCTGTGCTATCTTTGTAACACCTGCTGAAAACAAGACAATAGCTGTGAGCAGAGGGACGTGAGGGATGGCTCTGAGCTTACAGCACCCGTGTGAAATGTCTGCAGCTCTGGTTTTTCTTCTCTTCCTGGGTGGCTGGGTGGCTCATACTGTAGTTCATTCCCAGGACAGCATGTTGGCAGGTGGAGAACTGGAACTTCTCCTCATTCCTACTGTACTGTGACGGTGCAGGTGAAGACATACTGTAATAAGTCTGGATGAAAATAAGTATCTTACCTTAAAGCAAAATTCAAACAGGCATGTTTTAGTTATTAGAATACATGTGTTTCATTTTAATAAATAAAATTGCAATATGAATACTTGTTTAGTTGGACTGATGTTGCCTGACTGGCACGGCTGGGGCTGGTGAGGGGGCATACTAGAAAATTGTATCACCATTAAGGTGCTAAGGATTTATTAGAAATATGAACATATCAAGTTTTATAGAATAACAGCAGTTTGAAAGACCTTTTGTATTTATGTGCATATGTTTCCATTGCACTTTTAAATACCATTCTGAAAGGAAATACAGTATAAACCCTCAATGAATAACACATCTAAGGTCATTGATATGTTATATATCTTTTCTGATAAGACATTTAATATATGTATTATACAGAACAGATGCTGCTACATTGATCTTTTCAAGAAATCCAATGATTTACCTGAACATTTATTATTAAAAATTAAATTGCAAATGGTTTGCTTTGCTGCTCCCTTGAAAGATGAGAAACAGTTCATGGACTATCTCCAAATTTTCCCTTCTGTACACACGACTTTTTTTAATTAATGGGAGTATTGCAGTTAATATAAGCAATACATAGTCACAGCCACAGCTCACTGATATTTCTCCTACTGACAGGAACAATAATAATACATATAAAAACAGGTTTAACATTGTACACTTAAGATTGAGGATGTTCATTAGGCTATTAAAATGAAAAGGAAACAAAAATGTAAAAGGAGAATATTGTGAGATTAGCACATCAATTATTGCTTATAAACTGAGATTGTTTATGTGTACCGATTCTTTGATGTTGCTTGAGGAGTAAAAAAGCAGCTGGAAGAAGTGTGATAATATAAGGCCAATGGCCCAGAACTACTGCTTAGGTTCTAAATTGGTGCATTTGTGGCTAATGAGCCCTTAAACTTTTCATTTTCTTAATGCTTTCTCTGAGCTCAGACCAGCTGACTTTTATTCCACAAATGATGAATTGTGCAGCTGGAGCCGACACACAGAAACCTAAGACTGCTGCTTGTACCTGGCTCCATTCTCAGAGTCCCAGGGTACGGAGTTTGTGGTTACAGGCCGTGACTCCACTTCTCAGCTCCCTGACATGTATGTAAATAAACCTGGCCAGCTTGGCGTCACGGTTGGACAATAAGGGATTTCTGAGCCTTGTTGGACGACAAAAGCTGTATTGATCTGAATTAAATTGAATAATCAAGCCGGGAAGGACTTAATGAAGAGACAATCAGTACACAGAAGATGTTTTAATGTGGGTTTCTTCCCATTTGTTTCAAAGCCCAAGTTCTATTTATATTTAGTCTATACATTCAATTTCTTCCCTTCTCCCATTTTTTTTTCTTCCATCAAAGTGTGGAAACAGCAGGAGCTTGGGCCAAAGAATATGCACCTCAATGGACTTTTTAGTAAAACAGTGACCTTTTGTATTGCAACTGAATGACAAATAATCCCCAAAGTTCATCAAGATGAACACCAGGAGTTTTCATATGGCTTCAGAACACTGCAGATTGTTAAAAAAACCCATAGAAATACAGAATTTGTTGGCAGCTGTGTGTACATTAATGCTTTTCTGTTTGCTGACAGTTTAATCACCCTAAAACCTTTATCAACATTTCTTTCCTGACTCAACCAGCATTTCTACTCCCAACCCCTCTCTTAGCTGGTTAATTTCCAGTTGTCTTCTAACAGTGAAGGCTTGTGTGAGCCTTGATATTTTAAGCTAAATGTAGTCATAAATGCACTCCAGTGACACAGGTTCTTCACCTTGAAGGAATTCAAGTAATTGATCCCACTCCTGACCCCCTCTCCCCCAGTACTAGGCTAATCCATACCTGGTATTGACAACTGTCGTGAGCATCTTGCGCTGACTAAGCCTTTGAGAAGTACAGTATCTGCAAATAAGCAAAGGCTGCTAGGATATGCTAGGTGTCCACACTACAGGGCCACTGGAAACTGAAAGGAGTTTGGAAAGGCAGCATGGATCTCAACAAGCATTGTTTTCATGCTGTGGCAGTACGTTTAGTGCTTTGACTTGGGAGTGGCCTCTGATTGGCAATTGTAAACAACCTTGTGCTTGTGTATTATTCACCTTGGATGCATTGAGGTCATATCACTTACTGCACCTGCCACAGATGAAGATACAGGCACCTAGTTTCACTTCACAGGACACCTGTCTGTGTATAGTTAGATCACAGCATGGCATGATAAGATAAGATAAGATCCCTTTATTAGCCATATACAATTTCTTGCATTAGGAATTTGTCTTGTTGCATACCCCAGCTTGCTCTCCATGAGACACACAGGCACACAGACGGAGAGAGAGAAGCTTGGGGTCAGAGAACAGGGTCAGCCATTTATACGGCGCCCCTGCAGCAGTTGGGGTTGAGGGCCTTGCTCAGGGGCCCAACGGAGTAGGATTCCTCTGCCGGCCTCTGGATATGAACCAGCAACCTTCCAGCCACAGGCACAAATCTACTGTATAGCCACAGTGCCACCGCTTAATGTCCAGGCACATATTCAGGGAGCATGTGTCAGTATGTGTGCATATGAATAGATGTCCTAAGAGATAATTATTCAGCAGAAAAGATAAATCCTGGGTTTTCAAATCACAATCACTTCGAGGTAAGGCTTGAGAAAGTAAATCCCTTTACCTAAACAGCTCTGCAACCTTCTAGCAGCAAAACCAGAGTCAGGTTACAGAGTCAAGGCTCAATAAAGGTTTTAGCCAATTACAAGCAGATAGATGCAGGAGATTAAGGAGTAAGGGTAAATGGTGTTAGAATATTAATAAATCCCCTTGTACATCTGTCTTAAGAAGCAAAGAGGCTGTCAACAGCACTATTACTTTAGTAAGATAAATGTTAATGTGTGATTAGGGTCGTATGTTCCCCTTCGTTTTCATGTGTAATTTCATAGCCATCGATTGTAGGCTGTGAAATTCTCCCACGTGCACATGGGAATCAGAGCGTGCTTTAGATGACCAGTCAGCCGTGCCATCATCAATGAAAGGGCTGGCTTAGTGCTGTGCTTCTCACCCTTTCTGTGTCTTGCGCTCACCGTGCCATCAGGCACATTAGTGAAGGTCAACCCACACAGAGGGTGCACTGCTACTCCCAACCCCTCTCTTAGCTGGTTAATTTCCAGTTGTCTTCTAACAGTGAAGGCTTGTGTGAGCCTTGATATTTTAAGCTAAATGTAGTCATAAATGCACTCCAGTGACACAGGTTCTTCACCTTGAAGGAATTCAAGTAATTGATCCCACTCCTGACCCCCTCTCCCCCAGTACTAGGCTAATCCATACCTGGTATTGACAACTGTCGTGAGCATCTTGCGCTGACTAAGCCATCAGGCACATTAGTGAAGGTCAACCCACACAGAGGGTGCACTGCTAAGATGTGAACATTGAAGTCAGCTCTGAAGAAGATTAAGTAGCCTAATTTTTCACATAGCTTTCTTTTTTCATTTTTAAAGGCTGAAGATCTCTAATAATTAATTGATAGGGATCATCCCATTCAACATACCCTGCACCAAGGAAATGCTGTTAATTTTGTCTTTAAGTTCTTTTTTTTTTTTGCTTTAGATATTAAAAATTAATTTACCTTTATGTGTTGAAAATCACATTTGGCAATTAAACAATTTGCTTACAGAGAATGTACTAGAGAGTAATATAGCTGACTGAAATTGGATTTCTTTCAAAATGGTTGTATTCAGAATCAGATCTTGGAAGAATTTCATATAGGCTTCCACTTATCTGTAACTTACAAGGGGCTGATTGCTACAAGCTTGCAGTGACAACAGACCTAAGAGCATGTACCAGTATGTGTTAATGCTGTATTTACTGTATAATGTACTGCAAGATCAACAGCAACAGCATTCCTGGTAATTTTAGCAATGTCTCTTCCCCTGTTGTACTTACTTACACTCCCTTATGAAAGTTTACTGTACATTTTCACAGACCTTTAGCATTTTCATCACCATATACACATACTGTACATGTACATGCTTACATGGTGCATACTTTTTTCTCTAGTCATGACTTTCCATTCCTTTGCAAAAATTTTATCATGCTTTAACTGTGCTTCACTACACTTTACAATAGTAGAATACAGTAAGCCTTTATTGGGGTTGGTTAGCAGTTTTACTGAGAGCAAGTTATTCAGCATTATGTACTGTAAGTGCATGCTGGATATATTATACTTAAGACCAACACAGTTGTGTGAAGGCACATCGTAATTTGCAGTTTCTTAAGATACACAGTAGATAAAAGGGATTTAAAATCAAGAAAATAAATATCTGCTAGGAAAAGTTCTTTTTAATGTACTGTGAGGCAGAATTTGTGTGAGCAACAGATGGGTACATTGATACTACGTTGGGTAAGAGTTTGTAGAAGCACTAATAACACGATGACCTAATTGAAACTTCCTAAGAGGCTTTTCACCTTAATACTGAGGACTATGAGAAATATAAAATACTTTTCTTTTGGGGGTTGTGTAATCTAAATTAACAGCCTATTAGTGCTCATTTTGCCAAAGTGGAACATAAGAGCCTCAGGAATGTTGCATGCCTTGCGGTTCATCTTTCGAGTCTTGTTGCAAGCTGTTCTCTGACAGGCTTTTGTGAATGAGACATTTGGTATGACACAATGTCCTTTACTAACCACACATCAGGCATCAGATAGATCTGGGTTTCTATGAAGATGTCAAATAAACGTGAACGGCCTAAGAATGAAAAAAGGCGTGTCATGGCCGTGTGAACCAACGTCATGCAACTTCTGTAGAGTTCAGAGCTACAGTGCAGCTGCACTGAGATGGACCTCAGTTTGTCTACTAAAATGTTCAGAATGGCAGTGCATTGGCCAAACAACATAGTCATTTTATTACCAGGGCTTCCATAACCTTATGAAGTGGACATGTAAGGGAATCCATGCTGAAAATAAACAAGTTCTCTATTTTGGTTTTTGATGGATAATTAACATTAACCTAATGACCCACTGACACGTGCATAGTATAGAGATTCTACTCTGCTCATAGTATAATCTAAACATTCCTGTCAAGAGGAAAAATCTATCTTAAAATCCAATGCAGCCTCCAGCAGGGAGAAGCTGTTCTTTCATAAAGTGTGCAGATAAAATGAATCCGCATTTAATCTTCCGGCACAAGATAATCATAACGGATTGAATCAACAATACCTATTGTGTAAGTGCAGAATGCTTAATAACTTCCTAAAGGTTCTGCCCATGGTTCAAATCTTACATTCGCAGATACTGTAATGTTAACATTTATGGGAAATGAAAAATAAGACTGCTGGAACATCATTCAGCCTATGGTACAGTTTATTCACTTTATTATCTGCGAGGGTGAGCCTCGCCTTGGCAGAAAGTCAATTACTTTATGAAGTCAATGGTGCAACTGCTGGTTATCTGTTCTCTCACAATGACTGGAGATCATCTGTCACACAGGTATTGTAAACTGATTACAAGTCTGCACTAGAACACAAAGATTGAGCAACTTCTAACAAAAGGAGTCAAAAGAGAACACCCACGCACTGGTTCACATACATTAGTTAGTCTGTACTAGCAATTAATGTTGGATAAGTAACTGCCGTCATAGTTGTTCAAAAGTATCTCTGTTTGACAACCTTTCAGATCTTGGATTATGGGATTGAGAGTCCAATGTAAACTTTTTTGTGATAGCTCTTGCCTCTTGGAACTATTTTTTTTGGATACCAATAAAAAGAAAGTGTACTGTGTTAATGATGAAAAAGAAACAAAAAATATACTGCTTGTTGGGAGTTCATGAAGGAATCACAGAAGCACTGCAGCAAGTGTTTTAAAATACTGCAACAATTATATTTTTCCACGTGTGTTTCTTCCATTTTATTTACTGTGATAGCTCTTGTTAGGGTAAATAAATAAATCTGAGTTCATTCAATTCAGCTTGTTAAATACATCTAAAATAGAGATACTATATGATACTACTTTTCATTTTTTTTTTAAATGATGCTTAATCCCAGACAGTACAATACACAATATTTTATTAAAAGATATATAAATATTCATTCTTTTGGGCTATTTACATTAAACTCTTAATTTGTTACACCTTCCACCTCCCACAAAAATAATCTGTCATTCTGAGTGTTACATTTCAGAACTGAGCCATTTTTGGGGAAAAGATTCAACTTTCATCCAAAACCAGTGCTGGAATCACCCTGTCATAACTTTGAATAGTATTACATCAGAGCTACAGACCTTTTTGGAAAAGTGCCTTGGAGAAGGTGACACAAAAATATAAATAACTGTAAATGTTTCCTGAACATAGTCTTTAACATGTATTGCTTCATATGGTTTAAAAGTAGGTAAAGTAGGTAAAGGTAGAAACTACTGATGTTGCAACTTCAAAAGGTACTATGAATCTTGAAACAGAAACAGAAAACTAAAACAAACTTTGCTCCTGTGGTTCATTTCATGCTCTGTGAATTACTGCCCAAGCTTCCCCTCGATGCAAAGTATGAAGACAAACAGCAACACAAAATTGCAGGAGCTGAACAAAAACAATGAACACTACATTGTGCGTAAATCTTTACGTGGAGCACCTCGAGTGAATCTGTCCTCTCAGAAATGCAATGAAAACACAACACAACTCCTATGTTCATTGCTTAATAGAACTATGAAGGGGTTCACTTGAAAAATCACTCAGATTAGATTTTGGTGCTTCTCCCCATATGAATGGGACTGGAATCACAAAGACTGGGCTAAGAATGTCTGTATAAGAAGCACCTTGTTACATGGGATTTCATTAGAAAATATTTTGTAACAAATTAAGATTTGTTCTGGGTTTTGATGACAACAAGTTTTATAAGTGTTAAACTAAAAGAGCTGCCAACACAAGACTAGAGACAAGGCAAGAGTCTTTTACCACAAAAGCTGGTCCAGGTTATTCACAGCCTGTTCTTTGTAGTGATTGAAAGTACTTATTTATGTGACAGGCATTAAATAAAAAAGAGGCATCTGCTGCACAGAAAGTGACCAGTCCCAGATCTTGCGGAAGCAAGTCTTATGTATATAAGTCAATACCAAGAAACCCACACAGAGTGTATTGGAACATGTGGTTTTCTGTTCATTGATGGATGATGTGCCACAGACAACATTTTCACCTGTCTGTTCATGATGTGCTTGGAATGGAATGAAACAACATTTGTCTTATCATTGAGCAAAAACCTGAGGTAAATCATCGGCTTTGTGAGTCACATGTCTTGGAAAGGCACTCACTTTACACTACTAGGTGAGGCCTGGTATGGTTCTGTGGATCAGTTTAGTAAATTAATTTGACAAACTGTAGCATTACATTTTATTTTGGAGAAATGTAGGAGGGAACAATGATTTACTATGAATGAATCCTTCCATATTCTGTTGCAAAATACAGTGTTAAACCATAGTACAAAATCAGTTTATCACAGGAAAATATAGTGGTGTATTATAATCTGTATGCTTTTTCTTTCATTCATCTTATTGTAGACTGGGATTTAATAGTCCTGTGATATACTGTAGACATACTGTATTTCCATATAGACGTTCATAGATCCTTAACCTGATATGTTCATGATCAAGTTATTACTGTAAATTATGCAGGCTTATTATACGAACTGTAATTTTGTTGATATTGCAATACTTCTTTTAGCACTATAATTTTTTGTTTGTAATTGATTGGATTGTGAATTGTCTTGGATACAAGACAACAGCTAAATAGAGTTGCACTCTTTGTTACAATGATATATCATTGTATTTCCCTATTGCAGATATACTGTAGCTATAGACAGCGGTTACTGCCACCACAGAAATTTTGTGATACAAGAAAACTACAAAATGTACCATGCTAAGTCATAATAAAATTAATATAGTACATTTAAGGAAAAGTAAGAAAAGGCACAAATGAAGATTTTATTTCAGATATCTTTGAAACATATGTAAACAAAAGTACCCATCTTTGGTTCTACAGAATAATTTCTTATGCAGAGTGTAATCTTTGAAATGGGTTTAGGGTTTAGGGGTCATTATCATTAAGGTCATTTGTCATGTGGCGTCTAAGACATGAGCATGATTCCCTTACTAAACTGGTTTAAACTTGGATGAATCTCCACACTCGCTCCTGAGATACTGAGATCCCGAAAAGAAAAGCAGAGTGTGGAATTTGCAGTGCTGAGACCACATAAAAATGGAGGATTTGTCATGCATGGCTTTTTTGAAATGCTATACCTTTCCCTTTTCCAGTGAACATTAAAATCTCCATTACCTATTCATCGAGTAATAATTTGTGCTAATTGTCCCATTGAAGGGAAGTCTGCTATCTGAAGAGAGTATCAAGTGAACATTTCCCATGTGAAATGTGAGCATGGCTTTAGCTTTGAAGAGATGAATCAATCTTGAACAGCTTTGCTGGCCTGTAACTGGAGTAAATAAATATGCTATTCATCGTTTCAGTTTCATGAGTAAGAACATAGCAGGAGGAACCTTCTTTTTTTTCTTTTAAGTCATGTCATAAAAAGTGTAAAATACCAGGCAAAAAATTAGTACTACTTATAAAACGTTATTAAGAAATGGCTTGAGGGCTATTTAATTTCATTCACATCACAAGTAATACATCATAAAACCTACAAAATATAAAAACGGGATTATTTCGTAAGGAGAGTTTCACAATGTGCTTTGTTTGGAAAATATGAAAAGTTTTACGTAATATTCTCATTTATTACAGGGATTTTTGTTTCTCTTACACTGTAAAATAAGCTTGAAAAATTTCTTTTTATATTGACTGATCATGCCGGGATGTAACTAAAGTATTTTGACTAACAGATTCTGAGCAATGTGTTTGAACGATTAATTAGTTGTAAGTGACTAATGTCAAGTGTGAATCTACTAACATTGGAATATCCATCCATCCAATGGTCCTGGTAAGGGTTTGAGACAACCTGGAGCCCATCCAGGAAGCATTGGACAGGACACCAGTCCGTAGGTTGAGGCACAAGCACACAGGGACAATTTAGAGACACCTACCTGTAGGAGCCAGAGAATCTGTGGGAGGTGGCTGACTAACACGACTCCCGGAGAAAACTCACAAAGACATGGAACATTGATCTACTTAAAATGAAAGTTTACTGAGGTTTTTTCAGTTGATACGTGTCCTTCAGTCTCTTAAAGGGAGTTGTTTTAGCTCTTTGTACTTGAAGGCCTCATTGCTAAAACATTCATAAATGAAATATTAACAAAGAGCTATCATGCGTACAGTATGTTACCCACTATTTTTCACCTAAATTTTATATATACTGTATGTGTGTATAAATGAAACGTACAGTATACAGTATGTGTTTGTATGTGTCTAACCTGTTTTCCCTGCTTTTCATTTTAATTAAAGAATATATCTATTTTAGCTAAGGAATGTAATAATTCTCTGTTTGCTTACAGCTCTCCTAGAATCTCAGAGAGAGAAAATTGTATACATTTCAGGATAAAATTTGGAATAATGCTATAATGCTTTACTTTTTAATAAAAAGTAGGAGAAAAGAAGTAATGTTATGGAGGAATAAAGATGAATAAAGAACAGACGCCAAAGCTTTTAAAGTGGCAATCCATGTGCCTCTGCAGACCTGAGAATGAAGGTAATGTATCTGGATTGGTACTGTAAGTTACTGTATGTGAGATCTTTACAAAGCAGTGTGGAGCAGAATCATAGAGGAGACAGCCACTGGCAAAAATGCCTTAAAACAGTTGGAAGGCAAAGGATCAAAGAATTCATTATGAAATGTTGTTTTTCTTAAAACCCTGAGGTTTACCTTGGCTTTTGAAACTGCATGTTCATGAGTCTTGGATGCTTCTGTAAATCTCTATTTTCATAGCAAAATCTATAACTTATACTGTACATAGAATCCTTTACACAGTAGGTCAGCAATTTTGGATTTGATCATACACAGGAGTATCTCAGTTGTACTATAGTTTTCTGTTGTCAGAAAAATAAGTCACAGCATGTAATGACTATTTTTAAATAACTTAAAATAGTTATGTAATGACTGCTCCTTGTTGTTTAAAAAAATCTACTAGACGTTTTGAGAAAGTGATTTTTCTGTTTATTTTTACGTTTTCATAAAAAAACATCAATCAGTTGAGAAAAAAAAATAAATCGTTTTTGTGTTGTATGTGCTGATTTGGCATTGAATTTCAATGGAAGGTTGCACATGGCAGACAGCTCTGCTTAATAGTTAGTCATTTCAATTTTAATGACCATAACACATTAAGAAACATCATCCAAGTTCCTAAAGTGAAATACTTGTGTAACTGATAGCCATGTAAAAAGATTATTTTCTGTTTGTAATGGAATATTGGGATTAGAATTTGATTTCTTTACCAAAGCTACTGCTGTGAACCGCTGACCTGTGGCAGACAGCAGAGATTAAAAGAGAACTGTAGCAGACAGCAGAGATTAGGAAACAAATTGAAATGTGTGGCACTACTGAACTCTCTACTGCTATACTTGAGGGCATTATTTTAAGGAATTTGTACGCGTATTGACTGAAAAAATTAAATGTCCTTACTCGCAAATCCGTTTAATTTTTTTTAAAATACTTCATTTGAATTACCCTGTTTTTGTGTTCAGAACTGTAAACTGTGGACGCTATGAAAAGTAATGAGAGCAGATGAGCAAATTCTGTAATGTGGTACATGTGGGTAGGACAACATGTCATAAATTTATGGCTTGCATACAGTAATTTGCAGTACATAAATGCATTACCATAACCATGTCAGGTTAATAGGCTGAGGGATACCTTGGCAATATTAGTGCCATGCTCAAATGACCAGACGCAGGCAGTCCCCTCTATGACTAATGAACACTAATAAAATCTAGCCTTTGGAAAAGTTTGCAATTCAATTCAGCCTTGCAAAGGTTGCATACTAATAAGCCAAACTTCACTCCAGGTGTGGTTCTGTGCTAATTTTTTGGCTACTGCCTCAGCTGACGTTTATTCAGAACACAGTGGTGGCCATTCAGTGAAACCCAACACGACGGAATGTGGTCACTTTGCAGGCAAACGCGAAGGACAAAAAAGCAGTGAACACCCACAAAGCTAGGAGGAACTCTGGGCAAGTTTCCCTTTCTGTGTCTGCATGATGTAAGGTGTCTGATTTTTGTAATTAAATCTGATGTGGGCACTTTTAATATTGTTCTTTGTTTTAGAACTCATTTCTGTCTCGTTCTATCATAGCTATCATAGCTCATTTTTCCCTTTTCTAATGGCGAAGAAGGGTCCAGGAGCTCTTCTTTCATTCCAGCAGAGCTCTGAATGACCCAATTGGAACATTCAGCTTTTTAATTTGTGCATGTTAACAGCTTCTCAAAGGTATTTAATCACTGACCATTTAAAGCTGCCTATAAAACCTGCTGGACTGTGGCTCTCCTGGAGCAAAGTTGCTGCCTCTGGCATTTTCACCTCCTAATAAATAGTTTACAGTTTTAGTTAGAGTGGAGAGATGTGTCCCCACTGGAAGAATGCTCCACAGCAAAAACATATGTTTTTACTTTCCAGCTTGGAATGAACTTCTACTTGTTGGTTTAAAGCTGTGTTCATCTAAATATTAGAGAAAAACTTCAGTGGAAGTCGCTTCTTTGGATGTCATTGTTGAGTGCTTTTTGTTTTTTAATGATGTACAGTATCGTACCCTTTTTAATAGTTGTTTTACTGTTTTTATAAGTTTCAAAACACTGAATTCTGTTTGACTTTTTGTTTGAAATGGCATAAACTATACAATAGTTAACATAGTCATAGGATAGGTGATAGGTCATAGGTCATAGGTCATAACATAACATAGGATAACATGGTGGTGTGGCAGTTAGCATTACTAATGTCACAGCTCTTGGGTCTGAGGTTTGATGCTGGAGTGAGGTAATTTCTGTGCAAAATATGCATGTTCTCCATGTGTTTGCATGTATTTTGTGCTGGGCAGTCTGGTTTCTTTTGACCTTCCAAATATATGTAAGTGGGTTAATCGGTGTCTTGAAATTGTCCCTGTGTTAGTGTACAGTATGTACCTTGTAGTGTGCTGTCTAGAGTGTACCCCCTTTTGAGACCCCATACTTCCAGAATATGCTCTGGTTTTCTGTGCCCTTTACAGAAAATATCCTTCTTTTGAAATTGAATTGAATTGATTGAATTAAATTTTGGGGCACATTTTTAGTTCGGATAATGTTTTTATTTAGATCCTTTAAGCCAAATTACAATAGACAGACATGTCTGTATAATATTTAATCTGATGCTAAAGTGGCCACAAACATGACAGTTTGTTCAAGTGGTCTCTTGAGAAAATCTCGAATCAAACCTCATAAGATAAAATAATAAAGGAATCAACTGTTGGTAACTGCAGCTATTTGCATTACCGGAGCTTTTAGAACTCCTGTAGAATAAGATATCATGACCCAGGCAAGGCAAAGACTTACTTTTCTTCATTGGATTTTAAATGATAGAAATGAGATGAAGTTTCATACTTTATCTCGTGGTATACTAATGGGCTCCATGAAGATGGCAGGACAATAAGCATCTCTAGAGGAGGATAAGGCCAAAAGATCTTTTAATGACATAAGAACAACTTCTGGTCCTATAGAAATTGTCTTAAGGCCTGTAGATCCTCTTTGTATTCTAGTCTTAATTCCAGTCTTTTTTTTCCTCCACAAACAGCTTCCAATTCCTTCAGTAAATTGCTTGGGCCAGTCAAAATGTTAATTCCTTCCTTTTGCTGACCATTACATTACATTTATGTGATTATTTCAAAATGAAATAGCAAAATGTTACTGATTGGTGACACACTGGTTATCATTGCTGCCTTGCAGTGCTGGGTCCCTGGTTTCATTTCCAGGTGTCTTATCTGTGTGGGGTTTGCCTGGAGAGACTTTGGCTTTCCCAAGACCCTGTATTGGATAGAGTAGTTAGAAAATGGATGGATGTTACAGACTGGCAACACACCTCTTGGATTGTATTCCTACATCCCTCCTCAAATCTTTTTTTTTATTGTTACTAGATCTATTAATTAGTATTTGAAATCTGGTTCTCAGCCCCTCTTTTGTCCTCCCGCCCTTGTCACAACTGTGTTTAGCAAAAACCTGCTTTTGACCCCAAAGTGCTTAACAATTACTGACCTTTTTCCAATTTGTCTTTTGTAGCAGAAATGTTGGAATGGGTGGCTGCAGCCCAATTACAATGTCAGCTTTCATCTAATGAGCTGTTTGAACCCTTCTAGCCAGGATTTAGACAAAGACACAGGAGTGAAATAGCCCTTGTTAAGGCAGCTAATGACTTGCTGATGATTGCTAACTCTGGGTCACTTAATATCCATTTCCTCGTGGACTTAAATACAGCTTGTGATACTATCAAAATATTGATTTGGAAACTTATTTAGGGGTTATTGCTGTTTTCTTTTCTTGGTTTGGTTCTTTTTTGGCTAACTGAACCTGGTTTGTAGGTGTTGACTGCTTTAAATCTAATGTTAATCTTATGATAATCTAATGTTGTCATCTAGTCAGGGTGACAAGTGTTAAAAGGGTTAGACAGTATGCTGAAGATGTGCAAAGGTACTGTTCCTAATTTATGTTCTTCGTCCTGTCTTATTCTGTGAACTCTGCCTGGTTGTGGAGAATACAGCATGTAGATACTGTACACTTAGTGCTCAGGTCCATAAAAAACACTGGGTGCACATAGAGAGGAAATGTTATTAGAGGAACACCATTAGGCTGAGTAGTGAACAGAGCAATGCATTGTCTTCTGACATCTCTAAGTTTCTGGATTCATGATGTCTCTGTCCGTGTGGAGTTTGCATATGTGTTTTCTCTGTGTACTCTGGTTTGCTCGCCAAAATCCAAAGACATTCTTTCCAGATGAATTGTCATCTTTATTCATTTTCAGTTTCATTGCTTCTCATATTAATGTGTCAGTGCCCTGTGATAGACTGGTATCTCATTCAGTGCAGTCCCACTTTGTGCCTCCTTAGTTAGGCTCTGGCTTACAGTACCATCACTCGATAAGGCAAGGCTGCACAGCTCCAGTCTTGGAGGGCCAGAAGGCTCTTCACTTTCTTTTCACTGTAGCCCTTAATTACCTTTCCCTGTTCTTAAGAAACATACAAAACCTGCTGGACAGCAGCCCTTCAGGACCAGAGTTGGGCATACCTGCCCTAAGGATAAAGTGACTAACGGATGGGCTCGTGCAAAAGAAAATAGTTTGCCCACGACCTCTGACCTTTTCTGTAGGTTATATGCAAAATCTTCTCACAAAGTACAGAAAGGGTCATGGTTTCTATGGAACACATATAAAAGTACATTGTTTATGTAAGTATATTGTTCCATGTTTGATGATTTGATAGCTCCTTTTAACACTGCTAAATTGGGGTTTGTCAGGATGTGGGGTGGGCAAACCATGTAGTACCTACACTTTAGGCATGTCTGCCAATGAGAAAGTTCTTTGTAACCGTGATGCATATCTCAGATAATTTTATGCGAATAAATAATAAGAGTTATTGGGTTTTGTTAATATTTAAATACATTAATGGTTTTGTTTCCTTAAATGTTTCAATAAATTGCAATATATATGAATTCCAATTTAAGTTGGATAAAGTGGTTAGAAAATGAATGGATGGATTGCCAAGATATTATTTTTGGTAAATATTGCTTCATTTGATCAAAGTCAGTGTCAAAACATCCTTAACCAAACAGAGAGGCTTATGCCTCAAATCCATAGCAACAGTGGTGCACAGATACTGTACTGTATGTTTAATAAAGGTTAAGAAAGGATCTCTTCTGTTGCCGGGCGAAAACCTCTTTGTAAACACCCAAACAACTTTATAGGTGAAAAGGGGCAAGCAGTTATTTATTTGTTTTGCTGTTTTTTTTTGTCTCTTGCCCTAGATTTTGCACTGACCAATTGCAATCCTGTTACCAGGATATTGATATATAACACCGTTTAATACAGCTTGCCAGTGCTAATCCAACAGATTTCCCTTCTGCTCTTGCTTAAATTCGATTTCAATATTTTCCGGATGCTGGTGGGATGAAAGAAAAAACAAAGACTATGAAAAATGCATGCTACAAATGTCGAGAAAAGTTTAAAAGCAAGGCAGGAGACATTACACATGTTGTAAGGAATGTGGTGTACTTGGTGTTCTCTTGAAGCTGTAAGTACATTTTTCATCCCCAAAGGCATGTGCAGGTACTGTATTCTGGGAAAGTGGTTTTCATTAGTGATAGAACTGGATTATTCTCGTTTGTTTTAAAACAGCCTGGTCTAATATACTCTCTAGGCAATATATTTACATCTGGATGACTCTCACAGAAGATGACAGAGCAATATGATGTTCAATAGTGTCAAATGATCAATAATTATCAAAGTCTAGAAAGCAGTTGTCCAAACAGTTTACGAAATACATTAAAAACTATATAAGAAGAAAGATGTTATTAAAGGATTGAAAAAGAACAGGACAGAGTTAGAGAAAAGGTGGATAATAAATTGCAAATACAAATAAAAAAGAGACATTAGGCCAAGAAACAGACAGAATGGAATATTGCGATGGTGGCTAAAATAGATAGTAAAATATTTTTTCAGCATTACAACAGCAAACACCATAAAGGGAGAAGGAAAGCGTACATGTCAGATATAATAATGTGGAATGTTTAGACAATGAAAGGCAAGTGGCTAATGTATTAAATATTTCGCTCAGGTGTTTAACAAGGAAGAAATCAACAATGTGTCTCAGGTTGACTAATGGTTTGTTTGGAATAATATTAGCATATAAAAGGCTTAAGTGTTACAGGCGCTAGAAGCATACATCAGATTAGGATAGATCCTTTTAGGGTGGATTCTGACTTAGAAGCATACAGTCAATACCACACAGATGGTAGCTTCACTCTATTGGATCCTCCCAAGCACAGATTCCAAATAAGATGACCAAATAGCCAGGACCTGATGAGATTCTGCCAAGTGTATATACAGTACAGTAAAGGAACAAGACATGTTGTCCGTGGGCCATTAACAAAACTCTTAAAGTTCTCACTCAAGAAAGACTGAATGAACAATGTAGTGCCCATCCATAAAAACAGTGCTAAAACTGAATCGTGTAATTGTAGACCTATAAGTCTATACTTACTGCATGTAAGGTTATGGAAATGACAGTTAGAAAATAATCATCTGTATGACAATAGTATTCTAGGGGATAGTCACCGCAGTTTTAGAAAAGGTAGATCTTGCTGAAGTAACTAGAATTTAAATTTTATTATCGGGGAACTAATATCCAGAGGCCTCTGTACACAACAAAATCTTTTGAAATGACTCCATCCTGAATTTGTGTTTTGAACCTTGCCTAAAAGATATTCCTTACTTGCATTTTGAGGTGACCTGTGATGTTTCTGAGACTTTCTGCTTACAGTTTCCCCCTCACAATTAATGAGAATGCTTACTGAGTCTAGTTTTTACATACTGTTTAATTAGCATTGATATTTGTACAGTACATTATCACATGGCATTTAATTTCAGACTCCTGTAATACACAGAATTAACCCCAGGCCTTGGTATACTGCAGTTCTGTGAGTACAGGAATCTGTCTGTAGCAGCAATCTAACTTGTTAACATGTTCCACACATACAGCATTCCCAGCCTAAATGAAAATGTTCTACACCAAATCTGTTTTCACTCAGTTTATTCTCTGTTTCTAGTGTCTGGATTATGGGGTTATGGAAATAGTCATATCAGTCCTCTGAGAATCTTCTTTGTTTTTGGCTTGACAGGAAAGGTTGAAAAGGTTGTATTCAGTCACTTTGCAGTCTGATGTAATTAAATTATTGGACACATGGAAAGAATAAGAAGTACATGTACTGCTCCTGTTGTATGGCCCCTCTCTTTGTGTTCTTTTCAAGTCACATCTTTATGAAAACGGTATTCAATGATAAACTCTTAAAGTGAATATGTAAGGCATATAGCAGTAAACTACACTTAAATATATGCACTGTAAAGTATATTGTTTTAAATGGAAGTCATTAACTGATGTTCAGGAGGCATGACAATGACAAGTCAATTTTACACAGCTGTACCTAATGTTCCTAATGATCTTCACCACCATTATGAAATTAGCTATATATACCAAAATTTTCAAAATCATCTGAAGAATCCCTCCCACCCAATCTCCACCTTGCAGCTACAGTACCCCTTGGTTCACATGGTCTGAATGGGGTTTGAGTCTCCTTGTCTTATGGCCAGGAGGCTACCCATTTAGGAAGCAGGTTAAGTCAAACCTACAGTATCTCTCTAAGTATTCCAAACATTCACAAAGCATTCAATTCTAGATGTTGTTGTTCCTAGTGAAATAACATTAAAAGGGAACTGCAAAAGTATTTTTTATATTTTGTGCATTTCAAACCTCAATTAAGTCAAATACACTATACACAGTAACTTGTAAAATCTCCAATTTACATCACTAAATAGATTTAATTTCCAGGTATGTGCAGCTCCATATTCAGCGATTCAGAATGAGGTAACAAAACGTCCGGTGAAGTGGATCGGCCCTATTACAGTATATTGGAAACAAGCCAGCTTGTGAATACATTCCTTTTCATCCTATAGAATATTGCCCTCAACTTCGAGATGGACGACAAATTCAATTTACTTGTTAACTCTGCATGCATATCATGTTGGAATATTTCTGCAGTGAAATGTCTGCTATGCAACCTGTACTTATTTACTCGTACATAACATTAGATTAGTCATTACAGTGACTAGTGAGCAGGATGGGCAGCTTCACATTGCAATTCATGCAAACTTTAGCTCTTGCCCCTGGTAAAACCAGCAGTTTGCAACAACATGGCGACAATACTGTAAATTACTTTCACAAAGTTCATGACTGTGTACTTTGTTTTGGAATTTGTAAAATTTTGTGATACCAGCAATTAATTTATTTTGTTACAGAGATTTAATAACCAGTCTGGGAAACTAAATTTAGAACCCTAAAATTGTATGAACCAGGTTATTAAATTGATAAATTTTAGATTTTTTTCTGGCCAAAATAAGTGTGCATTTCATGTAGTTGTTCCAATTAGGATCACAGTAATAATTTGAAACAATAAAATTGCTGTATCTACTGTACAATGCATGAAGCACTTCTAGAACAATGCATACAATGCAGTCATCCAAGTCTTCAAGTTCTTTGTCCACACAGCGTTCCTATTGGCACATGGAGGGTGTGAACGCAAGTCACAGTGTCCTTATCATGTACAGTCAACATCGAGGATTGTAATGTACTGTATCTTGGTGGAGCACTTGTAATATCTTTTGAAAAGTTGTGTGTTCTGTTTGCTGAAATATGCACAGCATGTGTATTGCAAAAATTCAATTAAACTGCTTAAATATTTGTCATATTTGTCGTACACTGTCATAGTGTAGTGGAACAAGTAATAGGTTTATTCCATGCTGAAAAAAAGAAGAAAGAGAACACAACGTTTCAGCCGTGGAGCCTTCTTCTGGTGTGAGTAATTGTGGTAATTGTATATAACAGGGTTCAATTCTGGATTGGGGTGCCTTCAGGGTGGAGCAATATGTTCTGTGCTTGCATGGGCTCCATTGCAAAAGGAAGAGTAGGACTCCTACCTCTTTAATCTGCACTGTGGGGTATCGTTGTTATGATACTGGTTCAAGTTCAAGTTAAGAGGATGATATACTGTATAAAAAAACAGGAGACAGCTTTAAAGGCTTATCATCTTTGATTCGACTCACTAGATCAATCATTAGAGCTTGACGTCAATTTTGAGTGACTTGCTCCTTCTGCATAATGTGTGATGAACAGGGCTGTCTGGTACTCCTTTCAGGAGGCTTGTTTTAAAATGTGATTATTTTGCATTTTTTTCAGATGGTTTAAAATAGATTCAGACAGAGGGATGTGATGTCATAAAACATTACCTCCTCTTCACTAACTCTTTGGGCTTGTGTTCTGCTCCCAGAAGTGAGTGAAGGAAAAAAAGAGGAACACTAAAAAATTCACTCTTGAGATATACAGTAGTACCTTTGATCAGTCATCTGTCTCAGATATTAATGCAAGAACCACCAGTAATAGAGAATTCATGTAATGACAAGATCACCCTTTTTATCCCTTCTCACACTTCAAACAGTAATTAATACTGACAATTTATTTCTGATTAGTGGCTAGACAAGCACAAGGAACATTTACATATGCATATCCATACAGCACACTCTTTCAAACAAAGGGAGATACAGAGTGTATATACAGTAAGAGATATACAGTATACTGTACTTTTAGATCTGTAGATACTGTGGTTTTCATGCTACACAGAAATGGAGGATGTTTATTCCAGGGTAAAAGCTTATACTGTATATTCTTTCTCCATTACAGCCACAGGGTCTGTCCCTTCTTAAGAGCTAACCAGAACTGGTCCTTCAATATGTTTAATCATTCTATATACTACCACACCATGCAACTTTTTAGAGATACTTGGGAGAGTAAAAAAGTTCCGTTAAAGTAACTATTATTATAGAGTATATGGTTATCCCACAATACACAAGATAAAGGCCATGGAAAAATAGCAGTAATAAAACCAAGAATAAGTTTATCAAAAATTACAAAGTGACTAGGTCTTGTAAATACGTCTGCATGTACATGTGGGATATACAAACAAAACAACGTGACTGTCAGACACACAAGCATTGAATTAATGTGTCTTTACGCAGGAAGAAACAATCTGGTAAAACTCCTCTGGTGAAACAAGACTCAGCAGTAAAGTTTGCCATTGAAGTGTAGCTGAGGTACTCCTAGTAGCTTTCTTAGTTTGGGCCAATCTGTGTCACAGATGTGTCACTGTTGTCTTGAATTTGAGCATGTTTTATGAAATTTTCAGAATGTCAGCAGTTTGGGACAAGCTCATTCACCCTGCATCCCTATGGAATAGTGGAATATGTAGCTGTGTTGTTGCTTTTTGCTGTTGGAGCTCCTTATCAATTATTTCACTGATGTACCTCAGCTTTGCAGGTCTGCTATAGTTCTTGGTTAGCAACACTGTTTGCCTGCATGAGTACATAACAGGAAACAATTAAAGTGAATATAAAGAAATGGATAATAAAGTAATAAACTGGTGAAGTCCGAGTTCCTTAATCAGCTTTATTGGCTTACTAGCTTTGAAGCTTGCGGTTTCCTATGAAAAGTCTTGAAATCTCTTTTAAGTACTAGTCCAGGGATATGTCTTATAAGAATAACTTCTGACAGTGATATTGAGTATGCCTTAAAATTGTGCAGGTTTGCAACCTTCCTTTCTAGTGTTTTACAATTTATCTGTTTATAGACATGAAATCTGATGTCTGTACAGTCTTCAGCACTTAACATGGAACAGTAAGGCTTTTATTATTTGTAACCTACAGTTGTTGTAGCATTGCATGCTAATGTATGACCAATGCTTCCTTAAAATATAATAATAGTTTAAAGAAGTTTAGTTGTTAAAAAGTACATGGTAATAGTGTATTTTAAAGCTTCAGGGATGCCTGAAGAATTCTTTATTTATTTTTAAGAAATAATTTGTATATTATAATTTTGAAATCTTAAATCACTGAAATGAGACTCTGCAACAGATTGAGGACAATGTCTGCTTCGTTCTCCATTCCTTCTAACCCAATGGCTGCATTTTTGGTTTTGTTTCTCTTCTTGAACAGGCTCTGTCATCCACATCACTGATTTCCACATTCTGAATGATACAGTATACAGTAGTTGCCCATTAGTGGTGTACTCTGCCTGTGATATTGTGCAATTCTGTCCTATTCTACTGTACATCTTCCCCATTGTCTGAGGAAAGCGGAATAAAACCAGCTATTTATGCACAATTTTTCTTTTCAGACAAATGTATTTTTATTCCAGACAATGACACTTTTTTTTTTCGGCCAGCTTCAAAATCAAATCACCGTGCAACAAAAATAGGCTTCGGGTCAGTGCCTTCGGAAAAACTGCAGAGAACCACTGACGAGCCCCATGTCGCAAACCTGACCTAACCTGCCTACTGCACAAGGCCTGAACATATGGAGTCAATGAGAGCAGATTTTTGCAGACTGTGAGGGGGGCCCTGGCTGGGCTAATTCTCAGACCCAGACAGCTGATGAAAGCAGTCCAGCGAACAGCTGTAGAAGCGCAGCCTTTCAGCTGTCAGAGAGCTTGACACAGTAAGCCTCTCCTTCAAGGGAAGCCCTCAGCACAGGTTTACAGTCTGTGAATCAGAAAGCTAATGTGTTGAATGGTTAGATAAGTGGTTGTGGAAACCTGGCCTGTCATTTTAGGTGATAATGGAACCAGTGTTTTTCTGTCCCACAATTTAATAAGTTAATAAGCACGTGGGTCTTAATCTTGTAGTAGCTCTAGAACCCTTGGAGACATGCCTGTTCTCCTGAGACTCTGTTTTAAAGGTTTGTTCTTCGATTGGAAAATCAGAACAAAAATTGGAGATTCTTTCAGGGTTTTTTGAGAGGCGAGACTCAAAAGAGTTTTATGGCTGATGACAGAAACAAGAGACCAAAAGAATAAACACAACATCTGCTGAGAAAATGAAGAGGTTTGTGTGTGGAGATGCATCAGAACGAGAGCTTCAAAGAAAAAAAGTGGATGTAAATTCCACATTGGAAAGTAAAATGAAAGAAGACGAAGGTAACATTTTGGTTGTAGCCTTCTTCAGGCGTGTTAGAAACTCATGATGATAAAGTGGTGTGAAGGATGATAAGGAAGATAATCTATCGGGTATGCACTTGGCCTCATAATGGCAGGATACTCTAAAAATGGTCAACTTTTGTGAAGACTCCAATTATAAAGAAATAAAAAATTAAACTTTTAACCTGAACTTACTATAAAATATTACTGGTAAATTGCCAGAGGAAATCAACAAAACAAAAAAAATCATTCTGAAATTTGAAAAATGAAGTGCATTTGGCATACAGTATTTTCATTTTCATTCATCTTTTACTATAGTTGCAGCTTGCAATCCATCTTTTGATGGTGAGAATAATTGAAGCAACACGTATTTCTCTGTTTTGCAGCTGAACAGCTGCTTAGTATTACTCATGCAAACAATGACATTCAAACTGGGGCAGTATTTTAACTAACAAGAAAAAGAAAAAATGAAAAAGATTTAATTAATTAATCTGATTAATGAAAAGTGTTATAGCACACTAAGTGCCTCAAATGTAGGAACATCTAATTCTTTTTAATGTGCATTAGTTAACAAACAAATGCCACAAAATCAAAGACGGATAGCAAATCATGTCTATTTTTCAATGAAGGAAAGCAATTTGTACATTTAAGTGTTGTTTAGGAGCGGCACACTAATATGTGCTGCAATATAACAATAAATGAACAGAACAGTCTTATCTTTGGGTTATTGCTACATTTATGTTGATATTATTGGCAAAAGGTAAGACAAAGTACATTAGGCTAGAGTGAAATGATTAAAGAACTGACTGATGATGAAAGTCATGTGTGATTTAATGTTTTCTAACCTTCAATGCAATAAACGTTTATTTCTTCCTTCAGAACACCCATTCTATATTGAAAACTTCTTTATAGGATCCATAAAGTGGGCTTAATATGCAAACATAGAAAGAGATTTCCTGAAGACTGTTTTTATTGCAGTTCTAACTACCATTAATAATAAAAATGTGAATACGATTACTGTGTGAAGCATTACAATTGTGTAGAATCCTCTCAAGTTTATTGCACTAAAACTAGTTTATGAATACATTTTGAATACAACATAATACAATCAGCATTAATATAATACAGTCAAATAAATGCACTGGATAGTATTTAATTTTTTTACCTTGTATGCAAAAGGAAATATAAAGATTCGAATTCACTATTATGCATCCAGGTTTTCTGTGTTTATAACAATTGTTTAAGTAATATCCCTTAATTTTCTTTTTAGAAATTATGAATACATATTAATGCTTACCAGTTTCATTTTCCTAGCTTGAACACATTGTAATGTTATGTCTTTTGTGACTTCTGCTGCCTGATTGAGATAATTTCCAGCTGCTACAGCATCCTCTTTTTGTAGCTCATCTTTGTCACAGTGTTTGTGTCTGAAAATGCAGCCTTGCCCTTTAAAATGGAAAATAAGATTATTATTATTACATAGTATAACCTGAATACTAGATGTGTGATATACTTTGTTCAGCAAACATTTAAAGACATCTGAAGAAATGGATAGTTTAAAACCATACCTCTGCAATTTGTTATTTAGTTTAATTGTAATAGACAGCCATTTTAAAACCTGCAGGATGCTGTAATTATTATCAATAATTATATTCAGAATTATTCATCATTTTATTGCCATACTTTTTCCGTACTTTGTGTTTTTGTTTTAATTAATTTAAAACGGAGCGGAGCGGTGACTCTGTGGCTAAGGATCTGCGCCTGTTGCTGGAAGGTTGCGCGTTCAAATCCTGCAGCCGGCAGAGGAATCCTACTCCGTTGGGCCCCTGAGCAAGGCCCTTCACCCCAACTGCTCCAGGGGCGCTGTACAATGGCTGACTCTGCGCTCTGACCCCAAGCTTCTCTCCCTGTCTGTGTCTCATGGAGAGCAAGCTGGGGTATGCGAAAAGATGAATTTCTAATGCAAGAAATTGTATAGGGCTAATAAAGTTACAGTATGTTATGTTAATTTGAATACGTCTTTTAATCTCAATTAGAAAGTATATTGGGTACATATATTATAATTGTAATGTACAGTGAAAATCAGAATAAAATGTCAAATATAAGTACTGTATATTGAACAAGGTATAATACTGTAGGTATACTGTAGGTATATATTTTCCCACACTTTACTTTATGGGACTTCTTATAAAAATTGAACATAAATTAAATCAAACATTTAACCTACAGTCTATAAACAAATTGTATCACTTGGTGCTTCCTTTTTATATGCCACAGGGTTCTCCTGTCTACAGGAGAACTTGAACAGGAATTAGCGTTGTTCTCGTGAGCTTAGAGTTGAATTAATCCAGAGGTTAATTGAAGAAACTGATAGTGATATCTGTGTTTACTAGTTCATGAAAATCTCTCTCTGAACAGTTCCAGAGTGGCTTATCTTATCAGAGAACTGCTTTATTTTTGGAGGGGGGAACTCTGTCCTTGACAGCTGCAGCATCAGTTTGTTTTCATCCACTATCTGGTTAGTTTGACTAATTATTTGTATCAAATGTCAGATCCACCATGTTTGTTCATCTTTATCAGTTGTAAATAAAAAATGACCCTACAACCTACAGCACTCCAGGAGTTGCTTACCTGTGCTCTAAAGTCATCTCAATTTGTTGAATGTCAATTAAACACTGCTGTTATTTGTCCATTGGTTAATGCACAGATGAGTTTTAAAACATCTAGATAGATATTATCTGCGCTTTTAAACAGGATAGAGAAAGTAACACAGATCTAAAACAACAAGAGCCAAATGCAATTCCATCTTCTCCTAAACTTGAGTTTAATTTTCATTTCGACATGATGCTCTTATACAGTATTATAAATATCATATCAAGGTACCTATCAGATAAATATGTGGGAAAAAAGGGTATTTATTGGATTGAAAATATTCTTAATCTGTTCTAATTTCTTCAGACATGTTTTAGTGGTATACACTGGAAACTTTCATTGTCTAAAGCAGTCAGGAAGACTAAGGAGATACTGTAAAACACTCATAAACATCCATAATTAGGTACAAGGCAAATTCTTACTTGGTTGCAAGAAGTGAAAAGGCAGACAGGACCCAGAGCACTGAAAATATAATTTTACCTGTTAGTCATTTTCTTGATATAACTAATGGTTTTCTTTGTACAGAAAGTGACTGATTAAACCCTCACCCTGCATAAAAAACAACCTTTCCACAATGTCAGCCTAACAATTCGGGCTGCTTAAAATACACAGTTAGCTGAACAGAAAATGTGACTTTTTGCCACTGTATAGAGTACCTAATAATCACTGACCATGAACAAGAGTCTTACAAGTGGGACTCTGTCTTCTTCAAGTACTAGTCAAAATGCATTAAATGATTTACTCCATTAGAATACAAAGGTAATGTATTATATAGAGGGAGTGGAAACACATACAGTAGGAACTATATTCAAAACATTTAAGCACTAAACTCTGAATAGGAAGTAATGGGTATTTACTCAATTACAGTAGGTGTTTTGACAGCAGTATCCTCAAAGTTTATTTCATAACAAATATACTGAATACACTGTATGGTCTTTCCTCCAGAAATCAGAAAAGGGAAATGGATGTTGATGTTGTTTTAATTATCAGATAAGACTTTAAAGAGGCTTAATAGAAATGCATGTTCCTCTCTCCAGTTTCCTTATTAGAGAGCAGAAAATAATCCTTGAAAAAAGGAAAGTAACGTTTGAGAGGTTTAATGAAACCCTATCAGTTGTAAGGGTTTATGACAAGTGTATGACTCCAGATAAGATCAAAGCAGTAATGCTTTATTACCCTTAACCAAAGTACACATGAAGCAGTGCCCTGAGGGTCTCTGATGCAATACAGATTGAAGAGTTTCCTTTTACTACTAAAACCTACTGATTCCTGGAAATGTGCTCAGTTTGAAACTGAATTGTTGAAACGACAGGTGCACTTCTTACGTTATTTATGTATTAGATGATAGAAAGGGAGGTGGGATTGTCCAGAAGACAGCAGCATTCTTCTGTCTGGGACAAAGTATTTCTTCAGAATTTAGCACGGTTCCAACATGTTACGGCCGATCCAAAGGAATGGTACATCCATCCATATACAAAAGAGTTTTACTCTTGAATTTGAATAAGTAACTGTGTTTCTTGACTCAGTCATGCAACTTCAGGGATTTTTTTTTTGCAGTTTAAAGCAGCAACTTAAAAAGACTTGGAATGCATAGCATTTACACATTATAAATTGCTTACTTGGAGCTTACTGCTTAAGAAGGCAGCATCAAGTATCATGTTTGTCAATGCTGGTCTGCGAGTTGTCAAATTTGTTACTTTAATTTATCTGTTTTTGTTAATATGCTCAGAGATGGATTTCTACAAAATGAACTGGTTCACATGCTTCAAATACAGAATAAATGCTGTTAACTGTAGGTTGATTTTAAAAACCTCAATGGGTGTAAATAAATACAGGCATAGACGGCTGAAATTGCAAGTGTAATGCATGCATTAATAGGTCACAAATTAACCACACTAGCTGTATTAAGATTTAAATCCAAGACCACGCAGATTGCTCCTGATCTAAGTAAAAACATTTGCTTTATCACCACAGTGTACAGTATATTCTGAGATATCTGTCCTTCTACTTTTTTTTGTCAAACTATACTATTATCACAAAAGACAAAGAAATGGAGCTGTAAACTCATTAGACATGTTCAAAAAATAAATATATTATGCACGTCAAAATTCTACAAGTATGCTTGTAAAAATTGTTAAAATCCCACTGCCTCAGAGCTACAGTACAATACATACACACAATAAACTTTCTCACAGCAGCACATCTGTTTCTCCTGCAACCAGTCTGCCCCAAGCAAAAACATCACAAGATTACAAAACTGACATATATGACAGAAATATGCAGCAGTTAAACTATAGGCCTTTCATTACTCAACCAATCATTCAGGTAATGTCAGTGAAAAAGCAGTCTGAATATTTTAACTCCTAATAAAATATTGAGTGCAGAAACGTTTCCTTTGTCATTTGTGTTCTAATTAAAAGAGTTTAACAGGCCAGGATGTGGCTGGGAAAGCAAAATATGGGGGGATATGATTTAGAGATAGACCTATAAGAATAAACATTTTAGGTGTTCCCATTTCCAACACAAGAGGTACTGTCAGTATATCAAAAGGGTGATTTGTAACTCTTTTTATCCCCAAAATGGTGCATTTTTTCTTTCTTTTCTGGACATGCACATTAAATCTATATTACATTTATATGATCATATGAGCTTTTTGTAGATGGTGGAGGGTGCAGTCTAGAGTTTAACATAAACAAGGATAAAGATTATAGATAAAAGAAAATCTCTGCCAATAGCAGGTTGCGTAATGAAGTGCATTAACATGTTCTAACAGTAGGATTATGCTACTGTCTGCCTGTGGAAACCAGGCAACAGACTCTGAAACACAGTAACCCAATGAACTGCCTGTCACTAGGGAGAACAAGCCTGGGTTGCACTAGCATAAGCCAGTTCTCATCATACAGAGGCTCTGGTGACAAAGGCACTCATGTCGCTGTTTTTTTCCCCTCAACAACAAAAAAACAAAAACAACAACAGACAACATTAGTAAGCAAACAAGCAGCCCTGGTAACCGCAATTACTCTACGAGCACTATTGTGGTGATGTAACAAGCTTAGTAAAGATGAAAGATAAAAAATGCAGAATGTTGTCTTTGCTCTCCTAAAGCAAAACAAAATCTTTCTAATGAATGAAATACAATGGTGGGCATTTAAAGTATGTAGTAAGTGAAACAAATTCCCAAATCTTAAAAAAACATTAAACAGTAAAACAGAAAGACAAAGAAAGCTGGCGGTCTTTCCTTTGCAGTCAGTCAAAGACTAACGTTGCTTTGGGATTGCTATCCTCTCTGAATTGTCTCTTAGATATGAAATGCCGTATCTGAATAAAAGAGTTATTTTTTTGCAGGAGAAATTCCCTGCAAAAAGTAACGCAGCACAAAGAGGTGCATTTCTGCAGTTCATGCAACTCCACCCTATTTCCAAACACCCATGATAAGTCCATGCTTGTTAACAACTTGGCCAAGCAGTGATCTTTTTCTGATACAGTACATGTAGTCTATCCTGAGCTACACCCTGTAAGCACAACAGAGCAAGCTCTCATCGCTGGAATATGGAGCTTAAGTTTCTGAGACAGAAAAGGTGCCTTCATCAAAGCTGTGGAACGTGAAGGGCAGACAAGACAAATCTTGTTAAAGCCTCATAACAGTCATTCTGACTGACAAGCATCTTTGCCAGAGAAGTGCAGTACAGTACATCCCCCAGTCAATATTTTATTAAGAAAGGACCTCCAACACCGAGGAATTGAACATGGTAATTAATTCCTTTGATCTCTGACTTTTTAAAGAAACTGCATTTCCAAAGTGTAAATAGGCTGAATCGATGTGTTTTTATTTATTTTTTTAAGCTTTACTCATTTTATTACCATTAGCAAAAAGAGAAGGTGCTTGCAGCTGAAAACATTCATTTTGTTCTTTACAACCAACTGTATGACACTCTTTACCCTTTTTCTCCTGGATTCAACAGATCATGATTACAATTCTCCTTAAAGTGAATCACATTTACAGCTGTTTGTTGACAGTTCAGCCGATATTAAAGCATAGAAACAGAAGTACAAATGAATGAGTTCAATTTCTTACACTTTCTTCACTTTTACCTAAGATTCCTTTGCCTTTTATTGTTCAAGGTCTTTGAGTGCTCTCAATTCTGATCATAAAGCACAGAGTACTGGGTGTAGCAGTGATTTTGATGTACTGTAAAGTGATCATTGTTAAACAATATCCCACAGTTTAGAATTAAATTAATTTAATATTATTATTTAATAATTATTATTTGTATTGTATATTTATTTAATCTTGATCACAGACATCATATCCCTACAAACCATTAATCTCTTTCACAGCTATGGCCTCACAGTTCTTAAATACAACTAATGTGCACACAACTTGGTCTCACCCAGAATGCACTTTCTTTCAATAAAGTTGGTGGGTACCCATGCGATGGTGGAGGGAAATTCCCATTACCTGAAAAGCACTTTCAGTGGAGTGTCCAGAAAAGCTCTATATAAGTGGAAGTAATTACTTACACATTATTACCAGGATGGGACAAAGTTATGCAAAAATCTCCTCCTCAATTGGCTTAATCTCTGATCTTTAAAAGAGTTACTTTGATGACTATGCTGATTTTGCTGCTTTGTTCAAGCAATTACTTCTACATTTTGTTCACCAACTTCCAACAATCTCTTAAGTTCACTGTCAATGTACAGTATATTATATTTAGGTGGGTAGCTGTGTCATCATGCGTAGGCTGCAAAGGAACAACTAATAGGTTTATTCCATGCTGAAAAGAGAAGAAAGAAAACAAACACGTTTCGGCTGTGGAACCTTCTTCTACAAACATACAGTATAGTAATAAGTTAAAATAACATGAATATCTCTTCTGCATCTGGAGAATGCCTGCACTTTTTCTCTCTGCCTCCATGATTAAGATGCCCTGCTGTAATGAGAAGGACAATGAAACTGTCTGTGAGCCTGTAAAGCCTGTCATTCCTCACACTGTTCATTACAATGCAAAAACAAGACCATGTCAAGATGTGGATGCTGGGTTTTGGGGACTTGGGCAAGGGGCAGGGATAGGGTCACTTACAAGCTAGATTCATCTCACACTAATTTGAAAGTTGTATTTAACAACCTTCATCTTGGTTTTATTAATCGTTTTCCATCTAAAATCCTGTCAGCCAGACTGAATCCCTAGAGCCCTACTCCTAGGGACACAGACCCTACTGTACTCACTTTTCACCAGTCCTTCTTTCCCACTCAAATACGCTTTCGATTCCCAAGGTCGTCTAAGAACATTTCTATCCAGATCCACCACTCATTAATCTGATTTACACAACCTTCTTGTCCACAGTTCCCACAGCAATTGACTTTATGTCAGGCTTTTTGGTGCAATAGAGGTCATTGCATCACCTGCAAATCCATATTGAGTCGAACACATACACACAGCACCTCTTGCCATTTCAAGAACACACAGAGAGCATCATGTTTATACAATATTATCTTATTACTGCAGGAAGACTACTTCAGCATCACATCAGACAGGATCAAAGATCTCCAAGCTGACAGCTATGCATTTTACCTCTCCTGGCCATGATTACACTGACCTTCTTGCCTGTGTTCTTTTACAGAGAGTACAGAGAACTTATATACCAGAAATGCACGAGAAGACAGGCTTACTCTCAGACTTGATCAAACATCAAAGTAATCACTTGGATAACACCTTCCACTAATTCACAGTGATTAACTACTTTATTTTACAAAACACTTTGTCGATTTGCGATTTAATATTTTCACACTTTTCACTGTCTCTCAGCCTTCCATTTGTCTGGACACTTTTTCTGGCCCACTGTGTCTATTTTCACATGCATTTTCTTTTGTTCTCTTTTGCTTCATATCCCAGTATAACATGGCTCAGTGGCACTGAATGTTACAGAAAGTACTCCCACTTGAAACTTAGTGTAAAATTCTTTAGTGGCAGAACAGTGAGGAGAACACCCAGTCTTTTGGCATAACAGAGTTCACCAATCTCTAGGGAGTGGTGCTGTGTATCTTCTGAACCCACCCCTGACTGAGATCGAATCACAGTAGCAGCTGAACAGAAAAGCCAGCCTCACTTGAACAGCCTTTTCTCTCTCCCTCACACCTTAAGAAAGCTTAACAGCTGAAATTTTGTTTTTTTTTTTCATTTTAAACCAGAATGGTTTAAGTGCCAGAACAATTGTAATACTATATATTTTTCTTCTTCCTACATTATTAAAATCATGTATACTGTATAAAGCCTTATTGTCTTCAAAACATACTGTATGTGCATTTGAAAATCAGCACATTGCCCTCAAGCCAAAGCAAATGTTACAAAAAAAAAACGACTTTGTTCAGGAAACATTTTTAAAAAGAAAGTAATGACTACTTAATGCTAGAAAGCAGTTTATGGTCCTAGTAAGTCATGTCCCAGAATTTCTTATGTGTAGTGTGATATCAACATTCTTTCTCAGAGAAGGGAATGGTGTGTCCATTTTTACTGACATCTATATTTAGTGAGTAATGATGATTATATTTCACATTAAACAGCAGCTTGAATGCCCCAGAGAGAATGGGCAGGAACATGTCCAACTGACTTTTTGACTTACTCATTCTAGTACAAGGAATCTGTTCAAAAGTTAGAGAAGCTGTGCCAGCTATAAGAGTCTATCAACTTATACGTTCTTCAAATCATGCCAACCATAACTTACTGTGGTCAGTTTAGAATACTGTTCACGCTATTTAACTCCTGTCAGTGGCGGCAAGCAAATCCTTTTCACAGATTGCAATCCCCATTACAACATACAGTAACAAACCAAGGCCTCTGATTAGGAATGTCGCTAGGTTTATAACTCTAAATATTTTTACTGGAGCTGTGCTGCTCCTTGTTCTCTATCATTAACAAAGCAGGACTCTTAATGAGCAATAGAACAGGAAAAGCTTTAAACATCCTGGAGGTATTCTGCACTCTTGTGCTTTTACTAAGACATGAGGTGACCCTGAATTTCCTTCCTCTTTCCATCACCCCTGGATGAGAGGGTAGTGTTGAAAGAAACAACCACAGCTTTGGAATTTAAAGAAAATCTGGGATACTCTATTGACATATAGTTCTTTCTATAATAAGCCTGAAGCTTCGTTCACCAATAACAGTAAATCCAAAAATTCTGTTGTCATTATAGTATCACTTCTTAATATGACATCCCTTTTAAATGTGAACATCCCTCTTCTCACTTCACTTTGCCTCAGTCTGTCCCCCACATGTGCTTTTCAACATGCAAAGGCATATGAACTGCCCTTCAAGAAAACAGCTGTTTCAGCACATCATCAGGACACTGGTTACTCTCTGTAGAATACAATAGTGGTTTAAAGACATTAAGGAGCAAAATAAACCTAAGCTATATTATATGCATACCGTGATACAAGACAACATGGGAGGAACAGTGGCTGTGTCACTTAAAATAGGCTTCAAAAAAATGTAAACCTCTTTTTTCTAAAACAAGATGCTATAATGCCTCTTTGAAATGAGTTAGAAAAATGGCAACAATAGCTGTTGTGAGTTTTCTCTGTTACTCACAGATATTGTATTTGCTTTAGGATTTCACTACAGTATCATGGTTACCGGATTTCAAAACTGCTGAAGTTTGCACAATCTGCATTGATTGTGCAGGAATTGTAAAGAACGTGCATATTTCCAAACTCATGTTTTGTGCAGTAACAGTTCTTTCTAACCCCAAATCTCAGAACCACTTCCTCCACCAGCATAACATTACTTAAATGTTACCTTCCTTATTTGTCTAAATAGTCAGTTTCTTACAAGTAATTTGTCTTTCTGCTTCGAAGTGCAATTTTGAAGCATCAGCGAATTAATCTGCATCGGAACATCACTGGAAGAATGAAAACTCCTTGACTAAATCCTAAGCTGTTCAAAATCCTTCAGTTCTTGTTCTTTATCTATACAATGGATATCTTTGTCCTGTCTTCAGCATTCTTTTTTAATTTTAACAGGAGTCCCCATTTTCTCAGTGCATAGCATCTTCTTTACTTAATTTTGAGGTGTTTGAGTACATTTACCTTTAAGTGTAAAGCAGAGCAAAGATTTTATTTTTGTCCTATAAATAAATCCGCCCAGCCATAAAACACAATACCACAAACAAAACAAAGCATCAGTAAACTGATTATATAACCTTCAGCTTATGAAGCATTAAGATAATGATCTCCTGTGATTCACTGTTTATGGTCTAGACCAGACATAACAGCTGCCTGATGTGACCTAAGAAACAGCCAAGTACTGTACATGTTAGAAAGGGTTCCTGTGGGTTTTCACACTAAGTAACAGCAACAAGGTTTACAATAATAATAACAACTGCATCATCATTATGAGAATGTGTTGTTAATAATAACAACTATAATAACTGTAAGTGAGAGTAAAAACAATTGGAAATGAAATGTCATTTAATGCCCGGAAGATCCCTCTACTTTTTCACCCACTCCGTCTGAATAGTGTCAAAGGGGACCCAGAGCTGCTCCAACAGATTGGATTGGGAATTGCAGTCTCTGGGTTGTAATGATCATCCTGCACTCTTTGATGTGTGAACTGTTTAAACATGCTATTAATCCTTTGTTTGTTCAGCCAGGCAGCTGTGACATGTTCATCATAACACGTCATTATTTTGTATGAAAAATATTAATTATATATATTTACTTTTGATCAGTAAAATGACAGCTAAAGTGGTCTGCGGTTTTTGTCTTTCTGTTTTCTGTCTAAATTTTATTATACAGTTAAAAGTTAGGATTTAAATACCTTAGAAATTTGGATGAGTGCTACTAAACTCAATTGTAACACCAGTCAAGGTCTGGAGTGATACCTGCCAACATAACAGAGCTTCATCTTACACATCTATTTATAGACCCTTGTCTGTGCTCATTGAGTGACAGACACAGATTTTATTGGTAAATAAACATCTGACTACATATCAACAATGTCAAATTTCTTCACTGATCTACATGCCAAATTATGGCCTTGCCATCTTTACCTACTCTTGGATTCAAACGTGCAGTCTGAACTGTGTAACTGAATTGAAAGGTAAAAAACAGAAGAAAATGAAGGCTGTTTTGGTGGATAGTCTCTAGTTCAATTAATATTTGCATTTCTTGTTTATTTGAGTGTAATTTCTCAGTTTGCTCAAAAATACATTAGGGATGTTGTGTACAAAAACATTCTATTTTCTATTTTATTACTGGTAAAAATAAAATACAGTTCTACAGGTACATTTGGTTTCTTTTCCTTTGAATTCCAAAAGGAATAACAAAATGAAAAATGACTAGTACTAGTCATTAATCTATCTTGACTTAATACATATTAGCATACACATTAACCCTCACCGTATCAAACCTAAACACATTTAATCACGTTTAACAGAAAATAGCATTGTTTAATCACATGATTTCATTTGCTAATGTATTTACTGTATAAATATATTATTCAGGCAAAGCCTGTATTTATTAAGGTACATGTATGCATACTGCCTGTTTGCTTTTTTGTCAGCATGTCAAATTGACCTAGTTTTCTGTTGCCAGGAAAACAAACTGGCATTATCCTCGGGGTGATACTTTGTGTATTTTCTGAGAAGATCCAACAGCTGTTAAAAGAAATTCAGCACTTCGAAAACGAAAGGTATCTGCAGTTTCTCTTTCTTCGGCTGATAAAGCAGGGATGCCACTAAATAAAAGCTCTGAGAGAGTCCTCAAAAGAAAATAACAATAAGCTAAAGCTGAAAATGATCTGCTCTGAGCAGTCTGTCTCTTCAACATAGACACAACAGCAAAGGCTCATATTCACAGGACTGAAAGGTCACTTAAGAAAAATGAATCTCTTCGGTCATTAACATTTTGTCTGTCAGGAGCAGATAGTAGTGAAGTGATGTTGAAAACAGTGCTTCTAAAAGAAGCACATGTGAGTTGATTTTTTCAGTTTTTGTGTACAATCCTAAAAGAGCATTTTATGTTCTCCAGGAAAGTGATGTACAAATTAAATTTACAGTATATTAATATTAATACATTAACATCCTGAAAGGGGCACTGTAACAAGGATAGTCTTGTTGAAAGGAACTGATGTGAAATAATGATAACGCAATATTTGGTATGCATGCTTAGTTTCCAGCATTATGTGAACCACTGCATGCCAGAAGGACAAGTCTCAGCCAATGTCAGGGAATGACAAAACCGAATATAATATTTGACTTGCGTAAGTTTGGGAGGTTGTGTCTTTATTTGCACTTTTCTTTATACTAAAAAGTGTGCTCTCATACCAAATCAATTAGTCACATTATTCAAATACTCAATATTCATGAGAATTTTATTAGTGGTTACATTACTCATCATACTAGGAGTTTCAGCAGTATGTTCAAAGTACAGAAATATACAGCATATTTCCTTTGAAGAGATGAGACTCAGTGAAACAGTTTGCAGTATTCCTGTCTAAATTAAACATTATGCACATACAGTACACAACTAATATCCTCAATCAAGTTTCATTTATGTTAAAAACAAAGCATTCCCTGACTTACAAAAATAATCGTATTTGACCATTCTTTTGAAATGGCTGTGAGTTTATGTTCACTAATTTTGTTCAACCTGTGGTAAGTTACACCGATCAGAAAAGTGAAGAAAAGCATGCTGGGTGTAGGTCAAGCACAGAGTGCCCATATGTAAAACAAGACAGAAAGAAAACAGGATGAGTCCTTTGGAATGTATGGAATCAGACCCACTGATCCACATGGGATAATGCAATGTGTAAAATCAAAGCAATGGTCACAAAGACAACAATAGCTGTAAGCAGCTCTGTTAAGGTACTGCTTGGCTAATGTAACAACATTATTAAAAGCAATCCTGTAATATTATGAGCACGATTCAACAGAGTACTGTATAACCGAATATACAGTAGAAAGCATTTCACGAACTGTTGTGGGTATCTTGAATAGGATGTCCAGCCATAATTGTAACCTAAAAATGTGTGGATGAGACCCTCTGATTATTTAGCTACAAACTAAGGAGCAAGATGGGCCAGATGGTCAACATGTATTTGCAAATGTGCTTGTATTCTAAAGTTTTTATGGTCGAAAATAGCTGCATGTTTGTTATTAAATAAATTACGAATGGCTTGAACTGGCAAAATGTTTTGTATCTCTATATTTTGCATTAATGTGTAAGAATAGCATAATGTCGCATAGGATAGTACAGTATATACAGTAGTAGCATAAACTATAGTAGCAAGCCACATAATTAGTGGGCCCCCTGTTGTAACTTCAGTGCGATACAGTATGTTACCCTAATTTCTACAGTCCCTCCAGCTGTATAAATGAGTGCCAGCATCTCTTGCCAGTTTAATGCCATGCAACACAAACTATGTTCTGGCCTAATGTGTCAGATATGGCTTGGATTTAGAAATTCCCTATATTATTGTTTAAATGACGTTTTCAGTGTGACTGGGTGGAAACAGCAAATCCCACCTTTCAGTTTAACTTGCTTTTCCCCAAATATGATTCCATTTCATCTGCCATAATGGGCTAGCTACCCTCAATTTGTCCTTCATGAATTATTTCCAGCCTCTGTGTCCTTTGTGGTTTTGCTTGCTGAAACAATAAATCTGAGGGTGCTTGAAGTGACTGATGAAAAGAGGAGATTGCCAGTTTAAGTCCTGGCTTCTTTGAGAAGCTGAGTTCAGCTTTTGATTCCCTGTAGGTGACAGATAAGCCCATGAAAGATGCAGAAGACAACAAATCCTTTTTGTGGTTCGAAGAAGACATTTGCAGATTTAAGACTGCCTTAAATTTGCAATCGCAATTGCTTTCCCTCCCTTATGGTAGACATGATTTTATATATAGTGTACATGTATAGATCATTGGAGTCAAATTAGTAACTTTTGATTTATTTGCCTTTCTAAATACAGTATGCATCTATTTTCTGTTATGTGTATGCCTAGAATCTGCCATAAAATAATTGCTTATATGTCATGGGAATTTTTTTAATCAGAAGAGCAGATGCCAGTCCTGTGTGCTTTCAGGCTTTATTGTGCGCAATACTGTATATTTCACAACACAGCATTGTCACCCAGCAAGACTTTCCTAACTGTCATGGTTCATATGGTACAGTATGTGCCAGGTGAGAGGTTTGTCTCACACCTTTGGTTGTTTGTCCTGATCTTTGAAATTTGACTGATGTTTACTTCACACTTCAAGTGTCTATCCTGTTGTTTGAGGGTTATTACCTCTACTTTTAAGATTTTGTAGGAGGAAATTAGTTGCTATGGCTGCCAATACAAATCAGCTTTATCTTGCTTTCACATACCTTTTTGGTACAGGCAGTACAAGGCTCAAATAACAGATTCCAGCAATTACTCTAATACCTCCCACAATGTACTGTAATTAAGAAGTAATATTCCTTAAATATGCACTGTATATACAGTGCCTTTCACTTTATACTCATATACTCTGTTTAATAGAATGAATAATATATGCCACACTTTAGTTGTATAAAACATGCAGACATACAGAAAATAAAATGTTTACTGTATACTGGCCTCTATCTCTCCAACTTGATTATTTGCTAGATTTGCTAGACTATTTGCTGGATTGAGCCATTAGTAACATTCAGCTTTTATTCAACCTAGAAAAAGGTTTAAGATACCGTCAATTTTTGTAATATTTTCTGTTACAATCCTTTTACTTCCTATACATTTTGAGCGGAAATTTGAAATCTGACCACAAACTACAGGAAAGATGTAATTTTGTCTAAAGCGAAATTACATGTAAACAGAAATGGCATAATTTGGGGACTTTGCGTTCATATCCCAATGTGTGGCAAAGCACATAGCTTACCCAGACATAGATAAAACGATAGAAGTTTTAAAATGTTTGTATCACAATGCTGCTTGGTGGTGTAGCTGGTGCAAGAAAGCATTTAATCAATGGAAAAAGAGATTTAAGTTACCTGATCCCTGCTCCTTCGTGCATTTATTTTGCATATAGAGACATTACATACTGTACAGAAGCAGCCATTCAAAATGCACGGTACAACACCGTACCACTCGAAATTATCTACAGTTCACCGCGTTGTACCGCACTACGTGATTGGCTGGCCAAAATGACCAACATGCGGCACTCGTGGTGCATTGGTTGTTAGTGAAACAATTGTTTAATCTCTTTACTGTGTCTGTTTAAATCCGCTTAATATTGAATATTAATATGGAATTTTACAACTAAAGGGAAATTTTAGTAGCTGAGCATAAAAAGAAGGAGGAGCATAATGTGTCTGAAGGTCATAAACGATATTAATTTAGGAACATAAACATATTATGTAAACTGTATATGGCTGGTATTGGTAGTTTAAATAAAAATACACACCAATATTCCACTTTATTCCTAAACATTTAATGCATCACAGTCTTTCATTCGGTTACATTCTGTGGTTATTTTGGAAAAGTTTTGAGGTGCTCCTTCTGACTATATTAAGTTTAGATACTTCATAAAAAGTTATAACGCTTCAACCTTTTCTATGAATACTTGCGCTCGTTATCGCACTAAAAGAAAAGCATACTTTTTAGAATTGGATTAATAGGGAATATAATATGGAATCGCGTATCTAAAGAAATTAATAACGATATAATTATATTCATATTGCTCAAATGATCACAGTAGTACACTTTCTTTGTAAACATCTGTATATTCATATAGTATTGTATACAGGTGAGCTGGTGGTGCGGTGGTTAGCATTAATACCTTGCAATGCAGGAGCCCTGGATTCAATTCCAGATCTGTGGTGCTATCTGTGTGGGGTTTGGGTTTGTAGGCTCTTCCTGTGTTTATTCAGGTTTCCCCTGGGTACACCATTTTCTTCCCACAGTCCAAAAACATCCTGGCAGGTTAATTTGTTTCGGGGAACACTTATCCTGGTGTGAGTGTATGCATGTCAGTGCCTCCCCTGTAACCCTTACTCAACTTTACCTTACTGTGGACTCATAACTATGGTACTGCTTTTGACAGATAGACCATATTTGATGGCTAAGCCTTAAATCAAACATTTCATTAAAGTGCCACCATAATGCAGCTTTGGGCTTACTGTCACGACCTGACTTCTTTCCCTTCTGTAGACGATTGACAGTAGTGGGTCAATGTTATTCAGAAAATGTAATCACAATGAGTCCTTTTTCTTGATAGCTCTACATTAGATAATGCTGAAACCAAAATGAACCTAAAATAAAATAGGAAGGATATCCGAGACAAAGGGAATCCTATTTCAACATTTTAAAGATTAAAGTTGTATGCATTCAGATGAAAAATGCAAGCGAATAAATATTTTCTTACAGCAGCTGTTGCTGTCAAAAAGAGGCTAGGGTATCACAAAAAAATATTAAATCAACATTCTGGCAGCACTACATCAATCAAATACATTTTGGCATCACTTTTTTTATTATAAATATGTTCTGTATTGCAACCTGATACATGCATAGTGGATTACTTCACCTTTGAAGATGCATATAAATGTACCATAACCCTCAGTCAGGCAGATACACTTGTTAACCTGTAAGAGTGCCTTGTATGGAGACAGCTGGCTGCTGGAAAATGAGGTCTGGCTTGTGAACCATACCAGAGCTGCCAAAATGGCTCTGACTGTAATAAGATTTCCCTCTATGGAAACTGATACTGGTTAAGGGTTTTATAATGCAAACAAAATCCTTCGAAATCCTGTAACATGAACGGGCCAGACAGTTGTAATGATAAAATGTGTTTTCTTTGTGGAAAAACTATACCTTCTGCAGTGACATTACATTACCTTTCATCTTTGGAGAATTGTTTGCAATTCCAAATTAATTGTAACCATTGTGTCATGTGCCATTTTGTGTCATGCACTTTCCTTATCTTCAGTCTGTATAGTGGCCTTGCAACCTACTAAGGACCATAGATGCCTTTAATTATGCTTTACAAGTCCTGTGCAGAGGATGATAGAACAACTCTGTGTAAAGAAATCACATTCAAGTTTTAGTTTTTGTTTTTTGTAATGTCTGCCGACATACTTAGGTTCATGTCTTTTTCGACTGGTGTCGTACTGTATCTATTCAAAAGATGAGAAGCAGGATCCTCTGCAAAAGAACCTTATCTGTAACTACCTTAATTCAGTGCTCAGAGCTCCTGTGCTACTGTGTCTGTAACATAGGTGAAGCATACTACACAGATCCTTCAGTTCAAACAGATTGAATTATCTTTTTATGCACACAATAGTGCTGAAACACTTCAACAATACACCAGCTCATTTAATTTACAGTACATTACAGTATGACACCCTCCAGGAAGAAGTAAGGAAAAAACGACTTTCGATTTTTTCTGACTAGTTGTCTATACCGAACCTGTGGTGTGATGAACAGGGCAGCATATAGTGATGAAGGGTTATACATTTCCCTGGCAGATGAGAGAATCTTAGTGTCTGTGACAGAGGCTGAACCTGCATGCAGTGAGTTAACTGTACTTGTGCCATTTCCTTTTTTGGTTCCAGGATTGAAACACGATGAAAGAAAGGCATATTTTAAAAGCTCTCAAGTAGAATGATTGCTATCAATGTTTAGAAAAGGCATTCATCAGGTTATAGCATACTATCTTTCTGTTTGTTCATTGCTATATTTCATTTTAAAACTTTTGAATAGACTGGAAACTGAAAAGCAAAATGATTTAGCAAAATTTTTTAGTCATTTTTAAACAGGCAAATAGGCACATAAAGTACAACTTTTTAAGGCTTGTTTTCTAAACTGTATATAGAAAGCATGCTATTGCGAATTTCATTAACAGGTTATCCATCCATTTTCTAATCACTTCCTCAAATTCAGGGTCATGGGAGAGCCCAACTCAGGGCACACAGCGATACAACAAGCACACACTCACCCTAAGGGCCAATTTCCCCAGAAGTGAATTAACCTACAAGTATGTCTTTGGACTGGAGGAGGAAATCTGGAGCATCCAGAGCCCATGTGAACACAGAAGGAACATACAGACTCCACACAGATGGCACCCTAGGTACATAATTGATCCTAGGGCTGCACCACTGCAATGGGGCAAGGCAGCAATGCTAACAGCTGCACCAAACGGGCTGCCCAAATGAGGATATCATTTTTTTTAATTTAAATGATTATGCCATCAGCTAACTGGACAATTTCATTGTTTATGAGAACATTACATTTGCATTATGTTATGTTAAATTTACATGTATTGTCAGGGGAAAAAAGGAACTGAGAAAGCTGACTAAAGATACAGGTATGGCATTCCTTGAGACACAGCACAGTAAAATAAGTGGAATCTTGTTTTATCCCAGTCACATACAGCTAGTGACATGACCCATGCTTGAGCCCATGCTCACTGAGCTCTGCCTGCACTTGTTTGAGATACGACAGGGGTTGAGTTGCAACATCATTTGTGTTGCTTTTTAATTAGGCACAACAGGTGTGGTAAAAAATGATTTATATCTCTTAAATAGTTACTTAATTTGAGGTCAGGTTTGAAAACTATTGAATCAGTGCCCAGGAAGCCGCAGGGGAAAGAGAGAACCATGGATGACTAACCCTACCCTTCCCTCAGCAGTGCTCAGCCACTTTTTCACCCCCACTTGGGGAAGTTTAGTAGCAGCTGGCCAGTCATATAGAGGACAGCTATTACAGGATATGAAGAGCATAGACATGAAAAGGTTTTTAATTTCTTTTTTTCACTTTAATGTTAAGAGACAAATGTTAAGCAAGAGAGTTTACTCTTCTTAAAATGACTTCAAAGCCTCATGGAGATTAAGAGAAACTGATATGTAATGACTTACTCCTCTCAGTTTGCATTGTTTGATTTTGGAAAGTAAATGTTTGCAAACTTTGGTACCAGCAGAAAATATGGACAGCATCTCAAAATCAGATTAAGTTATCTGTGAAACAGAGCTTCACGTCTGGTGCATCACATAATGGCATTCTGCTAACCTTAATTCAATGATGTCAATGTGATTAAGTAGTAGGTGGAAAAAGCCTTAAAGCTATTATAAGAGGGCAGTAGGCTCAAACAAGATGGAGGTTCTGATTGTGAAGCACATTCCCAGGAAATGGGACTGCCATTGTCAGTCACCTGACCAACTGGTGGAAGACAATTGGTTGGATAACATTTAAAACTAATGAAGCACAGGCTTGCAGGAGCCATAGACCTGTATAAGCTATGGAGCTAGCAGAGCCTCTGTTACTTGCTGCACCAGGGGAAGAAGGGAACTATTGCCCAACGAACCAGTGGAGTGAAGTGTGAGTTTGTGTGTTTTTTGAGAAGACTCTTGGAAAGAGACTGCTTGTGGAAGAAAGTTCTTTTGAGAACAAATCTCAGAGTCTTTATACAGATATGGATGCCAGTAAGCTGAAATCTAGATACAGAGCTAGGACTTTGTTTTTTTTATTTTTATCCCTGTGCTTTATGGCACTATTTTTGCACCCTATTGCTGAGTTTGTGTGTCAGTTTTCCCTGAGAACCTGTCTATTTAAACATCCCATTATAGCACTTTGCCCCGGGTATTGTCTTAAAAATGGAATCATTGTTATGCTCTAAATTTAACAAATAATAAAATAACTTGGTGGAACCTCTCCCAAGCATCTACAGTAACCTTCAGCGTTTTGATAAGAATTTAAAAAATGTACTTGAAAAACAGTATGGAATGTATTGAACTTCAAATTAAATGGAAGAATGGGAAATTCACCTTAACACAACTACTTAAAGAGGTACCTTAAGAACACCAAGCAATTTGCACTAAGCATAGAGAAATCACAAGAATCAAATAAGGTATTTCCTTCCTTTTCTCTCAGTTGTCATAAAGCCAGAACCACAAGCACTGAAAGGTAGCCAAATGATAGAGCAGTAATTCATTCGTGCTTGATAACGCATGAGTTCCACTTCAGCCCCTTCAGGAATTTTCCTGAACAAAACTTCCTGCAAGAAACTTCCTAATTTTTTTTTTTCCACCGAGCAGACTGTATCCTGATTCCTGCCAGACTTTTAAACTGTATGATATAACATTAACAGGGGCTCTTCTGACTTAAAAACCATCCTTGAACAATTTTATATTATTTTTATAAGCATAATCTATTTTCCATTGTGGTTTATGTATGCTGACTAGATTACTTTGCAGCTCTCAAAATGCTGCTATTACCACACATTTTATCTCAGCATAGCTCTGGACAGCCCTGACCATCTCAAAGAATTAGCTGCTTTCTTGATAATGGTGTGATAAATATATTTTTAATGCTTTTTTCAAAATACTGTTTTAAAAACAGATATACTTCAATCCTTCGACCCACCTACAGTATATTCAGCATTTTGTGCAAATCTTCACATTCTTGAACAAACATAAACACCTGCATTTGTAACGGGTTAATTTGCTTCATCTCTAATGGATCCTCACCTATCATGAATGGAATTTTCATCATCTGAGGTGCTTTGCATTAGGTTTATATAGTTTTTCTTCCTCATACTCTTCTATTGTTAACAGTACTAGTTTCACTTATCCCCACAGACTCTTCCACAAAGCTCTGGGAGCAAACACTCTTACCTAAAACTGATTTTTGTGTTTCTTTCCTCTGGGAACTCCTACTCAAGAGTTACAGCATTCACCACATAATGTCTTTGAAATAGTTTACTGGTACATAAGGTTTCCCCTTATTGTACATAATTCCTGAGGCAGGGTGACACTTCCTTATAGGTGACTTAACCGTCAGTCAACATACAGTAGTTTGTGTCATGTTCTTCAAAAGCAGCACCTCATTCTTTCCACAAATACCTTCCTTATTTCATTGATGCCTGCAGTTAGTGACAGCTAACATGGTTTTTGGCAAGTCTGCATCTGAAGTGCAAGAGGAAGCCAAAAGCACATGCCAAACCCTTTCTGCTAGGACAGAGTATTTCCAGATAATTACAATTGTTTTGGTCATGCACGTGCTGTGTAAGCAATGTGCTGCATTTAAAAAGCAGGTTAGTCCTTACACACGTGGGCAAAGTGAGAAAATTCTTGAAAATGAGACAGATATTCACATAAAAAGAAAAGTGTTAGGCTATTCGACTATTTTCCAAGTATTGTTTTGTCTTTTAACATCCCAGTTCTATGAAAAGGGAACTTTGTACACAGCTGAACTAAAGTAGAGTTTGGCTAATGAGCTTGGTTCATCTGAGATTCCATGGGAATACTTCTTTTGCATGCATGCAGGTTCAGAGGTGTACATTAACTGAATGTCCCTCAGACAGAAATTAATTATTTTCTCAATGGCTAAGTACAGAGCAGGACCGAATGGCACCTGGGTTATCCACAACATCATTAACAACTGTGCTCATCTAACATTAACAGACCTCAGGGCTATGTGCTAAGTGCTTCTTGCCCAGAATACTATACAGATGAGTTACACTCCTGCAATAAAGTTATGATGCAGAGCTGGAAATAGCACCGCTGAGGTAATGCTCTGTCAAACTTTGTAACAGGTTGCACTGGCCTCTGAGAAACTCACAGATGGCAGCAAAGCATTTCCTCAATAACTATTGCATAGCAAGTGACAACGTAAATATATGCTATTCAGTCAGGGTAAAACCTGCTGTGCAATCTGTGATCTTGCCTACAACTTTCGAAAAGCAATTTGAATTTATAATGAAGTGGTAAATGTAAACAACTTGGATTGATAACTCACGGAGTGCTGAGCAATAAATTATATGTACAGGTATGTCTTCAAAAGTGAATGTCTAATACATTTGATAAATTTGCTGTGTAATTTGTCCTGTATGATGGTTTCTTTATTCATAGTATTAAGTCAAATCTTAATACTATATCTTATGTATATGTGAATAAACATAAGCCAGTTGGCTTCATGTGGCAGGGGTTTAGAGAACTTGAGTCAGAGGGTGTTTGGCTTACCAGGCAACTTTAACAGCTGTGACTCTCCAGGCATCTGTGAGCTTTCAGTGCTGGCAGTGAGAGCAATATCCATCCTATAATTAAATGACACTGGCTGCTTTGGGACTTGCAATGTGAAAAATTAATAGATAGTTCTGACAAGTCCTTGTTTCAGAAGAAATCCTCAAAGGTCCCCATCCCACCCATACTAATAACTTTGTTTATGTGGTCAGTAAATGAGAGGAATTTGATACCTTAAATAATTAAAAGCAAACCTCAGGGTATATAGGGTGCCTCCCAAAATGTCAGAGCCTTTCTACGGTGCCCCTTTTTGTGAAATTACAAAATCATGCATACACATTTTTTAAACCTAATAAAAAGGCTACCAAAAACTAAAAAGAAGAAGCTGGAATATGTTGATTGCATTAGTATTCAGTCCCATGAACTTAATATTTAGTGAAAGGTCCTTTGGCAGCAATTACAGCCACAGGCCTTTTTGGGTAAGTCTCTACCAGCTCTATACTGTACACGAACTACAGACACTTTTTGCCCGTTCTTCCTTGCAAACTCACTCAAGCTTTCTTAGAAATCAGTTATGGACTGTAGTTTTCATGTTTTTCCACAGATTCTCAGTAGAATTCTAGGTAAGACTTTAACTTAATCACACAAGGACAATCTTTTTCTTAAATCACTCCACTGTAGTTTTGATCTTCTGCTTTTGAACATTGTCCTGTTGAGAGGTGAATTTTTGTCTCGGTCTAAAGCAGGTTTGCATTAAAGAATTGCCACAATAATATTTTAATATGATGCAATAATGACTTTTCTAATTTTCTTTGAAATTGTCTGTCTACCTCTTTCCTTTTGTTTTTTCTTTGAATGTGTTGAGTAGTTTGTATATGCAACCCATATGATTTGCTGCTTCAAAGTGTCATGACTGCAAGCTTTAAAGCCACAAAATATGAAACCGTGTAAGAATCTGAATGCTTTTGCAAGGCACTGTAACAAATAGTTGTTTCATACTTGCAAACGAGCTGAGAAATATAGATTTTGTTTAAAAAGCAAGAAACCGGCTATAGATGAGGATTTTGCTAGCTGCAGGGCTTTCTACTTTGCCTTTTGTTTTAATACAGCCAGCTTTTCAGCTGGTGGAACAACTTGTTAATTAAAACAAAGTACACTACAACAGAAAAGTCATTTCAAGTCCAATTAAATACAAAATGAATTTATGCCTCAGGTTACCTGCTTTTATTCCCATCACCCTCCATTTTTATTGATAATCCACATAGTGGTGTACTGCATTTAGATATACTGTAAACATCCTCAGATGTTATGTGCAGTAAATATTTAATGGTGGGATCTTGTTTGCCATCCAGACTGATAAATGGTAGTTAAAGGATGTTTTATTTCTCCAGAAAAGAAGTCATTTTGTTTGGTCTACCCCTCGGTTTTAGTCACCCTTTTAATCTGGCTTTGGAAAGAATTTAGTGGAGCCAAGCTGAAGGGGAAGCCTAACCCACACTTTGTTCCAAGATAAAGATCTGTGATGTCACTCTTGGCAGAAGTAAACTCGTTTCCTTTTTCCACAAATCATGCCTGATGTGCTGTTGGCATGCCGTCTTGCCTTGGCTGTGGTCAAGTGCGGATTCTTGATGCCAAGTTGAAACGTTTCATCTAATCGCCCTGGTTTTGGATTCAGTCTGGCCAAGTCATCTGCAGTTGGTTTTACCGGCAAACTGTCCCCCGTTTCAGCTCTTTAGTGCCATATGTGCACTTCTTTTGCCCTCAGTGGTTTGCTCCCGCCCAGATTCTAAACTAGCTAATTATTTGCAGGCTCCCTTTTTCTTTCAGCAATTGATCTCATTTAAAAGAAAAGGAGTATCTTTTTTCAGCACCAGCACAATCAAAACAGTCCTTTCACATTTAAAAAAAAAGCTTGAAGGAAGTGGTTGTCCATTCAAAATGTTAAATGTTTAAAACCCATTCTTGTTCTGTTTATAGAAATGTAAATGCGTTGTCAGCACTCAGTGCTCACACATTTAACAAGAAGGTGGTTGTCTCTCTAAAAATATAGCACATTTTTCCCTAGGGTTGCAATTGCTATTTTGAAAATCCAGATATTATATAAGAGTGAGAATTTGTGAGTCACTCACGTAACACTACATCCACATACTGTACAGTATACTGTACAAGTATTGAGCTTTAGAGTTTTGAAGGTGCTCAAGATGCACTAATATATCATACATTACATTAATTACTGATAACTAGCTCCAGAAGGGGAGGCACATTGGTGCGGTGGTTAACATGCCATGGCCCAGGGTTCAGTTCCTGGTGTGCTATCTGTGTGGAGTTGTATATTCTGCATGGGCTTCCTCAACGTGCTCCATTTCCCTTCCATAGTACAAAGATATACTGTTAGGCTAATGGGCTTCTGGGAAAATTGGCCCTGTTGTGAGTGTGTGCATGTCTGTGTGCCCTGCAATAGATCAGCATCCCATTCACGGTGTATGTTGCCTTGCAGAAATAGGCTCCAGTAACTCCATGACACTGAACTGAATGAAGTGGTTAGAAAATAGATGGATGGAGAGAGGACTGAGAAACCAGGAAGTGACAAGTGTGACTCGTGGCTCTCTGACACAGCAGGTACTGTCAGCACAATCTTCCAGTGCAATAATACTGTATATGGTGTCCCTTCTGAAGGTGTACAGAACTTGAAGACAATTGAAAAACAGCTCCACAATCCGAGTGAGGTAAGCCTGTTTTTTCGCACATTGTATCTTCTAATTGTGTGAATGTGTCCATTCTGCTTCTGGCAGGGAGCTATCCCCTCTGTTTCAGATTTGTAAACCTTGGCCAACTGATGCAAATACAGTCCCTAAGGGTTACTGTCAGTAATGCTAATACAAGTTTGGATCATTTCAGGTTGACTGTAGCAGTATTCAAGAAGTTTCAAATCTGACCAGCTCGGATTTTATTAAAATCCAATAAGGAAAATGTCATTTTGGTATTATGTAACTGTCTGTAGATTTCCATACAGTTTGTCTATCTACTTCCAAGTTCCAAGTAAAAAATCTAGAAGAAAAACTAGTACAGTTCAAATAATTATTCTGCATGGTATGTTCTACATAGCATAATATGTTTGCTATTACATTTTATTTCTATTTCAAAACCAAGATTAATGAGTAACTTTATTTTTTTAATCAATCTATTTCTTTATACATTGATTGTGCAATGTAAGATGTTATTATCCTGACTGCAGGTGTAAATTCCCTTTTATGTTGGTGCAATTGTCTGTCTTTTTTTCTCCTAAGTTCTCTACACTGGTTTGACAGCTTGCTCAGTCGGAGGTTACACTGAGCTTGTAGCAAATGTCACACTGCATTACTCCCAACACAGGATATAATTATCTTTTCACAAGGGGCAATTAGAAAGGATACCTCCCATCAATTTTACCATGAGAGGCACAACGACCTGAGTGTAGCTTCCTCTGCTTTTTACAGCTTCAAGACTATAATGACTCGATAAATTGCAATTTGATGCCTTTTCATCTCGGCTGGGTAACACAGCAGTCATTTGAATTCACTTGCTGTATTTGATCTGCTCAGAGTTTAATTACTTCTAAATCATTGTAAAAATAACGTTCTTGGCATTGTATTTGTGTCTGTTCCACCCAGAATCCACACCTCTTGCACAAATAAAGTTTTTTGTGCAAATTGAAGGCAGGAGGGATTTGTGGCATGCACTGTGCAAGGCAACTGCTTTTCCTACTTTTTTAAATGAATGAAGTAAAATCAGGATTGTGTGTTGTTTACAACAATAGGTAAAAGCCCAGATTCTGAACTGTTTACTTGATTGCTTTTAGATGACAGAATGTTCAACCTCTTTCTGATCGTTTGTTTCTAAATAGGACGGCACGGTCATGCAGTAGTTTGTATTGCTGTCTCACAGTGCTGGGGCCCTGGGGTGCTATCTGCACAGAGTTTGTACGTTTCTGGGTTTCCTCCAGGTGCTCTGGTTTCCCCTCCGCAGTGGAAGAAAAACTTGCTGGTAGGTTAATTTGCTTCTGGGAAAACTGGCCCTGGTGTGAGAGTGCATGCGTTTGTGTCTGTGTGTCTGCCGCGTGACGTACTGGGATCCCATCCAGGGTGTATCCTGCCTTGCGCCCATTACTTGACGGGATAGGCTCCAGCTTTCCCGTAACCCTAAACTGGAAGAAGCCATTGGAAAATGGATGGATGGATATTTCTAAATATCCCTGCTCCAGTATTAATTTAGAACAACACTACTGGCCCTTGAAAAAACTGTGGTATTTTGAAACGGAAACAATGAAAACATCCCTGATCATTCAATTTAGCCTCAATCAGGGCACAAATACCTCATACTTTGTATTTCTAATCATACAACAGTTTTCTATAATCTGCCGTGGTTAAATTTTGTATTCAGTAATACTTTTCTGTTTTAAGTTTAAGATATTTCAGATTTTAAATTTATTTACTGCATATAATGACAGGGTTTTGTATAATTCTGTACTGATCAATATGACTGACACACCAGGTTATTCATACTTTCAGTAATTAAATATTTGCTTTATAATATCTCAATTGCAGTGCAAATAATTAGATGCTCTAAGTTACCAACTCGCATTCAATATCAAACTGTAATGCACTACATTAAGACATATACTTGTAGAGCATTATTTCAGCAATCTCTATATTAATTCATTTCATTTGCCAATAAGAATTCTTTTTCACATAATTTTACTTTTTTTATTTTGGAAGAAAGACATGGCACTGAAAGATTTTTAGACTGACCTCTTTGCAAACAAAGGAGGAAGAAAACAGGACTGAATGACTTTTAATGTCAACAAAGTGCTTTGGATGATATTTGTGTTTGTGAATTTCACCAGGAATATTACACAAGAGTTTACTGGGAAAACTGTATTTTATGTATAAGGAAGTAAGAAAAAATCTTACTACGTTTATTTTAATTCCTTTTATAATTTTCTACAGAAGCCCTAGAGAAAGCTGAAGACTATTGCAAGGAGCCGCTGCAATAAAGCAGTTTAGAAAATGTTTGTCACTTTATCACCAATCAAATTCAAACTATGATGTAAAACTTTGGCTTATTACTCTTTTTTCCTTATGTCATGAACATAATAGGCAAATGGTTTCTCCTGCTTTGGTTTTTTTCTCATCTATTCTTTTAATTTTTAGTTCTGGATCAAATCAAAGATTGAGCATTACAAAGTACCTTATATAAAGGGTACATTCATTTTGATAGGTCTTTGATACAGGCATGACTCTTGAAACAAGTGGGTTGCATGAAAAGCTAAATCTTTAGTCTTGTTCCAACTCAGATTATAGACAGACCAGTGGCTAGCAAAGAACACATGGAATGAATTACACCATAACACTGACTATCAACACACGACTTGCTGGGAAATCACAACACATACCTACAAAATATAGGGCTCCTTCTCCTTTTGACGCTGTCACATTCATTTGCAAAGGTACCTGTAGCATTCAAAACTGACAAACATATCTATTCTCTCGTTCTCTTTGTAGAATGTTAGCTGTGCTGTTTTTGCTGAAGTCAAAATGGCTGCTAAACTTTAACAGCGGAAGCTAAAAACCCTTATGCCAAGCTGTTGTAAAGTGACACGGCAAATCCAGACAAATCCAGCAGATTGAAAGATTCCATCTACCCTGGCCCCCCCGAAAAAAAAAATAATAATGCTAGCATGTCTTGAATAGTGGAATTTCTGTCGGGAATATTCAATGTGCAACACAGAAGGATTAGGATGTTCATGTCCCGCATAGCACAGCCTGTGCTGAGTCAGGTGGATTACAATTACAGGGCTGAGCCCCCCTCTGATCTGCTGACCCCTTCTGTTCCCTCCTAGCAACCAAGGTTCTCCAGACCCTTTTCTGGCTAGAAGAGCCACAGTACTTCAACTATGCTTTACGCATTTCACTCCACTCTCACCTTTCTACCTTTGCACAGGTGAGCACCACAAGTGAACATGGAGCCACAGTCATTCATATTTGATTTAGCTTTTCAGTATTTACTGCACCTCTTGCTTTACAAGATCACTAAGTCTATTTAGGTTAGTTCATAGTGTTTTCTAACTAGTCTTTTTTTTCCAGCACCCTCCCTACACCAATGCCACCTCAAAATGAATTTAATAAGCTCTTTCATACTTAGTCTGCAGCACAATACTGCACTACAAGAAATACTAATGATTTATTTCCAGAGCAACCTCATAATATAATATTTTGTTTGTTTTGTTTAAAATATAATGTTCCATAAAGCTAGTAACTTGGCCTTGGGACAAACTGTCTTTCTGGAAAATAAAAAAAATGATAACAAATTTAGCCAGCTTCCACATATATCTAGTATTATGAACTCACATGACTTAAAATTGTAATATAACTACATTCACCCATTGTCTAACTGTTTCATCCAATTTAGAATCACAAGGGAGCCAAAGGTTGTATCAGAACGTGACAAACACAAGGTAGAGTACACCCTGGATGGAACACTAGTCTATCACAGGACACACACAGACATAAACTCACACTGGGGCTCGTTTTCCCAGAAGCCAGGTAACTACTAGTATGTCTTTGGACTGTGGGAGGAAACTGAAGTACAGTACCCGGAGGAAACTCACAAGAACATGGGGAGAACATACAAACTCCAAACAGATCCAGAATTGAACTCAGGGCCTTAGAGCTGCAAGGCAGCAAAGATAATCACTGCACCACTGTGCCAGCTTGTCATATAATACATTTAAGGATTACCTACTGTACTTTGATGTGTCTCTGTTCAGAATTTCTCCAAGGCCATCTATCTGTTATCTAAAAGCTGCTCACTCCTGGCAAGGACCACAGCTATCAGAACCAATCCTGGGCACATTGGATATCTGGAGGGATTTCTACATGGAAAATGATGCCAGTACATTGCAGACCACATACACACAAGTATTGCACACAGAGGTAATACAGAGACACCAATTGACCAAGATGACATATCTTTGGAAGGTGGAAATAAACTGTGGGTTTTCTAACCAACACAAACACAAGGGTGACATGCGAATTCTACATAGGAGGCACCAAATGCTAGGAGCTGAACAGGAATCAATGCTTTTTTTCTAGACTGTACCAACCTCTCCAAAAATCCCTTAATCCACAATTGTTATATATTGTGTTGTAGAAATATACGAATAGTCATTCGGCTTGCCTATTGCACTTAGCAGAGATTAGTTTAAGGTCTACATTTAGGGATATGTAAGCAGATAAACCTGTTAACTTGAAGCATGTAAGGGCAACACATGAAGCTATCCTATGTCAAAGCTAATATACTTGAAAGTAACATAATATTTAAGATAGACATGCATATATTTTTCAGTTTGGCTGTCTGCATTTCTGTATCAGAGCCTTGGTAATGAATTCTTAAGGCCTCCTTTTTCTTGACAGATGCCCTTCGCTCTTCATTCCCATTTTTCCTGAGCTGTTTCCGAAGGACAAGATTAATTACTAGTGGATGAGGCTAATCCTTTAGTAAGTAGTGATATTTATAGCCTAATTGTAGCTCATTCTCAGCCTTTAAGGCCTATGGTGAGAGATGACTTCCTCCAGCACGTAGGCCTAGAGTTCCTTGGATATATAAGATGCTTTAATGCCTTTTTCTTTTAGAGTCTGTGAAAGCTGTGCAAGAATCTTACATGTGGACTTGTTTCATTTCAAAGTTTGTTTTTTACACAATTGCACAAATTACCCTAACAAAGCACTCATCTTTTAAGTTCAGTTTTAGTCACTTGCAAACTATGTTTGGTGTGGCTGGTAGGATGGGTGTTTTGTTTAAAAACAATCTTTGAATAATCAGCTATTGAATTTTTATTAAAACATTTTTATGCTTACATATTCATTATTATCTAAGCAGAATGTTCGTTTTTTCTTACTCTCGATTGTATGTATTTAAATAGAACAATTGAAGCCTAGTTATATCCTAATCCACGGAGCATTTTGTCTTTCTCTGTAATACTCTGACTTCTGTTGCACCTCAATGTGCCTCAATCACTCTGCTTAGGAGAAAACGCAAGTATGGAATGTGACTTCATTGAGATCATCACCTTTTCCAAATTAATATTTTCCTTTCCATTTTGAAGAACGTTACAAAAGTGTGCAGGCTCCTGTCTTGTGTTCAGCACAGCCCTAATTTTACTGTGCTAACCTGTTACATGTAACATTAACGTTGTGTGAAGTTGAAAACTTCAGATTCACATTAAACATCAGCATAATCAGCTTAGACTCAAGATTTGTTAAAAATCACAACCATGATGATCATCAACTCATGAAGAGTCATATATTTGCTTATTGCTGTTCACTCAGTCAGTTCCTGTATTGATTTCAAGTGTGTTACAAGTATTCTTTCATGGAAATTCAACCTGTTTGTTCATATAACAAATACATTTGACTGAAAAAAATTAGCCCAAAATTTTAAATTGGAATTCGCCATTTAGATTGGTGTAATTGTCTTCAAGTACATAACAAAATAACTTGTATGGTTTATTGAATAGCATGTACTGTACATCAACAATCTTTTGTTTGTCAACATTAGATGTTTTTCAGTTCATTTATTGTTTTCCATTCATCATAAAAGATGGGTGTTTGCTGTACTGCTCACTACTGTATTTCAACTAACATTCAGGTGCTAATCTTTTATTTGTTTAAAATCAGTTCTGTTCCATTAAATCTCTTAATGTACGAACAGCACATTTTTTAGGCTTTTTTAGAAGATAACGATTGGGGTGTCAATGCAACTCAGATAATAACACTGCTACTAGTGTCAGCTCTTCATCAATGGCCATATGTTAAAATAAGATAGATGACAAATCTTGTCTTATTTAAAAGAATGGATCTGTGATTCTGGAGGTTGGGCAAGACCTTAGGAAGAGGATATGAGTTTTATCTGAGATATGAAAAGATAGTCCAGTACACTAAAAAAAATTATGCATAACGTTGCTTCAGAATCAATATGTTCTCTTGTGGCTTTCATTTTTCATCAGGAGCAGTTACTGATATGAGAAAGCATTGATAAATGTCAGGATTACCTGTAATCACCTGGAGTTACTGTACAAATCTACATTTGTATATATTTTACAGGCTTTGTGATTTGCATTTAAGCCACTGGAGCGACAGAAATCAATGGTATTGATATGTTGTAGAAATATTAATATACACTATATTTAATAATGAACATAATATGGTATACAGCAGCATTCATATTTCTGTCATTTTTTATCATTGTGCTAAGAAATTTAATAACATGCCAAACACAAAAGAAAACACCAACAACAGAACTGACACAACTAAAAACATGAGTCCACAAAAAAATTCTATGACAGAAATGCAAGGCATATCCATGGCAAAAACCTGTTATCACAGATGAAGCCTCCTTGGTGAGTTGCATTTCCCACTTCTATGCTGTGTTCTATATTCTAGTTTCCTGAGGTGCTTGGAAGTGATCCATTTCCTCAAAATACACCAGTCCGACTACTGTGTCTGTCAACAGCACTTCACTCCAAGTGTTTCAGAAGCAATTGGGCTGCCTGATGTGAAAACAAGCTGTTGCTATTTTATCTAGCATGCTCTGAGGTCCTGAGTGAAGGAACTTTGATGTTTCCTGGTCAAACTGGGTACACACAAAAAAAGGTTAAAAGAGGGCACGGTGGCTGGCTCTGTTACTTTTTACAGAGCCAGCAAATGGCAGCACATGAAAATCATTTCCTGTGAGGGTCGAGGGACATTATAGTGTTCTTTCATTAGGGCCTTCCTGTGTAAGGTCATTTGGTGCTGTAACATGCATATTCCAATTTCCCCTGCCTAGAGGGCTACCAAACAGCACATTAACATTTCCCAGAAACCAGCTCTCATGGGGGCTCCTAGGATTCCATATGCCACAAAGGAAAACAATGCCATTTCAAATCATGATGAATGGCTTTTACCTGTGTCTGCTATAGCTGTCATCCCTTTTTTCTAAATGCCTCTCAAATCGAACTGGCATTTGTATTTAACTGCATTTGAACAGTTGTCGTAATTTGTCTGTTTTCAAACTGTAACATTTGATTTATGGCAAAGTAAGGTAATTGTGAGGAAATGGTATGCTTAATATTTGCCATTAAGATTTTTTTTCCCCCAACAACTAAGTAAGATTTTTTAGCCTTTGAGAGACTCGGCTCTTGAATGTCTGGGCGTTTTTTTGCTTTCATTCGTTTAAAAATACTGTCATATTTTAAGAAATTACTTTAAATCACCTAGTGTAAATGTTTTACAAATTAAAACATTTTTCCAAAGCACATTCAAATCACAGGAATTTACTTTTATCCTAACTCATAAACTTAAGCTATCTTTGGTATATTTTGTGGTTTGTTTTGTTGTTTGTGTCATGTGAAAACCTAGAGCATGTCTATTTATCTTCAGTTATATACAGGTACTGTATATGGGTTAAGAAAAATAAGTGAAGAAAGAAATTAAATCAAGGTTTTGGTGAGACCATATCCATCAGCTTGGAATGGGTATCTTCAATCAGTAGCTAAAATTCACATTCATCTCCACTGATTAAGCCAATCATTGGCTCAATTAAGTATCTGAAAATAAAGCTGTAATGAAAACCAGAAGGCCCTGTTTTTCTCTTAGACTAATGTAGGAGACCACTGCTGTATAGCTATTTGTCAAATCTGTACTTCTTGGTAATCAATTCACATTAATTTAGGTAAACAGCATAACTGATGTGGCTATTTTTTCCTCAGTGGTCTTTTTTCCATTCATTAATGCACTCAAACAGGTATATCTTACATTAAAAAAATCGGTCCTTTTTACTGTTTATTGTATAGTTTTCTGAAATAAGATTTGATGTCAATGTGTTTTTTAATTGACGATTCATTCTTTAATTGAAGATTAAAGAACTGAGGTGCCACATACAGTACACTGCAAATCTAGATGTACAGTTCTGAATCAGAACAGAGCTGTGGCGTGCCTCTTCTTACCGCTTCCTATCTGTAATCTGTGTTTTCTATCCATAAAACCTCTCTTTATGCAAATATCCCCTGCTTGCAATTTAGGAGTTAATATTTTATGTAGCTCAAGTAGGTAGCTGCGTCAGCATGCATAGGCTGCAAAGGAACAAAGAAGGCTTCCCAGCCAAAACGTTGTGTTTCCTTTCTTTTCTTTTCAGCATGGAATAAACCCGCTACCTGTTCCTTTAATATTTTATGATTAAGTTTATCAAACACTTCAAAAACACTAAATATAGTTTAGTTTATCATACTGTATAGTATGCTTTGTTTATATCCATTAATGCGGTTGCTGGTTCAAAGGATTCTTAAAGGTAGTTAAGTGGGACCTATCTTAAATCTCTCTTGACTATCCTATAGAATCCTAGTGCCATACAGATGATCCTCTAGTTTATTTGTAAATATAATTTTCATAATAGCAATGAGACTTTTAGGCCTGTAATTACTGGTTTAGTTTTGCTCCCCTTTAATGATGGGCAATAATTTAGCAATTGTCCAGACAATGGGTATTATTCTTGTCTTGAGAGGCTGACTGTTTAGTTTCGTTGTCTATGAATAGCATTTCTTGTTTTCTTAAGTATATTTGGTAGGATAACATCAGGCCCTGGAGATGGTTTTATCTTAAGTGCTTCTAGTACCTGTAACACTTCTCCTGCTGCCATGCTAATATTACTTAATATAGAACTTTTTCTTTGCTCACCCAGTGAAATGTTGTTGATTTCTTCCTTCGTAAATCCCTAAGTAAAATATTCATGCATTAGCCATTTCCTTTTCATCATTTAAGTGTTTCCTGTCATTATCTCTGAGCTATTTCACTTCACTCTTTACTGCTGTTTAGCTGTTGTAATGTTGTAATTTGCAGAAAAAAACAAACTTTTTTCTGTTTTGGCCTCCATTGCAATATTTGTTTCAGTCACTCTTTGATTTTCTTTACCTTTCTTACCACTCCGGTGCATCATACTCCTTTTCTTAATTAGGATCCTGTTCCATATTTAACTATTTGGGCCACTGACTTTGATTTGCCTCCTTTTGGAATTAATCTGTTCTGTGCTTGAAGCACTCTGGCAGACTGAGTAAGAAAGCAATTGTTAGTCATGTCTGCTGATTCAGTTTTTATTCTGCTATGTGGGGAAAATTAAAATCTCTCATCATAAACACTTCTTTCTTTACATAGACATCCCTGACTTCATCATATAAATAGCATTATACAGTAATTGACATTTCAATTGAATAACCTGTATTGTACTCTGCTCTACTGCCATGCCCTTTGAATTTTGTTTCGTTAATCTAAGACCCATTCCCAAACCCTTGATTCACCTAGATTACATTCCTGTGCCTTAATCCTCTCTTGATGTATATTACTATATAGTATCTCAATTTGTTTATCTTTCTTGTCTCTTTGGAGGGCTGTCCTGCACTGTTCTGTAATACTAGTTCTGTATTCTTCACCATCATTCCGTTTAAGTTTCTATGATTCTAATGAACTAATAATCACATGTGAATGCAGTAGCTTCTATTGCTTGATCTTTTAGTTCTAATATTCCTGGCATTTAGGCATAAGCACTGTCTCTCTTGTCTCTCTCAAGCACTCCTTGACTTTTTAGGTTTTTTGTTTTCCCTTTGCTTTTTATTTTATTTTTTATTTGCTTTTTTATTTAATTCTTTGTCTTTGCTTCCTAGAAAGCTATTCCCGTGCTTTAAACTTCCCGATTATTGTACTTACAGTATGGTTAATGTTAGCCTGTTGGCCATTTTAAATGAAACTGGAGTAGTAATCCACTAAAGCAAGGTCATTTTCCATTTCACCAGTGAATACTAACAGCTAGAACTCGTTGCTGGGGTCTGGATGGCAGTTCTGTTGTCCTTAGAGGCTCAGGTCCGACTTGCGACTTGTGAAGAATGCAGGTCTCAAATCTTTCCACATCACAATCAGACATGTCGCTCCTGGCCACCAGATGGATTCTCTTCCTCTCCCTAAGCATTTATTTATTCCCTGATATCTTCCATGGAGTTTTGCCAGCATCTCTTGTCCAAAGAGCTAAGGAATTGCTATTTTATCCCACTTCAGCAAATCACCTTTTATGTGTATATTCGCCTGCTCTAGCCAATATGGGTACTCTGGTCTCCAGCCTTTCATGGTGTCTATATTTTCAGCTGCTTGCAGAACTGTTCTGTACCTCTTTGAGCTACTGAAGCACATTGCAGAGAAACAATGCAACAATGCATTGCAACATGTGCAAAAGTCTGAATCTCAGGATTCTTGGAGATAAGTCGTGTAACAGTCTTGAACTCAACAAGGTGATGAGAAGTTTATAGTCTGTCTAGATGAGATCATGTCCCGGAAGTCTTATGCCAAGTCTTCCTTCTCCATCTTTGCTTTGAAATTCCATGTATTGACTGGCTGTATTCCAGGTTTTGAAATGGAGCTGTGAGGAGCTGTTGTACTTCCTTTCACAATGTGAGACCCATGTTTCTGGTTAGCTTCTCTGTGTTAGTTCTCTAAATATTTGGGGGGCATACCTCCACGTTCCATGTGGGATTTGCTAGCTCTAAATCATAGTATTCTCTTAATACCTGCAGCTCCATCTCTAACACATTAGTTTTGTTTTTCATGGAGTAGCTGTATTTTTTTCAGGACTTTCCATGGCTTTTGTGAGTTTTCCAGGATGCTCCACATCAATTTAATGGCGATCACCAACATATTCTAAAATGAGCTCTGAGGACCTACTGTATATAGGTTTGATTTTTTTTTACTGAAAAATAGCCTAATATACCCAGTTTTAACTTAAATTTCACTTACCTGCTGTATTGAGTCAGCATTCCATGTATCTTGTCAAAACAACTACTGTACAATGTTATGGTTTGGATCAAGCTAAAATGTTTGTTCTCCTACTGTAGGTACATAACGTTTGAAGTCATTTTCTAAATATATACAGTACACAGTAGCATGCAATTTTAAAAAACAGGCTAATTTGACATTACACTACCCAATGAGATACAGTACAGTAGGTTGTACAGTACATTCTGCATTTGATATCTATAGGCAATTTCAGCAAGAAATAAACTTCTGACCTACAAAATAATATTCAGTTTCTTTGTCCTGTGAACTTTTCAATTGCCTCAGAATGTGTGCCTCGTAGAATGTATTTCATAGACAAAATCTACTTTTATGCTTCTTGGCTTCTGATTAATTAAAGCCTGCTGCCTTTGCAGTTTTAACTTGACTGTGAGAGTCCCTAACCACATGCCATGTTGGTTTTCTCTAATTACCACTCTTCACATGAATTAAAATGGAACATGACCTTCAGGCTGAGCAGGTTACTGGCATGGAGGTGTTCCCACCGTGTGAACTTGACAGTGAGTAAATGTGTTACTTGACACAGCTGACCATCTGCTATCGCTCACTGCACCTCTGGTCAGTCCTGGGCATCCTCCCTCTTTGTAAACTGCAGTCTCCTCTATTGTTTTTTCCCTACTTCTCTGAAAGAAAACACCGGACCAGTTTCCATCTGATACCTCGTCCTTGTGTGATCAAAGTGCAGTGCAGGAAATGAGGCTTGTGAAGATGATGAGTGGCCAGACCTTTTCCTCCTCTTTTACTTATGGCTTTAGAATTTGCTGGAACTGGTTTTTCTGTGGTATGTCTTTTCTTGGGGGCAAATACTCCAATTACACAGTGAGCTGGTTTGGCTGACTGAGACTCCTGAAACGCAGGTGACTTAAACTAAAACCTTAAACACATTCAAGCAACTTTTTTTAGACACTGTTATTGTTTAAAGGTTTTTCTGTAAGTCATGCAAATAATTAGAATATTAATTAATACTTAGCAAGTAACAGAAAGCCATGCATGCAAATATGTATATACAAAAAAAATATTTGAACAGTAAACAAAATTGAAATGGAATTCAGTTTACAGATTTCACAGGAGGTAGTAAATTCTTTCTTTTTCTGTAAAGCTGTGCTGTACTACAGTATTATGTAATTATCAGAAATAAATGATCTGATTCAGAGAGCCATGATTTAAAATGGAGTGATTAACAAGACTAAAGATTTTCTTGTGCTTTTTTTTCCACTGAGTAATTATGCCATTATTGTTAATTCAATCTAATTTTAGAAATCCTAAACTTGGAATGGTTTCCCAAAACAGGGTAACTATTAAGGTTTTAACATATAAAATTTAAATATGTAATGCTTGAAGGTGTATAACCTGTTAAGCAACTGCATGTGAACCACTATTATTGAACAGAGAAGCCATTAAACTAATTGTTTGACTTATCAAAGTAATTTTGTGTACCTGAACTAATTTACTGTAGGTTTATTATAGCAAAAGGGTGAATGCTTATCATATCAACATACAGTATTATAGTTTTTGATTTTCCTTTGTAGTTTAATGGTTTTACAAGGCACTTGTACACCATGCAAGGTTCTTTACAGTATGTTTAGATACAACAGCCAAGATAAAATACTTTTGAAATACAGTGAAGGTTGGCAAACTAAGCTTTGAAGCAATGCCATTAGAGTATAGGGCACCTATGTCACCACCACACAAATGTGAAATTCTCCAATACTGTATGTCCACAACAGATGAATGTTATTAGGAAAGAAGTACAATGAAGGATACGCAAAGTGAGTTTTGTGGGAAAACTTATTTTCATAGGCTTACAAAATAGAAATAAATTACAATTAGAAAGAATGGTAATTTCATAAGTCTGCAAATGAGTAAATTACTAAATCATTCACAGATGAGTCGAAATAAAACTCTTTGGCTTCGGCATTAAAACCTTTAAATTAATTGTAAGAAATTCTATGCTTGCAGCCCTTAGTATACCACATGGGATTAGTTAAATATTTTATTGAAGTGCGGGCGGTTTTGCTGATGAAATACTGAACGGAATAATTATGAAGCTGGAAGTTAACTGATCTGATAAATGAACTTGTACTGCAGCTGCATGGCTACAATGAAAGGGCAAGTTGAAGGAACCTGAAACAGGTGCAAAGGAGGTGTCCACAGTCCCTGACTGGTCAGTTCAACTGCTTGATCTAAACTCACGTGGCCTCCTCTCATTTGCAACCTTTATTATGCCCTTATGTTCAGCTGAAAACACTTGGCTGCATCAAGGTTTAATTGGGATTATACCGTATGTTTGTGGATAATGATGTACGAATGATGCAGGAGCAGTTTTTAAATGGATACATTCCAAACACACCCCTTGGAAAATAATACCAGGAAAAAGTGTTGTAAAAAGTGTTTCATTAGAGGGAACATACCTCTCATACTGCTTCTGGAATTAAAATGCTGTCCTGCGCTAAAGAAAGAAAAAATGTTGAACTTGTTCAGTGTTTTTAGAGTAGAAATGCACATTACCTTTTGTGGGAGAAAAACATTTTCCTTGCATAAAATTTTTCCATACAGTGTTTTTGCAGGCTTACTAGGTATCTAATGCAGCTGCATCTGAATGCCCTGGAGAAAGTGTCAAACTTGTCTAGTTAAGCTTGTAACCAGCTGGTTTAGCTTATTAAAAACCCACAGACACACCAGCTCTTTGGGAGCAGGATTGGACAACTGTTATGTGATATATTTCCTCAGAACTATGTTGTACAATACACCGTACAGTATGTTTACACTTCTTAAAACAAACATTATATCATGCATATAAAGTTAATTGGTAATTTATATCTCCTGTTTTGTCATAATAAAGTAGTACAAAAGTTTAAGGGCCAAACTGGTTTCTCACTAAACATAATATTACTTTTTTAATTGACAGGTTATAGCTAGGGGTAGGCAGTAGCAAGTAACATCTATGAAAACACACAGTAAAGGCAATCCATATTCCTTTTGTATATGGATAAATTAAAATTTTTAAATAAAAAAATCACTGAGAGAAATTGTGGGGCTGACATCTTAATAGTTTTGCCAGGTATTTTTTTTATATTGTCACACCATGAAAAGTTATATTTGTCTGATTCATTGTTTTTGTACTATTTGACAATGTATATTTTAGATGAGTTAATCTGGTGCCAGGCAAATAGTGCCATTTTCATCTTGGATGGGCTCTAGTTATTCGATGATAAAGCAGCTCCTGCTGCCTGTTTTAAGTTATGTATATTATATTAACAGTATACTGTATGTGTGTCTGTTGTTTTCATTTCATCGCTTAAAGTTCTCATTGCAAATATATCTGTGCCTCCAGAAGATAGTATGATCTCTCAGTTAGTGTACTCAAAAGCAACAGTACAATAATGCAGAGAAAATTGCAGCTAAAAACCTACTTTAATACAAAATCAGTATATATGCCAATGGTAAAGAACTAAAGGTGTGGTGTGTATCACTTGCACCTTCCAAGCAATTCAGTTCTCAATGAATCTTACTACTTCTAGAGTAGAGTTACACTACTGCTTAGAACATGAGCTTGTTTGGTTAATGGCTAATTTATGCAGTTCAAGAACATGACAGCATAGCATGTTCCATACTCTCACCATCCTTTGCATAAGCAAGTGCCTCCTATGCTCAGTATTAAATACACTTCCATGTTGTTTCCACATGTGCTCAGATCCATGTTTTACTATTAATTCTGAAAAATACCACTTGGTTAACTTTGTCAGAGCCTTTGAGGGTTTCAAACACTTGTATCGGGTCCCTTCTCTGTTTAAGACCAAAAATGTTCAGTTTCTTTTGCCTATCACTTAAGGATATTCCTTAAACCCCAGAATGGGGTTTGTTCTTGGTCATCTTTCTACCCAGTACTGAATACAGTGCAGATATTTTTTGTCATGTGGTGTGTGTGAGATATTACTAGTATGATGTATTATTTTCAAAACTTGTACATTGAACAGAATTCTATGCTTGATCATATTATGCTAGTAGACAGGCCTTTTTCAAATGTTATTGCTAAACCAATTGAAAATCTAATTGTGATTGCTTCAAATTAAAACTTTTATTTTCTGTAAAATGAGTACTGTATATAGTTTCTTTCCATCACTGGGATTTTCTGAAGATATTTTGCTTCTTCTGTATTACTAATATGAAAATAATCCTTTCTACTTTTAAATGTACTTTCAGAAGATAGGTTTGAACTACAGTATTTAAGTGCTGTTTCAATACAGTAGCATGCGATGTTGATCATGTATCTTTTTAAACATTTATTAAATCGTAATTAGTTATATCCCCTTGGACTAATCTTTATTCAAAGTCACATTAAGTAACTAGATAAAGACCTTTGATATTCTTGCATTATTAAAACCAGCTAAATGTCTATTGTTAATGTCTGCGCAATGTTAGCAAATCGTGAAATTCTGTGAGAACCAGAATTTAATTCAAGAGCTGTATGTTTAAATATTGTAACTTTCCTGAAATTATTTAATTTTCAAAATCCTGTGTAAATCTTACATAATATACAGTATTTTTCCATAACAATCACTGAATATATCCTTTTTGTTCAATATTTACAAACATTAGAATCCAATCCTGATTTTCTGATCACCAATCATTTTTAAATACTTCCCAAAATTAGGATAAATGTGTAACAACAGGTGATTTTCAAAGCTGAATCCGAGGAATCCTTCTAAAAACAATTAGATAATCCAGTGTACATACTATATGTATGATTATTCATCAATTCTTTTTGGGAGAAAAAGATGTACAAGAGCCCACTAATTATTTTTTACACATAATATACTGTATATAACAAAAAAATTAAACGAGAAAAAAGAAACTTCAGAGAAACTCACATTTTATAAAGAAACAAGAGCAAGCATGCAGGCACCACCCAGCTTTTAGTCTTGACATAAAAAGGAAGGCAAGTTGCCCTCCTTTGAAAAATGTATTTTGACTTAAATATAGAGTATACAATGCTGCTGTATATTTTCACAATCAATGTAATCCATGTTCCGTTTTTAGTTGTATAAAGCTGGGAATTTGCCATCTTGACTGCATGTGTCTTATTAAGAATAAGAATTCTGCAGCCGCTCTGAAAAGTTTCACACACAGCGTTCCTTAGGCAACTGGTCAGTAATTAACAACATTAAAAGGAGTGGACTCGTTTATTGAAGCATAGTTGACTGCCCTGTGTATTGTGTGTAACTGCAGAATTCTTAGTGATGTTTTCTATGAAAAGTGCTTACATTGTTTTGCCCATTTTTAATTCAGGGTTACAATTAAACGTAGACTGTACTTTGTCAAATTAAAAGTTTGAGTAAAAATGAATTATTGTCATTGTAATGCTGTAGTATTACTAGACACACATCTTCTAAAATAAATTCAATGAGTTAAGCGAGTGGAATAAGTTGTTTTTGCTGCAGCTATGTCAAATATTATCTAGTAATATATACAGTAGGTAGCTGAAGATACCGTTGTCAAAGAAATTATTTTTAAAACTGAAATTGCTTTGAATGTGTAGTTCAATACCCACTTGAGCCAAAGATTGAAATTCTCTTGAGGGAATTGATGGAATATTAAAAACTACAGATGATTCAGGGACGGCAGAATGTTACGGTGGTTGGCAATGCTGCCTTGCAGCACTGGGGCAAAGGGTTGAAATCTGGATCTAAGGATGCTCTCTGCGTAGAGTTTGTATAGTCCCCCGTTGTTTGCATGGATTTCCAGGGTGCCTCCAGTTTCCTCCCACACTCAAAACATTTACTGGTAGGTTAATTGGCTCTGGGAAAGCTGATCTGGACTGTGTGTCTGTGTCTGAGTGTGCCCTGCCATGGATCACCCACCTTAAGCCTGTTGCTTGCTGAAACAAGCTTCAGCGCCCCTGACTCTGAATTGGATGAAGTGACTGGAAGATGGATGAATAGAGAGAGGACTCAAAAACCAGGAAGTGTGTTGCAGGATCACTGCAAAGCGATGATTAACAGGTAAAATCTGATTATTTTCAAAACAAATGACCGATGCAACGCATGTTTAAGAGGAAAGCAGAATCACTAGAACCTTTTTTAACTAGCAAGACCGGTGCCATGGTGTCAATCTTATGCAATAAAACTTGTATTTCCTGAAAGGATTACAACCCTTAAATGAAACTCCTGTTTTAAAGTACCTTCAATAACTGATTTGTGGGAAAGCAAGGTTTTCCCTTAACTGTGGAGTTGGACTAATGCCACATCACCAAGGGTTTTGTTTAATACCCCTGTGAATCATGTGGAGAACAAAGTGAGAGGAAAAATCATCTTGTGCTTCCCTAGCCTAAGAATTCCCAATCTTTTTAATTAAATGGCAAAGTAATGAAACTCATGTTTCACTGATGTGAACACTAATCACCAGGAAGAATTCTGCAGAGACCACTCTGTACCATAGACTCATATCTGCCATTAAGCGGCTTGTGATGTTAACTGCAGTAACTGTCTCTTGTATTGATCAAATTTCAGACAGTTATCCTTTTGTCTCATTCGTATACTTGTGTAGACCACACTTCAGTTGATTTATGAGCCAACTGAATGTCACACAAATCCAAACCTGATGTGAGTCCTGAACTTGTGCAAAGGTCTCCCATTCAGTCATATTATTTAACCATATGGAAATATGTGGATGGCTAGGGTCAGTAAATTCACAGCACTGGAGGTGCCACAAGTGAGCATGACCTGTTTGATCTCAGTATGCAGCTTGTCTCTATTAAATTAACCAGCAATACAGGCTATTTATTTTGGTTTGGGGCTATTTGGGAAAACATCATTAAATGACCAAATTCTAGTCTTTATTGGAAGAGTACAGAGCTTTCCCTAATTTAGAAGGAGTGCAGTCCTTTGTAAATAGTAAAAGAGCAACACAGGGGTTCTGTTTAAGAAACACAGTTTTACTGAAGCCATGAATTGATGTACCCTCAAAAGAAAAGCATATTTCTTTTTTATTAACACATGTTATATGGTAGTTTTTTTTTTTTTTGCATTAGGTTCCATTAACATCAAAGCCCTTTGTTTCAAGATACAGTAAATGGGAAAATCAGCATCCTTTCTGAAAGTGGTTATTACTAACAGAAACCCTGATCATGTGGTCCCTGAAGCCAAACAATGGGAAAAGTAAGGCAGCTTGAGTGATAAAATAAAGGATGTGCTGTACTGGGTTGGTTTTTGCATGATTTCCTAAATGGAAGGCTAATCCCATACTCATTTTTATTAAGGTTAAAGTCAATATTTCAACATTGTATTTGAGTTTACAAAGAAAGTTTGGGAGGGATGACAATAGCCAAGTTTAATCAGCCTCAGCTGCCCTAAATCATAATCATTCCTGATGTCATTTCCTCATGACAGAAATGATTAATACTACTGTATATTTAAGCTCTTTCTCTCCATCACATTCATCTTTGCAACCCCTGCTGCACCCAATCTCCACCTTTGCAGCTGTCTCTTGGTCTGCATGGAGGTCCTTTCCTCTTTGTCTATGGCCAGGAGGCTGGCCCTCAGCCAAGCGGATTAAGCCACAATTTACTTTAAGCAACACTCGAGAAACTTAATAAACACTCAATAAACATTCTAAACAAGCTTAAATCTTGGGTATTGTTATTCATAGTGAATTAGTTTTTTGTCTCTCAATCACATGTGAAATGAAGTGGTGTGAGGATTACATCACGAAATACAATTCAAAACACATTCAATTCCCAATTATTACAGACCTACAGCAATTACAATTGCTAATTGTAAATGGCTTGACATTCCAGCTGTTACGCCTTGATAGAAAACGAAAGATTCCGACATGCAAGCTCCTCAGTGCCGTACCGGAGACTTAATGCTGACTGGTGGCAATGTGTGTCTCTCCAAGATATCACTGCAAAACTACAGGTTTCTGCAAAATCACAGGAGTCACTGTTTGCTGGAAAGCTGAGAGAGTCCTGTCTGACCAATTCAAAACCTACTCTGGCAACACTGAGACAGTTGTGTGCCACTGATTAGGAAATCCTGGTTATTTAAGAGGAATGCTGTCTAATGATATGATCCAGACTCAAAGCAATACTGTCCACACTATATCGCTTAACCTTTGTTCTCTTGCAGTGTCTTTACTGGTTGATACACTTTGGGAGTCCCAAATCTGTCATATATCAAGTGTGTACTGTATGTGTACTGTATCACACCTCAATGTAGTAAATGGACATTGTTTTTTGTTATGCAAAATGTGACTCCATCTAGAAAATAACAAATTTGTTTTGTTGGGTGGGGTTTTTTTAGTATTTTTTTTTTTCAGGTGTTAAAAACTTTCTGAAGCTAGCTTGACATGGTCTTGGTCAGTACTGTTTTGTGGGTTATTCCCAGACTGGAAGGTGGTAAATGTTACATTGCCTCTGAGAATAAATAACCTTACTTAAAATGAAGCCAGGTGTAAATCCTGAAATTAATGATCCGCTATATAAGGGAAAACAGAATGCAAAAACGGGTGGCAGCACACTCTAACAAAAGGACCGCCAAGTTCCAATCATCATTCTAGAGCAGAAAAAAAGGCAGATCCACATTTGGACTTAATAAAGTAAAGGACTGTCTTAAAACGGAAAACCATTGTCTGTGGTTTGCTTTGATCAACAGAAGCTTCGGTCATGACAGCACTAGACGGTAAAGCTTCAGCTGAAGCTTTTAAATGTAATTTGTACCTACTCAGACCACAGTGTGCAACTACTGCTTCCCTCACTAACCCCATCAAAAGCTGAGTCATTCAAAGAAAGGGATTTCACCTGGATTATTTAAGTCATGTGTTGTGAAAATGATTTGACTTAGAGCTATTTACCTGTCATCTTTGTTGGAAGGTTTGAAAGTGTTTCAAATCTGAAATAGTAAAAAATACCTTTGCTTCATTCCTCCCTAAAGTTCAAATTCCCAAAGGCAGTTAGTTCATTTTCCGGGATCGTAGTGGAAGCAATGAACTGCAGAAGAACTGAGACCCAACAAGCATTTTTCATTGGCAGGTTGTGGCAAAATGTTCTACTTTCATTTGAAGCCAAAATTCCTTACTTGCGGTTGACCGTAGATTAGTTTCACAGGGATGTCTTCAACCATTATAAATAACACTTCTGGTCATCACTTGACATCCTGCTATGAGTGGTTTGGGGTGTCTGCTGTTCAACAAAAGACTCCATTTATCAATGTTACCATCCTCGTAAATGTAAGGTTAGTGCTGTAACTGCTCGTCTCATTTCGGTTCCACATAGCTAAACACCAAACAAACACATGCAAAGCATTTTTTTTAAAAAGGCTAAGAATTATATAAGCATGACCCTAGAGCTGTTGATAATCCATTGATGGTGAGCACTTCTATTATATATGTTTGTCCTGGTTCATTTTGCAGAAATAACATACAATTAGACATCAGTAATGTATGTATATAAAAATACTTAATTATATTCCATCCATTTTCTAACTGCTTTATCCAATACAGAGTCACAGGAGAGCCAGAGCCTATCCCAGCAAGCAATGGGCACAATACAGTATACACTCCGGACAGGATGCCAGTCTATTGCAAGGCACACACAGACATGAGCTCAGACATGCACACATGAACATGGGGTGAACATACAAACGCCACACAGATAGTACCCCAGGAATGGAGCCCAGCATTCCAGTGCTTCAAGACAGCAGTATATAATTAATATATACAGTACTGTATAACAATTATATAATTCTATGGAATCACAGAAATAAGTTTTCTTAAGTCTTAAACAAGCTAATTCACTAGAAATCTTAAGTATCACCAGCTTTCATACAGTAAATGAACATTCTATATCTTTAAAATAAATATCATTGTCAAATAATGCTGACTAAATTTATTAGTAAATTTCCTTGTTGGAAATTGAAGGGTTTCAATAGATACAGCGTGTTGATTATTCATGATGTTTCCAGGTCTTACAAAAAATCTTGCTTTAATTCAGCAGCATTGCCTCAACTCTAAAACTGTATTTCATTTCACCGTCCTCTGCCAAGATGTCTTTTTTGTTTTGTGGTATATTACCTGTGGGACTTGACCATTCCAACAGGTCCCACAGATATCTAAGGCTGGCCAAAGAACTTAATTAAAATGGAAGTTCTGCCAGTGGTGATAGACAGAGCTGGTCTCTGATGACAAGAACTAATTATAAAATGAGTGATGGGGTAGAATTGTTTTGAAATGTTAATACTTTGATTTATGAACAACCAGAAGCACATGCCTTCAACATGCTTAATTTTCTTCAAAGGTGTGGAGCTGTTTCATTGAAAACAGAATTGTCTTCTACAAATCGTTTACATTTTTTTCGTTTTCTTTCAAACCTTCCTCCTCTTCCACATTTGACCTTTTTGTTTTAAGTTTTGATTTGTATAATACAGAACAATTACAAAAACTCTCATACAGAACATTTAATGTTTTTATATAATGTACCGAATAAAAAGAAATCTTCATTATTTACCAGTGTGATATTGAAACACAACATCACTGTTATACTGGACGCACTCTAATTCATAGACTTGTATAGGAATATTCAAAACATTTATCAGTTTATTTGAATACACATTGTATTCAATGTCAACCATTCTAATGTTGTTTGCCGCAAACTGCATTTAGCTATACTTCTTGGAATAAATTCAACTGGATTTACTTTGGTGCTTGGACCCTGGATTCATTTCCTAGGGTGCTATCTGTGTGGAGTTTGCATGTTCTCCTTGTGTTCATGCAAGTTTCCTCTGGTCAGTCTCTGCTATCCTCCCACAGTCCAAGGACATAATGGTACATAGGTCAATTGGCTTATGAAAAAGTTGGCACAATGTGAGTGTGTGCATGTGTCTGTCTGCCCTGTGACGGACTGACATCTTTTTCAGGGTGTATCCGGCCTTGTGCCCGTTGCTTGCCAAGATAGACTGTGGCTCTGCGTTGACCCTCTATTGCATTAAGGAGTTACGAAATGGATGGATGTTCATTACAAGGACCAAATGGGACAAATGGATGGAAGGATGACAAATAAGCCAGAATCACTCTAAGTAAAACCATCTATCCATTTGCAAAACTTCCTTATCTAATACAGTAGGGGAGCCAGAGCCTACACACAAGTTAATTGATATTGTCAAAATCAACCATTCCAAAATGAATTAAAGAAATCTGCTTTTGTGATTTTACGAACAGAGATAGCTTCATTTAAAATAAATGTCCAAGCTCAAGGATTTGTCTTGGGTCCAGATCTTTACATTGATGCAGATCATTTATTTTAAACAATTAAATAAATTACAGCACTTAATGAAGATCAAAGAACAGTGGGTGCACTTGACTAGTTTCCTGGTGAGTTTCCAAATAGGTCAACACCCAATGGGTTTATCTTCTAACCTGTAGGACATTTGTTTCAGTAGAGAATTATTTCAGTATTATTTAACAAAAGGTCTAACCACACGTATGTCTTTTTTTTCAACAAACTTGTATCTTAGCAAAGCCACAAATTCAAAATAATAAATCTAACTACTAACAGTAGTAAGAAAACATTTCAAAGGGAATTTCTGTGAGTCAGAAGTCAGTTGAGTAAAGGAATGTGTGCCTGTATGTTATCAAAACTGTTCAACTTTCAAATTGTGCTGTTGAACTGCATGCGCTACAGTATTATAAACTTCTTATTATACTGTTCTTTATTATTCGGGTGTGTACAGTAGTTTTTCCCAACTTCAGTGTTGTTGATTCCATGTAAATGAACACAGTTTGACAAAGGAAACGTGTCAAACATTAAAATTGAATGGGTTATGAAGAGACATAGGTTTTTCATGATCATTTTAGATGTTGGTAATCCAGTCAGAGCATTTGAGGCCAATGTTCAATCTTGTACAAGACTCAAAATGCAGACTTAGGAAATGCACTTAAAAAATAGTTGCTCCCAAATGTCTCCAGTCAACGGGTAAGTCTAGATTATAATTAGATTGCTAATTTGGACAAATTCCAAGACCACCTACTTTGGAACACAGTGTATTTTGAAAGTTAGGATTGAAAGGAAATGTGAATGAATACAGTAGTTTTTTTGCAGCCTGAGAAACAGAAGTTTTTCTTTGCAGGACAGACTTCTTATGGGTAGTGTTCATGATTATTTTTTACTAGATAAGCAATATGAATATCAGGGAATCAATGGAAGAATTCCCATTTTAGATCATGTTCCTCTGTATAGCGTATTGGAATAGAATGCTGCTTTAATTGCTTAATTAAATTAATATTTCTCAAATTTTTTGGAAAAAAAGTCATGTTTTAGCCACAATTGTTGGGGTCACAGAGATTTTAAGTCCTTTAGTTGATCTGTCCACAAAAAGCCAACACATCTTCTTTGCAGAACATGTCTTTGCAAGACTAGAACTGAATTGTTTTCAGTGTTTTACTGTGTTTATCTCTGAAGGTCTCCCAGACTTCCTATTCAAACCAGTCTCAGCATATAAATCCTTATATGAAGGCATAAGAAGGCAATAGATAAGAAGGCAATAGATGTAGAATACCGACCCTTATATAACTTAAAAAACCCACCATGAAATTTGAAGATGGGTCAAAGAATACTTACTCTAAAGGGTATGTGTAATAACATTGGTATGTACTGTATAGGTTTTTTTACTGCTCTTGTGTTTTCTTAAATATATAACAATCTTATTTTGTAAGCAGTCAGGACTTTTTCTGTGATGAGTTTTCCTCTCATCTAAACATATACAGGAGAAAATAAGAGAATTTCCCTGAGATGCTGGCAGCTGGAGTTGGTTCATACCCTTATAACATTTTGCCTATACCACATTTAAGATACAGTAAAGTGCAGTACAATAAAATGGAATCATAATAAAAGCATTGCAGCATATAGAGCTTAACTGAAGATGAGAAAGAAGTTGTGGGAAACTATGTAAAAACAATGTAAATGCATAATATAAGTATGGGGAAATCACAAACAAAACTGGAAGCTCTGCGTGATGAACTGTCTTAAAGTTTCTCCTTATCTAGGAATTGAAATTGCAATAAAACCTACAGCTCCCCCTTGGTTGTTCAATTGCGCAACATTAATTCTTCAACGTGCAAGGCACCTGTGTTCTTGCAGGGCTGGCAGCTGGAGCCACGTTACAAGCTCTGACAAGGGCATATTTCAGGGGAAAACATCCAGAGTTCTCATCGCTCTTCTGCTTGCATGTGCATCATGACCATGTTCCTTTTATAGCTGATAGATTCAAAATTGGGAACTATTAAAAGGGAATATTTGGTCCCTACCAGTTTTAAAAAAAATACGTAATAAAGATAAATGGCATTAATAAGGTACCCTGGAGGAGTACGTCTGTAATGTCAAGTCTAAAATGGAATTGCTTATCAGCCATACAGAATAGCTACAATCAAAAACCTTTCAAAATGAAAATCTCAACATCAGGTTGCACAAACTGTGAGTGAATTCTTAGAAATGTCAATGCCTTATGTATGCCAACACACATCTTTTCTAAACTGACAAGTGACCTCATATTATATAAGCAAAACACATACCGGTACAAATATTCTAACACCATGCTGTCTCCTTGGCAAACAGCCAGCTCTTGTTTGTTCTTTGCATTCACTTATTTAATTGATATCTTTTTAACAGTTTAAAATGTTTACATGCCTCTGAAATTTGGCATCTGCCTTTGAACTTCAAACTAGGGTCTGGTAACTGTGCTTTCAAGATGAAAAGGGGAAATAGTTTAAGAAAACACATAGCTGAAGTGCCATAACCTCTTCTGTCTCAGGCTTTGTGAAAGCCAGGATGCTGACAGTGAAACACCAGGGGTTTCAGACTTTTGTTTTAGTCCATTTTGGGGGAATTTGCAAACAAAGGGTTTTCTGCTGTCTATCTCCAGATCTCAGTTAGCACAGCACTTTTGAAAGGCCCTAAAAGGATTAGAGCCTCTGTGCCGACCTGTCAATCAGAAACAACAGGGACTGGAGATCAAACTGGCGTCTGAATAATTCCATTCTATTCTGGAAAAAAAGGTGTCTCAATTGTTGGGGCTGCCGTGAACTTGTAAACAAGAAATCTGGAATTTATTAACAGCCACAAAAGTATTTTTGGGCAGTTGAAATGGGTGTCCTGTCTTGGACAAAACATATCTCAAACATATTAAACTTGAACAGCACTTGCAAAAATTATTTTACAGAGTTTTTGCTTTGCCGGAGTAGCAAAATTCTTCCAGGAATATAATTATTAATTTAAAAAGAGTTTTAGTATTTTTCTTTTAAATTTAGTTGTATTTTTTATTGATGTTTATAAAAACTGAGCAATTTTGTACCATAAAGTGAAAGCCAAAAAGGTTTGTTCACACAAACCAACAGCAGACGGGCCTTTCAAATAAGCGACAAAATACGTCTTTTTGTTACAGCCAGCTCTCTCATGTTGTTGTCAGCTTTTGTTGTTGTAAGGTCGTGTCTAGATTCATACTAAGATGTTGCATTAAATGTTGGCTTATCTTTATCTAAAAGGCTTAATAATTAAGCAAACACTGGTAATTAACAGTATGTAAACTCAATAGAAAAATGACAGGCATTTTAAAACAAGTGTCAGTATAGTATGTGCAAACCAAGTACTTCATGAAAGCACTTTCCATTCAATTTCTTGTATGATATTTTGAAGTCTTATGATTTGCCTATTGCAACAATTCTGCTTTGCAGGATAATCTTAGTAGGTACATGCTGTTAGTACTGTTTACAATAGTTTGGAAGGTACAGCTGAAAACAGCTCAAAGGCTGAAACTGGACCAGGTCTATTTCAGGGCTTGTCGAGAACTCCCCAAGAATGATCCTCACAGGGCATACAGCAGCATCAGCCACACCTCTGTGATTCAGCTGATGTGGTTAAACGCTAGTGCCATCACCATCAAGTCTATTTTCAGCCTGCGTTGCTGCTCCCAGCATCATAGCGCTGAGCACATATTTATCGCATTACACATTGTTGGCACCCAGCCTACATCTGTGCTCAGTGCTGAGTAGACGGAATGGCGAGGGAAAGTAAATGGAATGAAGCCCCCTGCACCAGGCTTTTTCCAGGAATTTTCAAACTCCAGCCAGTAGGCTTGAGGCTTATGTGTATACAGTATATATATAGTATAGGCCTTTCATTTTTTTTTTACAAGCCTTGCACTATAATTGCAGGCAGCATCTGCAAGTTAAACAGGAGCACATTCTGTACCCAGCCGCTTCCTAGAAACTGTCTGTCTTTTCTCTGCAGTAGCCTCCTAGACTGCACGGATCAAAGGATCCTTGGAAAAAGATTTTATGACAGTTCTTCCCGCATGTGTTGGAGGGGTGTTTTGACTTCCCTGAAAGTGAAAGGTTCCTTCGGCATTGTTTTCCAAATTAGGGGAAATGATGTATTTGTAGCTAAATTTAAACTAGAAAAATGTTTTTGCATAGCATTTCTGAGTTGAGCTAGAGAAATCCAAAATGCCAGCCTTGTCCCTTTTCACAGGAAGGGTGGATTATTCCATGCTGTCCCACATTTGATTATGGAAAGATCTAATTGAGAATTATGGGTAGACTTAACACAGTGTGCGCACTATTCTTTTCTGAGTTTTAGCTTTACAGCAAAGCAAAATCAGCTTAAAACAGCATGCAAACAGCTCAATGACATTAAAAAACAACACTGCAGACATATGTAATGCAGACAACAAAAAAGTCCGTGTTCTATATCTTGAAACTTATTCATATAATACTGTACATACAAATTCACATAGGTTTTAACATAAATGTACAGTATTTCCCAAAACTTGGTGAAGTACCGCTGGATTTAAATCTGAACTCTAAAATCCCCATTGCAGTTTTTTAAATCACTGCCATAAATGGCTATCTCACATATTTGATAGTATTGCAAATGAGTTACTATGCAATTACATTGAAGCCGACAGAGTGGTAAATTTTAAATAATATGTCTTCTTTTGTAATGTAAGTAAATGTGGATTTATATATTTTGCTGCACATTATACAAATATGAAATAACTATTGGTACCATTTCAGATCTGTCTCCCAAGCTATTTGGCAACATGGTGCTTACAAAGACATTGTATGCTTGCTTATAATTTGCCAACAAAGTGGAAAGATTTAAGTAATATGTCATCATCTTCTTCATTATAAATCTAGCTGTGCACAGACTGTAATAGTCCAATTAGGTCCCCCTACCTTATGTAGATGTCAATTCAAACTTTTGTTGGGAAAATGAAAATGTTAATTGACAGAACTAATTGTACAGTAAGTGCACTTGTAATTATTGGCCACCATCCTGTGCCATGCCACATCCAGTCCATATTTGACTGAAGTTTGTTTTTTAACCATATTTCCAATACCTACAGATATGAATGGTTAAAAACAAGACTCTCACATCTCAAATGTTCACCTGTTATTAGTGTTTTATTAATGTGTGTCATAAATGATTTATTAGGTGCTACACGCTTGTAAATAACAGGTGACTCAGGCATCACTCACTTTGTGAAAATAAGGAAAGACATATTGTTGTTTTGCCTTCCAGATCACAGAGACATGCACCTCTGTGAACTTTGTAATAAGTTGGCAGTTTTCTCTCCAGTTCTGGACATTCTGTGCTGCTTTTTAAGCAGCTAAAAAGGCATCTTGGAGAAATTGAAGACATTTTGCACAATGTATAATGTTTTTGATTATATACATTGCCCACAAGTTATTCTGCCTACCACAATTATCTTATATACAAATTAAGGTACTAAGTGTATTGGAATAGTCAAATCATAAATTATATTATCGCATATACATATAAAAATGTTATTTTCAAATGACTATATGTCACCATTTATTTGTATAGTATATAGATATACAGTACATAATTGATACATCTTTAAAACCCAGATATGCGGCAGGTTTGTACTGATCCACAGTCACAATACACAACTACTAAGAGCAGAAGTAGTATCTTTTTGAGTAAAGCACGCTAAGCCTGTTTTTTTTGTATGCACTCTTAATGGGTCTATCTTGTGCTGTGTTTTCATTCTCAAAGTTCATGTTCTATTTCATTTATGCTTTAATCTGCAGTTTCAATGCTGGATGAGGAAGTATACGAGGGAGAATGGGAGCTTAGTTCAGAAAAGCACTTTTGCTCTGCCATTAGTCTGCTAAAGTAACAGGCTTCATTGATATCTGGTAGTAAATCAGATTTACAGATACCAGTAATGAACTCTTGGGTATTCACATAGACAGTCTCAAATTGACATTTAAAACTCAGTGTTTGGGATAGTTTCACATTTGAGGACTGTTGATGGTCATCAGCTTTAACACCTCAAGAAATCTGCTGTCACTTCAATAAGTAAAAGATGGGGGTAGATAATAGAAGGATTAGCCTCCTTGGACTGCTTAATGAAGAATAGGGCATTGTGCTGTTTCTCATGCACACAGGATTGACACTAACAGCTTAGGGTTACTGGAGAGCAACTAGAGGGGCTTCCTGGGTCACGACACAAAAGGAAATGAGAGCAGGCGAGGGACTATTGTGACACGACCTGGGAAGGAGAATGTGAAGTCTATGAGTCTTTAATAAGCACTGAAGTTAGGACTCTTCTATGGTACACTTGGGGGATTTACAATCTCCATCTAGTTTGAAATCACTCTAACAGAAGAGAGTTCCAGAAGATTTGTGTTAATGGGTGTAATCTGATGGGGGGAAAAAAAGCAAAAGAAGACATGATTAACAATTTAAACTGTTAAGAATTACCAGTGTAGATTCCGTTCGTCTCCAAAGTGATACACATTTCCTATAGTTTTGTTCGATTTCACCAGCTCTCAGGATAACATCACATAAAACATTTTTTTTTTGTTTGCAAACATATACTCCCTTGGTTTTCTGTCATGTCTTAGACCAACAAATAGACACAAATAAGTAGAGAATGAAGGATGATGTCTGTATTGTTTTCTGATAAATAACTTCTTTATTGTAAACAAGTTAAAGTGAGGTCAAGTTAGCTGAACTGATTGAAGTTTTTTAGGTGATTTTTTTAGGGAAAAAGCAATCAAGTAATTGAATATACAGTATCACAAACTCCATTTCTATGGTAAACATTATTTTATTGTTTATTGTACAAGCACAACACAACTTTTAATTATTTATTTAGTAAAGTAGCATCACCTTGATTCTGGTAGTACCATCACTTTTCTCTTTCAGGTTCATTTACAGGATCCAGGTTGTGCAAAAGGCTTAGTGCTGTCATATCATTTACAGTTTTTTTTTCTCGTTTGACACAAACAACAGGTGTTTGCAAACACCGCTTAGGTAGGAGTGAATGTTATGCATTCTACCACTATATTTTACTGGAGAGTTGTGAAACACACCACATCATTTTGTCACTTAGTGAGATTTTGTTTTCAATATGATCTTCTTTACATGTTTTTATGCTTATGCTACAGAAAACCATGAAATTGAAGGAATCTTTTGTAACTTAGAAGACTCAAAAACATAGGTGCCATTTTAGCAAATGTAAACATTCATCCTACCATTTTAAACTCAAATTTTAAAGTTGTTCATTTCATGAGACCAATGACAGAGCTGGCAATGATTATTTTTTTTATGTAATACATTTAATAGGATGAATTTACATGTTTTTTCAACCAGCATGAGCCAATGATAATCTCAAACCCACTGAGTCCTGAAAGTTATTAATATTTTAATACAAACCACCTTCGGAGGGCTTGAGACCAGAGTCAGTGACTTATAATCTAATATGTTACAGTACAAGACATTTTGCAGCATTATCTGTATGGTATCTGTTATGATACTGTATCTGTATTTTTATATTTTAAACCACATGAAAGTGAACCTCAAACTGTTAAATTGCATACAGTGATATGTCAGATGCCTGAAGGGGATGTCCACACAAGGTTTTTTACACTTGCACAAATATTCCACAATGAGTGGACAAGTGAAAGTATTGCTTTATGAGACTGAGTTGTCTTGTCATCTCAAATTTTGGAGATGTATTCTGGCACAACCAGGATGCAGTAGATGCCAGTACACTAATTCTTAGGACCAGCTCCAGAATGATTGGCAAAAATCTCTAGTGAGCACTGAACAGTCAGCAGCAATGTTCTGATCTCATGGCTGTCTGTCACTGGAAACTTTTTGAATCCAAAAGTGTCACAAAACAAGCATTCAATTTGAACTTTACTTTTTGCCATGAAAATAAAGACAATTTACATTTTATTTATATACCAGTATTTTTATGCCTTTTCTGTCATGCCCCTTGCTTGTGTTGTGTGATGTGAATGTTTAAAACACTTACCGATGTCGTCACACACCGCAGTCTCAGTGTGTCACCAGGGTTATGTAAGCACGTTTTTCATTTGCAAAGCCCACAAGGTCAGGCTCTTCTCCTAGGAGGAATGCCCCCAGCTGTTAAATACATCTGTAAACACACTGTTCTGGAACAGAATGTAACAGAATACCAATTGAACAATTCTGGACTGCATGTGTAAACAAACTTCAATTCCGACCTAAACACAAATGTTAAAATCCTAGTTCACTGTCACTGCCAGAGTCACTTTTATTGTTGTCTGAAATCATGAAATCAGAGTCACTAACTGACTTCCACCAAGAGTAATGACAAGTTTGTCATTTTCCTCTAAGCAACTCCATTTACCTTCAGTAAGTAGCCTCAGAACTAGTTACACTTTGAGAAAAAGGACACCATTATCTGAACATAACACTGTTAAATCACCCTTTATGGATACTCTTACATGATTGTCTTACATCAATACCCTTACATTTAAATGGCTTTATTTTCACTCTACTAAAAAAAACACCAGCATGACTTCTGCAACACAATATAAATATCAGAATAATCTGGAGGTAAATGAAGAACAGAGCACTCTATGTCCCTGGATTTTTATTTCAATTACCTTCTAAAACCTGCAACAACATCTGCAATTTTAAACTTTTGCTTCTGGTGTCTTTTTTATAGACCTAAATATCAAGTGGTTTTCCTACCTTGGTTTTCACTCCATGTATGAACAATTCCTCTCACCTTGTTTTTAAAATGTTTCAATTCAGAAAATGATCATATACTGTAAAAAGATATGAGACTCAATCTAATAAAAGGTTTTAAATGTACTGTTTTATCACTGCAGCTGTAGATACCATGATCAGTTCCTTCATTGTGTAAACTATCGTCTCATCTACATGATACTTCATGTACAGTACCATTTTCTACATTTTGTTATTGCAGTCTACACCAGTTTTCTGTTCAAATATAGTGGATTGCCAAATGAAAGTAGTCATATTTAAAACAGTAAATTACTTTCATGTAGTGCAATTCATCCCAAAGGATCCTTTAAATATGGGAAGGGACCCTCTCAGTACTGATTCTGTGACAGCAGTCCCAGTGCACAGCAAATCAGGTAGAGAAGTGAGAAATTGGTTCAGCCAAATTAAGGGGGACGTTTAGGCAGACCAGAGCACAAGTTAGCCAGGACACCAGTATTACACTCCTACTCTTACAAATGACACCATGACATCTTTAATGATCAAGCAGTCGGGAAAATTCGGGAACATTTCATCTGATGGAACATTTCTGTAGAAGCTGAGACCAAAAGAGAAGAGTGCTTCTTTCTGTTCCACAAACACCATCTCCAGAAGCAACCTGGTTTTCTTTGGAGATGTTTCTTTCCTGTACTGCAGCTGTGGTAAAGAATTTCTGAGTAATTCTAAGATTCATATATTACTTACATAAGCACAAATATTATAACCCACCAGCTCCTAAACAAGCGGCACAGTTTTTAACTTAATTTATCAAAACAATGGAAACTGAAATTGTTAGGAAAAGTGCAATTAGTTTAAATGTTCTTGTAATTTTCTGATAAGGGGACTGGTAGGTTGCAGCAGACAATTCCAGTTGATCACTGTGTACTTTGTAATGTAGCAAATGATGTGTCTCTGATAAGAGCCAACAAAAGAAAGAAGGGTTAAAACTGTGTTTGACTAAATGGCTTAAATATTCTTGAATAGGTGAACTGGGGATTAACTGTGAAGTTGTTGAAAAGGAAAACAAAACAACACGAGAGGTATAAATCATTCATGCTTAATGAAGGTTTACATAAAGAACGGTGTACTTGTTACACAGAGGCAGCTTGAACCACCTCTGTACCCTCCAAGGGCCTATCAACCTGTAATTACTACACAGGATTGATTGCAGAATCTCTGTTTTTTTTCTGAAAATACATTTTCTACAATAAATGAGGTTTGCATACTAGCAGCATATTTCTTAGACGTGTCTGTTACAACAGAAAGCCCCTGATAACATAACTTGTTTTAGATGAATAACTTGTTAAACGAACTCACATTATCCAATTGTATTCTAAAGTGAAAAACAATGATGCAAGAGAAATATTAATAACAATTTTAATATTGAAAGACTGACAAATGACCAACACTGTATGTTGTGAGACACACACTTTCAGCTCTTGTGAGACACATGCTTTTTTTGCCCAGTATTCTCCAGTCCTTGTCCTGGAGCGCTGGTGCGTCTATCTCATCTCTGATCTTTTAATTTCTGATCTTTAGGCCAATTTATAGCCCTTTTGGCACTGCTGCTTTAGAAAACCTGTAAATGCTGTACATTGAATCAGATTTGAACAGCCCAACTTTAGACATTGCCTTTTTTATGCAGATTGTTGTGTTCCACGATCCTGTAGGGTTGAGAAGTTTGACCAGGAATATTTAAGCAGAAATGCTGACATGGTTCAGCAAAAAATCTGACCTTTGTGACACCAAAGATAGAAGCAAAACATTCTTCATGAGACAGAAGTCACCCCTGAGTGAAGGGTTGAGGACCACTTTCTAATCTTGTAAAGACAAGGAAATGAAGCTGGTAAAAGAACATAAATATTGTATCAAGACTCTGCTTTCAATAGGTACTGCAAAATTACACTTTTTATTACTGGCAATTATTTACTGTAAAATGAAAAAATTCTTAAGCACACAGACACGCCTTGCTATTAATTGAAATTGTTTCATATATACAGTATATCTAAAGTTAATATTTTGTCTCTAAAAAACATTGGAATGAGCAGCTAATTTCTAGTTTAATTCTAAAATGAGACTGCTTTGGTGGCAAGCGTATCTTATGTTTTTGTTTGATTGATTTTTTTTTGTTTTACCAAATGTCAAGGAAATAATTTGCTTGTCTCAAGGAAATGAACCAATGTTCAGGGCAATTACAGACATGGAAAATACTCAGTGAACCCATCTCAAAATCCAGGGACTTGCCAACATTTGCCTGGCCACTTTCTCCATAATTACTGCTAATCAGTTGGCCCATGACCTATTTAATTGCTTCCTATCAATGCCCTTTGTTGTTATGTTAAGAGCTCATTCTTAAAGCACTGACTACTGAAATTAAAAAGTACTCTAGTCTTATACTGGCAGATCTACATTGATTTATAATATAGTGGCCCCTAATTGCAAGCTGTCAGCCAAAAATAACTGCTATAATTTGTCAGACCAATGAATAAATACATTGTTTGCACCATTAGAGCATAACTTACTGTATCATAAGGACGTGTGCATATAACAAAAGTTTATTTATATACAGTATAACTTAGAAAAACCTGCTCGGGCGTCGTACTGACATATTTAAACAAAATGTGTTTGCTAAACAACTTTTTAGTGTATGTGTTTTCACTGACAGCCCAGATTGTTTATTTAGACTACACCTAACTGGGAATAAATTGCCTATTGCCTACCATTTTAAATTCTGTTTTTCAAAAATTGGAACCACAATTCTTACTGCATTTCAGTCTCCAGTACTTCAAAATGGGTGGAATGAGGTCCATTCACTGTTTCCTCTGAAATGTTTCAGACCCAGCCACAATTTTAGGACTATGTGACTTCGGTACCTACAAGAGAAATATCATCACTGGTGGGGGTGGCGTGCCTTTTACTGACACTACATGGTCACAGGCTCCCAGAAATCTCAAATCACAGCTCACCAAGAACGCAGTCCAAACTAGACTATAGAGCTGAACCAGCCTTCCGAATGAGTGCTTTTACAGGTTAAAACTGTCAAGATCTTTCCATTATCTTTACATTAAGAAAATGGGATATGTCTTGTTGTTCTTTTATGATATGCCCACCCAATTTGGAATTGGACAGTTGAGCTAAAGCTTACTGTACCTCTCCAGAATGCCGAGGAGACACGCAGACATTGTTTCTTAAACAACCCCACCTGGAGACCATTTTTTTCACTTGACATGCTATCAGACTGGCAGGACAATTAGTGCCGTCAGGTGGTTTTCACACGGATGACACTGTAAGAGCACAGGGACTGGCAAGTAGCTGTTGCTCCAGTAGCTATTAAAATGGCTTAAATAACCCAACTCAAATTATACCAATTACCCCACTGGCTGCCGTCAATGTCTAACCAGACTCATCATTTTATATTTTATATAAAGATTTTTATACAGATTTACTTAGTGTGATATTGTTTTTCTCATATGAACAGTAAACTTTTTGATTAGACTAACTGAGAGAAAGGATCAAAATCAAATAGGGAAATTAGGGCGCACTGATTGTTGTTTAGCCATGTTACATGAAGGTTCCAAACAACGACACTAAATTTGAAAAGATACATTACGAGTCAGAAGAGTTTAAAAGCTGAAAGTCAAATCTACAAGATTATGTTGTTGAAAAAACACAGATTTAACTACATTCATGTGAGGCCAATGTTCACAATTCCCAAAATCAATTGGCTACAAAAACTAAACATAGCAGGTGTATACAATCTACAGTACAAGTACTAGCCATGGCTGGAGGGGAGGTAAAATTTAACAGCCTGCCATTAGCTGGGGGAATGATTACCTTCCCAATGGTCCATATAATGGAAAACATTATCTACCAATGTTTGTGCACTGGATTTTCCATGGCCAGAAATTCACTAACTCACCTTTAACTTGTGTTCAAAAGGCAAGTTAACCAATTGGACATTATGAGAGATCAAATGCAAAGTAGTTTAGTAACTGTTAGGATGAAGACGGAGAGACAGAGGGATCGCCAGTCAAATGATTTAAATTAACAAAATGTGTTGCTTACAACTACAAAAAAAAACACTTTGTTTACATCAGTTTGAAGCTTGTAAAAACTATGATAATCAAGCATATCGAGCTAAACCAAAACTAAATGAAAAAAAATGTATTACTGTTTCCCATGCTTTATTGTATTCTACTGTACATACATTACCTACTGTACATCCAGAGAAACTTACGGTAGTTCTCTGGAGACAAGTAGAGCAGGTTGATGTTTTCTGTTCTTGTTGTTAATTACCAAGCTTACTGAATCATTAAAAAAGTCAAAGTCAGTCATTATAGATTAACAACGCAAGATGGATTTAGCCCTTGTGGTTCCAAAGGTAAATTGTGCCCCGGGATATTTTACTCATTGAGTTAATCCTTACTTTTCTCCAAAGACTCACATTAGCATACTATTACAGGTTAACAAAGTTATTTTAATATTTCAAATTCCTCAGAATTCCCGTTGATCTAGCGCTGAAAATGAGAATCAATTTCTGACGAGAAGATGCTTAGATAGAAAAAGCTGGAAGTGATGTCTTAACTGATTAAAAAAACAACTTCAATCTCAAAAGACTTTATTTTGAATTGTTCATTGCAGTGCTGTTGAAAGAGAATTAGGGTGGGTTTTAAAGTGAAAAAAAAATTCACTTTTCCTAATTCTATTACTGTATAAGCAAAAAAAAAATACAGAAGACAGAAACACATCTTTATTTGGCAGCCAGAAGCTTCTGAAAACCACTCCATGAGAAGACTACCTATCTACAGTATGTATATTTTACAAAGGAATTCCTTCAGACCATAATTGAATTGAACACATTATTTTTAGAAGAAGGGGCTCAATATGACTGGATTGCCTTTTATCAGGGACCAAATCCAAATTATGAACTACTCTTCAATTACAAGCGCCATGGTTTGTGTTAGACAAAGCATCCCTGTTTGAGTAGTAAATGGCAGCATCTCTGAATTGCAGAGTGCACAGCTAAACCATCAGTTCTGGGCACACAGCCCGTGTATCCTGTGTAATGGGTTACATTAAGAACAGTGTAGACTACACAGGCTGTGCAGTGCCTAAAACTGATGTTCAGACCATAAATAAAAATACTGTGTAGCTTCTTGTGTCTAATCAGTGAGTTTGGCTCAATGGTTTGCTTAATGATCTGTGCAACAACAAGCTAGGACTATAACATTAAGGGACGAAGGTCACTAGACGGTGATGATATTCCTAATTCTTGGGGAAAAATAAACCAAACACAATTTGCTAGTCATTTTCTTAAGTATTACAGAATTCGTCTGTAATCTTTGTGTAATATTGAAATACCAAAAGCAAACCGGTGTTGTGATCAGATTTTATTTTATTACTGGGGAATGCAACTGTTGGTTGACATCTTTACTCTATTCTTTATCCTATCCTATTTATTAAAATAATATGCAATAAATCAGTCATTGTGTCAGATTTTGTCTGTGCGCATACCATGACCCCAGGAATGCCAAATCCCTATTTTCAGTTTATTGTCAGACGAACAAGTGCAATGAAATGCTTATTTACATGTATGCTCCGATACAAAGACATTAAGGAAACACCCAAAAAACAAACACAGGACAGCGGCAGCAAACAACAACAAGTTAAATAACATACATCTTAAAAAAAAAAACATCAGTGTGAGTCAGTGGTAAGGGTAGAGTTCAGTAATCTGACAGCTTGTGGGAAGAAACTATCTCTGAATCTGGACGTATGTGCCTTTATGCTCCTATAACGCTTACCAGAGAGAAGGGGGGAGAAAAATGAGAAACCAGGATGATTGGTATCCTTAGCGATACTTCCAGCCTTCCTGGGACAGCAAGTTATGAAAATGTCTGAAATAGAGGGGAGCTGTACTCCAATGATAGACTGAGCTGACCTGATCACCTCCTGTAATGCCTTCCGGTCAGACAACGAGCTGCTGCCAAAGCACACTGTAATACCACACGTGAGCACACTCTTAATAGCACTCCTGTAAAATGTGGCAAGGACAGTTGAAGATATACCAAATTTGTTTAACTATCTGAGGAAGTAAAGGCACTGTTGTGCATTCTTTGTAGCTCCAGTTACATGCTGGGACCACGTTAAATCATTAGCGATGAAGGTACAGTACGCAGGAACTTGAAGCTTCTAACCATCTCAACAGCTGCCCCATTGATGTGGGTAGGGGTGTGGTCCCCACCCTGCTTTCTAAAATCGATGACCAGCTCTTTGTTTTTTCTGACATTGAGTGGGAGAGATTATTGTCAAGGCACCACTCCACCAGGTTCCTGACCTCATCCCTGTAGGCTGTCTCATCATTAGCAGTGATTTCGGCCAATGAGGGTGTTGTCATCAGCGTATTTGTAGATGGAATTGGAGCTGTGTCTGGCCACACAATTGTGGGTAAAGAAGGAGATCAGCAGGAGGGCTATGCACACAGTCCTGAGGAGCACCTATATTGATGGTCAATGTGGAAGAAGGTTATCCATTAACCCTCACAGTCTGTGGTCTGCCAGTCAGGAAATCAAAAATCCAGCTGCATAGAAAGGTGCTAATGCCAAGGTCATTAAGCTTCCTAGCTAGTCTGGAAGGAGCTATTGTGTTAAATGCGGAGCTCTAATCAATGAATAACATCCTGACATATAGGTATGTGTCTTTATCATCCAAATGTGCCAGGGCAGTGTGAAGAGCTAGGGAAATAGAAATAAAATAAAATAAAACTCACATCCTAACCTATATAGTACAAGTGTATAATGAATGTATGTGTATAAAGAGGTTTGAATGGTATGTTGTGTCTTTGTGCAGGACACCAAAGGAGAATGCATTTTTACTTTTACATTTGGTATAAAAGGTTACTCAAGCAAACCCCAAGAGATTTTACAGATAGTTGCTATAGACTGTAGCATAAATATGATTTTTTAATTAATTCTTTTCAATACTTAAGACTTCTGGAAATTCAGCACAGTTATATCACTTAAAGCACATCAATTTTTATAAAGCCAAAGAGCTATTAGAACATAATGGTTCCTATTAATTAAAGGAGTGTATTACGCAAATGGGGCAGTTAGGTCTGAATCAAACACTGACTGACTTCTCAGGGGAAGAATCATAATGTCAGCTAAAGGACATAATTGTTGGCCATGTCATCACTGAACACTTTTTTACTTTATTGTTTTTATAAATATAATGTAATGATGTGTGAAACATTGATTTTAATGACATTTGAGACCTCTCGCCAATCCTTAATTTCAGAATCCTGGTTATCGGAGTTCAAATATTAGAGGAAGATTGCTAAAAATACAAAGTGTCAGTCATTTTCTTAAGTATCATGCATTGAGACTTCTGTAATCTTTGTATAATGCTGAAATATTAAAAGCAAGCAGGTGTTCTGATCAGATTCTACATGTCTGATGGTCTTCGTTTTCCCCTCTAAGCACTAGAAGTAAATAGTCGTGACATGTCAGTACCAGCAGAAGAGTAGGCACATCGTCCACTGTTGCCGTACAGGCCTGCAGGTGCTTTACTAGCAGGAAGCTGAAGATCCCTTGCTACTAAATGTAACATGTCTAATCCTGGCTGCACTCATCCACATTCCTGTCCTCGCCAGGGACTCCCATTCACCAAAGATGAGTGACATAGCCAGAGCAGCGAACTCGGAGACCAGAGATGGGGAGGCTATGTGAGAACCTCGGGATTAGATAGAGTTTTAGGAGCAAGCTAACTGTTAGGAAGCAAACTGGACATGAAATGAATACATACCTTCTTCTTGTCCGTATACTACCTCCTTTATGCTGCTCCCCAGTACCTGATACGTGAGAAAAAGGATTTGGTGCCAGGCTGCTGAGGCAGACGGCCCAGGGCGGCTTCCGTTCATTTGCTCCTCAGCTAAAACGCAGCCTGTCCTCACGTGCAGCAAATTCCTGAATGGCAGCCAACACTCTGCAGTCCTCATGTACTCCAAGACCAATCCACGTGCAGGCATAATATGCTATAGAATATCGCATAGCAGGCAATAGCAATGGTGATTTTCTTTGGCTCATGCATGCTTCCCCCCTGGAAAAAATTTCTTTAACTTTGTACGCCATTTGTTAGCTGTTCCAGATGTCACAAACTGCAAAGCAACCAAAGAACTGCCAGGCTGAGTGTCAAAAAGAAACTTTTCTGTGAACCTCCGCTACAATAGCAATAAACCAGCCTTACAACTTTTAAAGGCGTCATATTCAAGTATAGACAGGCTTCTTCAACATGTCTAACAGAAAAACTCTGATGATTTCGACACATTTTGGAGTAATGTGAGTAATTGGTATAGATGTGTGTCATTCATTTACAAACATTTTTGTGTTTGCACGGAGCAAATGAACACTTTATACAGAACATACGTATACTGTAGGTTTATGGCTTTTGGATTGTACTCTCAAAAAACTTAACAGTTCTTTCCTGAAAGCATTAAAACACATTTCTGGCTCTCTACCAAGTACCTCTGGCTTCAGTCACACTGTACCTATCTTCAGACAGTGGCGAATCACCTATGCTTACATGCAATTTAGAATTAACCACGTTATTTTACTTTTTAGGTGTTTTTCACACTAGGCTCAAGATTCTGCTTTTAAAAGAAAGGATCATTAAAACGTTTTGTTTAGCAGCCTCACAATTGGCTCATGATCACATACTTTCAACCCAATGACTATAGAAACAACTTCCATGAATCATTAGAAGTTCATTAGATCAGTTTGATATTATGTGGTAACTTAATAGTATCCAACATGTAGTGGAAAGCTTCCTGGACCCTGATGATTGTTTAAAATCAAGGAGAGATCTTCGTGTTTTTATACATTTTAACGAGTCCGTTCAGCAGGACTTAGAAATACCTGCTAAAATCATCAGAAGCAACAGATGGGCACCACAAACTGAACTGAAACAGAAAATGGAGAATTTAAAAAAATCTTATAGCGATCGCAGCAGGTCTTACATCACTCCTTTCCAAAGCATGGTTACAGCTCAAACTAAGGAACCACTCTTTCTGAAAAATGTCTAGAGCTCAGGATAAGGCACATACTGATCAGACACTTGAGTAATTGAATTTAGCTGCTCAAACTAGGGACTGCGCATACAGTACATACGTATGCTAAAAAATATCCTAAATGTTTTTTTTTATTTGAATTCCAAATTATTGTATAATGTAGTCATCTAATCAAGAATGGACAATTGTGTGTTTATGTCTCAGCTGACAGCAACAGCCCCTGGGGTCCTGGGGTTCAGCCCATGGCAGAATGAAAAGTGCTGCTCTGGCTCACTCGTATTTGGCACGCTATACAGTTTGCACTGACATACAGACTGATGCCGAGGACACCCCTTCCTGACATCACAATGAGCTCACAGGCACCTGGGCTGTCACAGGGGTTGCTGTTTTGCTGGGAACCAAGACACCCTAGCTGACTAATCCCAGCCCTACCCCTGGTGGAGCTGAGCCAATTGTGACTTCTGCTTGAGGAATCCCAGTCCCAGTTTCCTAATGATGAGATTTTTCAAGTAAAAAATGTTGATATGGATTACAGTTAAATTGATATGCTCCTAGTCACAGCATCAGCAAGCACTTTTGAATAAAAATGTGTTTCTTGCAAAGCTACAGTAGGCCCGTATGGAAGTACTGTGGTGTGGTTTCAGATTAAATATAGCAAATTGGCTTTGGATGCAAATTTGAACTGAGTTCTAGGTGGGGCTCATAATAATTACAAGCCCAGGCTTCTGCTGATTTATAGCACATTGGAATTGCAGAACAATGGTGAAATCGGCACTTTTTTTAATCTCAGAGAACAGGAGGGATGGAGATTGAGTCACTTCCCTTCAGGAGGCACTCAAATTGGGTTTAAAACTCAACAGGTTTTTAAATTAAAAAACAAAATCTTGATTGAATGTTTTTTTTGAAAAAAGGACAGCAAAAATCTCCTTAGAAAAAAGCCTTCATCTTTTTTAGTGCAGCCAGAATAGTATATCTGTTTTGACCAAGGCATATTTATAATACATGATATGGCAACAAAATCAAAAACAACCTTTTTTAGCGCTCACAGACATATGTGCAAAATTATTCAATATACTAAACTGATTGACATATGCCTGTAAATGCTAGCCCATGAATGGAATGCTTCAATTTTCAGACCACAGGCTACTAAATGAGAAGCCAACTTCTGAACAACAGTTTGCAGGAAGATGAAAGTCCAAGTCTATAAATGATAGCAAGGTTGGTAATGAAATACTGAAGACATAGTTGTCACAAAGCCATGATGGGATGGAAATATTCCATATTACCTCTATCCAGTAAAAAAATACGGAGAATGTGTTTAAACCCAAAAGGCCCCCTACCAATAACCTTGCATCCAACGGATTTCAAGACTTTAATAATAATGTTCTTTGCTGTGGTTCTGGCTTTCTACCAACCATCTGCTGCTAATAAAAAAGTAAGATGCTGCAGTCAATTGTAAGTAGACCCACATCACATCACTGGCTTTATATAATTCCTATTTGAGGATGTAGAAATAAATGAGATAAGTGTAACTGCTTTTGTCTTCACACTTGTCAGGTACTGTAGTATCCTACAGTATGTCAAAGAACAGGGATGAGAAAAGACAAAAATCAATCTGTCTGTGTGTCTATCTAATCAGCACAGCTGTCTCTGGCTAACCTTGCCTCTCTATCCATGAATCAGAATCAAAAGTCCCTTTTGACGGTTTCTGCTTCCTCATGTTGTGAAATGGCCAGAGCGAATTAATATTCAGATTTCCAGAATTTATAGTGACTTGCTTGCTGGTAAAAGCCACCGTGACACTGATACATGCACCTCCAAGGCACCTGTCTTTCTGACTCCCAGGCACATTCAGGGGAAGATTATATATCTACAGTACCTCTCCAACTCAAAACATCTGTAGGATGAGCTCAGTAAGTGAGTAGATCATCATCAGCCATGAGCACATAATATTGTAGGTCTGGAGGTGGCTTCAGAGCTTTAATGGAGGTACAGGCCTGTGGACCAAGTACAATACCTCTGCCAGTCTGTGCCGCCCCATCATCTGTTCTTGTTCAAGCTAACAGTGGGCACTCTAGTAATTGGCTACTACTACAGGTTGTCTGGTCTCTTTTCCTTGGGCTCTTGAAGTATACAAATTCACATACTTTGGACCTACTCATTAGTGCTTAAAATTATATATTTAATAGGTTGATTTATAATTTATTATTGTAAATCAAGAATCGTGTAAAATCTAAATCATAGTAGTAGTTTATAACAGAAGTAACAAAAGAGGTTAAATGTCTTATCTAGCTCACTTCTAGTACTCTTGAGTAGAAATATCTTGGGAGCTGAGCCATTTTTGTGCACCCCTATTTCCACACCATCTTTGCACTTGTTATAGCACTTGTTATATGTCTCTGGCCAGTTCCTTCCTCACAGGTAAATTAACACCAAATAAGTTAAGTACACTATTTGTATAACATGTCACCACATTATTAAGAATTTGACCAAACTACTGAAGCAAAACAATGGCATTAATGTAAAGTCAGGCACAGAAATAAATCAGCTTAAATTGTTTTCAGTCTCTCCAGATGGCACAGTGAACCTGCGTTGTGATCAGACTCACATAATATGAAATCCTTTCTGTAAAAATACATTGTGGATTTTAAATGAGAGGCCATTTGTCTCATCTTTTTACTGGCTGTATACAGTATTAACAATATTTCTGATTTGGCTGATAATTTTATCTAAAAGAGGACATTTCTTGCACATATTGAAGGGCTATTTATTGTGCACAAAAATAATTTTGGTAGATCAGTCTAGGCAAGGTAACTTGCTCAATAATACAGGAGCAGGGCCCAACCTTGGTTTAAAACTACAGCCTTGCAGTTACGGTAGGTGTCTACAGCACTAAACACAGCATCACACTGCTAACTGATCGCAACAGTGGTGGTGATGAGGGCTCAGGGGCCACATTATTATTTGGAAGTGTGCAAAAGACTACAATGGAACCTGTTAAGCAAATATAGTGGATAATTAAAAACAATGTTAAACATATTGATTTGCCCTCATAATCTACAAGTTAATATTTCTCATTGTCCACAACTAATATTGCATATATATATAAATCTAATGTCTGACTGCAATAATTGTGAGCAACCAGGAGTAGTGTTTAGGGTTTTACTACTGGGTCTTGAACGTAAAACCCGGGTGGTATGTTGCAATTGTGTCTTAAAGCAGTGAATTCCACTGCCCTGCCGTTGAAACACATCTCAAGGTCGACATTATAAGTGAGAGTTTGTTTTTAAGTGACTCCAGGGAAAACAAAGAAATAAAACTTTTGTAGTGGCTATCTCATCTGTTCAATAGCAGCCAATGAATATAGTACAGTACTGTATGTGCAGGGCCTGAGAAGACCTGTGGAATGTGAAAGGGAATAGATAAGGGCAAGAATTAGAAATACTAATGGAAAGAAGTCATTAATTTAACAAAGTCACAAAATAGAAGTACCCGTTTTTAAAAATGTATGACATTTATATGTATACCTGCTTATTTTGAAAGGGTCTGTTAAGATACGAAGGGTTGTACCATGGGACAAAAGAAAGTTTTTCAAAGCCCTGGGAACAACATTAAATGCTCAACCTTGTGTCAATAACAATTTGACTTGGGGGATCTGCGCCTGCTTTGCGACCCATAAGAAGCAAGTGTAGTGTCATAAGGTTAACTATGTTTCCTTTGAAGGGACTCTCAAAGGGTGACTTCTTTAAGATAAATATGAATATTACATAAATGTGGCATTGTGTGTCTGGAAAGGACAGAGGGGGTGTTCGGAGGGAAAAAAAAGAAAAACAGTCACGACCACCTCAAAAAATATAATAATGGAGCGTCAAGAGAACTTTATGAAGTGTACCTCCCACCTCAAGACCATTTATTCGCTTTCTGTCACAATTCACGGCCATCATTTCCTCACAGTTTAATGGCTTCAGAGGTCCCTTTCATCCCTTTGTCTAGGCAGTCTTGCCCCTTTCCCATTCTAGACCTGAAACAAGAAAAATGGTATGTTAGTGGAGCACTGCCCCTGACCTTTCTGCTCTTCAAGAAGGGACTCCCTCAGACCCTTTTGTTCCCTGCCTCTGTCCCCCTCATCGAGCCAAATCAGACCCTAGCTGTGCCGAGAAGAGAGAGACTGTTGGAAGTCTTATTGTGTTCCAATTCATTAGCAAGACAAAGGACTCAGAAGAGCTCGGAACCCTCACAGCCACACACTCGAGGGACAAGTTCCAGAAAAATTGACAGCTCAAACTGAGAAAGGAATTCCATTGAAATAAACCATTTCAAAGGGGCATCCAAGTTTGCCTGTGACTAAGGAGCATCTTGTTTGTGGTTTTCCACGTTCAGGAAACCTCAGAGTTTTCGTGCTTTCGTTGCCGATTTCTCATTGTCATGCTTCTTAGTTTTAGGGAAAAAAAACAGAAGTACAAAGTATGTTTTATCTCTTGCCTTAATGATAAGGAACTTCATATTGGAAGAATGTTTCTGAAGGTACTAGAGTGTCCTGAAAGTGACTATTAACAAACTAATTAGCAAAGGTAATCTACCTTATTATTCTATTATTGTATTTATTCTACAGTATGTTTAAATTTAATATACTGTATATATGTAAAGTTTTTCAACGGTCTAAATTTTAAGTTCAATTATTAGCAGTGTAGTAAAATCCATTGTTTAAAGGAATTCTTTCAGTACTAAAAACATATACAAATTTTTCATTATTATGAAAATTATTTTCATTTTTGTGAAGTGTCTGTTTTTTGTTGACTTAATTAATACACACTGAATTAAAAAGTAGTATTATTACAAACCAAATAATACTCTATATAACAAATTTTGTCAAATATTAAGTTCTGTCACACTGCTTCCTAGTGCAGGCATAATCATAACAATAGAAATAAGAAATGAACAAGATTGATAGGTTTTGTGATCTTTTGTGAGCCGTTGGCTCTATACTGTACATATTTGGTTTGTGATCCATGCTGACATTAAGGTTCAGTCTTGATTTTCTACATACTCTTCGTTTAATGCTTCACAGTCATTAAAAAGTCCCATTAGCAATAAAGTTTAACAGACTAATACAGGAGAAGGGCTGTCCATTATTGCCAAATGTTCATTAAATCAGAAATGATATTTTTTAAGCCCAATAAGTACACTATTATATGGGAAAACATATACAATATAAAGCATACTGTACAGTATATATGCTTTTCTGAATCTTTATACTTATCTTTAGTAATATTTTAGTAATTGCAATCAATAAAGTCAATGATTTTTTTCCTGTGCCTTTTTATCATAAATATACAAGCTCTTAATATTATGTGTCATAAATATGCTGTGTAAAATTCAATAAAGCATATGAAACACAAACATGTATAGTTAACAATTTACCTACCCCTATAGGGCACCACTGATACTCCTGAATTCCAATTGTATGTAGTATTTACTTTTTACCTTACTTTTTAATTTGTCCTACCGACTTTGTCCATTATTTTGCGGAAAGTTAGTTATTTCTGATTTTGCAGACAAAATTCCTCTTTAGCAGACTTTGTTAAATCCCATCTCCATTAAAGGAAAGTTGGTTGAACAGAACAGGTTCCTGTTCTAAGAGGGAGGTACTGACTTCTATTTTCATTTGGGTTTTGTAAAATTAAACAGCTTTACTGTTGTTTCTTTACAACAGTAAAGCTTTTTAAAGGAAACTGCTTTTTAAAACAACAAAATGATCATTGCAATTAGTGTTTAAGAGAGATTGTAAGCAAAAGGAACCCATCTTGCTAGATTGCTAGTTTAGTAACTGAGTGGATCTAAAATTTCCTCTTAAAAAGAGGCAGCATAGTGGAGCAGTGGTTGATGTTGCTGCCTCACAGGGCAAGGGCCCTGGGTTCAATTCTGGAAGCTATAGTATCTGTGTGGAGTTTGTATGTTCTCCTGTTGTTTGTGGTGGTTTACTCCACAAGACATACTGGTAGGTTAAATGGCTTCTGGGAAAATTGGCCCTGGTGTGAGTGTGTGTACAGTAGGTCTGTATTTGTGTGTGCCCTCCCATGGACTGATGTCCTGTCAGGTGTACCCTTTGCTTGAAGTGATATACTTTCAGTATTCCTATTATGAATCTGTGTTCTTGTTTTAGTATTGAGTGTGAAATAGCCCCCACTGTTGACTCTATCTACAGGTCTCCAGCACTGTTCCTTGAGAAACCCTGTTGAGTTATTCTTATAGTCTACCCCAAATCACTTGTTAGTTATTGATTTAGGAACACTTGTTAGAGCAATTGATCAATTAAGCAAGTAATGTTTTAATGAAGTGAACACCAATTGTTGTGGGCTGAAAATTATTCTAATTTGTATTACAAATGATTTCTACAATTTATCATGTTCAATTGATTGGATCATACAGTAGTTAAATTATTCTTGGTCATTAGAAATTAGTTATTTAAAGGCTACCTATAAAACCTGCTGGACCGGGACTCTCCAGGACCAGTATTCATGACCTCCTGATCTATGCTGTTTATGTTTGTAATACTTGTATAAAATCTCATCTCCTCTCCTTTGTTCTGGACTGAAGAGATATAGTTCCTTTATCCTGTCTGTATGACAATCTCCCGAAACCAAGTGCATTGTAAAGCTTGAGCATAACTTCCCTGGATTGTATGGTGTGAGCAAACATTCCATATATTTATTGCTTCCCTACATTGTTTTGATGACCAGATTTCCCTTGTGCATGGCTTTATACAGCTCAGAATCACCCATGAAATAAACATAGTACATTTTCCTACTTCCTTTTTTTTTTGCACTAATCAACATTAAATTTGATTTGTAAACTGTCTACTTAATAAAGATTGTGTTTAATTTGTTTACCTAATTCTCCTGCCTCTATTAGTGTGTTTGCTCCTTGCTTTATATTGTGTCATCTGCAGATGCAGCTTTCTAACTAATCATGGAAGAGCAACAGGTTTAAAACAGATTCCTGCAGTACACAACTGCTTGATTCTGCTCAATTAGATGTTGGGCCTGTTAAGATGACATGCTGTTTCCTGATTTCCAGACCTCAGTCCATGTCCATACATTACATTACCTTTGGATTGCTGTAGGATTTAATTTGACGATAAAGATTTTATGAGAGATTTTAACAAAATACGTTCTGGAAATCTAAATATATTATGTCATATGCTTTAGTGCTATTAACTGTCCTAGTTGCTCGTTCAAAGAATATTAGTAAGTTAATTAAACACGGCCTTCTCAGCTGTTGGTCAGTTAAAATGCCTTTACTTTGAACAGTGAGTATCAATCTAGGTTAAGTCAAACTACTGATTGCATAAAACTTATCATACTGTACCAATGATAGAAGTACAGTAGGATTAATTTGGTATTTTATGGTTTAGTTTCTTTTCTCTTTTTCATTCGACATTCTACAAACTGTGGGTAAACATCCTTGGACAGAGTTGTGCAGCTGGGAAAATACCAACAGGTCCTAGCGATTAATTAATGTTGCTCTTTTCCCTGTAGAACATCAGTGTTCACGTTATAGTAAAATTTCCCGGTACAGATTGGAGCTCCTTCTATAATTTGAAATTTTTTTAGGTTGATAAAGTTGGCTGATCAAGAGCAGCATCTTGGTCTTTCTTAACATAATTGGATGTTAACAAGAACAAGTTAAATATTTGCCTTCTCTTTTTGTCTCAACAATGGGTGCAAAATAATTTGGAGTAAATATATCAATTTTTTCATGTTGTGTTTGTTTTAAATTACAACATGGCAATCTGGAACAAAAAAGCGCCAAATGACATTTTGTTACAAAATTCTTTTCTTTGAAGGTATATTCATATTATCTACTAGATCACTGACAAGAGTTATAAAAAGTATGAAAAAGATGGTTTCTTCTACAAACAGTAACTCAACTGAAGTGAAAAGAGAGTGTAGCAATGCAATTTAAAGAATACAGCAGATTTATTAGCGGTATAAATTTGTTATATCAGATATTTGTTTAAGACAATTGTTGCTGTAATCTGCAGTGGACTGCTAGGACTAAATACAGCCTGCATTTTATTGTATGAGGCACCTTAATTTGTCTACCATAGATTAAGCTTTATTAGTAGGCTATACGTCTGATTACAAAAGAGGATTCAAGAATAGTGGGATTTTTTAACCTCTTTGACCAATTATTGAGAGGATGAGGCCATTCTGAACATAAGAATGTTATTCATATACAAAATTCTTCCGGCACATCTCCAAACCTCTTTCTCTGTGCTTTGTGCCGATTGGGAAGTTTATTCTTTCCATGAAAGCAATTCTTTTTCTTTGAAGAAAAGGGCAAATCTACGTAGAGGAAGGACACTTGAGCAAAAGATGTTTTCAGGCAATTACCAACAAAGGGGGAAAATGGCTTTGTACTCAACATTTTGCATAGAATCCAGAAAAAGTGGAACCACTGCTTTTTGAGCTACATGTTACACATCTCCTTGACCTGTGCGCACTAAAATTCAAACATCACTTCACCAGAAACAGAGAACAAAATCCCTCCTTACATGATTTATTTTACCATCCTGGATTCATTTGTCAAAGAACTCAGAGTTTAATTCTCGGAGCACTTTTTCTCCTCACAAAAGAAGGCACAAAATGGAAGCCCTGAACCTCTCCCCTCCCCTCTTGCTCAATCTTCTCCACACTCAGTTCTCAAATAGTCCGAGGGGAAACAATCCATCATGACTGAAGCAGCTACTGTTATAGTCTGAGGAGCTGTGGTTTGATAATCACTGTGTACATAAGGTGGCAGAATGGGACCGCACAAGAAGGCCCTAGGGTTAGAGGTTGGTACCGCAAGAGGTAGGAAACAATTAACCGCCAGCTGTCAGAGCTAACAGTGGCCCTGCAGCAACATTCCTATGTTGGCCTGAGAGCAAAGATTACAGAGATGGGGGAAGGCACAAATGTCACATTCCCGGAGCAAGCTGGAGAACTCGCCTGTCGTGATCAAACAATCTGAGAAAAAAAGCTCTGTTGTGCTCACTTGTGTTAGCCCTGATAGAAAATACATGTGCGCCATTTTGGAAATGGGTGAAATTGGATATTCACTGATGACAGGTTTCCACACTTTTTTTTTAATAAGGTGTGGTGAGAACATGAGTCAGTGTGCCAGATAACAACTGTTTCTGGGATTTTTAGGGAGAAACATTCATATAGGGGTAAAAAAACTCATAATTAAGAAGGTTATCAATATTTACAAAATCATGATACATGTGAGCTATTTGTAGAGGTCAAACAATGTGAGAAAAAAAAGCTCTGTTGGGCTGTTGTGTATTGGTATTGATATAAAATACATGCTAATAACAGATTAAGGAAACTATCTTAAAGTTGAAAACAAGTTGAATATTTGTATAAATAATATTTCAGAAATATAAAGTAGTCAAGAATAAACAGATGTCTGAGGACTGTGATATAAAGAGGACTTCATAAAGTTCTTAAACACTTGAATATCTTCATTTAGATGACTGTTTTTACATGTAACATAAACATGTAACATAAGCATTTTATGTGACTTTAAATGACGTGCAACAATAAATGTAATAGACAAATTTGCAACCAGCTGCCCAGAAGAACATATAAAGGATCACAAAACGTCTGTCTGAAAACACAGGAATTGCTTTTTTAGAGTTAAAATTGGTTATCAAAATAAAAAAATGACAAAAAACATCTCACAATGTATTCATTTTTATATATACTATAGAAGGGTTTTAATGTAAACTCTGGTCTTGATAGACAATACTGCAATGGTACTTTGGTCTAACAATATGGCTGATACAAAGACAAATGTACCTTAACAATGAGCAAACAAAACTTTCCAGTATCCAGTAACAAATGATTTGGCTTAGTTTATGAGGGAATACCAGCACAATTGTTTAGGAAAGGTGTTCCTCTGATGTATAATGTAATAAAATAGTGCTGAGTGTACAGTTTGTTTCTCTGTGATTAAAAAAAAATCAGATTCACTGCATTACACTACAGTATACTGTATATAATACAGTTCTTCCTATACATGCGACCTTACTTAACCGTTGACTGATAAAGCTGTGCTTTTAAAGAATTCCCAAAAGTTTAGAATATCTCATTTCACATTTAGGTATTCTGAGATCTTTGTTGTCATGTGCATTCAAGTAATGTTGCTTTTCTGAGAGACTTCTTCATGTGTACCACTGCACAGTATAAACACATACAGTAAACCTACTTGCATGTGATATTTGGAGAGTGTTTTCTGCTTTTGTTTCTCTCTACAGTATTTGTTTTTGAGAACATAACTGATACTACAGTTAATAAGGGGACTTTTTGTTTTATTCATAGAATTGGTTTTCAAGGTCTTTGTCCTCCCACCAGTTTTCGCGAGAGACGTTTTTCTGCCTATAGACATTTTTGAACTAGTTCGATGGAGCAGGTCTTCCATCTTTAGATGTGGGTATGCATGCTGCTCTTTCAAAACAGAGATTACAAATCAATGCATCTAGGAGGTTCTTGCATGAGGTTCTAAGGCAATCCTCTACTGTAGGCTCTTTAGTACACTTGGAGTTGGCTTTAAAACAAGTTCTAAAAAACAACATCAGTAAGATGGGCTTGATAAATCCTAGATGGTGTCTCTTGTACAGTACTTTGGAATATAGAACATCCAATTATCAAAGCAAACAGGTGCTCAAATGTCAATTACTACTTGAGGGTGGCTGAAAGGTCAAAGGAAAGGGTATTTTATAACGACAAAGAAAGTCACTCTTGCGTTGAAGCTGTTACGCAAGTCATGAATGAAGGGTCTGGTCTTACATAATTTTCAAAGTTCATTTCCAGCTCAAGCAAGTTAGTTTTTCTGTGTAGGAGGGTTGAACAGATAGAATTTCAGTCACACAGAAGACTGGAGCTTCGTGTCAGAGGAATAAATGCAATACACCTGTCAAACAGCAGCAGGCTGATAATATACAGGAATCAGCAAAGTGTTCACAGAAGATATAGATTTTTTATTGATTACAATATATTTTTTCAGAATGCAGGGTAATGTACACATAATATTTTTGCCCTCAATCCATGTGTATTAAAAGACATCAGTTTTATTATTTTAAAATCTAATTTTTTCTGGATGCCAGACAGATGACAAAAGCCCCTTTTGCCATCAAAAGTCGAAGGAGAAGGGAGAATGACTCATATTTATTTATGAATTCATCGAGTTCTTGTCAGAGAAGAGAGAATGGTTTTAGATTTACAACATGACATAAAATCATATGAGATTCTGAAGCATGAATACCAGGACCCAGGAGAGGCTTGTCTCAAATGTATATATTTTTATATATTATTATAAAATATTTGTTGTAATATTCACTCTTGTGGTGCAAAGTCTTTGATAACTGTTTCTTTGGCTTCTCTGAGCCTCCAATGCAAAATAATGAAAAACCAAAGGATCTGGATTTAAACCACATGCTGTAGGTTAATACTACAAATTAGTGGCTTAAAAATGCTCCTCTCCCTTTGTCATCTGATTATAGGTATATTGCTTTCTAACAAGCACACTGAGTGGCTTTAACGGTGTGAAATTATTTCATGGATGGAGGATGAATCTAAATCTATGGGTATTTATCCACATTCCTTCCGCACTTGTCAATGCCTTCCTGATGTAGTAGTTAAACCCTACTCTCAGCTTTCTTACCAGGAAACAAAAAAAGAATTGCTGAAGCTTCAGTGGGAACTTGCTTTGATGAATCCTCTTTTCTCTCCATTGTATTCCCCTTTCAAATCTCGGGATAAAACAGCTGGGATGTATTAATGGAGGAGCAGGTTTTCAAGGAAAAGTCCCCCACACCCAACTAGAGGATCAACTTATACAAGCTTCAGCAAGCTAATTATTCACGTGTCCAACATATTATGTCTGGCGGCAACATAACATTAGTCTGTTTTGTATAAACTGCAAATGGATATTCTCTTACTCTAGGCTATTTAAATCAGTAATCATGTCAAAGAGATCATTTTGGCTTTTGGAGTAGTGTAGTAGTATCCTTTCTATCACCATCTCCCTTTATTGAATTTAGCCTGAGATACAGTACAGTAGAGTGTCCTGCGATGGACTGGCTTTCTACTCCAGAAGTATATAGCTCTGCATCCGTTGCCTGCTGAGCCAAAACTCACAGTTCCCCTGCGACCTTGTATGGGATTAAGCGGTTAGAAAATGCATGAATGGACACAGTGCAGAGACACAAAGTAAGCACACTATTTTTAATTATTATTTCATTGTGCTTGGGATATTTCATATACTTAATAGTAGTAATTTATATCTGAAATGGAATGGTAAACTGAAGCCCTTTTTTAAAATTTACTACAGTCAGTCTTATTAGATCTGTAATCCACACTCTCCAGTTTGTGCAATCTGATTAATGAAAAAAAATTATTTGTCATTGCTATGTAAAGGACAGCTGTTTTTTACAACACATTTCTAAAAGTCCTTCTGTATTCCTTTTACATCACCTAAACACCACAGTTTAGAAAAAAACAGCTCTTCATTTAGTGTTTCATTATACTAGCATTGTAAAAAAAAACAGATTAAGATCTAACACTATAATGGTTTGAAATGGCACAGATACAAAACTGTTTTAGTACATTTAAGGGCCATTATTACAATTAGGAGAACAGAACACATGAATAACAGCAATATTTGGCTGATAGCATTGCTTCTATGTTTATTCTAAAGCTACTTATGTAAATTCATGGTCATGAATCTGATTAAAGAGCCCTGAACTTTTTGTGACTTAGGCACTGCTGAGGTCTCCTTTCTAAAGATTTGGACCTCAGATTCATTTATTTGATTTTTTTAAATAGATTCTTAGAAATTCTACTAGAGAGATCAAAAGGCATAAACACTACCGACCTAGTTCTGGGTGGCCTAAACCAAAATGTTTAGATCTACAGTATAGATGTACGTCCTATTTCAGGATTAAGACACATACCATCTCTAGACTGGAACTGATTTACTGTATTCATAGGGATATAAGATATTTCTGAGAGTTATACTAAGGCTATACTATTTAAAAGAATACCTTATAAAATAAAGATCAAATTGAAATTATGTGAAGAACCTTAACAGGTGCTACTCTCGCAAGTTTTACTAAAATGAAGTAAAGAAATAAAGATTGTTCATTTGTGAAATAAGTTTAGGATTTCAGTTCTTTACAAGGTCAAGGCTGTGTGACAGCTTTGTTTCACCTGAGCATTTTTCAGAGGTGCTGAAGTATGATATATCTTTACAAAGTAACCTGCAGTAGCACATTTTCTTCCATGAAAATAGTCAATTTGTAAATAAATGTTTGGTTATAAAAAGAAAAATGGAGACATGGTTGCCTTTCAAATGAAGGTACTCAGTCTTGAAGACCATGTCAGAGGTTGTGTCTGGAAAAAATAGGCCACATACAGTATACTGTATTGTTGGGATGGAAAAGTGAGGCATCATTTACTTAGAAAAAAGGTTCCTTCCTCTATGACTCTGTTTTTCACATCTCAATTAGAAATACAAACGGTATTGCATACAGTATATCAATACATTCATAACATTTGCTTTAATTCTTACCAAACATTTTTTAATTCTTATTCTTATAATACTTCATTACAACTTTAAGGATGTTCATTATCCTTTAATAACAATACTGTATGTCTGCTTTTTATTTATTTGTGGCAGTGATGTGGGGCATGTGTTTCAGTGAAGAAACATATCAGGCTAATTATCCATTGCACTCGATTAGGGAAACTAAGAGTTAATCTTACAAATTGTAATGCCCATAATTGCCCATTATGGCTGATATGTGGTTTATATTGTATAGATTCTGTGAACTAAGAAAAATGTATGTCGTATGTACTTATGTAGGGACATAAGAGCTCATCAGAATAAATGCTACTGTAGACATTAAAACAATTACAAAGGAGTATGTTCATTTCTTTATTGACATTAAATTTGCTCAGGCTCATAAGACTCAAAAAAGGATTAGCAAACATAATAAGTTAAGATATCAAATCAGGTCTAAATTAAACCAAATCTACCCACCTCTCAATTACAAATTCAAAACCCAGAACCTGATGATGGGTTTGTCATTAGGTCCAATGGAGTTCATCTTCAATTTACAGTAAATAGTAAATAATCCTTCAATGAGTTGCTTTCAATGACTATTTAGTCATTTTAACAAGAAAATGGATATACAAACTGAGCTGCATTTCAGTTTGTGTTTTATGAAAATCCCCTGAACCATAAGGAAACTAGTAGTCATTTATTGTTTTCTAAGAGGAATAATCAAGTAGCGATTAGGAAGGTACTGAAGTTAACAACAAAATGAGTACTTATTCATAGGAAGAAATGGTTCATTTAAGACCCAATTCAGTTTTTATTCAATGCATTAGCAGAATCAGATGAGAAAATAACACGGGACACTTATTTGGGGTTAGTGAAAATGTGACAGAGCTTGCTCATTGTTTGCTTCATGTGGGCTAGAAATACACTCTGACTTAGTGAGCAAGCAGTGTCAGGGGGGTAAATTCCCCATCACTCATTTTATCCATTATCTAATATTCAAAATATTATTACATTTTCAGCAGCACAAGTGTTTCCTACTTCAGACCTGTATGAAATATGTTGTAATATACGCCATAGTAAATATAACGAATCTACTTTTCATTCTTTTCCTTTCATAATTATGAAACTCACATGTGTACACATAAATACACCCACATGGAGAATGGTCTAAATATAATTGTATATACAGCTTTTCCAAAAAAACATAAGAACAGAATGAGGTTAGTACAAACTGTGCTGCAATGCTTTGGACCACAGTACTGCAAATGTTAAGGACAGAGGGTTAGACTTTGCAATTACCTTGCATATATAGAACCATTTGGACTTGTTCACTTTGTTACGCCCTGGATTTTCAAACTCTAAACTGTTTTTAAAGGTTCACTGACACCCTGCCTTTCCATAAATACTGAATTCATGTTTCATCAGCATCCTATCATTACTTGGATGCACACTGGCTGTCAGCCCACAGCCTACAGTAGATCACATTTCTTTGTACCATATGGATCATTATACAATTATAGTACTAAGCATGATATGCTCAAAGGCCCTAATATAAAACGGGTCTCTCAACATACTGCTTCACTGGGAATAATCTACTATTTTCTGCTTTCTCCAGAGATTTTCATTCAAAGATCATTCATTGCCCTATCCAAATATAATATTTGGTTGGCTAAATGGTTGGATAAAATGATACTATGCCATGGACTGCTATTATGAGTGTAGCATTGGGTCATTGTGCTGCTGAATGACCAGTCTTAGGTCTAAAGCAGGTTTGTCTCATCTGACTGCTAAACAAATTTGCCGTATGCTTATAGTAGCACTTAAATGCTTTGATGAATACTCCAAGTGGGAACTGAGATGTGTTTTCCACTCTGACATACAGGACAGCCATGTGACTGGGACTGGAGTGATCTGGATATTATTGACCCATGGACATCTTCTCGCATGTCAGCCATTGAACTCTGTAGCCCTTTCAAAGTTGTTGTTGGCCTCATGGTGGCATCCGTACCCAGCTTCTGCCTTACCTGGCTGCTCAGTTTTGAGGGACAGTCTGATTTAGGACGTGTTTGCATGCTTTTCATTTCTTAATGACTGATTTCACCATTCTCAAAGAGATATGAAGGTTCTATGATGGTGTTTGCTATCCTTCTCCTTTATCTTCTCCTTTATCTTTATATCCCTCAGAGTTGTTCTGAAAATTGTTGGTCTTTATGGTTATATCTTTGTTTGAAATTTGTCACTTGACTGAGGGACATTGCAGAGATAGGTGTATTTGTTGTGAAATCATGTGTGGAGCAGGCTGTGTATTTAACAAACATCAATTGCTACTTCAAAGTGTCGTGATTACATGCTTTAAAGCAACAAAATGGGAAAACTATGCAAGGGGCTGATAACTGTAAGTTTGTAAGGTGCTGTATAACTCTAAATAGTACTATCACTATATCAGTTATTATTTATTGCTGCCACTTATTTAGAAAGATATTGTACAAAAGGTGTATTTTTCTATTATCAGGTACAATGATATTTTATTTAATAGATAGAACTGTCCAATTCTCAACTTGCAAAGACACTGTTGTTACACAAAAAGAATGTACCAATGCAGAACATTCATTGTCCTAGTGGAATGTCACATTTGAATGATTCTGAAGGACTGGTAACAAGTGAGGTATTAGGGTTTGTATCCAGGTTGCCTTCAATCACTTCATGCAGCTTCGTTGCAAATTGATAGTCTTGGCATTGTACATTGGCATATCATTGTACATGTCTGTGCTACACTTGCTGATGACCATCAGGATGGTCTACACAAAATCTTGATTCATTTCTCATGAGGACCTGGCTTCACAGCTCACTCTGTTAGATCTATTGGATTTACTGTATGAACATTAGTGAGCACCAAGCCCTTTTGTGATCATCTGGCCAGGAGGCAATGACTGTTTAACTGCCTCCTGGCTGTTCTGATGCAATGGAGCTGAAAAAGATCATATACAGTACCATGGTGATGTGTATGGCTTGATAAGGTGTTGTGACTTTTGGTCTCCCAGATCATGGCTTATAATTTCCATACAGTCTTTGACAATAATGTCTTGAACAGGATAGAAATCTTTTGTATCTAAACTATTCACATTTTGTCATGCAGTACAATACGGGTACTCACTAGAGCCCTTAATACTGCACATTATTTCTGCTGGTTTGAATTCCTACTCATCAAAGAATTAGCAACAAGTCCTCAATATCTTCCTGTTTCTCATGTTTTCTGGCTGTCAGACAAAACTAACTAAGCCCCTAAAAGACTGTGTTTTCCATGTTGAGCCTACATGGTTTGGTAGGGGTCAAGCCAAGGTTTTAACTGCATAAGTTGCAGAAGTCATGCATTTGTGTACATTTTATGCCAGAACATTGATTTAAATTAAAGACGACAAATTCAGAGGGTTGCACTTTGAAGTTTGCACTTCTAAATTATGGAATATACAAAACATTTTATATGAAGTGAAAAAAAAACAAGATGACTTGTTTCTTTCATTTAAGTCTGCGTTTTCCTATATATTTACATAACCATTTATATACAGTATATCCAAACTAAAATAAGATGAAACTGAAAACTGAATTGTGGGATTTTGGATTAAACTTTGTATAAGGGAAGTGGTCAGGAGATTTTCCCATGAGACTAGTCACAATACAACAGTAAAACAAGCAGAAAAACAAACACACTTTCAAAGGAATCTATTAGGGAGATAATTACAGGAGGGGTCTGCAAACCTGTTCCTGTTCATCTTAAGTATCATCTGGATTGCATTTTGGTTTATCTCTAAATAACACCATTCAACTATTTCGTGACTTTATCAATCCAAATTGACAATTAGTTAACAATTAATATAAATTAATAAAACATTAAGTACTGAAGTTGTCCAGGACCAGAGATGGAGAAGACTGGACTGTTTGCAAGGCATAGAAAGATTGCAGTGTTATCATTCAGCTGTCACTGGGCTGGACAGGTGGTAGCAATAGATACACATTCCATCAAGGAGGATGAAGATTATGGATTGTGTTGACATATGATGATTCTGAAAACCACGCCCTTTAGTTTTGATATAATCCCAAGTAAAGATGAGTCACTGGCAATCAGCACAAGTTCCCGTCAATCATGTTAATACGATGTGAAATGGGTTTGAGTTACTAATCATTATAAATTGTATTAACTACTGCTAAACACCTAATTATTGAGAAAATTGATGTTTTGTAATGCCTAGCAGTCCTTCACAACCTGTGCATAATTTTCATTTTAGAATCAATTTTCATATTTCACAAAAATAAGTGGTCCACTCCAAAAACCTGATTTGAAATGTATGTATTAAGTGTTTATAATGTTGTACAGAAAAAAAATCCAACAAGAAACAATTACTAATACAATTAGCTCTACATTCATATAGATACAGTATAACTATGACTGTAACTGAAAGTTAGATTTAGCAATAATGCAAGAGTACATTTTGTATTTAATTATTACTAAGATATAACAACAACATTAATTACTTGTGGACAATAAAATAATGGTATTAGGAATATGATAAATATCTTTAACATAACTCCCTCTTCAGCTATCATTATTTTGCTGATCCTGTATTTACCACAGTACAGTGGTTGGCTGCCTCACACCACTGGGTCTCTGGATTCAATTGCAGACCCGAGGTGCCATCTGTGTGCATTTTGTATGTTCTCCACGTGTTTATGTGGGTGTCTTCCCACAACTGGCAGTGGCGAGAATGTGTGTGCATGACTGTGTTTGTGTCTGTCTGCCCTGCAATGGACTGGCTTCCTGTCCAAGGCGTACCCCGTTTTGTGCCAGTTGCTTGCTGGGATGAGCTCCTGCTCTCTGATGACCCTGAATTGGAAGAAGCTCTTAGAAAATGGATGGATCTACACAGTATTTACTGCAGATGCTTGGGTGGAGATTGGAATGGCCTTTCCTGAATGTTGATGTTGTGCTCTCTTAACCTTTAAGCTGTAAATCTGATGCCTTCAGGTTATGATACTGCTGAAAATTCTTCAGGTGGGTAGCTGCGTCAGCATGCGTAGGCTGCAAAGGAACAAGTAATAGGTTTATTCCATGCTGAAAAAAAGAAGAAAGAGAACACAAAGTTTCGGCCGTGGAGCCTTCTTCAGGTGTGAGAGAGACAGGGCAGTAGGCAAAGGTAAAGTAGCGGGAGAACAAAGGTTGGGAGGGAGGAGGAGTGAGAGGCGGGAGCAGGGGACAGAAAGAGAGGCCAATCAAGAGGTGTGAAGTCAGAATGGGTGCAAAGAGGTGTGAAATGAAACTTCCAATGAATGGAGAAAATTTAAAAGAACAGTAGTCTGTCGTTAAGGGAAGGGAGAATGTGTGATCCTAGCTGCAGAATAATTTTAGTTTCGGTGGTCTTTCTGATGTATGAGTTCGGAAAACCGTCTTTGAGAACACAGACGGAGAGATTAGAGTGGTCTTGGCTGTCAGAGGTGAAATGAGAAACAATGGGCTTGGAGAGATCTTTAATCTTCACAGCCCTGACGTGTTCTCTGAAGCGGTCTCCGAGTCTCCTTCCTGTTTCTCCAATGTAGATGGCTGGGCATTTACTGCAAGAGATACAGTAAACAAGGTTGCTGGAGGTACAAGATGCTGTCTGGGTGATCCGGAATTGTCCTGAGGGGCCTTGAATGAGTGTGGTGGTGGCTGTGTACTTGCAGGTGATACAGCGAGTTCTGTTGCAAGGGAAAGTGCCAGGTGTGGATGGTTGTTGAGGGCGGTCAAGGGAGCTGTGAACAAGGAGGTTACGCAGATTAGGTGGTCGGCGATATGAGATGATAGGGCGATCAGAAAAGAGGGCCCCAATGGAGGGATCATCCTGTAGGATGGAAAAGTTGTGGTTAATGGTCCTGGGGATAGGAAGTGTGGTTGGGTGGTAAGGAAGCACCAAAGGAATGCCGTTGTTACGGCGGGAGTTCCTGATCGGGTTGATGGTCCGGGGGGTGTTTTTGGCTCGGGCAAGGGCCCTGTCAATCACACTGCTGGGGTATCCTCTGTTGATGAAAAATGAGTACATTTCGAGGGCTTGGTTCTCGAAGTCGATGTCATCGCTGCATAATCGTCGTAACCTAAGGAACTGTGAAAAAGGAAGAGAGTTTTTGGTGTGGTTGGGGTGAAATGAGCTGTACAGGAGGTAGCTGTGTGAATCCGTGGGTTTGTAATAAACTGAAGTGGACAGTCGGGGGTAGTTGATAGAGAAGTTGATGTCTAGAAACGGAAGAGTAGTGGAAGATATGTTAACCGTATATTTGAGGGACGGGTGGAAGTTGGTGAAATGGTGCAGGAAGAACTCAAGCTGATCATTGGAGCATGTGGCGGCACCGACGCAATCATCAATATATCGTGCTGAAAATTCTGTTACCCAAACTGAGCTTCTTAGCACAAACAAAAGGTTTTGGATTAAATATCCTTATATACTTTGGAATTCAGATGATCTTCTATTGTAACAGTAGTAGTAGGACCAGTGATGGAAAACAGCCCTGAAGTAGAAGATTTGAAAATGATGTTACTTTTCACCAAGATCTTCACCTTTCTGTGCTAATCATACTCTTTATGAGACTGCTCAAAAACTCGACTCATGTTTCATCCAACCGCATTGTGAGAGTCCGTTTGACGTGGGAGTTAGTTGTTGTTTGGCAGATTCAGTCCTTTCTTTTTATGTTGCCATGGAACTCTGCAGCAGACCCCAGATTCATGAGGTCAACCTCAAGTGGTAGCCATGGAGACGTTGTATCCTGATGATGCCAGAGTTTTTTTGAAGATTCCAAATTGCTACCCTTGGGTGCAAGTTAGCCTTCCAAACTTCTTTTCTGACTGAGCATTTGTGTGCAAGTTTCTTATATCCTCTTCCTAGTGTGGTAGCAACCATGCCATTATACTTAAATGTCTTGATAAAGAACAACACAAGCAAAACCGTCTTACTGTATGTCTTATACATTTTTATACTGTTGTAAAGCTGCTCAGATCAATAATCCTCTTCTTTAGATTTTGTGGTAATGAGTGTTTTGCTTCTGTGATCAGTGTCCTTCAATAACCAGTGACTATCAAGATGACTTCCAGAAATGTCTATAAAAATTCTGAAGCTTTATTAAACCACATAATTAAAATCAGTGAATTATTATTATGTATGAATAAATGAGCAATGTATAGATTATATTAATTAAGTTACAATATACATTTTTATAAATGTAAAAAAAATTGAACATTTTGTATTATAACAATATACAATTATTTTATACAAATATGTTTTCCATTCTTTGACTGATACTATATAAATAAATAATAAATTTAGTGTGATTGCTTGCACTATTTTTGACAGGCATTAGAAAACACTGAACTGTGTGATCTAAGCTTCCTGCTTCCTGTAAAATGCAGGAGTTGTGTTATCTGTAAACTCTCAGTTTCATAATTATAGAATTAGTGTGACAGTAAAATAAATCTTCATGCTTTACTTGTGAAAACCCCAGTTCTCTTGCCTGTTCTCCTGTTTTCTGATGATGTGTGTGCAGGCACTTTGGAATTGTAAAAAAAAACATTCCTTTTGAGCTCTTCAAAATCTACAGATATTATACGAGCAAAATCCATGACTAGGTGGTACATGGCTGAGCTTGTAGGAGGAAATATTATAAGTGAAACAGAAACCTCTACAAAATTAAATGAGGTGGTTTGGCACTTTAGATTCCCTCCCTCAAAAAAGAATGTATTTGTATCTTCACTTTTACTCAGTTTAGGTGGTTATACTGAAAAAGAAAATAGGAAATGAGGGCATTTTTACAAGTTGTAAGATGAGTCATTTCAGAGTCATACTGTAGCAGGTTTGAAATCCTTGATGACTAACTTAAAGTCAAGACATACAGTACACAGGCTGTTTTAACCATTTGAATACTCTGAATATCTCCAGGTTGGACACTTGCCAGCATAAAATAAAAATGTGTTGTTTTTTTAAACAAATCAAGGGTGAAGAAAAGAAATGAACTATTGAGAAAGAACTTGTTCAAATTGATAAAGCTACACTTTAGCCTCTAAATATTTATATTATTTTAAAAGACTTTACTGAAAAATAAAGCAAAGCTTACAGTCAGTTTAGTTTACTTCCTATTTATTTGGAGAAGACTCCAAATCTGGTCACTTCCTTCCCTCAAACTATATTAATCAGTTTCATTTTCTATTTTGAGTCACAGCCACAACTTCAAGGCTCCACTGCAAGTCTAGGCTGATGACACTTCATGGAATTTATCATGTCACCGCCTTCACGAAATGTACTTTCACCTGGTTTCCCGGAGCACAGAAACCACATCATTTGTTTCCTTCCGGCGTGTGCCACTGAAAGTACCTGCCTTCTTTTTCTTCTTCAAGTGAAGTATTTATACTCTGTTTCCAACCACAGACCTGTTACCACCCTGTCGATTTCAGAGTACCCCAAAGAGGAGACTTAAAAGGCAACAGCAGACAAGCAGACACAGCTATAGCTTGTGGTACAAATATATGTGTATACAGTCACCTGTGACCTTTATCAACTGGAGGCCTCACTGCGTTCTACGCCACAGTACCTTGGATTGCTGTTACCTTACTGACTGCTGGACGTGCTGTATGTCAGAATGGGCAAGCACATTAGAGTTGTAATGTAAAGTGTCACATTTTTTTTGTTTTCTTCAAATGTCAGTTATTTTCAGCTCTTCAAACAGCTCCCGGTTTTGGTGAAGACATTTCTGAACTATTTTTTGAGATTTAGGATTTTTAACTTTTGTCATTTCTTTACGCCACATCGCCCTTCTTTCCACTCGGTGTTTCAGTGAGTGTGATGCTAGAGGAGACACAATTATGGGCAAAACCTCACATCCAGTGGTAATTATTGCTTTCTTGTGTTGCGATTGACCCTTCTGCCTGACAGTGTAATGAACCCTTTTATCAGTTCTATAGAAATACACTAGCATTTCTGTCAAGTGGTAGAACGTTTTGTCTCTATTAGCGGCAAAGAGAGCCTGAGCCTGCCTCAGTGCTGTAGGACTCTACAATACTAAACAGTTTTTACATAATATCCATCCCTTAAAATACATACAATATGTCCAATATGTCCAGTATGTCCTCACACCTGAAGGAGGCTCCACAGCAGAAACATTGTGTCTTTTCTTTTCTTTTCAGCATGGAATACGCATTTACTTGTCACTTTGTACTGTATGTCCAATATGTACAGTATATAATACAGTACAGTATATCCAAGTATTCTGAAAAGCAAAAATGTCCATTTGAAAATTAACCAGAAATAGAAGTTAAGCTTTAAATAGCTGACTCACTTATAATGAATACTCAAATTTGGTTCTCATCTAATTAATAAATCAGTGCAAAAGCCCATTGTAGAACACATCACAGTGTTAGATATTAGGTGACAGAAAGCTAGCAGCTCAAATATCCAGAAAGCATTTTTTTATAGGAAGAGCTATACAAACAAAAATAAATTGTAAAAAAGTAAAACAAATATAAAACTTAATAGGACTTTTTAACACAGCTAAAATGTATTTTTTTTTTTAGATTCTAAGAAGCTTTTGAAGCAGGTTTAAAGGCCAGGATTTTACAGTTTACAGTTTTCCAAAATTACCAATTACATGATAACCTCCAGACTACTTCATTCAAAAAAAGACAAAATCCAGTTCTTAAACGTATTTCACTGTAACCTACAGTACACTGTTTGTATGTGTTTTCAGTTAAGATAACGGTATTGAAGCTAAAGCTTCAGACATTAATTGTATTCTAGATATACTGTAATTAATACAGTATGAAATCTCACTGATAAAAGTAAACCCTTTCTTGTGGTTTTGGATGACACCAGAATAATATCTCAATTGAGTGTGATTTCACTCAATATATCAAACTTTTGATAAAGTTTTTATCAAATACGCAGAGATTACAGCATTTTAAAATATTGGCAGTTAAAAGGAAAAGTAACCATTTGGAACAAGAATAAAAGCAAAAACAAAGATTATATTATAACAGATTAAAGAAACAGAATTCCAAATGTAAACACCTGTGCCTCTCACTTTCAAAGTATAGTTTATCTTAAAAGCCTTGTTAACATACTGTACACATTTATATTCCCATTTGGTTTTTTTTACATGGTGTTCTAATTATTTGCCTATTCTGGAGAGTATAGTCTTGGCATAAGTTAGGTAGGATGAAAGAAATATACATTTACGGTATATATAGTGCATCCAATCATTTTCATTATGTTATTCCTGGTGAGGGTCAATGTAACAGATAATACATTGAGGTCTAAATTATTGTTTGGAAATTGGCAGTTGTATAATTGATTTTTTTATTTTTAATATTAATGGAGTTGTTGGTAATGGTAGTGTGTACCAAGGACTGCCACATGGTGTCCTTAGGAACATGCCAAACAGAAATCAAACTTGCCCATTGGGCACAAAGCTCTCTCTACTGTATCTCAGTGCAGCATGGATTAGCAATTATAAGATGATTTCTTCCTTTCTCTCCACAGTTTCTTGTGAGCTCAATTTGGAATGCACATTTTGGTGGCAAAAAAAAAACACTGAATATCTTACCTCTCATTCACAAGCAGTTACAATCGCCAATTTTGTGTACTGCCAGTGTATTCTTAAAAAAAAAAGTCAGCCACATTAACTGTTAAAGACAATTAATCCAGATGGACGTCTGTGTATTAAACGTATTTCTCTCAAACTAGCATATTTTGAGACCAGATTCCCTCCAGGTCTTGTATTTATATCTAAGATTATCTTGATGCTGGTTTCCTGCCTCATTTGCTCTAAAGTGTTGGTTAAATTGCTGTTTTACTGGCCCAAAAATAGTAAATAACAGTACAAATTTGAACTTGTAAATGTATACATCTATACTAAGGTGATGATGCTCCATAATTTATTTATCATTCTAGAACATGAATGTTGCTGGAGAAATTAAAACAAAATCCCAACCAGACATTTGACTATGCTTTAACACACTCTGCAAAAAGACATAGTTACATAATAAGAAAACCAAATACATTTTAGGATCATAAAATATAATTTATATAAATAAGTATATACAGTATATTAAATTGAAACACTTAATGACAAGAAGAATTAAGTTTAAAAATAGGTCTAACATCTCTGTACATATACAGTACTATGCCTTTAAATGCCTTTAGTATGCCTTTAGTATCTGCATTTAAAACTTTAATTAGAATTGTGAGTCCATTTTAATGAAATAATTGCTGATATTGACTAAACAAATGTATATATTTTAAAGTTATATGTATATTTAAGAAAACACAATGGTGTACACACTATGTTTGTTTCATAAACCATTCAGTCTGATGGCAAACCTTGTTACTTGTAGAAAATAACAGAAATACAGCAGAGACACAGCTGAGATGATTAATTACAGTATGTGTTTCCATTAAGAAAGTGATGCTTTTTGAACCACAAAGGGCCTTTAGTGTACAGCAGTGTTCAGCCAATGAAAGAAGCAGTGTGCATTGTTTTTCTGTATAAAGTGACCTTTGAAGTACTTTGGGATTTTGTTTTCATTTTCATACATTTTTTTGGTCAGCACAAATGAGATTTGAAATTAAGAAGGTCTGGTAGAGATAAATGTTGATCCCTGGTACCCCATGTAGAATATGCTGCAGATGTTATCAGAGTGTGAATGTAAAAAACATTATAATTGTTTTTAATTATTAATTAGCAATTTTTGTTTTTTAATTAGCAATTATTTCATTAAAATGGACTCACAATTCTCATACCTGAAGAAGGCTCCACGGACGAAACGTTGTGTTCTCTTTCTTCTTTTTTTCAGCATGGAATAAACCTATTTCACGAGGAATGACAGCAGCCGAAAGCTTGGGAGAAATTAGAATCGTTTATTGTGATGTGGAGATTTGGCGTAACCCGCTTGGCTGAGGGCCAACCTCCCGGCCGTCGGACGGGGAGGATAGGACCCCCCAAAAGAACCAAGCGGGACCCCCAGTCACCAGTGCAGAAAAACAAAAACAAAAGATTATTGGGCCCAATTCAGCTGAGGAGAGAAAGTGCCTGCTTGAGGATACCGGGGTTAGTTTTAATGTGTGCATGGTAAGCCTCGGAGGATCGACGGCCGAGTTGCTTGATGAGATACTCGGGTATGCCTTAGCGAGCGGCGGAGGATGCGGCCCCTGATCCGGAGAATTGTTTAGGAGGGTATCATGATACGGCCCGTCTCGTTTGCGAACAGAGGGACAGTAGGCGAAGCTCCGGCGGAGGTGCGAAGATGTGCGTAATGGGATAGAGGCTCGAAAGGGCTTATGTAGGAACAGAGTTTGAAATAATAGATGAGAGTGGCGGATCCGAGTTGGTTGGTTTTGCTTTTCTTGAGATAGAAGGTCAGCGTCTCGAAAGATAAGATGGAGATGTTGGATAAGCAGGATTGAGAAGAAGGATCGAAGGATGTGGAATTAGCGGTAATTTCGGAGCACCTTAGGAAGATAAAGAAGGCTAACGAGAATAAAGATTCAAGAGGGCGGTCGACCCAGGGCGAGTGGTAACCTGACCTGACAACGTAGATGCAGGATTCAAGGATGTCTGAGGTAAGTGGTGCGCGTAGGTTCGGAAGTGGTTTTTTCAAGCCACTGAAAGCCTTTAAGGAGAGTAATTTGAGGGTGGATAAGGGATGGACAGATCGTGCCGAAAAGGAGTGGATGCCGCACAGGTATACTTTGGTGATGGATGCTCGTACCTTGAGTGAGTTTCTACGATAGCGAACGAAGGACGATACGGTGAGAATGTCGAAAGAACGGAATCTTGTTCGCGGAGAGGTGGAAGGATTGAAAGCCCTTCCAGGCAGTGCAGTAAGAATTGAGAGTTCGAGGGGCGATCCCTAAGAGGATAGTTTGCTGGGCCAGCTGGAGATAGCGATGGAAAGGATGATTCAGAGGAACGCGAGTTCCGAATAGGGAGGTACTGTGCACGAGTTCAGTCTTGCATCTGGTGCCAAGTTCCTGAATTGAAAGCGAGAGAGAGAGAGAGTCAGCTATCTCGTTAAGGTGGCCTGGAATGTGAGCAGCTACGCGGATGAATTGATGTGTGAGAGAAATCCATTTAAGGCGGCAGAGGAATTTCATGATGGATTGGGATGAAGACCTTCCTTTGTTGATTATATGAACTACTGCATGGATGGCCGAATGGATGAGGACGGTTTTTGTTTCCAATTGTGGCCCCAAAGAGAAGCAGCAACGACAATTGGAAATATTTCTAACAAGGCCGATGACTGGTTGGTGAGAGGGATTGGAGAGAAATCAGGAGGCCAAGGGGCCGCAAACCATTGGCCTTTGTAATAGCCTCCGAAACCGACTGAGGGGGCTGCGTCTGTGAAAAGCTGGATATCCTCGGTGTCAGAGAGGAGGTCATCGTAGGAAAGAGATGCCATTCAAGTTGGCCAAGAGAAGCTGCCAAAGCCTGAGCTCGGATTTGCAGTTGGCTGAAGGGCTTACGTGGTGGTAAAGAGAGGGCACGGAAGAGGCGAGGTCGAGAAGGTAGACCGTCCTTGAGGAATGATACGCATGGCGTAATTGAGGAGGCCGAGCGGAGAGAGAAGTTCCCTCTTTGTGCGAAATTTGGCGGAAGAATAGATAGAGATATACATCTGGATCTTGTCGATTTTGTCGCGAGGCAGGGAAGCGGAGAAATTGATGGAATTGAGGGTGATCCCGAGGAATTGGATTATGAGAGGGGCCAGTTGTTTTGTCCATGGCAAGGGGTACCCCTAGTTTCCTAAAAACGGAAAGAAGTGTGGTGGAGGCTCTTGCAGGTGGGGTGTGAGGAAAGTCTATGGTAAGGAAATTGTTGAGAAGGTGGACGAGAAAAGGAAGCTCATAGTTATTCGAGGGGATCCAGCCGAGAGCTTCGGCTAAGGTACCGAAAATGTTTTGGGCTACTCCTACGTCCGAAGGTAAGGCGGACTGAGAAGAATGAACCGCCGATGAACTCCGAAGAGGTGCCAGAGGTCTGGGTCAGGAGGCATAACTTTAACGGCACTGGAGATGTTGGCCTTGGCGAGCCAGGCGCCCAGACGGACCGCTATACCAATGGGATTGATGTGGTATGCAGGGAATGGGGAAGAGTCAAGTGGGCCAATCGTGAAACCATTCTCGACTTTGGATGCTAGCAAGGAATCAATGGAGTGGGGATCGGCGGTGGCAGATTGCAAATTTTTTGCAAAGACGAAGGAAGAAGGAAGTGTGCACGGGCCTGGTGAGAATCCGAAGGAAAGGCCGTCGAGTAAGATGTGGGTGGAAGAGGGGTCGGGGTGACGGAGCAGGCTGAAAGCAAGAGCGGGGATGTCGATTGGGGCAGATGGAAAAGCCAGTAGTCATTTGGGAACGCTGAAGGTGGAGCGAGCATGGAAGGGCCGGCGGGGGCAGGCAGAGCGAGCATTAGCTTCGCCGCAGAATCTGGAAATGTGAAGGAAGCGACGAAGGGGGGAGGTACGTGTAGAGGAATTGAAGATGTTGGAAATTTGTTGGCCTCTGATCATCACGATGGGGCGACCGCGAACATCTTTGGACCGGGAAGGTTTGAAGAACCTGGCAGGAGAATAGATGCTGTGGGGGAGAAGGGGCGGAGTCAGGGTTGGGCTTGCGGACAGTATCTGGGCAAAGATTTGATGAATGTGTCCAAGAGGAACAGAAGTCGCAGGAAAGAGCTTGGACACCGGTGAAAGTGCGGCAGTAAAGCTCAATGTCGAGGGCTCCCCGGTAGGTGTGCTGGTTCCATTGGAGTAGGCGGGCAGTGGCCTCGGCCAAGAACTGCTTATGGTAATCGTAGAACAGGGAGCCCTCGAAGAGGACAGATAGATCGGGGATGCTGTGCATGTAATCGTCGAGTTCCTGACGACGTTGGGGAAAGGCGGAGCACGTGATGTCGTGGAAAATGCTGAAAGCCAAGCAGAAGTCGAAAATTCGAAGGACTGAAGCAGAGTGAGGGTCAGAAGATTTGAGAGTAACGGAAATCGAGCCGCGGTCGGCTGTTCTAGGATCGGAGTTGCAAGTGGAGGAAGAGAGAAGGTGAGCTAGATTGGCGTCCGCCTCAGAATTTGCTGCCGGAGTGAAAAGGGGATGGGAGGAGGACTAAACTTTAGTGCGTTAGGAGGAGCTGGGAGAGGAACGGCTGTTCGGAGAGGAAAGTCCTTAGTAAAGGGGAGATTGGAATCCAGGGCCGAAGGCATGGGATGACGGATGCCGTGTTGGACGCCGGGGAAGGGAGAAGATGAAGAGGGAAGAAGAGCGGAAAGCAGATTGTGGTAGGAGGGGTTTGACGGATCTGGGGCCTGAAGCTCGGTGGCTTGGGATATGGAAGCTGAAGACTGTTGAGGAAATGAAGCAGGGGCGAAGGCTGCGTTAAGGACTGAGGAGGCTGCCGAGTCGTCTTGGACGCCAGGGGGTGGGGGAGGGTAAGGGCCGCCTGCTGGCTGAGCTGGGGGTCGTTTACTAGCTGGCCTTCGGGCCGTGGAGACAGCAGCGGGGGCCGAAAGAAAAGAAACCGGGGCCGAAGGCACCAAGCTGGCGGAGCTTGAGCCGTGTTGGACGCCGGAGGTAGAGACAGAGGAGAGTGCAGAAATTAGATTAAGCGGAGAAGGGGGGGGGTGGGGGGGGCGTGAGCCTGGGGCCTTAGACTCGGCAGCAAGAAGATTAGGGCAGGAGGCTGGGTGCAGTTGTTCAGCAGAGGGATGGATTGCTTGGGGGAAGAGACAGACACGGACATATCAGGACAAGACAAGACAAGACAAGACAGAAGATGCGACAGGCAGAGGCGCGGGCAGCCTCGGGGTCCTCACGTTGGGATGAGTGGCGGCAGCGCGGGTGATGTCATCAGAGGGCGCCGGGGGAAGCTGGGGAGTTGATGTTTCCTTGTGTAGACTGCGGTTAAGTACAGGGAAAACAAGCTTTTTTTTTTTTTTTTTTGGAAGCGTTTCTTTTAAAATGGACGCCGTGTTTTCGAGGTATCCTCTGGAGGCTTGCTACGGTCCGGTTGGAAGTCGCGAGGGATGATCCAGGAGAAGGGGGAACCGATGTGCGTGAAGCGCGGCGGCAGGGACATCCTCGAGAGAAGCGGGGGTTATTTGGAGATTTTGCCGTGGAGGAACGGGGAGGCTGGGTTTGTAATGAGAGAGGGACTACGACGGCAGAACGCAGTCTTCGGCGAGGAGTTGGATCTTGTGAGGACTGGCTGGAAGATGAGCGGCGCTGATGTGGCACGGCGGCTGAAGGAGGCGATGAGACGGAGGTGAGGGGAGCTGTGGGGGGTGGACTGGACGAGAAGGGTAGGAGAGTCTCCTGCGCTGCAAAAAGGTCTTCATCGGAGCGGCGGATTTGTAGATCAATGAGAAGGGAGCACGGATTCGAGCTAGGCGAAGACAAACCATGCAGAAAACGAACGAGGAAGAGGAGAGAGTGACATTTGATATTTATGGAGACCGGTTGCTTACGTCAGGATTGGTGAGAATTGCGGCAGCTGTGTCGAATGAGCGCGGCTGCCTTCATTCCTCCCGAACTTTCATTAAAAACTCCATTACTTGTTCCTTTGCAGCCTACGCATGCTGACGCAGCTACCCACCTGAACATTATAATTGTGTGTATACTGTATGTATATATATACCATCAATAAATCATGTAAGTAACACCAACATTCCATGTAAAAAAATCAAGAAAATATCATTAACCAAATCCTATGAAAAAACAGGATACAAAAAGGTTTGTTCTTTTATATATTAACTGCACAAAAAATATTGTGATGAAACACAGACCTTTTTAACCTCTCCAAATCATGAGCAATTTAAACGTTTTCCACCTTCTAAAAATATTTACCCATGAATACTTGGAAATTAATCATTCATTCTGAAAATATGAATGTTATCCTACCAGCCCCTCCCCCATCTCTTTCCATAGGCCAAAAAGACACGTGAGACCTAACTGGTTCAAGGCAACTTAAATGGTACAGCCTATACACTCATACATAATAAATAAAAGTATATAGATATTGGTTTAAACGGAGAAGCTGACCAAATTCCATTTCTGTAATTCAGTCAAGTTGTAATTGCAAATTGACCCGTAAAGGAAAAGAGGGGACGCGTGGGGATCTTAAATGGCAAACCTGATGAGTGTCAGGTGGGGTAGCTGCGCGTTCCCACGCGCCGCAGAGTGGGGAGTGCAGTGGGAGGTGTGCTCCACTGTCACAATAAGGACATACTGTATAAACTGTACAGTATATACAGTTTTATCAGACTAATAGGGGGGAAGTGGTGTCTCTTATTGCCGAATGACCGTTAAATCACACTTTTTTCAACCCCAAAACGCACTATTATTTTCAGAAAATGTGTGTATATATTGTCTTGATCTTTTGACAATTGCATTCAAAACAGTCAGTGACAATTGTCCCTGTGCCTTTTTATCATGTATGATATGTTAAATATGCAAGCTGTTTATTTAATTATATATCATAAATACTACAGTATATAAAACATCCTTCCTAACTAAGCAACTTACCGCTAAAGGACACAACTGATATTTCAGAATATTTTACTATTAATAGACATTTCATTGCTATTGTGGGGAAAGTCCAGCATTTCTGATGTTACAGATCTTTAAAAATCTTTAGCAGATTTTGTCTGTTAAACCTGAAGTCCATAAAAGCAAAGTCTGATAAACTGAGGGTGTACTATAGTATTCCATCTTCCTTAACTTTGTTTAAATGCTAAATGTCTTTATATAACTGAAGAGACAAACTTTACCAGAATCAGCTACCACTGACACAAATGTATAGAAAGTATAATCATAAAGATTTCTCTTATTATAGTTATTTTTACCCTAAATCTGGTCATTTATTAAATGTTAAGAGAATGTTATAAGACATAGTTTCATGTTTGAATGAAAAAGGTATTGTTCTTTGCATCTGGTGTTCCTTTCTGTTGCCAGACTAACTTTTTATCACCTTAAATAGGTAGCTTAGATTGGTCTCATCTGCTGTACAGTATGTTCTTTTGACCAAATTTTAATTTTTATAATCTGCCTGCTCTTTTGCACCAGCCTTCTGCAAACTGTAGATTTTAATACCCTTACTCCTGCTCTGTGGAGATTGTCAAGTTCCCTGAAAGTTAGTTTGGGGTTTTCCTCGACAGCTTTGTTAATTGTTCTGTCATCAGCTGCAACCGATTGTCTTGGCTTGCATTTCTCTGTTCTTGAGTATATTCGAAATTGTTGATTTTGATATGCCCAATTTATCTTCTATTGCTTTAAGCTTCAAAATCACTTGCTTTTCTGTAACGAAAAGGCCTTTGATTTTCATTTTGACTTTCAACTACAGACTCCTCTCATCTAAGTCAAAGAAGGACAGGTTCATACTACAGGTTCACAGCTCTTTCATAACTGTGGGTGCCTGATATCACAATAATGATCACCTGACCAACCAGAAAAAACCTATTAGGCATTTGTCCTAATTCATTTGCTCTTTCAAAATAAAGAGGTTTCTCTTCACTGTTTCTTTAACTGACCCAGAGGCTAGTACTGAATTGACTTTATTTAGCAGTCATCTATTTTCAATCTTTGCTCAATCTTTTTCCATGACAGACAATTATTCTAATAATGAAATAATGAAAATCATACTGTAATTAGTGAAAATCACAGTTTAAACTTTATTGTCCCAGTACATCTGGATATCTGGAGGACACTGTATCATATACCTAGTACCTAACCATTTTTAAACATTTAAGTATCTTGTGGGGTAAACTGATTTATCTTTAAATGAAGCATACAGTACAGTATATACAATGTTCACTGAAACAGATGTATCTTTAGTTCTTCAGATTTATTTTCTAAATACATACACAAATCCTAAAGAAAGCATTTCAAAATAATCATGCATTTCCATCTTGTCTTTTTCACACGTGTGTTTCTTACAATTCCGAATTTAGCCTATACCATTGAATTGAAAAGCGCCCAACTTATGCGTTCATGCTAAATCTTGTGGTTAAAGGTGTCATAGCTGCACTACGTTGCTGTAAATATGACTAAGTTCTTGTAAGTCTCATGACCATTTTTGACACTTTGATTGTAGTGAACAGTTTTACACTTAATAAGAAAAAGACCCCTCCCTCTTTGTGGATTTTTTGTAAAGCAGGTGTAAAGAGGACAGTGAAGCACATATATAAGACATAGAAATATATAAATAGAAAGCAAAGAAGATTACTATTAAAGGCTCAGTGGGTCACAGGTTCAAATACTGAGAAGGTGGCTGCTGCCTTCAGCAAAGTACTTCACTCAAATTGTTGCTGTAAATGCCCTGCAGTATAAAATGAGTACAGTATTTTCCAAACACTCTCAGTCATTGAAAAGAGACCTTATTCTAAGTTGCCTTATCTGTTATATAAAGAATTCAAGAAATAGAGAAATAGACCCTGAATTCAATGTGGTTAAAAATGGATGGATGGATGGAAAAAAAAGAATGCATTTCCTTAGAAACAGAAATAATTTTTATTTAAAATTGTACCTCTTTTTGGTCCATTAAAGGTTCATATTTCCTGTTTTTAAGTCAAGCTTAGTCCTGAAAGATCTGAACTCCTCTGCCTCCATGATGTTTTTTGGTATTCCATTGCATTCTCATGCTAATTCTAAAAAAATAAGTCTTGTTATTGGAATGGCATAACCAGTCCAGACCAAATGGTTTCCTTGTATGTGCCACATTTCCCAGAGGCTAATTTATATTATGATACTAGATTAATACTTGACCAGACCTAAAAAGCCATTTGTCCACCTTCAAATACTGTATAATAATCCTACAATCAAGAAACACTACTTGAATAGTATTAATCACAGCCTGAACAATGGTTAGAAAAAAAATCTATTCATTATGCGGAACAATTGATTAAATACTGAGAGTATGCAATATATGCATCTTCCCAATTTAAGGAGTTAATTGTTTATGACAGACCAAACAATGCTTTTCCATGCATGCACTCAAACAATAATTGGGCTGATTAATTTGATCCTTGTTCAGTAAATTACATATGATTTAACCTAAACAACTGCAAACAATAACATTTACTGGTGAATGACATAGAGTTTAAAGGAACTGGAAAGGTCTGTAAAGTCATTGTTGAACAAGCTTGACTATGTATGGTACCTCTGCCATGTTGTCTGACAAAGAAAAGTAATTTCATCATAACATGAGTTATGAACTGCATAAAAGATGTCCATCTTTGAAGCAACACAATGACTTCAGGCAGGGAACTTACTTATGAACATACAGCAGAAGAGCATTAAATCAAATATGTCAACCTATACATACAGTACCACATACTGTACACACCATAAATCCATTATCTGTGAAGTTTATTATTCAATTACTAATAAAAAAATATCAAATGAGCTCAAGCAATTTCTGAAAAGCTTGGAATGACCTCAAGCTACAGTATCCCTTCACGCTATGCATTTGGATTCATCTTCTCCACAGCTTCCACCTGCTTTTTAGACTTTTTCTGACAGAAACATATCGGTAATATGCTAGAAGATAATATACAGTATTTTCAGCACACCGCCCTAATACTCAGCACCTGCTGGTGGTCAGGCAAACTAATAAATGAGCTACTAAAAGGGTACAGTAGGATAAATCAAAGGACAAGGTCAAAAGCTATTATTATGCACCTGCATGTATTACTATAGATTATTAAAGGTTATATCTTGACTAGAATAACAGTTGTTTGTCAAATTAAATGTACAATTTAAATAATCTTGAATACAAACAAGTCTCTAAGCAATATAGCTGACGTGTAGAATGAACTAAGAGACAGAGGGTGAAAGTTTCTTCAAGACCATTAAAGGGACAAAAAAATAAACTTTAGAAAACAAACTGTATTGAGAACCATTAAAAGGAATCAATATTGGAAAGTGAGGGGTCTGATCTTTAAACAGGTATGATTTCAAGGCTTCCAAAGAAGAATTTTTTTAAATGCAGATATTTGGAAAGCCTTATTACATAATTAAAACTGTGAATTGTATTTAATTTTTTTTTTCTGAAACCAGTTTTCTTAAAAACTAAAATCAGTGAGGGTTTTTGTTTCAAAATGATATAAAAACAGCAAAAAAACATTGATGATGCCTTGCATCTTTTGTGTGTGAATGTTCTTTCACTTGTTCCAACATATGGAAACATTTCTTTATGTGTATTTTTTCGCAGTGTTTTTTCAGCCTAATGCTTTGTGTCATAGTCCTACTGAAAGGTGATTTTTTTTTGTCCCGGTTTTAGATCTGAAACAGATTTGCATCTAAGATCTGCCAGTACTTTGCTTCATCTATGTTCCCATCATTCTTGATAAGCCTCTCACTCCCTGCTGATGAAAAGCAGAACTACAGTATAACATAATACTGCCACCGCCAAGCTTGACAGTAGGGATGGTGTTGACTGAGCCGTGCAATATGTTGTGTTTGCGTTGAATGTAATACATTGTAATTAGACTAAATGTTTCGGATTTTGTCTCATCTAGCTACAAAACAAATTTGCAGTATGCTTTTAGTATCACTTAAATTCCTATGATGAATACTCTAAGAGGGATTTGAGATGGGTTTTCAACTCTGACTATACTATACTATACTATACTATACTATACAGGACAGCCTTGTAGCTGGGACTGGAATGTTCAGGATATTATTGACCCATGGACATCTTCTCCCATCACAGCCATTGAACTCTGTAGCTCTTTCAAAATTGTTGTTGGCCTCGCTGTGGCTTTCCTAAACAGTTTCCAACTTGCCCAGTTACTCAGTTTTGAGGGACACTCTGATCTAGGACATGTCTGGGTGCCTTCCACTTCTTAATGACCGAATTCACCATCCTCATTACAGAAAGGCATTACAATTTATTTGTGTATTTATTGTTAAAATCACGTGCACCACTGTAATTCATTACTCCATTCTTCTTCCTTTTGTTTTTTGCTTTGAATGTGTGAAGTGACTACAGGCTTTAAAGCAACAAAATGTAAAAACTGTGCATAGGCCTCAAGACTTTTTCAAGGCACTGAATTTCGTAAAAGATAACCATCCAATGATTTCCATATGAAATCCTTGAAAATGACCTCCACCTCTTAAAAAAAAAAGCATTGTGGAAATATACTGTATACAGTAGTTCATTTCAGTTCAATATAGCAATAAACCTTTTGCAATGATTTTGCAGACTCGCTTTTAAAGACCACAAGTGTTAATACAGTGAAATGGGACAATAGAAAACAAATTTTCCCCATCATAAGGCAGCCAGTATATCCAGCATAAATGTAATATTTTTTCCAGGGGCCAGTGAAAGGGGTTTTACAAGCAGACTGGCCACTTGTCAGATCTGGCACAAACTAACTAACAGCTGGTCAAGGCAGTTAATTGGGCCTGCACTTGGCTCAGAGCTAAACCTCTCCTTTATTGGCAACTCAGGGCAGGCTGCAAGGCCTTGCTTTCCTCTTTCTATTAACACAAAAAGCCCTTGCACCATCCGATTACCTTGGCATTCGGCCAGGTGCTACATGTCACTCGCCTGCCTGATCGTGTCCATAGCAACAGGAATGCTAGATGTGCCAGGAGAGCAGCTGGCGGATGGGTGGTAGATTACCCGCCAAACAGATTTACAGGCAGTCAAGTGCTGCATGCCCTTCTGATGAGTTAGAAAAAAAGAGGGTTTTTCTTTCTTTCCACCAGCAAGGAAACTTCTAACAGTCCATCTGTCTGTAGGGGCTGTTAAGGTTTCTCTTTGTAGTCGGGGGAAAAAAAAGAATTAGACTTTTTAAAGCATATACAGAAAAAATGTATGCCCACTGAGTTACCAATCAGTTCCATGTCACAGTTATCCTATCCCTAAATGTCATTTCAAAGGAACTTAACTTAAGGGATTTAAAATGTATGTTTTTGAATTAAGGAAATTGTTCTTTTATTTGCAAATATATAGATTGCTTCATGGTTTTGACAGATCACAACATTTGTTTCCCAGCAGAATTTACTTCTGTATACTTTTGCATATTAGGATCCCATTTTCTTAAACCTGATAAAGACAGTTTGCTGACTGAACAGCAACATGTAAGTAAACTTGGGTGGAATTAATAAAGGGGATATTTAGCAATATAAATGGATTGCATTTTGTTGGATTAAGATTAACACTGAATTTCTTACACATTACACTACATTAGAAAGGTTACAAATGAGAAGAGGAGATTTAACCCATCTAGTCCATTTGGTATTTTCTAGTTCATTAATCCAAGGATTTCATACAGTTATTTGTTGAAAAAAAAATCAGGGTATCAGCTTCAACAAGATGGCTAGATGGCTTGTTCTATATTCCAACAATCTTCCTAGAAGAATCTGGTGACCTGAAAGAACATTGAGTTCCCTTAAATTGCAAGAATTTAAGTTTTTCATGAGCCTACAGGCAGTTTTAGGTAACAGTCTTAGTACTAAATCTGAGAAGCAGGCATAAGATTCTTCCATGGTCAGCAAAAGAGGAATTAAGAGCCAATAAGAAATCTAACAATCCAATTTTTGCAGCACTTTAAAGACCATGAGTACTTTAGAGCTTAGAAAATGATTGAGGGAATAGATACTGTTTCCTAAGGCTGTTTAGAGGGATAATGCACTATCATTACTTTGTAGAAACATCAGACATCTTCAGTTTCACATTTTAATCTAGACTTGTCCTCCAGGAATGAAAGCCATGATTCTGTGGTATATTTTTTGAAACTACAAAATACATAGTATTAATTAAATTAAAGGGGATATATAACATTGTCTGAAAGGTCATTTTAAACCTAATAAAGTTCACCCATTGCTGAAGACAAGTAATAAACAAACGAAGGTTTGGTCAAAAAGTTAAATAAAACAAATTGTTATTGCACCGGAAGACATTTGAAGACATGTGTAACATACTATGATAGCTAACATACCAGTGAAATACAGTCTCATATGCAGAATTAATCTTAGATACCTGCTCAGAGAATGCTTTTTTTACTGACTTTATTGATTTAGCAGGTTGAACAGGGGCTAACTGTGTATTCTTGTATAAGTATTGTTGCTCATTATGTCTCAACAGAAACGTTTCATGTTTCTTCTCTTGAGTGCTCAATACTTCTTACTTTGATTTCATGTTTTATAGATTTATTTTTAAAGATTAAAACGACATTTTTGCTGAACAGATGTTCCCCCCTTGGCAATGTACAACTGATTGGAAAACAGGGTTGATTGAACTGTGGTTGTGTATACAAATATACAGTGCAGCAAATGTCAACAGAATGAAGGATGAATTTCCATTTGATGAAGGTATGGAATGACAAAATGACATTTTTCTAAAAGAGAAATATCTCCACACAAGCAAAAGGAATGAGAAATATTAAATGTGTGCATACTGAAACAATTTAGTAACTTTTTATTTATGCAGTGCTAGCCCATTAACCTACTTCAGTTACATTCTAAAATATTGAGATATGCCAATAAAAAATGCCGCATCTCTGCTTCTTGTTAACTACTGTCAAATGATTGAGCAAAATGTTCTCAAAACGATTGACACTTAAATTTGCATTCTACAATGGGATATTTCACACCTAAAAGGCACAAAGGTTTTCTGGTTTTAAATACTGTGTAATGATGTCATTGCCCAGTTAACAGGACGAGGAAATACTGGATTATCACAACAAGGTATCACCAGAAGCAGGTCTTGCCATTCATCTTCGCTGGACTTCAGCAATGCATTCAACTGAGAGCACATGGTTATGATTGACCTACAAAAAATGAGGTGTAATTAACTAGCAACAGCTAAGGTTCACTTCAGAAACCACAATTATGACATGTACACTACTATAAAACAACTCCTTATTGCAGTCATGAGAAGATCTCCTACATACTGTAACTTTGCCTGACTATGTACCTGTATTCCATAGTATACTGTATGTAGGTAGCTGCATCAGCATACGTAGGCTGCAAAGGAACAGGTAAAGGTTTATTCTATGCTGAAATGAAAAGAGACCAAATTTTTTGGCTGTGGAGCCTTCTTCAGGTTTCTTCTCCCCACCCGAAGAAGGCTTTACAGCTGAAACGTTGTGTCTCTTTTCTTTTCAATAAAAGACAAAACATGGTCATCCTTGCTGACAATAAGTCAGCTGAAAGACAGTTCGACTGCAGGAAACGGATAAAAATAACACAGTAGAGCATGTGAAGAAGCAAGAAAGCAGTTCCAGTCCTGGCTTGGAGGAAGAGAATGTGATAAAGGTAAGGTCTTAGCAAAGTCGAGTGTGAGTGATGTCTGTCTTCAATGACACCGAAACACAGAGATTGTTACAGGCAAAGTGTGCATGGTTGTGGGCAGCCAGTGAGTATACACAGGAGAGCAGAAGTTCAAAATTAGAATTTGACCTTCTTCTGAACTTCTAACAATTAATAAATACATCGCATGACAGTGGGTAATTGTGATGAATGATTTGTGAAACTAGACGATCCCTTATTTAAAGCTGGCAAGCACTAACATTTTTAAGTAGCTGTGCCACTATAATTTATCTGCTCACTCATCGGCTAATTGGGGATAAAAGTATGTCTTAAATTGTTCAGGCTTTTTTCCAGTTCTAGATTTATGGCATTGCTGTTCTCATGTACTGTAGAACCTTCTCAAGCCAAAGTAGTGTCAACAAATCACTTAAAACTAAGAAGTAATAATTTACTGAAACACCATACTTACAGTACATCTGATGGAATTCTAGTGTATTTTGTAACTGAGAATTGTTTACTTACATACGTCCATTTTCAAAGCACTTTATCCGATACATCATCGCGAGGGAGCTGGAGTATATCCCAGCAAGTAACAGGCGCAAGGAGGAATACTGTACACCCTGGATGATATGTTTATTTACAATGAAGTGTAAATTAGTATTTCCAAGTACAAACTAGATGTCATTTACAACTTTTTACTGTCTTCTAAAAATTGCTGCGCTTTAAACAATCTTTTAAAAAATCATCTAAAGAAAGTAGAGCATGTTTGTGTGGTTCCGTCTTTGCAGAAATAAAATCCAGTACTGGGTTGTGAGGGAGCCAGAGCCTATCACAGCAAGCAACGGGCACACCCCCAATGGGAAATTTTCCCAGACACCTATTAACCTACAGTACCAGTATGTCTTTGGATAGTGGGAGGAAACCAGAGCAACTCAACTAGCAAGTACAAGCAAAACATGTAAACTCCACATACAGTAGATAGCATTCCAGGTCCCGAATTGAACAGAGGGCCTAACTGCTTCAAGGATAACCACTGAGCTACCACACTGCCCTTCTGAAATAATGTTATACTGTATATAAACATATTCCATCTGTAAGAAGGAAATTGATGTTTGTGCTTGTAAATAAATGGAACCTTCAGGCATGTGCCAACCTATTTTTTCTAATGTGACACTCTTGTAATTGCAAATATTAACACAGACAGCTACTGTATCTCTAAGGGTTCTCCATTGAGGGATATTACATGCACCCTTTCAGTGATTTATTGTACGTCATTGCATCCTCTCCAAAGGCATTAGGGAAGTGTGATGGAGGGTCTTTTGATGTGCAGACTGTGAATTGGAACCACTATCTGTTGTTTTTATAACCCCTGCTCATGAAAAAAATACAGGCTATTTTTTCTGCGGGGAAGTTCAATAAGACTGGTGTGGGATGGTAGTGGATGTGTAATGTGATTATTCTTTTAGTACCTTCTTAAAAAAGCAATGTTTCAAGGTATCACAAAGCAGATGGATTGGGTATTGAAGACCTATGTTTGATGCACACAGGGAGTGTTGCAGTAGATTTGACTCTTCCTACTGACTGGGATTCATTGATTTTATCACGCCACTGAGAGGCCCACAGGAATGAGGCTAATGGAATCTGAAAGGAGCTTCTTTCTCCATGCTGTATAAATGCTTAATGTTTCTTCATATCATCCGGAAATGTTCCTCTGTGTTGCTTTATTTCACACAGCAAAATCCAACAGTAAAGAGTGACTTGTCTATGCTGTATTATAGTTTGAAACCTCAGTGAATTAAGCCTCATCAGTCAGATGGATGCCAAAAGTAATTTAATCACCAAATCTTCATCTTCTGACAATGAATTACATGTTTTCTAAAATGTTAGTTGTGGACATTCTAATACAAAAAAAAATTATGCATTGCAAATGCATTGATTAGGAGGAAAAACAACATAGTTTCAGTAGCCAAGCTTTGTCTTCAGTCTTTATAAAAATAAACAGCGATGAAGTTATACTCATTTGTCCCCTTCTCAGTCTGAAAAGCATGTCTTTCAGTGCAGACTGCTTCTTATTTAAAGCAGTTACAAAAGCTTTAACCTTGTTACAGATTATGAATCAAATGCTGCAGTTAACAAGTGACCTACTCAGGTGGTTCTCTGTATTACAGGGCACCCAAATCTCACACATACAGAAGAATGTGGGTAAACTGCCAAGCAGGAAGCCGAAACCACAGAACTGACCAAGTTATTGTATTCAGTGTTTAATTCCTTTCAATCTCCCCCTCTGCTGCACGCTTTCTGTTGGACAGAACCACTTTTGTGGGCACCAATCCAAAAGAGCAATTTAGTGCATTGTTGTTGTGCAGCTTGCCACACAGAGAGCGTGTTAATTGATGGGTCTTGCACCTGGCAGAGGCCAGACTGGCACTAAAACTCTGAGCGAAAAGAAAGAGAAAGAGAGAGGAATAGCCTGTATTTGACCAGAAATTGTTATTTTCGATTCCTTTGTAGAAACGGCACATTTTAAAGACCAAGGAATTCTGACTCTTCATCCATGTTTCTCAGCTGAGAGGGGGTAATATGCTTTTGTCTTGTCATAATTCAAGCTGTTAATAACGCTGGCTTTGAAAAGATTTCAGACTGGTAGTCGTGAATCAGAGTGGGTGGTCTCACCTTAACCTTTGACACCAAGCTGGCCTGTATTTTTTTCTTTAATAGAGCACTGATAAGTTAGTAAAATAATAATAATTTCTCTAAAATGTTCTGAGAATGCATAAAAATATACTGACCAAAAGATTTAAGTTCCAGAAGTTATTGATGTTTCATACACATTAGTAAACAGAAATCCTTTCAGTTTCACACCCAACCAAAAAGTATCTCATGTAAAATGTTCATACCAGTTATAAGGCAATATTGTACTTTTGTGCAGTTAATGTCCTTATAGTTTCCTCTCACACATCTGGAAGCCAGTAACTGACATACACCCATTGTATTTATACTCATCTGTAATATGACATCCAGTCAGTGAAAAATAATAATCCATCCATCCTTTCATCCATTTTCTAACCTTTATGCAATACAGGGTTACTGGGGAGCCTGAGCCTACTGTATCTTGGCAAACAAAGAGTGCAAGGCACAATACATCCTGGACACCAGTACATCACAGGGGATACACAGACACAGTCACACCAGGGCCAGTTTACCATGATCCCGATTAACCTACCAGTATGTTTTTAGACTATGTGAGCAAACCCAGGGAAAATATAAAAGTTCCACATATGTAGCAGCCCAGGAATTGAACCCAGGTCCCCACCATTGCAAGGCAGCAATGCTAACCATGGTGAAACCCTGAATAGCGATAGTAATTGCAATATTATTTTAATTGTATTATGCTTTGAAAATAAAGATATTTTAAAGAAAGACCAATACAGTTTTAGACATCACAGATGAGTCTACCCCAGAAGAATGAAATGTGACTACACCCTGGACAGGATATTAGCCCATCCACCTGTCACAGGGCACACACACACAAGCACACACAGACAGTTCAGAAATGAATCTAGCCACCATGTCATAGAAAGGTGGGAGGAGAAAACTCACACAAGCACTGGGAGAACATGGAAACAAGAGTTAAAAAAGTGTTTATAATGAAATAAAAAATAAAACTAATACTGTACAGAGGTCTGAGGGGAATAAGAACCCCAAATAATAAAACATGTCTGAGTGTACAGATATTGCTTGACCTAGGGCTGACCCTCTGACCATAGGACAAGGACTCCTTTGGTATTGTATCAGATACAGCAGAATGGAATGCCTGTATCAGGACATGGGTATTGGCTCTGATGTTCACATTGTACTGTATGTACAGTAATCTAACGACAAAATGTTCAATGAGGTACAGTAGTTGGGAATACCTCGACGAGCTGCTGAGGAGGCTATAAACATATGATAAGAATGACCAGGGAATTGTTCTGTGGAACATCCTGATTTTGCTAAAAATTTCAGGCAGGTGAAAAGGAACCAGCTACGGTACTAGATACTATTACGACGACATCTGTAGAGGAATAGGAGGTGGTTAGAAAGCCTGGTCTCAGAACTTATCACTGTGAAGAGATGGAACGCCAGTTTACTAAGAGATCAAAGAGATCGAGGAAAAGATCTAGGAGAAGGCAAAGTGGGTCACAGTGGAAATCGGTTGGAGAAGTTCATTGAGGGAGCTGCGTCAGCGTGTGTAGGCTGAAAAGGAACTGGTAAAGATTTATTCCATGCTGAAAGGAAAAGAAAAGTGACATAACGTTTCAACTGTGGAGGCTGAAGAAGATCTGTGCTAGGTACAATGTGACCCTTATAGTTAATGAAAAGACGATCAATGGAAGACGCTCCCTGAGCTGCAACAATTAGAAATTAATAGGTAAAACAGTGCCATATGAGACAATGAAGGAATTTAATAAGCTGGGAAAATTATATTGCTTTATTGATAACATGGATATCTAATAATCTGCAGGAGTGCAAAAATTCAGTTCTGTCATCCTGGTGTGTTATTCCTCCCAGTGTCTTTTGGTCTCTTTCCTATTTTCTGCCTTGGTTTTTGGGTCCTGCTTGGTTCTTTTGTGGTTCCTAGCCTCCTTTGTCCTATTAACTGCAAAGCGGGTTAAAGAAAATCTCACTAAACCTAACCACCTAATGAATATTCTCAAGTGCCTTTAATTTTTTGGTCTTGTCTTTCCTTGGGTGGATTGGTGGCACTGTGGTTAAGGCTCTGTGCCTATAGCTGGAAGGTTGCTGGTTCAAATCCTGCAGCTGGCAGAGGAATCCTATTCCATTAGACCCCTGAGCAAGGCCCTTAACCCCAGTTGTTCTAGGGGAGCTGTATAAATGTCTGACCCCATGCTTCTGTGTCCCATCTGTGAGCCTGTGTGTCTCATGAACAATAAGCTGGGGTATGCAAAAAGACAAATTCCTAATGCAAGAAGTTGGATATGGCTAATAAAGTGATTGTATCTTATCTTCCTTATGGACTGTCACGTAATATACTGTATATAAGATAGATGTGTAGAAAAAATTACACACTTTCAGTTCCCCTTGTGAAATCCACAAGGTCTTTTAAACAATTAAAGTGCTAAACTCAGGGATTCATTTATGCCAGAATTTAACTGGATCCTGGATCAAATAACCGTTTCATTAAAACTGAGGAGAATTATTTAGCTAGCAAATCAACAGAACAAAAAAAATATATAGCTCATAACTCTTGGTACTTGGTATTGGTATTATATACAGTATATACACAATGTATGTAATTTAATTTTTATATATAACACTAATATTAAAAGTGTGCTCTTTAATAATATTTGCGTTTCTGCTTACCTCGTTCCCACTTTTTTGATTCAGTTCCCCGCTGTGTGTAGTGGTGCTCCAACGGACAGGTCTCCTGCCATCCCAGCAAGAGGGTTTCTGCCTCACAAAATCAGCATGAGGCTGAGCAGGTGTGATTTATTGTCCTGGCGCACCTTTCCGCCTTGCAGGTACAATCAATTCAATCATCGGTGGCACAAAGAATCAGACCGTTAATCTAGAGGGAATTAAAAAAAAGTGCCCACCGAAGCTCCTTGTTATTTTCAATTAGCAAAATCTTTCATTTCCATCTGCAGGGGTGTCACGTTTGTCTACCCAAGTCAATCCATTCATGGGATTGCACACAGATGCTCAGCACTACATTTTATTGGATGATTTTAGTTTTTGCAGCAGCCAAACCGGGAGTCTGAACTGGGTTATTATTGAGGTTTTAAATGATTTTCTGGCTATAAATGCTTGAAAATGAACTGTTTGATTGGGGTGAAATGCAGCTCTGTGAGGGAAATGCCATATTGCTATGTCTTAATAAAAGCAGTGTGGCATGAATATAAAGCAGTGTGCTGTATGGACCACTAAAATCTTTTTCCTGATTTTATAAATTGATTTTAAATTTAAATTTTAAGTTTCTTATTAATGGATGAAATAGTGTATCATCAAGTGCTGTGATATCATCTCATTTCCATTACTCTATATATCTAAATAGATTGCACACATCCAGGTTATTTTAAAAAATTAAAACATAGAATACAAATGTCAAACAAGAAAAATGTAGGATTATTATCTTAACGTGAATCTTGCTTCATATTTGCTTATTTGAATTTACAGTAATTGTCTATACTGTATATATATGACATTTCACTGGCAGCTACGTTAAATGATCCTGTGTATTAACTATATGTGTGAAACATTATGCATTCTGCATTTAAATGCTTGATCAGCTTAATTTATGTATAGAGTATTGATTCATTAAAGCAAAATTGTAATTGGTTTAGCAAACACAAGTTTAATGACAAGCATTGAAAATCCCCTCGGTGTTCAACATTCAATTTTGATGGTATTCCCTGAGGGCTAACAAATCATTAAATTGCAAGTCCAAGGATTTAGAACCCACTAAGGGACAAGCTGAGATACAAGCCTAAACATGCATCTAAAACTCTTCTCAGATGCTAAACAAATCATTTGTAATCAGTCCCTGATCTGGGGACAAGAAAACATAAAAAAATGGCACCCTTATTCTACAGATGTAGTCAAACACCATTAGCATTTGTGGCTTGAAAACAAGACTACCTCTATTGCAACTTAGGTATTATATTATATTATTTTATATTTTATATTTTATATTTTTTTATATTTTATATTTTATATTTTATATTTTATACAGAGATTGTACATGAATCCAAACTGTTCCTATGTCATCCCATTTTGTGTAATTGCAAAGTGAGGCATAAATATTTTTATATTTGTATTATATTTTTAGAATATTTTTATTCAATAAATTGAAGGCTTCTAATGGTAAAATAGAAAAGATAAGATCACTTTATTAGCCATATACAACAGTGTCTTGCATATTTCTTGCATTAGGAATTTGTCTTTTCACATACCCCAGCTTGCTCTCCATGGGACACAGACATACAGACAGGGAGAGAAGCTTGGGGTCAGAGCACAGGGTCAGCCATTGTACAGCACCCTTGCAGCAGTTGGGGTTAAGGGCCTTGCTTAGGGGCCAAACGGAGTAGGATTGCTCTGCCGGCCATGGGATTTAAACGGGCAATCTTCCAGCCACAGACGCAGATCCATAGCCACAGTGCCACCACTGCACCCCATTAATTAAGTACCATTAAATGTCAGCAGAACACAAAAATAAAATGTGTAGATTAGGTATGTTTTCACACTGGTGACCTCAATATTTAATGGAAGCACCTTTGACAGCAATTACAATTATTTTTTATCTGTACTAATAGTATACACTACTTTGGTGCAAGATATGCCCATTCCTCTTGACAGATTTGCTCAAGCTCTCTTATGTTGCTTGAGGATCTCTTATTGACAGCAGTTTTCAAGTCTTTCCACAGAATCTCACTAGTATTCAAGTCAGGACTTTGATTGGGCCACTCAAGGACATTTGTCTTAATCCACTCTAGGGTTGCTTTGGCCTTATTCTTTGGATCATTGCCCTGTTAAAAGGTGGTTTTTTTCCAGGTTTATGTCTCAAGCAAGTTTTTTCTACGGTTTGTTAGTACTTTGCACCATTTATGTTTCCATTAGTCTTGACAAATTCCCCAGTCACTGCTGATGAGAAACAGAGTATAACAACCCCCATCATTGGCAGTAGGGATGATGACTGAGTGATGCACTATGTTTGCTTTGGATGCAATTTTGTCTTGTCTGACCACAAAATCTTTATTCAGTTCCAGACAAGTGGCGACCAAGATGTTGTTGATCCATAGACATTTTCTCCCATCTCAGCCACTGGACTCTGTTGCTCTTTCAAAGTTGCCATTGGCCTCATGGTGTCATCCCTACCAAGACAACTCCTTGCCCAGTTGCTCAGCTGGGAGGGACAGCCTGATCTAGTCAGTGCCTGGATGTCTTCCGCTTCTTAATGATTTGACTTCTTCAGGCTCAAGGAGACATTAAGGTGCTCTAAATGTTTTCATATCTTTCTCCTGAACCATCCCCTTCTGCAAATTAGTACCTGATGTGTTTTGAAAGCTCCTTGATTTTCATGGCTTAATACTTGCTTGAAACTTACCAACTCATTGAGGGACCTTACAGAGACAAATGTATTTATTCAGACATCACTGCTCATTTTAATAGGCTGTGGAATTTGAGTGCCGTTCACATACGACCACTCATAAGTCAGCCAAGAGGTAATATTGAAGTTTCTAATGCCTGGGAACTGCAGTTTAATTCTTTCCCTTGATACTTTGCAGCAGATCTGTTCCTTTTAGCCCACAGCAACATACAGTATTTATAAACATTATCTTCCTTCAAGGAGGTTATTGTGTCCAAGTTAAAACCAGTGCAGGTGGTAACAGAACGATACGCTATTGAAAGTGATTTTTAAAATTACCATTTTTTCACAGCTCTAACAAAACCATCTTGGATGTAATTTACAAAAATAATAACACCCAGGATATTTCACAGCTGGCCATTTACACATTTCTTCTATTGAGCTATCTTTTTTCTCTTAATTTTTTTTCTTGGTATTTTTTCCTTTTAATGCGCTTTGCTCCTACAGTATTTTGCCCTGGACGTCTTTGCCAATGTGTTACTTTTTATTAAATTCCAATCAACGTGTGTTTTACAGGCACTATACTGTACGTAAAAAAAAAAAGTTACATTGTAAAAAACACATGGAAGAACAAGTTAATACAACCGGATTCACAATGTGATTGCACACATTAAAGTAGACGAAAGAGAACAATTTGTAATTTGACTTAATGCTGCTGTGGTAATTTGCCTCTTTTTTGTCAAGTGGAAAACAAATCTGTGTGCTGGACAAGCAAAGATAATATCAAAGTGCAATGATGTCTTGAATCAGGAGTGGTCAGCACTTTCCCACAGTAACTCATTTACTTTCTGCATCTCATCTTTGCTGGTCACAGCTTTAATTGTAGTACATTTGCATAGACTGTGCCTTTACATTCTATGGGCCACACCACTGTTAGCATTAGTTTCTCAAGTAAATACTGACACGATTTGGCTCTCATCAAAATGGGGCATCTGTATTTCTCTTCAGGTTTTGCTGCACATTTTGTAACCCCAGTGCACCTGCCTTGTTGCGAAACAGTGAAAACTCATGTTAGGGTTGGGGTTTGTATACTTTTTTTCAATTTCCATCTTCCGTTCTACTCCTGCAGACAATATGCTGACAAGCACACGTACACATGTATACATAATCTATACATTATGTATATTATGCTGATAAGCACACACACACTGAACTTTACAGTACATAATATGGAGACTTTTGAAAAAGGTGTGTACAGTATATACTTTACATTCTGTTCTGTTAAATATCCTTACAGATGATACTGTACATACAGTGCTTATAGAAAATTTACATCCGATTGAAACATTTTCACATTTTTTGTTGTTAATGGAATAATTTTTTTACCATTTATCTATAACTCTTAACACACAGTTTCCAATTGAAAAAAAGGTCTAGAAATGTTGTCGACCATTACAGCCTTGTCCTAAATTAGCTCAGGGGTAACCAATCACCTTCAGAATCTCACACTAAGTTAATTGCCCTCCATCTGTGTTAAATTGTAGTGATTCACAAGATACACAGGATAACCTCAGCAATCCCTGTAGGTTCCCTCTGCTGGGTAGTGCAATACAAAGCAAAGACTCAGCCATGAGCACCAAGGAGCTTTCGAAAGACAAAAGTGGGTATTAAACAATTTCAAAGGCCTTGAAAATCCCTTGAAGCAGAATCAAGATGATTAAGTGAGAGGTGTATGACATCAACATAACCCTGCATAGATCATGTAAATGCAACTCTAAGGCACTGACACAAAAAAATGGGAAAAAAATTTTAGGCAGTATAGACTTTCTATAGGCTCCCTCAGAACTATGAAGATCATTGTACATGCAGTATGCTTTCAATCTGTCTTGTTATAACCAGAAAATATATTTGTTTTGGGTGGTACTATAAATCGCTTTCACTCCACGTACGGTTTACATTAACTGATTCCACTTGTACTACTCCCCCAGATGAAAACAAGTATTGAATTTTAAGCGGTCATTTGTAGACTAACACACATAGACTCTAGCTCGTAGTGGTGTCATTATCTTGAAAGAGCCTATGAAGGTTTATTAAAAGATGATTTTAAGTCAAGATACTGATTGCATAATTAGCAGTGACATTTTGTGGAGCCGAGAGCTGTAGAATTGGACATTTTTTGTGTGTCAAATGTCTAAAACAATGAAATGCACAGTAATGGTAGTTATAATACATGCTTCATAGGATGCAAAATTGTACAGTATGTGCTTAGAATGAAAAAAAATACTACAAGAATTGGTAAACATACAGTACTGTATCTTGTCACAGACAGATAAAATACTACAAAACTACAGGATGAAACAAATCATACACTAATGTTCTTTACCTACCTAAAATACAAGGAAAAATTAATTACTGACTGGACTGTATTTCCAGCTTCAAAGGATAGTATAATATAGATAATACAGAGCAGTGCTGTTTTCAAGAAGGTGCAACAGATGAAAGGATACAGCATCTATGGAAGAAGGGTCCTACTGTACCACTGCACTGACAACGGCAATGAAGTTTTCTTGTGGCCAAAACTTAAAAGACATTAGATCAACACATAAATTAATTTCTTTGTTAAAAAGAGACAAAATGCTACACATGAAGATTCTGAGTTCTTTTCCCAAAGTGCCTTTAAAACATGAAAGTGTTTTGTAAACCAAAACATAATAAACGTATTTCTTCTTATGTAAAAAAAAAAACACTTGGCAAAGGCCCTGAATAGCATATTTTGGCAGTGAAACAATGTGGCATGGAGATTAAAAATAACCTTGGTCAGTGCTTTCATACGTTACCAATCTCTGGCCACAGGGTCATCTGGAACATTTTTCTCTTGCTCCGTTCAAGAACATTCAAGGTGAAAACACAGACGTCTCTAATTTAAACAGAGCATTCTGCCACTAACTCAGACACAAGCTACTGCTTGAATCCAAACCACACACTAACACAACCCACAAAAATATACTCTAATGGGCCTTTAGTCATCTTCTTCCTTTATTTCCTTTATCTTTAATCTTCGCAGAATCCCACAGAACACATGTTTTGAAGCAAGCCTATTACTTTTTGCCCCAGCCCTCATAAGCACCAGTTTGTGTTGTAATAAACCTAAAGCTATGGTCTCCTTTTAAACAAACAAAAACAAAAAAAACGAAATTAACAGATGTATCCCCTTAAGAACCAAACAATGTTACTCCAATATTTACCCGAGAGGAATTACTATTTTTGTCTGCATTTGACTTGGTTCCTGTGACAAGTGTTTAATCCCCTTAAACACTATAGTTAAAGAAAAATAAAATAATACACCAGAAAGTGATTTTGGACTGTAAGCCTTTATCCTCAGTTTAGGAGGTTGCAAATGACCTACTCCTATTTTGCACCTCAAAAGTGAAACTGACTTAATTATAGTCCATGGTTGAACTGGCCCATCACAGGGCAATAATTGTGTATGGGTCCTCAAATGTAATAAAAGGTGAATACAAATATTTTAAACATACCAGATGTGTTCTGAATGCTAAATGTGACTGGGATTTGTACTTTTTCTTTTTGGAATCAGAATGACAATTAATGGATATACATAAAAAAAATCATGAATGGGTCTTAGTCTCTAGGATTGGGGCTCTCTTCATACTAAACCATCTGTGTATAATTCAAAGCATGCACGTTTCTGGCTCCACAGCGTCTTTCTTTTGCTGTGGAGTTATATAATGTTGGTACAGGCCCTTGTCTCTGGCAGCTCTTCTGCAGTCTCAGCCAGTCTTGGCTCTGGTCCAGTGACAACAGAATACTCTCTGTCCTCAGGTCCTGTTATTGGCACCAGCTGTTCTCTGATATCAGTGCAGCCGACTCCTTTTTCCCCTAATTTAATGCTTTTAAAACTCTCCTTCTCTTCTCCCTGTTTCAGTTATTTGGTCTGATTTTTTGGTTTGTTTTTGTTTCGAGCCAGAGCAGTGATTGATTGCATCATGATCAATGAGTACAGCTGAGCTGCACCTGCCAGCTTGTGTTTTATAATTCTTCTCTTGTGAGTGAAAGCCTTTCACCTGTTCACGCAGTGCAGCTCTCACACCTGTCTTCCACACTCTTTCTTTGGTGTGTCATACTCTATACTGTAGTACAGTGAACCCTGAATATGCAGACATACTGTATATACAGTATATGTACACATAAAGTAGATTTAAATGGGCTGAAGAAGACTATGATATATACAGTACACATACTGTATTTCATCTTCCTAAAGTATAGGGTATATACTATACTTTTGTTTTATTTCTGTTGTGTTACATCTCATTACAACATACATTTGGTGATACCAAATCACTAAGTCGTAAGTGATAAAAAATCGATTAGAATGTTAGGCAGTGTTTATGACATGGTTATCATAGATGGGGTATGTTCATTAAAGTATTATGCTACAGCAGGAACCCATCACAATGCGTTTCCTGCACACTTCATCAAGAACACTTTCACACGTCCTCAGAGGTCTGTTTGAGTTGCTCTGTGATGCTGGCTTTATTCTTGTTACTCCTTTGTTAGCTTTTTGCCATTGTTTATGTGAGAGAAAGAAGGAGATCAGACTGAGTCATCCGGAAGAAAAGAACATTCTTTCCTATTTGTGTGTATGGTTAAAATAATATTTAAATTAGTAGAATTATTATTAATGTAATGGGCTTCACATATACCCTATTTTTATACTGCAGTTTCTTTTCTCTTTATTTTTTCTGTTACTTTTGAAACTATTTGGCACTTTACCAGTTGTTTCTTTTATTGTTATTGCCTTACACCAGCCATGTTTAGGCAAATGCTGGTCCTGGGTTCCACTATCTACTGGTTTTTATTCCAGATGAGCTCTGAATTATTTAGCTGAACTCTTTATTTATCTTATTAAATTGAAAAAAAATAATTTAAGATTTCATACTGATACGTACTGAATACAACAAATAATATTGGCAAAACTATAACATTAATTTTCACATTTTTGTGTTTTTATTGCCTCCCGCTGTATAGTACGATATTGGACATTATTATGTTTGTAATGGGAACTATCTGCAATGATTACGCAAACAATTTTGGTCCATTAATAGAAAGGATGATTGTTATTGATGTGCAATAAAAAAATAGTAATAGTGGCTATGTTACCACATTGATCTCCTTCCAAATACGCTTATGTATAGATTATCTCATAATCTCTTTACAATGTAAGATTGGTTTAGACAGACTATAACATAAATATACATAAATATATTTTGTGTTATTTTTGTAGGGTGAGTATTAGATTCAGCTACAGTATTCACACTAAGAGAAACACCTTTTCAAAATGGTTAAATGCTTAGTTGTACTGACTAAAAGAAGCACAACACTTCCATTTACAGACACAGAGTACAGTCGGTCAACAATTCAACTCTTTAAACATCCAGAGCATTGTAGACATACAGTAAGCAGGACTGTATTCTTAAAGTAATTAATTCACTACTCAAGCATTTCTACAGGCCAATGAGAACAGTTAAGCAAATAATTTCCATTAAGAAACACATTACAGTTAATTAAATAATTAGTAAATATAGTTTCAAACACAGGGTGGCAAATCTTACAGCTGCAATGGAAAACAAAATGCAATAACAAATTCTAAAGTAAAGCAAACAGAAGAAGAATATATTTTTTTTAGTTTATGTGCAACTATCTTTTATCAGGTACAGTAATACACAACGTGCACTTACAGTACATGCAGTACCACTCTTAAGGCCGGGTATTCCAGAATACTTTACAATAAAAAAAAACAATTACAAAGACATTGGCTTACCAACTGAATAAGCTAAATAAAATGGTTTCATGATTTTCTATTAATAAAATAGTTGTTTATAAGTAGCCCGGATTTGTTACATAGTCTACAATAGCTCTCCCGAAGAAAAGTATATAACTCAGAGCCTGACTCTTGGTCTCTCTGTATTTTATATTACTTAACAAAAAGAATATACAAGTACATACTGTATTTCAAAAGCAGACCCATCAACTCTCATGGGCAGATTTTCCCCTGCACAATGTTCAGATGGAAGCCTTTCATGCGTTTGCCAAATGTTCAAATACGGAATAATCTACGTCTGATGGCTGCAACTCAGCGAAGAACCAATTATCACAGCAGTTAACCATTAGCGGTTAAGACAGCCAGACACATTGCACAATTAGCAGCCAGTTTTTATGTGATAATTAGGAATCTGTCAGATTTGTATTGAACAGGGAGATCTCACAAGGAGAATGATGAAGATTGCTAAAAAATAACAGATGATTTTCAAAATGTGTAGGCAATATACAAGTTAGATTATGAATCCAGGATCTTTATTTGTCAATAATAAACTCGATTCACTGTTCCTTCTTGAGCTAGAAAGTTGCTGTGGTGAGGCAAATACTGCTGTTAAGCTTAACAAGGGCAATAATCAGTTGAGCTTACTAAGCTTATCTGTCACAAAAGGCTCATATTCTCATACTAAAGGATACTTACTCACAGGAAAATACAGATTTTCAAAGTATGATTAAAATGTCCTTTTCTGTTTCTGAAGAATTCCAAAGTATATCAAATACAAACTGAGCATTTTCCATCTTACACAGCTGACATTTTACTGCTCAAGTAATTGCATGGCAGACTGAATGTCCTGTGAACATAAAGATAAAACTAAACTTTATGTTACAGACTTAAAATATAGCGCTCAGTTAATTACTATCTTCATTGCAAGGTTAATTAAATATTGATGAGGCAATCACCATCAGCAGATTATTAAGGGTTGTCTTAGGCTTTTTGAACTTTGAACTCAGATTTATAGTTACCATTAGCTTCCCTTGCGTCTCTTTCAGTGATGCAAGAGATTACATAGGTCAGAATAAATGAAAATAACATGCAAGACCTTGAGGATTGCAGTCCAGCAGGTTTCTAAGTGTTTTTAAGTAATTACCTGCTTAGGAGTCAAGGGGTTAAACTGGTTCAATTAATAAAGTTCATAACAGCAAAACCTGGGACAAAACACAGAAGACCATACAGCCTGAAGATGGACATACTAATGCAGACGTTATCAGCTCACACATAGTAAGGATGAGGGCTGAAACTCAAAGTCCTGTACAATATCATAAACGTAGTATACATAATAGATCATCCAATTCAGTCTTTAGGAGTCATCTGCAGTTAATATGAAGAAGAAAAATGACTGGGTCCAATAAGACAGCCTTGTGATCAAAAATGCCAAGTTCAAGTGTTTGTACTGTAAGATGGAAATACCCACACCACAAGAAGTGGCTGTGACTAATGTATGGCCAAGGTTATATATTCAGAAACTGGTCTGAATAGTTATGCCTAAACAAGCCAAAGCAGCTGAAAAATAAGCAGCAGCTGAGCAGTTATGAGAATCAACATGTACAGCGTACTGTATACTGAAATCACCAAAATATAAAATACTTGAATAAGGTAGACGAAGCAAAGTTAGAGTTAGAAAACCCAGGTATAGACCTAGTAGAAGGTTAGGGGATTGTAAACCAGAACTACAAGCAGGGGTTACTGTTCTCCAGTGTTAAAAAAACAGTCAAAGAAAGCAACATTCTTCACAGGAATAAAGACCAGCATCTATTTGATGAATGACTGCTTACCCACCATCCAGCAGGTAAGCTTTTTCAAGATTTTTCAAAACAGTTATAGCCAGTATTGGTATAACCTCGTGCAAAGGAAATTAGTCATTTGATACAATATGTGCCACATTTCAGTTAGACAAAAGTTTCTGGTCAGTAACAGACTCATTGAGTATCAGGACCTTGTTATTTAACAATACAGTATTAAAGAGAGATAATCCATTAGAGTTCCCTACCAAAGGGAGCTCAGATTTAAAGACAGCACATTGTGGTTTGGGGCAGACAGTGCAAACAGCCATGTTCATTACAAGGGCCCTCAGTTGATATTGATACCAATGGGACAAGACAACAGTAATGTTGTAGTTAGAGGTATTATTATATTAAAGCTTCCCTGTCATGATGCAGAAGTCTGCACAGTATTTCCAAATTATAGCAGTAGTCATACAAATGCACTCTGTTTAATAGCATAGAAATGTGGGTTCATAGACTTCTGAGACAGAATAAGAAACTGCAAGTAATGAACCAAAAATTGTATATGTAATGAATCTATAGAAAAAAGAAAACAAATACTCAAGAGGTCGGCAATGGTTCATTGGTAGATAGCAACACAGTCATTCACTTGGGTTTGATTGGATGATCCTGACATTCAATAGCTTGCACACTGTGAATGAAAGGCATGCTAGTTTCTTAAAGTAGTTATACAGCAGAACAGCTATGCTAAGTGATTACTGATTATAGCATGGAGAAAAAAAGTTTTTCATCATCTGTCAAAAGACTGTGATGAAACAGTTGATAAGAGTTGTGAAAACTATACTTAACATTCTAAAATGTGTTTTGTCTTTTTTCTTTACCGAGACAGTGCCCACCGAACTATAATTTCACCACTCTCATCACTTAGAAAGAGAGCATGCATGCTGAATGTCAATGATGGAAATCAGGTTTTATTGCTCAGGCTATTTTAGAATCTAAACCTCCTTTGCATTGTAATCACAATGACTAAGTTCTGCCCATCTAATTGAAAAACACATCAGTGCTCTTCCCAGAAGCTGCATCCTTCATTAAGAAGGTACTTTAATTGAGCATTGTGGTTGCTGCATTATGCAAGCCTTCAAAATGGGGGAATTTCCCTTTCCTGTCTTTCTAAATAGACTAAAATAGAACATTGAACCACTGCTTACTACTCACCATTTACACATGCAAGTTCTCATCTTGACTCTTATTCTCTTTTTTGTAGAAAGTACACTTTAAAAAAATTGTCAGGCACTCATAAGCTGATTTTGGAAAATTTGTATATGCCATGGTTGGTTTCTGCAGAAAGATCCTATATTTTTTACATGAACAACTCATTGTAGAAATCTATGTATCCAGAGTTTTTGCTTTTGATTAATTAAAATTTCAGCCCGTAAACTTTCAAAACATTTCAACCCGTAAATAGTAGTTATTGAACTGGGAGTCATGTTAATCAGATTTGACTAGTCCTCTGTTACTCTGGAAGCGCTAAAGAAAAAAAAAAATTCTGTAAAGAGATGGATCCTTAATACTGTAGATTTTCTTTCAATAAAACTGGGTTTATTTCTTACTTAAAGAAGGCGGTGAATCAATCTATGGCTGATCAGTTTTAGGTGTTCTTCCTGTGATGGAACTCATCTCTGACTGCATTGCATGCAAGGAGAAATGTGGGAGAAAACCACACTGATCTCTCAGATCCTCCATTGACTTCTGAAATGTTCATAAACACCTGGGAACTGCCAGACATCACCCACTCTGAGATCTAAAGTAAGTTTTCATTTATTCTGTTAACCTGATTTCACTTATATTAAGCATCCCTTACTTCGCTTAGGTATTAAAATAAATAGAAGCTATCCCTTTTACATACAATCACACACATTCCATTACAGTTCCTACCTGTCCAAGTCATCAGTTTATTTCAGGCATTCTCTTGTACTGTACTAGTGAAATTATTTTTTAAAAATATGGTTTAGCATATTTCTGAGAAGATGAATTGTCTTTAATTGTGAATAAATTTAAGATTTGCTAATGCATCTAAAAAGTTCAACATACTTTCATGAATATAATAAGCAATCAATTTGAATTTTCAGAGTAAATAAATTAAACAGGTTTGCTGTTTTACTTCTATCAGCATGAAAAACAAAGTTCGCAAAATCTTTCACTTGTATTAAACCAAATGGCCTTGCAAGTTTCACTGCATGACCATTCACATCTCTACAAATGACAGATGTAATGACAGTCAAAACCATGGTAAAGTGTGCCTCTAAGCTTCTCTAATGATATGCAGAAGTAACCTGAATCTAACGAAATAGGCCTAACATGGCACAGCTGAATGAAAACCTGAGGCAAGCAAAGATGTTTAGAGGCATTAACAGTAGTTTCTGGATATCAGCATTTTTAATATTCTTTTGAATTTTCAAAAATCAAATTAAAAAATCAAACATACTGTATTTCTAATTTTACATTTGCTCCATTATAACGCAGATAATACACTTTAACAGCCATTTCTATTATAGCTTTTTCCTTCATACGTGTATAATATTCCCTGATTTGAACAAGCAGCTGGTGTGTCAAAATATATTGTCTGAAAATATGAAAAAATATGGATTCTTTCTCAACTGGAGATTAATGTGATATGCTGCTATATATAATGTATTGTTATTGAGAGTAATCAAAACTAATAGCACATTGAAGGAACATTTAAAGGAATAATATTTGTAGTATTTTAAGGTTATACTTAGTAAAAGATGCTTGCATCTACAAAATCCTCTTTATAATGCAATATACGTATAATATATAATTTTGCTTTAATTTGTCTCGTCTCCTGAATGCCTTTATAACATAAATATCTAGAACAATTATCCCCAATAACACAAACATGCCTTTTGAAACTACTTTGTTTTCAGTTTGTTCTAAAAAACACTGTTTATCAGGGAATCATGCATCTTTATTGACTTACATTTCAATTTCCCTGAATTACACAAGCTGTCCCTCAGACAGCAGCACCTAAATAAGGAAATGAGTTTGTCAGAAAATGAGATAAGTGTATATCTTTCAACAAACAAGCTAAACTGACAAGTTAGTCCAGAGATACTGGTTGGCACACTTTCTATCTACATTGTTTACACAATACTAAGTGAGCATCAGTTCTGTACAGCCATCATGTCAATGTTTCCAAATGCTGTTAAATGAATGCCTTCTTTCTTTAAGTGAGATTTTTTGTGCCAGTTGATTTGTTCTTCAGTATGCAAACAATATACAGTAGTTTGAATATCATTATCTCCAAACCTAACATTACATACTGTATATGATGTTCAGGAATTATTTTTAATATTTTTCTTTTTTTGCCGTATTTAGGTAACACTTCTAATTTTCCGCTCATGTGACCGAAGCAAATGCAAATGTTTTTTTTTTTCAAAGTTACAACTTGTTACATATCTTGCAACTCTTGGTGAAGTGTTTATTAGCTGGTCAATTGTAATTCAGTCTGTGTGGTTTTATGAGCTATTGTATCACTTACAGTAGGTGGCTTGTGCCCTGAAGTGTCATCTAATAATGTAATATTATTTAAAGGTTAAGAAGTCATAAAGAAAGATATTTTTTTAAATCTTTCAATACTTCAATTATCCTAAATTCCAATCCGGTTCATTTGATGGATAGCTAACAGATCAAAATGAATATCAGACAGTAGTAATTCCTTAGATTTGAACACTACTTCCTTGCAGAGTGCCATTATAGCATGGCAGTTGCTGCTGATACTTCACATACCTGGACCCTGGATTCAGTTTGGATTGCTGTGCCTTCTGTGCGGAGCTTTTTTCCCTCTCTCCCAAGAAACTAGGTTAATTGGTACTGACTAGATTACTTGTACTGACTAGTTTAGCTGGTGTATGAATGTGCCCTTGTAATGGACTACTCCTGAGGTAGGCTTGAGACCCTTCCCAGTAATAAGCATCTTGATAATAATGAAGGAACAATTGCAACGCAGTAATGATCAGTAATATATATTTTTTAATGTCTAGATAGTTAATTATATCCACGTGCCACCAGAATTCTAGTTCTGTTTAGGCACATCAATTATTTCATTTACTTTTTTTAAAGAGTTGGATGTTGGGAATCGATCAAATAAAAGTCAAGGCCAGGAGCTGAACAGAATAGTCAGCTGAGAGTGATTCCTGACTGGTCTTCAAAAACTGCAGGGTGTTTTACTGGTTTTAATCTCTGTGGTGATCACAGAGTCTTAATTGAGCCAATTGCCTGATCATGTGGCTGTGTTTTTAACATCTTAAACAATGAAAAAGAATCAAAAAGCCTGTAATATTTTGGATCTCCAGAACTACATTTGGCTGCTGCTCCACAAAAGAAGTTGCTTAAATTACTTGATTTAGTAGACAGAGTGACAAAGTTAATTTTTAAATATTCCAAGGTAGAGCTTCTGTTGGAAACCCCGGTGTTGTAGGCATGCATTCACCTTTAATGAAGCAAGCAGCTCAAAACACACACAATATTGCTGAAGGTGTTATACTGTACAACTTTTCTACAAAACTCATTGAGGTTGAATCTTACCATGAGATCATTCTAGCTCTAAAACTTTGTCTGTATGTATAACCTATGCAGGAATATCAAAACACTGTGGTTAAGGTCTTACCCTGAAGTATATATGAATGACCAATTCCAGAATGCTCGGTCACAGATAATTGTCAGGGACCCCTAATTACAGTGTCAACATACCTCAAACACATTACTTCATTTAACTGAGGATCACAGATGTTGCCTCCTGGTGGGTGAATTTTGCTAGTTGTTTTATGTGTTTATGTTTTATTTCCAAACCTATTTTCTGCTCCTTTCTCTCCCATTGCTTCTTCTGTTGTAAATCTCTACACATTATTTGGATATTCAGAGCATTTAGTCTGTTTTATCATCACTGTTCTGTATTCAGAATCATCACAGTTTCCTAAAGGGCACTGCTGTCATACTGCCCTATATTTTGTTCTGTTCCAGGAATAATAATCTCTCCTAACATGGTCCCATTTTTTGCTGTAATGCATTTTGGAAGCTAATAGCCTGTCATTGAATTACTGCTTAATGTCTTTTGACAATGAGGTTAGAAAAATAATTTCTTAAAACCGCCAGAAATGTACCTAAAATGAAGGGATTATTACAATTCAAAATTATACTTGAAGCAATTCCATTTGAAATGAAATATATATTTGCATGAATCCTCTTTGCATTATCCATGCCACTCCTGAATGGCATACTGTAGATTTATCCTCAATAGCCAAAGGAACATTGTTTATTTTTCTCTGGAGAGTAGTTTGTCTTCAATAAATGCATTATACATACAGATTTATTTGTATTCAATGAGACACATTTTATTTGAAAATATAGATTTACAATAGTTTAATGACACACAATTGATGTACAAATAGTGATTTAAACTTGTAAGTCAGGTAGAAAATATTGCCTTTTAACGCATTTTCTAAATCAAATGCAGAAACACCTTTTACATGTACTGTGTATTGCTACTTAAATAATAAATGGACAACTGACTTTAAGCAGGTGTGCAAAAAAACAATATAAAACCATCATGAGACATGGTTCAATAAAAAGGCTGCTTTCAGAGTTATTTGTAACTGTGATTGGTTTCATGCTTGCAGTTCAGAGACTTACTTTTTGCTTTTTCCAGAAATGAGAAACTTTGACAGGTTGACGAGGCTGGTAAATGAAACCATAAAAAAAGGTTTGCAGGGTTTGGTTTTTTTACTACTCATGCTATAGAAGAAAAGCCTGTTTGCTTAGCTCTATTAAAGACAGACACAGACAGCGTGCTTCCCTGTAAGGGCAGGCAGTGAAAGAGAAAAGGACCTTCATATTTTACTGCAACTGACATTTCCCTCACATTAGCTGCGTCTGTGGCCATGACACCTCATCAGTCTACTAAGCTGTGCTTCCCATTGGCACAGCCATGTGAAGGAGTGATAAATACGGCTGAGTGCTGAAACACCACCATGCCATAGTTAGTTACCCTTAGCTTGCGCCTTTGTCAGTGAAGCCAAGCTGTCAAAATAGGAGCATTGTGATGCCAAAAAATTGTCAGAGGTTACGGATTAATCACCTTGGTAGGGGGCTAGATTTAGGGGAATGGAGTAGCTCAGTAACATGATTAAGTTTGAGCACTGCTTGTAAAACCTAAACAACCCCCCCCCCCCAAAAAAAAAATTGTGTAAATTATTGCAACTCTCCTGTTCACCTTGAAAAATCCAGTTCTTGTTCTATAGAAATTAGGTTGCCGACCCTCAGGAATGTTTTCATGTTAAGCCTTACCTGTTTGAAATTTGTGTGAAACACGCACTAATCTGGGAATGGGGGTTGCTTTCTAACCAGAAAGCTGCCATCTTGATGACAATGCATACTGTTTGTATCATAAGATCACTTCAGATATCATTGTGAAGGTATTGAAGCACGGTGTTGTGTTGCTGCAATTTAAGTCTCAAAATGATCAAGAAATCTTCTTTTTGATTCCTTCTGTAGACCCTGAGGTTTCTTAGTCATGCACTAGAAAGCTGGGTGGAGCCACTTTTCAACAAGATGACTCCCGTCTTCCCCTGTAAATGGAACCACTCATGCTACATTTTACACCTTTCAACCCTCGAGTTAGGTAACTCAATGACACTGTTGGAAAAAACATATTTATACTGTATCAGTTGTTTTCTGTTTTACATTTAATCTAAAGCCTATAAAGATCTAAAATCTAATCTAAGCTAGAAACTATTTTCATAAATAGAGGATTTACAGGTATTGCACCTGTGCTTGTGACTAGGATCACTCAAATACAGTATGTTGTTGTTGTTGCAGCAACAATAATGATTCCTGTTTTGTGTTCAATAGATGGCAAAATAAGAACATTTAAAAAAACAACAACAGGGAAGCTGCCATCATTGTAGTAATTCTCTTACCCATGTGCACTTGCTTTATTTGGGTAATAAACAGAAAAGCACATGAAGTATAAACACATAATATATTTATAATCATTTAATCTTTGCAACAATCAAGCAGTTAAAGGTTTGTTTAGCCATCTGCTGTACTTTACAGCTGCCAACTGTCAAGGTCCACAAGATGTTAGACAACAACAAATCACACAGCAAAAAAAACAACTAATGAACAGATCATCTTTACATGCACACAAGAAAAAAAAACTACATGTGCAAAACCACAAAAAATGCTGCAGATTCTGAGACATATTTTCAAGGGTCAGTGTGATGGAGGATTCTCAGGTTTGTCAAAAATATAATTTAATTGAACCAGAGAGGTACTTAGCTTTTGGAGTTTCTTAGAGAGAAAAAGAATGGCTACACATGAAGACTCCAGTTTGCAGAGGAGGCCCCAGGCCAATTGCACAGGACAGTGGGAAACAGCTGGAGAGGCAAGAAGGGGCAATTCATCAAACTCTGGCACTCCTTGGCTCCGGTGTCATATGTCACGCATCAATACTGTCTCTTATCAGGGGGTGGGGGGGGGGGGGGTTAGGAATCGGGTGTGAGCTCCAGCCGTTCCTCTTGTCCTGCACACTTGCTTTCTCAGCCAAGCAAAATTCTCGCAGCTGCCAGAACAGAAAGTCATTTTAACAATAATTTGTGATGATCATTATTTTCTTATCTTTACGATTAGAAACTTAGCTGCTTAACTGACTCAAGTCAAACTAAATGACTATGTACAGTACCTTTCATCTATCTGCTGTCTGGGTTTTTGTCCTTCACATCCTATGACTTTGTGCACTAGTCTAAAAGGTTCCTACTCTCTTCTTAGAAATTTTGGTTGATTCCAAACCTTTTTCAACTTCAGTTGTAGACTTGCACAGTCTTTACTTACAGTTAGCTTTAACTCAACAGGAGTTTGCTACTCTTTGATAACAGAGTGATTGGAACTTACTATCACCTTTATAAATAAACATAAGAATGTGTTTGAAAAAAAAAATACCTCCCTTTCACTGTCTTAGTTTTTTTAACTACTTCCAGAACCATCGTGTCCATTGAAGCAGAAGAAGAATATCAAATACACAAGGAATTGTCAAATGCAATTAAGATGTAATCAGGTTTTCGGCTAAATAAATATGTATTCAGACAAGCCAGAGACAAATGAGTTATGTTAAATTAAGTTATGAAAACAATGGTAGACCTTTACAGTTAAAAGGGCATTTCCATCAAACCCTCAAGCTTGAATATCTTGAATATGTCCAATTGTAATTGTAATTAAAAGCATTTCACCATTCAACCAAATACATTTGCAACAAAATCATATTGTGCGTTGAAATGTTAGATTAGTGCTCTAGCTAAAAATCTAAACACCAAACATGCTACAATGACTCTTCTTCAAAAAATTAATTAGAATACAAAGGGCCATGAGGCACAGAAGAAACTAAGGTGGAGGAAACTAAGATGACCCAAAGGGTCAATTAGACATTTCTAGATCTTGAAAGGAGACTTTCAAGGGAGTTTTCCTAATAAGTGACTCTTTCATGTATCCTAAACTGCCCCTTTTCCACAATTGAGATTAAAAGAAGCAACTGCTAGGGCTGAGGTGGGTTCTGAGGCACCCTGGATGTTACTATTATCATTGTTTCTATTAAACTTCACTGTGGTGAGTTTGAGATGCAGTAAGATGCAATGACATGACAAACTACTCAAAAACCAAAGAAGATTTGTTCTCAATGTTATAAATCCAGTGCCTTTGTATTTATGTGCTTAAAACAATTATATACATTTTGTGTACGGGCCCCAGAGATGAGAACACAGGAACACAAACGTCTGTTTTTCTACATTTATGGGGACCATTGACTCCCATTCTATTTTTTATCATTCTCTGCCCCACCAAAATGAAACTCAAACACGGGCAGAAAGTAGACCCTCATAAAAAAAAAAAGATTTGATATTTGATTAGATTTAAAATGAGCTTATAATAAAAGTCATTCACAGTTGCTGTAAAAAAGCAAGATTTTGAAATGTACTGTCCAAATACAAGGAGAGAAAAAATATAAAAATGCAAATAAAGCTTATTAAGTAGTGAGGAGGGTCTCAATGAATGCTGAGTATGAATTTGACAGTTCTCTCTCCTTTAGTGACAAAGATTTGTACTCACAATTCTATTTATCAGTTTATCTATTTATCTTTTTTATCTCCAGATAACTTAGTAATATTGAAAAAAATAATATAAGACATTAAACCTTGAAAAGGAGTAGGTCAGCATACCTCCAAGGTGTCCTATGCTGTTTCTGCAGATGGTCTCATCCTCATTGTTCATTACAAAGTCTAACTAGAGTACAAGGACACATGTCTTCACTGGGCTTTGACTAGCAGTTACACACACCTTTGCATCCCAGACCTTCCTTCTGGGAAATTAAACAGCAGTCATATTCCACAGCCATTCAGGTCTAGACTGGACTATTGATCGGACTGCTTGCTTTGTAAATCAGAAATGCAGCAACATCCTGCAAACTTCAGCAAATTGTACAGATGCTAGAAGTTAATTTAATCCCCTGCATAGGATTCGATTCTGGTATTTTATCTACCGTATACAGTTTATAATTTTGTTACTGTATATCAGCCGATATTCAAAATGAAAAAGATCAGATCTCGGTATTGAAAGAGGTATGAGACCAACTACCAGTCATCAGGTTAAGTGTTTAAAATGCCTTAGCTGTGTCTTCTAGCAGCATGTCATTCTGCATGCGTGCTGCACAAAAGCAATTGTCTGAAACACACCCTCTCTGAGGCTCAGGGTTGTGAGAGTGACTCCATCCTAACAGAATGCTGTAGCTGGCCTATAACAACAGTTGTTTTTTTTATTATTATTACTAGAATTATTTGTTCCTCTTTAAAAATATTCTACTAATAATGTATCCCAGCATTGTTTATTTACAGTTTTAGCCTGATAGCTGAACAGGAAAGAGGCCTTTAAATTGTAATAATCTTTTCTTTAATTTACTTTTTATCAGCAAATGCCTCCTTAGTGCTGTTGTTTTTCTTGCAAAATGGATTCACAAGAATTTGTTGCTTTAATATTTTTTTCAGCAGGGCAGTTAGGTCTTAAATGGGCAATTGTAAAAAAGAAACAACAAATGATAATAGGACTGAAAAGCAACTGAAGTTGAAAAAGAAGAATCAAGTCTAAGAGAACAGAAGGAATACAAAGGTATGTATAATATGTCCTCCAATGACTTCTTCTCATTTATTCAAGACAATATGTTGTACATCCAACAAACCTGCAGCTATAAACTATGCTTGGTGCTTTTCTTCTTCAGTCCTTGACATTGATCTGCCTCATAGGATATCTGAGCCATTAACGTCCCAGACAAGAATGCCAGACACACAAAAGATACAGGCGCTGTGCTGCTTTCTCCAACCATGAGCACAGCCTGCCAGTAAAGACACATTTAATACTGACCGAATTTCTGTTTGGCAGATGTGGTAGCCACAAACCAATAATTAATTTAATGGGTCCAAGAATAACTTTCTGTTCTTAATGCTTATAGTTGTAAACCAGCTGTGCTGTACAAGAAGCCAAACTGAGTAGAAACTGTAATTTATAGAGCTGACATGAAAATAAGAAGGGACTCGAACAAAATTTACCTTTTAAGCACTGATTCCCTTTAATGCTCAATGTCATCATTCTATCTGAAAGAAGAGCCTTCATTATTCATTGAAAAACAAAATTAAGAAAAATTTAAGAAAACCCTTAAGTTGCAATTTTAATCTGGACCCACTGCAGAATCGCAGAATTGGGATAAACCTCCTCAATATGGGGGCACCCAGCAAGACACTTTGCCATGGTGTTATGGGGGCCCCTCTCTTTGCTGTCTGTCCTTCTCAAGCCAGTCACCTCTTCAAGGTAGAACTTCTGACTGGTTGAGCCAAAAGGGTTGAGGCCGGTTCTCCCCCCAAAAAAATGTCCAGGCTAGGTTCAGCAAATAATGCAGCAGGGAGGGTGAGAGATGCAGCAAAGTTCAGTTGTGTGACCTTGTGATTTATATTTCACATCTTTTCAGTGAATCCGGGTTATAACAACAACCTAATGTTTCCTACTTCAAAAAGGCAGCTTCACCCGCAATATATCCAATTAGTTTAGTTCATCTCAGTGCCTTGTACAGTATAAATTACATAAAGGATACACACAACTTTGAAAGAAAATCATGTCATTTTGTTTTTCTCTGTGGCGTGTGAACCAGTGGAACTAAACTCTCATTACATTGAATAAATGAATTGCTCTAAATTAAGTTTGAACTTCCATTATATCATCCTTAAAGTCTTCAGGAAATGCTACTTTCCCAGCATTTTTAAAGAGATTACCAGCCTTAGTAAAGACATAATTCCTTCTTCTAAATATCTCTCATCTTAAGATTTTCAGAAAGGCTTCTAAAGCTCTCCTTTAAATATATTCATGCATATATTATTCCGTTAAATCTTTTTATTCATCCTGCCAGCTCTATGCCAAAGTGGGACATAACATTCTTTCACTTCACCCCATTAATCTACATTGTCTGAACTTCAGCTATTCTGATGATACGTGTTTCTCCTTAACACACCATATTTGAGTTTAACTTTATATAAGCATTTTGCCATTAAAAAGTAATAGTGTAATTCAGAGGAATTCAGTAGTGTGAATACAGTAACTAGTGTGAAGTAGTGAACACTGTAGTGTGTCAGAGAATTGGTGTGGTTCTGTGTTGTATGTAGGTTTCTTGACATTATCAGTACATTGACATGCATTTATTGATCATACTAGCATTCATTGATAATTCATGTAGTATCTCAATTGACCTGTGCCTGAAGAAAATGATAGCAGAGTGCACATTAAGTATAAATCTCCCAAAATCTTTACAAGAATGCAAGAACTTAGTCAAATTCATACTCGGGTAGAGATTGATTGGTAATAATTAAACAGATAATTAACCGTCTTTTCATGTTCACTGAGGTGTTATGAAGCTCTAAAAGAATTTGTTTTGTTTGTCCACTCTGCAGGGAGACATGACTGTCATGCAAAATCTCTCCGCTGTTGACACGTCAGCGCATTCTGTCAGACACGGTGTTAAGGTCAAACAATGAGTCCCTTCCATTTTCAGCCAATTATAATGTCACTCTTAGGAAAGCAGCTTTTTCTTGCATCCCTAGTTCAAGTGTATATTTCAATAAAGCACATGACCTAACTGATCACTTTATCCATTTTTTAAACATATGCATATGAAAACGGGTTTTCAAGGAATAGACACCCTCAAAAATAGGGAGCTCAAAATGTGCTTTGGACCTCTGGGAAATGATGTCCTCAATGGACCTTAGGGAAATTACTTTTCTATAGCTATTAAAGTTTAATGAGCACATACTTATAGCAGATGTATATTAGCATACATACTGTATACTGTACAGTACATGGGCTTTGCAGGGGCTGCGGGAAACTTTCATCCAAGAATGAATGCAACTCACAAAATTAAAGGTGTATTTAAAGTACTAAGAAAAGGAGAAAAGGGGATTTAATCTTAGTGGAAGTGACACAGGACATGTTCTCAGTTGCATATTTATTTCCTCTGAAATGGTATGTTAAGGTTACAGCTGTATCCTGGGACAGGTGTAAACCTGTCAAGAAGATATTCCAGAATGAAAGGAGCAAATTTCCAGGGTACCAAGTACCAACCAGCATCATAATCAGATTTCTGTATTTGCATGATTTATTTTAATTCAAATAGAGAATGCAAGATAAACGTTCTTACTTGGACTCACGCATCCATTTACTAACTGATTTATCCAATACATCTTCGCTGAGGATGCTGGGTGCCTATCCCAGAAGCAACAAGCACAAGGCAGGATACCCCCTGGACAGGATGCCAGTCCATCGCAGGGCACACACAAACACTCACACACTCACACGAGAGTCAATTTTCTCAAAAGCCAATGAACCTACTAGTAAGTCTTTGGAATGTGGGGGACCCACAGAAAACACAAACATAGAGAGAACATACAAACTCCCATGTTGATAGCACACCAGGCCTGGAATGGAACCCAGGACCACAGTGCTGAGTCGGCAAAGATAACCACTCAAACTCCTTTAATTGAAATGAATTCAGCTTTAAATTTGACCTTTTGATTATTATTTTTAATTTTTTACTCCATTTTTGTAATTATGTTTGATACAGGATGTGAACTTCATAATGTCATCATACACCATAATATGACCCTTTCTTTAAGTGAAGAGATTTAAAGTGAATATACTCAGACTCTTCTTTAGGAAAATGCTCCCTACACCTTTCCACCAAATTCCTGGCAAAGAGCAAGCATAAATGATTTTAATCTGAGTTATAAATGGAAGAGATGCATCACATGGCACATGTAGTTAATATAGCAGATAAACAGTGGAAAGTTTAGGCACTGTGGGATAATGTATGAAACTGAGAAAAGATTGTTCCATTATCACACTCTAACATGTTATATTACTAGCTTTTTTATGTTACAATATTTTCCCACAGACTGTTTACTAACACATTCATATAAATGGCACAATTCCTCTTGCTGAACATTCCTTAAAATAATACTGTATGTAATCATTATGAGGGGAATAAGTTAAGAAATTACCCTGGTTTTGTTTGTTTTATATCGATGTTGTTTGAAACTGTTCTTTCTGGTTAAATAAACAAACATGTTTTCATTAGACTTAAAGTTACAGAGCCCAGGAATGTCAACAGTTTCATGTGGCTCTCCCTCATTGTGCTGTGTGTTTATTAACTACATGTAACTACTTTTCATCAAGCTCCTGCTTGCAAGTTAGATCTGGAATAAACAATCACATTCAGGGACCAATATCATTCAGAGATCAATATCAGAACTTGGAAAAAAATGAAACAAGACATGCACAAAATGCATGCACTAGAGGCCATCGAGATTGGAGTATGGGTTATAAGGGTCATAATAAGGGTTATGGGAGTTATGCACTAGAAAGACCCCATTTAGAGTATTATATACAACATACAGTAGGTCACCACATTATAGAAAAGATATTGCTGCTCTTGAATCAGTCCAGGAAAGACTAACCAGATACAGCTAAGGATTTAAAGATATGTCCTTCACCTATAGGCTGAAAGAATGGAATATTTTTAGTCCTTGGTCAGAGAAGACTATGAGTGGACATGACACTAGTATTTAGAATCCTCAAAGGCATTGACAGTCAACCCAGTGCATTTCTTAGAATAGACAGTGAAGCACAAGCCAAAAGGACACAGTGGAAATTATGATAAAGTGCATTTATAACCGAGAAAAGGAGGCACTTATTTTTGCAAAGGGTTGTGGGAGTATGGAACAAACTCTTGTTGTACAACCCAGGGTTGTTTTTGAACCCAATAGTCTCACTTTCTTTAAGAAACTACTGGGTGAGATCCTTGGATCAATTAGTCACTAATAAACAAATGGGCTAGATGGGCTGAACAATGTCCACTTTCCATTTATAACCTCAGTTATACTCTTATGAGAGTGACAAAATTCTGTCATCACTCACCATCTCTTTATTTTATTCTGCTGCCTAACGTCACAATCAACTTTAATCAATTCTGTCTTAAACCATGGGCTCAGGCAGGCATCCATTTCTTAGATGAAAATGGAAAAAATGACTCATCAGGTTCAATAAAACCCAAACAAACAGTGAATCAGGGATTACGCTGCACATAAAATGTCATTGAAAACATCCAGTGGAGATTACTGTGCAGAATGAAATGAAAATGGAAAAAGAAATACCTGCACGAGAGGCTGGTTTTATTTAGCTTTTGTAAAACTTACATAGAATAACATCCTTCACTCTCTCTCTCGCTAGATATATAACATGTTCTCCCTATCATGCTTACTGGCAGCCCTTGAAAGAAGAGGATAATAGTGGTGAGGTAAACATATTTAAGATTCTTTGTGTATATCACCATCCACCACAAACAAAACATAAAATGCTTTATAGTCCTTGACATAAAAATATTTAAACAATCTCCTTTAGTTGAATTAGTCTATTTTGCTGTTCTGAAGAAATAGGTTATGGTTCAAAAGAAATATTAGTAGCTTGTCAGTTAGCTTTTTCAGTGTATAGGGGATTTAATCTTGTAATAATAAAAGTCCAGCAATATAAATCACTATGTGAAAGATTTGCTTAGAAACAAAAAGCTAACAGCAGTAAAAACACTAGTCTAAAAGATCAGTAGAACATGGTCCTATCATCCTGTTGGATGAGTATATAGTATATATTCTCATTTTCAGATGAAAATGAAAGAAGCATGTTGCCATGGACACAAGGAAAATTCCCCAATGAGATACACTTCAAATTTGAAGACTCTGAGTAGTTAAAATAAGCTACAAGACTGCTTATTAATGTTATTTAAAACGTTCAGACTTTGTAGAACTAACAATATACTGCACATCATAAATTGATATGCCATATAATGTATATGAATGAAGTTAAAAAATGTGCCCTTCAAATATGCTGTGCAAGGTACAGTACGTATCCTATTACACTTTAGAAACTAAATGAATCTTCTTTGAAAAATTATCACTATGAACTGACAAAAAAGTCCCTAAAAAGATTCCCTTCATAGTCTCTCCTCTCATTGTAGCTATAGTACATACTGTACTACATGATGTCATGAGCACTTAATGGCCATTATATTGCCTATGTGATACAGTAAAATGGCTATCTAGAGAGTTTTATATTGCCTACCAAGAGAGTTCTGTATTGTCTACTGTACCAAGAGAGTTTTGGTACAGTTTTTAGAACAAAAGAGACCAATATAAACCAAAGTGATGGACAGGTTAAAGTGTGGGGAAAGAAATTGTAGATGATCCAAATAAACACCACCTCATCTGTAAAGCATCATGGAGATAATGTCATACATTGCTGCTTTTGAAATTGGAATTGGCTTATTCATCTTTATTGAGTATGTATATGTAACTCCTGATGTCACCAGCAGAATGAGTTTTGAAACATTCTGCCTGCTTATGCAGAAGAAAGGGCTTCCATACTTATTGGGCAGCACTTCGACATGCAGCTTGTCAGTGACCCAAATGTAATTGAGTAGCTCATGAGGAGAAAAAGGTGGATAATCTCGCCTTTAAGAATAAATAAATGGTCAATTAGAATAAATGCTCAATTTAGCTACTGATTAAAATCCCATAAACCTGCATTTTACATCCTGAAGAAAATATCAAAGTCAAAAATCCATAAGAATAAGAAAGACCTTAAAGAGGTTGTAGCAAACTCCCGAAAAGAGCTTTGCAAATAATTATAAGAAAGTGTTTGGTGAGATAAGTGGCTCACAGGCTTCATGTAGTTGTTACTTCTAAAGTACATGCATCCAAATACTGATATCTACAATCTAAAACTTAAAGTAAATGTGTTCCCATACCTATGTTCTCTTTGGAATTACTGATTGAACAAAAACTATTTGTGTTCTAATATGATCAAAATATATTGTACATTCATATTAATCTCATAATCACAAATACAAATTCCTTGGCTATAAAGCAAAAATTACAGCTCTGACTTTGCTGTCCCAATATTTTTATGGATATTGCATAAACTTTATTGCAGTCTTTTGGGCTAATTTAATTCAGACTGACATACAAAAATTCTATAGGAATTCATATTTTATATGTTATATTTCTTCATATTATTCAAAAACATATATTATGAAATGCCTTGAATGTGTATTTCAGTCTATGGCTCAGTTTTGGAATAATAATGACGATGAAAGTGACATTATTTCCAGGATATTGAGGACCAACCTGGATCAATGATGCCATCTGAGAGCTGTGGTAAGCATCAAATTTCACTTATGCCTTATCAATAAAAAAGAAGAAATAAGCTGGAGACATTTTGATTTGTTTCTACTTTATCTGTTTAGTTTCCTTCTTTTTCCCTGAAAGCCAGTAAAATGTGCATCTGGTGCCCATTCCTTTCGGCATGGAGCTCCAACACGCACATTCAAAATCAATGCACCCAGTTCCGCTTACAGACTAATTTTTATTGGGTGGCATTAGCCCCAAAGAGAAATATGTACTTCCTCTTCTCCTACCACAGGCATCTCAAATATCAGTCTGGCAAGTGGCCATGGTGATTAAACCCCATTAGTGGTGCACTCTCTTAACAATCTTTAAATTCCACCAGGAACAAAAAATCTATGATTTTATGACTATAAAAAATGAAAGCTGAGCCCAACATGAAGCAGAGCAGACTTCCTTGATGCAGTTTCACAGGGGGGCATGGTATAATCCTTCAATCAATTATTTACCAAGGTCAATTTTAATGGCTTAAAGAAGCACTTCAACATATATTATTCATACCGAGAGTCTGTTTGTAATGGCTGACTTCATGCCTCTATAAGGAATATTTGTAGCAGGATAATGTTTATATGAACCCTGACACTGCTGGGAAATGCATTGATCTCCACCTCAGTGCGCCATGCTGCCGTATTGGAAATAAAATTAATTTGTGATAGAAAAAAATAGAAAAAACTGCAGGGGCCGACAGGGAAAATACTGCACCTCACGAAGACTTATTAGCGGTCTGTTCCGGGAAGAAAAACTAAACCTGTATCATCTAAAAGAAAATACATTTTTCACAGATTTTTTATGTTTGCGGTTTAAACTTCAAAATGTTATGTTTTTGTGGTGTATTTTTACATTTACTAAAATTTTCTGCAGCCTCCTGTAGGCATTTGAAAGTATGACTGTTGAAGATAACTGAGTTCATTCAGAGCAATAATTGGTTTAACTGCTTGCCTTCAAAATGACTTCAAATGAACTTGATCTTTAAGTACTTGCCACAATGCTTTCAAGGCTTATAACATAATTATGTCTTTGATATAATGTGTACAGGCGTCCTATAAAGATGGCTGACACACACATGCAAAATTGTCGTACTATAACTATATTAATGACAGTTCATTGTATTTATAAACATTACTCTAACCTATCTTGTGGTACAACAGAGTGAGTAGATTCAAAGAATATCTCATCGCATTTTAATCAGTCACTAAATAGCTTGAGACGATACTACAACCCTGTCTCTTAGCATTCCATATGTTGAGCTGAGGATATTGCAGCACAGCTCTAGAATAAAATCAGTTCTGTGCATTGTAATTTCATTTTTCTCTCTATTTTTTCTCCTTTGTGCCTCAATTAAATATAAAATTGAAATAGGTTTATTTGGCTTGGGAACCATCTACTGTACTTGAAGACGTTACAAATTACAGTAAGTTTTCTCAGGTTCTTAAGCCCATAAATACATTATTTTTCCTGTCTACACCTGCCACTGCATTATCATCAAAATGTGTCCCAAATATATCTAGTGTCTGCCAATCCCTTTCTCCAAATAATTGCTTGTCTGCTATTAACTGAATTACTCTTATTGTTTAAGATGTTGCAAGACTGAGAAAGAAGGAGCATCACCAACAGTCTATGTGATAATTTCAGTGTCCTACTTTACTGTCTCTGCAAAGGCTTTTACTGTGGTATCACATAACATTTAATTAAGCCTTGCAAGCCAAATAAGCATTATCTGTATCCTCCAATTTCAGCTTTTCACATACAAATACTGTATGTACCTGCAAATACATGCACTTTTGTCTGCTTTCATTTGATCCTCTTCTTTCTTTCACAAGGTACTGACAGGACTGTGTATATGGAAGATCTTTAAATATAACACACAAAGTCTCAATCTCACAGGGAGGAAACTGTACATATATTAAAGGACTAAAAAATATACTAGGTCTTTAAACCTTCTGGTCGATTTAAAATTAGACCAGATTGTGAGGAAGTGTGTGCCTTTGGAGCTCAGTATAACATCCCAGCATGTGGAAGAGATGCCTATGTTTTCAATTCTGGGAACAAGAACAATGTTCAACCAATTTTTAATGAATGCAGTGGTGAAAACAGATGGCAGATGAATAAAAAAATCAAAGAAAACAATATACCAGTAGTGAATATTTTAATATCACTGTTCCATTATTTTATGTCAATTAAATCAGGATAATGTAATGTAATGCGCTGGCAAGTGTTAAACATACGAGCAGAGTGAAAGAGAAAAATCTGCCAGACTTGCAATGGCGATAGTTGCTGAAAGATCGTCAGCATAAGTATTTCCTTTGTAACACAGCACTGGGAATCCAGAATTTTTCTCTGACTATTCCCCATTGGTCATCTGAATGGATGGATTCTTGAAAATACAGTATCAGTACCGTACAAACAGGCCATGGCAAAATTCCTTGACGTTGAGGAACTGTATCCTGTTAATGTGTGGCGGAAGGGGATTTCCAGGCAGGGATCATCTTTTAACTCCAGCATCTTTAAAGCATTGCTAGTGAATGATGCAATGTCATGCAATACTGGATTACACTGCTTTGCTGCTGCTGCTGGAAACAGCCCAAGTGAAATGGCTGTGCTGTAGTGAACTGTATTTTGGTTTAAATCTTCACAAGTCCCCTTTTGTTATTTTTTACAGCCCGTTGCATCAGATGGACAAACAAAATAAGCTCCCCCCCCCCCAAAGCCAGCTTGTAAAAGCAGAGGGAGCTGTGCACCACCATTTGGTAGGGTTTCTTTGCAAGGGCATTTAAGGACTCTGGGTCATGCTGAAAGCAAGCTGCTTGTTTTCACACACCGACATTGCCATTATTTCTCATCAAGCGGTACTCAAACTTGGCAAATTAAATGTAATCAAATTCCATTCAAAGGAATTATTCACAGCAATCGACAAGAAATGAAACAGTGGCACTATTGATTCACTGTACACAGCCTCAGAGATCATTAAAACAAACGTAACTGGAAATCAGGCATTTCATATTACCCAGAATATCCATGCTTTGCTATTTTCATTGCAAAACATTGAATACACAGATTAAGTTGCCAAACACATCTTTGAGACTCTTTATATATTATACTAGAACAACTTAAAACCATTTTCAGAAAATGTGAAAGAACAGTAATCTGACTAACAACAAATAACGTTTCCTTTTCTGTTTTGAAGGTGTTATTAAACATGAAAATGGCTCACTAAGTCAAAAGAAAAGTTTATTAATCTATTCATTAATTACAGCTTACCTGTAAATTTACAGTGTTCATTTTGTATAGAAAAATTGTATTGCTAGCTACCATAAGTTGAGTTTTAAATACCCATATGAATAAAAAATTGTTAAACTAAAATAAATCATATCTATTATATAATTACAACAGAAGCTACCCCTGACTAAGTAAATTAATCTATACTATGAAATCTGAATGACCTAATTTAAAGCTTTCAAACATTGTTTGTTGTACTAATCACTGCTACTCAAGCCAATCAAATTCACAGATACAAAATATTTTCATGAAAGCTCATTGATACCCAAATTCTTCAGCCCCCACTCTCCTAGTGCTTAGAATGAATCTTTTTCACCTGTGCCAGATGTGAAAAGAAAACTGTCAACAGCTCTAAGCAAAATACAGATTCTAATACAAACTGTCACAACAAACAAAGGCAGTGGCCTTCTGCCTTTTCATTCTGAGACAGGTGCTCCTCCCTGAAAACAGGAAAGAACAGAGTTTCAGGCTACAGTGTATTTCACACCACACTGATATGAGGGAGGAGGCAATGTCCTGTCACAGCCCTTTCCAGGTCATGATTGCGTCATCTCATTGTGGTACATACATCAGTCCCCTTAAACCTGACATACTTAAAGCCTTCTGGGCTCTCCTGAGGGGGTAGATCTGTAGATCTTAAATTTACTCTGACTTGTTGTGCTGGCCAAAGCTTTTTATACTTTGTGCACTCCACTTTGAAAACAGCCTAACCCTGAAATACATCACCTGCAGCACATTTTTTCAGCCTGATTTGTTTTTTCACCGTTTTACACACTAGCTGAATGACGTAGACTGCAAATGGTGGTGTGCCACCCCACAGGGCCCAAGTTCAGCAAATAGGGGGTGTTGTTGCATGGAAAGCCAAAGTGTCTCTCACCAGTGTTAATTCCTTCAGTCCTGTCAATGATTGTCTATTTCTGTGATCTCAGTGTGAGTGGCTTGTACAGTAAGTTACGCATCCTAGATATAGTGGACTTCCAAATCATGTTCAGCTGCCTAGTACTCTGAAGGTTTAGTATGTCATTACGTTCTTATGTATCTCATGCCCTTTGAAGCTTAAAGGTTTACTCAAGTGAATCTAATTTCAGAAATAGGAAACCAAACGTCTGCAATTACAAAGTTGTTTTTAATGGTCCTCAGTATAAAATATATTGGTGTTTCCCAGGGAGTTCCAAGCATGTTCCGTGAAATCAACATGAAAGTGAAACATTGGCTGCATTCTCCTCAGCAGGGCATTATTGAACAGAGCAGGATTCCAGAGAAACAGGGCACAGATAGGTCAATCTCAGCACTTTTTCTGATAAAACAATCACGCTCACAGGATGTTTACTAATCATCTTTCTTCTTCACCCATGTGAAGCTGCAAGGTTACAGCTGCAAGGTTAATTTTGCTGTCATACTGCCTTGTAGTCTGATCTTGTCAGATTTCGTAAGCTATCAAGGTTGCTCCTTGTCTGTGGTAGCACCAGAGACATCTGAAGGGAAAAAGAACTGCTGCTGGTTAGTAGGACATGTGGACCGGTAGGGATCAATCTTCCATCTGGGCCAGAATGTTCCAAACCAAGGTCCCAGCGACACTCTCCTGAATTGCTGGGAAGTGCTGTGTTTTGGTGAGATGTCAACCATGGTCTTAACTACTCATGGTTATAAAAGATCCCATTACAGCAGAGCTTTCTGGCCAGGGCCCTGCCTATTTCCCTTTCCAGGTTTTCTGTTTTGTTTGTTTCCCCAGGTCTACGTTGTCCCTTCTTTTGCCCTCTGATTCATTCGCTCACATACTGTAGCAGAGATGGCAGGGAGTGATCTCATTGATGGGTGAAGCCACACTTCTTCCTACAGGGCACATTTGGCATTCTTTCATTCAAAAAGTACCATGTAAACGAAGGGTAGTAGCAGTAAAGTATTTCAGTTCCAACTGACATTTGACCCTCCCTCCATTTAGAGGTAATTTACAGACATATTTATCTGAATAGCCTTATGCTTCTATGCTAAACACCAGACACGCTGTATCTTATAGGAAAAGATATGGGAGATTTTTGTAAGGAAATAACACGCCTATTCTAAATTATCAGTTTTTGTCTCATTAACTATAAACCGCACTGTCACCTTCAGCGGGTCAAAGCCAAATATTTGCTGACCCTTGCCTTTTTTCTGCCTTTGTTCTTTATTTGCACATGCTTTTAAAACAGACATGCAAGCTGGAGAGACTGATACATGTGTTCCTGGCAGAAAGGCCACTGATAAGGCGGAAAGAAGAAAGAGGCACAAGGCCACCAAAACCATAGGGGGGGGGGCACATGTTAACAGACTGCATTTTCACACAGGCAAGTCCATCACTGGCAGAGAAAGAACCTCTGAAGAATGTGACCTTTGTACAGGAAAACAAGTATAAAACGATAAAAGTACCAAAATAAAAAAGCAAAGGTTCACTTTGTTAGCAGTTAATTTCTGAAATGTTGATAAATTTTGCCCTTTAATAGATCTGTAGAAAATTAGAATACTGGGTTTATTTGCTTCACGAACATTTTCTCATAACTTAGTTTAATGCCTCCTTCTTAAAGTAACCGAAGCAGATTAATACATAAAACCACCTGCCTTATTCCTGATTTTGTTTCCACATTAGAGGAAATGCATTAATTTGCCTATTACTTACCAAGCACTTACCAGTCATGTAAATTCAAGATCTATACGTTCCTAACCTGCAGTTAAAAGGCAGATGTTGCACAAGGCCTCCACATCTCGCATTAGTCATGCACAACAGCATACAAACTGAAGTCCAAAAGTACAGTACAGAAGGGGTACCATGTACGGGTGGGTTTGCACTTGGTAATTATTGCTACTAGTCATTGTCTTTAGCAGGTTTTTTAATTTACACTCCAGTTTATTGCTGGCAGCACTGCTAGCAGATTCACAGAAAGACTTAATGACTGGGAAAAAGAGCTTGAGTGCCAAGTCGTAAATTTGGACTCCAGTGATTCAAACAAAAGCAGGAATGATGACTTTATATGATAATATAGGAATCGTTACTGACAGAATGAAGTGTACAGAGCTACAAAAAAAGGTTTCTTGAACTCTCAGTAGAGAGTAAGGTGTAGTCCTCCTCAGTATACTCTCTCTTACAGGCATCCCTTACAGTCGAGAACATACTCTTTCTTTTTTGTGAGTCTGGGGATAGAGACTATTCTAGGTTGCCAAGTGGCAAAACAATATGAAGCTCTTCTGTGCTTCGAACTACACTTTCAATAAAACATTTCCCTCTGAGCAGTTGTTTGCATCATTCAAACAGAGGCAAAAAATTTGTACAAAGAACTGTAGGAGTTTTGTGAATTTACTGGGACAATTTATTAATTGTAGCAGTAACCATGAGGTTATTCTTTTATGGCTATTAGAAAATCAATCGATCGGCGACTCACACACTCTGTTTCAAATACATGAGATAAATTTATGAATGCATAAATTGTGAATATAAAACATATAACAGTCTGCCTGGATACAGATGGCAGATCTTACTATGAGGATTATCAAAATGTAAGATATATAATCACAAAGAGATGCAAAACAAAGAATATACTTCAGTATACCATTTAGCTATACTATATCGTTAATCAGTCTCATTAATACAACTTCTACATTAGACACTCAAAAGTAAATACATTACTCATATGAATTAAATTGATATCAACTTGGGTTGAGGTAACAATTCAAGATTTGAGATTCAAGATTCAAGATTTCTTTATTTCCCATATACAACAAGTGTATTGGAATGCTTACTCATTCAGCTGTACCCAGTAACATTAGAGGAAAAAAAAGGCACAAATGACAAACAGACATGGACAATAAATTTAGACAATAGACATTATAATACATGCAAGACAGGACATAGTGCAAACAGTGCAGTACCTTAAAGTGCATGTGTTAACTTGTGCAGGTGCTAATTTGAGCTGTTTATGATATGGACTGCTTGGGGGAAGAAACTGTTTTTGAATCTATTGGTCAGTGTTCTGATACTGCGATACCTGCTACCAGAACCCAGGGGTGAAAACAGATCGTGGCCAGGGTGAATTGGCTCCCAAAGTATAGCTCGAGCCCGGTTGTGACAACAGTCGAGATACAGTATATCCGGTCGATGGAGAGTCCCAGTGATTTTCTGCGCGGACCTCACAACCCTCTGTATGGCTTTTCTGTCCTGTACTGTGGCTTCCTCATACCAAGCCGTAATACCACCGGTCAGGACACTCTCAATCGTATTATGGTCAAAATTGGTGAGTGTTATCTTGCTCATCCCCCACTTCCTTAACTGTCTCAGGAAGTGAAGGCGCTGGTGGGCTTTAGTGAGGATGGCAGCAGTGTTCCCTGACCATCTCAGCTTCTCAGAGAGCTGAAGGCCGAGGAACCTGAAGGTGCTGACAGTTTTGACTGGAGCCCCGTGAATGATGGTGGGTGTGTGACATCCACCGTGCCTCCTGAAGTCCACTATAATCGTTTTTGTTTTGACGATTTTAAGTGTGAGGTTGTTGTTGTGGCACCACTCCACCAGTTCTGCTACAATTGAATTCTCGAGATGCAATGTAGAACATTTACTTACCCACTGGATTTGGATTTGGGTTTCCTGGCACGGACACCAGAGACCAGCTGGCAGGCTTTGTTGCAAACTCTGTCAAAGCGGCGTCCAATAGGCGTCACAGCGTCCTCTGGCTCCTGGCCAACCAGCCCTGGTGCAGGTCGAGTCTGGAAAAGGGAGGAGGGAGAAATCTGTCTGCACAAGGCAGTCGTCGCTCTCCCAGGGATCTACTGTACTAGTAGTCTGGCTGACTAGTAGAGAGTCTCTATGCACAGAGGGTGACCACCGGTCCAAGCAAGTCACTCTTTAGGAAGAAGACACTTGGTTTGCTTCCAGCGTAGCGCTACTGCTGAATAAAATCTTATTCAGATTGTCGACGAGAGTCCAAACTTATACTTTGGTGATCAAGCGAAGCGTCCACGTTGGCAGCAAGCAACTTGAATTCATACGTGCGGGCATTCCCCGGGCCAACGCTTTGCTGAAACAAGGTTCCAGTCCCTATACAGATAACACTGGCCATCACGTGATTGCCTCTGTTGGTGCGTGGAAAAGCTCGGAGCTCTGCAGTGTTCTTTAAACCAGATCCAAGACAGGTGATGATTTGATCGGAAAGTGTAGCGGGAATTTGAGACCTACGTGGGGTTACCATGTCCTGCAGGTTCCTGATTGGTTAATCAAAGGGAGAGATGAGCAACAATGACCACTGACATCTAGGACTGCAATCCAGATGTTCCCAGGAATTCCATGGACAGATAGGCGCCAGGAACGGCCATTGTTTATGATAGCCAGGCATGGCTGGGCGGATCCCCATTTGGGAGCTGCTCCTTATCAGAGAGAAAACACTTTAAATCAGAAACTGTAAGCACAGCAACACTTAATTCTGTCTTACTAATAAGGATTTCCACTACAGAACCTTCATCCATCCATTATCTAACTGCTTTATCCAATACAGGGTCAAGATGGAGTCACAACATATCCCAGCAAGGTGGTGTACACGCTGAACGTGACATCAGTCCATCACAGGGTACACACAGATACACTCACACCAGGGCCAGTTTCGCAGAAGCCAATCAACTTACCAATATGTTTTTGGACTGTGGGAGAAAACGAGCTCTTGATGAAAACTCCCCAAGTGAACATGGGGAGAACATACAAACTCCAGAGCAGACAGCACCCCAAGGTCCAGAATTGAGCCCAAAGCTCCAGTATTGTGAGGCAGCAATACAAACCACTGTAGCACCATGCTGCCTAGTACAAAGAACCATTAATACATAAATCACATATTAACATACAGAGCAGATTTCATTCATGAAATTGTTCAAATAACTCAAGATCTCAAAAGCTCTGGTAATAACTATATAAGCAGAAACAGTGACTAACTGTAGTAATAGTAGTAAACTGTAGTGGTAAATATTTCTACTGCAGTTTGACCAATTAAGTTTACCATCTGTGTTCATTGATGACTCACTTAGCACGTCACATTTTCAAAGCTATGGGACCTGTATTCATTCAGTTGTCTGGTGATTGTTGTTTACAAAAATACAGCTGACAAAAATGCTGGTAGGCATGCTATTAGCTTCAGCAAGTAAAATAATCTTTTCTCCTGTCCTACTACCTAAACAGTGGAAGATAAAACTGTATGAACTGTAATAAAAAAGGAAAATGGTAAAAAAAACCTACAACACAGAAAAGCTTGTGTGGCTCATCCTCTAATACGACTTGATATCCACCTAAATAACCTTGTGGATACAGCTTTGCAAAATATAGAGAATTTTGCGGGGCTTTCTATAAAATCTAAGATTTTATACCTTTCCATTCTATCAGGAGGATCATATTATTTCATCATTATTTTTTAATTTTCAGAAAACTTAAAACAGACAAAGTGTTAACAATTCATTTTCAATAACAATACAGGCCCTACGGTGTCCGTGTCAAATTTCCCCCCTTGACCTTTACCGTGGCCTCCAAATTGTCCCCATTTATGATTGGCTTGCACTTGCCCTGCGATGGTTTGGCGCCCCGTCCAGGGTGTACACTGCCTTGTGCTCGTTGCTTGCAGGGTAGGCTTCCCGCGACACCGTATGGTATTAACCGGTTTGGTAAATGACATGACATGACAATACAGGCCAAGACAAGACGCTAGTTGTGGTGCAAAGGGTAAAAAACACCTTGTCACTTGTATATTCCCCTCATATATTCAGAGGTGGCTGACTAAGAACTAGTGTATAGCCACAATGAACAATACTCCTAGTTAAAGAACATTCTTTATCATGAATATATAAGGCCTTGTACCAGATGTTGCTTTTACTCCAACATGAGCAAAGCAATGGACAACTGGTTCATTTCAAGGTATCTCTCACTAAACAGATCGCCTGCTTACAGTATGTGATAGGATGTAATATTAAAAACATCTCAGGGATCACAATGTTGCTTCTTTGAAAACTGCTGAAATGCCACTGACTTGCAATTGAAATTGAAATTGCACCCTGAAAAATCTGAATTTTAAGGAATCAATAGCGGAGGTCAGTAAAACAAGCATGATGTTGTTGTAGAGAAAAAAGGGAATAAATGTCCTGGGAGAGCTCCTATGATGAATAATAAAGATTGTCAATTTATATGATCACATACCACAATATTAAAGCTCCAAGAGATTACACACATTCACATCAATCCACATTGGATCAAATCCTGACTCTTCATTCAGTTTGTGTTATTTAAACACTCGTGTAGGTGTTGTAGAAGAATCTTTGCAAGGACAATAAAGCAGTCAAGGATTCATAAGCAAAATGTGACCTTTTAGTCAAGACTAGTCAGTTTGAACCCTTTGGTCCCACTTTATTATGAATTTGATTAGCAGCATCCTCTTAATTATTTTAACTAGAAAATTGGCAGAATCAACAATTAGGGCTGTAGCCCAGCAAAAGTGCTACAGTTAAGTATAGTACAAGATCTACATGTTGAATAGCCTTACAGTAAATCATGAATCCTTGTTTCAGCATTGAAAATTAAAGTTTTTGAAGTGATTGCATTATAACAGTTTGTATACTGTACATCTGTATATTACACAGGTTATAATCACGATAGTAATATACAGATGTACAGTATACAAACTGTTATAATGCAATCACTTCAAAAACTTAATAAAGTTTAATTTTCAATGCTGAAACAAGGATTCATGATTTACTGTAAGGCTATTCAACATGTAGATCTTGTACTATACTTAACTGTAGCACTTTTGCATAGGATATATGAATAGGATATATTCATATATCCTATGGACATTGTATTGTAACCTTCGTGTTCCACACATTGTGAGCCATGTTATCCTCACTAGTGTGATGATAGAGTCATGGATGCCTTACAAGACAGATGGTTACAAAATCCCACTCATCTGAATCCTAAATCCCACTTTATTTTACCATGATTCATCTCCGGCATTCGAGGTGTGTTGATGAAGGAATTAGGATATGATTGACAAAAAAACAAAACTGACACAGATGTTTTACATGAACACACATCCTTATTCAGTGTAAATATTGCAATTGTCATGCTTTGTCTTAGCTGTGATCAGGACCGTTAGTGAGTCATTTGTGTTGTTGATATTACAGACCTTCCCTTGCATCAGGTTTAAATGGCAACAGGTGTATCTATAATTTGATAAACCTGAACAAGTGGTAGAAAGTTTTTGTTCAAAAGTTTACCTGTGCCATTTTTGAAGGTTTGATGTTTAGTTGGAGATTAGTACTTGGGTGAACAGGTGAAGGGGAATCGCAATTTAATAATTCAGTGAAATTCTTAGAAGTTGTTTTCACCATATCTAGAGACTTGCGGGGGAGTTATTTTAACTAGCAACATGAAAAAGGTGTCTACAGTTTAATGAACAACCTGAAATCTGATAAGAAATAAATATGAATATCTGTTAAGCAATGAGTCAGCACACAGTTCGTGATTTTTTTTAACTGTTCAACCAAACAAAGGATTTAGGCATGACCTACTACTTTGCCCACAGTTTTTATATACAAATAATTTTAAACAACATTTCCTTTCTTTTGTATTTGTACACCATTACACCTACACAATTTGGGTAAACACTCTGTGTCATCTCTTGTTTACATGGATGCTTACCCATCCATCAAAAGGAGCCAAGGATAGAGCTTAGAGTTTTTAACCTGGCTCTCATGGTGTAGTACACTGTGACTAAACCACTTGGCAGTAAAGTCAGGTGTTGTCACAAGTGTCATAACAATAGGTCATATGCAAAAATAATATGCGAAACCAGTAAAAGTTTCCTTGAAGTTCTATAACACATGGAAATTTTCCTCCAGAGAATTTCCTATTAACAGCTTTTTAGAGTATCAGGCCTTCAACTTACCAAGCCGTATTATGGTGCACACACAAGGTTATATTCAAACACAAAGTGCCAGATTAAATATCCAGTCTAATGCAAGATTAGGTTTAATATATTATTGCACCACTCAAACCTCTTTTTGGTGGTCAGTTAAGCCTATGTTTAAAACAGAAATGAGTCAGAGTCTCTAATCTGACACAAAATAGAGGACATGAGGCAAGAACTGGCAGTCCAGGAAGGATACTTAAACAAAAATGATGACAATATTAAACGTAGAAATTAAAAAAAACTAATATTAATAATAACAAAAATAGGTGTGGATATGCAAAAATTAAAAGTCCTTTCTTTACATATTTTTGGGGATGATGACAAAGATGAAACAGGTAAGTGAATAGTGAATATGAGGTCTTGTGACGAAGGTGTGACATCACCCCTCAACACATACTGTACGGTTTGAATGATTTCTAAGATGCAAGCTCACTGTCGTCTGCAGTACTCTGTATGCACTACTTGGTTACTACCTGGCTCAGCAAAACCATCAGGATTCCTCATATGCATGTTGATAAATATTGCCTTGTTTTAAGGAGGTTTTAGAAGAAGGAAAAACCCCTCTTATTCTGTTAAAGTATTGTTAATAAATTATCATATTTACTACAGCATTGCAATAAACAACAAACCTTTGTATAAATGCCAACAGTTCTGCGATTTGAAAATATCCCTAGTACTAATTGAGACACACACATGCTGTCGTGTGGACTGCCTCAGACAGATGTCAACGTACTATTGGTATTCTGTATAAGAAAAGAGGATTAGGGTGCATATTGTGATGTCATTGTCTAGGAAGGTCTTCTGTGCCCCACAATGAAGCCATTCAGCCATGCTTTGCGGTTTTCTTTACTTGTTACAGAAATCAAGCAATAAAGTTGCAAGGATCCTTCGGTAGTCTGTGTCATAGTGAGGAAAGACCTGTCAGTCTCAGCTGACACTCTTACAGCAGCCAATGGCAAGATAAAGTTCAGATCAAACATAATTTTTGAAGTACAGCTTTAATTTTCTTGTTTTAAGAAAACGTGGTGGCCTGGCCTGGGGTTTTGTGCAATATTGATGTTCATTATTTACAGTAGGTGTGTTACAAGGAATGGGCTATGCATTATTACAGTATAATGCACTGGAACAAGAGAATTAATCTTACACACAAACAGCACATGTAATCAAGAAATGCAATCAATAGCACCTTAACATCTGAATATCTGAATCTGAAAAACTGAAATGAACCTTCTTGAGTCTAAACCCTCAATTTAAAGTCTGATCAGCTCTATTAAGCACTAGAGCTGAATTCAACATTAAACAGAAATGTGATTGGGAGATTCAGGTCATCTCCATATAGTGATCCACTAAAATATACTGTAGTAGAAAATAATTATGAGCTGAACAATCATGAACCTCCTAAAGTGAAGTTAGGATTATCTGATAACCTTAAACAGCTACTGTATTTTGTGAAGTGTGTAAAAGAACAATGAAGCAAAACAAAATCAAAACCTTTTATTATGTTTACACCAAAACCACCACATCTAATGAGACAACAATGGATATAAAAGAGCATAATTTGAAACAGACAGTAAGCCACATCTACAGAATCCTTTGTTGCTTGTGGATTATGCTCTTCAAAATGTTAACATTTATGGCACAAGACTGAAACCTCTTCTTTTCTTCTGAGCAATTGCCAATGTTGGCTCAGCTCATACACAGCAAATTAGGGAAGCTGATGAATTCATTGAAAGTATCTGTCCTTGGTGCTGACAAGGATTTTCAATACTGACTACATAGTGCAGGGCTGTTCCTTGAGTTGTTTGGAGGACACTATCTTTAAAACAGCAGGTTGTACAGAGACAAACTCTGTAATAAGAAATAGAGCCCTCAAGGACTCCGGGACTATTTATTGTAAACCATTCCCAGTATTTCAGTGTTATCCCTTTCTCCCTCTGTTCTTTTTGGGTGTGACCGATTGATGACCAAGGCATCATGTTACTAGTGCATGGACCTGAGCTGAGGTGGGTATTGAAGTGATTGCATAGGGCTTCAGTGACTGCATTAGAAAGGTATCTTTCCCCCAGTCTCACCACTCCTGGCACAGAGCTAATAGTTGCTGCTATAAATCGTGTTTTTGTATTGAGGAATGTGCTGTCTCACATTTCTGGTGTTCCTGCTCTTTCTGAGCTGTATTTTCTTTTATTATATTTAATTTATTAAAGTGTGTACTCACTGTACTTGGACCGCTAGTGTTTCCAGTCTTCATTCATTCTTAGAAGTCACACACAAAATCTGAGTTTTGCTGCAGCTTTTGTGAATACATTATCTCACGTGGTGGTAGACATTTTAATAGTGACCCACCCACCAAAACACGGATTCATCTACCATTTAACCTGGGTCTGTGCCAATCAGGCATTCTGAACCACAAACACATAAGGGATATCAACTCTGAGGAAGCAAAAAACAACATTATTGTTTAGATTCAAATACAGGACATTCCGAATAATGCTCAAATAAGGAAGTATGTTTAAGATACTGTATGTATAGATGCTATTCTATTTCAATTCTCAACTCTCATTCAGCATAGTGCATTCAAATCTGTCTGTAGCTTAATGATTGCAATGTTTATACTCTTTGGCAGTGACTGTGACTCCCAGTTCTGACGAGCCTTAGGGTGTTCTGGATTTTATTCTACAGCAGCTCTTAAGCTCATACTGTAACTTAATTGAATCAGATATTGACTTACTTGGTCTGTGGCCACACTGCTCTGCAAACACAGTGAAGGCCTATTTTACTTCCCCTCTTTCTCGCTCTTTGTCAAAGTTCATAGCACCACTGATCATCTTGACCAGAGATCTCTTATCTCATTCTCTTATCAGTACGCAAAAGCAGGATATACTGACTGCTGTACTGAACATTCCCAGTAGTTCAAAAGCTGTTGCGAGAGACAATGCCTCAGTTAGGACATTTGAAAATGCGCAAACATAGTGACAAAAGAGCAAATAATGAAGGGAGGGGAAACTGTAAGAAATAAAAAAATTAAGCGGAATTGTTATATTTGTTTAAGATTAGTTCAGGTCATTGAACAATGATTAATGGAAAGATGAGTAAGAGATACTATTGTTGTGTGCACACCCACATAACAGAACTGACATTTAATAACACATTATAAGTAAAGCTAGAACAAAAACTTTCTGTGTCGTGTGATTATCTGAGCTGTACTTGCCTATTTATCAGAAAATTATAACATTTGCAGTTTTTCCCAATCATTGACTGAAAGTCTCAACTGACAATTTAAACTTTTTATATCTGCAATAGCTGGATCTCCTCCAGAAAAAAAAAGATTTACATACATACACAAAATTTGCACTTTCCATACATTTTATGATCAGTGTGTCTTTTGAAATTTAAAAATTTTAAACATATATTTTTTATGCTGTGTTTTTCTCTGTTAAACTTATGTTTGGAAGTATAGAGATAAAAGTCTAAATCAGAATTGCAGCACTGTCATCTCTATTATATGGTAATACTGTAGATATGAGGCAGGGAAAAAAAATGGGCTATTTCCTTATTTATTGAGCAAAAGGAAGTCTTGAAAATTCACAGGTCAAAAATGGAAACTAAAACAATAGAATGATTCCAAGAAGCAGTTCTGAAACTATTCACCACTTCATAATAACAAACATTCTGGGATTATTTTTTTCTGTCTTTTAAACACAAAGTATATAGAATGCTAAATGAATAAGTATGACTTACACATAGCATTTGCTTAGTAATGCTTTGACAAAAAAAAAAGAAAAAAAAGAGAACAGTTTGTTAATTGCTTACTGTACATTCAAAACTGAGCCTTTTGAAATGCTTGCCAGGAATTCTTGGAATGCAGCTGCAGTTCAGATCAAAGGGTTTGAACATTAACTTAAGCAAAATAACAGACACTGAAGCCAATTTCCAATGGCCTCCTCCCAAGTTCAAAGGGTGGTGTGTATTATGATCATGCTAGAGAACTCGTAAAGTCAAGAGCAGGTTGTTCATATTGAAGAGCAGCACATGGTTAACCTGGAGAAAACAGTTTTTTTAGCTGTTAGAATGCAGTGCAATGGATGAACATACAAAATACTTCTGATTCTTTCAGTGTTCAGAATGAATTAAAAAATAATAATCACTTCAACAAGTCCACAGTGGTCTTAATGCACTTGACAGTTATAAAGATCTAATCCACTTCTTTTCTCCACAACTCCACAGAAACAAAATAAAATCGCAACTTACATACATAAACAGTTAAATCCTTTAGTAATTTTAAGGATTGATTTTTCTGTTTTTAAAACAGTTTGGTAAATTATTTAAACATTCTTCTTCTAACTGGAAATGACTGAACTCTTTATATTTCCACCTTGCATTCTTAACTGAAAGCCACAAAGCAGAGTCATATATCACATTTATTTATCTCCTATACAGTATTTTGCACTGCAATGGAGCTAATACTTTACTCACCTCTTTGCCACTGAAGATTTAATTCTCTGATAATTGTTTGCCCCAGATGAATTTTCACTTAGTTGAAAGTAACTAATGATCTTTTGATTACCCCTTTTTGCTTTAGTTATTTTCAGCTCCTGAACAATTATTGTATGCAATTCAGGCAATTGAGACAAAAAGGCAATTTACAAAAGGGTCTAGATAAGTGATTTTAAATAACAGCTTAATTAAATATATAGGAACTCAGTAGATAGGAAAACAAGAAGATGTGGAGGTACTGTATGTGGGGACCAACATTCGAAAAACTTTTGAAGAAGGGATAATAGAAAAAATAACAATGCATGCATACAAAGAAATAACGTAAAAAAAAAACAAACTTACTCTGAGAATTCAGGCTCATGGAAGGGATCAAAGTAAGAAGGTTGGAATTTTAAGAGAATTCATAGCTACTGTACCTTGAGCTTTTCCACCCTTTCCAGACCCAGATGAACTCAACTTGTTCTTGAGGAAGAATTAAACTACACTGGAAACTTGTAAAATAATTTATCTAATCATATGTTGCATTAGCCTGCTGAACAATTCTGATTGTAAAAAAGGACCACAGTATGACCTGAATTACCACAGTTGTGTACAAACAGTCCATTTTTACAGGCTTATCTGGTCTGAGATAAGATAACACAGACTCCATAAATTGTGTGCAAACTAAAAGCAATTTGTCTGTGAGTAATTTGTTCACATGCCTTTACATTTTACAAGAAATGTTTGTGAATCAGTTTGAGTGTTTATAGCTGTACACTGTTCACAGAGAACAAGGTGTACCTTTGTCTTGTGCAAACTTCCTGTCCCTGCAACACCATTGTTTGGACAGGTGCTCTCTGTTTTAGATACAAAAAATATGATATCAGAATTAAGTTGTATCAGAACTCTCAAAATCGCAGAGTTTATACCAAATTATTCAAAGCCAAAAAATTGAAAAAAATCAAATTGAAGTGAGGTTAAAAAAATCAGTACAACAGCCATTTGTTAGCTCCGGGGGCATTTTTATTGACAAGTCTGGGTATTGTTGACAAGCATTGAATTGATTTAAGGCTAGCTGAAGAACAAACCAAACTTGCATTGTTATATAAAAGCTAACAAGCAAAGGCATCATAATTAGGCATAGGTAACAAGTGGCAATTGTTTTTTTGCTAAAAGTTGTTATTTATAAGACATTAGGGAGGAGATTAAATTTTAATCTCACACTTTCAATCTCCTATGCATAAATGCTCACAGTTTGCCAACAACTATACATACATTTCTGACACTGTTTTGGTCATGTCAGAGAGAGATGTCACATTCGGCACTGCTGATACCTAACCTAATGAAATTCACCTCCTCCAAGCCATGACCAGAGTTACTCACCTGGTCTTGATTAAGCAACTCTTCACCTCTTCAACACCTCAAATTCTCCATGAAAAATAACCTACTGTGCTCCTACCACACTTTCTGCTCTTTTCTTTCAGTTCTCCTGAAATCATCAACCCTCCTTAGAACTCCAATATACTGCTGTCAATTTGTCTCCCTTGCTTCCTCTTCTGTCTTCTCCTAATCCTGCTCACTGCTCTGTCTCTCCCCCATTTTCTCTGTTTCTGGTTTATCATCAAACCACTGTACCTGCTGCCATAGCCTATTTTTGTTGTTTTGTGTCTCCACTATCCCCACCCGCCTTTTTACTGTCCCCGTACGAGACCTCATGGTCTCTGATGCTCCCTCCACCCTGTGAGTGTGTGCACACAGCGTTAGTCAGCACCGGGTCTGGGCTTCCTTCTTCACAGCTCTCATAGCACTGGATTCTATGTTGAAGAGTTCTTCCCTATATTGGTGTCCAACCGATGCAGTGTTGGTCCTCTACTCTTTACCTACCTTCCACTCATGAATGTAGCAGGTATTTCTTCCATGGAATAAGTCCTAATCCATCCAGTCCCCTGATTCATCCCTCATAAGCAAATGGTGCTGTTGTGAATAAAAGCCAAACTATTAATAAGTATCTGTCCATCATTATTATAATTAGACTGAACTACTGAAATTGTGTTGTTTATCAGACGGTAGAGCTCAAATTCTAATCTCTTACTTCTACTCTCTATGTACGTAGAGTATGTGCAGATCTTTACCACCACACCTCCCTCCACCCAAACTTCATTGTTACAGAAGCTCACTGGTTCTTTCCTTGGAAGTGAGGGAGGTTTTGACAGTATTGATCTTTGGAGTGCTGTCATTCTCTCTCCCAAGCATCTTAAAGCCAAAGTATTAGGTATCTATCCCCTTATATTTTTTGTGTCGATTTTGTAAAGTAATTGTACAGTGCATATACTGTACATGTTCAGAAATTTTATATACAACTTAACAATTTACAGTGCATGAAAAAAGATAAAAATATATAAAAGAAGAGGCAATGCAGTTCACATTTTTCATTCGGATGAAAGAGAATAGTGTGGGTATACTGTAAATAGGAAATCCTGTATGACACAGATGAAACAGCTGCTGACTCCAGCCTTAGAAAGCAGCTGTCTTTGACAATGTTGAGTTAACAAGACAGCTGACTGATGTAGGCACAGTATGACCCAGAGGCTGCGATGTGACTGCTTCTGTGAGAAATTGAACTGATTTTTTGAGTGTAGATTTAATGCTTCATGTATTATACTGCTTGAGACTGAAAACATTTTGAATGTCGATAAGAATGTCGAAAATAATAAAAACCATGCTGTTTGACTTTTCAGCTCTATTCTGGTGGCATATATCCAACAATGAAGTCTGAATAAATCATGGCGATCCTAGTCTATGTTGTGTGATTATCCCTATGGCATACCACTGCAAGATTGTGCTTTTCCTCACCATTCTGGTGTAGCAAAATACCATGCTTTACATGTATAGTTTATTAAATGCGTGGTGTATAATTTTCATTTTTTAATTGTGAGCAGATAGATTTGTTAACATTTTAAGTAGTATTGTTCCATGGCATGACAAAATATCAGGTACTGGAAAAATACCAGGTACTGTAGCTAATGTTAAAATTGCTAAAATAAGTTTATTAAGAGTCTGTATACAGTAAGTATACATTTTTGTATAAATTCAAAAAATGAATGATTTTAATTAAGAATGCAGTCCTCGGTCACCAGACCAAATGACTGGTCAGGTGACAGAGGACAGTATGTCATAAGACACAACTGGGAAATTTAGTTCATACAAGAATCTTCATTTTCTCTTAACCTAGCACCCTCTCTCAGGTACAGCATAACCAATGTCAAGGTCTTGCCATGCCTAGTTATTTCACTTGAATCCAAAAGAAAACTTGTGGACCAACTCACAGATACCATAGGAGACAAATAAGACCAGTCAACCTTTGGTATCTGTCCCCTATGCAGAGGTCAGTTTGGTTTGGGCGTTAATGCTGTGTGCATCTTTTATTCTGAAAATTTATCACAATTCTTTTGACACCTGTTATAAAATGATTGATTAAATCAATAAAAAAGAGTGTTTTATTTCTTTTGCACATCAGTATACAGTATATATATATAATAAAATCTTAAACATGAGAATATTTAACCTTTTAATTAAGTTTTTAAGTATACTGTATATACAATACATTTGTAAAGCATTTTTCATTAATCAGTCACAAAGTTTGGGTTCAGTATGATTCAGTAGCTTTTAAACAAAAAATAAAAGGCTTTTCCCTTAATTTTTAACCATCATGTGAACTTCCCATCTTTCTTTAAGTGTGAGAAGTCTTCAGAAGTTGTTATTAGAAGTCGCGTCCGTTTTATCACTTAAGCAGCATAAAGAATTTTGCCAAAAGGTCTTTGCCAGCTGTGGTTGTCCCAGAGCCAGGGCCAACAAGCTATTTCCAGCACAGGGCAGACATGAAACACATACCTCTGCACATAACTAGAACAGAGAGGCCTCCTCTTGGAAGCAAAACCCATGCAGCCCTCACATGCACTCACATAAAAAAAACTATTCATTCAGGGACATTCTATTCACACACAGTGCGTCATGCAGCACATGACGCACTGATGCTGCCTCTTAAAGCATTTAATTCATTTCTTAAATAAACAAATGTCCATTATGTACAACCAGCAAACAGGCAAAGAAAAAAGGAACGACACGATAGCAATCATACCAAGTTTCTTTCATATAATACTGTAGGATCAGGATAGCTGAAGGTGGTAAAAGCCACATGAATTCAGAAAGACATTCAACAACATTTTTATATAACTGCATTATCCATCCTTTCATTTCCCAATTGAAACATTTGAAACAGGATCATGGGGGAGCAAATAGCCTACCCCAGAAAGCAATAAGTACAAGGCAGAATACACCCTGGACAGGACACTAGGCCATAGATCATACATTCATACCAGGGTCAATTGTCCCAGAAGGTAATTAACCTACCAGTATGTCTTTGGACTTTGTGAGGAACCTGGAAAACATACAACCTCAAGCATTACACCCTGGGAATTAATGTTACTATTGCACCACTGTGCAGCCCATAAAATCACATATTCAAGTACAAGCAGAGTAATCAATACTAATTACGTAAATAACTGTTTTATTTTGTCCAATTATGTCTTGCCACATGCTGTTACCTTATTTCTTCAAAGTGAATAAAAAAGCTAGAACTCCAGCTTCATATGCAGTTCAGATTTGGAACATGATGCTTATAAGGGAACAGTGGAATAAAAAAATATCGTGAACAGCATTTTTGGAAGAAAATGTCATTATCCTACTGCAGGAGTCCTAGAAAAGTTTTAACCAAGGAATAAAAAAATGTATGTTAACATGTTTAAACATTAATATTTCTGCTTAAAAACCTCTGCAGTTGCAATTTGCAATTCAAATCCATTTCTCATTAACACTTGCAATAAACAGCAGGAGAAATTTTTCCCCAATTACTTCTGAATAAATCTACAAACTGCTGACATCCACTTGAGTGTTTACGACAGCTCTTTCCTTACAAAGGCCCGTCTTATTAGAACTAAATAAACAGCTCATGCTCAGCTGAATTACCACATAAATATCGAGTGTACTGTAAGAAGAGAAGCAGAGAATACTTATCATTAATTCCAAGAAAATCTCCAGATCAATCATGCTAAAAAACTACGAAAGGAAAACTGTTTGACAAAGGGACTTGATGCATTAAAAAACAACCATATAGCCTTAATGTAGTTCGTGAATTCAGGCAGATATACAGTATTGGTGTAAAAAAAAAGAAAACATATCTTGTGCTATTTAATATACTGTACTAACTGAATTGCGTATATTTTACAGAAGGATGATTTCTAACTCTTAATAGGTGTTATGAAATTTTCACATTTGTACAATTATTAGAATTATTTTCTACGCATAAGGACAAATCTACTTAGGCACATTGAGAACTAAAATGCTGTTATTCACCAAAAAGCTTATTTATTCAAAAATCAGGCTTCAGATTGCTTTCTTCTGTAGCTCACATGCACATCATGTCCCTGGGTTATCTTTCTCAAGACTGGGTTTGTACTAGTTTCCATGGAAACTGGATGAATTTAAAAAAGCAACAGAGCCCAGCTGAAGAATGGGTTGACCAAAAAAGAAATAGTGAAGGGTGCTCAGCGGTATGGGGAGCTAGTGTTCTATTTTAAAGTATTTCACTTAAACCAGGCTCACAACTACTGTAGCTAAAGGACAATAACTCCAGGGATTGGGGAATTCACATAAAAAATTGGATTTTAGTATGTTTAGTATGTTGAGTTACTGTACTTAGCAAAGAGAAATGACTCTGATTGATCAGGCAGGAGAACATCATACTCACTTGCTGATTTACTATTAAACACAAAATGTATTCACTCCCTAGTATAAACCGTGAGATAAGCAACATGCAATTTCTTAAAAAGTAATATACTTTTATTTTTATAAATGTTTACTTTTAATTGCAACACAAGCATAATTTGTCTGATAAAATAAATTAAATGCAGATCTCTGAACAAATGTTAGAAAATTTGACAAAAACTACAAATCAAATAATCGTGATACTGGCATGTTTACAGTATGAAACATGGCATACTGTTAAAATGAAATAATTCAAAACGTTAGTATCAGGTATGATCATCCTGAGCATTAATGCTATGCTGGTAGTGTGAGGGTTGTGGTTAGAATTAGACCTGATCATTTCTCTCGTGTAGCTGCAACCAGGCTGTTCAGTAGCAGCTGTCTCCTATTGCATTAATACATTGGTACTGCAAATGTTGTATGGGACTCAGATGAGCAGAGAAGCTGCCCATGGTAATATTCAAATATTTTGTTTGAAATAGTGCCATTTTAATCCTAGTGCTGGGTGGTCTTGCATTGTCCTGCTGGAAAACCGTCACTGTGGTTTGGCTTGCAGGAATGGAATAAGTATGGGCTCAAGGAATTGTCAATGTATAACTGAGCAGTAAGTTGCCCACAATCTATATCATAGACATTTTAGCAATAAAGGAGATTCCTTCCACATTATCACACTACCAGTAGGCTAGAATTAAGCATCAGACAGCATAATACTCAATGTGATGTCTCCATTCATGTTATCATTGGTCAGGCCTGTATAAAGCTAAAATGCCTCCATCAGTGAATAACAAACTCCACAACTCTTTCTGATACCACCTCAGATGTTCCCTGTCCTACCGAAGAGGATGATTTTGTCACACAGCAGTCTGCGTCACCCCTAGACGGCCTCCAGGCATGCAGATGGTGAACCAGAATGATGCTGTCTGCGTTATTTCTTTCTGTTTTTTCTCATGCTTATGTATGTCCTGAGCCACCAGTGTTGGAGTCCCTTTGCCTACCAGAACATAGTTTAACACCTACAGAGCTGGTCTCCTTGTTATTAACCTTTTTGTATTATCACATTTTTTAACAAAATGATGTCTTTCTTCAAATCATAATAGAACAGTGAGAAGTAACTTTGTCGTGGTGTGCAATACATACAGTATTGTTCATCATTTGTGAAAAATGCTAAATTCTGCTTTCTGTGACTGCATAAAAGAATTTGGGACTATATCTACAGTACATCACTACAAGCCATGGCCGTCCCAACAAAATTCTAGAAATGCATCTTGAAAAACTTTAAAATGTAAGTCCTTAACTAGTAATTTTTAAGAAAAATGGTTCCAGCAGCATTACCTTAAAGGGATTTTTTAAATTTCAAATGACTTTGTCTTGTAGTATAGCAGGACCAGCATTTCCTTGGCAAAAAACAAACCCGGAGTATCAATCACTGGAGTAAAGTTCTGCATCATAGTCTAAAGTGGTCAGATTTTTGTCATTTTTTCTGTCCAGTTAAAATACTTTGGGCAGTTTATCGGGAGAACAAAGAAGAGTTTATTGAAAATGCAGTAGGCCATATAGCAAAGATAATTCAATTTAATCAGGAGCTAGAAAAAGTATGCTGGTGGGACACAGCTTTGACAGAATTAAACTTTTTTTTGTTTCAACACATAGGAGGGTTTTCAAAAGATCCTGAGCCAATCACTGTGTCTAGGCTGGCTAATATTCAGCCTCCTGTTTTATAGTACTGTATGATCCAGGCACAAGAAAGATATGCTGTCAAGGAGGCGAGATGGTGTATCCCAAGGGAATTACATTAATACTTGTTTCACATCCTGTTGCAATTCTAGTATGCTCCTAAATACCTGAAAAGAATCTTCATGTACCATTTGTGCACAAATTGTGCAAAGAATCCAATTGTACCAATATGAGATTAAGGTGACCTGACTGTAAATGTATATTACAAAAATGTCCAGTGCTCTACAGAGGGAGCTAGATCTTAACCCATTCCTTCAATGATTTAAGAATTACGTATAAATATAAAGATTTGTTTTATGACCAATCTTAGAATTAATTCACATTGAGACTATTGTGCTTACATATATAGTTATACATACTGTATATAGCTTTATAGTACATGAATTTATATATGTGGAGAAGCAATAATATGCATATTGCCACATTCCTATGCTGACAAAAGAGTTACTATGTTGTAATATTTGTCATTTCATTTTTTTCTAAAAAAATCCAACACGTTTACTGTTTTTTCCATCGTTGATATTTCACTGCACAATTTAGTGCTTTGAGGAAGTCTAAAAAACTGCTTCAACGATGTTTCCCTTTCAATTTCTTTGGGTTGTATTTTTTGGCAGATGTAAATTTTAGGGGTTTTCAAACACAAGGAAAGTCAGTGTGAGAACTCAGCTTCTGAATGTGTGTCCACATTAAGTTTCACACTTGTTGAAACAGTTTAGTTGAGACTCAGAAATGCTTAACTTATGTAGAATTAAGTAATCTCTGTGTATGATCATAGTTTTGGTCTTGAACGTCTTGAGAAGCTCAAAGTCAAAACAATCTAGACACAACATACATTATTTTTATCTTTTATCTTTAACAAATTGGTTCCTTAACTTTAGAAGCATAACCTGGTGTGATCTCAACACAACAACAAAAAAAACATATCTATTTTTGCTTCAGTGTGCAGTTCATTTTCTCACCTTTTAATTAAAAATCCTTCCTTTTATCACTTTCGAAATGTGAAATCTAATATTCTTTCTTCTTTTGTATTTTTTATTCACAAATGTGAAACTAGAACACGAAGTCACAATTTGAATTTACAAGCACAGTATATTTAGGACTGAGAACAGGAAGCACTTTTGTTATATAAAGGTTGATGGGACAAGCCGCCAAGCCATGGTGTTGAAGGCAATTCCCTCTGAACCTTCAGGAAATGACTGGATAACATTTGTGGATCAATAAGATGCAAAAAAAAAACCTGGATGGGTCAAATAGTCTTTCACAGTCTTCTTATGTTTGAATGTTCTTAATCGGATCGCTAAGGATTGCTCGACAAAACATTAAACACTGATAAAAATAAAGAGAAGTAAAAGGCTTCAGTTTCAGAATTTTTGCCAAACAACTGCATGTCAGACAATAAAACAAAATCATCTTAAATATTCAATTGTTATTGAGGCATTCTTCAAAAAGTGTAGTTTTCAAATAGTTAAGTTTTACAGTAAATGAAATGGATTATATTCATGGAGTTTACTAAAGATATTTGTAGAAAAAAATATCCCGTTGTAAGATACAATCTAAATTTGACTAACCAAGGTCTTTCTCAAAGATTAATACCTTTATTACTACTGGCAGTACTGCCAGGCTTAAATGGACTTTATGTATAGTGTTTTCAATTATTTTTACTTTTAAAAAAGAAGAGTTTTCAAGATTGGTGCATATTTTGACAGCAGGCAGATGAAATTTCCACAAAGACTGTCAGCCAGCAGATGAAATTTCCACAATGACAATCAGATAGTGAGATGGATGGGGACCCTGTGCAGTTTCTTCACCCAGAGCAATCTAATCATGGTATTGATTGGGTTAGAGATGAGGGAGCTATATTCCTGGGTCAGGAATCAGTGCTTCCCATCTCGATCAAAAACCGTCTGTACACAAAAAGTCAAAATAGGAATTCTAAAAATGAATAATTTACACTACATAATGAGTAATTATTCAACTTCATGTGACTGAACTATAAAAATGCATTGCTTTTCTTAGCAAGAGACATTTTATACCTACATGTAATGCTGATTATTTTCATTTTAAGAAAACAAGTTAATTGTTTCCTTGGAGATATCATCTCAAGTTAAAGACTGAAATCTTTAATCAGGCACCAATTTAAAATCTTTAAAAAGTTATCTTTTCTATAACTTGCTCAAACCAGAAATGACAAAAAAAAGTCAAGTTGCATTAAAATGCAAGGCAAGGCAAAACAATAGACTTATCAAAGTGACACGCCATTTAACTTTAATTCAACACTTTTAAGTTTTAAAAGCTCCATTATAAATATTGTTTCTCATACAGTATTTATTCATATTGAATGTCTGTGATCAGATTGCTTAAAATACAAGCAATTATTGTGTAAAATGTATTTTTTTGTGTTTATTCCACTTTGTTCACATATTCTTCCTTAATAAAGAATTAAAATGGCTTTATAGAAAATTTTCCTACTTTCAAATCTTGCTCTGCTTGAGTTGCATACTGTAGAATGGAGTAGTGAAACAAAAGGTTTGGATTTAATCTATACAATATACTCACAAACAATATAACATAATATCAACTTTAGAATCCATCAGGTTTAAACATGAACAATCTCATGATCAGAAACAGATATTCATAATCAGATGTGACACTTTGGCACTTAATAATTTCCATATTGTACTGTTTTGCCTCAAAATAATGTATTTAATTAAAAATATTAAATTTTGCCATGGGCAAACAATGAATATATTGAAAAAAGAATTCAGTACATTTCACTTGACCATGCTTAAGGATTTATTTAGCTCTCTGGTAGCAATAAAATACTTAGACTCGATGATCAAATCCCTTTTCCTACCTGCCTGCAAGCCAGAGCTTATAAGCACTACAGAGATGATTGCTGATTACCACAGTTGGTCATTTTTATATATTTTTTGGTAGCAACAAAAAGGTGCTTTCACACCTCTGAAATGAATTTATCAGTCTTCTGTGGACTGTTGCTTTAACAAAATGAAGTTTCATTTAATATTGTCAAATTTTGTCAAATGATTAGTTTGACAGCAAACAAATATAGTTTGGACTGTGGAAAAAGAGTTGTAGCAGCAGTCTATGACAAATTATTATTTTTTAATTTCACTTTCACAGGAAAAACTGCAAGGTAAAATTTTTTTAATGCAGTGCCTTAGTCTTCCACAGAACAAAAATATGTCCTGCATCTTCTGTCTTCTTCTCAAGCTTGTGGTCTTACTTACTGAAAATGCAACCATCTTCTCCTCATAATAGGTAGGTGGAGGGGATATCCGTGTCAATGAATCACTTCAGCAACAAATTATAGAGTATATTTACTTTCCTCCTATATCTGTGCGCATACAATACACAATAAAACATAAAAAACAGAAGCATCTTTGTATTGCATAGCTTCCAAATACAGTACTGAGACGGAAACAGTGGACTGTTGACCAAGAACTATTCCATAGTTTAGGGCCAGTTTCATGAAGAATCTAATTGTGGTTGTTTCCAATTATGGATGAAACTCATACAACTGTAATTGGTAATAATCTTTATTGATATTAGATTCTGATCATGATTTATCCAGAAATTACAGTAAAGAAAGCAACTCAAAATATGTAAAAAAAAACACTACACTATATTTAAGGACTAGTGATATTGTGGAAATAGTCAATGAATTAAACTATTTCGACTTACAGTGCAACCACCACGAGTTCTTAGAAATGAATGATAACCACAGTGATAAACAGAGACAGAAAGGGACAGGAAGCTTTTGTGTTTTGATGTTCTGATGTCTGCACTCCTAAAGTGCTGCACACTCTACAGACGTGTTCCAGATTAAGGAAAAAAGCCCCAAGAGATGAACATGATTAAAAATGTGTTCAATGTTAAAAAAAAACAAATGACTTACAGATGCTGAAGAGCCACTGTGAGCACACTTATAGACACATAATAATAATAATAACAACAATAAATTAGTGTTAAAGTTTGTCAGAGGTTTTGTAAGAGGTGCACCATTGTGAGCACCAAACTTTCCATTATAGTAATATTTGAAATATGAAGCACATGAGTAACAGTAGAACTATCTTGTTCAATAATGCACAGTAGTTTTTACGTATTTGTCAGTTGCCAATCCTTTCTAAAAATATAATACAGTCCATAACAGCAAAGAGGTCTGAGATTCTGCATTTCATTATTATGATTCAACTTGAAAGAACATTTTACTTACATTTATTGTATTTACTGAATGCACACAATATCAATATGAACAGTAATCAAATCAATGAGAGAATTGAAATATTGAAAACAAATGTCATCCATTAGGATTAGGTAGGATTTATGCTTATAAAAAAGAGGCTCTTCAATGCTGTAGATAAAAGCAGTGATAGCAACAGCAAAATGCTCAGTCAAGGCTCACTGTCTTAGTTGCGCAGTGCTGACAGAAGCAAGGCCATAAATTTGTCCTCCTACTGCTGTCTCATTTGTCTTGTTTCCTAAACATTTATATTTGCTCAGGTGGTTCTCTTAACATTAAAAGGGGCTTAAGAGACCGTGATCAAACCAGAGCATGTCTTGTACATTCATATCACGATATCGGCCTGAGTACAGCCTTAAAGAGTAAGATTAATGTCCCTCGTATGTTTAAGCAGCAACACTGTTAACACTTTACTTGAATGGAGTTCCTGCATAAACACTATGTGTTAAAATAAAACATGCAAAATCTTTTACAACCTTTTGTGAAAACAGCATTATAAGTACAGTATGCAATTATTTCAAAAGTTCAGATCAGGACATGCTTTCAGCTAGAAGCAGAACTCCAAGTAGAAAGAAGTCAAGTGAAAATGATAGAAGACACCATTAAAAACTTGAGAGCTGACAAGGGCTTTTCCATGGATGCAGTTCAGTAACAGTGCTATTCCACAACATACACAACATGAGGCATTAAAACCATATACTGTACAATGTTTCATGTGAAATTGTATTTTTCTATATGAGTTTAATGCATATTGGTTTATTGTGTTTTGTATGTCATGAAATGGATATGATGGAAGTTTTTAATGGAGACACTGTGGCACAATGGTTAACATTGCTACCTCACAGTACTGGGGCCCAGACGTGGGGTGCTATCTGTGTGGTGTATGTATGTTCTACCGGTGTTAGTGTGGGTTTCCTGTGGGTGCTTCATTTTCCACCCACAGTCCAAAGACATACTGGTTAAATGGCTTCTGTGAAAAGTGGGCCTGGTGTGAGTGTGTGCATGTTTGTGTTGGCCCTGCGATGGACTGGTTTACGCTACCTAACCATCTGCCTGTTGCTTGCCTGGACAGGCTCCAGCTCCCCTGTGACACTGAATTTGATGAAGCAGCTAGGAAATGTAAGACTTTCATGTAAAGTCTTACTATAAAATCTCTAAAATGGTGACTGACATTGAATAATAAAATTGTAGGAAAAGATCAGGAGTCTGTAAGTTCAGAGTAGATGGAACTGTAGTATATCAGTAGTAGTATCCGACTGTACTGTAGGAAATCAGTAGCTGAACATTCCCAGGGATGTGTAAGTGTCTGTCTAGGGTCATTACCTTTCACATGTGCTTGATATTTCTTCAGTCAAGCAGTGAGGTAGGCCTGTTAAAGTCCATCAAAGTCTGTTTCAAAACAAAGTCGTGTGATCCCTTCCACCCAGTTTGTCTGTTTATGTTCTCCACTCAATTCTCTGTCACTTGAACCGCCTGCCCTTATTTTTCCTTCTCACTTTTATCTAGAGTTTTTAACATCTGTATAAACATCTGTGTAAGCATTCGTTTTAAAAATGTAAACATCCCCTCAGTCCCAGCCACCTTCCTCAATAGGCCCACATGGAAACTTCATCATGCCTTCTCTCCGGCTGGCCTTCTGTATCATAGAGCCTGACTTCAGTTTAGAGGATGTCAGACACGGGCAGCAGCCACTTCCTTTTTATGAATGGTTCTTCCACATAGACTGAGGTATTATTAGAAACAAAAGAAAAAAGCTAAACATATATCCTTTAGAGTATACAGGGGGGAAGGAGAGAGAAACATCTGCAAGCCCGGTAAATAATACACAAAGCTCAGCCAGTCTACTTGCTGTCTCAGGAATGCTTTGGGTTATACATGATTTACTAAAATTGTGAGGTGCTTTCAGATGAGAAAATACACAGTTCTGCCATATGGGAAGCAGCAGCTCTGTCACAAACCAGGGGTTCATATTTTAATGTTTGATGTTAACTCACTTGGCAGAGGCAATAACAGCCCTGGCTGTAAGGCAGACAAAATCCCCCTCACTTTCCAGGAATGAACCAGGAAGGCAGTTGCAAGGGTGTAGATGGGGTTACAAGACTAGTGGAGAAAAAAGGTGTGCACAATGGGGGTGCTTAGCAGGCAGGCAGTACAGTAAGTGAGTAGAAGTGCAAGATTACAATTTGGCCTCCTCCCAAATGTCTGTTTAAAAAATCCCCCGAAATGAAAATGTATACTGTAGGTTAGGAATAGCCCATTTGATCATTTTTATAGTGAAGCAACTAAAACGGCAGTGATCTGAACACATACAGTAGGAAGAAGAAAGAATGTCAGACGAAGCAAATTAAGCCTTATAACAGGAATAAAGTATAAACCAGAGATCTCCTGTGGAAAGTGGGGAGATGAATTTAAGAAGTGTGTTGTAGGAGCTAAAGAAAAGACCCTTTATAGGTCTTTGTCCAGCAGCAGATTACAATTGTCTGGTGATGCTGCTAACGAAGGTCACATATAATGCAGGAAGTGGAAGTTCCAGGAAATAAAAAAAAAACCCATGGAAGAATCATATCTTGAAATGTGTATGTAATATTTAGTGTTAACACTTTTTGAATCATCTGAAAAGGTTAATGATGAGGTAAATAATACTTTTTTCAATTTGTTTTTCAAATTTTATTTTCAAAACTGCAACCTAATGTACATGCATTATTCTACAACAGTTACAGCTACAACTACTTATGCATTTTTCTACTTCAGCTATCACAATGAATGGTTGTTGTTCTTCCAATCTAAATTAAAATAAAATACTTTGCCACACTTAAATATATAATATCTTTTATATTCATATTTTCAAATTAACGTGAGATCTCATAATTTATTTTAGATAACATATTTTGAAAATTATGTATTATGGAATTATACTTGAAAATGACATAAGAAAGGCCAAAAAGTTATGTTAATCCTTCAGGAAGCTAAGTTGAGCCCATTGGAAGTTAAATTGTTGGGGTTTTTTCCATTTTCTAACATTAAGTATTTGTTATTCATTATTCAAAAAAGTGTGGCAAACTGAGTGTAGCTGAATACTTCTTTATTGATGGAGGCTGTTAAGTGCCACTTTATTATTTCCATTTCGACAGACAAGAGCATTAAGACATCACAAAACGTTATGACTTAATGCAGCACAGACAGCTGATGCCCGTTGATTTACAGAAACTGTGCTAGAATTACAGTAGGATGCTAGAACATAAATCAAAACAGATGAACATCAGAAAATGCCTGAACAACAACAACAAAAAAAACACCAAAGCTGGCATGTGCTGGAACAAAACCTTTTCTACAGAATTGAAGTTGCAACAGTCAATAGCAATCCTTTCCTTGACATTAAGGAAATTATTAGTTTATTAGCAATAATTATGTATAAAACACTTCTACATAACAGAATATTCTAGCAGAATATTCTTTGATGACAAATGGATATAACCAGCCCTTCCCTTTTCAAGCAAAGATATGCAGTATGCAGACTGGCAGAGCACAGTGAATAAAGTGAATATCCTGACGCGTATAATAGTATAACAGTCAGTGACTTTTTTGAATGGAAGCAGGGGGTGTTCCCCTGGTGCTCTCCTATTATTACTTCCAAGAGACAGCTTCTCATATGTTGATTCATACCAACCGGTGTCTGGTATATTTAAAATCACATTTCTTTCATTCTCACTCTCTTCGATATCCTGCAAAAAACTTACAAGATTTAGCAGTCTTTCCTGTCAGGGGAAATGGGAAAAAAAAACAATTCAGTTACTGAAATTCCATTCCACCAGTGATCTGGGCTTCATCGTGCAAAATTGTTACTGCACCTTTTTTTTGCACTTTGTAGCCCTGTATTCAATTACTGGAAGGTGTTTAAATTTGATATGTGGTTGAGAGAGACTGAAGTTTTAAACGTTGTACAGTACCACAGTTTCTAAGAAGGATTTCATAATGTTGGCACTAGGCTACGTTGTAAAATACACACCTGTACCTTCTCATGAAATTATACAGTAACCTACGAATTTTGTCATTCCCATAATGAATTGCAAATAAAAGCTAATTTAACAAAGGAAATGCAGGTATACATGAACTAAGCTGTGATACAAATGTATATAAAGGAATATTGCTTTTCAAACATTATACAAACACTTGGATGTCACATTGATTGTAAAAGGTTACTGAAGGAGATGAAACTTAGAAGGACTGACTCAGTACATCATGTGGAAAATCAGAAAACATAATTGAGAGTATATAAAAACTCCAGCTTCCTACATACTGTATAGTGGGACAAGTAGACCTTACTTCCAGACTGAAAAATAATAATAAAGATTAAGAAAAAAACACTGTGACATTTAATTCTTCCTCAGGTGTGTCAACAGGTGCATGAAGAAGACTCTGCGGGTGAAACAAATGTGTTTTTTCTTTTTTTTTTACTTTTCAGTAGGGAATTAAGCGTTATGTACAGTACATGCTCTTTGCAGCTCCTTTGCTGATGCTTTTCCTGACTATAATCTTATTCGAATACTCTGTCTCCATGACTACCACTTGAGGTTGACCTCATAAATCTGGGGACCATGGCAGAGTTCCATGGCAACATAAAAAGAAAAGACATATATTTGCCAATCAGCAAATAATTGACTCCAAAGATCCCATGATGGTCTGACCAAGAGTACGATTAGCAAAGAAAGATGAAGCTCAGTTTGAAAAGGTCATCCATTGTCACCCCCTCTGAGAAGAATGGAAATGTCTATCTTGTTCTTTGGGACTGGCTTACTTCCTGAAGTCCTCGTGCCCTTGTCGAATTTGAGGGATGGCTGAATTTTAAAATACCTTTACATGATATGATATATAATCTAAAAACTGCTCCCTCTGCTCAGACACTCAAACCTGATAACAAAAAGAATTTCTGACAATAAAACAGCCCTCCAGATTTCCTATCATGTGATTAAGGAATTATTCCCGATTGATCAGCCTAATCACTTTTTTCTTTTTAGACTAGAATATTTTTGGTATGAATTAAAGAAAGCAGACACATAATATGAAAGACGTGTAGCCCTACAAAGAGGAATGGTCAAAATCACTCCTGAGAAGTGCCTGATCCTATCAAGCTAGAAGAAGTGTCTTCTCAGTTATCAAAGCCACAGGTGGATCAATGAAATACTGATCTCTGAAGTGTGAATAAGTTTGAGGATCATATATTTGGAAAAAAAATACATTTTTGTTATTTGTAATACTGTCTTACAATTTTAATGTTTTCACTTACTCATGCCACAAAAATGAATATACACCTGCATTACCTATTGTAAAATCAACTTACACTTAGTGACTACATTACATTCTACCAAGGACATAAATAAACTTAGAGCTACCTACATATGTATTATTTCCCTTCAAGTAGAAAATATTAAACAATAGATAAGCATAGCATCTTACTATTAGAATATTTCTTCTCCAAAGGTCTTAAAACCATCTTTTTTAATGATCACAGCAATTCACAATACAATCCAAACATGCTCTGCATACTTTAACCCATTCAAATGCTCAGATCCTAGGGTGTGCATATCTGACAGCAGAACTGAAATTACTGAGGAAGAAAGACCATCCATCAAACAGGCAGTTACTGAAGCGGTTCCCAGCCCTGGTCCTGGGAGATTCCAGTGTTTTCTGGTTCTTACTCATACTGACTTCTTAATCGCAGGGTAATTGATTTCAACTTTCCATTTGATGAATATACTTTTAAAGCTGGCATTCAGCTTTTTTAAAAAGTAAAATGGCATTTGAAATTTTGAGTTTCAAAATTCCCTCAATCAGATGCGCTAGCTGGAATGTAACCAACTGGATGTCTATAGAAAGAAAGGTGTCTGACATTCATCCCCACTAATGTCTGTTTGCCATAATGTGGTCACTACTGAACTACTGAGGAAAAGTTACACAAGGATCTGTGTACTGATGTTTACCAAAGCAATGCAGAATTGCATAAAAACAATGAGCTTGAAATGTCATTTTTAAAACCAGGGACCAAGTGCAAGATTAGGCATACAAAAAATCAAACAAACAGATCAATTAAAGGAATTAATAAGCTTAACTGGAACAAAGTATCAGGTAAGGAAAAACAGGTATCGTCTTATCATTTAAAAACTCCGTATTATTAGGTTCCTAGATACAGTGAGCAGCACTGTGGTGCAGTGGGTAGCATTGCTGCCTTTATACTGCTGGGGCTCTGGGTTCAATTTTGGATCTGGGGTGCTATCTACGTGGAGTTTATATGTTCTGTACATGTTCCTGTGGGTTTTGTCCAGGTGGTTCAGTTTCCTCCCACAGTCCAAAAACATACTAGTATCTTAAGTGGCTTCTGGGAAAGCTGGCCATAGGTGAGAGTGTGTGTCTGTATTGGTGCCTGTCCTGTGATGGATTGGCGTCCTGTCCAGGGGTTATCAGACTTGGGCCTGTTACTTGTCGGGATAGGCTCTGGCTCCCACGCGATCCTGAACTGGAGGCAGCAGTTAAAAAACGGATGGATGGATACAAACAGCTGAAACATAAGCTTCCATGAGACAAAAATAACTGACTCCTGTCAGATAACAGCAGTTAACCTGCCCAACAGATCACTTAATCCCTCAAAAAGCATTTCTAAAAACATGAATAATAAGTGACTGAAACCCTTTGGCAGGACTAGGGGGTGCCATGGGAGTACTGCTGGACTGGAAAGGGAAGCTGTAAGAGAGGGTGAGTGACTGACCAGCATCAGAAAACAGATGCGTTGTCACATTTCAGTGCAGGGCCGGTCTGTTAGCCTCTGGAGCTCATCTGCAGCCCTATAGCCAGCAATGTGGGTAAAGAGACTCATGTGGTTGGGCACTTTGTTGAATTTTTCTATTTGTATTTGGCTTTTTTTCTCCCTATAAATCTTTACTTTGGATCTACAGCTGCTTCTGTCTTCTACATGCAGACCCAGCCTAGGCTTGGCCCCGTTATAGTCTTAGATTTACATGTATGTTTATTATGTTTAAAGATACACAAGTGATAGGCAAGGTTTTTCTGATTTTGGTGAAATGAAAATCAAAAGGGAGATGATGTCGAAAGCCACTGGCTACCTAAAAGCTAAACATCAGACACAGAATAAAAAAAACATATATATATATAAATAAGAAAATCTAAAAAGAAAGCAGATACAAATGTCATGTTGCCCAAATTGAAATGGTTTCTGAAGTGCATTTAGTGTGAGATTACAGCTGATTGAAAATGTACCGAAAATTGTTCCTGCTTTCATTTATTTTTACAGCCAGTTCTGCTTATCAATCTCAGACAAATTACATTTTATCCATTTAACGCAAACCTGGGCATGATTAACGTACCCTTCACATCTTCTGTAGCTGTTGCATGTGCCTACCCAGCTCAAGCTCATCGCTGTGTCTTTGATTGAAATTCATTGCTGCCAGACCCTGAAGGGTCTTGTGTAGATATAAAACAAAATCATGATTACATGCAAAAAAGATTAATCCCAACATTTCCAATATAGGAACAGTAATGCTTTTATCACAGACTACAAAACAAAGAAGGACATCTAAATGCTAATTTGAACATATTAAAACTCTGAAAAATACAGTGCTTACAAATACTTAGTTGAAACATATAGGAATTTTGCCATCCCAAACAAAATGTTTCAAAGGCTGAAGGAAACATGAGAATATCCTTGTCATTTTTCTCCATCTTAATCTGAGCAAGTCTGTGGGACCCATAACCACAGCTGAGGAGTGGCATACATAGTATCTGAACCAGCTGCCGTCTTGACATATGATTCATCCTAGACTGAGAGAAACTTCTATCAGATTACGCCATGCAGGGTAATGCTCATATCAAGGCAAGTCTGCAAGATAACACGCAAGAGAAAAGAGTTTATCTGACTTCCTTTGACAGCCTGTTCAAAGTCACATCTATCACCAGAATGCATCAAAACCAGTAACAGAAAAAGATAAATATCTGCCATTCAAAAACCTGCATCTGTTAACCTCGAGAATATCTGCCTGGGTTAAGTACAGTTAAAAAGCTCAGACTGTTTATGCAATAAATTAACTTGCCTTGGCCTGTCACAGACTTTGCTTTGCTGGCTTCAAAAAATAATTTAATCCAATCTCAAAACAGCACTTCTATCCATCAGTTATCAGAAGCTACGTATTCCTAAAAATAAAACCTAGCCCACAAGTAAACCCCTTTTCTGCAACATAGCCCACAAGTAAACAAACCCCTTTTCTGCAACCTAGCTCACAAGTAAACCTGAGCACCTGCTTCTGATGAAGAGCTGGGGAACACTCTTGTCACATGTTCTTGTTTGAGGACTGTCACAAGTCTTTTCTTCACTTGTTCACCTATTTTCCTCATCCAGAAACAAAAAGCCATTAGCTTTGTGCTTTGGTGTAAATTATTACAATTATTGTACAGTATGTATTGATTGTTTTGTATCTGTCTTACCTGTTGTGGATCCACAGTCTTGTCCTTGTCTGTTTGTTCCCTCATGTTATGTCAGGACTGAGCCTCTCTCACCCTTAGTTTAAATTGAGAATTTCCTGTCCACCAATGGGGGGTGTAGCTTAGAGTATTTAACCTACAGCATTCATAGTGTATCAAGTTAGTCTTTGCTTAGTATTATTCTAGTTGGTCCTGAATGTTTTTTACCTTGTCTGTATGAACAAAACATAGCCTGATGTTTGCAAATCCTTGAAACTGCTCACTGGATGTTTCTTGGAAAGTTAATGTTGTTAAATGTCTTTTTTTCTCCTTTTGTGAATATTTTTCTGCACTGTGCACTTCTAATAGAAAGCTATCTTTTTGTACAATCGTTTCTGAGGGTGTGTAATGACTTCTGTGACCACCTCTGGATGTACTTTCAAGTGGTTTCATCACACTGGTGCAAAAACCATATGTTTATGAGAGAGAACACTCTTTTTTTTTGTTGAGTTATCAGTACATACGTTGAGTAAAATATTTCAGTTTATAAATTGATGTATTGGTTTCACTTTACTTTAAACTCTTCCAGTCTGCTCTATCAAAACATTTTTCAAAATACCCTTAGAGACTTAAACAACATTGTTGTCTTATGCCTTTTTAATCTCTAACTTATCTCCAAAGAGGACATTTTGCCTATGCCTGCAAGTCTGGTGCTTGTTAAAAATACTGTATCATAATACACCATGTTATAAACAAAAAGGAGAAAAAGATCTTTTATAGCAGTGGTTGGACCACCACTGTCTAGAACTTAATTATCTGGGTGAAAAATGGCTCCCATTCAACAGTGTCAGCACCCAATTATAAGAGTGAGAAGGAGAGAAAAATATTTAGAGTTTCAAGAGGATCAGGTCCTCCACAGATATGACCTGTCCTGATAAGTAAAGAAAGTAGTTACATTTTGGCCATTTTTTACTGGAGATAAACTGCTTGAGTAACATGCCTCTCAGTTTGTTTCATGCTTATTGTGGCCTAAAAAAAAAAATAAAGGGAGCCAAATCACATACTGTAGCATACAGGGAAAGCTTTCATCCGGCAAAAAATACTGTACTTGACATACCAGTGGCTAGGTTTAGTATAAAAAAAACAACTCAGTTTCAAGTCTCAAGTGCTCTAAGGAATGTTAAAATAGCAGTGTAAAAATAATCTAGCTTTCAAGGATATTTTTATGCAAACCAAGCAGCTGATTCCTCATAATAAGAAAGAAATGTAAAACAGAAACCGCAGCTCAGAAGCAGGATGCTGAACAGAGAGAGTTGTGAACTTGAGCAAAGATGGTTAAAACAAAAAACGAGGACGCTTCATATTTATTTAGAAATGATCTTCATAGATCAGCTATGGGGCACCTTGCAGAAACCTCCGACGTGCAGTTGCAGCCCTTGCAGTTAGCCATTAACTGTTGACCGCAGACCTGAGGTGCAAAGTCAAGGTTTGCAAATTAGAAGAGTGTGGAAAGCTGAGGTTATGGATACTAATTGTGGTTGTACAGTGGTTATTTGATGAACCTTCTAAAGGACATAGAATATTAATTTCTATGTCCTTTAGAATGTATATTTCAACAACAAAAGTATATGATTAATTGTGCTTGGTAAGTTAGATAAGGCAAAGTAAAAACTATGTCAATTTTGATAGGGCTTACAGGTGTTCAAATTAACAAATGCTCTTCAGCGAGGGGGTAAATATTCTCATCTCATCATCTACAGGCACTTTGTAACTCATATCGTAAGATATTTTAAGGCGGGGGAAATGTAGAAAGACTTGAAAGAACACCACTAGTTTCAGAAAAAAAGCCAAAGCATCAAAATGCTTGTTAATACATTCAGTTCTCACCCACATTGTTTTAATAGTGCAATAAATTTGCAAAACACTCAATACACGTTCGGTTTAATGATGTAAATGAAGATCACCTGAAGCCATATTTAAACAATTAAATTTTGTACTGCTGCAGAAATGCTAAACAATGCTGACATTGCAGTAAGTAGATAGCTGGAACAAAAACGCAACTTTCCATAAAATCTTTCAAAATCATTGTCTATCTGTAATTGAGGAACAGCTGTTATCAAATTAAGGAGCAAGGATTTTTGTATAACGATAACTAATTTTGTATTGGATAACTAATCCAATAATTGAGCGCATTTTATGTAGCACTTCTTAACACAAAGGATACCAAAGCTTTTTTACATACTGTATAAGAGGACCCCCACTAATCCAACACTGAACTATAGCATCCACCTGCCTAGAATGGAATTCAGCCAGTACACCAAAGTTAAAACCCCTCTTAGGAATGTTTAATGATCACAAACACTCAGGACCTTGGTTTAATGTCTGGTGTGCTGGACTGAACCTCTTATAGGAGTGTCCCTGGTCACTGTACAGGGTCATTTACAAAATTATGGACCAAGGGGATGAAAGGAAGATCGCTTACAATATCAATGTGGTTTTTCCCCTGAATTTTTCCATCCCAGTACTAACTAGTACCAGCCTTGCTAGGCTTCAGATAAATGATGAGATCAGATTAGATCTAAATGGTTCCTTACCCTACAAGTGGAAACAATTTATGATTTATACTGTATATAGCCCATTTATCACATTTAATGTAGCCCTCCATTTTAATAAAATAAGTAAAAAATATATTTTTAAATACTGTGAGACACTTTTTAAATGACTGTGAATGAAAAGTTCTAATGCTTACTGTTGGAGTTTAGGACTGGAAATTAGGAAAACTAAACATTTTGCTGAGCCATTAAACTCTGCTGAAAGACAGTAACTTCTGAAGCTTGGGTCTCTGACAGAGATGAGAAAGATGAGGTACAGTTATTAAAAAATATGGAACCTATGGAACTCAAACAGACAATAGTCTGCTGTTAAACTAAATATTTGAAACACTAAGTGTAGCATTTTTCAAAAATGAAGGCAACAAAATGTCTATTCTCTTTTGATCCTGACTCAGATCAGCCACTATTCTGAGCACCCAAATCTATGAGACACTGGAAAAGCAGCGAAATGTGAAAAGTGTAAGGACTCTCTGCAAAAATGCATTAGTTTGTTGAAAGCTAGCACAAAACCTTATATAAAAAAGAAAGAAAGCAGGAGAGAGGTCCCATACCTGAGTGTACAAGCAAGACAATTTGAAAAACTAAGATCACTTTATTAGCAATATACAATTTCTTGCATTAGGAATTTGTCTTTTTGCATACCCCAGCTTGCTCTCCATAAGAGAAACGGGCACACAGACGGGGAGAGAGAAGCTTGGGGTCAGAGCGCAGGGTCAGTCAGGATTTGAGCCGGCAACCTTCCAGCCGCAGGCACCGATCCTCTGCCCCTAAAACTTGTGCCCAAAGCAGGTGGTGAACTCGGATTGTCTAGACAGAACCCCTATTGGCAAACAAGCTGTACCAATGGGCTGCTCCATCGTTACACAAGATGGGACACAAGTTGGCCTTGTTGAATCCTGGAATTGGGAAGGACATGCGGGTCCTCAATTGCTCATCCCATGATCACCTTCAACCTGAGAAAAAGGATGACATCTACTTACATCTACCTTAAACTCAACAGCTGCACTGCAGATCCATTCATTCCACAACTGTGACTTGGAACTTCAGTAGCCTTGCAGAATCTACTTACAGTACATGTGCTCAGGAAGGCTATCTCCTGCAAATGATAGTGAAATTTGGAATAAAAATAGTTATTTTAATCCAGGCTTTGTGGCTACCACCACAGATCTTAAAGGCCTCATTAGTTTAGATATTTATAAAAAGACTACTAACTTGAGTTCTGTTAAAAGGTTTTGTTTAACATTTGCAGCTTCTCTGTTAAAACGCATTGAATTCTCTGCCCAGACTCAGGATATCATTGGTCACATCTGATCTTGTTATGATTCAAAATTTTTAAAAAAACTATTGATAAGTGTCTGTTTTTACTATCACGGAAACCACAGTTAACCACTGGTTAATCCTTTCTAAGTTACAGAACTACAGAAATGACAGGTGCCTGCTGCATCACATATCAAAGACTTCAAGAACGATGCCACAAAAGTGCTACTTAACATCTAGCTGTACAGTTAAAGTTTATAACCTTGCTTTGGCTGGGCATTGGGACATGTGAGGGTTGAAACCAGAATGCCCAAATTGTAGCAGTGCCACAGAGTCAATGAGTGTCACTTTAAATAACTCTTGGAATGCTTTCAAACTATCATTTCTCACTTATAACCACACTGATAGAATATTGGACATGATTCTTCTTCAAAAAATCATGGAATATTTTAAATATAAAAGAAAAGAGTATTTTATGGGAGAAAGGAGATTAACTTGACTGATGGATAAAACTAACAGTAAATATCATTAAATACTTTAGTATAAAAGCTGTTTTTTTAATTCCTAAATATCATTAAAGAAGGCTACTTTTTCTATGAGAAATCAAGTATGCAGTAAAACAATGGTACCTGATAACACCTAAATGTTGAAAGATGAATTATATAAACAGTTGCTAACAATCAAATCCAACAGGGAAACGAGTGTGTTAAATGATACAACACTGAAGTTTAAATATGTTTTATATTGTTCTTTTTTATTAGATCATTGCAAGTAACAAGATCATCCTGGGTTTCCACCTAGTGCAAACTGTGAATGTCAAATGTCCCCATTTAAAAGAAAAATGACTGAGAAAGGAAACTTGAAAAAAGAAAACCCTTTAATGGGGGTTTTCTTCAGTGTTAAAAGACACAATTATCATTTTTCAAAACATGGTTAAAAATTTCTCTCTGCTGTTACACCCTTAGTAAACATCACTCAGCAGCTGAAGGACTGAGGCCTTGGAGAACAAAAGAACTAACAAAAGACACAAAATCTACTCACATTTTGCTGTTTTCTCCATAAAGATTTAGTTACTTTTTAGCAGTTTGCTCTTTGCTCCAAAAACATTTTACATGACTGTTTAAAAAAACAATATGCAATTAAATTAATTAAAATTATATACATACCTATGTAATCTTAATTTTATGCCATTAATTTCTTTGAATACTTAATGAAGATAAAAAGAATAAAAGTGTGATTTATTTTATGATCTATCTAAAAAACAGCCCAGGTTCTGTTATTCTATCCTACCCTCACTTGATTCTTTTTTTCAACTAATGTGCTTCAGTGTTTGCACATACAGTGTGTTTGACTTCTTTATTGTTTACGGTACAGTTAGTCACAAAACTGTAGTCTCTTGCTAGTCAGTTAGTAACTCCCCTTTTAAAAAGCCCTTGATCAGTAGCCACAGCAAGAGCATGACTGAGGGGAATTCATAGTGAGCTCCCCAGTCACGATGCAGCACAAGAAAAGATAGTGTTGCACAATGTATGGAGCCTGGTTTTTGGCAGAATAAGAAAGTCTGAATCAAAAGTAGTTGGACTATGCTCCTGCTATAAGCTCTAAGATAACCAGACACTAGACCACCATTTGTCAAAAGGTTCCACCAAGGCAGCCTGCAAACACCAGCTGATTTTTGTTAGCCACAACAATGACTCAACAATCACTCTTCAGGTACATTTCTATTCTGCATGTTATGGTACATGGGGCACAAAGGTTGAAAAACATGCACAGTATTCTCTTTCAACTCAAAAGGACCACTGGCTGCCATGGAAGAAAAACATTAACATTTTCAAGAAGAGCTGAAAATCCTAGTGTTTTTTTTCAAGCTATCAGACAGCTAATTGCAGAGTGCTTAGTTTTTTTTTTAAAAAAAAGGAAATTCACTAAAACTTATGCCATGCAATGCCACTGTAGTCTTTCATAGTTTTGTGTCAGAAAGGTCTATTACATGTATATCCTAAAGACAGACACTTATAAAGTACAGACACCAAAGTAGATCTGGTTTCCAAATAGATCAGAGTGCCATTAGTGAACCAACAGGTCCTATGCCCATAGTAACAAATAACCTGACCAAAAGGCCACGAGTAAATAAGTAAATCTGTCCCATCACAGAACCTTGTTGAATACCCTAAGTAAATGGAGGTAACCAATATCTACAAATTGGCCTCCTGTAATAAGAACTAAATGAGATCCATATCAATAAGAAGAAGTCCCCTTGATCCCACAATAATTTTCCAGACAGATGTTGCCACTGAGAGTATCAAAAGCTGTACTTACAGTAAGTCTAAAAGAAAAAGAAAATTAGTTGACCACTAAAACAAGAACCTTTTCAGTGCTGTGTCTCTGTATATACCCTTTGTGTAAATGTTTCAAAGAGCTCATTAAATGCAAGATGCCACTGCACATTCCAGAATTCATGTGAGAAAAGGCAAAGTGAAAATAGGAGAGTAGTTGTCGAGTATTTGAGTGTCCAGGCTAGTTTCGTACATTGGTGTGATCATGTGACTAAACAGCCAGGCAGGGGTGATTGAAAAAAAAGGCCAGACCCAAAAATAAAGTTCTAAAACAGTGTCCGTTTAGTGAAGTGCTCTTGTGCAATAAAAAATATTTACAAAAGAGCAAACCGAAACATACAACTAAGATAATCAAGTGCAATTTCTCTAGAAAATGTCATCCTACCATTTTAAAGATAGTGGGCTACTATAAACCCAGCTGTGAAACAACACACAGCCTATATTACTAACAAAACACAAAAACTAAGATAAAACTGTCCTGCTATACCATAAGTGCCAGGTTATATACCCTAAACTCCACATCCAGCTGCTCTTGGTGGACAGGTACAGTAAACCTCCACTCAAACCAGTGGTGAATCAGGGTCTGTAACCCATCAAAAAACAACAAGGACAACACTGCGTCCACAACAGATAAGACAAACACAAATAATCAATACACTAATGAAAACATTCAAATTAATCATAACAACAACAATTGTGTAAGAGTGGATACACTTAAATCTAAATTTTCTTTCCTGATTGCTCAGAACGACGACAAAGATTACACAGTTAAAGGAAATTATGAGCCACCACATCAAAGGTCATGTCATGTAAAGTAACAGCCCCTTCTCACAGGCCTCTAATTTAAGTCTGCAGGCACATGACCAGATTTCAGCGACTGACTGATGAGGTTATTACAGATGGACAAAGAGCAGGAAAACTAGCTTTCAGTAGGAGCATTGAAATCAGGTGCAAAGCACAAGTAGCAGATCTCATTTCTACCAACTCACAAGCAGCATCAGTAAAATAAGAAATTCTAACCTATGAAAAAAAAAGAGGAACACTAAGAGATCACACCAAGATCACACTTTTGTTTAGTATTCACAAAAACCAGTCTATGAAAGGTCACCTCAGAATGACTTACTGTATCAACTTGCATTATGTGAATACATCCTGCCTCACGCTCATTGGTTGCCAGGATAAGCTCCGGCTGCCCCACAACCTTGTACTGGATAAAGTGGCTAGAAAATGAATGGATGAATCATGTGGAAACAATATAATAAGGCTCTACTCATGTTTATAATATCCAGAACATATATTGAGCAACAGTGGGGTTTTAAATGAACAGAAAATGCCTAATACACGCAATGAGCATAACTGCCTGAACATTTAGTAGAATGCCAACAGTGGAGTGTGACCCCAGCAAACATATGGTCCAGTCTGAGAAATCTTGGATTAGCCAATGCATTGTATGACTAGTTTTACCCAATTCCTTTCTCTTAACATCCTGTTGCATTCCAAAGAGCATTTTTCATTTGGAGTCCCAAAAGGAATTTTATTACCTCAGAGCAGTCAGTCTAAGCCTACAGTAGCTACTCAACTGATGATAAAACAGTTAAGTGCTGAATCCCCCCTGATCCCTACTTTAACCTCTTTTTGAGTCTCTCTCTGCTGAAAGCCTATTACACTTTCTTTCTGCAAGAGCAGTATCAGGTATCTCTGTGTGGGCTGATATTACAAACCTACATGACTCATCTCTGTGTGGCAATCCAAAACAGAATCTGCAATCTCCTTATCACACCGCTTGCTAATAGGAAAAGCTATTATCCACTTATCGCTTAGAAGAAGTGTTGCTATTCACCACGTGTTCTACAATAAATGATGGCATCAGAAAACTCACCAGCACATTAAGAGTGATTTTAAATAAGAAAGCACCACAGATGATTAAAAAATAAAGGCAATGGTTCTTTAAGAAGACAGTGATTTTTTTTTCCATTTGAATAACTCGACAATATCATACAAGAACAGCCCCTTACCAAGTAACCTTCTCTTTATTATGTGTGAGAGGCTTGTAATTATCTTTCAGATCCAATAAAATGCTACACAAGGGCTGTGTTTAGGCATTACAGTATATCTCTTATTGTTGAAATAATTACTCATTATACCTAAAGCAATTAAATGTAATTTGTATTCTAATCTTTAGTGTTTGTAAAACCCTTTCTAGAAATGAAGTGAAATGCCCTTTAGCAGTAGTTCAATTTGCTGTCTCAATTTAATTATGTTCAAGTACTTAATTAATAGGATGTATGTTTTAGATACTGGAAACTCCATCCATTCATTTTTAATTGCTTTATCCCATTTGGGAGTGTGGAGGAGCTGAAGCCTATCCAGGCAAATAGAGAGTGCGAGACAGGGTACGTCCTCACCTGGACTACAGTCCATCACAGGGCACACACAGACACAGGCACCCTCACACCAATGTTCCCAGAAGCCAATTAACCTAAAAGTAGGTCTTTGGACTACTACTACTGGGAAGAAACCAGAGCTCCTGGTGCAGGGAATATACAAACTCCACACAGATAGCACCCCAGATCAGGAACTGGACCCAGGGCCCCTGTACTGTGAGGCAGCAATGAAGTGCCAATCCTACTGGTAAAATAATGTCTCGAAAATCTTATATGCTACAGTATGTAGACGGATGGATGGACAATTAGATAGTTTGAACATTGGATTTAAATCTTTTTTTTTTGTATTTTCTTGAACCTGCACTTGTTTTCTTTTTTCAAGTTCTATACACAAATGGATTGTATACAGCAGTATACCATTTCTATAATGTCAGTAATAGAGCAGTGGTGATAGCTCTTCCCAGAAACAGCTTGCTCTCAGGTTTTGCCTTCCCCTTCTGAGAGAGCACTGGATAAATAACACAGGGCATGTCCTACAGCAGTGCATTCCACACAACCACCCCTTTTTTTTTTTGCACTGCACATCATTTAGCAGACCTAAACTGTTAAACTGTTCATCTTCACACAATAAATCTGCTCCCTAGCTGACGACGTCCAGAAAGTATTAGGTGTATCAATTATGTTAGTAACGTCTGCAAAACCTGCTGTATGTATTTTCACAGCAATGGGATTGGGAAAACATTCTTGCCTTTTTGAAATAAAGGAATGGTGATCATGTTCAGAGTTACAAAATATACTAATGAAAAGACACAGGCGTGATCCTGTAGATCTTTCTTTTTTGTACATAATTTGGTCCACACATTATTGCAGCTCTCTAGGTGCAAAATCTTCTGTCAAAAAACATATTGTATGGGTCTTACTGCTACCTGACTGTATTTTTCTGTGATAGTAAATACACAACCCACAAAAAAAAAACATTTAGGACAATACTATCACAGAACTTGAGGGCAAAGGAAGACAACAAAACAAATTAGAATCTCTAAAGTAGCAAAAATGCATATAACCTAAGACAAAAAAAACATGAGCCAGCAACATTAAGCAAAATAAATAGTTCATATCACTGTTCCCTTTCTGTACTTCCTTACCATCCTTGATAACCTGATTGAAATACTGTATGGGTAAACCCTTTTTCCTCTTGCTTAGGGTCTTATATGAAATATTTTGGAACACAATTTTAGCCATCAACTTATTCTCTTAAGCAAATTCCAGTTAATGGGTTCAGTTTATTGGATGGGTTACAACTTGTTGTTGGTATTGGGCAAGTGCAATCCAAATTCTTGGAAAACAGCTGGTCTATAAGAGAAGCAGCTTTAAATGCATTAAATACAGTGTATATACTAAAGAGGTTTTTGATCTATTAAACCTTGTGTACAACATAAAAACGTATTGGTTTTATATTAATATAGTTCTGAAGGATCAAGGGCTCTAATATGGTATGCCTGCAAGATCACAGGAAGCAGTATTATTATTATCATCATTCTAACACTCTATCTTTTTGTTCAGTTTTGGGTGTGGTTTTAGAACCTTTGGTAAATATTTGACATGCAATTAGCCTGTATTCTGGCAGGCTTAGATAGCAACTCTCTGACATGTTCAATCACTGAAATCCTTTATTTAACTAAGTTTAAGAATGGTTGCAAAGAGTTTCTTTGTTATAGCAATGGCATATAGAGAGAGGCAAGGGAAATAAGTTCTCTAAAAAAAGAAGGGGTAGGCTTAGTTTTACTGAAACATCTGCAGGCATAGTTTTTTTCTTCATTTTTTTCCCCCAAAACGCACATTTTCAAATGTGGTCCACAAAATGTAGGCTTTTAAACCTCCACTACAAAGCCTGGAGACCACAAGCAAAAAACTGCCCAGCACTATTTTGTTAAAGTAAGCACTGCTATGAACCTACAGCTTGATATAAAACAGACATTAGCTTAGTTTCAAGAGCAGGAACAAAAGAAAGCTTAATTCAGAAGGGTGTCATTTTGAATCTGAAATAAAGGTTCTTAATTTGTTCTTCATATGATTCAGCCTCTACACATGGATGTGATCCATCAGTGTGGCAAACAATTCTGAGAGACCTTCTGACTGAGGCTGTAGTGAGAAGGTGTGAAATGAGATTGATGTTTGACGTCTCACTGTGTGAAAGCTAACACCACTGGCTGTTATCAAGTCACTGCCCTTGTGAAAAGAGCTGGGGAATGGAAAATGAATGGGATTTAACAGAGCCCAGACTCCAGGCTTCCACACAGACCACTGGCGCTCATAGACAAACATTAACAGACATCAAAAGGAAGTAAGCAAATCTGGGCAGGACCCGAGCCAACAATGAGTCGGTCATTCAAGCGTGTCACAGAGGGTGACACTGAACATAACATGACAATGGGGCACGGGCTGTGGCCATTTCACTTGCCAGCCGATACAATCCCAAAACAAAACTGGCATTACCAGTAAGGGCAATAGAAAAACTAAAACTGAAGTGTCATACAGTAGATGCTTAATGTCTGAGTTAAATTTAAATACATGCCATGCTCACTAGGGTTAATATTACCCAGGGGGGGAGACTGATACAGACTGATACAGAAAAAAACAAGATTCATTTATGTATATAATTCTTACTCAGATTGAAAACATGAATTAGTAATCAGTAATAAATCACTAATCAGAGGGTGATTCACGCAGAAAGCAAAGCACATGTTTAACCCCCCTAGTCATTACAGGACTTCCCTTGCAGGCAGATGTCAAATGAAGGTAAAGCAGTTTAACAAGACCAATAGTGTGAATGAGGACTTGAAAAGCACCGACCTTTAGCTGTTTCTGATACTCTGGAATGAATTAATACAGAAGCAAAACCATTCCAGTGTTAGATGCCTAAAACACACAACTTAAGGAAAAGAAGAAGAAAAAGAGGATATAAATGTTGCTATCCTAGCTTTAAATTCACTCTATTTCCCCCAAAAATTGCACAAATCCATCCAAGATGCAGTTTTTAAGATAAACATATTTAAAATCATTTTAAAAAAATTCAAACAATCCTTTTTCATTCCTGTTGAGGCTATTTCATATTTTATTATCATGCAATCCTTTTGGACTGTTAAGTGGGTCAAGAGAAAGATTTGAAAACAAGGCTTTTTCAGTGAGGAGTGTAAACTAAGATGATCTAGTCCAAAACATTGTGTGCAAAAAAAGCAGGTTTCTCAAAACAATCTCTTGCATAAGATGCTTCAATAGTAAAGTCCACGTCAGCAGTTAAAGGTCGTATTATAATGGTGCTACCTCACATCCACCCGGGTCACACAGTAAAATGGATCCAAACTTCAACAGTCTTTGAGACAAAGGCAGTTGTTTGTTGTTTGTTGTTTTTAACTGATCTTTACACTGTGTGATAGTGTCAGTAGAGTAAGAAGACTGCCTGAGCACCGGCAGAGCACGTGATGTCTTCCCCACGGTGTGCCGGTGTGTAGTTGTCTGCAGAGATTTCGGTTCTCTGATACAGGAGAGAAATCTTTCTCTAAGCGGAGAAATTAGTTTGTGTTGCCAGTGAGGGGAACACATTCGGTTCTATCGTGAACACTGTCTGCGGGCATGCGGGGATCTTAAATTGGCGTCAGGTGTGGAAGATGCACATTCCCGCGCACCGCGGAGTAGGAAGTGCAGTGGGAGGTGTGTTCCACTGTCACAAGTGCAAACAACTTAATTGGAATGTACACTAAATCTTACTAAACACATACCAGCTTACACTTAAAATATATCTATTATAATTTAATTGCCAAACAATCATATCTCATTCCTGTTGCGGAGGATACCGTGAGACTCTTTTTAAAACATATACAGAATCCAGGTTTTGAGTAGAGAGTTTTACAAGATCTCCAGGGTGAGACATTACTGTTGTATTGAGTTGGAGGAAAATCACAAGGGTGCCAAGGTTTATGGCAGAGAAATGAGAATAGGCCTTGTCGAACTATAATCGGTTCATGGATACAGTCCCATCACCACACAGATATTACAGAGATGTAGACCCTTATGGCCCTATAGTTACTGTACACCAGGGCCTTATTTTCTCTACTCAGCCTTGGAATGTCACGCTAAGACCATGCTACCATTTGTGTCAATGCATTTTGTGGTAATGCCACCACCCAAACCAATTTTGAAAATTTGTTTAACAATGATAAACATCAGTTTAGAAAGCTATTCAGTCAATTATTAGATCAATAAAGTAACCAAATGTTCAGCTGGAATGAAAACCATAAGTACCAGGATTGGGAAGTTTTAGCCACCAGCAGGGCTCCCTAAGTCCAGTCCTTGAGGGTAAGAATCCAGCAGGCTTTGCAGATCTTCTTCATCAGTGTCACCAGCATCAGCTCCTTGCATTAGTCCGTGTCTTAAGAGAGAAACGTGAGCCTTCTGACTGAGGTCTTGTGCCGTTCATCATGTAAAGAGACCTAGAAAACCTGGTGGACTGTTGCCATCAAGCACCAGGCTGTTTCTGATACTCTGGATGGTTGCACGTTCTGACTTACTCTCACATCAGAACCTGGAACGGCAGACCCAGGATGGCAGACCAAGGAAACCACAGCTACCACACTTAGATAGCTATGATTAATAACAACAACAACAACAACAACAACAATAATAATAATTTCTTACACTAACAGTATATAGAGCTTTTCTGGACAGTCCACTCAAAGCGCTTTACAGATAATGGGGACTCCCCTCTATCACCACTAACATACAGCACCCTTTAGCTGAGAGAATAATAATAATAATTGCTTCCACTTGTATAGTGCTTTTCTGGACACTCCACTCAAAGCACTTTAGAGTTAATTGGGACTCCCCTCCACCACCACCAATGTGCATCCTCACATGGATGATGCGATGGCAGCCATAGCGCACCAGAACGCTCACCACACACCAGCTATCAGTGGGGAGGAGAACAGGGTGATGAAGCTAGTGGTAAAGTCCAATGGGAAATTTGGCCAGGATGCCGGGGTAACGCTCCTACTGTATCCCAGGGTAACACCCTGGTATTTTTAATGACCACAGCAAGTCAGGACCTCTGTTTTACGTCTCATCTGAAGGACGGCGCCTTTTTACAATATAGTGTCCCCATGACTATACTGGGGCATTAGGACCTGCACAGACCGTAAGGTGAGCGCCCTGTACTGGCCCTTTTAATATCTCTTCCTGCTGCAACCTTGGTTTTTTCCAGGTCATCCAGGTAGTGACCAGACTCACACCTGGTTAGCTTCTGTGGGTTGTTAGCTTTGAGTCAACAGGGTGATATGGCTGCTGGCCGGGGAAATATGATGGCAGACCCAGGAGGGTAGGACATCAGCTCCTCATAATCCATTACAATGACTGTACCATAAACCCACGCCCAAAGGTTTATTTCTCCCAGTGGGAGTTTTTGTTTTCCTCTCCTCTGTACCTTTATTATATATCCTGCTACAGAAATCTGTAAAATGCTCTGTGGCTCTCTGTAAAGTGTTGTAAAGGGTGACATACCAACTTAAACTGCTTGATAGATTGAGTTTACATTTATGCAATGGCAATTGCAGAAGAAGCTCAAGTACTTAATAAAGTGATGTAGGTACAAAACCATCCATCCATTTTCAACTGCTCCTTCATCCTACACAGTGTAGCAGAAATCCGGATACCAAAACTGTCTGACAACAGGTTCCTGACAGGATACACCCTGAATGGATACCAATCCACGCACAGATACAGAGGATAATTCTTAGAGATGGCTACTAACTAGGACAGCATGTCATTTGCTTGTAGCAGTAAGTTGATAAGCCAGGGTAAACTCTACTCTCTGGGGTATCTAAATCTACTTTGAACAAACTGCAGTATGTCCAAAATTCAGCAGCCAGAACCAGGTCTAGTGCAAGTGATCACATTACTCCTATCCTGGAGTCCTTGCACTGGCTTTCTATCAAATTCCATGTGGACTTTAAAATCCTCATGCTCACCTATAAGGCTCTGGATGGCTTGGCACCTCAGTACCTCTGAACTATTATCACCCTACTCCCCACCTCGCAACCTTCGCTCTTCTAATTCTGGTCTCCTAGCTGTCCCCCAAGCCCGTCTATATTGTATGGGTGACAGGGCCTTCTCCTGTTATGCCCCCAAGCTCTGGAACTCTCTGCCCAAGGATATCAGAGATTCAACTTCTCTAAACTCCAGACTCAAAACCTTCTTCTTTAGAAGAGCCTTTACTTAACTTGTTCCCTTCTTTACCCATCTTCTCCTACTTTACTTAGAACCATCATTTACGGTCTCCTATTTGTACTGTAATTGTGTTTTATCTTGTGTATTCTTTTTATTTATTGTTGTTGTCATTCTGTAAAGAGCTTTGAGAAGCCCCCTTTAAAGGTGCTACATAAAAAAAGTTTATTATTATTATTATTATTATTATTAAACCCATTAGGTTAGGGGGAGAACATGCAAATCCAAATCCAGGACCAGAGAGAAACGTTTGATTTAATTCAACTAGTTTCTCTAATGGAACTGTACAGAAAAGGGACAAAAGGAACCTCATGCTATTTTAGGCTATTTTTTCCCCAAAAGGTTAAAAGCTCCACTTCACCAGTCCATCATAGGACACACACAATCACAAACAATGAAAACTTCACATGCAAGGGCCAATTTTCCCAAAAGCCAGGTAACCTACCAGTATGTCTTTGGACTGTGGGAGGTAACCAGAGCACCCGGATTAAATCCATGCAAACACAGGATGAAGAAATAAACTCCACACAGATGGCACCCCAGGTCTGGAAATAAATCCAGGGCCCCAGCCCTGCAAGGCACTGCACCACCAAGCCACCCTGGCTAAAAATTCATGCAATCAAATACGTTGTATCATTTATTAGAAGGTTTTTCTGGTCTGTTTGGATGTGAAACTGTTCTGTTTCTTTTAAGTCGTTATCATTGCTTTAGCTTATAAACTGGCAGCTAAAAACAACATTTTAGTTAAAATAAATCATTAAGAGACAAGACCTCTCAGATAAAATCAAATGTTTCTTACCCAGTTCAGCAGGGGTGCAGGTTAACACTTCCACCTTCACCCGGTTAGGAATGTTTTTATATACATTCAAATCCCTATCACAGTGCTATCTTCATATCAGTACCTTGTGAGACTAAACTCAGTAAATGATGATTTCAAAGCACTTTTATTCAAATAATAATGATGTGATGCAGTATTTAGTCCTCAACTAACCACTGTTACTTTTTGTAAAAAAAAAAGAATTTTTATTTTATCTCATATTTAAATCAGCATTCATTCATTTCTGCAATTTCCCTCATGGGATCAATAAAGTCTATCTATCTTAACCTTAAAATGTTTATACGTAATATTACAAGATTATTTCTGATATGTTTATCCGAAGCACATTTATCCAGTTGGATATTTTAGTGGATCAATTTGGGTGAAGTGCTTGGCTCAAGGTTACAGCATTTCCCCTGAGATTTCAATCCACAACTGTCCAAGTTACAAGGCCAGAATCCTGAACACTTCTCTTCACTATGAGGCTGGCAATACGATAATGTGCTATGATTTCATTCTGGCTGAAAAAAAAAACCAATAAGGCAAGTAATTACACCATTGATCATTTTTAACTTTTGCATTTCTTGCCCTTCACAATTTGGTCAAACACAAACCCTGCAATGTGATGGACAGAACCTCTTTCTGGTATACATACAGTTGTGAGGCTGCAATTCACAGAAATTAAGTCATTCTTACTTACGTCTTTCAGCATTTTTAGGCTGATGCCTGTCTGGCGGCTGGTGTGAAATCACTCCAAGGAGCTGTTACAATCCCACACAAATAAGGCAGGGAAATCATTTCTCACTTTGAGAGGAAAAAATAGAAAGCTGGCAGACTGAGACACGCCATGGAGAAAATATACCGTTTGTGCAAAAAGGGTGTATGCAGTATAGTCATATCTTTACCAGTGATAGACGGCAACTGACAAGTGGTGCCTTGCACTTAACAACACATTTATTGTTTTGAGGTAAATAAATAAAACAATGCAAATCTCAAAACAAAATTAACACAGAGTAATTACTTAATTTTTGCATGCTAAAATCGCGCATGAGTTTCAACACATCTTCTTTGTGAAAGTGCATACTTGATTATGTACAAAATCACCACTCATGTTTTGGTGTCTAGTGACTTAAGCTGAATTTTACTCAAAGAATCATGAGGTGTTATTTTAGAACCCATTGATGCTACACTCTCTCCAACAACAGTTGCTTAAGACAAGGGTATTACCCAGAGACAGAGATTACCTAGAGACTAATGCTGTGACCATCTATAAGAAATATGACAAGACCGAAACAAGTAGTTATAACTTAAATCTGCATGTACATTCATATAAACAATTTTTATAATTCAGTTAATGCAAGTTATAATTTTTCCTATGGATACCCTTAGTTCTGCTATAACATTAGGGTTCTATGTGCAACATTGATTCTAGTCTCAGGGCAATAAACACAAAAGCAAAACACTTTCAGTGATATAAAGTTTCACCTATTACATTCATTCACAGTAAGTAACAGCAATAATATCTGAACACTAGCCCTCTGGTTCACTAAATGACAGTGCTGAATATCCAACACTTATCCAGAGTCCCCTGAAGTTGACTGGTCTCAGGGTCTGTATCTGTTAAACAAGCTCTCGTCAAATGGGCATCTATTTGTCCTGTTTGTTTCAGGGACTTCACCAGTGGTGATAGAGGTCTCCACAGATATTGAACAAACATCTACTGTACCTGTAGGTCCATCTGTTTAGGGTTTACTCAAATAGGGCTACATGCTGGCATGTACAATGTCTTTTCTGGGATTTGTTTTACTGCACAACTGACTTTCTGTAAGCACAGCAGCTGCTGAAACAAATACTGTAGTGATATTTGTCCCAGTGGTCAGTCATACATCAGGTCCTGACCATCTTGCCAAGTGTACCACCTTGCACTCTGGGGAATCTTGTTGGAAGCTGAAACACCAGCGTTTTAGGGAGAATATCACACAGCTTATGGAGCCTTTCAGATCGGCGGTTATCATAGGCCTGTCCTAATCAATGAATTGTTCTGGGATACTGGTGATTTTTAGTTGGGTTTATGAGGTGCGTTCTTGTTGGGTCTCGTCAATTCTCCTGTTCCACAGGACAAAGTGAAGTTTGTGTACCAGGTTGCTGGAACCCACGAGGAAAGATTGTCCGGCTTCTCTTTGGGTGTTAGTGCCAGTGGCTGTCCACATTCCTTTGTAGTCTACTAGTATAAAGGTGGTCTGTGGAGATAAAGAATTCCTTCTTCCCCTTAACAGCATAATCTGGTTAACAGTTATTTGCTAAATGATCAAAAGAGGATTTTCCTACAGACACAAGCCCATCATCTTCCCATTATGCACATCACTCAGTTAGCATCTTCCCATGTGTCAAGCATGGTAGTAGCACCAGCATTTTATGGGGCAATCATTACATTCTCCTTTGTATAATGTCCTAGCAGGTATTACGGACTTGTTTGTTTTTCCACCTCCTTTACAAGTAACAGTGTTCAACTTGATCATTGCAGTACATTATTTCTAAATCGACAAATGTGATATTATTGGTAAACAGTGCATACTTTTGCAAGACATATGTATATGTATGTATTTATGCAGGAGCAGGAGGATGTTTAAAGTGCTTGATGAGTTTGATTGTTTTCATGGTCTTGAGCAAACACCTCACAAAAAGACCTTGCACTTCTGAACAAGTGCAAGGTCTTGGAAGGAGACCTCCTTGGAAGGAGGTGTTGTCCTGGAAGGACAACACCTGTTTCTTGTCAAATAACCAGCTGAGCACAGAAGGAAACTGGGAGAAATTTTCAATTTCCTCTTGCTGGAGGATGCTGGAGGATGAAGAATGAGCCACAGCCTCCTCTGTTCTTTTTCTCTGTGTTCCAATATGTCATTTTTTGCTTTATTGCAGGTAAAGGAAGGGGCTGAAGGTTTCTTCTGCTGTATAATGAACCTGCCCCAAAGACAGCTCTCACCCTGCCCTGTAAGACACAATAAGCAATCCACAATTTTTCAATTTCCAATAGTTGACCGAACATGAAAGGTAATATAATGATGACATCTACACCAAAAGAGGGCAAATTAAGTAAATGTTGAACTGAGAAATTAATTGCCCATTTAACACAGTATTACACATTTATTTCCTCTAATCTCTTACACAGAGCTCTCTGTTGTGCATGAGCAGTGTGTTCTGCAGAATCAGGCCAGTTTGAGCTCTCTTGCTAATCAGTAGCTCATTTCAGAAAACGAAACGTCTGTGCAAAGTGCATGGGCTGCAAAACCATTGCTATTATATAACAGTGTTATTTAATAGTGTACATAAAAGGCAAAACAGGGAACCAGCTGTTTTTAAAAAACAATGCATTACGTAAGGCAGTTGAGATTTACCCCATATTTAAGTTTTTCTACTAGGTTTACAATTTTAAGGTTCAGGTGATTTAGTTTCTGTATACTGTATATATATACTGTACTGTACGTCAGATTCTGGGAATTTGAAAATATTACAGGGATACCTGAATAAGGAAAACTGTAAATAAGTGATAATTCATTAAGCTCTTAATAACCTAACGTCAGTGTATTTTTCTAAAAAAAATGTTTAAAAAAATTGGAGAGGTGTTACTTTAATCATTTAAATAATTTGAATTTGTTAAATCTCATTTGAATCTTGTAAAACTGTTGGGAAGAAGCATTTCCCCTTTTCTTTTTCTGTATACAGTTGCAGAAAATCTATTTCTTACTGCCTAAGGCCCACAGGACGTAGTCTTAGAGAAAGACACAAAACCAAAAAAATATTTACCACTAAAGTGATATTTACTGCTCTTTAATAAGAACTTAAGAGAAGTTACAACTAAAAGGTGGCTATTCAGTTTTTTTTTAGCTCTCTTGGATTTAAGTAGCTAATTTATCCAATCCCTTTCTGTAGACGTCAGGGTATTGGCTTCAATATAATGGCTGGACAGCTCATTCCTGACTCCCATAGGCCTTGTGTGTTTCCAGATTTGTCTTCTTTTCAATAATTGCAGTAATCATTCAATGTGTTCTCATTGTTGTCACATTTTGAAAAAGAAATTCATTAAATGGCCTACACAGTGCCCTCCAAATGTATTCAAAGCCCTGATGAATTTGAATAAAACTAAAATAACAGTAAGTCTTACAGGTTCAATTGATTTGGATTGGATAGATCAAATTATTTGGAGCAATGTCAGTTTTTGTGACCAAGCTTGAGTGTCTTGGCAGAAACAAACAGGTGTTTCGCCAACATGCCCTGGTACATGGAAGAGTTTTATGATTTCTCTGATCTTAACAAGGTTTTCATCAAACACAACACTTATGAAGAAGTCATTTTTTTCATTGAATCGGCCCCTAAGGCAATCTTTCAATTGTTATTGAAATGATGTTTGGAATTAAGTTGCTTCTTTGTATGTTTCACTTTCAGAAGAGGCTGGTTCCTTGCAATTCACATTTATTCACAACTCGAATGGCAGTTTTTGAATTTACAGTTGCCTCCAAAACCATTTGCTTGGGCTGTTACTGCCAGGGTGGAAAATATACCAGCAGCCTTACATGTCTTAAAATAAACATTAGTTCATTAGAAAGTGAAAGACGAAGTTTTTCGAGGATCTTCTTTAAATCTTCTCTAAATTTGACCCTTGTATTTTCTGGGATTTAATAACTAATTACAACAAATCTAACTTTGTGCTATGCAATACACTAATGCCTTGTTATACAAGCTTAATTTATTCCTCAAAAACTGATCATACTGTGATGAGTTGTATAATCTCTGATTGGTTCTAGAACTCAAAAATATTCCCTCAGCTACCTAAACTTCACCTAGAACGGTACCTAGGTATGAACATTAATAACATTCCTGGATTATTATTCCAGTAACATGCTTAAAGGCGTGGGCCAGTGCATAAACAGTGGATAGGAAATCAACAACAATCATGCTCAGAGATGCTGGCATGCTGGGACACCGGGACTTTTCACACAGACTCAGAGGAATACTACTGACAACACCCGAGAAGATGTGAGAAATGAAGAATCTTGGCAATGCTGTATGAATGCCCATCATGTAACAGTGAAACCTTGCTCTTTAAATGAAAAAACGGGTAGAAATTCCTACATCTCGTATAAACTAAAACTTATATAGTTGCTCATACAACAAGGGATTACTGTACTACTATGAGTACACCACAACACTTTTATGACACGTCCCACTTTCTATAAACCAGTGCACCATCTGTGTGCTGGGGCATCAAAAAGTGCAAGGCCAAAAGCCAAAAGTGCAATTTTGCATGTAATATCTAATAACCATTTGTATGTGTACTCTGGACTCAATTACCTGTGACAGCAATGCTGTTGCACAAATCAAAGGTAATTCAGGACAGACTTACTGTATGTAGTAATTTGTCCATCTTATCACCAGTTTACCCATGCTCACTCCGATTTATCTGGTACTGTTCATGTTTCACAGAGGTTTTAGGATTACTTCTATGCCAGTTTAAGACTAATTTGGGCCAATCAAAAGTCTTATTAATTGAATATATCCAAATATCCAATAGCTCTGTTGGTAGAGCATGAGACTCATAATCTCAGGGTAGTGGGTTTGTGTCCCCAGTCGGGCACCAGGTCCTCCATGTTGGAGGTTGGGCACAAGGCTAACAGCCCTGTCCCACAAAAAAAACTAATGTTACGGAAACAGCAACAGGATGTTGCTGCTCCTACATGCCGGAAGGCATAACGGGCAAACATCCATCCATTCATCACATTTAGTGAGCGAATCTAAAATACTCGATCTTTCCCATCACTGATTCTGCAAACAAGGGATCATCTCTCCTACTGTATCTTGCACATCTGATTGCTTGTAGCGATGGATTACAGATTCTTGTCAAGCCATTTATTGCTAGGATCCCAGGTAACCTGCTACAGCCATGTGGTTGGAATGTAAAGAAGCACAGTTAGCAAGAAGGTAATGGTTGAAGTCTGAGTAATGTCAGAGCCAACTGTTGCACAGTTGACCACTGGGTTGGGCTGACAATCATTTGGACCCGATTTTCTGAAAAAATGCAAGCCTTATTATTTTCTCAACATCTGCAGGCATCCAGTGATGTCAGTGAGAGACATTCCACTCCTCCAATCAGTGCCTTCTCTAGGTAATATGAAGCTCACAGCATGTCCGAATACGAATATCCCTGCAGCTGGACATTTAGAAGGAGTATGTCTGTACGTCTCATTCTTTCACAAGTGAGTAGGCGAGTTATTCCCAGAGCTGGCCTTTAAAATAACTGGTAATTCCAAATTGAATGTACAGTACGCACAATTAGAAACAGTCAGTGACTCTGCTTCCTATTTGCAGAACACAATACACTTCCTCATGTTTTCTACATTGTTATTTTTTCACTGTTGAATGAAGTAATCCATAAATGTTCCACTGGGCTGATTTTATCTTTATTTTGCTGTATGTTCTTTTGTAATCTCTGTGTTCACAACTAAGGATATTAATTTCACTTAAACTGTGCGCACAACATTCCTCTCATAGCACAAATTAATGTGATTGCTGATCTTTGAGCTCTTTTTACATCTTATAAACAAAGGCCTACTTATGCATAACATAATTGCGTCAGATGTTTCTTCAATTCTGAGCAATGAATCAATGCTTCACATTAAATGAGAACCAAACTATCAAGGGCTGGAGGACTAGAGAGCAAATAATTGGTTCAGACACTTCAGATCTCTCACATTTTTAATTAAAGAAATTTAAAAATACAAGAACGTATAACAGTGCGAAAAGTGTGTCACGTGTGTGACAGCAAGCTGTTTGAGCTGTGGAAAGGCATCGGCTTCACAATAACCTATTTTTAAATGAATACAAAAAGACATCATTAAATAATTAGAGGTAAAGCAAAGCTATCTTGGTTGTAACAAAAAAATGTATAAAAGTGCCTTTAAAAGTAATCGTCATTTGAATCTTTAATTTACAAAGAAACAAGAATCCTACATACTAAATCCCAAGTATATGAGCTGCAACTTTCTTTTAGAAAAAAAAACAAATCCTTGAAGTTTTGAGCTGAAGAACCTGTTATGCTCCTTTCATGGAATTCTGCATATGAAGCTAAAGAATAAACTCAAATAACCCCTCTTACTGACGAAAATCAGTAAAAAAATCATGTGTCCTAAACCTAATGCCTGCAGCTCATTCTTTAAAGCTCTAATTTCTTTTAACAAGGCTGGAAAAGTGGGTGAATTGCCTGATTCACTAGTTAGTCATATACACTGGGTTTTTTTTCTGTGAGTCATATAAATTTTGTTTAACTTACACTACAATGTATGTCCATGAAAATATCATGCTTTATATAAAGACTGGACAAAAAACAGAAACAAAAAGGCTTCTATAAACCTATAAAATTATATTTACTGTATCATTCTATATACTTTTTGTTTATTAAAACCCTTTTATTCCATAACTGTAGCCAAAAATAACTGTTTGGTTCTTTCCTTGTAGTATTATTCTTTCTTTAGAATCAACTGGTAATTCACACTCTCATTTTCAGTTTGGCAGTTCTGCAGTAACAAAACTGGTCAGACAGCTCTTGGAATGACTCAGTTCACTGTCAGCTCCATTCTACCAACTGCCAAAATTAAGAGCATAAATGTGAGAAAGTTTCACATGAATTCTTTTAAGATACATCCACTTTTCCAGGATTATGATTTTTTTCTGTTCTCTCCATTTAACTGATGTCCTATCACACAACCCACTTTTAATGGGAATACAACTGTAATAGGAGTTTAACAACAAACTTAATGTACCAAAGCAATCTGACAATCCAGAGAGAGAGACAATTAAATAGTTAAATTAAAGTAGAAGAAGTTACTGCATTAACAGAAGATTGTGATTCAACTACAATCACAGAAACATTGCTGATATGGAGTATGAATAAGTTGATACAAACCATTTTGAAGACACAGGAACAATATAACATATGGAGGTGTAGCACTACACATCAACATGGGCATTCTAAGATCTCCAGATCTGTATAAACAAACATTCAGGGGGATAGTGTAAGGGGTATGCTATAAAACAACCAATTATTAATAATAATGCAGTCTAATTATAAATAAATCACCAAAGTATTTATGATGGAAGAAGCACATACCATTGACTATTTTAATTTCGGTGGGAAAAATTATTAGGGACGTCATCAAGTGAAACTGACATCAAAGTCTAGGACATTGTTGTCATAGACTTAGCTAACTACTGTTTACCTAGAATGACTGCAATACCTATATTTGTCTAGTCTTTTCGAACTAGAGTTACTGTAAATAGAAGTGAACGAGCAATTATTGACATATGATCATGACATTGTATATTATGCTTTGTTTAAAATAAGTTTTGAAACTGAACAGGCAGAGTCCAAAACAATTTAAAGAATGGGGACTATAAAGGAAGTTTAAGAGAAGTGGAGTAAGGCATTTGCTATCAGCAGTGAAAGAACAGAAATTGAAGAAAAGGCTGGATGTGATTCTGAGATCATTTGCTAACTACCAAACAGGCTATATGGTCTAGATGGCCTCCTCATTTTTGTAACCTTTCTTATTTTCTCACAAACATGTTAGGAAAGTGTACTAATGTTTTGTCAACAAATCATTTACTGTTATATTTGTTCAGTCCAGGAATTACTCATGTTATGGCTGTTACCAAGTATAATGTAAGACAATGTTCACAATTGGTAAGGTATTGGAAATGATGCTCTGCAAAACAGGGCACAGCAAGGTAACACTCAGGTCAATTGTTAGAAAAGGCCAACATTTCATTGTCTTAGGAAAGGTTTCTACTTGCTTCAAGAGACTTAATTTCAATTTACTATTTTGATAAACAAACATACAATAATTCCTAAATAAATACAGTACATACAGTATAAACTGTACATAATTCTACTAGAGCAAGACTGTTTATTAGTCCTCCTCTAAAGGGATCTAAATGGTTGTGATGAGAGTTGACATTTATTTGAAGTAAAGTACCCACACTCCTCCTTGACAAAATCATAGCACTTATGATCACAGGCTTTAAGAAAGTAACCTTTTTTTAATCCATGAAGGTTAAACTACGACTTGGTTAAGTGTTATCATTATCACTGAAGGTTTTGTTTTATTATAGCAACATTAGGCTGTCATATTACAAAACCTCAATTGAAAATGGGCTTTTCTGATTACTTTATCATATTTACTTAGTAGCTAAGCAATGACTTTTTTCATCAGTCTCAAAACCACTGTACTTAGTAATCAAATGTTTTTTTTTTAATTGTGATAGCCCCGGATTTTTTTTGCACTTAACAGGTTAAATTACTGTTTAATCAACACCATAATAATTTACATTCTGTTGGGCTTTGCTTTCCTGCTGTGTATTTTCTTATCACCACTTTTAAATGCTAAGTAATATAGTATATAATTCTGAGAAATGTACAAAGTGATTCATTTATTTTGTATAACATCTGAATCAGAAGGACCAGCAAATGCTTCATTACCAGAAGCTCATTTGAAACAAACATATTTATCTAAAAAAACAGAAACAAGTTTCAGATCTGTCACAGTAAACGTTTACAGTAAATACCAGAGACCAGTTATTGGAACCAATTGCATTGGTTGTATTTTTTTCGCCTCTCAGTATATTTTCATTCTTTCCTGAAGATAAAACAGTAATACAAACATTGACCTGCTGTTCCAGACAAGGAAGTAGCTTCTGTTTTCTTGCTTGGCTACCACCATCCAAGTCCTGAAAAACAACAAAGAAAGTGTCAGACGTGCCCCAAAGAGAAATTAATTTCACCTCAGTCTGTGAGCTAAACCAAAGCAAACTCTGTCTTTTCTGTTTAAACCCATTATGAGCCCAATAGCAACAATTACACCAGAAAGTAAAAAGTCATTATGCTTTTCATTATGTCAAATGCATTTCTGCCACGCAGTGTGTGAAGTGTGTTAATAGCTAATGTTTCATGAGTGCCCAAGCAAAACGGTATGATTAGACTGTGAAATGTAGCCTTGAAATACAAAAATAAAAATATTATATCATAGCAATCACTCCTGGGATTCCAAGCTGCTTTACATCATACATTTATGAAATACCACAGAAGCCGAGTATCCTTGAAAGCATGTCAAAAGCAGATTATAACATTCCGAGGTGGTATTCGTAATCTCCCAGTAGACTCATCGGTTTTTTCCCTGTATAATTCAATCAGGTATGCTTTGGGATTGTGTGGAATCAAATCTTGATAGATTTTGAATAAAGGTATCCATCCATCCATTCTCTTATCGCTTCTTCCTATTCAGGGACATTGAGGAGCCAAAAGCCTGTCTGGGGCACAAGGTAGGATACACCCTGGAAAGAGCATCACTCACACTCACACCAGGGCCAGTTTTCCCAGAAGCCAGTTAAGCTACCAGTATGTTTTTGGACTGTGGGAGGAAACTCAAGCAAACAAGGGGAGCACACACATACTCCAAGCAGACAGCACTCCAAGGTACAGAATTGAATACAGGGCCCCAGCACTGCGAGGCAGTTATGCTAACCACTGCTTGAAAAAAAGGTACTGAGTGCACAAAATATTTGATCCCAAAAGGAATTAAAAATAGATATCTGGAAAAATGAAAAGCTGTTCTTCCCAATGGTGTACATCTCAGATGTCACCACATTCCTGATACAGTGCTATTTTACCTAATTTGTAAGAATTGCCAAATGTCTCAGTCAAAAGTAATCAATCTGAACTTCACTTGAAAACCATTTCTAATAAATGGCATATTAGTTCTGCAAAATATTTTCTTTTGCATTCAGACAATCATTGCTAGACCACTATAAGCTTGTCTTAACACTGAAGAAAGATGAGATCTAGTAGGGTACAATAGAGAATGTTTTGAGTTATTGCTCTGTCCACACACCTACTGTACAATACTCCCTTGTGTTCTGCAGCTTCCACTTAAATTACGGGGGTCTGTAAAAAGTGTTACAGAGGTATGAATAACAGAAAATGTAGTCAATAAAATCAAAAATAAAACCATTGATATTATTGCATAAAGAATTATATATTGCCATAAAAGAATTATGTATTGCCACACTTATAAACCTACTGTAGTTCTATTATTTTATATGTTAGATATAATATAATATATTATTTTATTTTTGGGGGAATAACTAATGAGTTCTATTTCATACAATCAGCTCCGAACACTACTGCATCCTCCGTCCCCAGGGGGAGAATGAGGACCTGTGGGAGCTCTCCTCCAACATGCCCACCACACAAGAGCCCAAACTGAAGCAACAGGGCATCCCTCATTGCAACAATCCCTGCAACGTTGCAGGCACCACACGAGTTCCCTGAGCCCCTTACATGGACAGTTATATGCAAATCCATTCTAGTCAATTCAAGCAATATAATAATAACTCCTTACACTTACTGTACATGGCGCTTTTCTGGACACTCCACTCAAAGCGTTTTACAGGTAATGAGGACTCCCCTCCATCACCACCAATGCACAGCCCCACCTGGATGATGCGACAGCAGCCAAAGTGCACCAGTACGCTCACCACACAAATTTCCCCCTGGCCTTTACCAATCACGGCCTCCTAATAATCCCCAACTATGAAGTGGCTTCTCTTTCTCAGCTATCATCGGAGAGCCCCCATCTTATTCTTTTAAAACATGCCTGAAGATGGAAATTTGTAAAAACAAATACAAATATATTAAAAAAGGAATGACTGAGATATGGATAAATCATACTGTAGATCCTGAAAACAAAGATTACACTTGAAAATATTTAAAAATGAGACTTAATAAAAGAACAAGAGATGTCTGTGCATCAGAGGACACTGTATTTCTTATTCCAGCTGTATAGAATAAAGCTGATCAGAGTAAGAGACAACGAGTTCCTGACTGCTGGACTTTAAGTGTTAGATTTAAATGCATTTAGTGCTGAAACAAGCAATTAGAAAGTTTACAAACATCAAGAGGCCAAGTAGCCAGTCATGCTTTAGTCTGGCATGAAAAAAGTATCATTAAGATGTAACTGACAAGATTTTATTTTCTTCTTTTTTTGTTTTGTTAATGTCAGTAAGCTCACATTATTTTGTGGGATCACTAATATTAAAATCGAAGGCTACGCTGGTGTCTAATCAAGAATAAAATTAAATACTGTACCCTGTAAATAGCTAGCTGAATTCTTGTTCCACTCATGTGACTGCAAACCTTAAAAATAAAAATGAACTGTGCTAAACATTCATGACCCATAAGATGAACTCAGTGGCAGATTAAATATTTATATAGTTCTAATGTACTCTTCCTTAACACATATAACATATTCAGTATACTGTTGTAGTGATGTCAGGCATCCAAACAAAATACAGTAAATAAATTATGTACATTTAATTAATTTTTAAAAATCAGTTAAATGTTTTAAGACCCTGACCAGAAAAACAGGGCTGAAATGGATGTTGTTAACAATGTAATCAAAGTGCACACAACTTCTGTGCTACAAAGTGTACTGGCATTTAATACTTGCTATTTCCAATTAATACTGGCACATTTCATCAGTAAACTATTGTACATGAATGTGAGGAAATTAAACTGAATTCCCTAACCTATATACCTTCTGTTAGTCACTCTCAACCCCCACCTCCCCCACATATGAATTGCTACTACTGAAGACTATTTCTGTAAATGATATCTCTCTGACTAAATATATTGAAGATGAAAAACTCCAGATTACACATACAGTACCTGTAGGGTTTTCCTACCCCAAAACTAAAAAAACAACAACAACAATTCTACAAACTCCCCGATAGTTTTTCTTTAAAAAATTACTGACAAGAAATGTGAACAGGCTCCGAGACAGTTTGTGTGGAATTAACGCAACCTAAGGAAAGCTGCAAGAAAATATATTGGGTGTATTACACTCCAAAACAACCCTGCATTTAACCTTGAAGGACTTACCCAGCTCTTTTTAGACCTTATCCATACATGCAGCCATTCACAAAAATACTGGCAGCCATAATATAAAACAATTATCTGTTAAGTAAATATTATTATTTTTACTTCTCTGCATGTAATTGACCCCTGTTCTATTGCAGCTTGCTCACAGAAGCAGCTGCCCCCTCGAACCCCACTCTTGTTTATTAAACTAAACGTATTTGTCAATAACATGTTTTGGGTCTAGTGGAACTGAAACAGTTGTTTTATTACCCTGCACCCAGGTAAATTCCATGTTACATCAAAGACAAGTGAACATCATAATAAATGTTTACATTTTGCAATGAAGCACATGCAGTGACTGTCTTCTTCCATTGAGTATAACGAACTATGATTTGAAATAATATCATTTCTACCTGAACCACAGTTAAACATACTGCAATGAACCCAAACTGAATACTTTTCACACTCACTGCCAGCCAGAATTAATTCCTGTTTGTCTCCATATCACGAATAAATATTTACAGTGTCCTTACAGATTTTAAAAGGGAGGCTAAGCGATTGCTTACACGGAAGACCTAAATACTGTTCATTCTATACATTGAAGTGTCAAAGGCACATACTGTATAAACATTGATCTCATTCCAAAGTTCAGCCAGTTAGGGTGAGCAGAAGGCTCCTGTATTCCCTGGAACACTTTGAGACCACACAGAAGTTTAAAACTGGCCTTAACCTGAAAGATTTGTTTGTAAATTTAGCAGTATGCCTTTGCTGAGATGAGATGATTAATGTCTGTGACCAATAAATACTCACAGCAATACTGGTCAGCTGTTCAGTATAAATCCATGACTGAGATAACACTTTTGAACAAAGTAGTAACATTATTCAGCTGTTCACACTGTCCTTGATAGGAACAGTGAAAACTCGATAGTTTTACACATTTACTGTGCACAGTCATTAATCACTTATTTCATCTCAGTAAAGGCGTAATGTGGAATTTACAATTGAGCAGTTTTCAGTTTGAGGGTAGTTTTAAAATCCTATCCAATATCAGAGTGTTCCAGTGAACTCAAAGTCATATGGTCACGTAAAATAAACAGAGAGGCATTAAAAACACAACTAATGGAAGTTCATAACTGATGTTCGGGTGAATGATGCGAACTCATCCCAGCTGCTCTAAATCATCATCATTCCCGACATCATTTCTCAAAGCCACATACAGTATATATCAAATACAACCCCTGTTCTGTTCACATTTTATCTAATGCATCTCTCTTGCACCTTCATAGTTATCCCGTAGACTCCCAGCAGTTAACTCTGGTTAACTCTGCATGCAGATCCCAGCCTCTTCATCCTTTGGCTGTAGGACAGACCCTCAGTTAACTGGGTTGATTCTCACTGTACCTAAACGCTCACATGTACACAAACACTTATCTGATTTACCCTTCCTGTTAGAAGTTGGCAGTGATATCTGAATTTTAGCTATTTCATTAGAAACAAAGACTGAATAGGTGCAAAGAATGATGTCCTGAACTTAATGTTGTCACGCCCAGGCCCAGGCTGTTGCCCCGGGCAACCAGCAATGACCACAACGCGGTTGGGATGCATTTCTCAAAGACCACCTGTCTGTCCATCAGACGGTCAATTCAGTAATCAATCATAAAGCAATTAAGCAGGCTATTATTTCCCCCAGTTATTCAGTGCCCAGACATTGTGCTGGAGCCAACAGGTGCTAACTTTGCTGTCACTTAAATACTTGTCCTAAATACCTATTTTTTCTAACTCTCCAAGCGTTGAATCAGCAAAGTCTACTGCTCTTGCTGCACTTTTCTTGTGTCTTGTGACTTTCTCTCCCTCTGTTTTCTTTTCTGGACTCGCTGTCATTCCCCAGTCTTGTCCACTGCTGCTACAGTACCTGACAGTCATTTACACCGGGGAGATGTGGGGAGTCTCCTCCTATCTGATAGCTCTTTTCCCAGCCAGCCTCTCCACTGCACCCTTCTCTCTTCCCCTGCTCGTTCACTCATCTCCTCTCCCTCTTTCAAACAACCTGCGTCATTTTTATCTTCTCATTCATCATGAGTTAAACCTCGCTCCCACCCAGCCTTTTCCGAAGACTCCCAAGGCTTCTCTGAAAACCTACGCTTGGAGCTCGGCTTATCATTCGTCACGGTCCTGAAATTTAACAGCATAACAAATGAAGCCTAACCAGTGTTTCCCAATGCATTGCGGAGTGTTTTCACAGGACCGTGCTGCTGGAGGAGCAGTGAGGTATTTGCTAAAGCTTTATCAGTACAATAGAAAAAGTTAGCAAAGAAAAGATTTATCATGGCATGCTAAGGGACAACCCTCTGCACAACAGTGACAAGACTATTATGTTGCAAAACCAATTTTATAACAAAGGCTGTTTCCTCTGGCCTCCAGCCAATGTCCCCTCTAATTTTAATGGCCTGTGTGCACAAAAATTTGTGCAAATTTTTCCCCAGTGACAAAAACTTGTGTGTACTAAATTGAGTGTATGTAAAATTGTAAACCTGAAATTATTTTTTGGTAATACAGTCATTCTCATAGAAGCTTAGAGATCCAAAAGACCGGGACAGTGATTCAATGAGCCCAGTCATAGAGACTGGGTGTCGAGCAAGCGTGAGCAGTGAGCATAGATACCGATTATCGAGTAGCAATAATAATGCACACAGCCAAGTTGGGCCTCTCGCAGCCAGTCTCGTGTGGTCATTTTTCAGTTGATGACCATGTTTGTTTTATTATTATCATATTTTTTCATTTTAATTTTTTGTGTGCAGTTCAATTTCCTATAGTATGTGCACATTTCATAACCTGTGTGCACGCACGCACGCGCACAGCTTGAAGGGAACATTGCCTCCAGCCCTTTTGGACTTGTGAAGACCTCAATTACTTAACTCCCAAAACCTATTGTTGTGGATTGTGAATGGCTATTTCTTAATCTGTCAGTAGAAATTTCAGATTTAATCTCCACAAAAGCAGGTGGGTTCTTTAGTAAACAAGGTGGTAAAAGGTATGTAACACCCAAGAAATGCACCGTCAGAATGCTTTATGTGTCGTGTCACGTGTGCATTGCTTTTTGTTCAACACTTGAATGGGATCTGATTTTTTTCAAGACACTGACTGTGCACGTAAGGCATTAAGTAAGTGGAAGGAAATTGAACTTCTCTTGGTGATGCATGTTTCACAGGCTCCAGACCATTTTACTACAGGCATTCAATGCACCATGCTAAGAAAACCGCATAACCACATCTCTACTGTGAAGATGGTCTAGGTTTATAAAATCTAAAAAAGCTGCATATTTGTTTTAATAGTAAAAAGGTCCATCTGTCCATTTTTTTTTCTGTTCCATTGACTTCAAGGGAGAAAAGCAGCTGTACGGAGGATGAAACCTGTCTGGAAAGTCTGTTTTTCAGTTACTAATAATGCTCATTTGATGATGGAATTCCCCCTCAAAGATGTGTAGAAATTAGACTGGTGTAGTGAAGTGTAAAGAGAATGAAAGAGCGATTTGAATAACTGTACTGCATCCATACTGTCTGGGGAAGCACCCTTCACCAGTATAGTTATTTCAAATTGGCCCTACAGTTACTATAGGTAGCTGGGCTACATAACATGTGGATATTGAATCCATGCTTTGCTAGAAAAACAAAGATGTAAAGAAAATATTGCTCAGTGTTTTTGTATGTACTGTACTGGTTTGTATTTTAATTCAGCACACCGGACCTCATTTTAGATCATACTGACCATACTGGCCAAAAACAAGAAATCTAAACACCATCTGAAGAACTTGATCTGGGGTATATAGTTAAGGTTCTCTGTGGTGGCTTTTTGTCCTGCTTTAATTTCAAGATCTTATGTCCAACTTGAACTCTTAAACACCGCATTTCAGGAAACTCTAAAACAAAAGAAATTTACATTCTAGTTCCATCTCATCGGTATGGCATTGATTTCATCACCACGTTCCTGTTCATCTTATATTGTTTGGTTTCAGAACTATTCGCAATATTCAGTATTACTTATCATCACCATCTAGTAGCTTGTCATTGTTACTGTCAGGTCACAGAAAAATGCGCTGTTACAGAATCTTTACCCTTGGGAAGAATTATATTCCATCTTTATTTCTATTCCTGCTGTCACTAACACAGCACTGATGTACTATTGTGTAAAAAGTCTAAACTAGCCACAGCTGAGAGTTTGTCATGTTTACATGGAAGCTGTATTGAGTGTACATTGGAACACATCGTTAGATGAAAAGAAGCATCCGGAGGTTAAGACATCTGACACCTAACAAGTGCGCTGAGAATTTATAGCTCTGCATATTGACATATGGTTTTATGAAGATGTCTCATACCAGACAATCTGACAGCAGCAATATCACCTGCTCAGCAGGGCTGAGCTGAAAGACTTCCAAGGAAAACCAGGTTGCTGCTGTATGTGGTAAGTGTATCAATGTCCTCGTATGGAGACCAGGGACACTTTGGATTACATGTTAAACTTGGGTCTTGCCTACTTAAGTAATCAATTCAACTTTTCCACCTAATGTTCTGTGTAGTAGGCCTGCTGTTGTCAGAATGCCAGCCTTCTGTCACTCTGGGGGGCTGTTTCAGTGGTGGATGACCCCTTGTATGTAACATACTTTAGGATCTTTGAGGGAGGAAAACTGATATATAAATTATTATTGGTAATAATTCAGCTACCACATGCACGCAGGTGAAGCTGGATTTTGTGTTACTTTCGGTCAACACCATCTTTCCGCATTAACGTGATCTTAGATGAAAATCACAACTGGTGGCTTTTTCTTGGGAAGGCAACAGCCATTCATCAGCTTCTTCCGTTTGGGTGTCTGTTTATCACGCCCTCTCTGTGAAGAACCAACACAAGCCTTCTAACAGAAGCAGTAGTGAAACAAGCCTTCGAACTAATTATATTTTTTTAAGACTGAGACCTGTGACAGAATTGGTTTCATATCGAACAGATACAAAGTTATTGTATTCACGGCTTATACTCATACTTCATTCTAAAAAAAAAAGTTTCCAAGTGAAAACTATAAGCAACAGCGGTGAGGAATGTAGGCTGTGCATTTTCAAAATTAATATGTTAATCTATATATAACTTAGTTTTGATTGATCCCCCAAAACAATAACGGCAGCTGCCGTTAAAAATGACACAGGCAGAAAAAATCATTTGTTGAAAACACACAGTAATAACAAAAGAAATGGCAACAACTGCACAGATCTAAGAGTGATATATGGATGACTGCTCTTACTTTGTGGGGTAAACATGTAGGGAGGTCTGGTTAGATTAATGTACTGTACATAGTCCTCCTCTACTGTTCTTTACAAGAAAGCAAAGCAGGGAAGTGGTATTCTCTTCCCTAGCAAGTACTGCATCCTTAAAATCATAATGGTCGATCAATTAAGTTCCAGTCTCAACACTTAATTTAGGCATAAGGGCAGGGTCACAGAAATTGATAAACCATGGACCCCCATACTGCTTAGAACATTTCTGATCTGAATGCTGACTAATAGTAAAGATCTATAGCCTAGTTAAAGTTCACACACAGGAACTTGGGTTGGGTGGGTGAGCTATGCAGCCTGGAGGTTATTAGTCTGAAATCAGCTCTTCAGTGATGGGAAGCAAAGCCAGCTGAAGGAAACTGACTTGAGCAACAAGCCCTGCAGCTACTGTGGGTCTTACACAACTGACCTTTATCCATTAGGGCTGCATTCAGCCTGTGACTGAGGCTGACATTTTGCAGTTTCCATTCCTGAAGCACAGGGCAAAGAAACATGCACACGTCTGAAAAATGGCAACAAACTACCAGTTTAAATTGGGAACGTAAGTGTTCCCATTAGCACAATATCTGGAGGGAATGAAGAAGTGCTGATAATAACATTTCACTCTCCCTTAATCCCTTCTGTTTAAGGACTGGACCAGCCTCCTAGTCAGGAACTTGTCAACTGGTGGAACTCAAACAGTCTTGTAAGGGTCATGAAGCAGCAAAATAATATTCTGTGAATCTCACATGCCCCCCTAGTCTGGCACCAGCACGTCTTCTGGTGTCGTCCTTCCAAACTGGCAGCAACAGAAATGCTATAATAGTCTCTTGCTGAATTTTAGTTATTTACATGCTTGCAAAAAAAAAATCAGTGTATGCATGGCAGACCGTTCCATAGCTGACTGCAATGGAGACTTTTCTGGATGATAAAAAAGGCAACTTTGATATTCTATATACAGTAAATCGCATTATATAGCAATAAAATAATATTTGTGCTTGAACTTTCAGAAGCTAAAACCAAATAACACATTTTCTGTGATGATCACAGTTAAGGGAGGCATGGTGGTACAGTGGCACAGTGGTTAGCATTGCTGCCTTGCAGCGCTGGGGCCCTGGGTTAAATTCCTGTGGTACTATCTGCCTGAGGTCTGTATGCACTTCCTGTGTTCATTCAGGTTTTCTTTGGGTGCTCCAGTTTCCTGGAGTCCAAAGACATACGGGTAGGTTAACTGGCTTCTCAGAAACAAGGTGTGAACGTGTGCATGTCTGTGTCTTTGTGTGCCCCGCGTTGGACTGGCGTCCCATCCAGGGTGTATCTTGCCTTGTGCCTCTTGTTTGCCAGGATAGGGGATAGGCTCCCCTGCAGCCCTGGGTTGGATAAGCAGTTAGCAAATGGATGAATGAGCTACATTTTATTGTAATTTGCAAATGTTATACAAAGTTTGCTCAACGACTATACTTGGAGACCTGTTCTTTTATGATGTTTAATGTTTGTTGAACCTTGTTGTATGCGGGTGGTAAAACTGGCTGTGTTAAATAACTGCACATGCACAACATTTTATAGTTTATACTATTTGTACTTTTTTGTGTTAATGAGATTATTTTATTTCATTTGAAGTAAAAAAAAACATGTTCTTGGTATAAAAGCTTATTACTGCTTCCAGGTCTTTATTGTTTTAGTTGTAACTTTAAAGGAGAATATGGGTATGTATCAAATATGGTAGATTTCTGATATATTTTTCTAACCTGCATTTTTCTTTCTTAATCTAAGACAGTCACATAACCAGTGTCACTATAAAACCAGAGCAATATAAATACATATTTTCTGTAGGATAAATGTCTTGAAGAGAAAACAAACCCTACAAACAAGAGTGTCAAACCTCTAAATTCAGTATCATGAAAATGTAAGTGTATTTTTCATTCAAATAGTAATACACACCACACTTGTACAGATACAGTATACCAGTTAGTCCTCATACAGATTACATTCCAGCATAACAACAACACTAAAGATAACAATGAGGTAAAATGTCCTTTCACCTTACAGAGAACCTGTAAATAAAAACTTACAATGCGAGCTGTTAGATCTCTTCAAGCAAAGATGAAATTCTCTGAAAAGCTAGACGGTTGTACTAAAAGTCTGATGGCTTAACTACATTGTCTGTATATTTTAACTTTATTTCAAGCATTCACTTATTTCAAGTACACAAGCAAATAAAATGCTTCAGGACCATTCTATCATTCTATATGTTTATAGAATACTCCTCCTGAATGGTTACTTCATGAAGTGATTCATAGCAATGATTCCTGTTTTTGTTTCTTTGCTTTACTAGTTGTGTCTGCATCCATTTTTTGTTTTGTTTAAAAGAGAGCTGGGCGCAGTCAATTTGGCAGTCTGGCTGTATCTTTGTGGCTACATATTTTGCCAAATGACAATAGAAGAAAGTTTGCTGTCAGTATTGGCCTATGGCGCCAATTTCCAGCAATTGGTTGCCTTCAAGATATTTTAAGCCCAGTTATTCATAATCTGTTTTTATCATCATAAGTACGTCTGCCTGATAGCTCAATGGGGAATGCCAATGGAAATCTGCGATCTTCTTCCTCTGAAGCAGTGCATGAGTGCTGTTCTCGTTACAGACAGCAGGGAGGCTAGGAGGCAGTGTGTACTTTCCAAAGCTTCACACAGAACCAAATGAAACTTCTTTATCTCTGCATCCCATCAGCTGCAACTTTTAGTTTCATACTGTAGAGCAATGAGAAAAAAGCCTATTTTAGCTTGGGCTGCTGTTTCGGACAGAGTATGTTTTCTTTTCATCAACTACAACAGTTCAGAATATTTTCAAATCACCTGTGACTCGTTTCATTTTAATATCATCGACATTAGCAGCAGCACTGCAACCTGAGTTTCACAAAAATTATTACACCAATAACCGATGTTTTTTTTTTTGGTTTCAAAAGTGCCAAGCATGAATCTTAGTGCAATCAATGGACCTATCACTCAAAACATATATTTATTTCCTTCTTTAGATTAAAAACCAGGTCTACTTAGTGTCAAACTGAATGTGCAGCTATGAGCTATGTACTAGCTTTTTAACCTTTGAGCAATCAATCTCCAGTCTGTGCAGAATGATTACAGGATGTATTACAGGGACACCTAATTGAAGTCTAGGACTTGTGAATCCTAAGGGATGTTAACAGGTCATTCTGCAGAATTTACAGACTGATTGACTGATCAGTTAATTCTGATTATATTAATTCCTAGATGAATAAAGTCAAATTAGATCTCCTTTCAAACTAATATTTTGTATATACCCAGTCTAGGTACTAATATTACTAAAATAATTCCAAAAGACTGTTAACAAATTATGACATTCATTTTAAATGCTGTTAAAAAAGAACAAAAAGCAGGCAATTAAACACAGTGCCTTGTAAAAACATTCAGACCGTTGTGCAGTTTTCACATTTTGTTGTTTTAACGCTTGCTGCTATGACAATTTGAAGTAGAGGTTAATACTACTACACACATTCTAAGTAAAAAACAAAAAGAAAGAGCTAAATTGATAGTTAATATATAAGAAAAAATAATCTTGAATCAATTTAGGTGCACACAGTTACATCAAAGTACCACACAATTATGTGAGTGGTCTCTTTATACAATAATAGTTCACATGATTTCAGAATAAATATATCTCCCTTTGTAAGGTCCTTCAATCAGGTAGTGAATTACAAGCAAAGACTCAAACATGAAGACCAAAGAACTTAAAAAAAACTCAGGGATAAAGCTGCAAAATAGCACAAATCAGGAGAAGACTATACACACATTTCACTGACTCTTAGCATGTCTTTGAGAATGGTAAAGACAATCGTTTATAAGTGGATAATGACTAAATCAGACTGTCCACCCAAACTGAGTGGCCTACTGTGCCAAGGAGAAGCTTGTCAAGACTAATCAACACATAGATGAAGCAAAGCACTGGCAAATCTTACAGGAAAACCTGCTTCTGATCTAAAAGCAGGACAACCAGGGCAATGATCCAAAGCAAAAGGCCAAAGATACACTGTAGTGGCTTGAGAATAATGGAACTGAAAGTGCTTGAGTGGCCCGGTCAAAATACTGGCTTGAGTCCTGTTAAGAAGGAAAAAAACTGTTGTCCATAAGTAAGTCCCAAAAAACTTGAGAGAGCCTGAGCAAAATCTGCCAAGAAGAGTGGAAAAAAATTGCGCCAGGCCTACGTGCAAAGTCAGTAAAGACTTATTCAAAAAGATCTGAAGCTGTAACTGCTGCCAAAGGTGTTTCTACCAAGCAGTTCACGGTTCATAATAATTAAACAATCAACATCTTTAATTATTTTTAGCTTTAGTGTTTGCTGGCATCTACCATAATTTATCAGTTTCTGCCTTCAGGTTCTGAATAAAACTCAGTTTTAAAAAAATGTGTAGCCATCATTTGGTAATTTTATAAATTTGGACACCATAGGAAGGATCTGAATACCTTTGTAGGACACTATATATAAATAGTTGGCTTAGTCTTGCCTCCTTTTGCACAATAAACGTGGTCACTTCCCCCTTTCCTGCGCCACAAGGCCCTGTGAACATGAGTCCAACGCTTAATTCATGCAATGTACTCTCATCCTTCCCTGGACAACTTTTAAGGCAGGAAGAAAGTCTTGCTTAATACTTCTAAATCAGAACCCGTAACTGCCCAGACAATGCTTAACATTTCTTAATGTTATCCTGTGAGACATCAGTGGGTGCTGCTTCATGGGTTGCTAAAGACTTGGATAAAAATACCAGTGTCTGGATTTCAAAAGTGAATCACTGGACCCAGGATTCACATCTTCTGATGCTCCTCTATCATATATGAGGAACAGAGGTGGTGATTCAAAAATGCAGGCACTGGCTCAGTACACATGGCTCATGTGTAGGCAAACTGTATTACAAAACTATAAAAAGGTTACAAGGTAGCCTGCAATTGTAATTTTGTTTTAAGTGCCCCTTAATGACATTTACTGGTGAATCAGATAAACCTTCCCAATCTGCATTTCCGATCACTGCCACAAGCTGCTGACCAAGAAACCCAAAAGGCATAGATCAAAACACCAATGCAGTAAACCACAGATTGATCACTGGCAAAATGTTAAACATCCCCACAAAATGAGGAGCAAAGTTTAAAAAAAAATGGATTTGCTTACATAATTTAAATATCTTTAAATTTCAAGAATTTGTGCAGACGTCATTATGAAGGTTGTCATGAGGTGGTGTTGCTACAGTAAGAAGTGGCACCTGAGGTGCAGTTTGAGGACAATGAATTTAGGGGCTTGTCAGTGTGGAGTCAGAGAAATGAAAAGGTAATTTGCTATGCTTTGTGACGGATGTACTAGCTAAAACAATGAGTGAACCCTTATTTTAACTAGATCAATCAAACCCATCTGAATAATCCCTATCAGATTCTGAATGGGATTCTTATTGGGATCACACAGAAGTTTCTTTTTTATATCAGATGAGTATCTACCAGCTCTGACTGTGTAATAAATCACTTAATTGTTCATACTACCGTGCAACAAGATGTGAAAGTAAAGCATAATATAAAAATACAGGTGCAGTGAATGTTAGGTACAGAGCAGGCAAAGGGAAAATAAATGCAAAATGTCATTCTTTTACTGTAACTGTCCAACAAATTCTGAAAAACCTAAAACTGTAAATTAACCATCTCCGCAGTAGGCCCGATTCTAGCAGGTCAGGATTAAAAGTACAACACCAACAATGATGCAAGAGGTAACATAGCTATAACACAAACAAGCTTATTTTGATATTATGTTGCTCACTTCAGTGACAATCACAATTTGACAAATCAGAGGAAAATACATTTATTGGACAGATGGTGAAGAAAACAAGTGGGTGTATGGAGTATCTGTGAAACATTACTGTGCCTTACACATTTTGTTAATGACTTCATTTTTTAATATATTTAGACAGGGTCTTTCTTTTATTTTACTAAAGCAACATGAGTAAAGTACCTCGCTTAAGCATACAACACCTCTGTCTAGAGTCTAGATATGAGTGTGGAGTTCCTCATGAACACCATCCTGCTGCTATGCCATTGAGCACTTAATTGTGTTCATTTGTATTCATGTTTTAGCAAATTCTATGTGGCTTTTGTAGGAAAAGGTGTATGTCAAAAACTAGAGAGACTGGCAAGCAAACCGTTTTCAAAAATGGTTTGAGCGAGCACTGGAAAAAAAATCACATATCTGATAGAAGCACGAAGCTGAGAAATTGAATCTAAATTGAAGTTGCTAATCAAAATCAGTGATATTTCACAAAAGCTAGACTTGGACAGGAAATTAAGAAATTAAGCACACTAATGAAAATGTTTAACATTCAAGGTCTGTGATTAACGAGAAGTAGCTTTGATAAATCGTTCACATTCAGGCTCAGTCAGTTACAAAGACCTTGTGTAAAACAATGACAACTTTAGTGCTGTTCAGGTGCAAAGCTGTAATGCTACATATTATGTGTTAGGCCTCATACTCAGAATAACCCAATAAACATCCATCTATCCATTTTATAACCATTTTATGCAATACATTCTCCATTTTATGCAACACACACACCACAGTTCTCCCAGAAGCCAATTAACCTATTAGCATTTCTTTGGACTGTGGGAGGAAACTGGAGCACCTGGAAGAAACCCATTTGAACCCCAGGAAGAATATACAAATTACACATCCCAGGAATTGAACCCAAGGGCCCAAGGCAGCAATGCTAACTCATCTAATACACAGAAATAGAAAAATTAAGGTTAAAACAAACATAGAAAAAGTACATTTGGATTGGCCTGTTGCTGCAATAGGATGCAAAATAAAAATCAACTTGATTTAAGAGCAGTTGTTAGCGTATAAAAATAATGGATATAAAGACATCGGTAGCTATTTGATAAAAGATTACTTCCATTTATTACTCAATGGACAAGTCTGATTTGGATGTTCTAGATAGATAGATACTTTATTGATCATGTGAGGGAAATTGCAGACTAGTATCTAGTATCACAGTTCAGTCTTACTGGGGTTTCTTTTTTCATTGTTGCCTTCAAAGTACCTAAGCTTTTTAATTGGGAGTCAAATGTTCATTGCAAAATGATTGAACATACAGTACCTCATCCTGACAAATACCACTCTGTGTGCAAGGTGAAGGTTCATGTGCAGTTTCAGACCTGTGTGAAACAAAACAGTGTAAGTGTCACAACAGCATTTTTTAAACTTCACTCAATTGTGGTCTCCTGGTTGCTCAAGTCCCCACTTAATGGCAAGCCCTGAGACATTTTCAGTCATACATGAGGTCACTCACCTGACAGGTTCTGCATTCATTGCTTAGTTTGTTGTTACTTTTTCATTTAAAAACATCAACACATTTGAAAAACTCACAACCCCCACAGCTAAACAACATCCTGTTTATACTGTCTTGTCAGCAGGGGGTCTGAATGAGTGTTCTCAGGAAAATGCATATATTTATTTGTCAGTTTGGACTTCTACAGCAATGTTAAAAAGATCTACTGGTGTTTGCAAGAGGCCTGTGTGATCCTACTTGCTGAAATCAGGATGATTCAGTTTCAGTTTCCTGAGATTACTCTGAGAACGATAAGTGTTCTTATATGACACACATGGTTCACTGTGGTTGGAAATTATTGAAAACTGAAAACTGCAAAGTGTGTATTAGCTAACCTTGAAGTCCTGGGAGGGGATCAAGCAGGGGTTGTCCCCAGACTAAAGGGGAAATGTGAGTAATAGTTTTTTGTCAGTTCAGTCTTTTCTTGGCCCAAAATCCCCTTGGTATCAGCAGTACAGCCCTCAAAGCTTCAACCTGAAAGGTAGGAAACATGATAAAATGTTTAATAAAATGGCAACACTTCTCTATGAAAACTACAATGATCACCAGTACTATTGCTGTGGCACCCCACAATTCTGCACACATGGTAAAGATCATTAATTCAAACCTCATCATCAACATGTACAGTATAAGTAAATATGCCTAGCCTGCACTATGTAAATCTAGGTAAAGGCACTAGTCATTTGTTTCAAAACTATCTTCTAAAACATCATCATCATCAAGTGATTAAAGACTTTTCACACCAGCCATTCATATTTTAATGTTCATCACCTATTGGGAAGATAGCATTAGGCACACTTATTACATGTAAAGTTTTTATGCAAGCTGCATAACAACCCAAACATAAAGGTACATTATTAAAGGTTTGTGTAACAGTCTCTTAAAAGTCATGGCAGCAGGTCAAGCTTTGTCTTCATGGTCAGATTTATCAGATTTATTCCTCTTGTGTTAAAAGGGAAAAAGAATTACATTCTTCTTTGTGGAAGACAAGGCTTTTCCTCAGTCGACTGGTCTAACAGACTGGATCCAAAGCTGAGCTAACAAAAAAAAGCCTGTAACCCTTCTCTACATGGTTAGCTGCCCTCAGCATCCAATTGAGTGATTCTGCATTCCTGACATTCTCGTGCCAATCAAGTCAACTCTATTTCATCAGACCTACAAAAAACATCTTTATCTGATCACTGCCACTTCTCCCTCTACGTTTTGTGAAGTAGTTTGTCCATTCCTTTGCTTACGGTTACCTTTATTTTTGTTATTGGGTCGTGAGGTGTCCATCATGTGTGCTAAGTAACAAAAGGTGAGGTTATTCAGGTTTCTGTGTAATTTTGGATGGCAAGCTTAACAATTAAGAAAAATGGTCTTTTAAGTCTTGGTTATTTTTTTACAGTTTTTTAGTGTGTCTTGTAGATCTGACTTCCCTTCAGTATAAACAGTCTCAGAAGAACCATGTTTCTCATTTTACTTAAAAAACTGTAACGTCTGGTTCAGTGTTCACTTTACAGGTCTTCAGGTACACCTCCTCAGTTTACACCTCCTCTTTTTCCAAATAAGAACACAGCTAAAGATAGGAAGTGAATTTAAATATTTTTTTCAGGACACTGATTTTAAGACTCCAAAAGGCAGTTTAAGCAGCAGTGCTTGATTTTGTCATAACAATGTAAATGACGTACTTGGTACGGTGTAATAAACGATTCAAATGTGTCCGTGTCTTTTGATGAAACACCAGCATTTAAATATGCAGTATGCGATGCCTACCACAAAGTCCAAGTGAGTCACTTTTTTGGACAGTGACCTATAGTTTGCACTCATATCGTCACATTTCCAAGATAAAGGTTTCATTTTCTTAATAAAGAGATTCTCCCTAACTGAAAGTAACTGAAGTGTCAACCTCGCCCCCAGTTTTATTATCTAAAGAAGCTGGGGAATATAGTACTAAGAACAAGTCTCCAACTTCTGTTTCATGAGCACAAAAATGGATATGAACAGTTGTTTATGATGCCTTATGATGGCGGGAAACACAAGTAAAGTCTAATTGAAAAATAATTGAAAATGAAGAGGGGGATTTTTGTGTGACTTGTATTTAGTTTTTTTGTACCACAACAAGTAAAAGAAATGCATTGACTCACTATCTAGACATTCAATGATCAGTTTCTCTGCTGCCACAATAGATACTATAGGCAGACCGCTGACATTTAGCGTGTTGAAGTAACAGCAATGATACCTTTCTGAATGTACTAAATGGAATGTCACCATACAATTGATTTAGAAGAAGAGGAGTTACACATCTTCAACATCTTATAGGTCGGCACCTTAAAAGAAAAAGAAGAAAACATAAAGGATGGATTCAGGCTGTACCTGTCTTTAGCAGGGAAGGAAGGCTGGCACTAGAGTTGCAGGGAGTGTATTAGGGAGATGTCAACAGAAGCTATGGCCATTTGGTCCTTCCACACCACTCCATTACAGTACTTTAATATAACCAAAATTGTTTAAAGGTTCCTGTTGATTAGCAAGTGAATAATTAAAAAAATTATACGTGCTCAAATTTGAAATGATTTTCCCATACTAGTGTCAACTCTTTTATTGTAGTTCCCCATCACACCTAGTTACACACGTGTAATTAATGGGTTTTTGGTTTTACTTCTCGTTTTTCACAGGCACGTCATTGGCTGCATTTCCACTAAAGGCTCTTAATTAACACATGTTAAGAGCTTAAGCAAAAAAAAAGGTCTGACAGGCTTAGAGTCAGCAGTGTCCTCCTGCCTAGTTTAGAAAGATTTTATGCTTATGCAGTAGCCTTAAAAGAATTAAGTGTTTTTTCACAAAGGGAGAAAATATGGTACCTAAAATTTCATCATTTCATTTCTGTTTCCCCTTAGTTATTTAGTAGAAAATAACTCCTTTGCAGCCTCAATATTACCTGAGAGAAATGGATACCAATTGCAGAATCAGGTATTGAGGGAAATATTACAATTTTCCTCAGTATCTGAGGAAAAATTAAGAAAATCACAATTACAAAAAATAAAAAAATTACAATTGCATAGTAGATGTAGTACTTCTCCAGTACTAAAAAAATAAACTATTTCCATGAAATCCTCTTGAGAACAGAGTTCACCAAGTGAGGTGGTGACCAATTAACTGTGTTTCTGTCTGATGAACAGCCAACAATATCCCCTGTTCCAAATCTATAGTAGTGGAAAGCTTTGTGAAACAATGGCTCTTTCATGAATGAAAAAAAACATTATACCTGTACACATACTGTATTATCAAAATGCCTTATTAATATAGCAGCAATGAACCATATTTATTAGTCAATGATCCCACATAAAAAAAACAGTCACTGTACTTTATCAGACCCCTTGCTGTATGGATCTCAGCGTTCTCCAGCAAAACACTACACAACCGCCCACCAGCAGAAGAAAAAAGGGGAAATAGAAACCCGATACTACGGTACTTGTAAGCTCTTTGTTCTTTATTGTCGTTCCCTTTTTTCTTTCTTTTCATTCACCCTGCATTCTCAAAGCCCCTGTTATACTCGGAAAAAGAGATAACACCATCTCCATTAGGAAAATTGCATCCCTGCGGATGGTACACCACCTTGCAGAACAGCCCTTCATCCCCAGCTGAATGTGCATTACCTTTGATAAAACATGTCATCCTTCGTAGTGTAATTCAATTCTTCCACAGTGAAAGATGTCTATCAGACTCCAACATATAGATGGCTGTAGCACATACTTGCTCAGCCCTGAGGTTCTATGTGATGGATGCTTGCAGCCAGTTCCACTTTAACCTTCAGTCAAAAGCGCTTTGAAGCCTGGAAAAACTCTCTAAATTCTATTTTGTTTTCATCGAAAAAAAGACAGGAAGAAATCTCTCCCTTTCCATTCCGTTCAAGGTTTTTTTCTTTTCTGGCTACAACTAAAACAAAACTTAGATTAATTCAGTTCCTTATTCTGATGCTAAAAATATTTGCTCAAAACAAAATCAGAAAACTATTTTTCATGTTAATTTTTTAATAGATTTTACCTTGTTCCTCCTCCTTGGTTCAATTCCTCATATGCTCTTTCTTCAAAGAAATGATAAGTTTCAGATAGGCTTTTATATTTAACATTCTGCTGGGCTGGACAACTTCAATGGCCAGAATCTCACAGTATTGTCCTAGAATATCATAAGCCAAAACAAATTGTCAGTAAGCCAGTCTTCCACCGTTTTAAAAGACTATTTGAGTGAGTTGAGAGAGTAAAAGCATCTCTCCAAAATTTGAAAGAAAACTGTACTACCAGTGTCATTGTTATAAGATGTGATATACTGTATACAGCAAACTTTCACCTCTTATTCATGTGACCTTCTTAGCCATTCTGAAAATGAAGCAGTCGAGTACAGGCTCACCTTAGCTATTGTAACTGCACAGCTATGATGTGCATTTTGCTATAAATAATCTTTGAAAGAAGGTGACCAGTAGACACAAAAACATATTTTCACATATGAGTGCATATTTTTATATAGGGTTAGGTTTAAGGTCAGGGTTAGAGGTTTGCTTGGTAGCTTGGTGTTGTGTTAAATGATCAGTTTTAGACATTTATGTTCAGATAGTTTAAGCAGCTGTCTGACATCTTTCGTAAGTCAAGTACCATAAATACTCGGACGCAATGAACTATTAACAGGTTATTTGTAGCCAGAGAGGAGTGAATTGTTGTCAATTAAAGGAAGCAAGAACCATTAAAAATACATCTCGAAAACATGGAGCCCACATCATGCTGAGATTCTTACGTCTCAACTAGGAGAATGTACGAACCGATGACATGACATACAAAGTATTGCAATTAATTAAAATGTGTTATTCAGTATTAAAAGTTTTAAACAACCTTTCCATTCATCCATCCTTTTTCTTACAGCTTCCTACGATTCAGGGACACAGGGGAGCTGGAGCTGGATCTCAGCAAGAAGCGGGCGCAAGGCAGGGTACACTGTACCCTGGATGGGATGCCAGTCTATCACAGGGCTGACAGATTCAAACACACACTCACACCAGGGCCAGTGTTCTCAGAAGCCAATTAACCTACCAGTAACCTACCCAGTTGTCTCTGGACTGCAGAAGGAAACCATACAAATTCCACGTAGACAGTACCACAGGTCCTGAATCACACCCAGGCAGCAATGTTAACCGCTGCACCACCACGCCACCCTAAACATCTTTTACCTGAGAAAAATAATACCTTTTTGATAACTCAAAGCAACCTCCAGATTTTAGGATGTAACCTGTGTGAATTCTGAAAAGAAAATCACTTAAATATTTTAGATATGTTCATCTGACAGAGATGAATATCTCAAGAAGATCCTTCATTTTAAACCAAGGATGAGACAAGAGACAAGTGCAGAGCATGAATAAAACCGAGAAACTAAGTATAATTTTTAAAGCTTTTTTTAAAAGCCATTAACAACATACATCAATGATGAAAAAACTGTCATTCAAACAGCGATCTGGAAAATACATATTGATTCAACAGAGTATCGCCTGAAGCAATCTGAATTAGTCATCTTGCTAAAGGGGACCACAGCAAAAACCCCTCTAGAACGTGAACCTACAGCCCTTCATATCAGAGGCCAGAGCTTAATCAATCCTCCCCCAGTGTGAAACAAACAATGGAAAATCTCTGTGCACACAGACCAAACTGCGCTCAAGTAACCTATTATCTATTTTGTACTGTACTAGACTGGACATGATAATGGAAAACAGTGGCAAATGATTCTATTTTTTTATTTTTCACTTCTGTTGATACAAGACCAGTGTAGGACATCAATTTTTTTTTCACATTTTTGTGTTGTGTCTCATGGCAGGGATTATGTTGTGAATATTGCCTCACGAATACAGAAACACAAGCTGAATTGTAACTTTTCAATAGCGCATACAGTAGATTTACTTCCAGACGAGCACTTCGAGGAGTATAAACCTCAGGAACATCAACACATGCAGAAACCTCCATGCCTGGGACCCAAGTTTAAAAACCCATTAGCTAATCTCAAGAGGAGCAACCCCTTCAGTAGTTTGGGAATCCCAAAGGGTCTTTCTCGTCAGTGGGGCCACTTCACATGTAAAGTTAATACTGACGTCAGGGGAAATCTGTGAGACCACAGCTGTACCTCTGTGCTAATGCATCTCCACTCTGGTGTAACATGCAAAAAGATTCAAGGGGAATTTAGCTTTCTGCAGTCTTCAGACCAAGTACAGTATTTCCAGCAGTGTAATTCAGCAAAATCTACCCAGAATCTACAGTATGCAATGGTTTTCCACTACTTAATGCAGGTTTTATACTGGATTTACAACTCTTCTGTAAACAGGAAACAAAAACACTTAAAGATAAACCAAGCTCACATAATAAACTATAAATATTAAATAGTATAAGTGGGATAAGTTTAAGAAGAATGAATAAAATATCAGCTTCGCCCAATATGTACTGTAGCATCACTCCCAAAGTCTGAGTTTCCTACTGTACTTCATTTTAAACTTTAAAAACCTATAAGATGACAGAAACAGTTGCTCAGTTCCATATGCCTCTGTAAAATGTAAAATTATACAGCAAGTATTCCATGCAAAGCGCATAAAATGTGCATTACCAGACAAAGGTCGTTTTAAAGAGCAGTCTCAAAGAATATAAGTAATTAGAAGAGAGCATGTATGTAAATCTGAATGAACAGTGCACTCCTAATTTAAACCTTCAGACGTGACTTAATGTCTGACTCAACTGACATGTGATGGCTTTTGAAGGAAAAAAGAAGAAATAGTTATAGTTATATAATGAGCAATTTGAGACTTCTTCCTGTATATAAAACATAAAATCCTGCATGCCACAATAAGCAGTATACAGTATACTGGGATACCAAACTGGGAGGCATGGTCTGGGATTATCAAAGGAGATGTGCCTTCATGAAAATAGTCGCACAAAGGCAGCAATATGGCATAAAACAGTAATTATGTACAGTGGGAAGAAAATTACGACAAATAACGACAAAAAGCTAGTTCTGTCTGTGCTCTAAACTTTCTTCTCTATGACTGGTTGGTGGCTAAGCTGCATAACAGACACACAGTCACAGACCAGATTGTAATTTTTCTCCCTTCTGTGAGCTCCCCTGATAAAAATCTTCTCCCAGCAAGTTGATAGTTGGTCCCCCTTCACTTCCTACCACCTCGCCGATCAGTATCGCTGGTCAGGTCATGTAATAGAGGCCCACAGGTCATCCCCTTAGCCAAAGGGGAAGTAAGATGACAAAACTTGTCCATACTGTCTTCTCCTCACACCACTCAGAATGCCTGACCAAGGAACAACCATACCAATGTCAATAGTCTGGTTTGGAAGAAACGGGTATCCTGTCAACCTCTTGGGCCTGCACAGGCATGTTTCCTGGTCCAAACCTCATGACACTGGGGTCCTAGATAGCGACTCTTACTCCCTTTCTCTGAGGGGGCAGTATTTCACCCCCCTTTCCCTGGAGCTGGGATGAATAGCAGCAGTTTTGAACAGCCTTTCCTGGCACTGGTAACATTGGCAGCAGCATTCCATTGCAATGTTTCCCAGTAGAGATGGTACTGAGGGACTGTCACCAACAAATTTGCCCCTGTGACCCTACAGACACCTACTGTAATTACTGCCTGCCTGACTGGGCTTGGGCCAGAGTGAAAGTGTCCAGCCTTTCCCCCTTGCTCAAATCTAGCCCATGGTGTGAGGTCATCACCTTGTTAAGACCCTCATTCTCACTTTATTATTTGGAGTCTGCAAAACAGCAACTAAGCTAAAATAACTCTATGCTGAAAAGGGAAGAAAGAAAACACAAATGTTGTGTTTTCTTTCTTCTCTTTTGAGCATGGAATAAACGTTTACTTGTTCCTACGCATACTGCTTTCATACAAATATGTGCTGTTCAGGACCTGTGAAATTCACGTTGTGTCACTGGGAGAGCAGGGTGTCACTGCAGCCTGCCTATGACAAAGGTAATGGATAATAAGCAAGAGAATCAATATCCACTGTTGCTCAGTTTATGCTACAGAACTCCAGCTGAGCCACAGTTAATAATAATAATAATAAACTTTATTTTATATAGTGCCTTTAAAGGTGGCTTCTCAAATCGCTTTACACGATGACAACAACAATAAATAAGAAGAATACACAAAACAAAACACAATTACAATATATAGAGGAGACCATGGATGGTGGTACTAAGATAAGCAGAGGGGTGAAGAATGGAACCAGTTAAGTAAAGGCTTTTCTGAAGAAGAGGGTTTTGAGTCTGGATTGAGTTTAGAGAAGGTGACTCTCTGATATCCTTGGGGACAGAGTTCCAGAGCTTGGGGGCATAACAGGAGAAGGCCCTGTCACCCATACAATGTAGACGGGCTTGGAGGACAGTAAGGAGAGCAGAATTCGAAGAGCGAAGGTTGCGAGGTGGGGAGTAGGCTAATAAAAGTTCAGACAGGTATTGAGGTACCAAGCCATGCAGAGTGAGCATGAAGATTTTAAAGCCTACACGGAATTTGACCGGAAGCCAGTGCAAGGACTCCAGGATAGGAGTAATGTGAACACTTGCACTAGACCTGGTCAGGATTCTGGCTGCTGAGTTTTGGACATACTGCAGAACTTGATTAGTTATCTGCGTGTCAGAGAAGAGATGTTACCTAACTGTGAGTAAATGGGTACAGTGTACTACTTCTTCCAATATTTTATTGCAGCCAAAAATTCTCTTCCAGTTTGTTTTCCCCTTTTTTCACTTTTGTTCTCTGGTGCCCCCTAACACAGCATCACTTCAGACATTTTTTTTAAACAACAATCAACAATCAGAAAACTGATTAAAAAAAGCTTGCAGACTCTGGCTATTGCTCTGAGGAATTGGCTGGAGAGACTGATATAGAACCTTATACACAAAACCAGATGGAAAGAGGAAGCAGCTGTAAATAAGGCATGAACATTGCAACATTCTCCATCCTCAACTTCGCATTCAAGTGTGGAAGAGTGACTCAGTCAGGATGTCAAAGAACAGTTCTGGGACAGGAAAATATTGTAACAACAAGACTATTATTCCTTAAAATAACAGAAAAAAAAGTCATTTATATATTTGCTTTATTTAATTTATCGTCCTGGAACACAAACAAATGAGGGCTGGAGGACCAAACATTAAAAAGTTTATAGAGAATAAAACGTAATAAATACTATATCTATACTGAGTAGCAAAAGATATTTTAACACTCAATGCATATTGTGGTTTTTTTAAGTAGACGGATTTTGGATTTCACACCTGAGGGACTTTGACTGCTATGTAAACACTGCAGCACCTAATTTCTGAGACAGATGACTGGACACAGATGATGAGATGATTTAACCTGTTGAAAGTCAAAGTAACATCAGGGAACCAATGTGACCCACTTGTCAAGAAAGCGATGCTATCATGCCTTTAGTATATTGGAAGCATGGAGTCAGACCCCACAGCAGAGCCAAGTCAAGCGCTGAATCAAGGTTTTGTGTGGACCACCCTGGTGGATGTCAATGAGACATTATGCATAAGAACATAAGAAAGCTTTGAAATGAGAGAAGGCCATTTAGCCCATCTGGTACATTCGATGGTTAGTAGCTTCCGAGCGACTCAGGGATCTCATCCAGCCATTTCATGAAGGAAACCTAAGAACTGGCTACAAATACATGGAGGGGTAGTTAGGTCCACACTCCAACATCTCTTTGAGTAAAGTATGTCCTATTCCTAGTTTTTTAAACCCCTCCCATGTACTTTCCATTTGTGTCCTGTGGTTCTTGTTTGACTATTCATTTTGTCCAATAAGATGACTTTGTCAGTGTCTTTTCTTGCATCGAGTCCCCTTGTAGTCTTGTCTGTTATTCTGACTTACTCTTCAAATAAGTTTTATAACATATCACAGAAAAAAAATGCTGTAGAAAATTTTACTTTGGTTACAATTTACACAAGGAATTTATAAGTTATCAAGACGTACGCTTTTTTTTTTCTAACCACCAAAGACCAGGAAAGGAAAAAATGACACCGGGCTAAAGCACCTGTTGAAATTCCCAAGATTAAAAAAATGTGGCTACAGAAGGAAAGACAAATAAAAAAAACAGAGCTCTGTCATGCGTATCTGTCAACGGCACTAAATATCAGAGTCAGTAAAACAACTGCGGATACACCCAAGCTCCTGAAAAGAATGGAAAGAAAGAAGTAAAGTGTGCCAAGACTTTTTTTCTTTATTCCTTTCGCAATCCCACTCAGCTGGGGGGGGATGGTCTAATGAGCTGTAAGTTTGCCAAGTACCGCAGTCATCAGTGAGCAGTTGAAAGGAATCCTGCCATCCAAATGCCTTCCTACTGATGAACCTCTTCAAAGCACGTTAGGTCTTGGACTAGAGGATGTGTCTGCTTAGTCAATAAACAGAACATAGTGGCTTCTGTGATGCAGGGAAGTAAACAGGACATTTTCCCACACCATCCAATGGCAAGCAAACCAGTGCTCACGGATGTTCAATATGAAAAATTTAAAAAACAGCATAAGAGACTAATAAAGTTACACTACCTCATTTCCTCAGCATTCCTTCAGCTAACAACAGATCTGCTGATAAAATAAAAATGAGCAGGTTGAGCACTTTCAAGCTCCATTGTTACTGTTATTAAGTGTCTTATATATTGAAGGAGCCCTGATGTGCTCAGAAGAGTTCTCCTTTCAAAATACTGACAGTTAAAAGTAACAAAACAAATAAAGAAAAATGAAGAAAACAACAGTTGTAATTAAAGGACACACTGAAAAGCAGATTTAATTCTTTTTAATATTAATAATTTTCTTGTATCAACATTGTATAGGATTACCATCTACAGTGTACATGTACCGTATTTACATTATGATAATAAAGTAATGAAAGCTATACAAGAAACTGGGAGAGTAAAATGTTTAGCCCAAAATATTATATAAATCAGATACTAGAGATACTAAATACCAGATACTAAACAGTAGGATATTTTAAATTTTTAATAGGATGATAGAACAGGTTCATTTTAAATGGAAAATACTGCAGCAAGTATTTATGTTGTGGATAATTGGATTATTTAATTAGGAAAAGTATTTTTTATTAAAATCAATACTAACAAAACACTTTACAAATAACATATAACACTATATCTTTGTTTAATAGTCTGCACACATGTATTATGTTTATTCATGTTCTCTTACCAGTAAACACTGAAAATAAAGTTCGGCCTTCCCTCCTAGCTAAAACGGAACCATTTAATAACACACTGACAGTAATGTCACCCACTCTGCATCAGGTCCTGATCACATATGGAGATTTGGTAGCCACATGCCCTTACAAATGCCTACAAACAGTGGGGCACAAATTTCATAAGCTGTTGACAGGAGTATGAAGAAATTTGAAACTATAAGCCTTTTTAATGTTTCCCACAGATTGTGCAGATGTAGGCAAAGTTAAACTCAAGTTCATCCCAGATGTCATCAGTTGATTATTCTACTGTTGACTGTCCAAAACAGCCCATATCCTTAAGCTGTTTACCTCATTCATTTAACAAAGCACAGCACTCATACTGTACATTTCTAGTTGGTCAATAACTAAATTTGTTGTCACAAGTCCAGGTTTAAAACCTGAGCATGTACATGTTAAGGGTGTTTCTGTAAGGGCAAATAGCAAAGTCAAGTTCTGCCCTTCACATCACAATACTGTGATTCAGTCATTAATCCTCACCAAAACCACAGTTATACATGAACTAAGAGATCTGAACTAAACAAAGGAGTCCAAATTGTTAAAAAGCTTCCAATAAAAAATAGTGTGACAGAAATATGGTCATTTGAAAGCTTGTCTGAATTATTTTATCTAATGGAATATTTTAATTTCATGGGAACAGACAAAAGGCGGTTTTTCGACTTTTTTACTTTACACATGCAAATAACTGTCACTTCCCCTTAAAAAACAACAATAACAAAATCAGTAAGTAATGTTTTGGTCACAATAGGACATATACAGTGAATGAAATACAGAAACACAGATGAATGATACAGTACTTAATTACAGTATATGTTTGGTCTAGGTCTTATGCAGGTGTCACAAAATAACATCCCATCCTTTGAATGAGATTTAAAACCGAGGTCCTGACTGCCCATTGTCATTACAAATCCTAGGATGTTTCTCGAGAATGGTAGGGATGTAAATGTAACCCTGGTGTCTTGGAGAAATTTGCCCCCTGGCCTTTACCAATCATGGCCTCTTAATAATCACCATCTATAAATTGGCTTCATTACTCTGAGTCCTCATTGCCTGTAAAATGCTTAAGGTGGAGTACCCAAAAAAGTGCTATATTATTATTACTATTATTATTATTATTATTATTATTATTATTATTATTATAGTTGCAGATCCCAGAATGAAATCTACATGTACATGTTACGGTTCACGTGACATACCTCCTACAAAATTCAAGAGCACATCAGAGCAGGTTTTGCAAGCAATGAAAAGAGAACTGTCACAAAACATTAATAAAACAGCCTGTAGTAACACCACAATGTTATTATTACCCAGATAAAATACAGTTTGAAAAATAGAATTGTTTAAAGCATAGTGTTCATCTCTTGAAGTTTTGCTCTAATGCTGCTTGTTTTATCTGTATTACTCAAACACTGCATTTGCATATAATTTGGAACTCACATTGAGTTTTATAAAACTGTTTCACCCAGACAGTTTAACAATGTTCCCTGGCTCATTTTGAGCTTCTGCTATTACGAAAGGCATTGGGAAACAAAGGTTTATAAGTAAAACGAAGCAAATGACTTGTTCTTAACATGGAAAGCCAAAGCACCTATAAATCCCCAACTCCTTTCTTAGTGTATTTCCCATTGGATAATATTTTCTCTCCGGTATAGGGAGGGTTTTATGATCATGCCCGGAAACCGCCACTGGTAATGCTGTCATATGTAGGAGTCTGTTGTGACATTCTGACTTCAGAAAATACCTGCACCTCTTGTCTCTGGTTGAGCAACAGCAGGCCATACAGTGAAGGCTCTGTTCATCTTCTGGTTGGCCAAAGCTCTGTGATTACACCATACCTCACACATGAACTGAAATTAGAGCAAACTAACAACTATTTTTTTTCTTTTCAAAATGGGCTACACAAGAAAAAAATGAATTAAAAGATATATTTTTCCTTTTTCAATGGGTGCCATCTGCAAAACTGTTTAATGGGTGTTTTGTCATTGTTTACTGTAACATTTTTTTTGTTACAGTATCATCATTATGATACCCCAAAGATAAAAATGTAAATCTCTCTTGTCACATACTGTACATTACGGGTTTTTATGTCCAGTCACTTAAAAATAAGAACAAAAGATTGTATTTCTACTTCACTTCTCACATTTCAAAAACTCTTTTCACCTCTAATCCTCGAGTACACATAGGTTTTTCATAACTGCCCTGGGTGTTTATTGATTTTAATTCCTCTTTTTTTTCTTTTTGGCAAGCCAGACTATGTTTTTGGCAGCAAAGGAAAAGAATAAAAAAAAGATCTACGCATTTATGAAAAACAAATGGAGAAGATTTGCATTGCAAATTTCAACTGCCAGTGCATCTTAACTGTTTGATTATATCGGATTACGTAATGGGGTGGCCCATATGCAGTCTTCTGAAGTACAGCACATTCATCAGAACCATAACCAGTGTAACTGACACTAAATGCTTTCAGTGGAATTTGAGTGCCTCATCTCTTCATTGAGTAAATCACAAAACAGGACCATAAAAAAGCCACAGATAACAGAAAGCCTTTTTGACTCGTATTCTTATTTTGCTCTTCCCATGACCATATGCAGCTGCTTCTAGAAAAATACCAAGGAGTTATTCTCCAAAACATAGTTTGATATTTGTTCCAACTCCACCCCCTACCACCACCACAGATCAAAATAAGTTAGATAACAAAATACGTTCCTCCTAAATTCTGCTCTAAATACTCCTGCACTGGACTTGTTGTTGCATCCTACAGTCTGGAGTAGTACTCTGTATTCCCCTGTTTCAGTCTAAGAGGGTAGCCCCTACCATGCAGTCTAAGTGAAAGACTAGTGATTTGAAGTTAAAGGAGCAGGCTATGCTCTTTAGACAGCATTACTTTACCAATCAGTCCCTTAACCTAACAGAAGCATGATTATCTGTGAAAAGGTCAACACACGTGTCCTCCGTGTGTTCAGGGATAAAATACCACAAGGCAATAACTTTTTACCTGATGTGGAACCAAACATCATTACTAGCTGAAAAAATTAATGAATTAAACCTAGACATCAACTACATTTTTTTTAATTTCCTAAGCAAACCTTTGCTAAGCTGCAGCACAGGGGTCCTCCAATAACCCTGAGTGTTGAAGTAACAGATCTCTGGAATGTGGAGTGTTGTACTGCCATCGCTGGGTAATCCCCATTGAAAAAAAACCAGGAGCTCTACTCTTGGGTAATGACCTGCTTCCTGACACGTGCTTTAACAGAATACAGGATTTTTTGAAAAAGGCTAAAGGAATCAGCTTCTGTGAGAAACTCCTGGGAACAACCGCCGGATTCTCTTTTCCATACTTGCACATAACATACAATTCCCGGCCGAGGAAGAAGCCCTCTTTCACCCTTCTCATTTGTCCTGTCCCAGGAAAAAAAGTGTCCTGATTACGTGTGCTTCTCTCAGTCTTAGGTCTGAATACCGTCAATTAACCTGATCTTATTATTTCAGAAAAACATTTTTAAAATGTGAAATTATTATTGTGTTTAACAACAAACTTTATTTCATATAGCACCTTTAAAAGTTGCTTTTTGAAGCACTTTACAGTAAGGAAACAACACACGAGAGATGACAGCAGGATTATACATGTATATACGTATACATGTATAAAAAGGTTTGGAATACAGCAGGAAAGCAAAGCAATTAAATAAAAGAAGAAGGTTTTGAGAGTTGAAAGTGCTCAGGGAAGGTGACTCTCTGAGATCCTTAAGGATATAATTATAGAGCTTTGGGACATAGCAAGAGAAGGCCCCATTACTCATAGAATAAATCACAATTATAGAATGAGGTGCCAAGCCATGCAGAGCCTTATAGGGGAGCGTGAGGACTTTGAAGTCGACACGAAACCTGACAGGAAGCCAGTGCAAGGACTCCACGATAGGAGTAAAGTGATCATTTGCACTAGACCTGTTCAGGATTCTGGCTGCAAAATACTGAACATACTGAAGTTAGTTCGGTGTGGATTTAGATACCCCAATATTTGGTTAACAGCAAGAGAAAAGTGTAGTAGCTCAAAAACAAAGGTGAAAGAAACAAAGACGCAAAGTGCTCAGGAATAATGAGAATGTGCATTTAGGATGCATAATAGGAGGCAATACTTTATAGAAAGGTTGGCGGGCTAAACGACATTGTTCAACCCATCACAAAGCAGCTGGATGAGGGCTTTTGATCAACCAATAAAACAAGCAATATCAAAACAAGCAAGCCCATCGGCTTTCAAACCTTAATTTGTCTTGTTTTAAAAAAGACGGCAAATATTCTTTTTAAACAGGAGAACTTAATCATAAGTCGTAAATGTTGTGAGAAAGGGAACAGGCACCACTGCAGAAGAAGAGGACTGTTTCAACAAAAGTGAGGCTTGTGCACATACATCTCAGCTTCAGAAGCCAAGGAAACATATTTTCTGAAGGAATCCAATGGTGTTTTGAAATATATTGCCTCATTGTCACCATATTATAATTGTAATAATAATCACAACAAGGAATAAATAGCTGCAAGGCTATTTGCTGTGATCTCTAAAGTTGTGGCAAAACTTCAGCGCAAGGTTAAATACGGATCATGTCTCACTAAACTACAGATCAAAGAAGAGGCAGGAAGGAAATTTAAATATTTGTCACTTAAGCAAGATTGGGGTTAAATGTCTTTTAACTACTGTAATTAGCATCCTGATGTGTTCACCTATCATGTAATTGTCTTTGTTTAGATGTTAAAAACAAACACAAAATACTTGTTCATTGATGATACATTTTAAATACATATAATAATTAAAAACAAAATTTAAACATTTATCAAACAATTTAAATATTATCACATACTTCAATGATTATACATTTTAATATATTTCATTATACCGTGTATTTAAATATACTTCAATATATTTTTCTAATTAATTATGAACATTGAACCTATTCCTAAAACTATACTTTTAGAACCTAGTTTCCCAGATTTTATATCTGTATATTTCTTTTTGTAGAGAAACAATAAAGTGTCCTACAATTTACCACAACAGTAGTTTTTACTTAAATGATATTTCAGATAGTCCTTTCCCATCTTTTCCAAATCATTTCAGATCCACAGGGGCAAGCGATTAATTTAATCTGTGGATATACACCATTACAATAATTATATTAAAATGATATGCCCATAGAAAACTGCACACTGTATACAGTATATTCAAGAACACATTGCTAAACAATTAACAAACCACTGCTGAACTTAAAAAAAAATAATGGTTTATGGGTCAGATGCATATTGTATATTTCACCTGTATATTATATAGTGTATATGTCTTTAAACACAAAGATTTATTAATGTTTCATTTAAGTGTACTGTATTAGAGTTTTGACAGTATATTTAAAAATAACCATAAGTATTCCGCAATAAAGTAACATCAATGATACCCATCACAGCAGATTAAAAACAGGCCAAGACTGCCAAAAAATCACTCCTGGAATGGGAAATGCATGATCAAATGTAACATTAAGAAATGAGTGTGGCCCACAATTTCACAATAGAAAATGACTTGCAATGCATAAGTAAAAAGCTCACTTTGTGTACTGTATGTTTCTAAGAAATGAATGAGTTTTTGTTTACCTATGATTTTCAGGGCTCTATGATCTCTTCACAACATAGAACATGACAGATCCTGAAATGCTGCTACTCAGTTGTAAGTCTCTATCTTTATGTTAAAGGGTAACTCAACCAGCTAATGATATAGATCGCAGCCGAACAAACAGCAAAGTCTGAGCAGATTCTGAATGAGTGACTGGCAAGCCCCTTTTTACCAATATTCTTCTCTTGGTAGACTTCATACCAGTGAATCACTCGACAAGGGGACTCAGCCTTGTACTATGAATTGTACTAAGTACCAAGTATGGTGAGAAAGCAAAGGTTTTCTTGCAGGATAGAAAGAAGCATTATCTTGATTCATTACTGGAATGGCAGTACAATGCCACCCTTGGACCTTCCATTCTAAGGATCCTCACCTTATGTGGGCAGCAAGAATGTGGCTTGAAAGGTCTGTGTTTCATAACTTTGCAAGAGCAAAGTAAACAGAGTGCAGGTTAAGTAGTTCCACGGTCTCTGTCTGCCCCCTCTATTCTGTTCTAGCTGTCTGGTACCATTGTTGGCAAATATCCAAATATCTCTTTACAACTTGTACTTGTGAAAGATTCTTAATATATTACCTATCCATCTAAATTTTTAACCACTTTATCCAATTCAGGGTTGCAGGAAGCTGGAACAATGGGCAAAAGGCAGGATACGCCCTGGATGGGACACCATTCCATCACAGGGCACACACAGACACAAACATGTACACCAGGGCCAATTTTCTCAAAAGCCAATTAACCTACTAGCATGTCTTTGGAATGTGGAGGACCCACAGAAAACACAAACTTAGAGAAAACATACACACTCCGTGTTGATAGCACACCAGGCCTGGAATTAAACCCAGGACCCCAGTGCAGAGTCAGCAAAGATAACCACTGCACCACCATACTGCCCTACTCAAATTCCTCTAAATGAAAAGAATTCAGCTTAAATTTTACCTTTTGATGACTATCATTTTTAATTTTGTCACTCATTTTTGTAATGATGTTTGATACAGTATGTGCACTTCATAATGTCATCATACACCATAATAGTAAAGTCGTAAGATCACGTAACCTACCAGGATGTCTTTGGAGGAAACTGGAGCACCCAAAGGAAGCCCATGAGAACACAGGGAGACCATACAAACTCCATGCAGGTAGCCCCCCAAGAACTGAATTCAGGGCCTCAGTAATGCAAGGCATCAGTGCTAACCACTGCACCACCATGCCATCCAATATTATATTATAGGAAAATATATTATATTCCTGGTAAACTGGAAATGCCTTTGTTTTGCACACCACCTTACATTTACTCTGTGCGACTGATAAAATGGGATTGCCAAGAGTTGTCTGATGTACACTTATTCAGCTCACCTAGTGTACTAGTCTGCAGTGTCAAAAGACATGTCTATAATGGGTGTAGAACGGAAGGGTTTCTAAATCACATGAGTGCAATGACAGCAGTCAGTGAACTACAGTACCCTAAGCCATAGATATACATCAAAGACACAAATAAGAGCAATAGAGAACATACAATGTTTTCCAAAATACTGTAGTATCAGCGTTATGGATATCTGTACCTGTCAAATTCATGTGGAGTTTTACTGAACGATGAACTGCTCGAACAAGGTTGAAGAGGGTGACTGTTAAAGAACCTCACTTGGATATCTTCTTTCATTGTGGTGTTCAAAAGTCTAACTCCTATCCTATATACCCTATATCACTCTATCTCTTTTAAAAAAATGTCTAAATTTAGGGATTAAAAATTCAGAAATATACAGATAATTTTACTTTGTTAAATTACTTACTGAAAAAAGGAAGCTAATGTGCTGGATGCACTACTCAAGTATGTTATGTATCTAAATTTTCTATGATGTAAAAGAAAATGAGGCCTTTTACGACAGTGGGCTCGTTTGGCAGCAGACAGTCAACACTGAGGTTTCTTTCTAAGACGTTCAGTATAATATATACAAACACCACACCTGTATTGCTCAATGTTTCCTGTGAATTTCACTCACAAGTGCAGATGTAGCATTTTGCTCTCCCCTAGCTTTGGCCTCTCACTGTTGTGTTTGGCTTTGTTTTTCTGAAATGGTCTGAACATAAGTGCTCATCTCTATCCTCTATACAGAGAGCCTGCATACTCAGTAAAAGGTTAACTACAGCGAGTTATCAAAAGGAAATCACATGCAACCATTGTGGCGTTAAAAGTACTGCCTTTCTTTCCATTCCTATCAGTAAAACAAATCACTACCGAAGCACAAAAAGTACTTGCTGTTCTGCGCGTCTGTGGGTTCAGGGGTAGACAGCTGATGATCAGCTGATTTTAATATAACTGGAAGGAAAAGCATTTCCTTTACTCTTTGTGTGAGGCACTCAACTTTAAAGCCTAGCTGCAAAGAATAAAAGGCTTTTGATTCAAACTCTCAAAATAATTTCCTCAGTGTAACTCTTATACTATACACAGCCTTTTATAACCCATGTTCTTCCAGGAACCCACTCTAATTAAGGCACAGTGAAAGGCGTCATCAAAAGATCTTCTAAACTTATATATCTCAGACAATACTGAACCGATGGCTTCCTGTCCAGTATCATTCAGCAGAAAATGACAGGTACGCATGTCAAGTGAGTAGCCAAGAATTAAATTATTAGTTAAACTGGAGATGTATCAGACCAAATTGGAAAAGTATTAAACGTGCACACCTTCCACATGTACATCTGTCATTTTCTTTATCAAATAAAAGTACAAATCTTAAGGCCTTTCGAGTGACTCAACCGGTAAAAGTGCTCGCCGAAATGCAAATCAAGCTGTATAATCCTTGACATTGTGAGTTAGATCCTGCGTCACGTCACTGGCTGACTGTGTCTGGGACTTCCCTAGCGGCGGCACACAATTGGCTGAAATGCCAAGGATGGGGTGGGGAGAGTCAGTCAAAGATGTCTCAGCTCTCTGCAAACATAGCGACCCCTGTGGGCTACTGAACACTTGCAGGTTTGCAGTGCTGTCCGTGAGGGACCTGCCTGTCTTCCAATTGGCACTGAACATCTGACAGGGGACTGAAGGGCATGAAGGCATGGGCAGAGTTTGCCTGCACTTCTCATTCTCCCGAGTGCTGTTGTGTGGTCCGTAGTCATTGTTTGAACAGTACACAACTGGTAAATACAACATCAGTTCGTATTTAGAATCAACGAAAACTAATTGGTGATTCTAAATTTTAGGAAACCAAAAAAAGCCTGCAGAAATGTGTATAAATCTGATTCCTGGGAGGATTCTGCTCCAGTGAATGCTCAGACATATGAAGGAGTACTCTGCACTCTCTTAGCGACTTAACTGGCAATATAAAGGAATAATAATAAAATAATAATATTGCATACAACAGTGTCACTGAGATTCAAACCCGCAGATCAGCTGCTGTTTATGTAGTAAGATTTGTACAAAAGGGTGTGTTTTAGGACAGGAAACCACTGCAGGAAAACAACAAGTACATTTTCTTAAACACATTTAAGGCGTAACTATACTATGAAAGTGGCATGCATTACAATCCTTTACAGACAAAATCAGTCAAAATAATATTTAGTTTGAAATTGGTAAGCAGTTGTGAATTAATTACTTTAAAAAAGGAAAGCAAAAGCTTAAAGTCTCAATTCATACTTCCCGACTTTTGTTCAAATATGGAGTTATCAATTTTCTTTTATGCTCAGACAGTTTGGAACTGGCAACAGTTATATAACTTATAGGGCCATCATACAGCCACAGTGGGGAAGAAAACAGCTGATGTGCTCCCTGGAAAATGTGGACTTTTCGGAGCCATCCATCATAGGCATCACAGATCATCACAGAATGATCACTGTTATTTGGCCACATGCAGCCACAGCCAACTCCAGCCCTTCGCTGGCCAGTTCTGCTTCATGTCTCAGTCAGAGACAGCAAACAACCTGGCAAATAATGGCTCTTCAGCCATCAACATCAAGATGATAAGGCTGAGTTTGTGCCGGAACAGAAACTTTTGCTGGATAACTCTCAGGAGCTCCTGGCCAAGAACATTTTCTTCCAAAATATACTTTCTGAACACCACGATCACGTATTACACTTGTAGAGGTTACAAAAATCCATGTTCCACTGTACTCTTTTTATGTGAGTGTTGAGGCTCTTGTTTGTGTTTTTGAGCTCCATATTATAAAGTCAGAAATGTTAAATGTACATACTGTATATATTCAGTTCTTTCTGGTAATGACAGGCTTGATGACACCCAGGCCAGTTGAAACCAACAGAATCCAAGCATCACATTTTCTGTACCACCATGATGGAAACTGCAACTGGCAATGCATGAATTGCATGGCTCCACCAACACTATGAAACAAACAGCTAAACTACTTCTGAATCCCTTTTTTCTCAGAAGAACATCCTGGTTAACTGTTAAAAAAAGGGTTCACATGACTCTTAACACCACTGCAGTAGAGCAGAAAGAGAGGACCTTAAGCTCCTTAATTTTGTCTAATTGGGGAAGGAAAGTCCAAAAACATGCTAATGGTTCCTTCCAAAAGTATTTAGGCCTGTTGTGGTAAGAAAGCTGAAAAGGTACTTTTTTAAGATGTTTTTTTTAATTAAATGGGATCAGCCTTCGCAGAGAAACACAAGCACACCCAAACATTATTAAGGTGCTATCTAGTAAAAAGTTATAAAAAGGAGCAAAATGAGCTGGGTGCACATTCAGCCTTCATCAGGACAGGACTTGTATAATAGAGATCAGCATTAGCCATGAATGAGAGCTTTTTCATGGGATGGTGAGAGAAATCAGAGAATTCAAAGATCAGACAGAGCAGCAGAAAGTTTTCTTTTTGTCGCAGGCAAACATCATACCAAAAGAATACAGTAATAGTACAAAAGTGCCATTAACTGAATCCCAGCCCTGACACTGGATGGCCACTTCCTCTCAACCCAGAAGAGTCAGCATGGCCAGCCCGAGAGCAGGAAATATGAGCATCTATCGAAAGTGCACATAGGAAAGGGCATTGCACAATTTAAATGTTGACACTGTAGAAAGGAATCAAAACATAAACAGGACAAAAACTCAACCAAAAATTGCAAATGCTTTTCCTATTCCCCTGCTCTTGCTAAACTTTCACTTCTGTGAAATAAGCTGTGCTCATGCATGACATAGCCTCACATCTGGCCCCTCCCTGGCACAAAATAGATGATCTTGTTACTGTTTAAATAATAGGTTTGTATAGGTTTTTGACAATTTCTACCAGCCAGAAAGACTTTATGCTATTGATTTTAAACAATATTAAAGCAGGCAGATGTCTCTTATACACCACTTCTGATCCGTATTATACAATACAGGAATCAGACGGCTGGAAAGCTGGGAGCAATCATTTGTATTTAACTTCACTTGACATGCCCTGTCATAAAACAGGCATATTACAGAGTGAAAGCTTACAAATAAGAGAGGACCGAACAGCAAACACATAAGCAAAGCCATGTGGCCATGTGTCAGTGACATGGCAGTGCTATCACTACATCACCGGAGTCAGAACACTGTACAGTGAGGTCGGCATCGCTCCTCCAATCCAACTCCGCTGTAGGCACTGTGGAAAGCAGGTTCCGTGTCTGGAGAAAAAACTGAAAAACTCTTCTCATCCCCCTTCCTGTGCCTGTGAAGGTTGAGGTGTGTAAAACAAGGGGGGTGGGTGCATAACAAAAAAAGCAACAGTTTCAGTTCTAAAAATAGTTCTGCCATTTTTATAGATCTATTATTTCTTGCCAATTGCCCTTCCTTACGTGTCAAGTGTGTAGAGCTCTGGAGTTGATCAATGTGTTCTTGATGCCAAAAATTCAGTTTGAATTAAGCATTTTCGGAAGTACTTTGAAAACCTTTTCATACTTGCTTTATGAGAGCCAAATAAGTGATCGTTCACTGCCTGGTACTTGTCACCTCCTGCAATGCAAAAGCCTTTTTGCTGCACAAACATTGTGTGTTTGAGAGAAATGGCTGAATGAGATCCTTTGATCAACAATCTACTAACTGTACTAAGATTTATTCTCAACTGTTCAGTCGGATACAACATGTATTATTATTATTAGTATTATTATTATTATTATTATTATCTGAAATGGAGAAAGATGACATTGCTTTTCTTAGGAATTGTTTTTTACTGATCATATACAAGTCATGCATTCACAAGTAATGGGTACTCCCCTTCACCACCACCAATACAATAAACATACGATATATAAGGGATGTCACAACATATAGGAAACTTTTAAGTTAGCATGGTCCACCACACCAAGTCTATTCACACTTGGGTCTATAAACACCGCAAGAGAACAATGTTCAAGTCAGGCTTCTGGCTGAATACTGCTATTTCAGGACTCTAGGTAGACATCTTAATAGCCCTGTACTAAAGTGCTCTGCTGGTTAAGGCTAATCACCTCTGTACCTGAGGGCAGCAGGGATACGTTGTCACTTAAAATCAGAAAAAACTATTTCTTTAAAAACTGTCTTGAGTGGGCTGCAAGGGAAACCCTTCCTGCTGTGATTATTATCAGCTTCTGTTTTAAGCATTGCCTTCTCACAGCATTTCCAACAGCCCGTCACTTCGCTTCCAAGAACACAGTGGGAATAAGGTTAACACACGTCATCCATTACTGGACTCATCAGTGTTGAGCATAAACAAGGCGCTCTTTCTTGTTCAAAGGGAATTGAGACATTAACTAAACCTCACAAGTTCTAAGTTGATAATAAAAAATGAAATAAACCATAACTCTTGTCATATGAAATGTTTCAAAGCTGTCCAAATGTGAGTTTAAAGCTACAATATGTACTGCTGTTTCCACAATGTTTTGATGTTTTAATTCATCCAATTTATCAGCATGCTGCTTATTCCTGATAAGGGTCACAGTAATGGACAACCTAGGGGTACAAGGTGGGACTCTGAACGGGATGCCTGTCCATAGAGGGGCACAGGATCCCGGTCAAGGCCAGACAAACATTTAGAGATGGCAATAAACCTCAGCCAGCCTGTCTTTGGAGCAGCTGGTGAAACCCCACACGAACAAGCAAACTGCACACAGGAGGCTCTGCAGACTGGAACTAAACCCAGGACCCAATTGCTATGAAGAGCTAACCACCAGACTGCCCGTTGTGAAGTATTGTTATGTTAATTTCTCTTCTGAAGATAGCAGGAGACACCTTTGCTAGTTCTTGAATAGCAGGCCAGATTTGAACAAAACACAAACCTGAAGTGTGGTCTGTCACAAGGAGTGACATTAATGTTAATGATTTTAAAAAAAGTTTTTAGCTCATTCTATTGACAAATTGTATTAGCTTGTTTGAAAACCATTCAGTTTTCCAGAAATCACTTAACAGTCTACTTTAGCAAAAGCTGAACACAGACACACTTGTGTCTGCCACTGTTTTAAATGCGTCACAGCCTTTTATTAAGACGGTGGCTCTCTGACATGTTCCCTTTTACATGAACGCTGATCTGAATGTTAACAAGCCTACACCATCTCTTTTGCTGCCCACTTCTTGACATTTTCCACTATCAACAGAAAGTGGCATTTTCTTTTCTTTGTAGTGAATTTTATTCCCGTTGAGCTAGACTCACTCACCCATGGCTCTGTGTGACATGGAGTCTAAACAGAATGTTTCTCTATACGTTTCCATTGTTTGAGAGTGAATCTCATTTAAACAAACAACTGCATGATGAAAATCAAATGGCCTAAACCTTACCACATGTAAATGAGACCAAAGCAAACAAAACAGGTTACAGATGAGAAAAGACCATTTGCCCCATACAGCTCATCTGATTGATCTCCTTTGAAATTCTAGCAACTTGAAAAAGCACAGTGTCACAGATCGCACACAAACACGCAAGCGCTCCCACATTCTCACGGGCACTACTCTTCGTAATCGCCCAACGCACCAATTATCGCCGCACTCGTCCTTATTGAAACCCTCACTCTCCTCTTGGACCTCGCTCACAACTGAGGTTTCCTCACCGAGCTGCTCTATGACTGCCTTCTCCTGAAGACAACCCTTTTCTTCTTTTTGTCCTTACTGGTTTTTGACTTCCTGCTCCCGTACTCGACCTCGACCTTGCCTCTCGTTTTGGTTTAGCTATCCCCTCGGATCCCTTTCCATCACCTGACCCGACTCCACCGGAGACTGCTACGCATGGGGTCCAACTACCCCTGCCTGCTACGGCGTGACACACAGCCCATTGCCTTTTCATATTGTTCTGTACACCTCGTATGCGTTGGCTCCATCTCTTCTGAATGGGTGTGGAGGTCATGGCGTTAAAGTACACCAACTCTTGTCCCAAAGAAAATCTGCTTTAACTGATACTGCAAGCCCACATTAACAGCGTCGCTTTCTGGGTGGGCAGAGGTCTGACATATCCCTCACTGATAACACTCATGACTTAAAGGCCTTTAGACCCAATGTTGTCTAAAATGGAAAGGTTAAGATCCCCCAGGTGACACCCAGCCCATCCCTCCCCCAGTGGTGCACTGACTCTTAGGATTCCCTGTCAGTGGCGTAGTCTTGATTATGTATTATACAAAGAAATTCTGCCACCCAAATGGAATTCAAAACACTTACAAAATGGCATACATGAACTACAAAGTGTATTAAGAGCAAATAATTACAGGACAAGTTTTATGAGAAACACTTCAGAGTTACCGTATCCATAGATAAGCAGTGGGGAGAAGTTGAAAGGTCACCTCACAAGATGTTAACTGACTTCAGGCTACAGCTGTGCCTTATAAATTAAAGATATAAAACACCTGACATTTAGCTTTGAACACAGACTCCACAGAAACAGGTGGTTCGTTTGACAGAAGGGGGAATCGGGAAGTCCGTAGGGAATAGGAACATCAAGTGATGACATGAGAATTTTTATTTGATTCTTTCAGTGCACACTTACCAAAACTGGACAGAAGCTTTTCCTACATTTCGCACAAGAAAAGTGCAATTGTGGACAGTCAAGACATGGCGAAAGGAGATTTTTTTTCCCATTTTTATTTTCTTGTTATTTTGTTATGTGTTACAGAGACAATAGTGTTGTACAGTATATGGCTTTAACTATTTGCAGTCTTCTAGCTCCGCAGGCAAAAATAGCTTAGGAAAGGAGAGCCCAGCTGGTTCAGTCTATGAGGAAGCATTTGGAGGTCAAGTTGACCTGTGCAATCCCAGACACTGCAGATTTGACTCTTGTCTGTATAATTAGCTGACTTTGACCTGTATTTCCCACACAATATATCAACAGCTGCCTGTGCTGGGAGGGCTTAAGTTGACAAAAGTGTCTTCTGCTTGCCACACAACAGTAACACTTGTTAGCTGACAGCAAAGGAGCTGCATCATTTGTTCAATTGATGCTGCCCTTTCCAATTGGTATTACAAGGCCTGCAGTATGACAAATACGAGTATGATGGATGACTCGTGTAAACAAGCACGTCAGAGGAAAGCATGCACCTGCAAGTGGCAGAAGCCGGGATGACTAATCATGAAAAAAATGGAAATTGGCAACCAAACAACAACAAAAAAAGCTGATGGAAAATCAGAACTCTGTAGATCCTTCTAGATAATCAACAAGGGACATAATATTCATAACTTACTTATCAGCTATCCTGTAAGCTTTTCTGCTCATTATTCTTATATCAAGTGTGTTTCAGTCTTATAACAAGACTGTTAATGTAAACCATCCATTTTCTAACTCTTTCATCCAATTCAGGGTCGCAGGGGAGCTGGGGCCTAATCTGGAAAGCAACTGGCACAAATAAGGGTACGCCCTGGATGAGACACCAGTTCTTCACAGTACACACTCAAACATGCACACACTTGCATAATGGCCAGTTTTCCCAAACGCTATTTAGCCTATCAGTATGTTTTTTGGACAGTGGGCGGAAACTGGAGTGTCCAGAGGAAACCGGAGAGACGGAGAGAACATATAAACTCCATGCAGATACTGCAGCAGCCCAGGTCTGAAGCTGACCCCAGGGCTCCAGCATTGAGAGAGATAGCAATGATAACCACTGTGCCACCATGCCACCCATTAATACAAAAAGTACACTTTAAAAAAAAACAACATTGGATGAACAGTAGACATAGTGTTCATCCAACTGTTTTTTTCTCTTCTCACACTGCTTGTCCTGACTTGTTTTTTTTTATAAAGTTGTATGTTATTTAACGTCTTGTTGCTGCTGCTATTCTGTGTTTATGTTTTGTTGATTCCTTAATGTCTTTGTATTGGAGCATACATGTAAATAAGCATTTCATTGCACTTGTGCATATGGCAATAAACTGAACTGAACATACCTCCATTACTCCTCTCCTCAAAGTAACTAAAAAGGACTACTGTTTTAGTATAAACATAAAGGCATCACATACGCACAATACCTGATAGACGTTTTGTGCTTCAGTGTACAATATATTTCTTGTCTTCCTAAAATGAATATTAAATTTATAGACACAACATTTGTAAAAGAGCTTTTTCAGTAGTTTAGCCTACATTTGACGTTTTCACCAGAGAACATTTTCCCAAATTATCTGAATAAAGAAATTAAATTTCAGAGTACACAGCAAAGAAAAATGAAAACCTGGATGACTGTTTTATCATAGGATGAAATGGACACATGATACACATAGGACTCAAGATCAATGTTGGCAGTTCTCTGTTGCTTGTCAAAATCCTCCCGAGGTAAGTAGAGAACGCGTAGGGCAGTGTTTTCCTCACACAGGCAGGAATACAGTGCATTATCCTCAGAGAAAGCAAAGGGGTCATAGGCGGCACTTTTTCTTTCTTGACTGGCATTCTGGAACACTGAGACAAAATTTCTAAGGCTCTCTCCCTCCCCAGACAGCACATTCAAAAGATATCCTTCTGCCTGCATAGTTACAGAGGAATCCTGTATGCCGGCCATAGAATCAGGACTCTGCCAAGTTGTTTCACAACTAGAAAGAGATTCGGCAGTAAGCTGGAGAAGTTATTTATAGACAGGCTTTTTATACTGTACAGTACATGCTTGAGAGACTCCACAAAGTAAAATTCTCCACTGCTTGCTCTCAATTTTTAAATGTAAAAAGATTATTTTTTTCCCTGTGGAAGCACCACGGTGAAAATCTTTTAGTCCTGTACTAGCCAGCACTATTTTGAAGTTATATATGGAATATTTTGCTTTTTTTTCATCATTTACTGTATCACACCCCTTCCAGTAATCTTTATTTAAAAACATTCTAGAAAGGAAAGATTGAATCAAATACCTCATGGACTATTATCTTCCTATTACAAAAATGGTAACCTTATCAATAGGTTGATAGGGCAGTGATATCTAGGGCATGTGGCTTTTTACCAGTATGTACTGTGGAAACAAATGCAATATTGATAAAGACTTCAGAAAAAGATTTCCAATTCTTCTCGGCAAAACCAAATCAAGGGTCACATGTCGTCGAAATCTGTCAAAAACTAATAAAACAGATTTTACGCACTGCATCACTAAAAAATAAACCCCACTTTCATTTCTTTAAAACAGAATTTTGTTCACTTAAGCATGTAAAACTTTTGTTCATCGATCAAACAGACCCCAGCTCATAAAGAATGTTCTATTTACTGTTCAGGACTGCCCATACTGTTTAACAGCATCAGTTGTTGCAGAAAAGATACAAATTGCCAAATTTTTAAAAGCTGTATTCAACACATGCTCAAGAGGTAACCTCAAGTATGGTTCAAAACCTATACTGAGCTTTGCCAGAAGTGTGGAATATGTTATAACCAATAATACCAATCAGTTTCTCCTCCTACTGTACATCCCAACAAGCTCCTTACAGTCCCTTTCCTCTGGAGTTAGGACTGCAGTTTATTAAGTGTCACCGCTCACTGAACCTCTGCAAACAGTAATGAGTTGGTTTATGACTGACAGTTAATCAACATCACTAACACCTTTGTTCTTCAGGCTCTTGAAGATGAATTTATTAAGAGACTATGATTCTCGAGATCAGGCAAGATGCATGAACATTTTCCTCACAGAAGGTAAAGGATTTCAACTGAAGTAAACCCTCATTGCTTATTCATTCACACCTTGATAAACATTTGTAGGAAAATGTCTGCAAATATGTCACCCTGCAACTCACAACTGGCAACCCACTGAAGCTAAGCAGATGTTAGCCTAGCCAGTACCTGGATGGGAGGTCTCCTTGGAGAGTTAAGGCTGCTATTGGAAGAGGTGTTAGTGGGGCCCATAGGGAGTGCTCACCCTGCTGTCTGTGTTGGTTCTAATGCCCCACTATAGTGATGGGGAACACTCCTTCAGATAAGATGTAAAAATTAGTTCCTGATTCTTTGTGGTCATTAAAAATCCCAGGGCTGTTCTCAAAAAGAGTAGGGGCGTTAACCCGACTTGGCCAAATTTTCCCCTGACCTTTATGAGTCACGGCTTCCTAAAACCCCCTTCTATGTACAGTACTGTCTTCATTACTCTGTTCTCCTCCAACACTGATGTGCTCTTAGCGTATTGGTGCACTTTGGCTGGTGTCACATCATCAAGGTGGGTGCTACACATTTAAGGTGGTGGAAGGGAGTCCCCATTACCTACAGTATGAAGCACTTTGAGAGGAGTGTCCAGAAAAGTGCTGTGTAAGGAATGATTAGTCTTGTTCTTGTATTTCAATATCAGTTCATCTGGGTGAATTATCACCTGGTTCAAGGAAATGAGCATTTTACTCTGTCTCCCTACTTTTTAGTAGTTAATGGCACTTTCAATATCCCTTCATTTATACTGCAGGAAACTTCTGAAATTCTTCACACCTCAATTCATGTACAAATTTCCACAGGAATGCAATATTTTATCAGTCTTTTGCAATTAATTTGCTGTTCTGACACAGTTAAGTGTCACAACTTTCCCCTCAGAGCAATACATTTGCTTCAGATACGCAAACTAAAAAAGAACACTGAAATAGCAACTTTAGCTATGCTGCCAACTTGGACACGGTTCTTCAGAACATGTTTGTCTACTGGCTATGGCTCAAACTCTGCTGAACTGTGGTTAGAACATGATGTTTGCAGAAATATGTACCGATTTATGTATAAATCCCTAGCGTTTCTAAGAAAATACTTCTTGAAGTTCTACAGCAGACCTCAATATACAACTATTGAGTACCCTCCAGATTTATTCATACCTCAGCTGCAATAGGAATAAAAAGCATCACAGAGCAGATCAGCGATAATCTCGCAACCTACAAAGGAAAGGGTTGGCAGATTTTAAAAATGCAAGATAATTAATCAAAGTTTATATAGTAGATTATTTTGCACAGTCTTTTATAGCATTGTGTTTTGTAGTGTTGTGTACAGTATATGCTATTTAGTGTTTCAAAGTCTTCTACTGTGTAAAAATGTCATAAAGAACAGAGTACGCAAAACATACAAATAGACTACATACATGTTTACAGTACACATTAATTCAACAAATTGCATTTAGTACAGCACCTGTATAATGAGAAATAAGTCAACAAATAAGTGATTAGGGGTTTCCTGTTTGCCTGGGGGGATATAAAAGGCGGAGTGGTGGCACTGTGGCTAAGGATCTGCGCCTGTGGTTGGAAGGTTGCTGGTTCAAATCCCGTGACCGGCAGAGGAATCCCACTCCATTGGGCTCCTGAGTAAGGCCCTTAACCCCAGGTGCTCCAGGGGTGCCATATAAATGGCTGACCCTGTGCTCTGACCCCAAGCTTCTCTCTCTCCCTGTCTGTGTGTCTCATGGAGAGCAAGCTGGGGTAGGTGAAAAGACAAATTCCTAATGCAAGAAATTGTATGCTGTGTATCTTAAAAGGAGGTAAAAATTCAGTTGTAGTATCTGTCATCATAGACAAGAATAGAAGTTGGCCTGAAGCCTACAGGCAAATGATCATGATCTCCACAAGTTAGGGAATGGCTATAAATGAATCCACGAAAAGAATGCAAGAAGAACTGACCACTTTCCTGTAGTGTCCATTATTTTGAAATGTTAGGCTACTGGCATAGTGGTTATAAAAAGAGGACACAAAATTATCTTGCCAGCACAGGCTGTGAGACAAGTGGTTGGGGAGGCAACCGTAACCATGAATTCAAAGCCAATATTTAAGGCATTCTCCTACACAAACTTCTATTTTCAGGATACAAAGGTTTTAAAACTACCATTCAGTATTGCTTGCATGACCGTGGTCTTAATGACCAGGCTGAAAGGAATTTACCAAACTACGTCTGAATGAACTGAGTTTTTTGGACATGCTTATCATGTTGTTGAAAAAATATGAAGCTCTTGTTGTGAAGGTCCTAACACCCTCTCTGATACTGTATATGATTGTGTGGTACCTTACAAGTGCCACAGTCTCACAGCACACTAAAATCATATCTTGCTTCTATAATATATGCCAGAGTACTATTTGCAACAGGGGTGTGAGTAAATACGACTCCCTGTTTTCTGGACGTACAGTAGCTAAAATTGCATATATTAGGCTCGGCTAGATTCAACCTGTACATTACTATACAGTAGCTTACTTTAAAAACCAAACGAACACTGATTTCTACCTTAATCCTGTCTCCCGTCTCTGCCTCTTTTCATCTCTTCCTCTTGAATCTGTATTTCTCCTGCCTTCTCACATGAAGCACTCTTTTTCAGAAACTAGATTCTTACTCAGTCTGTTTCTCTTGTTGGTCTTCAACTGTGTCACTAAACTCTAGAGCCTTTCACAGTATTACCTGGGCACTAGTATTGAGAGTGCAAGCGAGACCAAATTAAGCATTTGGTTACTTCACCCTGACAATCATTTGAAAACCTGCACCTACCTCTGATATACGTTTGGCTCCTTCTAAACATTCTTATTTTGCATTTCAAGACAAATAAAGGACTTGTCATAAGATTAGCACATTTCACAGAAGTTTCAAAATCTGCCCATTTCACATCATCCAGGGTGAGATCTGACATTACAGACTTTATTAATCATATAATTTCTAAAGGGTAATCAATGCATCAATGTTTTTTTTTCTGCATCAGCTATGTTCTTACTCTTGTCTGATAAGGATACTGTACATTGGCCAAAATAACCTCTTCTGACTTTTCATTTGTTGTGACATCTTTGTTTCAGTTTTGACTGTGCAATTGACATCCTTATGTTCACATTTTTTCATTCATTGTCTTTCTGTATGTCAGTAAAAGGTAAGTGCACTAAAATGTGAAATTATCGGCACCTTTACAATGTAATTAAACATGTGACTTGACTGTTTGTTTTGCATTTCCACCTCTACAGTTTTCATTTTTTAGAAATATATGACCACTGTTTGTTGGCAAAATACACTCTTGACCTTCCTGATCAATCGCAATCAGTACATTTCACCAAAGCCCTTTGACATTTTTCACAAGTAGTGGGTGATTTTTACCGAACCCACAAAGTGACTTTTATTAAGTCATGTTTTACATTTCTTTCAGTAAAACGACTAGAATGCTGTCACAGCTCAAACTTCAGTAAATGCTGGAGGTCACAACGCCTAAGCAGCACTTTATATCTGTGCTTGCACACAAACAGTCAGCAATGGAAAATCCACTTTTAGCTACAAACCGATTGTCTTCATTTCTGAGAAAAGTCTGAACCAGAAACTACACCCAGCATTTTTTTTTATTGGTTTTTGAACAATTAAGCTTTTATGCTGAGGGCCCCATTTAAAAGGGGTGAGTGTGGTTTGAAACTCAGCCGTATAAAAATCATCCACTACTCAACATTTGTTTTTTCCGAGTGCTTTACTCAGGAGAAGTGGATCTTCAGTGACACAGCAATAACTCTGGCAGGGAAGTGAGCACATAGCTGGAATACAACCAGGATCACTCTGCTTACCGTAAATGCTGGCTAAGCCCACAGCTTCTACACCCTCACTTTCAGCCGTTTCCGGGCACCACAAGACACAATAAAACTCTAGCTTGACAAAGGTTTAAGAAATCGATTACATTTCTTATAATATTATTCCTGTTTTTTTTATGGGGGGTGGGGGTTTCCCAGCTCTCCAGATTTTTGGCATTCACGGAGTATTCTAGGCTCAGGTCCAGAACAATCCAAAAATGACTGAAGCATTTGGGAAGACAAAAAAAAAAACAGCAGTCACACGTATTGTAGAGACCATGACGTGATGCTGACCGCAAACAGAGACTGACCTCAAGGAACTGTCTAGTAAAAGTCGAGGACATAAAATCAGGGAGGAGGGAGGATGTGGGAAACAATCACATTAAATGCCAGTAAAATGGAACTGCGTGGAGAAAGATGCATGAATCTTTTCATATTTAATTGATGTCTCATTCTACTGAGCTGAACAGAACAGATGATACATGCGCTGCTGTTCCCTCCTCGCTATAATTCAGGGACGACTCTCTTAACTGTTTCACTACAGCCAGCCAGTGAAAGCCCCTCCTGTTCAGCAAGTTACCTTTCTGTACAGAAAGCCACGCAGTAGTTGTGGCTTGAAGACACTACTATAAAACATATTCAGCTATAGGCTGCTTGGCTCCCAGTGACAACATTTTTGAATACTGACATCACTAGCTCCGATCATATTTCTGACAGTCCTTTACAACCAAAACACACATCGTAAAACACGTATCAAGACAGAGACATGCTTAGGCCAGACAAAAGTATAAATTTGCTCACAGATTATATGGCGTGCTAGGCTCAGTACAATTTGATAAGAAATATTATTGAGTTTTTACTTTCTCTTAAAGTCCACCCCCTTTTACACTTCAGTTTGTTTACAAAATCCAAGTGCTTACAGTTTGATTACATTATAATCATTCAATCTGGACTATTTTCATGTATACTAGTTGAGGCCTAGTCACTTTATTATGTTCACACTTTATTACCAGTGTTTGAATTGAGGGAGGATGGGGATGAGTCCTTCTTCAAAGAGGTATCAATAAATCAGCCCCTTGTTGAAAGAACTACTGACAAATCATTCTCCTGGTGGAAAGAACTACCAATAAATCGTTCCCCTCCTGAAAGGAATTACCAATGAATTGCACCCCTTGTTTAAAGAACTACAAATACATCATCCTTCTTGTTTAAAAACAACATTGCCTGGAAAAACAAAGTCACCACCCAGCCCCTTTTCAAAAAAGACAAAAATGTACGAGATGTTGAGGAAGGCTGCATGAAAAAAAAAAACTAATTATTTAAGCCAAACTCCCCAGACAACACAATACTCACCTCAACCACAAATTGCACTATCTACCTTGTTATAGTTTACAACTCAAGTACTGCTTATACAGTAGCAGTCATCACCTGTGACACTTTCCCGGTGTGACTAAAAAGCCATGTAGTGAAATTCAACTCTTGAAAATGACATGATCACACCACTTCTGATCATCATGTGTTACCACAACAAGTACCGTTCTTCATCATTCAAATTATCCTTGTAAACAACTTTTTCTGTCATCAGTATACAGTATTAATAGAACTTGATTCTTGAAATCCAAAATTAAGTTAATTCACTACAGACGTTTCACCCAGTACATGAAGTGCTTACAATTGAACTTTTGTGTTTAGGATAACATAGAACAAACATGAAAAATTACTAAAATGAATGTACAAGAAAAACGTCAGTTTTCAATGCTGGCAGATTTGGTCTGAAATGGAACAAAGGACTGGTACTCCATACAATACTTAGGCCTCTATTGATGCACCCACTCACAACTGTCTTGCAAAGTCAAACTGTCTCCATTTCAGTGGTTAGACAAAAGACTAGGGCCCACATTGTTTCCATCTGCTGAGAGGGGGAGTGAACCAGATAAACTGGACAATTACATGATATGACCACTATTGTCAAGAGCACCCCTAAGATATTGTATCATAACTCTATCATCTCTATAACTAACTGCTGGACTAAACCTGATCATGAGGCTTTGACTCATAATCTACTTAAAGAATATACAATACAATTTTACCTTTGAATCAGAAGAGGAATCTGAAATATGGCAGGGACTGTGTTGTTGACATCTTTAGTCTTCACATACAGTTCTAGCCTTAATGTGCAGCATATACCATTTCTTGCCCAGTAGAACTTTTTTTCCAGTCTACCTAATGATAATTTAACAGAAAACATTAAAATATTTTTTTTTCTGAACTGGTGGTTTATTTGTGATTTTGAAAGTGCAGTACAGTGGAAAGTTTGCTTGATTTTAAGTGTGTTTAAGTGTAACAGTCTACACTGCAGCTCACTGGACACACACAACAGTGATATTTACATGTTAAATAGACAACAATGAGGTTTCTTCATTGTTTGAGTAGTACTATTCCTTGTGAAAACAAATACCCAAATCATGTGAGTAAAGAAATTGCCAGGTGCTCAGTATTTGGTATACAGGTATATGTGTTGAGTAAAAATGAGCTGATTAAGATTCTAAAAATTGATTTCCTCTTATAAACCACAGGTAAAACATGAGTGTTGTCAGATTATCTGATATTATCGTAGGAACATACTGTAGCTTTTAAATTCATTCACCTCTTGGTATACTGTTTAAAAAAAATTGAAGTTGGCCTTCAAAAAACAACCCTGACCATCAGCTCATCTATTATGACTTTATTCATAGAACTAATGTGAACTGTGTCCTAATGGATCCTATTGACACCTCTTGTCTTGTGGCAGCTCTTTCTACCACATGGTGGGAGACAGTTCTTGCCTGTGTTTTGGAAGTGGGTCCCTTCAACTCTTCAACTTCCCTTTTGGGGAAGACTATTCTTTGGTCTTTAACATTTCTTTTGTTGAACGACACCAATACATGGAGCAGAGCTGGATGTGCCTGCTGCTAAGAGGATGGTTTCTCAGTCCTGGAGGTCCCCACATTCCTTCCCTGGCATCACTGGACCCTCTGAAAAGAAAAGCCACAGAGCAGAGTGGAGTATTGGTCAATGTAGTTAAAGTCCACAGCAATGTGAGAGGTAGCCCGGGACTGAACAGTTCAGATATCAAGAGCTAGTTCATTCAGAACAGAGGAGGAGTGGTGAGAACAGCTTAAAGTTGAATGACTGGAAACAGACAGGAGCAGGATGGTTAAGAAAGCAGCTGGCCAGAACAATGGTTTTTAAATGGATGCATGTCACTACAGGAAGCCAATGGAGGGTCCTCAGAAATGGCATGGCACAAGAGAAACATTATAGAGAAGAGAACGGGTGAGCAGGAGAATTCTGGATGAGTTGGAAAGGGTGAGTAATCCTGGCTATGAAGTTAGCTGAGTGAGAGCTTAACAGACCAGGCCAAGGCCTGAACTAGAAATTGACCTAGATATTGTCTAGAAAAGATAGTGAAAAAAGTGTACAAACTGTGGATATCCCTCAGTAAGAAGTGTCAGGAGCCAGCCAGAGTAGACATGTGAAGGATATAGGAGAGAAAGAGGGGTCAAGAATGACACTGAGGCTCTTGACTGAGGAAGAAAGGGAGAGGGAGGTGGAGTCAAGAGGAATAGAGATGGAGAAGCTGACAGAAGGGGAAGAGGAAATGGAGGCCAGACGTAAAGAGTTTCAGTTTGAGATGATGGGAGTGCATCCAGGATGAAATGCCAAGGTTTTCAAAAGGGCAAGACGATAAGTGGATCTGAGCATCATCATCAAAATAGAATGAAAATCTATAGAATAAGTTCAAAGGTGCTATGGAGCAGAGGTAGATTCGAAGGCAAGACTTGGCCCTTGATCCAACACGTTGCAGGGCTCACTTATAACTTATAACTCTAATCACACTTTACGTCTTTTTATTGATCAAGGTGTAGGTGTTCATATTGCATCCACTACAGATCAGAATATCATTAATTACATTTGCAGTTTCTTCAAGACTATTATACCTGTAGCTCACATTGTTAAAAGGCACGTAATTTATCTTTCAACCGTAAAAAAGTTCATGTGTTTATGCAGAGGTCTGTGGGATGTCTGGAATGAGCTACCCATCCAAATTTGTCAAATCTAATACTATTGCTACTTTACTTTCAGGAAATGGCTGGATGATAGCCTAAGGCCACTTAGCTACAGTACTTAAAACCAAACACGCTACTGTAGCTAGACCAAATGGCCTGCTCTCATCTGCTAATTCTTAGTGAATGCCTTTATTTCATCTAAAATTCACTAATAAAGTGCTGTCTTTGCTGGCTTCTAAGCCAGGCCTGTGCTACAGTTCCAATAAAATTCAGTTTCAATGATTCTTACTAGAATAAGTAAGTGAACACATAGTACTCCCATGTGTTAGCTCTCAGGGAGATCCAGAATTTATTTTAAAGCCCCATTATTCAATAGGAACTTTCTTGTCAATGTTGTTGCTCTATCAGTCGCTATGTGCCTTGAGGTCAACTGACTGTGGCTTTCACTGTATTCTGAGCATGAACCTGAGGGAAAAAAGGACAAAAAAAGCTTTTTGTGTAGTGTGGATTAGAAGCCTAGACTGTTAAGTGACTTACTTTCTGACACATTCTTCCAAATTATCTTTCTGATTTTATAACAACATGTTGTAGTTTACATAATTGGATTAGCAATTTATTAATAGTGTATAAATATTTGGAGCATATTTGTTAGCCCAGTCATTTTGTCAATTTTGTTTTTTCATTTTCACTTTGGGTAAGGTAACTGAGGTCTTGTGTTTGATTTAATTGCAGCAAAGAGCAGTCTGAAATAGCCTGAATTTTAGGAAATGCATCTTCTGCTTTTTATTTGATGAGCTATTGTTTTCCAAGCAACTCATAAAACAGAAAAATGAGACCTCACCTGACTTTACAAGCCAATACATCCACAGGAAGCAGAAACATGAAGAAAGGAAAAACACTTTTTATCCATTTTTCCAGAGGAAAAGCACATTAAAGTTTTTATTATCTATACAATCACAAGCACAGGAAAAAGGAGTTATTAAGGCTGGCAAAACACAATGAGCAGCTCATTCTATGTTTTGTTTGTTTTGGGATTTTTTTTTCCATAAAAAGAGTCAACATGATAATGTCTCAAAAATAATGACGGACGACGCCTGCTGCTCATTTTAGAATCATTTTCTGAATGTACTTTAACCCTTTTCTTCCTGAACCTGAGCGCTTCAGTCCAGGCATAAAAAAAACTGTGGGAGACATTCTGGTGTAGCACCAAAAGTATGTAGAAGTATTTCGGTTTTTACCTTTTCAATGATATCAAGTGAGAAAAAAGAAAAAGTTCAAACTGTTCCTACACAATGGAAAACACTAACAAAAAAGAAACAGCTCAGGAGTATCGACTGCACTTGAAGTGCTGACAATATCAGAGTTTTAACTGTCAGACTCCCTGAGCTTGTGATCTGTGCATCATTTCAACCACAAGCCATAATGTTTATGGAAAAAGAAGCAAGAAATGATTTAGTCTCTCACATCAAAATACATTAGGAGCTCTTCCTCCAGAAAGGTCCAGAAATTCCTTCCTCCAATCCATTTTAAGCATGGATTAGAGGGTATATGCAACACCACATTTCCAGATGAAGATTCTGACCCTTTTGGTCAAAGATGTGCTCAGGGTATACCCAACACCTATGGTACATTTGGGAATATATTGTGATGGAGCACTTTTGCCTGCGTGTGACTAATGTGCTTTTACATCTAACTGCTGTGACTGTGCCAATGAACCAACAGCTGCTCCTTCTCAATGATGACTCTCAAGTCATTATTAACATGTGTCTTTAGCTGGAGGGTCTAACCTCTATGTTATGAGAATTTAGTGTGGCTATGTTACATTTTGCTAATACAAGAAATTATGTTCAGATGTTTTTCCTATCTTCATAACCTTTTAATAGGCCCCTTATCATTTTTTTTTTAAGTTTGCAAGCTCTCATTTTAACTTTCTTACAATTGCTGGTTTTCAACAATGTTCGTTCTTGAACACAAAAAATGTCCCAAATTAATATCCTGGGTGGCTGAAGCTTTTTAGAATCAGCTTTGTGATAACTAAATATAAAAATATAATTTTGCAATATACATAATTTTAAGTTTAATTAGGGCTGCTATGACCAAAAAGAAAAGTTATGAAAGAACAGCTCAAACCCTCACTTTTAATGTACTCCTCAAAGACAGGTACAAACAAGTTTAATGGCAGTTTATACCCAGTTGAAAAGCTACAGCAAGTCAACTCAATCATGCCAATTTAATCTCCTTCAGTTGTCTCCTTTTAAACAACTGAATACATTCTTCAAGGCCTTCTCATGAAAAACAGCTCAAATGTCTCTTCATAGAACAAACTAGACTGCCCAGCATCCCAAAAGTCCTGACAGAATTTACTTATTTTAGTGGGGGAGCAAGAAAACAGCCCTTATCACTTTCTGACAACTTTCAGCATCCAAATGCAAGGAAGCTAGGCGATGTATTCATACCCCTACTGCTTTCTCTGAAAAACAGGTACCACTGGCTTACTGACAAACTTAGATAAACAGCTGCTCAGGGATGATGGTGCAGTTAGGTGAAGAACTCATGATTAAATTTTTAAAATCCATACTAATTTCCTAAACATCCTGCCAATTCATGTGATTCTGAGAAAAAAAAACTCAAGCACTTTGTTCATGAATCCCTCTTCATAGTAGATGCTACTGCATTTCAAATAATAAACAACTCCAAACGTTTATTGCTGTTAACATAAAGAATCTTAAAGGCAGTTTAGACAACTGCTTCTCTGGTCATTCATTACTAGGAGATCTGAATTGTAACCCAGATCAGGTAAAACATACTGTAATAAAAGATCATGGTATTATCAAATTAAAGGGCTCGTCTACACCTATCAATATGATATTAAATGTCTTTACTTTCTTGTCAGTATCCCCAAATAATTTCATCTGATTCGACCGTTTTCCACAAAGTTGAGATTTGGAGGGCAATTTTAAGCAATTTCAAAATTTAAACCTGCTTCCATTTCTGAAGCCAAATAGATCTGTTCTTTTACAAAAAACATAAATATCATCATAGGATGGGCCCCAGTGATTCTAGTACAGATGCATTCAATTCATTCATACAGTCGTTCAGAAAAATACACATCTCAATGCAGAAAACAAGCAACAACAGACTAAAAATCTGTACACACGACTAGATGGATGGTGATAAAGAGTATTTTGCTTTCTTTCTCTAATATTTGCTGAGTCACTGAATGGTCTTTCCCAAGAAGTGTGACTTGTCTTTGTTTCTTCTAATCATTAAATTGCCCTGCAGACAAATGTTTTGGAGCATCAAAATGAAAATCTTTCAAATTAAAAAACACTTTTACAACAGACAGAAAAACCTACAAAACCTAAAAATATAGGAAAAAGAAAATAAATACGTTACATTAGGTAAAACAAATTTTTATATATTAAAAATTAGTGCACTTTTATCAACACTGAATCTACAGGGCTGATTCTACCATTACAAGAACCCTAATGTTTCATGGGAAAAAGAGAGATAAAATCAAAATTGCAAAAAATGCAACTCATTTTGTATACGATCACCTCTAAAGAATTGAAGTATTTTTTACCACAAAAAGCTACTATTTACTCTGTAGCAATCTTTCGAATTAGATTAAAAATATTACTACTGTAAATATGTATATGTTCCTTTACTGTTTTTTTTTCTTTCAAGTTAAAAATCAAACTACTTTAAAAGGCCAAAAGGTCAGTTAACGTAAAGATGTAATTATGAATTATAGTGGGATTATGAATTTAGCATCTAGTGTTTTTTTTTCAGACACATTTTTCTAATGATACTTCTGACTAGTCTCTTGGTGGGTTTCCTACACTGCCTTGTATTTTTAACTGCCTGGGTTCAATTAGGACTGTCCAAGGTCCTTTTTCAAGCTTGCAATTGTTTAAACTTAGATAACATGCAGTGTTTATAGGGCACCAAAAAAATCTTCCATTCATTTTGTCAGATTTCTTTTGAATGTCTCAAACAGGGAGGGGTAAATATTTACACAGCAGTCAGTGTTTGTTTAATGTTTGAAACACACTTGTGAAGTTGAATACACAGTAGAAAGCAAATTAGAAAACAGTTTGGACAAAAGGCCTTTAAATCTCTGATGATTGCCAGACCTCCCCCCTCCTGTTATACAGTAATGCACTTCTCTCTCTGAGCTCCTTTTGAGGGCATAACGAGCAAAGCTTTCGTCGTCATTGCAGTATAATGCAAATCACTGATTTGCCATTGAATTTGAGAGCTGTCAGCAACCCGATTATTAGATTAAAAACCACTGTGAGCGTACATTGATGAATGAGATGTTCCATGCAGTTTATGGGAACCTGTGAGCACACAGAGCAAACCTCAAAGAATTCTGCCAAGACATTTATGTAAAACAAGGATGAATGAATTATTAATGTCAAAATAACTGCTGAGTGCCCCATCCTAGTCTAAATCCTATTCATGATGTCTATGTATATACACACACTACATTACGACATCTGCCAAACACATGGCTTATACCTGCTCTGAAGTAAGCCAGAATGTTGTCTCCATAGAGAACAAAGTAGGTTAAAACTTGCACTGCATTTCTTACATCTTTGCTGATCAAAGATAGGTTTTCAAATTGTTTCAGGAATCAAAAAAATGAGATGAGGAGAGCCGCAACATGTCTGAATCATAATGAGAATGGGTTACAATGTGCCCACAGCACAAGAAATAGATCTCCTACAATACAAATTCTAGTCTGGTTAAATCCACATACATTCCCATTTCTTTACTTTAAAATAAAATAGGCTCGCAGGGTCTGCCAACAGGCTGGTCCAGTTAAAGCCTCCTCCCACAGGACTGGGTGTGCCCACACCTTGGAGGATGCTGGCAGAAATACAGGATGTGTAATTTACCAGCAATATTCAAATGCTCCCAGGAGCTGCATCAGGCAGGGCTGGCTCTGCCAGGATCGCGCAGGGAAGCGAAGGCACAGGAAACTTCCTGGCATGTCTGAGACTGGACTAGAACCTGATTCAAATGGGAGCGACACGACAGCCGTGCCTTCTGTACGCCACAAGAGTGGAGTGGAAAAAAAACCGCGCAAACGAAAGGACAGACGAAAAATGATTTTGCCGCACCCCTCCTAATGTATATTCCCACCTTTCCATCGGTCCCCTCTCTGTATTTCTCTCTCTCCTTTCTGATCTCCTCTCCAGCTGTTTTGCCTCCTTCCTGTTTTCTGAATCACGGAATCTCGGAAGTACTCGGGTGTGTTTGGCGTGGACTTCACTGCACATACAGTAGCCTTCAAGGAAACTCATTTGCTGGCAACAGTCTGTGACCACTGATATGAAAGGAGGCATACTCTCAATGAGTATATGTACTGTAGACAGTATATTCACTGAGTATACAAGTACAGCAGTCAGGGATCTTCAGTAAATACACTCTAGAAGAAAAGAAACTTGTTGAAAACATTGAAAAGAGGATCTAAAGTACAGCATACAAAACTCAAATTCAAAGCAACGCTTGTACAATATATAATTATATATGTTATGCTGTGACTTTTGAATCACATTTATAGTAGCAGTTTCAGTTCGGATACCTGATGCTCTGGTGCTTATTAAAGCCCTTTGATAAGATATTGAATAAGATCGAATCTAAAACACTTTCACACTTTGTCACTTCCTTTTGCTTTTCCACTGAACATTCTTAGCTTTCTGTACCACTCACAGTCAGAACCAGAGGTCCGAATTCTTCCTGTACCAGCAGCCTGGTAAGGCAATGTAGGTCTTTCAAAGCCCGTGAACAGCAGCTAACACTCCCCAACAGCTTCTCCCTTTCCTTCTGGGATAGATCAGCTGTCAGAAAAACACATGCCTTTCTGTTCAGACAAACATAACTAAACACAATAGCCATCTGCTGCAAAGAGCTGAGTAACAGGATACGGTGACAGCTCCGCCCTGGGCTCGTTGAGTGGATTGATGCTGTTTTGAACTTGGCTGGAGACTGGAAATGAGCTCCATCCAAAAGCAGCTCCTCTGAGTGTGCCTGTGAGTGTATTTGTGAGCTCTATAATTGCATTAGTTCACGGATGATATACCACTGCCAAAGCCAAATTGCTTATCCACGCTGAGAAAGCACTGCAATTTGCTCATGCAATTGTTCCATCCTAATAAAGGTGTGGATCAAACCTTTGAGAAACACAGGTTGGGCACATTTTCAGCCCTTTGTGAAGATGAAGAGTGGGGAAATGTGTTTGTGTCAATGAGTTTATCCGCATGTCACCACACTGTCTCCAGAATGTAAAATATTTGTTTTCTGAACAGTTATGTTTACATACAAAAGAGTGTTTAAAGGTTCAGCTTAACTGTAAAATTAGTACAATTTAGCTGGGGCATGTGTCAATGATCAATTAGCTCTTTAGAACATTCTACAGGCAATTTGGCCATTTGACATCTAACACACAAAGTATAAAACAAATGACAGGAACCATGAGCAATATTGAGCTTAAAAGTACACAGAATAATACAGAACTAAATGTGTTTCTGTTCTTAATATTTGGTATTCAAAGGCAGAGCTCTCTCAGCCATGTAAATCACTGAAATCTGTACCACACCTGGTCAGTAAAATCCAAGGGATTTCCAGCTCACAAGGGACTAAAACGTGATGACTGCTCTGTCAGAATATATTTAAACCTTCTATGGGTTCAGTTACCAATGAACTTGTGCGACTGCTGCCTTGCTGTATTTCATAGCCTGACTCAAATAGTAAGAACGCCTTAAAGGCCACCACACTCCTGAGGGTGACAGATCCTGAAATGATTCATCGTCACCACTAAAGTGGGGCTTACTATAAAAGAGACAGGTGGCTGTAACAAAGTCGGAGGCAGGACTGCTTCGAGATTTGAGCGTCACTTCTAAGTAGTGTACCTCAGACCTCAGTGGTTCTAATTCTGATAGTGATCAGAATTAGCGAAAGGCCCAGGTGAACAACATCAAACAAACTACACAGAGAAACGTTTTCACCTAACCCAGACAATATGACAGGGAGTTTTTTTTTTGTTTTGTTTTCTCACAGCTAAATTCTGTAATTGTTGGATAACTGGCACTCCCTTTCTCACACCAGCCCTTTGAAATCAGGTTTTATTCTGCAGACTGCTATTTGAATTTGTGCATTTTGATTAGTTGAGTTTGCCTATAGTTTTATTGTGTAAAAAGTTCAGAGAAGGACGTTTCACATCTGTAGACAGAAACCCAGAAAAAAAGTCAGAGCAGAAGTGGTATGTGTAGGAGATCATTGACTAATTTCTAAAAGTTGGTTTCATTTCACCAGTGCTATAAGCCTTGAGAAATATACATTGTTCACTCATTCTGCACTCCTTGAATTTTTTAATTTCTGTTTCTGCATTCTTTATTTGGAATTTAGTGTTTCTTATTAAACTTCCTTTTCCCCTTCTACATGAATGTACTCTCCAAATCAAGGAGGCGTGGGTATATTGCCTGTCAACCTAAATGCTTTGAGGATGAATTGGATTTTAAAGGCAAAGGCGATATTTTAAATTATTAAACTCTCATGCTTTTAAGAAAAAAAAAAGATAATTAACGACCCCAACCATGTCTCAAGACAGGTTAAGAGGATATATACAGTACCTGCATCCTGAAAACATACCCATTTTAAAAGCCACGGGATTCGGAAGGCCAATTATATGCCATGAAAGCATATGACTGATCTAATGGAGTCATTATGGGTGATCCCTTCTGGTTGAAGATGATTAGCACACAATCAAATCTTTGTTCTCACTTTGCTTCTTTCTTCTGTGATCTGGTTCTCAAATTGCTTTTTCCAAGACATTAATCTTCCATCTGATTTGAAGACCATACTTCCCGAGTCATTGTTGCTTTGCTTGACACCCTTCTACTCACTGGCTTGGCTGGTAGCATTTTCCATTTGTAACAGCAAGCAGCCAGTGGGGAAAAGGTACTGTAGGTAACCCGATCGGGCAGGATCCCTCGCTATAGTATGTGTGATTGACCATTGGAATTACATGACTTACTGTGCTTAATCTGCCATTACCTTCCCTCGTATGACTCACTGTCACAAATCTTGTGCCCTTCTATCTGTATGAGGCTGTGAACCGATAGCATGCAAGTTCACATTACATAATGCCAGTTTGGGCAACAGAGTGGAACAGTAGCTAGACCATGTACCCTTGAGCAATTCTCCACCTGTATTGTTCCAGCTATACAAGTGGCTGTAAATGTAAGGTGCGTTGGATAAAAGCTTTTGGACAAAAGCATCCGCCAAACACATTAGTAATTATATAAAATCGTTTATATCATTTGCTCCACATTGGCATAAAGAAGTGGACTAGGAAAGATTCCACCCAGCGGGAGACATGCTTTCCCCTTATTGGCTACTTGCCAACATGAAAAGCAGATGCTATTAACCTCTCTACTGCCAGAAAGGTTAACAAGTGTTGGGATTCCATCTTACCCATACTACCTGAAACGTGCCTCCAATTAAATGGCATCACGGTAAATGTGTCCATCTAGCTAACGCACCTGTGTGTGTAACTGGTTTGCAGTGCTGAACAAAAGTAGTTTAAATCTTGTTTTACACAACTCATGATGGTCATTACCACAAGGCACGCTCTTTGATGTTCCGTGCTGCAAAGAGCTGCCGGGGGCAATTTAAAGAGCGACTTGTGGCTCCCTGCTTTACAGAAACTACTCTCAACGCAGGTGCTGCATCTGCAAAGACATTTCATACCCCACAGAGCTGGTAGGCAAGTAGAATAATTAGCCATCTCCTACCTTTAGTTCTACCGATGCGGAAATATAGGATGAACCCTCAAAGGTGTCATGATGTTGCCCCTCATGAGCAGCCCTGCATTCTAGCCTGTAAACAAAACCTTTCATGCTTCAAAAACTTTTAACACAGCTGTATAAAAATCCAGACCTGGAGGGGCATTGCTGTCAGTCAGCTTACCTTGGCAAAAATAAGAAGAACCTGAATGCCGGAGGATTTATAGTATTTGGAAATTCAGCTTATTACTGTAAGGCACTGTTTGGCATCATTCATCTGCTTAAATGCCTTCTCAAAATGGATTATAACATCAATGCAAATACTATTTAACAATATCTAAAGATTGTCTTCAAAAGACAAATAAGTGTTTCAATCTTTTTTTTTCATTCAAAGTTTTTTTTTCCTTGTTACTGAAAGTTCCTATTTAAATGAAAAAAGGATGCTGTAAAAACTTTGGCTAGCAAACAAAACTATCTTACGCACTTGTTGCTGATGCAATGATACACTTGTTCTAATACTTGGAGCAATTTTTTAGCCTGTATTGATTTCCGTGCCAATGAAAGGGGAGGGAGTTATGATATACAAAAATGTGCAGGAGATCTACTGACTGCGATGACACCTTTTATGGAAAGGGTGGGCATTTGAAACCACACTGTGTGGTTTCAAAAGGAATTGACTCTTATTAGTATTAACCAGGTGGGTCCCTTTAAATTTCAAATTGTATGACACAATGTATAACTGTTTCCTTAGCGTGACCATGCAAGCCATCCACTAAAAGCTAATGCTTCCCATTACATTTCTAATCAGTTTAAATCCCCTAAAAGAGTCCTTTGGCATAACTGATCTCAGTTGTTCGTTTTACTTAAAGCTGCCGAAAGGCAGTGACAGCTTGTGCTTCATGACTAATTGAAAAGAAAGGCCTCACTGCTTGGCTGAGTCAGACATAGTTCAAGTTCCTAAAGACATTAGTAATGAGGGACTTTTTCTCTATCGGCCATTCATGAAGGACCAGGAAAAATACTTATGACACTTCTTAAATTTTAAACAGTGTACAAAATACAACAAGAGTAATTGTATGCCTTTACGTCAAATGTTTTCACAGAAAAGTGCTGCAGAATTTATTCCGTATGCTTCTTTAAAAGCATTTGTTTGTCTTGATTTGTTTATTGAAGACAATATATTGAAAAATCCCTTTAACTTACTGAAAGAAGACATAGATAACAGGTAGTATTGATTACTAAGTACCAAGGCTGACCAGTCTAAATAATTAATTGCTTGGCTTTTTTAGTAAAGCAACAACCTGTCCTTCCATCCCACAAAACTAATGGGAGTTTTAAACAGAAGTTCAGGGGGAGGCCAAACCTAAATCTAGCCCACTTCCGCCTGCCTACATGTAAATAGCACTCTTCTTGCTTACTTCTTGTGTGTTTCGTTTTCACATCCCTTACTCCATCACATCTTCATCATTGCAACAGCTCTATGATCATCTTTCATTAAAGTAGAGTTTTCAACAACTCCAACGCTCTCCGTAGCCAGGTGAGTTAACTCAATAAAGCGTGTTATATGAATCATGCCTCCACCTTTAGGAGGGTTGGACTGAACTACTGAACTGCTTATTATTATTTTAAATGTCACTATTTCATATTGCTACTTATTATAGAAAGTTCTTTGCACAGTAAAAACAAACAAAAAGAAAATTCAAGGTCAATTCCTCCACTGAATCTGACCTTCTTTGCTGCTACTTTATATTGGCAGGGTACTAATCTTTCCAAACATTTTTTCTAGAAAGCCCTACATAGACAGAAGTTTCACATACAACAACAAGGATTTCACAGAAAAATGTTTCCACACTTCCCTGAACAACTCAGGGGTAGTTATTCACTCCTTCTGTCAACAGAATTTTTTTTGATACAGTAATGAAAAGTACAAGGCAAAACAGAAACTCAAACTGTGTTATTGATACTCTACCTTAAGGTAAATCTTTCTGTTCCCATTTAAAAAAAGTCTGACTCAGTATTTGCACGTTATACAGCTTTTTTACTGTCGTTCCAAAATTCAGTGGGGGAACTGACATCACTAACAATGTCTCTCGGGAGAGGAACAATACCTTTTAATTTTACACAACGAAAATGCTCACTAAAGCACACACCTATATTAAGTTTCTCAGATGTGTGGATTCCAGGTTTTTCATTAAGTTAGAAAATGGCACTGTCAGACCTGTGGGTTAAACACATTGTGAAACTCCTCCATTATCATTATTAAAAAAAAAACTTTAGCCACCCTTGAGTCACTTAATCTGAGAGCAACATATATAATTAACAAGACTTAGCGCTAATGACTATTTGTTGCTTCTCTTGCTGCTTTTCCTAAACATCAGAGCAAGAACCACATTAATGCATTGAGACCTCAAGCAGTTACTTTTGTTCAATGAATGTTGTATTTAACAATCACTAGTAACAGTGAAAAGTTTTAAATAAATAACAATTCATTACATTTAAGAGAATATGGAGGAGTTAATACAAATGGGTAAAAAATGATTAGATTCCATATTATTTCATAAACCACCAATAATTACTACTATACTCATCAAAAAACAGCAGGAGTTTAAAGCACACCCATCCAAACAAAGCAAAAGTAATTTACAATTTACTGTAGAGGATGACTAATGTGGAATTTTTAATATTCCTTTTATGTATTTATACTGCCCTAGACTTAAATAAATTGTAAATAACATATATAAATCAGCAACTGGGTCATCATATTTGTTTTATTTTGTACTGATAAAAAGCTGACTTTATTTAGTTTGGTGTATTGCTGACAAGCAATAACAGAAAAGAAATGGGCTCCAATGCCAAACAGTCAATGTGCTGAATCTTAAAGACAAGTTACAAGAAGTCTTTTAGTGGAATATGGAACTATTTAGAATTGACCCTGGATTACAGAAATCTCTTCTCAGCAAAAGAAAAATACTAATAAATAAGTGTCAAACACCTGAAGAGCAGAAAACCAAAAGAAAAATCCCACTCTGCCAACAAACAGAATTATGCATTATGCATAGCATGCCACAAGGCAGTACTAGAAAGCACCAGCTTCTCTACAGTATCACACAGGCCTGCCTGATGTCCTTAAATCACTTTTTTATGCACCTTCTGACAACAGGAACTATGAGTCCATTGACAAACTGGCAACCCTGGAAGTCTGAGGGACCGGGAGCTTTTCCAGTGAGTTCAGCACATCTTTAGACATAGTAAAGCCACAGAATTCATTTTTTCTTTTTCTTTTTTTTACAGTTTCTGCTTTCCCTGGCTCCAAAAACACAGCGATCTCCTTCCTGCGCTGCTGTAGACTTGCACATGTGGATTTAATACCATCTCCAGTAGCGCTGTCGTCTTGGTGCCGCGTCGCTTTAATTGCATAAACAGCAACACTTTTATGTCTCTTGCAACTGCTTTTGTATCCAACCAGAGCATTAACTACAATACCAGTACTACTGTGTTATTACCTGCACTACTAATGATAATAACCACACTAGACTTTCACTTAACTGCAGATCCACTCGTTAAGAGAGATTTACTGCATGACGTGTTATCAATATGGTATTATGTGAAACGATTTCTCTACCAAAGCTGCACAATATTATATAGCCGCCTGAAAAACTAATGATATCCAGCTGGACTCGGAGGCAGACAGTGTGGTTATTCAGATCACTGAGCATTACCCTGCCTCTTCGCTTGTCTTGTATCTGCATATCTTTACTGATGACAAGATTTTACAGATTGTATAGCAGTCCTCAATTTGCAGGCCATTCATGCTGGTGGAATATTCCTGTACTCTGGGCAACCATGCATTTTGTGTCTCAGAGGGAACGTGAACCAATTTGAACCCTGTTGTCTCAAGCAGAGACTAGTTTCAGGACCTACACTTCAAATAAAATAAAAAACCTTTGGGACTCGATTTTGGATTTCTCTTCAAATTCAAGGCACAGTCCCTTTTAAAATTAAATAAAAGTTTCTCGTTTCTCTTGCTCCTTTTGTGAATGAGTCTTTTACTCTCACATTGGTCCGGTTTTAATTTTTTTTTTTAATATTTGCACATATGTCAAACAACATTACAGCTAGCCAGTTACTGCATAAAAGCCTGTGACATGTCAAAGGTTGGGAAGAGAACAGAAGAACTAACCTTCTGTGTCCATCTGTTCCTGTGAATATGTGAATACTGGTCATTGAGAAGACCAGATCCCCTCCAACCCTTCTTCCAACAAGTGTGTCAAACCCTCTTCATTAAAACTACACTTCATTTGGACACCTAGTAAATCATATCCTAAAGGAGGTGAGCTTTTAGAACTTGATTTATAATGTCACATTTTCATGGGGTTGTGAATAATATACTGCAAGTGAACCCCAAAACACTGTATATTAGTACAAATTTTTCTTTTAGACGTGTTTTGCGTTCACTTCCTAATGTCAGAGCCAGCTATCAATGTGTATGTTTAGTTTAAAGAAAGAGATTACTGAGTGTTATTCCACTGTAGTTTATTTTTGCTGCTACAACACCATAAATGTTACTGTTATTGTACATAGTGAGAACAAATGTTGAGCCAGAAATAAAAGCCAGAGCGCTTATCTTTTTTTTCATTCTTTCAAGACAACGTGCCTTGATTACAAACATACAAGGGTTAAGCTTGCTGTCTGAAACGTGTCATCACACTTGAAAAAAATCACACTTAATCTGAATGTTAAGTTTATACTTTCTAGTAAGTTTCCCTTTACTTTCACCATTAACTGCTCTAGGTGTCACGACATTCATCCATGTTACAACTATGACTGAAGCAGCCTCACCATGATTTCACTGTGCTTTACTGAACTACAGTATAGCACAACAATGGCGGATAACATTATCTTTTTGATGCTAGGATTTTCGATGCGTGTATGTTCTTAAACTAAGCCGTAATCATTTACCACACACTTCCAAAAACTGTACCAGAAAATCTATGCAGCACGTTTTAGGAGTGAATGGTGAAAAGCGGGGGAGCTGTATCACAAGTTGATGAAAAGAGAGCAAAAATCTATACGTGTGTGTGGGAGTTTACAGGTCTTGCTTGGTTACAGTTTTTTTTTCTTGTCAGACTGAACACATGGAGCTCTTAAAAAGGCTAGCGTTACAGTTATCAGGAGAAACACCCTGTGGCCATCATCGTCTTTATGGGGGCGGGGGGCGGGGGGACAGAACACTTTTTAACAATATGAATCAGCAGTGCCAGTATCATTTTCACCAGATGGCAAGCAATCTCCTATTCCTTTACATTGAAACGCCGAGGCAATCAAAACCTCCCTGGGGACACGCGGCGCTTCTGAAGAGCAGCTAGCAGCCAGCCATTGTGTCCCCTGCACACCATCAAAGTGAAGAGCGAAAGGGAGTCAGGTCACTTATACACTGTAAAAGCATTAGACCATGAGGGGGGAATGTGGTCTGAAACGGGGAACACTGGATGCTTTTTAACCCCTTAACACTAGAATGGTCGAAAAAAATGACACAAGTTATTCGATTTACCACATGAACATGACATACTAATCTTGACAGACTTTCGCCCTTGGTGAGGTCTCCTAGTGCAAGCGAAATGAGTAGCATTTTCGGTGTATGCCCTCATTGGGCATTTATCACTATACCGAAAAGCAGTCACTGTCCTTCATTACAAATTTGGCTTCCGTGTGAGAACCTCCAGGATGATTTGAAATGTGGGCTTTTGATTAGTGTGCAGCCAGAGCTAAAGGTTCATCCCTCAGGGAAACGAGGAGCACATCACAACATCACTGCAACTCTCGGCACACTTCTGCAATCTGTTCTGACAGATGATCGGGGCCTGGGTGACAGGAGGGGACCGAGGACTGATGAGAGCTTGCAGAGGTAAAAGAAGAGGCCCTCACACCATGCACTGATACTGCGCCTGACTTCAGTTAGAATCCCCATCATTATCACCGAAACAAAAAAAAATAGTTCATTCATTTTCTCCTTCAAGGAGACGGCACATCTTCAGCAGCTTTGACATCTGACTGTCACTAGAGGCTGCTTTTAATAAGGTCACACATACTGACATGCCTCTGGGATTTCAACAAGCCTACCAAAGAGAAGCTTCATGCAACTGGAGGACACTCTGGGTACTTAAGTGACTTGGGAAACCTGCCAAAGGATAACTAACCAACTGCATAGATTATGAGTCTCATGATATTTTCACAATTTTAAATACAACATCCCCAAAAAGCTAAATATCATACTCAAGTTTAAACCAGATCTACCTGGATGTAGGGCAACCACAGTACTTGCCGAGAAGCAGTAGGCATACAGGAAGTGGCTGTTGCTCGTGAGGGTTTTGTTTAAATATAAAGCACACTTCCAAGTTCAAGATATTAAATACCATCCTGTATTGACGAGCTACTACTGAAAGAAGAGGTTATAAGCAAAAAGTAACAAAACAGACATACAGCACAGGAGAAGAGTACTGGACACCAGGCATAGAAAACAGCATCCCTATGAAGGAGCTCTCAGCTGTAGAGGAAGGGTTAAGCTTAAAGAGGAACTGCAGTCCCAATTTCTCAGTCCTGTGAGAACAGGAACAAAACAAATCTGTTGATGTTATAGAAAAAATTTACCAATTTCGAATTAAAACACAAAATCGTGAACTGTAAGCCAGCATGTTGTTGCAAACCTGCATTCGAGTTCCCACGAACTGCACCGTGAAGCTGCCCTTCCTGCTCTCTAGTCACCATAACAACTACTGTAATGTGATGCACGAGCGAATAAGTACGGGTTGTTCAGCAGACATTTCACCGCAGAAATGTTCCAACATGTTCGGCATGCAGAGTTAACAAGCAAGTAGTAATTGTCTGCAAGACTGTCTCAAAATCAAAAGCAATATTTCAATTGGATTATAAGAGATGTATTCACAAGCCTGCTTGTTAACAATGTCATTCAGCCATACATTGCCTTGTTGTGGATCGCAGAAAATGGTGCTACGCATAGCTGGAAATTTAGTCTATTTCATGATGTAAACTGGAGGTTTTACAGGTTGTAAAACTTGTGTACATTTTACTTTTACTGTGGTTTGAAATGCACTCATCAATGCTGATTCTAATCCCAAATTATTAAAGTAGCATTGCAGTTCCACTTTAACCGCATGCATATTCAAGCTAGACTCAACAAACTCATAAAAATCCACAGGGATAATCAACAGAAAACATTTAATATTATTAATAATATTGGGCAACTCTGCACGTATAGTAGTTGTTTCATACTCCCACCACTCTTTGCATAAAGAAGAACCTCATGTTGCATCATCTGAAGGTTTGAGTGTGTCCCATCAAGACCTCCACGCCAGACTCAAAACACATTCAGAAGCAGAAGTACTGGACTTCACATTATTTCGAACCATAAAGTGTATTTATTGTTCCATTCTGTTTGGAGTTATTTGACATTTTCATGATTTTTTTCATTTAGCCTCAAAAGGGGCTCCAGTACACTTTCGTCTTCCTACTGCCTTATATTCGATTCCAGCCTGCTCAGCCCCGCCTGGTAAACTGGTAAGCTCAGTTGTACTGTAGTTGAATACTGTACGCAGTATGCCATCCACTGTAGCCGGACTGATATACCGCAGCTGAGAAAACAGCTTGATACGATGAGTAATTGCATCCATGTGCGAGCCAAGCAGAGCAGCAGTTCACAACGCAGAACCGCAACGGCGTCTGGTCAGTGAACCACAGACTGACTCAGGCAGTACGTGGCACCCAGTCACCACCCACAAGGTTACACAGATTTAATTTAACTCTACTGGAGGCTATGGATGCAGTGCACAATAACTTCTAATGTCTTGACAGCTCACCTCTATTGCTTATTACCCCAGCTTAATTCCTTTCGGTTTTCAGTGAGAGCGGCCAAACCAGATGCCATTTCATGAGACATTTTTGCTGATCAACATATTTGTCATAGGAATCTACACATGAACCACATGGTGGCTCCAGTAAATACTTGTTCCATACAACTCGTGCATTTAATAAATAGAGAGGCAGGCTATTCATGTATTAAGGATGTAAATCTATTCGGATATTTTTTTAATCACCTCTTTCATCCAACTGTTTCTTGTTCTACAGCTTAAATAAAAAGACAGACGTGGAATGGGACCATTGCTATAATTTTTTTACACAGCTGTTACAAATAAGCATGATACAGCCTTGATTTATTACTCACTATCACATACAATACAATCAGACATAAGCCAGAAATTTTAAAAAGGCAGGTATCAAAGGGGCAATAAACATTTCAATTTTCTGGTGTCTCCATTGTTGCCACAGCCACAGAAAGAGGAAAATTATGTGTAAACACAACTAAACTAAACTCAGACATTTTTTAAACTTAAATTATGTCCGCTGCAGAGACATTTGGGAATAAATGCTTGTTGGCTTTTTCAAAAGATTTCTTGATGACGGGATCCTGTCCAGTTCCTACAAAGCAAAGAGGAATATCTGTATGCATAACTTACTGAGGGCTGTCAGCATTAGTCCTGTACTATAAGTAAGTACTTCTGATATATATTTCATTAAAACTAAGGGATTTTCATATGACCTGTTTTCGTAGAGGAATGTTTGCTGGTGTGATACTGCAACCAGCAATTGAATTATCAATGGTGAATGAAAAAAAACACTTTTAATACAGATTTAGATTTCATCATCAGCCTTCTTTTGGAAATGCATAAAATATATGGTTTCGTTTTCAGTAGGGCTTTGCTTTGCCATTGAACGAAATATTAATATATCCAACTATCAATCCATGCCTGTGTTACCGAAACAAACTCCAAAAGTGCAGTTCTGCCTAGGTTTGGCTTTAAATGGATGACTGGATAGATAGAGACTCATTGACAGAGAGTTAAATGGATAAATCTGTATTTTAAGATGATGTCTGAAGGCATATCTCCCTCTCTGGGCTAGAAAAATAAAAGAGATTATAACCACCAAAGCCCACACTGACCTTTCCTCTGCTCCCTGTCTCTTAGGTAAGAAGCAGCCAAGACAAGCAGTTAAAAAATCCACAACCTCAGAAGTTTTATTACCTGCAGTTTACAGATACATTCAAACTCAGAACTACATCATGAGTCAACCAACCAGTAGCTAGAGTGCTGTTCTTGCTGTGCTACTATTCCAAACTTCCTGATATGTTTTCATACTGTAACTGCTCACAATAAAAAATAGTTTTCTTGAACAAAAATACATTTTTCCTAAATTCTTCCAAGCAGCCCAGTTTAAATTTAACATCTATATTATACCTGGTTTATTTTTATTACTTTAAATGAGTGTTAACATACTATATTTGCACATATTTAAACATTATAGAATCAAAGGTACTGATGTTTCCTCAAAATCTAGATGGACAAGGTGTACAGTTTCTAGTGTTTATCCTATCACAAGTTAACTGACGAAAGTAGAATTTGACAAGACTACTCAAGAATAGCAGATTTTTTTCAGTCAGTTCTCTCAGTGTCCCTCTTGATGTACTGCCTGCCTATGACAGAATCTCACCTGATCATTAACAAATAACTGTCCATACACACAGCTCGGTCTGGCACAAAGTTCAGACAGTCCAGACAACAGAGACATAGCGGGGTTTTTTTTTTGTTTTAAAGACCCTGTACCTTTTTTCTGCTATTTATCTTTTAGCTGCTGAGTTTTTTTTCTTTTAACTTGGATTCAGGCTGAACAACAAAAACGCCGTAGTGAGAGTCGGCTTCCCCACAGCCTCTATGTGTTTGTGCAGGCCGCCAGCAGATTAAAGGTAGTCTCTGAGGAAAAGCCGTTCGTCACCGTGGTAATATTCCTGCAATGTGCCGACACGTTGTGATTTTCTGAAGCCTGTCTTTCACGTAAACATCATGTAGTTATCAACCACCAGCAACAGGGCTTTCAGCATTGTAGTTATAATCTCGGCGGAGAGTTGCCTTAAATCCACTGAATACAAAGCACATTTGCTAAGGTCATCAGAAGCAGCCTGCTCAGTGACACCTATGCTTCAGGCAGCCACAGAACACAAATGCCTGTCTCTCACCAGCTATTTCAAATAGCAATCTAAACAGTCCAGAGCTAGTCATCAAGTCAACCACAGGCATCACAAGTCACTCTTACTTATGGTGACCAGCCCACTGCGGTGTCAGGAAGCAGAGAAATGACACACTGAGAAGGACTGATGGCTACTTTCTTGCCTTTTAAAGCCCCACACACTGTGAAGAAAATTCTAAAAAACCCACTGCCATTTTAATTATACTGCAAGCACTGTGGGCTGTTTCGTACTCGGGAACCTGTTGATCATCCCTTGAGGAACCTTTTTCTTTCATCCCAAAATCTCTCCTGGAGGATGAAATGAGAGCCTGTAATCCGCACTCACTATTCCTTTTTTTTTACACTGGTTAAAGAAAAATTGGAAATATACTGTACGAGAAGCCAAGAGAATACCCATAGTATTATAGACCTCATACTACATTTACTGTATTCACCCAGAAAGAAATAGGAACAATAACATCATATAACACAATATGTCTTGCTTAAAAAAATTAAAATGTAATTGTAATAACATTACACCGAGCAAAGTCCATTCATCCATTTTCTAAATTTGTTCAATACAGGGCCACAGGGGAGCTGTGCCTACTCAGGCAAGCAACTGGCACAAAGCCTGGATACACCCTAGGCAGGATGCCAGTCCATCACAGGGCACACAGAGACACAAACACAGAAACTCACACCAAGGGTCAATTTTCTCAAAAGCCTATTAAGCTAACGGTAGGTCTCTGGACTGTGGGAAGAGATGGGAGCACCAGAGGAAACCCACACAAACATGGGGAGAACGTACAAACTGCACACAGATAGCACCCCAGGCCCGGAATTAAACCCATCTAAAAGTAATCTCAAAGTATTCTAAGTGTATTGTGATGAAAGGCAGCAATGCTAACCACTGTACCACTGTGCAGCCACTGAGCAAAGTTAAATTTTCTTGTTTCAGAAGAGCACAACTAATCTCTTTTTTTTTTGCATTTGTGTTCCTACTGTATTTCATCAGGGGTATGTGTGTGTGTATTTACCCCCTCAAGGGAAGAAATTCTCCTAAAGAAATGTTGAATCTGGGCACAGGTAGTGAGTGACTACACAAGGAATGGGAACATTGTTAAAATTCCTTACTTTACACTCCTTGGCATGTTTTTTTTTCTTTTTCAATAAAGCTGCAATATTGTAACTACACAAATCGTGGAGTGAATGTTACAGCCAACTCTCTAAAATGAAAAAAAGTATTGAAAGAATGCATGCAGATAAAAATATGCTTTCATCTCAAGTCAATTATTTAGTATCCCAGCATTTAGCAGAGTGCCCATTGTGCAGAAGCTACTGAACAACCAATGGTGCATTCCTGACTCCCACACGCTCACCAGTTCAGTTCTATCTTCTGTGTGTAGTTGCTGTTTTGTGCATTCATTGAAAGCAAGCTAATACTGTCATGAAATCAGTACTAACATGAAAACAGGCAAAGGCGGCACACAACTTTAATTACACAATGGCAAAGTAAGTAAACACAGGTGTCTACCCAAAGGGCACAGGCCCACTTATGTTGAGCACAGTGGGAGCCAGTTATAAACTCTTCCCCACCCACACACATTTTTTTCACTCACTATTATGCAACTTTTATTTTATTACACAATTGTTGCCCACCTCAATAATGTTTAACATCACATATAACTATTAAAGACAGTCAGGCACAGGGTCACATTTCTAACATTCAGCCATTGCTTTATCCAGTACAGGGTCACTGGGGGAGACAGAGCCTGCATGCAACATGCAATGGGCACAAGGCACCTACCTGTCCATCACAGGGCACACACGCAGACACAAACACACCGACACTCACAGCTGGGCCAACTTCCTCAGATGCCAATTAACCTACCAGTATGCCTGTGGACTGTGGAAGGGAAAACACAGCAGCTGGAGGAAACCCACAAGAATGGTGGAGAACATGCAAACTCCACACAGATAGCACCCAAGGAACTTAACACAGGGCCCCAATGCAGCAAAGCAACAATGCTCACCACTGCACCACTGTGCCACCCATGTTTATAACAAGGAATTATTTTCCTCCTACATTGATTGGTTAAAACCACACAGCTGAACGGAATATATAATTATCTAATAATAGCCTACATTTTTAGTGCTCAAAAACGTCACAGATAGACCAAACATATTTAAAAATAAATGGGATGCTAAGAGGTTAATGCAACTTTTTTCAAGATTTTTAAGTAACATTTTGTAGTATGTATCAAATTGTAACATTTTAAATATATAGTACTATAGTACTGGTTTTATATTATTAAGAAGCTGAAAGCTTTTTTAACTAGCAACATAACCGTGTATATTGAATAACGGCTACTTATTTAAGAAAAAAATCAATTGGACCACTGAATATAGGAAAATGGAGTGACTAAGTGTTATGGTATATTGCAATGTTTTCATATTCTTAGAATACTTTTAGAGAAGTGGAACAGTAAAACAGCCATCTAGTATCCTGAAAATAACAGTCTGCTAAAGTATTTTAAAAAGCACCCAAAGACAGTGGTAGGAGCCTAAGACCAGACACCCCAGTCTGTGCAGTTAGGGATTTACAGAAGGCTGTTTTTTACTCACCAAGTATCAAGATTTCTATTGAGCACTATTATTTATGTTTAGCCATAAACTATTTTCTGTTGAGAGCATTTCTGAAATCAATTAAAATTTGCCTTAATACAACAGAAAATGCTGAAGAGCTATCAAGAAATAGCAGAATTGTAGGTTTGATCTATATTAAGTTGTTTTGGTCAAAGATCTTAACACAGGAAAACAGCTTCCATTTATTTTGTTTGTGTGTTTATAAAAACATTAATTTTTGTTTATGCATTACTTCAGTAATTTTATGTGTTTAAAATTATATTTATATAAGAGTCAACTGGATGCCTGCTCTATACTCCAAACTAAATTGTAATTAGCAATTGTTAAAATGAGTGGCATGGTGGTACAATGGTTAGCATTGCTGCCCTGCAGCACTGGGGCCCTGGGTTCAATTCTGGACCTTGGGTCCTATCCGTGTGGAGTTTGTATGTTCTCCCCATGTTTGCGTGGGAAGAACTTCTGGCATCTCCAGTTTCCTCCTGCAGTCCAAAAAGATTCTGGCTTCTGTGAAGACTGGCCCTGGTGTGAGTCTGTGCATGTTGGTGTCTGTGTGTGCCCTGTGATGGACTGGCATCCCATCCAGGGTGAATCCCACCCTGTGCCTGCTGCTTGCTGGGACAGGTTCCAGCTCCCCTGCTATCCTGCTAATGGAAGAAGCAGTTAGAAAATAAATGGGTGCTAATGTCAAAATTTCATAAAACAAGCCTTCATCAGGACAAATATGCTTAGCTCAACAAAGATCTATTATATATAAGAGCTCCCCAATCACTGGCAGTCCATGAACAAAAAGTTCCTCTTTCTTTCATCTGTCTGGATATAAAATTAACAATTAAGATCCATGTAGCAAAAAGCCAAATAAATATAAATCCAGACATCAATTCATCAATAGTGGATCTCTGTTTACCCTACAGTTGGCTCTACCATTTATATTTTTCCGGACAGCACCTTCATGATTTTTGGGGGTGTGTTTTTTATTTATCTTTTTGCATTTGTCACGATCGCTACTCCTCCTCTTAAGGGCGCTCCAGCCCTTCCTTGTTCTGCCTTATTCCCCGCACCTGTTCCTTATTCCAGCCCCTCTTCAGTTCCCCCTTAAAAGCCAGACGCAGACGTCATTCGAGGCTCTTCACTGAATTCTGTTTCGTGTGAGCCCGGGTCCTGCTGCATCTGGCTCCATTATGGTTTTAACCTTCTGTTCCTGATCCCCCCCCGCTGGTGCCGACCCGGTTCCTGGTTTTTAATCCCCCAGATGGATAGCCTGGCCATGGACTTATGCTTCTGTTTTGGTTTCCCGTTTGGACTTCGTCTTGGATTGTTCGCCCCGGACTCACTTCCCCTGGACACCTGCACACCTAGGACACGGCCCCCTGTCTCCATACCATCTCCTGCATGACTTGTTCCTAGAGTTTCCTCACAATTCCGGAGTGTCGTCTGCATAGGGCTCGGAAAGAACTGTTTCGTGACAGCATTAAGGTTATACTAATACAATATAAATTGCTGTGTTTTTTTTATAAACAGATGGTGGCTATAGGGGACACTCCCAGCAAATCCTGTCAATGTTTCAGGGGACAATAATGCCAGAACAGCAAACCACAACACAGGCACTTTGCAGCTGAGAGTGTTACGATGGGGGGAATTCAGTGTTTGGGATCCATTCAGGAGTGCAGGCCAAGATTCTTGAAGATCAGCCAGACTCTTTTTATGTTCCCAGTTCAGCACATGCACTCACTCTAGGTTCACAGAACACTCCAATATCTAAGAATTTAAGGTTCTATTCTTTTGCCTTCTCATCTGCCTCAGCTGAAGGGTCTTGTGCAGACCACCCATCAAGAAATGGCTCCCTTACTTGACCTTCAAGCTGCAGGACATGAGTTTCCATGCTGCATAGCAGCAAGAAATAAACACATCTGAGACTGTCCAGACCCAGCTAGATTGGCGAGCTTATTTTATTTTTCATTTGCATCATGAACACTTCTGTTAGATATCCAGGATCATAAAGGTTCTGTTTATTTGATTCTTACATCCTAAGTGAGAGGTGTCCTACCCTGATCCTGAGGAGCCCTAGTCCAGTTAGGTCACTATATAGTTCAAATACAGGTCACCTGTGTCTTAAGATTGGGAAAACCTTTTTAATATTTGAAAATTAAGCAAGTAATGTGTTCAATGAAAAGAACTGAGGTCCTAAATGATCCTTAAATTACTTGACTTACCAGATCCTGTGTTTAGCTCATCACTAATTGTTTCAAACTTTCAAAAAACATTGATTTACTAGTGACCTAGAAAATCTCCTGGATTTGGGTTCTTTGAGAACAGAACTAGACGCCCCTGTAGAGTATTCTTTACTTGTCTCTGTTGAATATTATCTGCCATTACTAGGTAAACAGCTATAGAAATATAGGTAAAAAATCTATGCCACAGGATGCTGTGTAACCAGTTGCTGATACTTGTGGTTCTTCTTACAAAAAACTGTGAAAAAATATTCTAGAGTTTTATGCTCAAGTACCAGCTTAGTTTCAGTCTCTTTGCCCACAAACCACCACATAAATAAATTACTTTCATTATACCTCCGTGTGAGCTATTGAGATCCCATAAAAATATGATCCAATGCATTTAAATAGCATTTGTCAGTTTTTGTAACTTGGGTAAGAGAGGGTTCAGTGTAGCACAATGCATATAGACAAGTTCTTTATGTTTCTTCCATTTTTATTATCTGAAAATAAGAAAACTCTTTTGGTTGCAGTTCCTGTTTCAAGACATACAGTATTTGGTAACATGGCCAGAGATAGTAAAAATCCAGGAAACAATAAGAAGTCATCCATACCTGCCCCAAAAGGCTTGAAAGCCCACAGTTCTGTTGTAGATCCCCCAGCAAGGAAATACAATGGCACGTGCTTGTTCCAAGGGCCGTTTGTTAGTGGTATCCCCATGGTGCTGGACTGGGAGGTGAACAGTGCTAAAATCAAAGCTGCTTCACACCCCTAGCAAAATTCCTTCAGAGGAGCAACTCTTTCTAGAGGTTTCCATCTCTGGGTTTTCAAAGCCATCTTCTGAGTGCTCAGTGTACTCCCACTAATCCCTTGGAGGTTTTGGAAATCCCTTCCACTTGGAACATGTGGATTTTCATTCTGTACGCAACCATGAAAGCCTCCACAGAATGTGAGCCTTCCTAGCTCAAATCGTCGTCTAGTCTGCCTTCGTCGTCGTCTGAAAACAAGAATAAAAACAATGCCCTTGAGAAACTTCCATTTTGAAAACAACCAAAAGAGCTCTAACAAAGCACACACACTTTTTTTTTGGTTGTACCAGCCATTTACATCCTTTGTCTATCCTCATTACATACTGCAAAGGAACAGTGGTTGAATTAAAATATGTATTAGCTTAGTTGGTAAAAAAAAAACTATATATTGGTCTTAAAGCTTTAGATAAGATCACTATATATGATAGTCCTGCTCATAAGTCTGTTAAAACACTTTACCTCTTATGGTTATAAGGTTTAGCTGTTATACTTGCTCTCTAAAATGAAACTGCAAACAAACTAGCTTTAGTTTACAGAACATGTTCTCTTTGGAGCCGATGGCCAAAGACAGATGATTACTTAAAACAGAAATAAAGAACACCTTTCTCTGAATTTCGGAATGAATTATGGAATTGAAACAATGATGGAATCAGTCACTTCTGTCTCTATTTTTAAAAGGTAATCTGTAATAAAATGTGTTCAGCAAAAACAGTAGTGCATTTTCACTGATGAACAGTCACAGCGAAAACCTTAGTGTCAATATTGTTCAGTACTCTTTTGTGCTCTTATCCTGATTGCCGTATTTCTTTTTCTGTGTCTCATTTGGAGCTGATACTAATGAGCAAAATGCAAGTTTCAAAAGGAATAATTAAATCTGGCTAAAACAGTTAAGGGATATTCAAACAGACAGCACACTGCAAACATTTATTCAGAAACATTTAAAGCACAGAGGGAAGATAAAGAAACACTTCTCTAAAATATCACTTCTGTTTGTCATTTTCTGTGAATGAAGCCTTAACTGCACAGAACTCTCCAATGTGTCCAAGGAGGCTAATGTCAGCAATAATTACACTTCGCCTGACCAAGAAACAGACAGTAAAGATATTTTGCTTGGATAAAAAATGAGACATTTTGTTAAGTAGAACACATTGACATTAAGTCTTAATGCTTAAAAAAGTGTGTTCTTCATCTAAATCTCAAGACAGTGCTGTTGGACGACTATCAAATCCACTTTTCTTTCCATTCGCAAGCAATTCCACAAAGCGCAAGTATCCCGAACAGCTGTTGAGCAAATATGTGGGATGGAATCTTGCGGGTGGCTCAAGTAGCAGCCAATTCCCACTCTTGCCTGATAAGGCCTGGGTGACGCGTCTCTTTCTGCGGTCAAAAGGTCCATAACAGGTCAAGCTTATCTTTCTATTTTTTTTATCAGAACCACTCCCCGTTTTCCAAAGAATTTGTTGGTGCTTCCCTGGCCCATTTCCCACATTGATAATGTGAGCACCAGCAGTGTACAATGCCAGAAAAAAAAATACCCTGGATTCTTTAGAAATGAGAGCCGCGTATGGAAGCATGAGCACTGTAAGGTAGGAAAGTTGATGTCACCAGGAAATTATGCAGTTGTAAAAACAGACTGCAATGGTGAGAGAACTGCAAAACACAGGGCATTTACTGTATAAGGCAGTGTAGTATGGTCTGTGTAAAATCTCTCTGATTGCTCCTTGTCTCCTTCTACTGTATGTTATCTGCTGAAAGCTCTTTATTAGAGGACTGCCTATGCCTGTCAGCTGAGGACACACTTCAATGTAAACGTTTAAAAAAGAAATAAATACCATTAATATAACACCGTCCAAATCTTAATATATATGTGTCCCACCATTTCCCATAAACAGTGTGGCTGTGCTAAATACAAACATTTCTGGATAGTATCACAAGTCATGATTAATTTCTGTTCAAAGGTGGGTATGCCCCTTTTTAGTCCGTGTAGTGCCAGTATCAGCAAATGAATATAAACAAATGTATTCATATTGCTCTGTTTCCTTAGCTAAATAATACTACAGTACAATGATAACACTAATTATTATTATCTTGCTTAGCTGATGGACTTACCAAAGGCAAGTTACAAAGTTTTAAAAAAAACATAGATCAATGCAGCAATACAATATTACAATTTCGATACAAGTTTTACATTACAACAGTAGTATCATTTAAATACACTTCAAAAACATAGTCAATTAGTAGTGGACCAGTCCAGTATAGCTGGGAAGCTCACTACCCTGTCCAAGTCTTGAAGACGCAGTGGATCGTGGTTAGGGTTTGTGTACTTCTACCTTCAAAGTTTAAACTGGAGAGGCTGAGGACTTTGGAAGATGAGTAACAGAGGGATGTCAGCCAGCAACTCTGAAAAATGCTTAAGCGAAGCACTCCTCCACTTCCCAATGATGAATACTGTATTATGGTCTGCTTGTGCTGGGATTTCAAGATTTGTATACCCACATATACAGTAAATCTCTAAAGGAGAAATGCTCCTGGGTTATTCTCAAGGTACTCAGTGATTTTAACTTACTTTGGAAAACTAAGCTGGCCAGGTGATGAAAGACACACATAATCATCATATTAATAGTCCTTACTAGTAAACAGAAATATGCATGAATTTAAACAGACTAATGCCTTAAATGTTTGAATTCAAAACCCTTCTCTAAATGGACACAACCATAAAATTGTGAGGAAATAAGAATGTGCTACATGAGCAGGAAAGCAGAAATGAGGTGATTTGTAATTCATAAAGATGTAAAGATTAACACACTTCAAAACAACAGGGTAGACATTACTGGCGGACATTTTCTCTAAACTGTCCTAATTGCTCTGATAACAACAATTTAAACCCTTCTAAGTAAAACAAAACACAACAAAACCATTCTTCTGCAGAGAAAAAGCTCTACCACCTACCATACACGTTGGGAAGTTCTATGTAAAGGAAGTAAGGAACTAGTGATAAGAAAGGCAAATGGAAAACAGTGTTGCCACAGATAGAAGACACACCTAGTGGGCTTTTCAGTCACATAGTCTTCCCTCCCTGTCTTTGCCTCACCACTGCACAAACAGTGCCTTCCAAAAGCCTTTTAATTCTGTTTGGACAACACATGAGAGGTGTCAGTCTGGGTCGTCTGAACTGCAATGTTGTCAAGAAGGGGCTATCAGTAAAGCTGCATTCCTGACACATGTTACTGCTCCTGAGGATTTTCTGTTCCATCAAGCGAAAAGACAAGAGTAGATCTTGGGGTGTCACAATTGGGTTACAATACTATTCATCTGGTATACATCACAGGGTGCTTCAGTGCAACTATCAAGGAGTGATACATTTTTATTAAAGACGTTTGCTTCTTGAAGATTAATGTGAACATGGCACAAAAAATAATTTAAAAGAATGATTCATTTTTCCTTATAATAGCACATAAGCCCATAAAATGCAGTGCTACACATCAACTGAAGATAAAATAATTTCATATAAGAATGGGGGAAGTTCAGTTGGTATTGATATTATGCTAGCAATGAAAATGGAGTCTCAAGGGGCTGGAATACTTTTAGCACTTTATCTTTTGTGGATTGTACACTTAGGATTCAACACTTCAGTTCACAATCCACCTACAGTAAGTGAGAATTCATGTTAATTATTCAACCCCCCACCTCAGAGACACAAACACACCGAAACCTTTCCTGGTGAGTTATTGTTAATATGGTGGTGACATCATAGTGACATAAATCCAGTTACATTGAATTTATACATTTTATTTTCACTTGAAACTATTTTAAAAATAAAAGGAAGGACAGAATTTCTATTAATTATTAAACATTACAGCAATTAAATGGAAAGGAATGTAAACGTTAACTGACATTTATTTACATCAGTAGTCAGATGTTTGAAAATCATGGCTTCAATCTAAATTGAATTCTTAGCCTGTTGTAAAAGGTTCCCAAACATTTGTCACTTGCTTCCTCCTCCCCAAAGAGTTAAATTTCACACCCCAACCAAACCCCACCTCCACCCCCACAGTGAAACTTTTTTTTGCCCAGGAATTGAGAATTTAACAAATATGGAACTGTATATATGTAACAATTTACTGTATTCTAGCTATAAACAATCCAAAACATTTAACAGTAATAGACACAATATAATATATAAAAGATAATAATATACTGTTTACACAATCTTAATCCTGCAAATATTTGTCCTGGCCAAATGTCCCCCTGGCATTTACCAATCATGGCTTCCTAATTATCCCTATATAGTAATCTATGAATTGGCTTCATAACTCTGTTCTCCTCCCCACTAATAGCTGATGTGTGGTGAGTGTACTGGCGCACTATGGCTACCATCGCATCATCCAGGTGGGGGCTGCACATTGGTGGTGGTGGAGGGGAGTCCCCATTACCTGTAAAGTGAGTAATTTGAGTGGAGTGTCCACCCACACATCAGATATCAGTGGGGAGGAGAAGAGAGTAATAAAGCCAATTCACAGATGAGGGATTATTAGGAGGCCATGACTGATAAAGGCAAATGGAAAATTTGGCCAGGACGCTGGGGTTACACCCCTACTCTTGTCAAGAAATGGCCTGGGATTTTTAATGACCACAGAGAGTCAGGACCTCAGTTTTACATCTCATCTGAAGGACCTTTTTACACTATAGTGTCCCCGTCACTATACTGGGGCATTAGGACCCACAAAGACCTCAGGGTGAGCGCCCCCTGCTGGTCCCACTAACACCTCTTCCAGCAGCAACCTTAGTTTTTCCCAGGAGGTCTCCCATCCAAGTACTGACCAGGCTCACACCTGCTGAGCTTCAGCAGGTTGCTAGTTGTGAGTTACAGAGTGATATGGCTGTAAGGACAGGCTGCCCAACACCCTCTCACTATTGCGAGGACTGAGCTTGGCAGGAGAAGCCGAAGTCCTGGGTGCGAGATCGATATACCGTATGAAGCCAAGCTCCAAGTTCCTCTCAGATGTCAATTTAAACTCCATTAATATATTTTAAACAGAAACAAAATATAATTTTACAAGCCTTTATGTCTGGGCAGGCAACCTACTAGTTGTAGAGCAGCAGCACTTGAAGAAAAAGCTGTTAAACTGGTCAAGTTAGCCAATATTGAGCTGATTCACAGCATAAAGGAGTTCAGCTGGATTTCTGAATTCCTGCAGACACCAGCCTTTCAGGACCTTCAGGATGCCAGTGATAACTGAACTAACTGAAGCCAGATCCAAAATGGCAGACCTACGAAGCCTCAGCTACTTCTCCTGTATGAACATGGTGACAGACCAAGGAGGGCACGACAGCAGCCATGGACTTCTCATGGTCCATCACAACTCATGTACATCAAGCCTACTGCCTGGAGGAGGGAGTTGGGCCTGAGATCTGGAAAGATTTATTTGTGCCCATTAAGGTTTTCCTCACCTCTATGCCCACTGATCAACTTTTGTAATACACTATTATATTACAGAATGTTTATTAAATTTGCAAAACATTATTGTGATTCCTAAAATCACTTTAGAGCACTGACTCTAAAACTCAGTATCCTCAGACCTTAGGCTGTGCCAAGAGAGTGTCCCTAAAAACAATGTAAAACCTTTTACCCTAAATATATAAAATCAATCTTGCTACACAAAGCTCAGTTTTGACTCACAGCTGCTTTTAATCATTTATATTTTGTAGATAAATATAAATCTTGACTGGTATTAGTTTTAAATGCAAAAAAAGAGGTTTCTCAACCAAAATCCTGCTCTGTAATACTATTAAAGATAATAATCAATCCCTGCTGCTCTCGTCTATTAAACATTACCCACAAAATCTTTGAGGTATATAACTATAAAAGTTTTAGTTGCTTATACAGTTTTAGGCAGGCCGAGAAATTACTATTTCACACATGGTTTTTATCAATATTTTTGCAAAATCCACATGTCTGAAATAATGCCTAAAATTTAGTCAACACTTGAAACTCCACTTACTCTATTGGTTGCTAAAACAGTACTGTGTTTCTCAATAAAGCCGTGTGGCATGTTTTTTTGTGTGTTCAGATCTGCTCAGAAAGGATATATGTACAGTATATACTGTATACACTTCTCAACATTTTCTAGGTATAGAAATATCTATACCTAGATATATACATCCCTATATATACTGTATAGAAAATGATATATAAATAACTTTCTAGTAAGAGGCCATGATCATCTAAACTAACACAATGGTGATTAATTTTTATTTCTCTTTTTTTTATTAACTCCACCCCACCCCTCAACTTTGAAGGACTTCTTAATTTTTTTTCTTTCTTTCTCACTCTCTGATTTTTTTTCTTATTATACAAAAAAAAGTCTTACATTCACAAAAAATGAAACACAACAAGAAAAAAAATAGATGAATTCAAAAACCTCCTAATGATATTCTTAACATCCAGTGCCATTCAAGTATGTCTCTAACAGGCCCCAAACATTCCTATACTGAGTTAATTTTTGTTGACAATCCCACATCACATGTGGTTGTTTTATGGCAAATCTACCAAGAGCTTACAAGTTGTAGGCGCACAATTGCTGGTATGTCCCATGCCTCTAGTCATCTCAAAGACCGTCATATTCAAGGCAATTTATCAGACTTATAAGTTTAAATGATGAAACATGCAGGAATAACCATTTTGTTGATATCTTGGCACAAGCATGATGAACACAGGCCCTAGTGTCTTGGAATGTGGAGGCACACAGGACCATAGAGAACCATCATAAATGTGTGATTTTTCAAAAATATATTCATTATTTATGCAATATTTAAACCACTGACATTGACTATAGGAAACACGGTGCAGGCAGGATGAGTGTGAGGTGGTCCAGCCTCAACATCATCCCAGTCACAACAGCATACTGTCAGAAAGCTTACGAACAAAGCTTGTGAATAAGGATCATTCACAAATAAGGATCACATTCATACTGCTGCTCAGCTGAGAAATTAACACTACATCATGTCTAAATAAAACTACAAGTGTGTCTCCATGCAAATGAATTGTAACTGCACTTATAAGGCAGGATGAGGGCCAAGACGGCTGCTTAAATACAGGCTTCTCATTCAAGGTCATTTATAAGAGAGGCTGAACCGTGCAAAAAGTGTCACATGATCCACACAGGATTGGAGGTGAGATCACTTCAGTCCCAGTTCCGGTCTTACAATAAGGACAGAAGGGACAGAAGGTCAAGGGCCTGGGAAAGAGTGAGAGAGATATTTCCGTGGCAACGGGATTATAACAATTATGAAAAGAGGTCAGTTAGGGTTTGAGATACTATTTATGTGACTGATAAGATGGACACCGATACTAGACAACATCACTGGTGTTCAAGGCTGCTCTCTGCAGAAAAGTAATTTAATATGTATCTGAGTGGTAATATCTCTGTGGACATGTTTATTTTTGGTGTACATAGATGTGTGTGAGCATGCATACTGTACATGTGGATATGATCATTATTATTGTTGTTTCACCACCTTAAATTATTATGTTCTTTTTCTGCCATATTACATATGTGGGTGTGTACATCTATGTACACATTTTTACCTTATTTCACTCTGCCTTTATTCTCGGTTTGCTCGTAAAGTTAGTAACATGCATTAAAACATACTCAATAATGCTAGGTTTTCAGGGTTGGCATTTTACTTATTATTTTCCAAAAACAGCCCATGTTATTAATAGCTGCAGAAAATGTGAAGCAAACCTCTTATTCAGTATATCGTCATCAAGGTGCATCTGAGCATTTTATTTTCAACTGAGATAAATTAAACTGATGTTTTCTTCTCTGTGTGTTGTTCATTTTTGTATTCCGAGTACTGCAAAGAACACACCTGCCCATGATGTAAAGAGAACGTCAAGATAAATCCTTCATCTGAATGGAATCACGTTTTCAGCCTGAACGTTGTTGTTTTTTTCCATTGTTGAGGCAATATTTACAAAGAAAAGAAAAACATTTAAAAAGTGGCCCACAATAAAGATGTATGATTGGCCCTACACCGTTTTAACTTACTTTTGTGGAGGAAGTTCTCACTCTGTACAAATTACAGTATATAGCTAAAGTCGCATCTCTACGCTAGCTTCTTCTGATTTTGTACTGGGCTTTCTGTCCAGAGTGTTGTAAGAAGCACTTCCAGACATTCAGCACTTAATGGGATAACTGCAATTCAATATTTGTGTTTAATATTACTTCTTACGTGTTGTAAATCATTTTAAACATGACAACAAACTCTTTTTTTATCCTAACTTGCCCCTTACATCAAAGTTCAGACAATCAAGATGAGATGACCCTGCAATTAAGGCTGATATTTCAGTCCTCAGATATTATTTACTTTACATTTGAGCCTAGGACCACACCAGTATCAGTAACAGCCCCAGTTGCACATAACATTCACAAATTTATACATAACGTTGACATATTTTTTCATTAGTACATAATTTGCTTCAGACAGTTACTAATAATCCCCAGTTTACATTCTAAAATTGTGAATAAGGTATTCCAAATTCCACAGCTGTGTTGTCTCTTACTAGATTTAAAACTTTTACTATAAAAAAGGGGAGATAAAAGTCAGCAAACAAAACATTTTTCTTCACTCCTATTGTCCAGAAATAAGGTAAATGATAACTAAAATAATACATTTCCATCCCCTTATTCTATGAATCCCCTTTGTCCATTAGTTATAAACAGAATTCCACTTGTGAGAAGATATAAGTAAAGGTAACAAATTAACATGTCTACATTTAACACTAGTATTCTGGTTTCATGTTTCCAAGTAAAATGAAAAACAAACTTTTTTTTTTACTTTTTATTTTAAAATCTGTATTTTACCACACCAAACAAAAAAAGTACATTTACACACGTCTTGTGCTTACTTTTGAAATTAAAAAACAGTGAACAACTGGGAAAAAAAAGATTTGAATTCCAAGTGAAGAAAACACACCTGTCAAGAGCTGAGTGGTATCTACAGGTTTTATACTGATATCTTACAGAGATCAAACCCCAAAAGTAGTATTTCACATTTTTAAATATTATTTTCTTAGAAAGGACACCATACTGTTGCATTGAGACGTTAAAATCAGTCTATTGATCAAAGGAAAAAAAGGAATTGCAATCAGATATAATTGCATCAGATTTAGTTCTTTATTGTACTACTGTATGCCACTGTTTAACATACTGTAGCAGCAAAGGGTACTGTGTGTTTTATGCACATCTAGGGAAGGATAGGCCTTTACAAGATTCAAACTCACATTAAAAATAAAAACAAATAATTAGGACCACTCTGGTCTTGATGAGTATGCTATTTTGGAGTTCTCGCAAAGATAATAACTGCAAAACAAAATCATTCGGAAACAAAACCAGTTTCTGCAAGACTCCCAAAATGCACTGCCCTCCACTACAGTTTTTAGATAGAATGTATCTCATGTCCGTCGTTTCACTTTCAGAAAGCGCAAGCGACTCGGAGATCTTTAACATCCACACATATCATCAGCTGTATTAATATAAATTGGGAGAGCAGTAGAAGAAACCCTTTATGTTTTCTCATTCATAATCTGTCGCACACTCAGTTGAATACTGAGTACGATTTGGTAGTCTTTTCAATTAGAAGGCTTTTTTTGTTTAATATTTTAATGTTATGAACTTCCTTTGTTTGTTTTCAGTGCTGCTCCCATTCAGACAGTAGCTTAGACATTTAATGAAGCAAGTGGGATTTATGATGTTTACCCAAACCGATCCAACAAGTTAGTCTTTTGATAACTACACACTTTAAAATGATCAATTTACCTTTCTAAACCTCTGTGTAGCTTAACCAAGAGTACTGTATATCATGCGCTTTTATTCAAAAGACCTCCGTTGTTTAAAGCCTTAACGCAAAGGTAAGTGGACTCCAAAAGCCTAACAGCGCTTCCACCAAATCGAAAGACAAGTAATTTTTAATAGTGTCATAAAAATAACATCTGCGTGGATTGTGGGTTTCATGGAATAAGCAGTCAGTGGAGCGCTCTTAAAACGAGGGTTTCATCGCTATTGTTATCATCATAGTTGGCATCATTGTTTAAAGGATTAATTAATTCCTCTTTCAGTGCAAATCACACTCCTGAAACTCTCGGAAGTTACTCACAAAGTCAGATTTGTCATCTTCTTTTTTTTTTCCATGATAAGTTAAAAGCACCTGAATGTTCCAAAGGAATGTAAAACTTGTGTAAGTAGTAGTGCGCTTCAAAAGTCAGGTATAAAATACTGCCTGGTGATAATTAAACAAAAAAGGAAAAGAGCAGTAATTTGACAAAGATCTGTGAGCTGCATTTCAAGTTTTAGCCTTCATTGGAGTTTAGAATATCCCTGGTTTCCAGTGGGTAACATACCTAAAATATCAATTAGACTATAAGAAGCAGGTGAAGATTAGAAATAGCGGAACAGCAACTACCTGTCTTCCAAATAGTCAATCATAACCCGTGATAGCTGGTAAGACGTGACAGGTTGCAGTTGTCTGCATCGACATGGGGGATGGGCAGAATGGAAACTATCCGAAGCGTGTTGCTCAAATCAAAGCCTCTATAACCTTTATATGATTATCTAACAATACCAGTTTCATTTTTGAATGTTTATATATTTCTTGTTTTAAGGCAACGGCACCCTGGCGGTCTCAAAGCTTGTAGCTCCGTAAGTTATAAAACTTCCAAAAGTGGACACATTTTCTAGAATGCCCACATATTTTATGAAGAATAACGGAACCCTGCAACTCTCGCTTGACTTCTTAACATTTCCTTCTGCCTCCTGACGCTAATTAGAAAACAAAACATCGAAGAATGGGGGAAGGGGATTAAAGAACGCAAGGCCTTACCCTCTCTTCGGATATTCCCACATATTGCGTGAACATTTATATTCCATTTCTGGGGTGGAAATGTCTCCGCAGCTCACAATACCACACTTTGCAAGCAGCTAAATCTCGACCTCTTTTCCATGTGCTCAGAGCACGCGCTCAGTGGAACGTTCTGCATACAGTCAGATACAGTGAGTGACGTCATGGTTTCGCCGAGCTGCCACAGGGGAGCTGAAACGCGTGTAATACAAATCCCACAGAGCGTGAAAGTTTGAAATAGAATAGCTGGGATTTTACGTCTGGAGGGTATTCACTACCATTATCGGTGCATATGCATCATTTATCGCTTTAGGTGAGGGTGAATTTAACCATCGTTTTACAATTAGGAATCCGTTTAATTCAGGGTGGCTAGCGTTTTGTATAGTCCTATTAGAGTGCAATGTAAATCTCACGTGTTCAGGTATAAGGCACTGAACGGTCTGGCTAATTTTTCTCAAGGGTTTATTGCATCCGTGTAGTCCAGATCTTAATCTACGATCTCTTGATACAGGCTGTACTCTGCTAGAACCCCACTCCACACAACGGGCGATGAAGCCTTCTCTTGTGCATCACTAGTCTGTGTACACGCGTCGCGACTCTCAACATACAGTAATTAAAATTCGCTTAATGACCTAAAATGTATAATTTAGTTTTACTCATATTACTGTGCGTTTCCCATCTTTTTACCTCTACACTTTACGAGTGTAAATTGTACATGAACTTATTTATTTTTTAAAAAAAAAAGCTCTTACATAAATATTGTACTGAACTTCTTGAGAATTGAGACTGAATCCTTGTTGGTTAGCAGCCTGTCCCTGACTCGCAGCATAGGGGCCCTACAGTAAGTTAAATCCTGGACCCGGGGTGATATCTGCGTGGAGTTTGCATGCTCTCCCCGTGTTTCTGTGGGTTTTCTCCGGCTGCTCCGGTTTCCTCCCTCAGTCAACAGACATACTGGTAGGTTGATTGGCTTCCGTTAAATCGGCCCTGACGTGAGTGTGCGCCGGTGCTCCGGGCCACAGTGACCCTTAATTGAATATGCGGTTGTTGAAAGCGACGTGGTACTGTACTACCAAGAATCGACACACACTACACGTCGTGTGTATTGTTCATGTACTGTATATTTCAACATGTGAAAAGGGAGCACTAAAAAAAAAGACTAGAACTAAAGTGGTTTGAAATAGTTTCTTAATCACTTGAGAAACTATTCCAAACCACCCAGAAAGTAAAAACCCTCCAGTCCTTTAGAATTACAAACCTAACATCTAACTGCTGTATCTCAATTACTGTGATCCAAAGCGCGCAATCCACAAATTACACACTCGGAATGCGCCATCAAGTCTGTCAGTGCAGAGAGAGGATTGTGCACAATCACCTTGCGCTTTGAACTACAGTAGGTTACGCTCTGTGTGTATGCAGGAGGGGCGTCTAATTTATCACAATAATGCCATGTATAATTGAACAGTCTATACAAAAGAACTTAGTATAGTCGCTGACCTTTATTTTTTTCAGAGGGAGGGGATTCGCAGCGTTTTTTTTTTTGTTCTTGTCGTTGAGCCCGTCTTCTTAAAATTCCATCGCGACCTCCTCCCTGAATAGCAGGCGAAATAAAAGGATACATCGTGGACACATTCAACACAGAACATTGTATAGAATAAGAAATTCATGTGTAAAAAAAGACATTTTCGACATTCACTGGTATCAGTTAAACTCAATGGACACGTTAATTTAAATAATACTCAGGGAGGTCCAGTTTCTGTGTAGGAAATGGGTAATGAAGAGGCTGTAGGCAAAGAGCACGCATACTGAAGAGTCTCTTGGCGAAGTTTTGACTTGTTGCAGACAACAGAGACATTACTTGTGCAGTCCGTCTGCGAAGTGGGAAACTTAAACTTGCCTTGGTCCAAACTATTTATGGAAACATGTCTTGTTTATTTACAGTCTCGATTCATACAGTTTTGTAAATCTCAAAACAACCGTAGTTTGAAACTGATGGTGTTTGAAGATAACCACTGAATGCAGATCCAGAGCAGTTCACCGATAACAGTACGTATTTTACAAAATCTAACGCATCCAACGCAAAATATTGTAATAACACTCACATTCATTATCGGTTTTGTTTTGGTTATATTACACAAAAATAGTAGTGTTTTTACAACGTTACTGAGAGAATCCGTCAGATTTTGGAAACCTAAATTTTAGCTTCAATTCAAAACTACGCTTAGATTGTATGCATTAAAGACATAAGAATACCACAAAATCCCAAACTGACCCAATTAATGTTGCAGCAGCAAAATATTAACGTTATATTTTGGCCGTGACAACAATGCAAAGAATGTCTCATTAAATTCATATTTATGTACTATGCTGCAACTTTTTTTTAAAAAATGCCATTGCATTACAGTATTACAGCAGTACAGAACGGGGTCACCTCTTTGTTGCATTTGGTGCAGAGAACGAGGGGACTTCGTGGTTTTCTATTAGTAATGCTTGTAATGAATTGCCCAGAATTTCATCTCAACAAGGCTGCAGGGTATCCAAGGCCGCCTCTCCAGTGCTCTGACACTTAATGGCTATAACTGGTCAAATACACTGGGCAGGCTGTTAGTTTATAGACTAGTTGTCCTTGTGATGGCCATGCAATTAAGGTGTAGGGTTTTATTCCATGTATTTACTCATTATAAAATTATATTTTCCAGTATTATATGTATATAGAACTGTTCAGTTTGCAAAAAATACAAAATTGTCGTGTTGTGTGTCATTTTTGCTGTCCATTCTAGCTTTTGAAACTTTAAAGCTTTTTTTTCGTGCATGTGGTTTTTCAAATTCTGTATGCTGACTGATCACCAAGTGTTCCAGACTGTTCAACCTAGGAACAGGTTAGCATCTGTCAGTTTGATGGACATTTATTTTCACATTCCTGTTGTGTAACAGCGTAGGGTATTTTTCAGAATGGCTCTGGAGATCCAACCTTTCAGCCTCTCTTGGTCAACAGGAACCTTTGTGAAATGCACAGATGCCATTCTGGAAGCCCTACTTTGGGCGCAGGGTGTAGTATTTTTACTTATTCCCTTTTAAACCAATCAGTCACTAAAACAAGACATTACAAACAACTATGTCTTCATTGGTACAGTACCTGTTACTATAACGTTTCAACACGTATTCCTCAAAGGAGGGAGTGGAAAAGCAGCCTGGTTAGAAATGAAAGACATAAGGTTTTTCCAAATGCCTTTCAGCAATTAACTTAGGGGAAACTGGCAATTTGTTTTCAACGCTAGTCAAGTTATCATCACAACCCCTCGCTGGTTATGTAGAGAGGGAAAAAGTTGCCTCACGATTTTGAGGTTACGTAATAATGTTGTGGTGGCTGAGAGGGAAAGTACGCTTCCTATGACAGCACACTCATATCAGAACAAGACACCTGAGCGAAACTTTCAGAAAAAGAGTTTGAAGAATGGAAAGACAACTTTACTCTCTAACTTCCCATTTCTTCAGTGGAAGAAATTACTTAATTCTTCCAAGGTGTAGTAACTGTGTGTGAAATGGGTGTAATAAACAAACACCGTTCTTCCACTGTAAAAAAGTAGGTAATGCTAAAAGATTGGACAACAACCCGGGCTGGGTCTGACATTTTTGAACACTGAAGAGAAACCAAATAATGCAGAGATAAGAAAGGGGGAGGGGGAAAAAGCAAAATCTACATACAGTAGAAGCAAAAAGTACATACCTGTAGAAAATTGGAATGTAATGAATATTACCTGAGTTGTATAACAAGGGAACGTTGGGTCTTCCCTCAGGCAGCTTGCCTACAAACAGTCCCCTCATAAATACCCTGCAGTTTGTTCTTTGAAGATACTGAAGTACAGCAGGCCTCAGGCATTCAAAGGAGAGTAAAATGGAATATAGCCCAAGCTACATCAATTTGTATATATTAAATACATTAACTTCTCAAAAGAAAAGGTGCACCTATCACATAGAAAAGAAAGCAGCCCTAATGTATACTGCAAGCAAGATTTATTGTCAGCTGCTGTTTCATTGTCTTTTCATTGTTTACCTAGAAAAGCCATTACACATCCTCCACTATTTACTTGTGGAATTATTCTATAAATACCCTGTTCCAGTTAAGAGTATAAAAAGGGTTACAAACAGATGGAAATTTCCACCCATCTGTCCCTTTTCATAGTTCATAGCATATTGATCCTTCCCAGTTAACTAATTTAAAATTATAACCAATGGTTTTGATATAACAATTAGCCTGAAAGGGACAGAACCAGTATGTCTAAAACAAAACCTATCAGTTGATCTTAGGAAACACATTGTGAAATATTTATAGCACAGAAAATAAGCTTGAGGCAAGCTGCTAAAGGTTTTTGATGCTGAGATACTCTAAATTGTAGTAAAGAATTTATAAACCAATGGCATAATTAACAGAGGTAGCAATTCAGAGAAAAAAAAAGATGAAAGAATTGATCTTCTCATTGCACTGATCTGAAGAATAGCAGATACCACTGAAACTAACACAGCACTGAATAACCACAACACAGCAGATCGTGATTGTGACTCTTACACAAATGAAAACACTTTAACTCTATCAACAAGAAGTAGATTCAACTATTTTATTGGGCATGGAAACCTTTTTCTACATTTTATTCAACCTGCAGACATTGTCAACCATTACATATGAAAGTGACAAAATGAACTTGAAATTAGGGTAATTTTACAGGTGGTATTGTAGATTAAGGTATTATGAAATACTGGACCACAAAGTAAGAAAGCTTCCTTTCCAAAAAGAAAATGGCCCTGAGCTCACTTGTATAAGGGTAGTCACTGAATTAGCAAGAAATGGCAGAGGATAAGAAAAAAAAGCAGCAGTATTTCTGCCATTAAAATGGGGTCTAGGAGACCATGGAGGTTGCTATATAAAACACTATGCCTGGCACTTTACAAATTAGTAACTTAAAGGGTTAAATCCCCGACCAAACAGTTTTTGGAAATGTTAATGTTTAAAAAAACCAGACTTCACAAACCCAAAGTCTAATCTTTACACTCGTTTTACGGACTGTGGAGACAGTGAATTGTCATTTCATTTGACAGAGAAAAGTCTGAAGACACTATGATCTAATAATTTTAGGAGCCAGCTCAGATGAATACACAAAAGGAAGGCTCAGTACAAAGCAGAAATAAATCATCATGAAGAGACCATAGGTTTCAGACTTTTTATGGCCTACAGCAAGGTCATTTCAATGTATATTTATACCTAAGAGAAAATGTTATGTCACAACACTGCCTAATGACTTTCCAAATTATGATTAAAAAACGCAAGCAAGCGACAGGTTTCAAAGTGTAGCAATCATTTTTGTTTTGTTCTCAGGACATCAATTGTTTTGGATATCATATTTATTAACCAGAAAGACAAAACACTTTTTTTGCAGAACATTGCGGAATTCTTAAATAATTGTTGCTCACTTTATAGTTTAGTTTAGAGCACTGCTCAAGTTAACTAGAAAAAAAAAATGAACCCCTACATTTTCTGGGATTTCAACAAACTATGTCAAGATTCACCTGATGTAGGATTCTGACATTCTGCAATCCCTGGTCCCAAAAGTGAAAAAATGACAAAAGGAGGCTACATGAACGTATTGTTTCACAAGGTGCTGAAACAATGTCACTACATAATTCCACTGTTTGCACCAGTAAATACCCAAAGATTAAGCTACAAGTGATTCACAAGGAACCTACACTCTTTCCTTTTTACCTAATTTCACTGAGGAAATTTGTTAACCAGTTTTCACTTCCAGGAAAGTGAAGGTTCCATAGTAGGAATAAACAAACTAAGAGAAGATAAAAAATTGTATTTGGTAAGATTTAGGAGACCATATCCATAGGCTTTTAAAACAAAAACCTTCAGACTAGTCAGAACGATGGAAGGAATTTTACCAGAAGCACTTTTCAACATCTCACTCTAACAGTACTTGACCTTTAAAAACCTTTATAAGACTATTTCCAAAACAAAGTTACTGATGGGTAAAAGCCTAACGGTGATGCCGCATACTGTGATGTTGTACCACACCCAGACTGAGGAATGTCACAAAATAAACAGCTACTGTATCAACAGGCCACATCTTCGCCTCAAGTTAAGGTTATAAAAGCCATAAACATTCATTTTTAGTAAGTCACTAGCAGTCATGAGACAATCTGCACGAGACCTGCAATTCCAAGTAGCCACTGAATAACGCCACATTTTAATCTCAATGACCTTAATTCAAAGCATAAATCAAAGTATAAATTCACTGCTTTGTGAAGTGCCACACATTTCTTTAAACCTATAGAAGGCAATTCCTTCAGACACATTGCAAAGCAAATACATTCAAGGAACATTACCAACTTTGCATTATTGCATAATACTTCAAAGGCAGCCTACAAGGTGATATTACAGGGCTTTCAATAACCTTAGGAACAAGCCTGCAATTCACAAGACAGATAAAACATTAAAAACTGACTTTCAAAATCAGAGAGTAATGTCATCTTGGTAATGCCCCTTAAACTGAACTGTGAAATACCTGAAGAAAATGCATTCAGTAAGTTAAAAAACGCTTGCGGCACTTTCCACTGTTATAGTGAATTTAAATGCTGGACATCTCAGAAAGCCTAAATTTAAAATGCTTTTAAATACAAAAGGCACCAGGAAGAGAAGAGCACATCCAGTTACTGAGACACAACTAAAATGTGTGTGTGTGAGCTAAGCTACAGAGGACACTTGCATTCCTAAAACACATGGAAGTCTGCTGATTTGAATGTAAGGGTGGGCTCTTCAAGGCTGTTACCAGAGGACTGGACTGCTCTCTACCCTTATGAGTTCAGTTTATGGCTTTACAATGGTTTTGAGGTACGCTGTCGATAAAATCAGTGCAGAAGCTTTGAGATTAAAGTTAGTGTCTCTACTTATGATAGAATCTACCACCATAAAAAAAGGTTGCATGTAACTAGAGATGAAACTGCATCCCTTCAGGAACTTGAACTTTTTAAAAACGAGGGAAAGGGAGGCAGGATGATGCAGAAGTCCCATGAGATCATATTCTTAAAACTATTCATGACAGCCACAAATCCCGTGAATACCGATACTTGTGGTCAAGTGGATTATGTACAGTACTGCTTTTGCTCCTGTACTATAAAGCGGTTTTACAGTTTGTTCTACATTGCAAAGCGCTTCAATCTGCAGAAGCAGGACGTTCCAAACCAGTCAGTGAAGGGAAAGAATTCTAAGCAGTGGAAAAGGCAAAAGGAAACTTTAAAAACCAAAAGGTGTACAATTAAAACCAAGCAAATCACTTCAAGGTTCATAAAGACATGTATTTAAATAAGATTCAGAATCAAAAGAACAATTATGGCACAAGCCACATGCTGTCTGATGAAACCAATCCCAAGTACTCTAGTCTGCAAATTTTGCAGATGGCTTACATAAAAAAAACATTTCAAGAAAATGTTTATTTATATAGAAAATTTTTACATGATTTTATTTTTTTTAAGAAAAATATTACTTAAAAACAATTTGTAATTTAAAAAAAAACCTCCTCTCCACATCAGCTGAGGCAGTTTAACTTTTGGCAGAACCTCTTCAAAGATCTCCACCAAGGTTGTGTAGTTTGGACTCCCTCCTCTATCCTCCCCCCCCCCAAAGTCTTGAATTGTTGCATTTACATGCAATAGATAATACACAGCAGTCCTTCTAACATATAAAACACTAAACTGTCCTGAGTCCTTTTATAAGGTCTTATATATGAGGGCTTCTGAGCTGTGCAAGCCTGTGTTTCAGCTGTTCGCTTTTTCTCCTTAATTGTTCTTTCAAAGAAATGAGTCTCTGTTCATCTGCTTGCATGCTGAAGATGCATTCAGTTGCCTTTTTGAGGATCACAACTTTGGGTGCCTTTTCATTGTTCGCTACCTCGGGTATCTCGTCCCTCAATGCAAAGAAGCTCAGTTTGAGCTCATTCCGCCTCTGCCGCTCCAGAACATTGTGAGTCCGCCTCTTGTCATTGTCTTCTGTATCGGATGTCCTGGGACTCGTGCACTTGCGGTTGTTGCTGATTTGTTTGAGGACCCTGGTACTGGTTTCCAGCTTTATCCTCTTCACAGCTGGCTGCTCGTGCCTGGTCGACGGGGGGGCCGCGTAATTGTGTTGGTGAATGGGGACATGACACCTCTTCAGTACCAAAGGACTGTGGTGAGGTCTGTGGGACACTCCGGACTCGCTGCTTTCCGATCGCTTGATGCTGTGCCTCTTCTCCACCGTCACCACGTCGATTTCTTCGTCATCCTCCTCGTTGTCTTCTGCAAATGAACGAACACAAGGGTTTCAACCACAAGGAGACTCCGGCCACCAGCCCACTTTCATGAGGATTACTATCACACCTTTAAACATGCTTTGAAGTCGGCATTCCTCCCCTCCGCCCCGCCTCCTCCTCCTCCTCCTCCATCAGCTGATACTCCCAACACTGAACTCTACCCTGCACTTCAGCGTAATGGCTTAAAAAAAATATCTTATGCAACAACTACCCATGACAGGGCAGACCGTTTGCAAATGTAACACGTTGTATTTCTTTAGCACAAAGGGCACCGGCTTTTCTGGAGAGCGCGGTACGCCTGCAAGGATCAAATTCGGGTGTCCCTGTGCACAACGAAGCACCTACTCCCCGTCACCCGATAGGAAAATGCCTTGTTTCACTTCACTACCTCGGCTAACCCCTCTTGTTGCTGCTCCTGACATAGCGGCTTCAGACGGTACACCCCTTTTCTTTTCCTGCAGGCTGCCTATCGCGACTTCGTCACGACAGGTTTAAATCCCCCCCCCCTCCGCCTTCACTCCCCAAAAATATAACCTTTTCTAAACGTCTTTTAAACGGCCATTTACAAATTAAAATGACGCCCAGCGCGTCTCACCTGAGTCGCTGCCGCTGCTGCTGCTGCCGCTCGAGCTGCTCGTGCCCGACGGCGTGTCGAGAGCCGAGGGCAGCGTCACGGTGCCGCCGGCTTTGGGGCTCTCGCTCATATGGTAGGGGAAAACAACGGAGGGGTCAATGCATTCCGACGCGGAGGTATTGAGGTCTTGCAAGTAGTTGGCGTTCAATTTATTGCCCGGAATGTCGCAGGCAGCCTCCTTCCGAGCGGCCTGCAGGGACGCCAGCCGCTCCGACACCACCTTCTCCAGCTTGGCGGCCGCCGAGAAGCCGCTCCACATGCAGTCCTGGATGATGATGGACTTGAGGAAGGACTGGGAGTAGTCCGCGTCGCAGATGAAACTCTGGCTGACCACGTCGTCCCCCAGAAACTCGGTCACCATCTCCAGCTGGTCGGCGGTGGAAGGGACGAGGCTGGAGAGAGAGGGTCGCCGGCTCGGGGAGAGGGGAGGAGTGGGGAGCAGCTCAAATTTCTTCCAGATGTCTTCGCTGGGAGCCGGGGGCTGAAGCTGGCTGTGCTGCTGCTGGTAGAAATCCTCGTCATCGTTGTCAATGTAGAAATAAGGCTGGATGGAGTCGTAGTCGTAGTCGTAATTTTTACTCGATAGGCTGGAATTCAGCGGCATCGTGGCTGCCTGCGAAGGAAGTAAAAATGTGAAAAAACGTATAATAAAAACCGATTCGATCTATCCCTATAGGCTCCCAATCTAAAGCAGAGGTTGCTGTCCTAAAATATCACTCAAGTTATTAAAAGTACGAGCCTTAAGATACAATAGGCAACGGTTAAATACTACAAGTCACCCAGATGTGATGTTAAAATGCCAAGTTGCAAGGAGAAACCCCTCTAGCTGCGCAAGACTGCATGCCAAAAAAGCAGCTGATTCCACAGCTAAGAAAGTCAGCCGGCATTTAAAAAAGCAGCTCACGCTGACAAGCTACTCACACGTCCCCCTTTTTAAAAAGCGATCCCAAGATGTAGCAAGAAGCCCAACCGCATTATCAGATGCAAGATGATTGTAACACGTATATCGACAAGGGGGGGTGGGGAACGCAAAAGTTTTCCAATCGCATTTCAATGCGCCTTTAAAAAGAAAGAAAACCAGAAGACGCCGCTTACCGGGAACGAAAACAGGGAGGAGGGGGGGAGACCAAAAACCAAAAAGCAACCGGGACCAGCCGAAAGTGTCTGAGCCCAGCCGGTATGCGCCAAGTGCAAGTGAAAGCGGTATTCCAGAGCGCTCGCTCGTGTCTGTCTGGCTCTGTCAGTGGGTCAGCCGCACGCGGGCAGGGGCTCTGCGCCACAGCTCGTCATTCACGAAGACGAAGGCGAGCGGCTGCTCCCCGCGACTTTTAATACTGCCGCCGCCTCACCACGGCTAGTATCCGTCCGCCGCTCACCGCTTTTTCGCGCCAAATTAGTGGTCCGCAGAAAGGACGGGTTCTCGCCCCTCTCTTTTGGCGGGGTACCCCCTAAAATCACAGGCGAGGCTGAGGCGGCGTGAAGGGGCTTCGGACTTTCCGGACCCCCCGGGGTTTGTTTTTAAAACGGGGTCGTGAGTTTTTCCTGGGACTACTTTTCTGGAATAGTAAAAACGTCACGACTGACTGCACACACCGCAGGCATAAATGAGCCGGGCTGCTGTTAGCACTGCTGTGTGAAAAGCGGTGGAGTGAATTGTGTTTTAACATCTTAGGGTTATAGTTTCCTCCCAAAACAATTTAAGCATGTCAATTAAGACATATTTCAACTGCTTACACATCTTTATGTGTACGTTCTACCAATTTCATTCTGATTTGTGAATTAAAGGATTGAATTTGACGTGTTATTTATTGGCTGGATTTATATAGCGCCTTTCAATCCAGAGCACTTTTAGCAAAATATCTGATATTTCTTGATCGTAACCTGCTCCAACATGCAACTGCATTGCGCACGTTTTAACATTAAACACATCTGCGGTGCACTGTATTCTATTTTATATTGAAGACAGCAGTCAGTAAAATATTTTAAAAACGAACCAATAAGAAAACGGTGTGATATGTTAGGCCTCTTAAATTCACCCGTTTTACTGTCATTAAATATTGTTCACGATGCGTCAAAATGTAATTCATACAGTAGTTCTCCAGAAGTCTCCGCACCCCCTGTTAACTGCATTGCACGCTTGCTATACTCCAAGTCTAAGAATTCAGTCAACAGAAGCAAAATGTGCATTTGGTGCATTGGAATTTAATGCGTTTATTTTTAGCATATATTTGGTGAGACCTGGTGATCAAGTATTACTGAACATATTTGTTAACACCTGCTGGCAATTTATTTGGAACATTTTATGGTATTAAAGTGATGTCTCGTGCAGTTACCAAGTCCTTTTAAGTGCCGTTAAATCACCGGGCTGCAGCCTTCCTTAAAGACAGCACAAAGCCCTGCTTCGGATGTGATCCTTTGAAGGCAGGAAAACACTAGCATGTTCACCTATGAATCATATAATAATAACAACAACAACCATTAATGCGCTTATCACAACCGGAACCTTTATTTGAAACCTTAACAATTTCCACTCTTTAATGACATTGCGCACACAGAGTAGTTTCCTATTTGTTCAGGTAACACCATTAAACATTGCTTAATCAAACACCTATCCGATATGGAGCTGCAATCATAAAACAATTAATCAGACGTCAGTTTCATTCAGTTTTATGGTAGGTACTAGGTGAAAGAAAAAAAAACAGCCGTACTTTGTTTAGGTCCGCCCAACATTAAAACGCTCCCGAACATTTTAATAAAATAATGTAATTGCGCCCTCTGGTGATAAAACTGTAAACCAAACAAAATAAGCGCTTTGATTACTGGAACTCAGCCTCATAAGAGTTTGTATTATGCACCGCGGTACAGTTTTTCAAATAGAATGCAACATTTCCTGTGTTGGACACCCCTGTTTTAAGTCATAAAAAAGTATTTTATGATTTGTAATAGTTTTAATAGGTATCAATTAGAATGTAGCCAAAGATTAACGATGGCAGAACTAAAACATACAATACATGATAACATACTGTACATGCATATGTATGCATAACTTGTTGGTCTTTAAAAAATTAACTATCTTTGGACTTCTTCTGTATCATTTTTAAAAAATTGATTAATCATGATAAGCAGCGCAGATTCATCCCAAAAACTCAGGGAGAGCTACGAATGAACAAAAAACAAATCCAGAAATCATGGTTTATATATACAGAATACTGTATACACCTGTATGGTTAAATCATGTGGCTATCTACAGTATATGGTTAAATACTATATACATTTCATGAATGCTTATTAATAAAAGCAACAATAATAAGAAGAAATAGTAGCCCGATGATTATAAATCCCTTAACCACACAAACTAAAATTAGTTTTTCATTTTTTTATTATTATTTAGGTGTAAAAGGTGTATGCTTAAACTATACAAGTCTTTGGTGATGTGTAGCCATGTTGCTCATGTCCTTCTGTACTGGTTTCAAAGCTTGTCCACTGGTGTGCAGAGACACGTTGGAGCTCCGGTACGGCGTGAGACTCTTGGCCGTCAGCTGAGGACCGCGCACTGGGTTTCACCCAGGAGAAAGGTTCCATTTTGTCCATCTGAGCCGCTGACTGCGCCAGTTATGTCACGGCGAGCTCTCTTGTTGTGACTACCTGAAGACCCTCTACTCTTCTTAAGAAATGGAGCTGGCCATCAGAAACTCAAGAAAACATCTTGCTGCCGTTCGTTTTTACGTAACACAAATCCTTCAAAGGGAACCCCCGGGAACGTATTCACCATGCTGGAGCCTTCTCATTTGTTTTTCAAAGCAATGGGACATTGTTGGTGTAAACCCCGCAACGGCACGCATTTATGTGAAGTTTGAAAAATTTGCTGAAGTTCATTAAAAAAAAAACTAAAACAAATCGAGACAAACTGAGGACCAAACCTTAAAGGTGACGAAAGAGGCCCTGAAGCTTGTTTTAAAACTCGCGGGGGGGATGGGGGGGGTCCATGCATTCCGACCTCATGTGCCAGAGGTTCAGCTCCCGCCCCTTTCCCGCTCCGCTGTCGCCTCCGTCCTCTGTATCAACAGGCGTGGCGCAGCAGGGCAGATACTCAGTGACTCCAGCACATGGGAAAACATTCTACGGAGACATGGGATGTGTTTCTCTAAACCGAGGCACGCAACTTGCGTAGAGCCATGTCTAAACTGAGAGGTGGAATGTGCATCTGTAACTGTGATCACTGTATTTTCTAAATAACAGATTCACAGATGCATTGGATTTGTATTAGTTGGCTGCCAAGAGCTGTTATCTCGTATTGATAAGACAACATCGGCTTTCGCTAATGTCCATCTTTGGAAAACAAAATCACGATTTGCTCCCTGTTTGAAGCAAGTAGGAATTAGGGCACCTCCACGTTTTTCTCACTAACCTGTGAGCTGCACAGGGCTGGATAAAAAGGATTGGATCAGTCCTGCTATGTGCAGCATCAACACCCATGATACACATAAAAAGACTTCCAAACAGAGTTATGGGCAGGTAAAAGCTAAAAAAAAGTGCTTTGCTCCCCTCGTACTATACAAAAACACAAAACAAATGAAAGATAAAATTTGGTGGTCAAGTTTTAATGCATATAAATTGGAGCATGGTGGCACAGTGGTTTGGCAGTTAACACTGCTGTCTTACAGCTCTTGGGTCCCATCTCGGCTGGGGTGCCTTCTTTGAGGAGGTTGCATGTTCTTCTGAGTTTGGGTGGATTTGCACTGGTTTCTTCCGTAATTCCAGAGATATGCTGGCTATGTTGGTGCCTCGAAGTAATTTAATTTTGGGATGTCACAACTCCTACCAGGAATAAGGTCACGATAATGGATGGATGATGATAGTATTTAATGTGTTCCAATAAAGAGTACTTCTTTAAATCAGTTGTATTTTTGAAGTTCAAGTGAGGAGCTGTGCCGGCTGCACAGGGACAGGTAAATATTAATTTCATGCTGAAAAGTAGAAATAAGAAACACAAAAGTTCGTCTGGGGGGCCTTCTTCAGGTGTGAGGGACAGAGAGAAAAGTAGCAGGGATGTGAAGAGCAAACGACAAAGCAGTTGAGAATGGGCACAGAGCTGGTGAGAGCAAGTGTCTGGACAGAGGGAAATGTGGGGGGGGGGGGCTGAAACATTGAGATCTGTGACTGAATGGAAAGATTTTTAGAAAAAATAGTCTGTCAATGGCTTCTGGGAAACTTGGTCCTGGTGTGAGTGTGTGCTTATGTTTGTGTTTCTGTCTATCCTGCAAAGAGCTGGCGTCCCATTCAGGGTGTATCCTGCCTTACTCCTGTGGCTTGCTGGGATAGGCCCTGGCTCCTCGTTACCCTGTGTATTGGATAACGAGGTAAGAAAATGGAAGGATGGATAGTCTTCCACTGAGAGAAAAAGGAAGGTGAAATACAAGTTCAAGGATAATCCTGACCATACAGTTTCCTCCATAAGTACTGGGACAGGGGATTCAAAATTACTCTTTTTGCAGTATACTCAGAAAATTGTTGTACTGTTTTAGAATAATAGCACTTTTTGTGTTCAATCCCTCAATTTCAGGTGAACATAAGTATTGCGACAAATAAGCGTAAAATAAATTAAGGCAGTATAAAACTTAGTATTTGGCTGCAAATACTTTGCACACAACAACTGTATCAAGCCTACCTTCCTCTCTTTCGACTCACACCTGACAACGGCTCAACAGCTGAACAGTGTCTTTAGTTCTCAGCATGGGATTAACCTTTTCTTGTCCCAAATTTCTTTTGTCTGCAGGACAAAAGCTAGCCGTCTGAGAAGAATAAGCTCCACACTTTCTCCATAAATGTTCCGTATAAAACAAAAGCCTGTGTGAATGTGAATGTGTGAAAGCAATATTCTTTGCAGACTATTCTGTAGGAGTAGTTTGTGACAGCAGGAAAAACTATGAATACAGTAGTCTGCAAAAAGATTAAATGATTCAGAGACAAGACAGTTAGAAAGTGTAGTGTTACAAGTGGTTACAGAGAGTTCTCCGTATATATTTTAAGCGACCAAGGATAACAGCCTCTTTGACAGTGTTTATTAGCAAGAAAATAAAGTATTGGCATATCACAAAGCACTATAACAGGTTTGTGCAGTGATGAAACTCACTGTTAAAAGACTACTGCTCTGACAAAAAGCCCACATAGAGGTGCCCTCTCTCTGTGTAAGACCCCCTCGGGGACAGCAGTGAAATATGACATCAGAGTATATTCTGGCAGGAGCCGGAAAACAGACCGTGCCTTTATTTCCACTGTCTCCTGCGCACACAAACTGATATAAATAACAACCACCGTGACCCAGAGTCCCCATCCCAAAGGTGTAGGCCTAAGCACACAATCGCTACAATAGTATTTACAGTACTTTACCGTCTAGCAACAACTTACAACTGCACCAAATAATATTAGTAATTGCTACCCTCATATTTGTTTAGAAGTGATGTCGTAAGTGGAGTAATATATACAGTAGCTGGGAATGTGTGCTTTTGAAAACTGTCTCTCTTCCATGTGGAATATCTGAATATGTACTATATACAGCATGCCTACATTAAAATAACTTGAGCAAAGACTCAGGCATGTGCATTTATAATTGTCACACCCAGGGGAGAATCTGCGATTTTTTATTAGTGTCTACTAATTCAGATTCAGATTTACAGGAGAAAGCATTCTCATCCCAAGCCATGACCCCAAACCTGGCTCTGTTTGCCCTTCGTAAACTCTGACGTGTGTTAAAAAAAACATTTCAGGCATCTAGATTTATAGATTCATCAAGAATAATTGCAGGAAAATGATTGTTTTCCAGGCTGTGAGATTTTTGTTGGGTGTCTCTCTGGGTCATCTGTCAATCACCCAGGCAGTTTCTCATTCGACTTCTCCGAGGATGAATTGAAGATACTATCCCCAGTTTTGTAATTACAATTCACTGCATTTTATTGAATTAACCGCTGAAAGAAAGCTACATCTGAAAAGCCTACCTGTCATCCATCCTTTGTCCAATAATTTGTTAAAATTCTTCTTCTTATTGCTACTGTACCTCATGTTGTTGCCAGCAGTGGTGAAATTAATAGTATAAGTAGTAATGGCAGTAATGTGAGGATTATTGTTGTGTACTTCGCAGAGCTCTGCAGTGGAGCAATGTGTGATGAAATGAGCTGATAGATTTAGTGCTAGAGTGCTGCTAGGGTGCTGAAAAGCATGCGGCAACTGTCACTTACCGTAGTGTTTAACACAGGGAGGACACATAAGGAAAGTGAATTTGGGTAGAAACTGAAACATGATCATGACCGGCATATTTGGAATCCTCTGCCGCAGATGTATTACAGCCAACATCAAAATGATAAAAGAGAAGGGCGCACACCCTCTGCTCCATTGTAATTTACTACACGCTGTCAATATTTTGGTGCGTAAAAGCCTTCATTTGGACATCATTTTGACTGATTTCCATGAGACAGTTACGTGTGCGCTCTTTTGTTTTTTTAATGTTCCAATAACCACGATCCTCATGTGTGGCTGGATATGGAAGCCCTGTTGTATTGGTGCTTAACAAACAGGAATCTACAATACCCAGGCAACCGAAAGCAGCTCTGGTAACCATAAACATTTGAAATGCTGCTTGGAATCGTGGGATATAGCTGTATAAATGTGTTTCTCCTGCTCAAAGCAATATTACCACCTTTCAAACAGGGGCGTAGCCAGAGGTGGGGGCACAGGGTGGCAGCTGTTACTTCTAAATATGGCTTTGCCACCATAGCTGCCACCCTGTTACCTAAAATCCCATATTGACTTAAATTTACCAATAAAGAAGAAGAAAACAATTACAACGCATCTTAAAATTGTTTTTTTAAGAGTGTACGTGTAGCCAATGTTGTAAAAAGTTAGCGTTTGCAAATATGTGGCAGATTGTTGTGAAACGAATAAACAGAAACTGTCACCAAGACCTTATGTTATATTGAGAATTGTGAGGTTTTTTGTACTTTAAGAAGTTCTCAAAATACAGTGGGAAATAATGGGCTTTGAGTGCCTTTCCTCGTGCAGAATGCACTTCAGAGTCGTGTCCGGTGTGAATACAAGCTCTGCACAAATCTGCTCTGATTTTATGTCATTACTGCCTCACCCGCAGTGTAAAACAGAGATTAACAGTGTAACTGGGGAAGGAATTCGAGTTTTAATAGTATATCCTATTTTAAGAGGCAAATAACCCTCAAAGGTATCTCTGCCAGCCCTTTGCCACCCCAAATATAAGATCCTGGCTAGACCACGGCTTTTAGCATGATCAGATGTCAGAAAGCTTAGCAAAGGTGGGCCCAGCCCTTACTGGAATAGGAAAGGTCTAAGTAAAAATTAAACATGATGCTGCTGTAAATGCAGATGGTGGACCAGTAGGTGGCACTGTTCCCCCTGGACCAGATTTTCCTTGAGGTGACTCCTTTAATGATAAGACATTTTACTTACAGTAGGTGCAGAGTACTTAGTCAGTAAAGTTCACATGGAACCGTTTGTAAGAGCTGAGTTGAAATATATGTGGCACAACACCAAGCACAAAATGGAGCAGACACAAACAAAACTGAATCTCATAGCTTGGCTTTGTGCATGAACACCAGACACCCAAACAAGGGCATAACTTTCATATCACAGGCGTGAAAGTGTTTTGGGCCAAAACTGTTCAATTGTGCAGCTATGGGATTTAAGGGAGAATGTAGAGAAAAACATTTTGTCATGTCCATAATCCACACTCATTGGATTAAGATATTGAAAAATGCTCTCCCCAGATTTATTCAAGATAAACAAAAAAAGCATAAAGTAAGTTATGTTTATTTAATTACGTTTTGAAGAAGATAGACGATTATATCCTTTGTTCTCATATTTCCGCGTGAGCTGAAGAACAGGCCACATGATACGTTTATGAGAGGTGCCTCTAGGAAAATGAGAATGAACAGTTGGCTAGTTCACCATTAGCTAGAACTCAAACATTGTGGCAAATATGATGCACATTCACCACAGAGGTGTTTCTCCATTGTACCTGTTAAATCTCTGCTGTATCAAAAGCATTGTTTGGCTAAGTCATTCCATGGAGACTTGACCCATTTTGAAATCTGGTGCTATAGCTTACACTTTTAAAACGTTGACCCTAGACAAAACCTAAACATTTTGAGTGACCCTTACTGTATGGGAATGAATCTCGTCAGGTTAAGGGATTAAGCGATTATGTTGACTACGCTGCTGCTGATGCAAAAATTAAAGAATGAAACTCCAAAAGATGTGAGCAATTGCCACTCACATAATTACGTTCCCATCACCAAAATGATGTTGTTCTCTCACGCAGACCTGAGAATACCTTTCATAATGTCTCCTAGGCTTGATGCAGTTGTTGTGTGCAAAGGATTTGCAGCCAAATACTAAGTTTTCTACTGCCTTAATTTATTTTACGTTTATTTCAATTGATCACATGCATTTCCATTGACGTTTGCTACAGTAAATGTTATTACGGTATTATAATCAAAATATTTGGTGTAAACTGAAAATCCTATTTTTAAAACAACGTTAGTTTATTGTTGATAAAATAAACTGACAAAAAATGCTGTGGAATTTGAACCAAAACAGTTACTGGAAGTATTTCTCATAATTCAGTAGCCAAAATGTTTTGTGTTTGTTTTGTTTTGAAAAAAATATCTTGCTGTTTATCCATTAATACTTTGTAGAATAGAACGTGTGTATAAGGGCTCATTTCCTGTGTTGTCTGTTTTATAACATAAACATCCATGGCTCATAATCTCTCTAAATCCTGCAGTGAAATTTTTCCTTGTAATGTGGGTGAAAATGTTTTACTTTCATACCTTTACTGAATTTTACAACATATAAATAATAACTTAGTGAAACAGTTTTATTCATTTTAATTTATCCAAAAACAGAACAAAATCGTACATGTACAATTCCACAGGTAGAGTGTATCAGGCGTATTTGACAGTGTTAGTGAGTTTTATATTGTTAAATAAATATAGCCATTTAAACTATTAATGTGCCCGTTACCGGTAATGTTAGCATTCACTGAGGTGTCGATATAACTGAATGGTCATCAATTAAATTTCAGGGTCCCCACTCTTAACATCTTAAAAATAGATGTTTAAAGCTTCTATAAAATTTTATGCTTTATAAAGTTCTTTTACCAATTTTATGAGATTTTCATAGCCACCAGAAGTCCAAAGCAAAGTACTTCTAATGTTGATGGTATGTTGTTGGTTTTTGGCTGTGTCTGCATAATGCCAGTTGTGTAGAGCTTTAGGTGTCTAAGTGTGTGATAGCATGCATGCTATTGAATGTTATCCACACCTCTGTATGTAAAATGGTACAGGAGAATACATATATGTGTGCATAATGTGGTATGCATTGCTTTGTGTGAGTGCAATACTCATACAGGCCTGTCAAATCCATTATCAGGATAGCCTCCATGTCTACAAACTGTCATTCCAAAGAGAGTACCTCATTAATCTAATGATTTTGGGGATTTTTTTTACATGAAAATGGTTATAAATGATGTGGAGGTGAGTTTCGGTATTTATAGTACCTAACTTTTTGGAGCTTGGAGAGAAGCGTTAAATGTATCCAGTAAGCTAAGACTTCAGCTTACGTGAAAGTCAGGAGAAAAAGTAAAGCCCTCCAGGAATGAAACTCGACATCCCCTTTGTTCAGAGCTGTCTGAGGTTTGAGAAAACAATTAACAGTTGCCGAGAGTGAGACACACAAGACAGAGCTGCTATTTTGCTGTCTTTTCTTGAAGTTTTCTTTTTCCCACAGACCCTATCAGCTGCCTTTTCTTTGAGTTATGCCATCACTGCCCAACGCCCACCGCTGGAATTTGAGACACAACAGTCAGCTGTAAGAGGAAACCTGAAGATATGTCTTTCTCTGACTTTGTTTCTATGTGTATCTTACAGTACCCAAACCAGTCATTTTCTGCTTTCCCTGAACATATTTCTGCAATGTATTCATTTCCTAGTGGTGTCCCCAGCCCACTTCCTGGGGAATTTGGGGAGAGTGAGAAAAATAAAACAGGCCAGTGGATGATAACTGTCAGTAGGAGCATCTTCTGAATAACAACCACAAGAAACATACCCCGAAAAATATCACAAGATCACAAGATAAAAGGTTCTCGTTCTATAAAGCCTAAATGACTATTACATTGCAGCTGTTGATGCTGAGTAATAATAAAAAAACTTCCAGTTTCCGATGAGAGCTAAGATTCATATCTGTCATGTTTTTTTTTCAAATTACTGTTGTCCTCCCTTTCCTTTTAATAAAGAGTCAAACGTAAATGAACAAAAGAGTAAGCTTGAGTTTTTTTACCTTTGCTTGAAAAACATTTGTAATTCTGACTTTTTATAGATCTCAGATTCTACTTATTAAAACCCAAGTCTACATTCTAAAACTTCTGCCCTGAATGTTATATTTACCATCATTTAAAAGTAGAGTATAGGACACACTGAACGTCTCAATTGTCTACTATTCTGCGTAGCAGAGAATGAGGTACTGTTACTATTGACCCCTATTACAAAATCAACATTTCCTGTAATGTCTGATTTGGGACAGACCTGCTACAACATTTTCAGCTTTGCAACATTCTTAAAAAGAAAAATAGGTGCATTGGAAAACCAAATTATATGATAAGATTTGTACACTTCACTTAAAAAAGCAGGATTAGTATGAACATGGGAGGCACTTACAGTAGATTAGCATTGCTAAATTGCAGCACTGGGGGATCTGATTTCAATTCCTGGGCTAATATATGTGTGGAGATTGTACAGTATGTTAAGAGTCCAGTTCTCTTTAATAGTGAGAGAAACCAGCTCAGTGCAGGTGCCTCTGATTTCTCTAATCACCCTGTGCAGAAAGCACACTTATTTGATATTACTTTTGTTTCCGGAGTATTTACTCGCTGCCCTCAGCAGTCTGAACCAAGCTCATCACTCCAGATTTCTGTGCTGCATCACAGATTAGAAGCATTTGCCATCCTACTGTACTTTTCCACTGTAGCAATGGAAAGGCTTCCTCAACCTTGCATTAGAGGAAATAACATTGGAAGCAGAAGCAAAGTTTTGCCAGCAGGAACTTTTAATGCATATCCTCCAATAATTTTACTATTTATTCTCCGCCTTTTTGGCTGGTGAAAAATACTATCAAGCAGTTTTACGTCTAACCGCAAAGTGAAACATACAGAAATGCAATCTCAGCTATTGCTCCTGTTTGGTTTCAGTCAAAACCACTTGTAGTATCGTGTGTTGGCTGCATTAATTGCCCATTTCCCAAACAGCTCAGGCGAAAGCTTTTTTACCCAGATGGGCTCAATTTCACATTGGTTACAGAATATGTGAGATCAAAGAAAGAAAATCAAAGTCTTGTTTGAGGTTTTGGCAAGACTGACTTTTCAATTATGTGTGTTTAATTGACATTTATAACAGGAAAGACACATGAGTCAAATAGCAACCCGGATGCATTAAATTCCCGATGGTTTTAAACTGCCACTTTTACTGAAGCTAAAACGCATTGCAAAAGAAGGTATTTACAACACGGTTCTATAGTATGCATATCTTTAACTGTGTAATCAAGCAGTGTAATAATTGAATGTTAAGAAAAAAATATTTTTGTGTGAAATCCCAAAAAAAACACTAGCTAAATGTGTCTGTACAGTATAGATCTGTACAAGTAAAGAATTGCTGTTTTGCAATACAGTTGCTTATCAAACAAAGTAGTGTTGAAGAAGGCTCCACAGCTGAAACGTTGTGTTTCCTTTCTTTTCTTTTCAGCATGGAATAAACCCGTTACCTGTTCCTCCTAAGTAGTGTTGATATGCACAAAATTGATTAAAAATCGGCAAAAAAGTTTGCATAATGTTATAAAAAGTATGCAAAATAAAAGGAAGACACTAAATTTAATGTACTGAAGTAATGTGCACATTATCCGATCTTTAACTTGTGCAATTCTTATTGTTTTTCAGATGTGTAGCACAACTTGTACAGACTATCGCCAGGAACATTACAGTAAAAGCCGTATGAGGGAACGTTGTGCTTCGATCACCTTAAAAAACAGCTTTTGCATCACAGTTCTGGAAGCTGTTGGTACAATCACTGAACAAACAATTCTCTTTGTAAAATCATGGGAATGTCTTGAAGGATTAACTGCTTTGCACTGTTCACTAAGATTGAGCCAGCTGTGATCCCGTGATCTTCCCTTTTCAAATAGTAATTTTAATGGGACAGATCTGATGAAATCAAAACTGTTATTTTAGTTTTGCAGTCCAACAAGTTGTGTTTTTGCTCATGTGATCAATATAAATGATAAAAAGAATTCAATATGTTTGTATGCAATCACTTGGTCATTATTAGAACACAAAATTGTTTTTTTGGGTCCAGCCCAGTGATTTCGTGTGACCTTGGATTTTGGGATTTTAATACAAATGTGTAGTTTTACACCTGAAATGCCAATTTCAGAGTGTAAATGTCAGTGTCTCTTTCAGGAGAGAAATCCGTGAAATCTGTGATCCGATTCATATCAGTCTCATGATCACAATTAGAAATTGCTGGACAGCAAAGCAAAGTAACAGCTTTGACTTTGCTGTTCTAATGCTTTTGGAGGACATTGTATAGTATATACCCTAATTTGACACCTTGAAAACATCCCAGTTTAAGTGGTACCAGATTCTGAACAAGTGTCCATTCCGTGAGTTAAAGTGCTTCATGGATCCACTTTCAGACACGTGCTGACCGACAGAAGACCCATGTTTAGTAATGAAATACATTAGCAATGGTAGAGCTCCCACTTGGCTGAAATTTTGAACTATAAATGGAGTTCGGTCCCTTGCCAAGCCAAAGACTGAACTCAGGCAGGGAATCCTAGCACTCGAGTTGAAGTGAAACTTAATATACACTGAAAGTACACTATGAACTACAGGGCCACACTGAGACTCTGGGAAACAGAAAGTGTAGCACTTTTTATTAGGAGATATTTTAGGCTCCATGCTGTTCAATAATAGATTAATATATTGGGAAAGAAACAGCTGCTGGAAATGTGAAAGTTAAAACTGACGACAGCAGAGGAGTTAATCAAGAAAAGGATATGTACATCTTAATATTGTGTTTTAATGCTGATCACCAGATTTTCTGTTTATTTTTTTATTTCAATATGGGGTGGACTATTTACGAGTACTATTAATGTATATGCTTTTGGCAGAAAAAGTGAATTTGTTGAAAGGTAAAAAACAGCTTTCAGTATAGTTAGCTTTCAGTAGTTACACGCACTGAATACGCACTGGCACAGTATACTGAATGACACAGTTCAAGGTTTTGAGAGGTGTAAAACTGTAATAGCGTACCATTAGAAACAGTGCTGTGTATGACACCTGACCTAACCGCTGCAATACAGTCAGCGTGTTCAGGTCAGGTGTCATATTTAGCACTGTTACTGTACTTATGATATGCTAGAGTCCACGTTTTCTGGACTCTAAGGTGGTGGATGTTGTCATATACAGTATTTTTGTGTAATACAGGTTCACTGGTTACTGTAACCATACTTATATATATATAAATATTTTCCCCAGATATACTGTAAACTTTTGCCAATATACCACAAGTTTCTGAACTTTCTGAAACTATTAGTAATGCTAAAATATTATTATTATAAAGAAGGGAATATACATTGCCTTATTTTTTCAGCTTATTCTAGCCTTAATAAGTATTTCAATACCTGACAGCTGACAGAGCTGTTTAAATATAAAAGCACACGTACTACAAAGCACACTGGTATGGTTGAGACGGAATTACTGGGAGATCTTCTTCCTGGTGTGAGAGCACCATCTCCTGGTCTAACAGCGACACACAAGCAGTGTACAGCCCAGAACAAGACGGGCACTTCTAAAAGCAGGAAGGGGAATGGGTGACAGCAGTGCAACGCCATTGCCGATACCCTAAGTGAAATCTGATGTGCCTTGGTGGGGATATGATCAGAGAAATAAAAATGCCACAGGCACACGATTCCAGACTGCCTCTGCAATTACAATTGTAATTAATCATTCAACACATCAAAAAAATCTCTATCAGCAAGACATGTCCCTTCTACAGGATTGCCACAGTACATGAGTTACACAAATCTACAAATTGCACCTATAACATCACCAGTATGAAGAGAGCACATAGCCCATGAATCTCTGCGCAATAACCCCCTCTAGTTATAATAAACATCACACACCCCTCTCCCTCAAAACCGTATTTTCTAACACATCTCACAGTTCAGCCACTGCACTGCATGCAAATGTATTACCACTTCTGAAACATCCATCCATTTCCCAGTTCCCATTTGCTTCACCCAGTGCAGGATTGTAGGGCAAGAAACACTGAATCACTATTCTAAGCACGCTTGAGTGCGTGCCATAATTTAATGGTAAACTATAGTTCATGATTAAAGACTAGACTAGAACAACTTTGACTTTCATTTCACATATTCTCACATCTCATAATAAAGAAATACCTAATAGTCAATAGCAAGTTACTGTGTGCCTGCAGCTTTTAGAAAATGTTTAGGCAAGCTCTTACAGTATGTAGAGTATGAGATCATAACACTCTACTGTGTATAGTCATGACACCACAGCCCTTTACTGATACTTACCTTTATAGACTATAGTTAGCAGTAGCATTCAAAGATGATGTGTTCAGAGATGTTTTAGTACAAAACGTGCAAGTTCTTATATCGAGGTGCACCTTATGTGCAGTAGATGCATTAAGAGGCTGTAGGTGAGCTTGCTGTTTTGTTTCATGCGTTGTACATTGTGGAGTATAAGAATGAATATTCATGGCACTGTAACATATTCAGCATCTCTGAATCTTGTCTTTAAATGTTGTAAATGCAGAGGGCTAATTATTAGGAAATATTAGGAAAAAAATATTAGGAAATTGCTGTTAAATTACCAAACTCTTTCAGTGGCAGGTGGAGCTCATTTAATTCCAGGTCACATACTCTGAAACGCTGTGCCACAAAAAAAAAACAACAACTAAAAAAGTATGCAACAAAAATAAGACTTAAGGTTCTGAGATAAACATAGTCCTGACTAAGTTGTTTTTTTATTGGTATACAAATGTCAATGACTGATTAGTAAAAAATAAAACATTCTGTAAAATATTTTGACATGGACTATTTTTAAAATTGAATATTGGGATAGCATGCTTCTTCAGAGTGTGTTAAAATTGAAACAGATCTATTTTCATTCACTTTACCCTGAGTATGATAATCCTCATTATCCCAATTTTTGGAGATATTTTATATTTAAGTGTAGCTGAATATGTGTGATGTGTGGTGAGCGTTCTGGTGCACTATGGCTGCATCATCCAGGTGGGGCTGCACATTGGTGGTGGTGGAGGGGAGTCCCCATTACCTGTAAAGCGCTTTGAATGGACTGTCCATAAAAGCGCTATATAGGTGCAAGCAATTATTATTATTATTAGAATTATTTTCTGGTTCAGCTATATGTTAGGCCATTATTATTAGAAAAAGGAATGTGTTCATGTTATTCAATTGCCAATGAAATTTTCAAGCTTGGGCAGCACAGTGGTACAGTGGTTTAACATTGCTGCCTCACAGTACTAGAACCCTGAGTTCAGTTCCTGGAGTGCTCTATGTGTAAAGCTTATATGTTCTCCCTGTGTTCTTGTGGGTTTCCTCCAGGTGCTTCAGTTTCCTCCCACAGTCCAAAGATATACTGTACTGGTAGGTTAATTGCCTTCTGGAAAAACTGGCCCAGAGTTGTGAGCTGGTGTGACTGTGTGTGTGTCTGTGTGTGCCCTGTGATGGATAAGCATTCCATCCAGAGTGTATCCTGCCCTGCATCTGTTGCTTGCTGAGACAGGCTCCAGCTCCCCCGTGACCCTGTATTGGAAAAAGTGGTTAGAAAATGAATGAATTTACAAGGGGGGCAGCTTGGTGGCAGGCAGACACAGACAGACACACACACACTCACACCATAGCCAATTTTCCCAGAAGCCAGTTAACCCACTAGCATGTCTTTGGAGGAAACTGAGGCACCCACGCAAACACAGGGAGAACATACAAACACGCAGATAGCACCTTAGGTCTGGAATTAACCATAGAGCCCTAGCACTGCAAGGCAGCAATACTAGTGTCTGTCTGCCCTGCAATGAGCTAGTGTCCCTTCCAGGACATACCCTGACTTGTACCTGTTGCTTTCCAGGATAGGCTTCAGTGACCCTCATCCCTGAACTGGAAGAAGCAGTAGCACGGATGGATTTAAAGGGGCTTTATTTTGACAATTTATACATATGACTGTCTGAATAATGCTAACAGTGCCTTGCAAAAGTATTCAGACCCTGTACAGTTTTCAAAAGTTGCTGGATTACAAACGATACACATCTTTTTCCAAACAGTATTTTTATTGAAGACTCATATGCTCAAACAGGAATTCTTTAAAAGCAAAGTTAGTTGTTTGTCACTAGATATCTTAAAGAAAGTAACAAACTGAAATATACTGCTTGCATAAGTATTCAGTCCGCACACACTAATATGTGGTAGAGCCGCCTTTTGCCCCCATAACAGCTTAAATCTTTTGTGGTAGATGTGTTACAGATATGCACACTGTTTGCCCATTCCTCTTGGCAGATTTGCTTCAGTTCATTCAAGTTTCTTGGACAGTGTGTGGACCACAATTGTGTGTGTGTGTGCTTACGGACGCCATAGATTCTCAATAGAGATCAGGACTTTGATGGACCCATCAAGGACATTCGACTTTTTACTCTTTAACTTTATTCTTGAGCTACTTCAATGCTGCTTTGGCTCTGTGCTTGGGATCGTTGTCCTGTTGAAAGGTAAATATTAACCGAAGCTTCAGTTTTTTTTCTCAGACTGAAACAAGTTCCCTTGCAGTTTTTCCCCGTACGTTGCTCAATTTACTTTTTCGTTCAGTTTTAACTAAATTCCCAGGCCTCTACATGATGCTGCCACCACCAAAGTTTACTATATGGGTAGTGTTTCTTGGGGGGTCGTGAGTGCTACCTTTTTTGCCTCACATAGTGCTTTCAATTTTGGCCAAAAAGCTCTATCTTGGCCTCATCTGACCATAAAACTCTTTTTCCAAATCTTAGTTGGATCACACTTGTGCTCTCTGGCAAAAATCCAGATGGGCTTTGACATGATTGTTTTTGAGTGAAGGCTTCTTTCTTGACACCTTCCCATACAGGCCAGTGTTATGCAGAGCTCTTGATATAGTTGATGATACACATTCACTCCACTCTCAGCCACTGGTCTTTCAAAGAGATTGTTGGCCTCTCACTGTTTTCCCTCACAAGTCTTCTTCTTGTTCTGATAACAACTAATAACAAGGATAACAACTCTGATCCTGAGTTTTGAGGAACTGCCTCTCAGTTCAGTGTTTGGGTAATGTGATGCAGCTTCCACTTCTTGATTAATGACCAAAGATCCCTAAACAGACTGGGATCTTTATCCCAGTTATATCCGTTTCGGGGCAATTTCTTTCACTTGAGTAAACTTAGAGCTTCCTAGAGCATAGGGGTCTATATACTTATGCAAGCTGCATATTTCAGTTTTTGACCTTTAAGGTGTCGGCTGACAAATAACTAATTTTGTCTTTAAAAAACTTCTATTTTAGCATGTGAATTTGCATTATAAATATGGAAAAATAAGTGTAAGGATCATCTGAAACCCTTTCAGGGTCTAAATACTTTTGCAAGGCATTGTAGCAGATTAAAATTAAGTATAGTTTCTTAAAAAATAGTCCAGATATTGTTGTGAAATACAGAATTGAATTTGACTGTGACTGTCCACAGGGTGGCGATTGATCTTGTTTCCAAAGTAGAAAAGCTAGCTTTTTTATAAAACTCTAGAGAAGGGAAAATGTTGCTGTATTTTTTTCCTCTTTTGATGATTAACGTAATTCTGACTGCTGACAATTACAGAAAAAAACAGATATGATTCATGATTCAGGGTTTTTAATTTTTTCCTAGACAGTTATTTAAACCACAGTCTGACAAAAAACAAGATGACATTTAATGTTTTAGTGTACTCAGTTGTATGGCAAGATGGAGTGTTTCAAATCTGATAAAGACATTAAAACAAAGGCTACCATCATATAATAAAATTCTTAGGTAGGCCTATATGAGTCCATAATGCTATACACATACTCTTATAACAAATAAAACATTAGACATTATAAGATTAAATTAATCTAACAGAGCAACCTCTTGATCAATAAGCAAGACCACTCAAAGAGGTTCATAAGATCAAAAGTGTTGTATAATGTAATTTTTACAAATCTATCACTCTTCTTCTGAGTCATGTCATTAAGGATGTGCTCTATACCCACTTACAGAAATTATAAATGAGATAATATTACAGTATGCACACCACACCTTTAATGTGCATAGTATTATAAGACATTGCTAAGATGATGAAAAGTGCAATAAGTTCATCTATCCCAGACATGCCAAATTGTTACAAAATAAACAGCTAGTCATGATCTTATACAGATATAGTAAAAGTGCAAGATGTCACACTCTGTGCTCTCTTTTTAAAAAGCTACATGACTCAGTTTTGACATTGTGCAGGTTATGTTATGCTATATTTACTCTTGTTTCGTCTTTCTGATTGAGAGCAAACCTTTGGCACTGGGTAGATGGAATTACCCTTGAATTGCACAGTTTTAAGCTCAGCTTTGATGGGGTTAATACTCTTTTGGCCAACGCTGTGTGATTCAATTTCTCTGAGCTCAAACCTTCCATCCTGTTTGATGAAACCAGCAGAACACACTGACTTGTGTGGTTTTCCCCCAGAACGTCAAGTTCTCTGAAACGTGCAGGGTGCGCCTTACACCTTTACACAAATACCGTAGATTAAAACCTGGCAACTTGTCAAGAGGAAAAATGCAACATTGGCACAGAGACAAAATTATTTAAACCAAAATGTCTCGAGGGGCAGTACAGTGGTGCAGTGGTTTTGCAATGCTGGGATGCTGGCCTCAGTTCTGGACCCAGGGTGCTATCTATCCATTTCCTAAACATCATTCAGCACAGGGATGTGAAGGACACTGGAGCCTAACCAACCAGGTAATGGGTCAGTCCATCTCAGGGCACACACAAGCGCAGGTACAGACACATACACCCACATTTTCCACAAGCCAATTAACCTACAAGTGTGTCTTTGGACTGTGGGAGGAAACTGGAGAACTTGGAGGAACTTGGAGGAAACCCATGTGAACACAGGAAGAACATACAAACCCCACTCAGATAGCACCCCAGAAGTGAAATCAGAGCTCCAGCGCTGCGAAACAGCAATGCTAGCCACCGTGCCACCAAATGGAATCTTTCTCAAATATTTTCTTTCAATACTGCGAGGGATATAGCTGCTGTATATTGTTTTGTTTTGTACATCAAATGGACTCCTTCCTTAGCACCATATCAGATAAACATGTTGTCCTGGCTATAATTGACAGGAATGTTCTTACCTGCTCTTACCTGCTTTCTTGATGAGCTTCCCCTGGATCAAAATGACTATTGTTCTCTAGCCATCATTAGAATGCGGTTTAAGCTTGATGAGGGTCACAACAGCCCAGATCCTCTCCCAGAAGCACAAGGAGGAAACTGGGACTGCACGAGGCATGGGACACCAGTCCATCACAGGGCGCGTGCACGCACACACACACACACACACACATAAGATTGATCTTGCCAACATATCATTGTGGAGTAACCAGAGCACCAGTAGAAACCCCCCAAAGACTCAAAAGCTTCAAAGTTATTGACAACACCAACCCAGAGGACCTCCTCAGAATAAAGAGTGAGCTAGATGACGTGTGTGATAACAGGAGACATTGCTTTACACTTAAGGTTGTGGCAGTATAGCACAAGCTAAGCAGCCAGGTTGTTGAAGTTGAAACCCTGGCCTCTATCAAGCCCAGATGAAAGAGGGTTAAATGAATATTCTCCTTTCATGCTTATGTTCTTCTGTTCCGATGAAAAGGTTCGACTCAGATACAAACTGAGAGAAAATAACACATTTTATTCCCCTTCCTTGGGAAGACAGTATAACAGCTTTCACTTTCTTTCGTCTTGAAAGATTGACTACAAAGCACATGAAGCAGGTCTCGCCGAAAAAAAACAACAAATGGCTAAAACAGAATAAATCCAGATTAGTAGGCCAAATGCTTTGCCTCTTACTCCTTTTCAGCATCTTTTCCTACTTTTTGAACATTTTAATTGCTTCCACGGGGAATAAAAACTCCATTAACTCCCTTAAACTCTAATCTGACATCCCTGGTGTGTCAACCCAGTTATCAGCTCACAGATTCTAGTTTTTCTTGCAACTCTTGTGTTAACCTCTGTTTAATTACAGATTAAAGATCAGTGTACTGTATATATATCTTTAATAGTTTAATTTAAATGTACCAACTGATGTGCCCAGTCATATAAAACTCAATAAATAATAATTCAAATGAAACAACACTTCACACATTTTGAGTGTTTCTAAGCAAGCAGTAAAGGAGTGTGGTCCATCTATTGTTTTTGTAGATTATTGTTTACAAAATTGTGTTTCAAACGTGCAGGGATTTTCTTCTACTGTTCGTTAATATTTCTCACATTGGTTTTCATTGAGAAAGATTCTACCAGTAGGACATCAACAGATCTCTTGAATTTTCAGCATATCTATTATTTTAGGTATATCCGTTTATATTCATCGTCCATTTGAAATAGAATGGAGTAAAATTAAAATCTTCATTATAGAGAAGCTCCTGGGTTGTAATAGAACCATTCATCGTCACGAGGGCTGCAACGACTAAGGCATTACACAAGAGGGCGCATGAACCTCGAAAAAAGGACAAAGAGTTTAACCAGATTTTGTTTGAATGTTTTGTATAAAAATGTTTGTAATGCATCCCCGGGTGTATTATTATCTTTGATTAATTCAGTGAATTATCATGCACTCGTTGACACTCTAGTTTTGAAATTTAGTTTTGAATTGTAAATTTCATAGTCTGCTGAAGATTTAAATGCCTCAAATGACTGTTTCACTCAGAAGAGCATAAGAAATGATGCTAAGGAGATGAAGCCATCTAGTTCAGTAGTTTCAGCTAGCTGTTTCTAACATGTGTCCACATGTTTAGGTCTCAAGAACTTGATGGGGGAATCCAGTTCCAGTCACCTGTCACTCTTTGTGCCCACTTGTCTTTATTTTACTACTGTGTGTGAAATAGTCCCCTGGATTAACCCCATCTATACCACTAGGCATATATACCACTTACACAGTTCACAGAGAAATATTGGGACAGCAGCCATGTTCAGTCTTATCCCTGCTTCTGTAACTTGTTCATTTTTGACATCATTTCCTGAATGAAAAAAAAGCCTTTTCTCCATCACATCCCCTTTGTTCTAAATACTGTGTTTTCCAAAGATAGAAGAAGGATGCACTGTACGTACTGTGTAGCATATTTTCTGTAAGTGTAAATTACGCTCTAAAATGAGAGTCCATTTGAAGCTTTGCAAAATTTAAGCATTTAAAATAAAAAGATGGATTTATTAATAGCACATATGTAAATATTTTCAACTCTTGTGATGCTAAAGCATTATACATATACTGTAGGATGAGACTTGCTTCATCCACTGGTAGGGACAAGTGGGATCCAGTACTGTATGATTTAGGCCCACTATACTGACAACCAGGTGGACAAAAAAAAATTTCACCAATTGAATTAAGATGATACTTTAGGGAGGCCAGATTGTACTTTTCTAATATTATAAATAAGTTTAATTGTCAGATCGCAAGCGTCTTTATTCTTTGTTATTCATTCTCTTTTATTTATTAGTTTCATCATGAACATTGTTGGTCAGTTATACATAGGCTTTATTTTTACCAACCTGCAGTACATTACAGAATGGCCAGAGCTGATATTTCTTATTATAACAATTTCTCTAATAGACAGTAGTCGTTAAGAATGGTTACAAATAGAAGCCGTTCAGGACATCTAGCCTGTCTGGTATTTAGAAGTTGACTGAGAACTTCTTCCAGTCTTTTCTTGAAAACATTCAGGGTTTCATCTTTAACAACATAGGTGAAAAGCTTGGTTCACACCCTTGCAACCTTTTGTGTAAAGACACACCTCTTGTTCTCAGCTGTAAGTGCACTTCCACAACGTTTTCACTTGTGTCCTTCGGTACATATTTCACTGTTCATTCTGAAGAAGTCCATTGTTTTTGTGTATTTGTGGATACTTGTTCAAGATGAAAAAGTTCAGTTCTTTCAGACTGTCAGTGAAGGAGATTTCCTTAAACTCCAGAACAAATCTAGTTGCTATTATCTGGGCAGAGTCTAGAACATTAATATCTTTTCTATAATGTAGTGAACAAAAATGATGCCTTAGTAGTACATTATACAACAAGACACTTAAATTGTACTCCCCGATTCACATTCTCTATTGTCTGACCTTTTGATTGCATTTTATTGTCTCTGTATATTGTCTAGATGATGCAAATGATGTGTTAATATACATACCTAGGTCTTTTTAATAAAAAAAACTTTAATCTCAGTGTTTCCCAAATTGTACTATATTCCTTATTCATTTTTGCTACCTGCAGGCACAATCTTGCTTGTCAACATTCAAAACCATCACCATCAGTTGTTTGTCCATTCTTAAATTTCAATTTTTTAACCTTTTAAAATATTTTAAATCATTAATTTTTAAGAAGATTTTTAATCTGCTTCTTCTGTAGTGTATGTCAATCCTCCTATTATGCTGCCATCTGCAAACTTGACTATTCTACTTACTACTGTATACCAGAATCTAGATCATTCATGTAAGTTGAGAAGAACAATGGTACTGTTACAGAACCCTGCGGTACTCCACTATTTATATCACCCGAGCTAGAGTTTTCACCCCTGAAATATCAAAGACTTAATTATTCTGAGGAGCTAGGCAGTCCAGGAGGACTATAGAGTAGAGTCACTGCTCCTCTGGATCTCTGGATCAAGAGGAACCAGTTGAGGTGGTTCTGTCATCTAGTGAGGATGCCCTCACAACACCTTTGGCTGGAGGTTCACAAGGCCCCTCCCACAGACCCAGGACGCGCTGGAGGGATTATGTCTCTCAGCTGGCCTGTGAGTCTCTCAGGACAGGAAAGGAGGAGCTAGAGGCTGTTGTTGGGGAAAGGAAGGTCTGTTCTGTCCAGCTCAGCCTGCTACCACCATGATGCTCACCAGGAGTAAGCAGGTAGAAAATGAGGTGAGATGAGATACTGTAGTTATTCTGGTTGGTTGGTTTTTGACAGAAAACTATGCAGTAAGTTCAATAAAGTTCCTCCTAAGCTTCACAAATTTGTATTTACAGTATATAGAATCTCCAATCAATTTACAATCTACAAAATGGTCACTCTTTTGCATACTGTCCACTGGTAAAGGTAATTTTAGGTTGTCATTTTTAATGAGGTAAACGACTCTTCACCCTTTATATTAGGAACAGCCAAATGCACAAATACTTTTGCAAATGTATCTTTTGCACAGCCTTGTGTGTGTGTTTTTTTCAGCCAAACCTGTTTATCTCAGAACAGCAATGAAGTCAAAAGAGCAACTGCACCACCGTGACCTGTTCATGGTTTTTAATGTGGGTCTCATCAGCAAATTTTTTTACAGTTAGTCAACCCTGTCATCGATGGAAACCTGAGAATGTTGCCCACAACCCTGTTGGCTACCTGCTGAGCAAAATTGACCAGAGCCATGGAATATATTCACGTCAGTGAGCTTCCCTCCCTAACCCCAGGCGCTATGTATTAATGGTCTTTGTCTGTCAGAAACGATTATTCATTTGCTTAGTTGCAGACAAACGGAAATTCCCATGTTCAATTTCAGCAAGTCATCACCTGATACCAAATACTTCATGGTCACATTCTCATGACATTGCAAAGAGGTAGACCAGACATCTCAATACAGAACTTTGTTGAAGAAACTGTAATCCTGGGCAAAACATTTAGAGAACAAACTTTGCTGCCACTTATCATGTCTGGTTCTGCAGTGCCCAGCCTGTGACAAGAATGTTGTGCGGCAGACTGATGGCTGATCCTTATCCTATCGTCAAAAACATCTGGGAACCTTGCACAATTTCCTGGAGTTTTGAGCCAAACACAGAAAATTACATCATCAGGACTTGAACCAGGAATGCCTACGCTGTTTATAACATCTGTCAATTTAGCTACAGAACCAAAAAGTTGTGTTTCCTTAATTTAATTTCAATGTGTCACGACCAACCTTGTATTTTTAAAGAAAAGCTCCTGCACAGAATGTCTGCCTTGGAAATATCTGAATACAGTATCACTTTAAGACAAGTGTGCGAGTCTCCGACCATACCTGTGACCTGTGGTATAAAATAGTCTATCCGTGCAATTCAGACTCCTCCAATTTCAGTTCTTTAGCTACACAATGCTGTTTTATACCTTACTACTCACTCAGGACCCAAAATATCCACTTAAATTACTTAATCACTCCTTAAAAGACTTAATCACCACTGCTCCAAACAAGTTTAAATATCTTAATCAACTACCTCATTTTATTTAAAGAATCTGTGCAACCTTGTATATTTCTACATTCTGATACAGAATTCTGTATAGTTATATATACACGGAAACGCGCCTCTCCAATCACGATCCATTCAACCCCAGAGCTAAAATTAGGATTAGTGCTCGTTGCTCGTTACGGTAAAACAAACACAACATTGTTATCATTTGTTGATGCTTCAAGATTGTGTTGTGCCCTTTTGTATTTGCATTTTGAAAAAAATATTTAGAACATGTAAACCATCTTCATACTGACTGGGAAGGATTTGAGCAAAGATGAACGAGAAATCATAAGCATGAAAATGCCATTTCAAATGAATTTAGAATCGACAACACCAATTTACCAATTTATTTACAAAGAACAAATACTGTACGTTAGTCCTCAGGGATGGATAATAGAATATGTGTAAGATTTATATGCCCTAGACACCCATATTGGGGCTACACATGAGTGACACCAACACTAACCGAGCGTTTGTCAGTCAAACTAAAAAAATAAATATATTTTTAACGTAAGAGAAAGGAAACGAAACCCTTAACTCCATAACCGGTACTACAACAAGTGCTTATGGCACTGACATTTCACTGCGGTCAATCATATGACGAGGAAGCCTGAAAAATATTTGAAGGAATAAGTTGAAGGAAGCCGGTCGGTCAGGTGCCATGAGTACCTATTCCATTTCTGCACAACAGGATGGTGAAAAACAGAACCTGCAAACATGTTTTTCGGCACAGCATGAACAGTTAAGTACTGCGGGTAATGCTACTGGAAAACCACACGAAACCTTTTGGAAAAATAAGACGGACATGGGATGCTTGTCTGTGACAATTTCTCTTCGCTTTCTCTTCTCCTTTGGCGCTGTGTGGGTGTCGTTCTTCTCTGTGCGCAGCACTGACGTCCAGGAGAGGAGGAGTTTGAATTTGCCGACCCCCACGTGTTGTACAGAGAGATGATTAATGTAGTCATGGAGCCGCTTGCTGCGGAATAAAGCTGAGGCTGAAATTGCTGTCAGCTGTCCTGATCATCGCGTCTCTCTCACTCTCTTTTAGAAGAAAGACTTTGAGGCTAAATACTGTTGTTTTCCCAGCCTGATTTCATTCATTTATTTATTTTTTCCCCACTGATGAACAATGGAGAAGCTGTCAGCAGAAAATTCTGGTGACCCTCCTCTTTTTCCCTGCGGTAGATCATTGTTTTTGATGCTGTTGTTGTGTAGGAGGGTAGGGACGGACCTCATCTTTTTGGATTTCTGCTAGAAAACGCCGATAACATTGGTGTTGTTGTTATTTGTTATTTTTTCCCGTTCCCAGCAGCAGATGTTCGTGGTGCTGTCATTCCACCGATATTATGGTGAACATCCCAGCACTTACACCTTACTGGCCTCTCATCCGCTTTCTGGTGCCTCTGGCAATTACAAATATAGCCATCGACCTCGGGGAACAGGTGAGTTTCATCATCGGTATCCTTTTTTTTATCATTATGAACGATATATTTGTTTATGCTACCTACAAAAATAACTATTCATTTATCCTAGAAAATGACGTAACTGAATCCGTTACGCAGACGATTGCAGATTGATGCTTTGCAATGAAAAGAATCTCTTAGGCACCGTTTAAAAATGTTTTCCCCCTTATTTTATAAGTTAAATATTATAAAATTTCCTGCACCTTTACGTTAACGATAAACGCTTAGTTGAGGATGGCCTATCACATGACAGGTTGTAAATTTCCCCTCTTGTCAAGCGTACCCCTCCGTTAGGGTTCTGGTGAATCAAAAGCCATTGAGGTACCCATTCACTGCCTCAGCCCCGGAGTGGAAACAAAACGTGCCTTTTATTTAAAACGCAATAAACAATAACAAATCCAAAGCACCTGCGTATGTGTGAGTTAGTATCTACATTACGCGCTCGTTAGTAAAATAGGTCGGGTTTGTTTTCTGGACAGAAGCAATGTGCGTTCAATCCCAATGATTGTGCAGTTTCGGGCAGGTCACCGTTTTACCCCATACAGGCGCCCCGGTTACAGGTCAGGGAAAAGCCGACACCACGCAGCGGTCGGATTATTTTTCAATAAATTATTTATTTTCACAAAACCGCAGCCAATCAACTGTTTTTTTTTCTTTAAATGGGCGTCTTGATATGTTCGTCTTGGTTTATTTACAAAAAATGCCAAAAAAAAGCAAAATATCGTTTCTGTTATGGTTTTGTGTTCAGCCGTGTTGGCAGGCCGGGTCGCTAATCCTTTCTAAAAGACTAACCGGTACAATATGGAAGAAAAAAAAACATCCCTGGAAACGTATAAAACGGACTGTGGTGAGAGATGTATACTGTAAACGCCAGGATGGAGGGACGGTTCAGGTTTAAATCCGCATTATCTCATAGCTCTTGATGTTGAGCTCTGGAAGGTATCTGAATATGAGCAGCTAACAGCACTTTACATGTATGATCTTGACAAGCAAGACGATAATAATCTCAATGGATTGCTATCCCTAAAGCATACACACTTTAAATCTTAGCAAATGCATTATTTAGTTAATGCCAAGCGCACTACGGACGCAGTTAAATTGTTTTTTTATTTTATATTTCAATTGATTTTTTACATCCATTGTGGCCAGTCTGAATAGACTCAATGCGTCGTTTCAGTTTTTGAATACATTTTGGACAGTAATGATCGCCTTTGTTTTAAAAACTTTCACAAACATACAATATACACACATATTTTCTAATATAATTAGTATTACAATATTGCGAACTTTTATTGTGGTAAAGCAAGAAAGATCAACAAATATGTCGCACTTAAAGTCCCTTCATAATTATAGGCAATACTATTCAAGAAAGTGACGGAGCATTTGGGCTATTTCGTTTTGGTTTAATAAACAAATAAAATAATTCTAAATTCTTGTTTTAAATGTTGTCTTTTTACATTAATTTGCAGCACATACCCACTGATTTAATAATAAAATACAAACGTACAAACAACTAAAATACAGTCTTAAAACGAATCCATTTAAAATGGATGTATTATGAGTTACCCTAATGGCTGTGCAAACATTAAACTGACTTCAAATGGCATTACATAAATCTCTATTTAACCAGATGAGTCAGTGACTGCCGTTTATACAGTGGGATGTGTTACTGGAGCGGTCTGAGTGAAACACCTTGCTTAAGGATACAACAAGTATCTGAGTGCTCTACCTGGAACTGGAACTCCCAGTTGTCCAGTTGCAAATTCACTGGAGGCATCTGCATAAATTCTTATGCAAACTTACTTAAGTAAATGGGAATAGCAAAGAACCTTTCCAGTTACTGTGTTTACAGAAAATGTAGAAACCAAGACAACAGCTGTCACCTGTGACAGCAGCTGATGCTAATGTCAGTTTCTTTCCTCATACTGTTCCAACAAGGCTGGTTGGCATGTCTTAATCTTAATAACCAATAATTAATTAAAATTTGAAATATTGGAGACTATTTCCATTTGACCTCTGAGAACCTGAGAAAAGTCAAGGCACGTCGACGAAGTAAATGCACAAAGAGGCATTGCGAAAGGGATTCATTTTTTCCTTCATGACAATGATCCAGAAAATGCAACTAAAATACTTGTGCAATCATGCTGAGATAACCCCACGTGACTCCAGTGGTAATTACAGCACCCATATTACAAGAGATCACCAGGCTTGCCTTGGATATGTGACTTATTCAGGAGGCTTGTTAATAGAATCCAAGAGAGAGTATAGCATTGATAAGTATGCTGGTACCATAAAGCTTTGTAACTCCTTACAGAAATGGGCTGAAACTGTTCTTATCACTGATTGGTCAACTCCTTATATGTTTTCATCCCTCTTGACTTTACACATGGAAGTATATCCATTTACCATTTACCTTACTAAGTCTAGTCTTATTTCCTCTGACCTCCAGATGTCGTTTATTTGAAATAAACTACTGTGTATGTGGCCTAAGTGTTATAGTATTTGCTATTGTTTTATATGGAAGTAAAACAGAAGTCTTGATCAACGATACAGGCTACACCTCCTGGTTAATGCTAATATAGCTTATGTTTTTATATTTTAACACAAAAGGCTCTGATAAATTGGTAAATTATAAATAAATGGGTGTCAAAATTTTACTTTTGAGCTGTCCAAGGTACTGAATTTTTTTTCAACAGAAAGACAATACAATGTTTTTATACACCTTTATTACACTTAATTTCTGCAGTTGTTATAAGCCTGTAAGGGTACAGTTATATCTTATGTTTAATAGTGATCTGTTTGTCATTTGCTATTGCACCCATCCAGTATTTTACCTTTTACTCAATGCATGTATAAAAATCTTTATAATCCTGGTTTTCACATGCACACCTAATATGTTTCAATATTCTGGAAATAAAGACTCCAAAAATGCAATGCAAACCAGAGCAGGAATCAAGGTGAAGCATTTTGCTGGTCTCTTTTAATAATGCAATTGAGGATTGTAGCTTTTGGGGTAGATGCTGTTGCATATTATTTAAATCCTTTACAAGCCTTTAATTCAGTGAACACCACATTTTGGAGAAGATGGGGTAACGTGACATAGAACATGAAAAAGGATTTGTACCAGATGAGCAGAGTCAATATTGGTCTGAATTGAAACGTCTCCTGCTGACAAGAACCTTTCCATAAAATCCTTTTTTTTTTAAATAAACGTTTGCTGAAGTTTTGAAATGGAACAAGACCAGACAACAGGTACAGAAAAAAAAACAATAAATAGGAGCTCATAAGAAAATAAAATCTGGAGTCACTTCAGTTTTATCAAAAAACACTTCAGTCACATACAGTACATGTGTCTTCTTTGCCAAGCAACAGTCAGTGGCTTTGTCTGTTTTATAGACCTGTTAGACTCTGTAGGAGATCAACAGTCTTCATTTTCTTCACCTCTTTTTATGAAATTAAGGTTTACTGACTTGCTCTTGGTTTGGATTTGATACTGTTACAGATAATGGAGACAAAATGTGACTTGAAGAATTCTTGTCACTATTTAAACTCTTGTGACTTGGTTGTCATGGAGATATTTGTGGAAGACTGGGGTTCTGTTTGGACATTTTTCCCAAACCCTCAACATGTTTAAGGACATGCTTGGTACACTATTAGTATACCAGTGACAGAGCAGTGGAGCAATGTAGAATTGCAGGTGCAATGTTGTGTGAAAGTTTAAAATGGTTTAGCTTGTGTGATGGGGTTAGTGGAGGAAGAGAATCCCAGAAGGAAGGCAGGAAGGGAGGGAGGAGAAAACGTGATCAGCTAGTCCCATGTTTTCCCTTAGAAGCACAGGACATGATGTTGTCCCCAATTACATCTATTTCAGAGCAGCCCCTTTCCTTTTTGAACAGATTAAAAACTAGGAAAGATGCAAGAAAAGTGGATTCCAATCATTTCCCAGTTTGATTTGAAAAGGTACAAGACTGGAAAGGTCCTATCTTTTAATATCGTGTGATTTTACGATAGGGACGTAATAGTAAGGACACACACGCTGTCACTTCAGAATCGTTGTATGGCTGTGTATGACAGCATTCATCCCTTCTCGAGCTGCTTTATCTGATACAGGGCCTCACAGGAGCCGGAGCCTATCCCAGCAAGGAACAGGAACAAGACAGGGGTGCCAGTCCATCGCAGGGCAGGCACAAATACGGCCATGCTTACACCCAGGCTTCTCCCAGTAGCCAGTTAACCTAACAATATGTTTTTGCACTGTGGGGGGGAACCCATGTGAACAGGGAGGACAGAGAGACTCCATGCAGATAGCACCCAGGAACAGAACCCAGGGCCCATTGCTAGGAGACAGCACTGCTAACCACTGTGCCACCATTCTGCCATGAATGATGGCAATGGGATTACATTTTTTACAGTCTAAGAATAATAATCACAATGATATTGACTACAGGAATAAAAAGGTCTAAAACAAATCCAAGAGTTTTATTCTAAAGCTGTGATTACATTAACCAGGTTTTGGTTGAATGATTCATAATACCATGCAAAATGTAATTAGATTTCAGACAGCCATGTTTTCATCTTGGCAGGTCTGTTGCTGCAGTGATTTTGTTCCTGCAAAGATGCACATGACCTTTTGTTGCAAGTGTATTTGTCCGTTGATGGAGAAGCCGTTTTCTTTTCCTGAGGATGTCATTGTTATTATCAATAGTTTTTCAAGGGGTGCCTGGCACTGGGGCGTGGCTGAAAAGATACAGTAAGTGTTACTTGGCAGCCTATTTAGGGACATAGTGATTCGTGTTTTAGTAAATGGTACCTCATTAATATTGTAACTGTCTCTGTTATTATGAACTATTTTAACTGTTATCTCAGTGTTATATGCTGTTCTCCAGTGTTTAGAGTAAATACAATACATGTTTCAGCTTAATTTTCATGATCAGATAACAACGTCCCTTTTTCGTATAGTTGACACGCTTACTTTAGCCTGTGTAAACTTTCTAACTTTCTCACTGTGCACCTTGAACTGTGTATACCTCAGGAACCAATGTAGAAAGAAGTCTTCAAGAACACATAGAAGACAACTCATCATAAGCATATGGAGACCTGTTTAAGGAAAAGCAAACCAAAGATAACTTATGGAATTGTTGTGAGGTTCTTTGGGTTTGTTGGACCTGTGACTGAAATTTGTCAATGAGGCTGTACAAGTCAGCAGTTCAAAGAGGTGTTAATAAGTGATGCAGGCATGGATTAAGGCTGGGCACCCTGATGGTTTCAAAGGAGGAATGTTTGCACTCATCTTTTTAGCACTAATTAAATACTTATTTAACTTTAATTAATACTTGCCAAATATTCAAAGCATAAAATTTAATGTTCTTGAAGTTTGATAGACAGATTTCTAAGGACCTAATTTTATTATTGGGTTATTTTAAAAGAGTTATAAATTGATGTAAGTCTTGAAATCAGTGGTTGTTCGTAGAGTCATAGTTTAGCACAATTTGGAACAGTGTTATATTAAATGCTGATTCCATCCATATTACACTAAGAATAAGTCCTAAGAATAGGGACTATGATAGTTGCTTTACTAGTAGAAGACATGAGACTTTTAGATTTATAACCAGAAGTTCATTGGATTGTATATCTTCTAATCTTTGGTTTATACTGAAACTATTAATTTACTAGAAGCCTCAACCAAGATGAGGAAGCCCTTCCTAGACCATTTAGGATTTGAGTCCTGAGTGTTCTTCTTTCCAGTGAGACATCTGGATGTCCGTTAGAAAAAGCAGCTTTTCAGTTCCTCGTCTGTTCAGAGCTCAAGATGGGGAGAACACATCATTGAGAAGAGTGGTGTTTCACTTGCACTGATGTTTAAGATGTTAGTTATTTATTTATCTGTGCACAAGGCAATGGTTATTACTTGAGTATATATTGCGCATCACAGGAAGAATGTGTTCATCACAGGAAGGATGTCACAAGAAGCTTAACTTCTTGTGCCATAACTTATTTTCCATAAAAGTATAGGGATTGTAATACAGATAAACCCCAAGGACCTTATGTATTTTGCTCCACCCTCTTCATGTCCCTGGGCTTTCATCAAACAGTGTAGTATGCAAAAGTGAGGGATGTCACTAAACCTTTAATTAGTTACGTCTTAATTGGTACAAATTTGCTTAAAGACATTTTAACATAATTTACATCCTTATGCAGAAAATGTCATTATTTATAGCAGGCTTACTGGCATATTATTGAACATATGCGACAGTGCTAAAACATCGAATCAATATTTGTCACTAACTACGTGTCTGCTGTGGGAATGTTGAGGGCTAGTAGTGGGATGCCACTGTTGGAAGTAATGCAAGCTGTGCATTGGAGACGCATGTTTTGTACCAGGCAGAAGATGCTGTCACAAGGACTCTGTCCCATTGTCTTTGTAGAGTCCAGACAAGCATGTACCTGTTCACTGGTCCCTGAGATCATGGTGCCTCATGTCATCCTGGTTCATCTCACAGATCATCAATGTTGAGGAGGACATCCACAGTACAGCTGTCGTATTCTCATCTAGTAAGAAAGCGGTTGTGACATGAGCCACATGAGGATGTGTGTTTCCCAGGTGGAATGTTATGAAGAAAGGGAGGGCAGCAGGTGAGGTCCCAGGATTTGATCATTGTTGCACCATGCAGCCAGGACTCCAGCAATCCGTAGAAGTGGAGTTCTGTAGCATCTAGACACTCCCCATCATGGCCTCCCAGATCTCCCAGATCACGGCCTGTCTTTGACAAAAGGTGCTTGGGTGTAACGTCCTGCCATTTTAGTAATTGCTGGCGGTGAACATCCCAGATGGCAAGTGACACATTACTGATCTAGTTCAGCTTCAACATACCAGTAGTACAAAGGCATTATTCTGTTGATAAGTGGGGCATATGGCTTCCCTCCTGTGCTTTTAATTTTTATTTTCAATAAGGCCTGATGTTGAACTGATGAATTCGCCCCATCACCTATGCCAAATGAGCTCTCAAAATAGCTACTTCAAAATAATGTCAAAAACATTAAATATACAGTATAATATCCCAAATCTATTTTTTTTTAAAGCATACATGTGTAGAGATTCTTTTGATGCTCGGTATATATCCACTCCATCTGAATTTTGTAATTTTGCTGTGGTTAACACTGAGCTTCTTCATTCAGATTTACAGTTCTCCACTGCTTCCAGCCAGTTCGTCCTTATGCATCCATTAAAACACCGTGCTGGATCCTGTAAAAAATGTTTTCGCCATGCTCCATTTTTCAATGTCTTCACAATTCTCTAGATACACTTGGTGTGTCTTTTCAGCTTGAGCATATGCAGCCATTTTTTAATTTGGAGTGTTCCTCAAGTCTTTGAGTGCTCTTCTCCTACAAAGCTGCCCTTTTGAGATCCCTCAAATGTCTTATCTGCTCCTTTGCATTACAGTGTTTTCTCTGTGATCTCTGTTTGTTTAGAGCTTCACTTTCGCTTCACCAGCCCTGGATATTTGTCATAATCGTGCACTCTGTCTAGGAGATCCTTTCCAAATCGTGGGTGTGAAGCACTAAGAAAATAAGATTATACTTACGTAATGGCTGTGTGGGCACTATAAATAGTCTTGCTGTTCCATGACATTAAAATAAGGCAAGTTGTGCTTAGTGTGGCATGGTGAGGTCAAAGCTCTGTTGCTTTGTGGAGTGTTTTATCACGTGAGCCCCATACTCATGTGATCTCAGTATCTTTTCCCTCAATTAGAGCTGTAAGACCCCGGCAGCATGCTATAGTATGTGTTAATGACGTCCTCAGGATACTGTTACCACTGGAATCTCTGGAATACCTCAGTGCTAGACTTTCCATTTTGGATCCTTACTATGGCAAGAGATAAAAAGACTAAAAGAAAATAATGCTTGGGGGAGGTTAGGATCAGTACAGTTGCAGCTAGTTAAAAAAACAGCTACCTAGGATTGTCATGACATGTTGGAAAAGAAACCCCATTGTTTTAAATGATTTTTTTTTCTCAGCTTAATATGTATCTTAATCATTTTGTTATTAGAACAGAAAAAAATCTGTTGTGCAGAACCCCTTCAAAAGCTCGCATTTTTTAAAAAGGTTTCCCTTTGCAGTAACTGAAAACACTACAATCTCATTAAGTGGTAGAATTGCGCTTTGTTGGTTTTTTCTGTGTCAGACAGTGCTGTCACTTAGACCTCACTGCAAGCCATTTATCCTGGGGCTTGGGTATGTTAACTTATTGTAGGCTTTAACCAACATTAGTATTACTATGGAGTTGTCCGATGACTCCAGTCTTATATTCCCAACACCGTTAATTGAGATGCATATCATAGTATGATATTAATGACATCCCAGGGTGCTTTACAGTCTGGAAACCAAGACGGCAAAACTTTTAGATGAGGCAAACAATAGTTAATGCAAACTTCACTCAGAATCATTATTAGTCAGGTTATTGATTGAGTATTTCATATGCCAATGGCAGTGGAGTTCTGTGAGCAGATCAAGATAGAATTGAAGTATAATAACTTCAAATATACAGTATATTCTCTGTTTTTATTAAACAGTCGCACTATAGGTCACCAGATCCACTACGACGCAATGTCAGAGCGCTGTGAATGCTGATTTTACACACAACTGGATCAGACTTTGGGGTTTTCCCTTTGTTTCTGGGATGCCCCTGAACAGTTTTTGGGCGACCAGAGGGTTTTTGAATCATTGCCTCGAAGAACCAACAAATTCTTATTTTCATGTTTTAATGGTTCTGTAACTCACTGTCTTATGTAAAAGCACAAAAGTGTTTGTCATGATTGGCAGTGATACATATATAATATCTTTCAAAGCATTCAATCCATAATTTGTTTTTTACTTTTGCAAGGCTTGGTTTCCAAAACATTTGTTTTTCAGCTTTTAACAATTTCTAAGTCTGAGTTTGAGAAGACCGTCTTTAGTAAAAGCACTGCTTTTATAACCATGACAACCAGAAATCAAGAAGAATGGCGCACAAGCTTTAAGCTTATCAGTAAAAGCAAGTGTTACTGTAGCTATGAAGAGAGAATCAACGAGCTACTTGTAGAGGCTAGAGAAAAGCAGAAAGTACAGTAGAGGTAAAAAACAAAACGTCTGCCTTCCAAGCTTAATCCATTTGAGTTCTAGGTGACTGCACTTCAGTTGACTTAAACTGACAGTGTAAAATTTCAAGCTTGTCCGCATAACATTTCTTCTGCTTTTGCACGTGATTGTATCTTGCATACTACGTCATCCCATTTGTAAGTTGACACTGTTTGCTTAGAAAGCTACCAGCAAATTCAGATTGAGGGAATCCAGAAAATCTAATTAGCTGCAGTACTCTTTTTTTCTTCGTATCGTCTTTCAAAACGGGTGCTTTTTGATTTGTTGATGGACTAGGTGGTGGCCATCAGGTTTTATTGGATCAACTTAAGATTCGCTGCCTTTAACAATTTGACAATTCCAGAATTTCAGTGAAATCGGTTCCGCTGTTGTAGAGATTATGAAGAGCCATAAAATACAACATGGCTGCCATGTATGAAATAAATTGGCTTCACTAATATGGAATATTTGCATAATATTTGATTACTTTGGAACCCTTCGTAAGTCTATAACATTGTACTTTACATTCAATGTGTAATTTATGGAAATTTATCTGATCTTAAATTAGTTTGCTTTGAGCTGGCCATTTTGTACATGTAACATTTTTAATAATGTTGCTAGAGGACATTAAAGTTAACAATTGGCAATATTCATGTCAATCAGCGAAACAAAAAATCCTAAGAGTTGCCATTTAAATGTTTTAGCCACAAAACATTTTACAAAGAATTAATCTGCGTACGTAGCCACTTGTTATTTTCTATTTTCGATAGATTCGCCTTTTTGCTTGGAATCTGACTTTTGTAAATAGAGCAATTGTACTTTTGAAGGTTTTGTTTCATTTAATATTTTAATCAGAAGACTCCTTATTTATCGTGCACTTGCAATATCCCAAAATGTCTAAAATTGCTTTATAACACACTTCCTTTAAGCTGCAACAACTTGTTGAAGTTGGAGTTTCAATTTTATTTGTCTTGGAATTTTTCGTAATAAAATTGCAAAACTACGATGAGTAGAACAGTTGGTTCATTGTGAACAACTTGCATTGAAGGGAATGTCGAGTAGATCAGAAACAATTGAAATTACAAGGAAGATGACAATACTCAAGGGACCGGATTAAAGACTGCAGCCTCTTCATATCAGTCTCAAGTACTTTATAGATAGAAGTTTAGTATGAATGGAAAAGGAGGAAGAAGTTGAACAATAAATAATTTAGGGGAAAGTTGTTTTGCAGCATTTTTTGCAGCTATTCTCACTTTTCCCGGGTGTGTAGCTAGGAAGTGTTTAGTCTGGAAAACATGTGTCACTCATGGCAAAAAAACAACAGCAAGGTCATAAATACTGTATAATAAAAAGACAAGCCCTGTTATCTGTGTTTCTTGCTACTAAAGCTTAGCCTCAGTTCACTTGCTTGTGAGTTTTATTGGATGCAAGGTCAGGTTAATGAGAAGTGATTCATCTGACAAGCACAGTCTGAAAGAGGGATAATGAGCTCAGCTGGACGCCACTATGTGGCATTGGTTAGGTTTACTTTTAGCACAGGAATTTCATATGGACATTCATTGGTGAATTGCCCTCCTCCTGCAGGAAATGAGACTACAGTTTCTGCCCTTGTCACTAATTCCAGCATGCAGTGGACAGATGAACGCAGCACTATTCTTGCCCCGAAGGAAGTCTGGCTTAATTGCTTCAATTTGTTCAAACCCACAACCTTTCAGTGTGGGTGTGGACAAAAGTATACATTCATACTGGAAGTGGCATTTGTAATACAATTAGATCCCACTTTTTTTCCACTTAATTATCCAAAATTTCAGTAAATAACCCCCAGGCTTGTATAAACAGCAGAGAGAAAAATTGGAATGCAGGAGTGACACATGCTGCATGATGGGCACCTGTAGTTACTCTGTTTTGGAAAATTTGTCTGTTAAGCAGGAAGCCCATCATACTATTTTGAGAAATTGCATTGCTCAGCCGTTTGACTATATTTTTTGTTTTGGAGGGATGCTTAAGCTGAGCATTCACTGATGTGAAAAAGGCACTTTTTTTTCCGCAAAAGGCATCCCTAGAAAATTGCGCACGGAAAAGACAGTCACTCATTATGAGGTTTGTTTACCGGTCTTCCTAAATAGTATTTTATTCTGCAAGAAAGGAGGTAGAGACACAGTGATTGTTTTTCCTGAGTGTGCTGATCTGTGTTTGTTTGTCTGACCTGCTGTAAGAGGTGTTTGTTGTCACCTCACCGCCCCCCCCCCCCGTCAAACTGACCTTTGGAGTTGGAGTCAAATATGACATTTTTCATATTTTAGTACCCTTAAATTTAAATCTGTGAAATAATGTGAAATCTCTTTTTTTCATAATTATTTTTTATTCCATAGCATCTTCCATTTTTGCACACTCATTTAAAAATAGTTACAAAACTCCCTTTTCTAGGCTGACGTCCATAAGAAAAAAAGTTTAAAAAAACTAAAATAACTTTCAGATGTGGCCAGTGCCCATCCTGAGCTTGTTAATCAAAATGAGAAGACTAGTAGAACGTTTTACATAAATATTAATATAACACTAATACAATACTAAGTTTGCATTTTTTTTATAAAGTCAGTTTCTCTTTGCTGGTACATTGTCTGCCACTGAATTTCACCCATGGAAAAATAAATTAGAATTCGGAAATGAAATTGCTCATCTGTGAGGTGATATTTCTCATGTTTGCTGGTGTGGTTTTCTTGTTTCACCCACAGGCTTTGAACAGGGGCATAGCGGCAGTCAAAGATGATGCAGTGGAGATGCTGGCCAGCTATGGCCTGGCCTACTCGCTGATGAAGTTCTTCACGGGGCCGATGAGCGACTTCAAGAACGTGGGCCTGGTGTTTGTGAACAGCAAGCGGGACCGCACCAAGGCTGTGCTGTGCATGGTCGCGGCTGGCACTGTGGCTGTGATTTTCCACACGCTCATAGGTACAGTACGTACTGCAGGGTCCCCACGGTCATGGAAATCCTGGAAAAAGTTTTGAAAAATGATAAAATATCCATTAAGTTTTGGAAAAGTCATGGATATTTTTTTTAATTGACCCAATGACTATATCATGTAATTTTGTTCATAAGTTAGCAAACCTGTGGCAGTGCCGTTGCTAACATGACACATTATAGTGTCGCGTCGGACCCTCTCGCGGGAATTTTAGAGTGAGCCGTAAGCTAGCCCAGCGCCCATGTCAAAATGCCGGGTAAATGTGTTTTCCGTGACCTCTGGTTAGCAGGTGAAAAATACAAGCTATGGCTCCAAAAAGATGAAGACCCAGGACGTGCGAAATGTAAATTATGCAGGAAAAGAACTTATGGAAAAGTTTTGGAATTTGGTTGGTAAAAATGAGTGGGAACCCTGGTACTGGCAGAGGGGGCACATGTTGAGGAGGGAACAGCATGGGTCAGCGATTAAAAAAGGAAAGTGACTTAAGTCAGAAAAAAACAAACACCTTCTAGGAGTTGGAGGGCTTGAGAAACAGTGACGTGACTGGGCTCGAGTTGCGGACACTGGGAGGTGTCTAAATCCACCTGGAATGGAATTTTACATGATTCCACCTTCATCTTTATTTTTTTTTTCCAGTAACCTGAGCTAACAAATACATCAAGTCATTTCGTTTGCTGGAAATGACTGTTGTACCTTAGCTACCTACTCTACTGTTCATGTTCTGGCAAAATCCACATTGCTACCAATTTTCCCAATGTGTTTGAAATGTGCAATGCTCAGAGTAGATGTTATAAAATGTCATAGAACAAACCACTGCAATAAAGTTAAGGGAGAAAGGACTTGTTTTTTGTAGCTGGGTTTATTAGTCTATTTTAATACGCTGTGATTTCTACAATATAATTTTAAGGCCACATATTAAAAAAAACGTTTTTAAACTTTTTAAAGGGACTCTTTTTGACAAGGACAACAGGATCAAACAATATTAAGTTTACAAAACTGTTTAATAGTCAGTGTACTGAATGCATATACGTTTACCTTAATCCCAGAGAAAAAAGTAAATAAAAATGCTAAAACCCCGTTTCCTCAAACAGGCTCTTAATAAACAGCTACATGAACTGAAAAAATCAATGCCAATGACCGGAGGGTTTGCTCAATATGACTGCCCTAAAGTTCCCAGTCTCTTCAACTGGTTATGTGGTTTCTTTCTTCTCTGCCTGGTCTGCTGGGTATTGGGAATACTACTGCATGGTGCTACAGTATCTGTGTGTCACCGAGGTTGGTACTGCACTTCACTGGTGGATGAAGTGGGTCCCCTCCTATATGTTAACTGGTTTGGGATGAAAATTACAAGAAATTATCATCTGTCTTCTGGCTTCTTTACCTGACTACTTCAAGACTGCTCCAGGTAGATTTAAACTTAAGTGGGAGATCATTTTCCATTGGATAGTGGGGGCCTCCTTCTTCTCAGGGAGAAGTGTATCAGGAGGCAGTTCTGTTCCAGTAGACACCTTTGCAGAATTATCCATTTACATTCTTATTGGTACCATTAAGATTGCCTGTTTTTTGGTGAAGTAATATTAGGTACAACATTGTTTCTCTGCAGTAGTTTTGCTACTGGAGAAGCAAGAATACTTACTGCACTGAAAGTATTTGGTTTCAGTGCTGGATGTAGACATTACACACAACTGAAATGTTCACTGCATTGCTTTCCTTTACCATCAGCTTTGATTTTTTTTTCGTTCATGTTAACAAATAGTATATCTCTCTTTCCTAGCGTTAATCCCGCATCAGCAGGGTCCGCTTGTCGGCACACCAGTCTCCATTTGGTGGTTTGAACCAAATCTTTGAGCTGACGTTGCCATTAACTGCGACCGAGAAATACTCCAACTGGCGCGTCGCTCCGCCTGCCGTCGGAGTGGGGGGTGTGGTGGGGAGTTAACAAATAGTATATAAAACATTTAAAAAATATTACACATCCTTCCTTATTTCTGTTGTGTGCAACATAATTTAAGTCTGTATACTGATTCAGGGAGAAATTTATTTCTAACTTTGTAGTGGCTGGTCTTTTACTTCTCAGGTACCCTTGATGTGGACATGACTCCCATATTATGTCGGGGAGTCAGCACCCATATCTGTTTTCTAAGGCCCATCTCAAGAGTTTAAATTGTCATTTTTGTGCCTACTGGCAGAGCTGCCTAGTGGGTTATTCCTGTCTAAAGGGTAGTGCCTTGAAAAAGTATTCAGACCATGTGAAGTTCTGCGAACCCATTTTCTGAAATTACAAAATCATGCATACATGTTCTTTTAAACGTAATATTTTATTAGAATGTGAATACTCAAACTGAAGATTTAGAAGGGTAAGGTAAGTTACAGTAAATATCGGCACAAACTAAAGAGAGAACTGAAATATGTTGATTGCATGAATATTCAGTCCTAAGCTCAATTGTAGGTGGTGGTACATTTGGGGAAATGAAAATGTTAGATACAAGTCTCACAGAAGCTTGGTGCAATTTTTGCCAATTTTTCTTGACGGATTTGTTTAAGCTCTTTCGTAATGCTTTGGGATCACTTATTGACAACAATCTCAGGTTTTTCCACAGATTCTCAATAGGGTTTAAGGCAGGATTTTAATTGGCCCACTCAAGGACATTCACATTCTTATACAGTACTTGCGTCACTCCAGTATAACTTTGGCCTTGTGCTGTGGAACATTGTACAGTCAAACATGACTCTTTCCCCAGTTTTATGTCTTTAGAAGACTGAAACATGTTTTCCTCTACTATTAGCCTGTACTTTGTTTCATCCATTTTTCCATTAAATCTTTCCAGAACCTGCTTAAAAGAAACATCCCCCTAACACATCATCACACTTGACATTTTTTCCACTGTCAGTCGAGTGCTTTGTTGCAAACTCCTTGCAGGATATGAGCTGGGTTTTTCACACCACCATATAGGCCAGCTTTGTGGAGTGACCAGAATATTGTTGACTGATGCATATTTGCTCCTGTTTTGGCCATTGAACACAATAGCTCTTTCAAAGTAGGCGTTGGCCTCGCAGTAGAATCCCTCAACAGTTTCCTCCTTTCCCCTGAATCAGTGAATTAATCCTAAATTAATTTCGGATTGCCACAATGAAGGGTTTGAATCCATGAAAGACAAATTGAAAAGTCACGATTGTATATTGTATATCTGTTTAATTTTTGCTTTGAATTTGTTGAGTGTCAAAATGTCATGACTGCAAGCTTTGAGGCAACAAAATGCGAAAACTATGAAAGACTCTGAATGCTTTTGCAAGGCACTGTTTGTTGTTCATTGTACTGCATTGTAAGATTTGGAATGACAACTTCTGGTGAATCCTAGGGTGCTTTTAAAGTTGGCTTGCCTATTCAAATAACTCTGTTGGGGAAAACTGCTATGGAAGAGTGACATTTGGTGCACAGACAAATGGGCCCAAGAGAAACACATTTCAGTGGACAGCAACAATACTCAATAGAAAGTATTTACAAAGCTGGTATCAATGAGTGGATGCAAGTCTGCAAGCCATCTTGGGCACAAATAATAGTCATAAGAACATATGAACAGTTAGGAGTAAAAGAGGGTGATTTGACCCATATAGCTCATTCCGTTTTCAGTGGTTAATTGATCCAAGGATCGGCTTCAGTGAGTTGGCAGGGCAACTTGTCCCACAAGACAAAACTTAGTCACGTTGAGCTATATCATGCCTACTGGTATGTAATGTCTTTTTATTCTTAAAAAGTGGTTGCCATGTGGTCAGTTTCAGGTGCCGTTGAAACCACGGTGCACAAAGTTCAAAGTATAGTTACAGTATTTGAATAGACCAGCTAACTCTATAAGCACCTATGCAAGTGATGTTTTTGAACAGAAAACCTATAGTCTGCTAAAGGTTTTTAGAAGAAGGTATTTGTTACAACTTTAACCTTACATGACTCCTGGGCTCTGTGCTCTCAAGGCAGTATTTTGTTTTAGGTGGTCACTAGTTTTCCCCATCTTGAAATAGCTGCAAATTGAAACATTGAATCTCAAGTAATTGGGAAAAACCACTGTGTATGCCTCTGTTTGTTTTTTCAGCTTTTCATTGTTTAGGAAAGTGCCCTTCCAAATAAACCTCTTCCTTCTTGTTTATGTGATGTGAATGCATCTCTCCTGTGTGTTATTGCAGCCTACACAGACCTGGGGTACTACATCATCAACAAGCTTCACCATGTGGATGATTCTGTGGGTAGTAAGACCAGAAAAGCTTTTCTTTACCTGGCTGCCTTCCCATTACTGGATGCAATGGTGAGCATTTTTATTTCCTTTTTCAAGAGCAGGTGAATGTGGGTTAAACCTTCATGCAGAGAGTAGTATGTGCAAATTCCAAGTAATTGTAACACTTTTAATCTTTTGGCATTCTGAACTCTTCAAACCACATCCCCAGGTTGCCTTAATATTCCTGGTGTTCCCGTGTGATTCAGTGTTTGGATATTATTCAAATAAACACATTCAAGACATCGTCTGATCTAATGCAAACTTTAAAGTTGTGCCAGGATGTAAAGAAATTATGTATGTGGTTATTCATATTTCCAAAAAATACCATAAAACACCTTTTCAAATCCTTTTATTCCATCACACCTGTAATTCTGTATTTTGTGATCTTTTCTGCTGTGCGCAGTATTAGTAGTTTTTCTTGCTGAACCAGTATATTAAAGGTCTTGTCAGTGTGTAGAAGCCCCTTGTGTGTTGCACAAAAATCTTCATGTATTGCACATCTTTAAAACTTAACCTTTGATGCCTTGTTTTTGAGGTCAGAAAGTATTTTTAAAACCTTTAAGCTAGATTGGTTAATTAAAGTAAATGTGCACAAATAGTTTACGTCATATCTTTTTTTAAGAGGAATCTCCCAATTGAGTGAAGAGTCCATCATGACTCTTTCAGTGCTTAATGTGTTTTCTAGTTCAACATTAAATGTGTATATAAAAAACAGAGCCAGCATGCCTAATTTTGCTTGTGTAAGGCAACCTGTGTTTAGTCTTCACAACAACAGATAAGATACTTTGTTGTTGTTTTTTATTTGATATAAATGAAAGATAAAGTGCACTAGGCTGTCAAAACATGGTGTAAGATATCTCACTGAATATTCACATTTTGTTTCCAAGTAATCTATTTGGCAGTGTCATTTTAAAGTGACAGGTATTCCTACGGTTCTTAAGTACTGTAGGTTTTAGCCTCATACTGACAGGTAACAAATGACAAGAATTTATAGATAAAGTAATGTCACACCACAAATGTCAACTTTCTCTGAATTAATTCCTGATACTGTTTGCTGCAGAGCTAAACTTTGTCTATATATAGTACTATATGGTCGTTTTTGTCTGTCTTGTATTATGGATATTATTTGTAAATTATGAAAAAAGAGTTGTTTTCTGTGTAACCTTTAGAGTTGGGTGGGTCATCTGTTTTGGGATTCAACACCTTGAGCGGTTTATGATGGTCTGTAGGCCCTTCAGTAATGTTTAATCTGTGTTGTTGCAGGCCTGGACCCATGCTGGCATCCTTCTGAAACACAAATACAGCTTGCTAGTGGGTTGTGCATCCATATCTGATGTCGTAGCTCAGGTATAGCTAAAACTATATACTATGTTTTACTAATTGTTCCAGTTACTTAGTGATATTACCTTCTGCTCAGAGGTGTATTAAATTTTGGAGCTCAGTTTTAAATCTGGAAGAAGGAAAGGTTAATTCTACATTGGAAAAACACAACGTCTTGGCTGTCTTCAGGCATTTTGAGGGAAATGAGAAAGATCAGAGAATATGTGGGAAAGGGAATTTTAAGGATGCTGTACATCACATTTTATGTTCAATTAGTTAACTGGTTTTTAAGGGAAGACTAAAGAATATTACATGATAGCACATACAGTACATTTAACCCCAATCTCTCTTATATATACAGTAGTACTATGATACAAAAAATATGTGTCTACTAGGTTCACATAATATATTATATATATAATAATATATAATTTATATATGTAAAAAATAGATGAAAAAGGAAAATCAGGTATTAGATACAGTATGTCACATGAAAGAGGCTCCACTGATGAAACATTTGTTTGTTTTTTTCATGCTGTACAGGGCAGAATTAACCTCTTCATGTGTCCCGTTGCAGTTCTCAAGCTCATACGCATCCCCTTTCTAACCTTTTGATACATAACTATATTTCTGACTCCTCCACTGTACAGAATGAAAGAAACAAAGGTGTTTCTGCGAGGGAAGTGTGTTTCTGTGAAGTCTGTGCACTGATTTCAGATAGCGACCTAAATTGGAAAAACAAGTCAACGCTACTCTGAAATATGCATAGGGTCTCCGTTTGGACATTTATGTACTTGTGAGCTCAAACAATGCCGCTTGTGATACTAATGTTAATAAAAAACCTCCTTAGAAGACGTCTTTCAGAGAGCAGGTCACAGATGCTGTATGCTATGATAATCTGTCATCAATGTTATTTGTTACACGGACTTGAGGGAAGCAGATGCCTATGATGTAGAAATGGGTATGCTTTCCATTGGCTCAGCTTTGTTTAGCTCTGTTTCTGCTGTTCCAGATCGTGTTCGTTGCCATCCTGCTTCACAGTCACCTGGAGTGCATAGAGCCGTTACTCATCCCCATCCTGTCTCTGTACATGGGAGCACTGGTGCGTTTCACTATCGTGGGCCTGGGATACTACAGGAACATTCACGATATCATCCCTGACTCCAGTGGACCCGAAGTGGGGGTAGGTCCTCTAAAATCACTGGACTCTCCTTCAGTGGTCTGACTGGAAAGTTCTTCTGACTTTCAGCGAGACATTAGACTTATTTTTATGCAGACAAGTTCTATAAATCAGAGCATCTTAAGCAGCTGAATAGTAATCATAGTAATCTCCTATTCGTACTAATTCATGTATCAGTTACACAGCTTTGTGCTGGCATAAAGTTTGTGGAACCTCTGTATATGTGAAATGAAATTATTGCAAGGGCAGGGATTTCTAGGATGGATTGATGAGGGGTTTCTTTCACTGCCGTAGCTGAATGCGGGACCGCAGGGGGGTGTGGTGGTGGCTGCCTCACAGCTCTCGGGTGCAGGATTTGTTTCTGACCTGGGCACCTTCTGTGTGGAGTTTGCATGTTCTCACCAGATTGGGTTTCATCCCACCTTTCAAAGACATGTTCTTAATTGGAGAATTGGTTACTCGAAGTCTCTAAATTGCCACGGTGTGTTTGTGTATACTGAGAAATATCCTGTGTATCCCTGTGTCTTCAGGATAGGCTCTACCAGGAACAAACAGATGGCTGATGGATTAATTGATGGTTTCCTATATCCCCCCCAATATCCATCTGTATGCTGATAATGTTTTTATTCTTATTGCTATTTCACTTTCCTGGAATGTCATTATGCTTAAAATACAATAATAATATTCCAGTACTGTATTACTGTCCCAGTTAAGAGGTTTTGGGATCACATTTTTGAGTCAATGGATTATAGTGAAAGTGTAGTGGATATTGCATATTTCATTGTTTTTGTTTGGTGTTCTGTTGTCTATATAAAAGTTACCACTAACATTTGACCATAATCAACGCCTAGAAATGTCTCATGCCTTACTTGCTGGAATTGTGATGGGAGAAGCAATTTGGAATCAAGCCTTAAAGTCATTTAAGGCCTCACAGTTTTAAAGTCTGCTGGCTTTTGTGTCCTTCCCTCTGTCACTCTCACTTAGCTTCTCAAATTATCCCATTTTTGTACTGAATCAGAAGAGTTTGTGTGGAAAATTACTGTGGAATGATAAGTCTCATATAATTTTAGGATTTTCAAAAAGCCAGAAATCTAATAATGTGAAAAGTGGATGATTATAACCACTTGTTTACCATTTTCTGAAATGTTATAGTCGTTGCGTAAAGCCTTGAGTGTTTATTTCTGCCTGGTCTACCTCCCATTCTTATAAAGCAAAACACCACTAATGAGGAAACAGTCTGGTGTGGCTTTAATTATTGCTCTACAGGATGGGAAGCATTGTGGCCTAACCCACCACAGTGAAAACAAAGCAAGTTTCTTTATTTTAGTGCCTCTGTTTGCTTTTTCATTAAGCTTCATATACTCCTGGACAAACTTGTCCTTGAAAGCCTCTTAACCTGGAACTTATTTCTTATTCATGTCACGGATGTCGCAAACCAGCTACCCAGCCATGTTGTTGAAGCCAGTACCCTGGAAGGAGCTGGAGGAGACTCTTAGATCAATTGGCTACTAAAAACCAACTGGACTAAATGAGCCGGATTGCCAGTTTGTGTTTGCCAGTGTTCTTAGGTTCTTTATGTTTCCCGTCGGTGTTATAGTCTCCATGGTTACTGAGTTACCTCGAGTAACGCTGTCTGTAATTGAATTGAGAAATACATGGCAAATTGATCTTGCAAACAAAACAGTAAGTGCATGTAGTATTCAATGTCTTGAATTGAACAACCTTAGCATTAATATGATTCCTAAATCATGCATGTCAATGAAGAGTTATTAGGACAGAATGCTTAATGGAAAATTGGCTTTGTTTAATGACATTTTGTGTACCATTTTTACAGAAAAGAAAATTAAGCGTCAGTCAGTAGAGGATGAGTATACCTGTAAATCTTTTTGCAGTTGCTTTTTAAGTGAATGTGAGCTTTCTTTTGTGAAAGCATGGTGTGCTAGTCATGTCACGCAAAGCACTGAGCCAGTGGCTGATGCAATTGTACTCCCCCATCACACTTCTTTTCATCCTACACCAACAGAAATCACTGACGCCCACACTTCTGTGTTTTAGGGAGACGCCACGATCAAAAAAATGTTGAGCTTCTGGTGGCCCCTGGCCCTGATTCTTGCCACCCAGCGTATAAGTCGGCCGATTGTCAATCTCTTTGTCTCCCGAGATCTCAAAGGTAGCTCAGCAGCCACTGAGGTGAGTCTCTCATACTGCACCCTGGTACTCATTGCCCTTTTCTTTTCAATGAGCTCCCAAGGGCTCATTGGAGCAATTTTCTTGGGATGCTCTACAAGGTATGATGATGATTTTGTTGCAGTTTATCTTTTGCTGGAAAGGCTTAGTTAGGACACTGGAAACATACTTTTGTTAATAATAATAATAATGATGATTGCTTACACTTATATAACATGAACACATTCCTTTTTCTAATAAGAATGGCCTAACGTATAGCTGAAGAACCAAAAAATAATTATAATAATAATAATAATTGCTTACACTTATATAGCGCTTTTATGGACACTCCACTCAAAGCACTTTACAAGTAATGGGGACTCCCCTCCACCACCACCAATGTGCAGCATCCACCTGGATGATGTGACGGCAGCCATAGCGCGCCAGAACGCCCACCTCACACCAGCTATCAGTGGGGAGGAGTTCTTGAGTTCATTTTTCAAGATTAGATTAAACGCCATCATCCAGACATATTTTTGTATTTTATTTTTCCTTTAAGAGTCAGTGGAAGGCAGATATTAGTGTGAAGATTAATGTTGCTCCATAGCATAAACTGCAGAATGAAATATAAATATACAGTACCAGAGTGCTCTCTTCTGTTTTAGGTTTTGAGAATTTGTTCATTTACTGTAGAACAGTCTAGTTTTGACCTGCCGAAACAGGACCATTTATCTGATATGAATCAGCTGGTCAGGCTACTTTATATTCACACAGCGTATAGTCTGCAGCCTGAATTCCCCCCATGACTTTACCACCTGCTTCACAGAAGTATTTTTCCTATAAACAAGTGCTAACCTCTTTAAAAAAACATGTTTTAACTATAGTGTTGCCCTTTGCTTGGATACTTTAAGCATTTTGTTTGCCACTTTGTTTAATGTGATGCCTATAAGGAAGATAATTAAGCTCTTTATGATTGAAGAAATGTTTCAAATCTTGCTATCTTTTGTCAAAGCTCTTTTTCTTGTTACATTTAATGGTAATCATATTGCACATAATTAGATGGTTTAAAGAAAATGAATGCCACAACAAGAAGGAAATTGAACAATTAAGAATACATTGTGGCTCAGTTAGCCATTATATGTGCATTGATGACTGACTGCTTCCTTTATTAGATAAGAAAGACACTTTTATAGCCCCTAATATGTATGATCTTTAATGCTACTGTACCTGAAGGTATTAACATGGATAGACAGATCTGTACATTGTGTCCTCGGAGCTATAAAATAAATGGTAATTTTTATATAGCCCTGCTTTAACAGCATGTAGGTGAAATACAGGTGAAACATTATCTGGACATTGAACTTTAGTTGCATTACATTTCTTGTCTACAAAAATGCTGATTGAAGCAATAGCTTTTTTTGTAACATTGACACCAAGTTAAGCGTGGGGCTGCATACAGTATATATCAAAGGTCTGAGGCTGAAATTGTCACTCTTAACAGATTTTTTTGCTGCTTATTGCAGCAGTTTCACATTCTTATGACGTGATCTCCCTTATTTCTGCATGTCATAACACTGTGGATTTCTGTCCATTGCCTTACATTATTGGCAACAAAAACAACCTTGATTTTTGTTTAAAGGCGTATCTACTCCTTTTCTACACCACCTCCATCCTACAGTGGGATGGAGGTAAGAGCAGGCTGCCACGTCCCCTGTGGCCACAGCTCTGTATAATACACATGGTTAATGTTAAGTTCCATTATTTGCAGTACTGTCATGGACCAAATGAAAAACTTAGATGTTTTGACTAAGCAGAAAATTCACTCAAGAAAAGCTATAAAACATCCGAAACTGTTTTCTTGACTTCTCTCTTTTTGTGTTTTATGAATGTGTAGGCAGTCGCGGTTCTGACTGCAACATACCCTGTGGGTCACATGCCTTATGGCTGGCTGACTGAACTGAGAGCAGTCTATCCTGCGTTTGACAAGGTAAGGAACATGGTCATTTTCCACTATCAAAGAGTCGGGTTCATTTTGGTAGATTTATTATTGTTCTATTTTATACCCAAAATGGCTGAAACCTTTAACCTCTCTTTGTACATTGAAAAAAAAAGATCTTTTAATAGTAGATTCTGTCTATCTTTTAATCGATTTTGGAACATTATCAGATATGATGAAGCTTTCTGGTTACCACAACAAAAGAACCTCAACAAAAGCAGCTTAGAAAGATGCAAACAGGGTTTTGAATGTGTTTTGACAAGTAAAAGAAAAATGTGTTTGTGTGCTTGTCTTATGGTGAAGGTGCACCTTTTACAGAGACAGGTTTTGGATCAGAATGATGAAGAAAATAAAATTCTCACTCGGTCACATCTTGGGACTAAAATAGATTTACACCTGCTCTTGTACTAAAGCACAAATACATCCTTTGCGTTTACTTGAGGAAAGCTGCAAAGACATTTATTTCTTGAAATAAATAAGATGTAATGAAACTTTAAAGTGAAAAAAACTTCGGCTGCAAAGTCAGCTTCTTCCAGTTTTTATTAAAAAAAATATAGAGCATATTGATACTGTGAATGCTGTTTCTCTATTTTATTACAAAGGCCAGTACTTTATAATTCTCTAAGGATGGGGAATTGCCTGCTACAGACTGCAGCTGTGCTCTGTTTGACAAGCAAATTTTTACCTCCCTGTGTCAAATGCAGTTGGGAGCATTTCAGTTATTTTATTAGGTTTGTGTGACAGAGTACACTCTCCAGAAGAGACCTACCTGAGTCTGCAGAGATAGTAATAAAATGCAAATCAAAAAGTTCTTAAAATATTTGAAGAGTTGCTAGAACACCACTTCTCAATGTCTGCATGCAACTCTTTATAAGTGTTATTGCAAAAATAAAGAATGGGAAACAAAACTGAGGTTGCCTGTTCGCTTAATTTGTGCCTACATTTGAGGTATGAAACACCTCTGCTGCAAAGGTTTTGTTTTCTGTGGCTTTCAGGAGTATGGAAGAGCCCTTCCAGGTTTTCTTGAAAACAAACGTTTATAGGTGTCTCCAAGGTAAATCATGGGTCTGGTAATAACAGCCTTTGAGGTGGCTGTTACAGCAAATGTTTGTTTCTAGTTCAGCAGGAGCTGTATTTAGCTGTAAATATCATGAAATGTTCACAGCAGCAAAATAGGGGCTGCAAACAATTAGTAGCTCTGATGATTAAAAACATAAAAAAACATACAAAACCATAAAAACAGCAAGATCTAGACCTGGGAGTGAGGGGTTTCAAACATTCATTATTTGTGGATATAAGCTATTAGTGGTTCATTGTTTGATATGGACATAATACTTGCAATAAATATATGCAGTAGTATTTTTAATTTGTAGTATTTTTAATTATAGTGACACTTAATAATGTTTAAGTTGCACTAGAAATTCCAAGCCGTAATTTATATATACTGTACACTGAGAGGCTTTAAAAACCTAACAAATGATTATCTTAATCAATGTTTGTTGCATGTACCATATGGGATTTTATATGTACACAATTTATAGGTGTAACCCAAGCATTTTACATGGTGGAAATGAAAATAAAATAAATGTTTTTGGAGATATTTTAATTACAGATGTGTAAAGCATGTCAAGATTACCTGTTAATCAAAATCTGCTCCTACGAGTCTTGATGGTACATGTATAATGTCTGTAACCTGCTGGAGTTGATTGCTGTGTTTCCAAGTCCTGTTTTTCAACAATGTACATAATGGTGCTCATTTACAATATTTGGCAAATTGGAAAAAAAAAACATTTCCCTATTAATATTAAGTCTTTATAATAATGCTAAGAGAAACATTTTTACATTCACAGTAAGAAAAGACTGTAGTCATCTGAGCATTTTGAAATGGAGAAACAGGAATAGAGTGTAATAAAGTATATTAGAATTTGATGTAGGCAAGTGCTGAATAAATCTCTTATTAATTTCTTATTTCCTGCTAATTGTTATTTAATTTGTAATAGGTTATTATCTATAACGCAGTGCAAAACCTACTTGTTTGTCACTGAGAAGGGTCAGGGGTACTCTTCTAATACTAAACAAATATTGTTTGACCTTTCCAAATTACTGTGATCTGAAGGTGTCATTATGTGTGAAATTAAAACATTTTTTCATTCTCTTAACTGGTGTTTTCACCTTATACCAGAAGCTTGGTACAGTATATATGCTAAGGAATTTGAGCCTTGAAGATGGTGTTTAGCACTTTTGGTCATGGATGAAAGACTGCACATACTTGTCCAATAAATGCTTTAGAAGTATCACAGTTTATAAAAAAACGCACGTCAATAATTCATACACTTGGTTGAAGTTTTGTTGTGGTTGAATGATATCCTGATGTGTTGTTGATTTCTTTTCTTTACGTTCCAGCATGGAATGAACCTTTACCTGTTTCCTTGCAGCCTACGCATGCTGATACAGCTCCCTATTCGAACATCTAGATAACTTACTTGCTAGCAGCTGATTGTTTCCCCGTAACAAATTCTTGCTATGTAGTCATTAACAAAGGGTGTGATGTAAGTGCCTTGTGACAATCAAGCTTTTTTTCCATACAGTGTGTTCTGCAATGACCTCCATGACTCATTCTCAAAGCATTACTGAACTGTTAATTTTCATTGAACTTCCCTCAGTACCACAGCAGTAGTTGCTTTACCACCTTATTGCCGTAATGCTGCTTTTTGAACCCCCACCTCCAATGTTTATTATAATCTCGAGTTAAAGGACTAGAAAACATGCGTCTTCAACCATGGAGCTGCAAGTTAAAATGATTGAGGGAGGTCACGACCCCACGTGTCTTCAGAGTATGCTGTTCTCAATGTTTTTTTCTAGATGATACAGTATGTTGCAATTGCTTTTAATAAATAAATCAAAGGGTTTTCTTTGACATACGTCACAGTTATTACTCAGCAGAAAAAGAAAGAATGACTACAGTATTTTTTTTAGTAGTGACCTAAAATAACACGGTAGTCTTGTGTAAAGAAACCTGGATACTGTAATAATTGCTGAAAACTACAGGTATAATTTGACGTGAATCACAGGCTGTGTTACACTACATCACTGACACATGATAAATGTAGATAACTTGTCTTACTTTGTGGTTGGAACAAAGGGAGCTTGCCTTTCATTGCTGTATGTAATTACTGGTAAGCTGTACTGTATGTGAAGACTACTGAATGACAAATATCAACAGTAAACTGTTATTTGTTCTTCAGAGTAATTAATTATGGGGTCATCATCCCTTTTCATCTGAGCTTTTTGGTCTCTGCACTTTTGTTAAATTGATTTGGGATGAAAGCCAGGCTTTACTTAAATTACCACCCAGAAGGAAGGTGTTTTTTTCCCCCCTCAAGAGTAATGTGATGGTAATGATCTTAATTATTCCCCTTGCCTATGAAATTAGCTAACCATACCAAGTGAGAAATCCTAGTCTAAATGACAAATAACAAAATCTCCTCTTTCCCCTAGAATAATCCGAGCAATAAGCTGACCAACAGTGGGACAACAGTGACCAAATCACACATCAAAAAGTTCACTTTTTTCTGTCTGGCGCTGTCGGCAACGGTAAGAGAATTTCTCCAATTGTGTATGTTTTTGGTATTCCTCAACATTTGTGGGTGATTTATGGATAATGCAGTTTAGTGCAGTGGATCTGAACGTATAACAGCACCTGCTAAATAAATGAACATTCTTCCTGCAGTTGACACAGATCATGTGAAGAGTAAAATGTATTATTTGACTTCAGTTTGGATCCCATCTTCCTCAGCCAATTAGTCAGACCAAAAATGCAGTCTTACGAAGTTTACATTGCAGAAGAAAGCTGTTTTTATTTGCACCCTTGGCATATCTGTTGGTCAGATGGGAATTTAAAATTTCAGTAGAACAACTGGACTGGGGCTTCAACTGATCGCTCTTGACTTCAAATGAAGTGAATCGCATACGGTAAAGGGAAATAGGCCAGACAATGACTCATCCATTACTTTTAGACACTTCACTGCTTTGTTAAAGAGGTTCTGGTGACTGTGGATTATAATGGTCCTGTTAATCTATGGCTACAATTTCCAGATCCCCATGATCAGAACAAGCAGGCAGCAGCAGGCCTTTCTTTTGTGTTTAATCTGGTAAACACACTGCTGAAGAACTGTTAATAGATGTTGGCAGGCGACTCTTTATGCCTCCAGTACACTCTAATTAACAGCTTACTTGTTGCTTCAGCAATTCAAGGCCATGGAATAGGAAGAGTGTACTGAGACGTTAAGTTGTGAATAGTGCTTATGATTACATTTCCATTGGGATAAAGAGGGTGGAGTTTTTTTTCTTTAAGGATTACAGACATTTAAGATGGTCAGGTGACCTCAGGGCTGAATAGGCTTGAAGTCAGACAGGATTCCCGAAGCTTGTTGTCCAACATAGACTCTTGTCTGAAAGTCCATACTGTGGAAAGTAAATGACCTAAAATAGAACCGTCTCTCTAGGTGTGTATTTTATTTCTGTTGCACTTACTGTATGTTGAATCAGTGAGCCACACAAATTGCCGATGAGTGATTTAGAAATTAAAGGCATAAAAATCACTAATTGTTGCTTGACATTTCATCTCGCAGCAACAGTCCCCGTGTCTGGTAGCCTGCAGGTGTCCAGGACGTTGCAGGAGTGGTTTTCACTGAGAGTCCTGGCCCAGTATTTTGCTCTTGTGATGTCCGGGCTATAGAACTCAACGTAGTTCTACTACTGCAGGGGCTCACTCTGAGCCCATCTAAAAGAAGAATTAAAATTATTCCGTCTATCTGTTTTCCAATACTGGGTCACGGGGGAGCCAGAGCCTATCCCGGCAAGTAATGGGCACAAGGCAGGATACACCCTAGACAGGACGCCAGTACATCACACAGCACACAGAGACACAGACACGCACACTCTCAGGGCCTGTTTTCACAGGAGCCAGTTAATTTGCCAGTACTGTATGTCTTTGGACTGAAAAAGGAAACCAGAGGGCCTGGAAGAAACCCACACAAACACAGGGAGAACATGTGAACTCCGTACAGATAGCACCCCAGGAACTAAACCCAGGCCCCAGCTGTTTGAGTCAACTGCAGTACTGTGCCACCAAAAACTTCAGGCAGCTCACCCTTAATGCCTGAGACTTACAAATAATTTACTGTTTCATTTCATTTTTCTTTTAAAATAATGAGATTTTCATTGAATCACAGTCAATGTGAGATACACATACTTGCTGGGAATACACATACACATGGGAATGCTGTATCAAAGATAGACAGTAGCATGGAAAGATAAAGTTCAAGGTCAGGTTTGAGCCTCTGTTAAAGGCCAGTGCAGGGGACAGGCTGCAGTCTGACGCCAGAGAAGGTCTGTACATTATGACCCTAGAATTATGTTAATAGAGTTAACGGGCATTATTTACTTTGGATGCACTTGGAATCAGTCTTATGTCGGCTCTTGGTGAATAAGGTGGGTTTTTTTTTGTGCCTCTTGTGTAACAAGTGAATGTGGGTGTACTTTCATTGGGTTTAAGCTTGTCAAACGTGTCAAACGTGCTGTGGTACAGTGAAAAAGGCAGAGCTAAGAGAATTAGCTCTTCCTCCCTGGGCGGGCTGTTAAACCTCCTGTTTCTGAGACAGTCACTCAAAGCTGTGTTAGTGGGAGACTTTGTATCTTCAGACGAAAGCTGAGGAGACTTTATGAAAAGTTTAGAGACTAGCCATATGGAAACTAATAGCTAAATCCTTCTACTAAGGTACTGTATATGGTGAAGAATATATTACATTGCTTTGGAAAAGGACTAATTTGTGAACTTTCATACTGTCCTGTATTAATGAAATAACTTTTTTATAAAGGAGGATTTGTGTCATTTATAAACATTTACAGGACTGATCGCTATTGAATTAAGGTGGCAGTGTAGAGTATTGTTGAACCATTGCTGTTGTGCCCTCACTCCTATAGGTATGGTACAATTCTTAGCTGGTTAAATGGATACAAATGTAAGTCACCTTGGATAAAAGCAGTAGCCAGATTATTTATTTTAAAGGAGATTGAGTTCATTTTCTGTATGGTAAAAATAATCCTTTACTTAACCAAATATGTCAGTTAAGATCAAATTCTCATTTACAGTGACAGCCTGGCCAAAAGGCTGGACAGCATCATTGCACAGAGCACAAAGCAGGGACAGAAAAGAACGATAAATCCAATTTAAGTAACCTAACAGGACATGGCATAACAGGTACTTCTCTTCCTTTCAGTGTGGAATTAGCTTGTTCCCCTGTAGTCAACGCACACTGATTGCAGCTCCCTGCTCGAACCACAGCATAACAGGATGTGGCAAAGTTAGTAAGTGCGAGTGTCAGACAGAAAGGATTTAATCACATGGCTGAAAATGCCCTCTGACACCACAGTAGATGGTTTATACTGCAGATTGCTCTAGTCATGGGTAGTGGTAAATTGAAAAGACTTGTTCAGAGGTTCAATCTGATCAAGGAACAACATCTTAGCTGGTAAGATGGTACTGAGAATTTAAGTAAAATATGAAAATGTAAAGATATTATCTCAATTAAAGATCTCAAAATTCAGCAGTGTGAACCATTAGTCATGTTATCATATGTAAATGTTAAGCAATACTTTATTAAACCCATGTTTCTGGAAAAATATAATGTAAGACATCAAGTTCACTAAGAACAGCTTTTCAGGCTGTTACAGTATATCACCTGGTCAAAGATGGAAAACACATTTGACTTGTACTGTACAGTATATACCTATAGAAATGTGTAAAATTAGATTTGTTGCAATGAAGGAAACCATAATACAAGTAAAAAAAAAGTTATTCACTTTGGAAAATTATTAATTTTGAATTTTGAAAGTTAAAATATTAATCAACCATCCGCCTTGGTTTTTATAAACCATAAACCGATCCTGCCTTATTTCTTTGTCAAGTGAAAAAGTTGGTGAGTATTACTAAGGGAGTGGAGACATTTCTTTTTATTGAATATTTTAAATTGAGTTTTATTAGGTTTTATCACTAAAATTCTATCATTGAAACGAAAGTGCTACTGTAATTAGTCATCACTGATGATAAAGTGGGTCCAGCTGAGTATAAGGTAGTATTGTCGGTATAATACTGTATGAGTGGCAGTACAGATTGAGAAAAATATACTGTTTGGGAAGGAAACTCCTGAGACTGCATTAATACCTGGAAGAGATGAGAACAATTTTATCAGACTAAACCACCTACTGTACAGTATATACTGTAGTATAGGCTTTAAGAATTCTGAAACACTGTGTTGGACTTTTATCAATACCAATGCAATGCAGCTTTTTCTAAAGAATAATCTACAATACAATATCCAAAGCCTTAAACTATAAAGATAGCTGAACAAGTGTAATGAAAACCAGACTGCATATGAGATCAAATATAACTACTGTCTAAAAAGAGCTTACCTGCTTGTGAAGAACTTTTTCACGATCTTAGAAACGCAAAGCAAAAAGGATGCAGGTCTATGTCAGTTAGCATCTCTTTTGTTATTTCCTTTGGAAAGAGACAACAAGAGCAGATTTCAAGTCTGCTGGAAAGTAAGCTGTTCTTTTTTAAAAAAAGAGATTTAATCAGTTTTCAGTGGAGCATATGTTAAAAGTACAGCAAGTTTTATAAAAAAATGTTTCAATAACATTGTAACCAGCAGACTAATTGCTCTTACTTTTGAAAAGCTCAGCTAGTGCTTCCGATTCAGTAATGAACTTCATTGCAAAATTGAAGGAATTTGGTTGCTTCACTGTGTACATTTATGTCTAGTTTGTCTGAATGAAAACTAACCAGTGGCATTTATGGACACCTTAGTATTTTGCCATTTTGCTAAATTAGATTGTGCTTAATTAAAGTAGACAGCTCGGGGCTAAACCAAAGACAATTTTGTTTTTAACCCTAAACCTTCTCTTTCAGTCTGCTTCTCTGAAACAATTATCACTAAGATCCTTACCAAGGATCTTACCAATACTTAGCAGCAAGTTTTTTTTCCTTGGTGGCTGAGAGTCAAATTTAGTAGTTTCAGTTACAATCAGAAAAGGCTTATTAAATCAAATTAACATTTAACAAAGTGAGTAGGCTTTATTCTTCTTTCTGTTTTTGTGGCTAACCCGTTTTTTCTACTTCCAGTTTTTTTGTTCTAATTAAACAACTCGGCAACTACAGCTTTCAAGATCTTTCCTAAAGCTTGTTGAGGTTTGTTTCCATGGAGAGCGCTGCAAAAACAAATTACACCTTGCAAAGTATTTTATCCACTGGCAAAACACAGTTGTGCAACATTAACACCTGGATGTTAATTATGATGATTAGAATGTCATTCCTACTCCTGTCCCAGGGACATTGTTTCTGTGGCTTCAGCTGATACTAGAATCTAGCGTGTAAAGGGCTGTCGCTCACAATTCCAGAGAGCAGGCTTCTGGTTTATTGAAACTGTTTTGTCATGTTTAGAATGTGAAATTACAAGTTAAGCAGAAAAAAATTATCAGAAGGTTGGACTTCGATATACAAGAAAAATAAAATAAACACTGTCAGAAGAAAATTAACTATTTCAATGTATGATGTTGATAGAGATAAGATGGTGAAACCATAGCCCATAAATTTAATTTTCAAATGTTGTTAACTGAGACCTCATAAGACATACCACCTCTTTTTCATAAGCCCTAGGAACACAGCAGCTTGAATCATTTGTTATATAACTGTAAATGAATGTTAAGCAGTAATTTACAAAAAACATATTCAAATATTATACAAAAATATCATAAATGTAAATGCATTGTATATGCAAATAGCTTCCCCTAGTGGTTATGCAATCTCATGAAAATGTAGCTTTTCTCTAATGTGAATTGGGAGACCTTGCAGTACTGCAAAGCTGTACTGTGACTGTCAACACGGTACTGACAATCAGCACAGTACAGGTTGAAATTTAAGAAAAATGTAATAATTATTTTTAAAATGTTGTTTAAATTAAATTTAAAAAACATTTTAAACACAATATTTGTAGTTCCTGAGAAGCTTCACAGTTTTGGATGAAATAATTTTAATAGAACACAATCAAATAAACATCAAGAGTATTGTCAAGGTCAGAAGTGTATTGCATGTGCTGATACAAGATTCAAAATGCAGTCATTTGAAGTACACCTCACAAACTTTTACAAATTTAATCTGCCTGATTCAGGTCATGAAGTCTTAAGTAGGAGAGTCAAAATAATTAAAATAATTTTAAAAATGCTGCATTAGAAATTAGCATTCCTCTTGTTTGAGTAGCATTTGTATTTTCCTTGATGCAAGGAGCTATACTGTAAATATGACAGGATCTTGTCATTCTAACAGACCTTTGGTGTGTTTATCAGGAAGAGCAAATTTCATTGACCTACTGTAGGTGCTGCAAGAAAGCATTATCAATAGATCAATAGTTTAAAATATTTAAGCATTGTATAAATTTCAATACACAGTTTTTGGAAGTTACACTTGATACTGGGCAAATGTGGGCATCTTAATTATATATATATGTGTGACATGTTAGATTTTTAAGAAGGTTTTATTATACTTTTAGGGTGTGTATTGTTGTAGAACCTGTTAAATTCTCTGCAGGTCAGTGGCCTTGCAGTTTTTAAACTGCAGGATAAGACCTTTGCTGTCCTGTACTGGTAAATCATACCATCTGCTGTAGCACACTGTGTAATTGGCAACAGCTGTGAAGGACTCTTTGACAAATGTAATTTACAAGTGGCTCCTAAATAGATGTGTTTTGCATGTGGCTACATGTTTTCATTTGGGCTGTTGTTTAGTCTTCTGTTAAACGAGACTGCAAAACCACCTTATAAAATAGAAGACCATGTTTTGCAGTATTCATCCATATTGCAAGAATGTCCTTTGATGAAAAGTGCAAGAAGTAATTTATATTATTTTAATGTATTTCCTTCAGTTGTATATGTTACATTCTGTTCACAGAAAGTCTCTTTACTTTTCTTAATCCCTTGGCTGACACACGTATTAATTATTTGATTAGAACAGTGATATCTCGGTGCTACCCCTGTTTGCTTAGCAGCTTTGCAATCACATGATGGTTGGGCTCCATTGCTATATTTAATTGCTGATTTGCTGATTTGAACACTGATTTAAGTTAACCAAATTTTCCCTGAGAATATGTGCCAGGGTTTGAGTGCATTAAAACATGAACAATAACAAAAGACAAGCTATGATAATTATCTATTCTTCACAACCAATGCCATAGTCTCTTTGATGTAGCTCTTCCTCTGCAAGTTTTCTACAGTTTCTTCTTCCGTATTTTTATTCACAAACTGGAAGAAGCAAACACCCTGATAGTTTGTGTTCACTTTCTGACCGACCGAATATTGTTATGAGCTTAGTATTTAGATCAAAGGAAATTAGTTAAAATTAAACAATGCATGAGTTAGACCTCACGTGGAATTTTGCGTTCAGTTTTGGTCATTAGAACGTTTAGACGTTAGAAAGTTTAAAATGATAGGAGGCTTTGGTAGTTAGTAGTTAATTGAATCGAAGATCTCAATCAGCCATTTGTTTTGAAAGAATCCAAGTTTTCAGCTTCAACAGAATGACTGGGCTGCTTGTTCCACACTTTCACAACATTTTGGGTAAAGGAATGCCTCCTGTTCTTGGTTTGATCTTGGTTTTAAAAGCTCTTCCACGTAGATTCACGTGCCGTGCGGTTTGTGTTTCACCGTTTGTTTTGAAGAAATCTGCTGGGTTTTCTTTGTCAGTGCCTTTGAGGATTAGGAATTTTTGTGTCTGGTCCCCTATAATCCCTGTTCAAGATTAAAGAAGTTCAGTTCCTACATCCTGAAAGTGTAGGACATCCCCTTAAGTACCAGGATGCATCAGGTTGCTCTTTCTCTGGACTGATCACATAGCTGCAATCTTTTCTGTAATGTGATTACCACAACTGTATAAAATATTGCTCACCATGTACTAGAAAAGATATTGCTTTAACCTTCACAACACTAAATAAGCCATGTGGTCACCATAGTACATGAGAGACATTGCTGCACAAAAGGCAGTATAAAGGAGAGCAATCCTGTTTTGAAGGGACCATCATACTCTGACACACTACAGTGATAGATAGATACTTTATTGATCCCGTGAGGGAAATTGCAGTGCAACAGCAGCTTTACACAGACAACACAGCCACAGTGTAACGAATGATACAATAATAATAATAGTACAATACATACAATACAATCAGTACAGTGAGGGGTGCACTAAAAGAGTTACTCACAATCCAGGACACACAAAAAACAGACTAGAACAGAACAGTACGCAGAAAAATCGTATCACACATATGAATATAAATATAGATGTAAATATAGATATAAATGTATTGCACGGGTCCCTGGCATATATTGCGCAAAAAACGGTTGTGAAACGGGAAAAGAAAAAGAACAAATGTAGTAGTAGTAGATGTGTTCAGTCCAGAAACAGGTCACTGTCGATGTTGCCTCTGCCCAGGCGCAAGGTGGATGCGTTGTACAGTCTTATGGCAGAAGGCAAGAATAACCTCCTGTAGCGCTCCCTGTTGCACTGTGGATGAATCATTCTATTGCTGAACATGCTCTTCATTTCCACAAGCATGTCATAGAGGGGATGAGAGATGTTGTCCATGATGTCCTCTAGTTTGGACACCATTCTCCTCTCAGCCACTACCTCCAAGGGGTCCAGGTCAGACCCAGTGACAGAGCTTGCTCTCCTGATGAGCTTGTTCGGCCTTTTAGAATCCACTGCTCTAATCCCAGGGCCCCAGCACACCACTGCGTAGAAAATGGTGCTTGCTACCACCGACTGACAGAACATATGTAGCATCTTACTACACACATTGAAGGACCTGAGCCTCCTCAAGAAGTAAAGTCGGCTCTGTCCCTTCTTATAGATGGCCTCGATGTTCTTAGACCATTCCAGTCTATCGTCGATGTGCACTCCCAGGTACTTGTATGAGTCCACCATCTCCACACCACTCCCATGGATGTAGACAGGAGTAGGTTTGACCTTTTTCCTCCTGAAATCTACCACCAGTTCCTTTGTCTTTGTTACAAAGTGACCTCAGTGACCAAGTAACCAAGTCTTTTTAACCTGAAAAACTGGAAGAAGCAATGTACTGTACAGTATGCAAACAACCTGGTAGTTTGTGCTCACTTTCTGGCCAACAGAATACTTGGATATAAAGTATTGTTGTGAGCATAGAATTTAGATCTAGGGAAATTAGTTAAAATTAAACAATGCATGAATTAGTCCTAAATTAGTTAATTAATGCATTAATTTGTTTTCTCAAGAGAACATAAGAAAGGTCCCAGATGAAAGGAGGCTTTGGTAGTTAGTAGTTAATGCAATTTGGGTAAAGACTTTGACCAAGGTGGCTCACAGGATCTCTTCAAGCAGCAACGAAAGGGCCCAGGAACAAAATTGGATATTGAGTTTACAACTGTTAAGAGTCATCAGACAGAAAACATTACTTTTCACAGGGAATGGTGGAGCCTGTGACCAGCTCCGAAGACATGTGGATGAAGCAGACTGGGGGGGTTCTGGGATAGCTTATCAGCTGATGGTCCAAATGATTCCTTTGTATTTGTAATCTTTCTTGTTCATCTTCTAGTGTAACGTTAATTTCAGGGAACAGAGCAACATAAAATGTTTTTACTGGTGGGACATGTAATTTTTAACGGAAACAAAAATGTTGAGATGGGGCTGCTGAGATGGGGAGCTATAGATGTTGAGTTCTCCCGTTCTCTTTTTAAGTTAGAAAACGTAGAAAGGTTGTGGCTGGGAAGAGGTGGAGTAGGCGATTCTACTACTGTATATACCAAATGAGGGCTTTCTGCATGTAGTCGAGCTGTCGGTCACCTTTGAGCAATTAGCTTCACCCAGAAATTACAAATGCTTGTTTTGTATAAAACAGGCTCTCCTTAAAGTCTTCATCATCACGCAACCTGTTGTTCAGGTGAAAACATACCAAAATGCATTAAAAGAACACTTCTTTTTTTTCTTTTATAAGCCTAAACAAACGGGTGTCAGTGAAGGCAAAAAATAAGAAGTACCTTTTTAAAGAAGCATTTTGCTTGTGATTTTTTTCACCCTTCATACTCGTACTCCAGTCCCAAACATGTGCTGTTTTTCTGTGCCTCTCATAATATTTCTGGTCAGTTTTTAATGGCTATGCTATGTATAAATTCATAGTAATTGATTCACTGAACGGGTTATCCGTAATAAATCAGAAACTTAAGAGTTACATTCCTGTTAATGTAGACATTAATAACTTGCTCATTCATAACCTTTTAAATCGTTTGGTTTCGCTGGAGATCTGACATGCTAAGTTTAATTTTAAGTTCTCAGAATACTAGTGCTGGTGGTTCCCCCAGTTCAAGATATTGAGAAGCAGCTGATAATAAATGGGATTAAAGCAGAAAAACATGGTGTGCACCCAAAACCCGATATCTTGAGCAGCAGTTTGACTTTTAGGCGGTGAGCGCGTCTCGACTTGTTTTTCCCCCCTCAGGTAAGGTACATTTTTCCCATTCCACGGGGTTGTGCCTTTAATTTAATAGGATAGATGCCGTGAAAAAACAATGCATACAGTAAATGAAAGGGTTTGATGTGAACAGGCTTAGATCTGCCCGTGGCTTTTATTGCAAAACAGGAAGAGTGCTGAAAGTGTGGCATCGGGCGGCGGCTGGATTTGCCAGATGTGGGATCTTTGTCTGGTAAACAAAGAGGCCAGGGGTAGGTTGAGGCTGTGACCCAGATGGGCTCAGGGAGCAGGGGCAGGCGCTTCAAAGAGCGCTGCTGTGTCACGCGAGGAAAAGCCCTAGAGGAATACCGTTAACGTCGCCGTCTGCGAAAGTAAGGAACACAATACATAAAAGCACAGCGGAAGGTATTTCATCTGGCTTGTCGCCATAGTGTGTTAAAAGGGCTGTGGTGCAGATCCACGAGACGAGCTTCCAATCAAGACGACAAAGAGAAAGTCCGCAATTGGAGTCATCTCGTTATATTACGGAGTATGCAATGCATTCGCAACAAACAATAAGATCGTTTTATCTGTACAGATGCACAGTTTATTGGCACAGCACACTCACTAAAAAGCTTTCGCATAAATACAGTGCCACTGCAGCTACTGAATGAATTTTGTTTTTTTGTTTGTGTGGAAGCTATTCATTGTAATAACAGTGAAGGCTTTGTGCTCACACGGCACATCGCCACATCATTCAATCAGCGTTTGTTTGTGCAACACACCTTTCAGTCTCCAGGCATAACAGAATGGCTTTGGGAAGGGCGACTCCATCAGGTGTCTGGCAGTGCAAAATGCAGGGTTATTTTTTTTCCAGTAGTGGAAGAATACCGAGGTGGAAAAGCAGGTTTTGGTTTGGAAAACATGGGGAGGAAAAAAGCTTTTAAAGTAAAATTGAAAATCTACATTACATGTCGCATTGTATGATTGCAAGCATACTGTACATGCACATCCTAAACACTAAACCAATTTTTATTTTATATTTTTTCTTTTTTTAGATTCATCTCTAGTCTTAAATAACTAACTTTAAATCTTATACTGTACATAAAGCTCATATAAATTCTGTGTTTGTTTATCTACCCTATATGCATTTAAAAGCCACTCAACTGATCACTACATTAGATTAGAAAAACATTAAAACCCATACTTATATGGTTAGGAACAGTCCTGCGGTGGATTGTACTACTGTCTCGCAGCACCTGGGCTTTGTTACATTCTGTTTATTTAAAGGATTTCAATTTTCCTTGGATACTAAATGCATGATCGTGTGCAAATATTATTGCACATACTTTTTTGGTATTACCATTTTTTTTTTACCATTTTACAATTATTTTCAACCAACAGGCAGTAAATGTGGTCAGTGGCAAAGGCTTTAAGGAAGGCAGTTGTTTTTAACACATCTGGGGGGCTTTTCCTTTGCCACGAACAGGAAAAAGAAATTATAAATGCATATACAGTACAACTCTGTCAGTGTCTGGATTCAAGCTGGATTCATCAGTATTAAAACTTGATTTGAAACTAAAAACATTATCTAGCGAAAAGTCCCACATGGATGCATTATAAGAGAAAATATGATAGAAAATCAGTCCTATAGTTCTGACTTTATTACCGTAATGATGTAAACGTATTACCTAATAATTATATTTGCATATACTTGTTTTTTTAATTTGATTTCAGTCCCCTGTTAAGGAATGATCTTGACACGCAACCTTCCTATTTGCATCGTTCTAAAGGGAAATTAGTTGTTTTCTTATGCATTTTTTATTACACAAAGTTTTTCAGAAACGCTTCTGGCATATGAATCGAAAACTACCTATACAGTATTATGTGTTTCTAATTATGTTAAGATTCCCTAATAGATTTCTACTAAAATGTTCTGCAGCTGTCACAATAAATCACAATAAATGTAAAAGTCAGAGTAGGACTTACTTTAAAAATATTGAACTTGTATTTAGTGCACAGCTGCCTTTATTGAAATATCATTTTTGTTAATTTCCTTTCCTAGGAAAAACCAGGTAACTCAGCTACTTACTGATAGATACCAGTAGGCTGTCTCTTTCTGCTGGAGAAAGTGTCCTTTTTGCAACATTTTGTATTACTCAAAGCAGCAGACACTGAATCTTCTATCTCAGTGGCCCAGATTGAAAACAGAGTAGATTCATTGCTGCTTCTAAGAGCGACGTGTCTTAGCAATTCGTTTTCAATGTCTGTATTTCAGCATTATGATCGGCATTGTCTGTTTTTAAACCAGAGGTTTTCCAAGCTGCAAGACTCATCAATGAACTTACCTAGATACAGGAAGCAGTTAAGGTTAATTCCAGTCTGAAAAATTGAAAGAACAAATGCAATGTTTTGGTTCTTCAGCCTTCTTCAGGAGTGAGTAATGTTACCTGTTATACCTAGTGGCTTAAACGACTGCAGATTTATACTATATAAGGACTTAGTTTAAGAGGAGAATTTACTACGTAATGCAAACTATTAAATAATAATACCTAAGGTGAATTGCATGTTAGTTGCTGCATCTATTAATGTATCTTGCATTGTTTCTAAAATATTGTTCTATACAGTATCTCACTCTTGAGGGAATTGTACATAATCCAGTGCTTTTTTCCTAAAACTAATGGACAAGCACTTTGGTTCTTAGACACCACTGGAAAAATTTATATTACATTTCTGTTTCTGTTGTAGTGAGTAATAATAATTGGAGTAAGTATATAGTGCTTTTTTGGACACTCCACTCAAAACGCTTTACAGGTAAAGGGGACTCCCCTCCACCACCACCACCACCACCACCAATGTGCAGCCCCACCTGGATGATGCAATGGCAGCCATAGTGCGCCAGTACACTCACCACACATCAACTATCAGTGGGGAGGAGAACAGAGTCTCTCATCCTAGCGTTAATCCCGCATCAGCAGGGTCCGCTTGTCGGCACGCCCGTCTCCATTTGGTGGTTTGAACCAAATCTTTGGGCTGACGTTTGGGCCATTTAATGCGACGAGAATACTCCATCCTGCCGTTGGAGGTGGCGGAGGAGAACAAAGTAATGTAGCCAATTCATAGAGGGGGATTATTAGGAGACATGAAAAATTTGGACAGGACGCTGGGGTTACACCCCTAATCTTTTTGAGAAACACCCTGGGATTTTTAATGACCACAGAGAGTCAGGACCTCAGTTTTACGTCTCATCCGAAAGACAGCACTTGTTTACAGTATAGTGTCCCCGTCACTATACTGGGGCATTAGGACCCACATGGACTGCAGGGTGAGCACCCCCTGCTGGCCTCACTAACACCTCTTCCAGCAGCAACAGTTTTTCCCAGGAGGTCTCCCATCCAGGTACTGACCAGGCTCTCACCTGCTTATCTTCAGTGGGTTGCCAATTGTAAGTTGCAGGGTGACATGGCTGCTGCCTCTGGAGGAGAACAGAATGATGAAGAAAATTCATAGATGGGGATTATTAGGAGGCCATGATTGGTAAGGGCCAATGGGAAATTTGGCCAGGACACCAGGTTACACCCTGGGATTTTTAATGACCACAGAGAGTCAGGACCTCAGTTTTACATCTAATCCGAAGGACGGCACTTTTTTACAGTATAGTGTCCCTATCACTATACTGGGGCATTAGGACCCACATAGACTGCAGGGTGAGCGCCTCCTGCTGGCCCCACTAACACCTCTTTCAGCAGCAACCTTAGTTTTTCACGGGCAGATCTAAACCAGATAAAACCTTTTCAATAGGGCACACACTCACTGACATAGTCTCAGTGTGATAACATCACAGGCCAGAGCAGAAGTGATAGCAAATGTTCCAGTTTCTCTTAACAACAAAACAGTTTTCACAGTTTACAAAACCTTAGCAATTACTACTTAAAGCACCATATTTGCACAGATAGCATGAGATGTAGAAGCAGACAACGAAAGGCTTAAGTATTCATTTTCAAACTGTAAAAAGCATCTCAACCAGATTTCTTCATGACCTGTGGGGTGGCAGTACTGGTTGATGGATAAGCATCTAGATGTACAGCTTTTTAATCCCTGGGGGATTAACTGTAATTTTGATCACTTACACTATAAAGACTGTGTTTTGAGGTACTTACAGTTTTTAATTAAATTTAGGTGTAACCGGCAGTTTCACAGACTGCAAAGTCACAAAGATACACATAATATAAAAAAATTATGGGCCTGGTCAGTGAGAATAGATCAAAGAAAAATGTTTGCAATTTTGGATAAGCAAGATCTGTGTTTCAGATTATCCCAGCGACTTGTAGTCCAAATTTAGGAAAAAGGTTTAGATGAGTCATCTAAATATGTTGAATTGTAGTCTGAAATGTGAATCATTTTTCATAAGATCCATAGTTAATTAGCTAGTTGGCTCTAGTGTTCCTTCAGTGTTTCTCTTACCTTCTTTTACCTAAGTGAAGCTACGTGGCACAGGTTAAAATACAAATACAAGTAAAAATATCTTGAAGCAGATTAAGGATGTGTTGCTACTTTCTGGCACTACAGCTACTTTAATACATCAGCATGATTGATCTGTTCAGAAATCTTTCCTGACAGATAAATCCTGGAAAGCAGGCTGATAATAAGAGCACCATCAAGCAAACCACTTGGGACATTGAACAATTTATTTGACAACGGATGTGTTCGATTCAATTCATTTTTATATAGCGCCTTTCACAACAAGCCTTTCGTTGCCCCAAGGCGCTTAACAGTGCAAGTGACCATACATGTTGTGAATACAGAACAGAAAAGACCAGAAGACAATGGAGGAGAGGAACCAAAAACTCCTTAGTAAGGAGAAAAAACACCTCCAGGGGTCCAAGGTCAACTGGCTGCCCAACCCCTTTGAGCATGCTAACATTTTACAATTAATAAAAGGAATAAATGAGTAAGGGTATTAATCCATCCATCATGTCTTCTGTTTGTCAGTACTCCATGCAGATATCTGTACACCAGCAAAATCCTCCTAAACGATAGCTACTGTATATCCATGATGTCCCTCTTGGATCCATGGCAGTGATGCAGCATCCAACTCAGATGGTGCCCAGCCCGGGCGCCATCCGGATATGTGGGGAGGAGAATAGGATAGTTTAGTCAGAACAGATGTATCTACCTGGTGGGCCAACATAGAGACACACAGTGGCATGTACAGCAGCACCAGCAGCCATGGTTGTAGCAGGCTATGATGTAAGGTGTGAGTAGGCTAGGCTAAAGTAATAGGTCTTCCATCTGAATTTGAATACTGAGATTGACTCGGCATCCCGGACATGGGGTGGGAGACTGTTCCATAAGCTAGGGGCCCTGTAACTAAAGATTTACCACCAACTGTTTTTTTTATTAATGCGTGGAATATGAAGAAGACCTGCATTCTGTGATCTAAGCGGGAGACTTGGATGGTAAACATTAATAAGTTCCATTGGATAGACAGGTGCCTGACTTCTGAGAGCCTTATAAGTATGTAGAAGGATTTTGAAGTCCGCCCTGTACCTGACAGGAAGCTAATGAAGAGAACTAAGTATGGGGGTTATATGGTCTTACTTTCTTCTTCTAATGTACTTCACAAATAAAGCTTAAAACAAAAACACTTTACTTAATACAAGATACAATAATTTAGGAACATAATTCTGGGGCCCTTTACTAAACCTATTTCAGTATTTTTATTTTTTTGTTTTTAAATGTCAAACTACCCATACAGGGTGGCAGGATAGCAGTGCTGCCTCGCAGGGTTCGTTTCCTGGGTTGTTTGTGTGGTGTTCATATGTTCTCCCAGTGTTCGCATGGGTTTCCTCCCACAGTCCAAAAACATACTGGTAGGTTCATTGGCTTCTGGGAAAATTAGCCCTGGTGTGCGTGTGTGTGTATTTTTGCCTTGAGATGGACTGGGTTCCTGTCCAGGGTGTTTCTGCAGTATATGTATTACTGCAGGGTTCTTTCTCCTCGTTGTTTCTGTAATGGACTCCATTTCCCTTGCGACCCCGTGTTGGATAAAGCATTTCGAAAATACCCATGCATATCAAGAATGCAAAGCTGCCATCTGTGGAATTATGACTGAATGCCTTTAAGTCAGAATTCCACCTAAATGATTTTCCTTAAGGTATTTAGCACAATGGCCTGGATTATAAAGTTATATAATATTCCAAGTAACAGCATAACACTTTTATAGTAAGTACATTCCCAAAACATAACCCCACCATCACCAGTTTGATAAATTACAGGTACGGTACTATTTTCACAAAGTGGAAACTTAAAATATACATAAGCTATATTAATATATGTATTATTGCAGACGTGTGCTAGATTTTATGTTTTTCACACTAAATAAAGTTTTAATTCTTTAATTTAGTAGGAGTTTTTTTGAGATGGCTGGTCTTTTAGGCTGTATCAGGTTTGTACGGGATTTTATATTTTTAGACTCTTGGCTGGAGGTTAAATTTTAGAATTTTTTTTCTACTTCTTACGATAATTTTCTGTTGGGGGGGAAAAAATGTTTCAAACAGTTTTCTTTACAGTATACTGAAAGACAAAAAATGCAATAAATGAGTATTGGAGCCTAAAGCATTTACTGTATCACTTTTAATCCTAGTCTCTTTTTACTTCTTTAAACAACCAATATATTTTTTTGTTTCCTTTTTCCTAGTTGTGCTTTGTGGTTTTCTGGACCCCACATATTTCAGAGAAGATCTTGGTGGATATCATCGGTGTTGACTACGCCTTTGCAGAACTTTGTGTGGCTCCACTGCGCATTTTTTCCTTTTTCCCACTGCCAGGTATAGTAGAATCTGATACTTCTTTTTAGCTTCGGAGGAACATGAGCATCTCAAAGCTGCCTATGTAGTATGGGTTGTCTGGCCTTTCCTAAAGTTTGCAATTGTGGAGGACAGTCAGGAGTCCACCTGCAACTTTCTCTCTGTCGGCTGTCAAATAGTCATCCTTTATTCTTGAGATACTTGTGGTGCATTTAGGTTTTATGGTACCTTACTCAAAATAGTAAAGGAGACAAATGTTCAGTTCAGAACCCAGCTCAAGACCCTTTTTGTATAATGTGGTTGTGACAAATTATTTTGTAGTTAGGAATGCACCTATTCAAAATACGGTATTGTATGTAAACCATTAAATATTGAATAAATATTTTTATTCAGTTTTGAAATATTTCAGAGGCAACACACCTGTTCGACAGTGCTTCTGCAAGTTTATCAATTTCTTTTTTTCTTACCACACCAGCAATTCTTTCAAGCATTATCTGTTTTTTTTAGTTTTTCATTTAAACCGAGTTAAATAAAGAATGCCCTTCTATATAAGCAGGTACTCCATAGGTCATTTACTGGACCAATATGATTAATTTACCTTGCTTAGCGGTTCAGTGTTTTCTTGTTTGTATGTAACTCAGATATCAAAGATTAAATCTTTCTTATCGTGGTCTTTTTCACCACCCAGTTTACATTACTGTCCTTGACTTGAGAGACCTATAAAGTTAGGTGTTATCCTAGTAACAGTGATTTGAATTGAAATGAATGTCTTCCTTTAGTTTTAAAAAAAGAATACACTTTGAAAGGTGTCCATGGACCACCTTTTACACCTTGAGAATCATTTGGTATGCGCAAACAGTATGCACATTGCCTTGTTTCAGCAAAAACTGACTCCATTTTTATTACTGTATTCCTGTTGCTTTTAACTTTTACACATCCTCTATGTTACTGACTTATTGCGACAATGAGTCAAGGAGATAAACTGGGGAGCAATGCGGTCTAGAGGACACTGATGTTATTCAAATGAAAATGCCTTTACTCTTTCACCTCAGAGATCTTGTTTTTCCTTCATAAGCAACTGTATAATCATCCTTTTGTAATGGCTACTCTATAATGTACTTGCTATTGTGTATGCTGGCCTTCGGGAATGTGTAACCCCTGACTTCTTTCTCCGCTCTCTTTCAGTTACAATCCGAGCACACCTCACTGGCTGGCTTATGACCCTGAAGAAGACCTTCGTTTTGGCTCCCAGCTCCGTTCTGCGAATTATTGTCCTCATCACCAGCCTCATTGTGCTTCCTTACTTGGGGTAGGTTGGACATCATTGTTGGCCTTTTTTCATTTTCTGTACTAATGCCCGCTTCCCTCAAGAGCGGAGTGCGAGAGAGCAAATGAGGGGTTGTGATGCGCTCAACAGTGACACGTTATAGTGACACATCAGTTGGTCGGTTCACACTGATCCTTATCTGTCATTCTTTTGAAACTATAATTCCACAGAACTGATGAGGTAGCTTAGTGCTGAATTGCTTGTGGTGACATAGACCTGGCATTTATCAGGGTGGCTTAGGATTGGCAAGATGTAACCCCTCACTTTGGTATCAAATTAGTGGGATGGGATGACAATTCCTGATTCAGTGCCCTGGCTTAAACTGAATGTTGAGGCCTAGTAGATGATATACTGTTTGTTTTGTGGGCTATCGACCTCACCCAGACTAAATATCACAAAACCATATCCACAATCTCTCCTGTCAAAGGTTCACTTCATGTTCGTTAGTCTAATCTGTTTCACCAGCTGTAACTGCCGTGTGACTGTGTGCCGAAAGATAAGGGGAACATATTAGTAAGGCCTTCCAAATGTTGGTATTTACTTTTAATCGTGTGACATCGCTTTAAACATGTTGTGCCAATCCACTTTAAGCAAAGTAAACCACAATGAATTTTATCCTAAATTGAACAAATGGCAATTTCTTGTCTTGACAGAATATCTGGCACACAAATAAGCCGTGTTAATCAGCCTTCCTTAGACCTGTTGAATTCACATAATAAAATCTTATTTTATTTAGATTTCAGTATATTTACACTATTAGGCTTATGCTTTTGTACCTTTTGCTGTTAGCTGGAAAAAAGTACTTTAGCACACATTGAGTAAGTACAACAGTTACAGTAGAAATCAGAAACACGTCATTTAAAATTTCAATAATTTCAAGGAGGCATCCAAAATCCAGGACTATATGAAAAAAATAAATTCCTAAAATTGGAAGCCCTAATTATAGCTCATGTCTGCTTGCAGTTCTTAGGCATTTTTATATGAGGATATGGTTGTTAAGGTTGCAGATCTTCTAGGTGATCCATGAGGATTTTAAGGGAGGTTCCTCCTATCTAGCTTAAAGCATACAAAAAGTTGTTTTGGTTGAGGGCAAAGGTCATATAGCTGCTTTATATGGTTTTGACACCAGAGCTTTAATAGTTCCAAACGTTCACATTTATTAACGCACCTGACACAGACACTCCTGTCCTTGATACAAAACAGAAGGCACCCATTGACTTGTTGCTACTATCTTTTTAGAGACAGCACACATTACAAGCTCTTCAGATATACAAACTCTTACGTTTCTCATTCTGCAATTCCACATTCTCAACAGGGCTGAGATGACTAAGATGAATTAAAATCGGAACAAATGAACTGCATGTTAGACAGTTCAAAATCGTAAGTGCTGAATGGATCAGAGTTCAGTTACTGAAATGTCTGGGATTCATTCTTTCTCTCAAAGACTCCCATGTCTGGAGTTCTAGACGCTGCTTTTAACAGTTACACCAAACTTTACTTTTTCTGTTTTACTCTTTATTTAAAAAGGAGCCTTACACATAAGATTGAGGAGGAATGACTCTCTGTAAACAAGCCTACTGTATGTTTGAACTCAGGAAAGCTAAGGAACACTTTAAACTTTGCACTTGAAGTCTCATTCCTGGCTTCATTCTCTTTGTGGGACTTGTTGCTCCTCTACTCCTCTCTATGACAACCTGTGAGGAAAGGTTTCTTATGCCACAATAATGAAGCATGAAGCAGGTAAAATATAAAAAGAAAATCTAAGATCCTATTTGGAGTCTTTGTCCTTGTCTGTATGAATATGGTTTCTGGCTAAGTGTGGAATTATACTGAAAATTAACCAAAATACCAGGACCCCCGGTCATATTTTTAAGCTTTAAGAGGTGGTGAATTCATGGTCTGGGGAGAATGAGACAGACTTGTACAATCGTACTCAGTCAGAAAAATCCCCCAATCTCAATGTTATTGAAAACTGGTGAACCGAGGGGTCTCAGTCTTATTGAAAACTGGTGAACCAAGGGGTACACAGAGATCAGTTGTGCACATTATTATCCTTATTGTAGTCTTAGCTGAAAATGATCCTCTCTGAGGAACAGGAAAGGACTGGGCTGCACTTCATAACCATGTGCAGTATACTCTACATCCAGTTCAACATATTAGTGCAGTGTGCAGAGGCATACAATGTTTTGGTGGGGTCTCCTCAGGTCACAGTCTTTATTATCCCCAAGGGGCAATTTGTTTTACAGTAGTAGTCAATATAACAAAAACAAACGACACACACATAGAGTACATGCACAAGACAATCATCTGTTAAGCACGATTATGGCCACAAGTATAAAGGAGAACTTAAACCTGTTTGTTTTTAAATCAGGAAATCGGTATCTGCCTTCTGTGGAGAGTAATTGGAATTCATTAAACAAAGTGTATGAAGGGTCCAGTAGGACAGAATATGCTTTTTGCAAGACTCGTAAAATATACACGTAGGACAGAGCCGAAAGGTCAGCACCAATGACTTTCTGACATACTGAATTTGGGACAATAATCCTTAGATTCAGATTCCCAAACTAGCAGACTAGGGTAAAAGTTAAAGCATATTCAATAAAAGTCTGATAAGACAAGATCAACAACGAATTATCAACCTTAAAATGTTTGATTCCACAAGAAAGAGGCCATTGCCCTTTTTCTAAAAAAAAAAAATTGACGCTTGCCTCATAAAACGTGAATGTCGTACTGTACACTAGCAAACTAAAGAATCTGAGCAATTATCATTTATGAACTATGAAGGCTATAAACAGACTTGATTCAAGTATTTCACATTCTGAAAGGCCGTGACAAAGTCAAAACTGGTCTTCAGAATGAACAGTGAAACACAAACCAGAGGACACTATGTGGAAACACATTTAAAACTGGAAACAGGAGGCACATTGGGAGAATGGAACAAGCTACAGTACCTCAGAATGTTTTTGAAATCAATATCCTGAATTTTTTTTACAAAACAGAAGAGATCCTCAGATCAATTAGCTACTTATTGCCATGGGATAGATGAGCTGAATTACCTCCTCTTCTATGTAACATTTCTTATGATCTTTTAATTTGGCACTCTTCTTTGGAAAGAGCTGTAAAGGTCAATGTCTAAAATTGATCAACAAAGCTAAAAATAGCAAAAAGCTCAGTGCTTGAATTAGTCTTTTAAGTGAGAGGTCAGGGGACAATTGTACATTGGCAAGCCTCCAAAAACAATGTTCATTTCTGTTTGCAAATTTAAAAAAAACAACATTGTAGCAGGGCATTGAGAACAAATAAAAAATCTGCTGATAGGCAGAAGTGACATTAAAAAACAGGTTAAGTATATTGAATTGTTTTGAGCCATAAAAAAAGAGGAAGGGTTGTGAAACTATAAATTTCCCTTCTAGTTCTGTGCCAGATATATATATTTTTTTACTGTAGATGTTTGAAAACAAAACATTATTGTTAATGCTAGTTTGGAGTATTTCATAATAGATGCTTAAGTACTGTGTTTAACTATGATTTATACTTTATATAGGGCATCTTGTCAGTAATAAACTTTTTGGGGAATTTCTTTGGAAAACCTTTCCTGTTTTTTTTAATATAAAATAAATCCATAGTTTCCCATGCCAGCGCCTGAAGGAACATAAGGAACTTGATGTGGATAAGCAATGCTGGATGGGAGAGTCAGAGAAAAATAAAGAACTGTAACAAGTACATCTGAGGTCTTGGATAAACATGTGGTATGCCCTCCTGCTACCTGCAATTAGCAGACTTGTTTGAACCAGTGTAGCTGCAATTAGTGTATAAGCCAGGACTTGGGCGATTTGAGAAACAGCCCACCCCGTTAGGCAGAGAATCCTGGAAGATGTGTGTAGTGTTGACAACATTAGACATTTTATTCTTGCACAGAGGCCTGGCACAGCTCATTTTCGTGAGACGATGCACCCCATTTAGAACAGTCATCCGAGAGATTTTGCTGGTTGTATTTAACCCTCTGTGATGCCTTCTGTGTTGAAACACCTGCACAGCAGCAAGCAGAACTATTGGAATGTTTCATTGTAAGCCGTGATGTCGTTTTATATATTATCCATTAAACTACTTATATTAATCAATTCTTTCTTATAGAAGTTTGCAGGCCTAAAAAACACAGAAGTTTTTTTTGTTATTGTGGAATGAGTATGGTTTCCTAAAGAATGTAAAACTAAGTGGATAAAAGCCTTTCTGTTTAAAGTGACAGGTGATAACACTTTTGTCACTAATGTGTGATATGACAAAGAAAGATTAACTGTAAACTGTTAAAGAGATCAAAAGTATACAGTATATCTGTAATTTTGCAGGAGACTATATGCTGATACAGTATATGTACATATGGGCATATAAAGTGTGAACAATCCACATTCTGTAGAAGCCTGTGGAGTTGTGGAAGTTTTCATTACATTAAATTGGGTAATTGACTAGATATCTCAACTACAGCTAGCTAAGATAAATTAAATAAACACTGAAGATATAATTGTTAGATAATGTTAAATAACAAAAAAAATCCCAATTAAAAATTCAGTATTAAAATTTAATTATATTTTTAATTAAACATTTAAAATAAAAAGAATCTCAAAAACCTATGTATGTGTGTGGATTCCATTGCTGACCAAAATATTGAAATTAGCAAGTTCACAAGAATACCTTTATGACTGAGTATAATATGAGAACACAATGTACTTGGAGGTATAGTTAAGAGGTAGTAAAAACATTAACAATGTCTTTTATACTTTTTTATATTATACTATTCTGAAAATAGGTTGCCAGTGTTTGTCTGAATATATGTCGATTTGGTTAGAAACGACTTCACACTTGAAATTAACAATCCGTTTTAATTGATTGTATTTACCTGCTGCGTCAGCATATTGCAGAACTTTTGAAATTGCTGCCAATAGCAGTAGCACTTGTCCATTTTACTATTAGCCCTGAAGGATAACACTTGCTGTTTCATAACACAACCAGAGGTATTTGTTCTTACAAATAAGTTTGGCTTTCATTTCTTTCTGAGCTGAGGTAATGTTTTAAGTGTGCCTTATTCTGCTGCTGTTTTATTAGCTAGTAAAGATCAGTGAAATGCCAAATATCATTGTGTGTATCGAGATTTGTAGCTGTAAAGGTCAGGTGTGTGGGATTTATTGGCACTAAGGAATAAATATGTAATACTGAAACTGCAGTTTTTTCATTCTTATGACTTTAGATAAATTTGCTTAGGAAGAGACAAATATACACATCTGTATGTGCCAAACCCATTTTTTTCAAAACTTAGTAGACGTGTTCAATCCACTCTTTTTGAGGCTGTTTATTTTTCAGTTCTGTTCTGTGTTTTTCAGGGTCCATGGTGCCACACTAGGGGTGGGCTCTCTGCTGGCCGGTTTCCTTGGAGAATCCACTATGGTTGCAATAGCTGCCTGCTATGTGTATAGAAAACAGGTATGAAAACTGTAGGCTGTATTTCCCATAATTAACAGAACAATGAACAAACAAAAAAACAGCATCTCCTGAGAAATGAGCATTGTTTCCTTGAGATATAGTTTTTCTTCAGAAATAATTTCCAGAATAACATACACGAATATTCTGTAGAATAAAACAATATTGTCTTACACAAGCATTAGAAAAATAAGTTGCCTAAGTAATAGATTAAAATATATCTACAAATGTACTATAGCTTTTTAGTTTACATATTATATAGGATTTCATTTTCAGGTTCTAATTAGTAATAGGTAAAATAATAATACAGCCCCAAACTACTGCCTTTCCACCCACTTAATGAAAAGGGAAATTCCTTTTCATAGCTACCAAGAGAATGTACATTAGTATGTGTTACACATTCTCCACTAGTGTACTGTTTTGTCTTTGAGAATAATTGAATACATTATTCTTTGTTGACTAAAGGAGAGTTGAGACTTAGAAGCAAGTTTGTGGCAAAAATTCTTGATTATGCTTTGAGTTTTTGTGATTTCTTATTGATTCACTGCACACATGCACATGGACAATTTCCTGCTAGACAACTTCACTTGTATTTTAATCTTTCGTTTATGAGGGTTGCCCTTATGCTGTTAATGTTTTCATTAACCATTAATTAATCATATTAATTAAATTAATGTCTCATGTTTCCAAGGTGACAAGTTACACACAAGTGTAGGTGTAGACATGCAAAGTGGCACCAGCGCTGAAAGGGTACAATCCAAAAAACATTTTCTGAATGTTAGGCAGTCTAGCCAGACTCGACATTGCCCACGTATGTGGATAGATCATCTGTAAGTTTCCTTTGCTGTTTTTTTTTCAACAGATGCGGTCTGAACACTAGTGTGGGCCGCGGAAACAATGTCAGATTCAGAATCTTCTCACCCTCAAATGTCATTTTTAAATATCTGTAATTCCTTAACTGACTAGACACTTATGCTCCCCCCCCCCAGTGATTGTACCATATGCGTCAAAGTCTGTTTTAAGTGCATTGTAATTACAATTACGCTAGTGAAATATTTAATATTTATCATGATTGAAGTTTGTTATACATTTAATTTATTGATGTTTAGTAATATAGAATCCTAGGATATTGGAAAATTCCAAAAATATTTGGTAATAGACTAGTTCGGTTGAGTCAGAATAATCTTTTTGTCAATATTGGAAATTTCTTGAAGTGTTGCATAATTTAGATAATTAGGATAATGATATGAGACTTTATGCAGAGTTCAATTCATTCACATATCAAAAACATACAAAATACCTTGCAAGACATTAAACATTTGCTAACCTAAATCTGTGTGTTTCAGACAGGCTGACTAAAAGATGTATAAGCAATGATGTAATTGGGGCTGAATTACAAGAATAGATCCTCACAGGTGATTGGAAACTAGGTTTTGGAATGCTGGCTCTTTGCTCGATATAGGAACACTACAAACACTACTAACTTTTCATGTGGTCTGATTGTCAGACACATATACTGTATGTATTTATATATTTATATACTGGATTTTAGAAAACTTAATATATTATCTGGTGATTGTGTTGACTAATTAGTTGATCCTTTTAATGCTTATTTAGGGATACACATGAGATGCATGGTTCCGTATTACTTCAGTATGGATTTGCATTTCTTTATTGTAACAGTAGCCAATGGGCCGCTGCTTCAAAGCTCTAAAGTCCTGGGTTTGATGCTGGGGTGCCTTCTTTATGGAGTTTATAGTCTGACTGACTCCAGCACACTTAGGCTCAGAAGAAAAAGATTGCATAGGTGACCAGTGTATTCCACATTCAAGCACGTGTCCTGCTACTCTTTAACACATCAGAGCTGGAAAATAGAAACCAGCCAGTTGATTCTTGAGGTCAGGTGTTGGCATCAGTGGCAGAGTTGTGAATTGAATCCTTGAGTCCTCAGGTTTTTCTCCTTTTTCATTTCACCTCACTCGTTCTTAATTTCTTATTCGGGCTAATGAAAGATGTTGGTGTTTTAGGAACTGAGGAATTCAAGATAGCTAGAAAACGTGTCGATTAATACTTTCTCTGGAACCGTTATCGTTTCAGAAAAAAAATAAAGACCCGGATGACGAGGCAGCGGTCGAGGGGGAAGACTCTGCGCCGATGAACGAAGTCGGGCCCAGGAGACAAATAGATGACATGGTGGAGATGAGGGAGGAGGACGAGTGAGGCGCTGGGCGGGGCTGTGGACTCAGGAGGCGGGGCCAGTCCTACTGCGTGGACAGGCTAGACTTGCTGCTGCCCCCACCTGGTCTCCTGTTGCCAACAGCGCCACAGTCCGGACCAACTGTGGACCTCTGCCATCTCCACAGTGTACAGAGATCATGTCCGTCAGGGGGCAAAGAGGGCCTTTGCTTGCCTGCAGCGGCTGCGTGTGGTAGCACAGGGCCATCACTCTCGGAAAGAGTCTTCCAGTCTTCACCAGGTTCCGCAATCGCAGGACAGCAAAGGCGCCATTCGTACCAAAGCAACACTGCGCATTCGTATTTTCTTCTCTCTGCTGAATTTTGTGCTGCCGTCCTTTTCATCCTTGAACTGCTACAAGACAAAACTTCATTGCTTGGGGGGGGGGAAACTTTCATATCTTGAATAAACAAGATAAAAAAAAGAACTACACTGACATCGCCATATTGACAGCTTTCTTTTGCCATTGAATTTCTAATTTGCAGCAAAGCTTTGGTTAAAAATCAAAATGCTTGGCTTTTATACTGGCAGAGTTGTTAGAGTCACTGTATCTACAGATTTATATTGGAGTATCAAATAGAGGTAACTATTTCTTGACGTGCTTGTGCAGGCTTGGTGCTTTAGTGCCATTTAAGGGAATTTTTAAAAATATAATGGTGTTGGTGTACAAATATTGTTAGCAATTTATTTTGTAATGGCGGCATCCTGTATAAATGAAATGGCAGGGGGCTGGAACTGTAGTCTGTAGTCTGGTTGACTACTAAAGACTTTTTGCCATACCTGTTGTTTCTTGAATCTGGGAATTCATTTTTTTCATTTTTTTTTAAATCTCAGGACAGATTTCCAGCTGTAGTTCAAGCTCTCATCATACACAGGCCCCATTAACAAGTGAACCACAAGTATTTGAAGGCACCTGAGCTTCTGTAGTTTACTGTAGTTGATAACCCTTTATCAGACAACTTTCTGGACCTTTGTGGTTCCATTGAAAGTAGCTGAACCATGAGTAAGAAGGGAGGAAAAAAACTAATTTTCCTTTACTGAAAAAGAACAAAATTTAAGTATTCCTCAATAATTAAAGGGTGATTTAATGCTACACATTTGACGTGGTCTTCATTTTTTTAGTTGTATTTTTCATATTTTTACTTATCGTGGAGGATAAAACCTTTAGTATCTTCCACTAACGTAATAGTCCTTTGTGATCATGTGTGAAACTGTAAAAAACACTGATATCCAGAAACATTTTTTGTCAACACACACAGATTAGAATTATTTTTTGTCAAATCTACAAATTAGTAGTTTTGCTGAAACAAAGTAAGTTCAAGCAGTGGTGGGTCCTAACTCAGGGTGCGTCAGCGATTACGAACTCAATTGGAGCAGAAGACACAGGGGGGAGGGAGGACCTCCTGTTAACGATGGTATAACGATTACTTCTCTGTGTACGGGGAAAAAAGCCTTTTATTGCAAAAGGATTTTTGGAAAGGGAACAGAAAATGAACCTATTCCCAAAATAATTCCAAATTACGGTCTCATCTCCTCACAAGTGACTGCACTTACAGTGACTGCTACTGCTGTGGAGTGCTTGCAGATGCTTGCAGGCTTAGTCTCACTATTGACTTTGTATGTTAATAAAGTAAGGTTTTAAATGCAAACCTGCTTTTAATGGAAACCATCATTTTCCAGTGATCATACAATTTCAAGAGCCCTCCAAGATCAATCACTTAAATGATGAACTGTCCTTAGATGATCATTTCAACAAAGTGTAATGGGTTGGTTTTCCTTCAGGATATTCTATTGCAATGGTATTGTTTTTTGGGATCCAATTAAATTCCAGCCTGGGAGAACCAAATGAAATGAGGTTAACAAGGGAAGGGAAAGCACTCCTCTAGGGGGACTCCTTAGCTCTAGATGAGAAAATCATATCCAGACCAGTTATACCTTGTCTGCTGTAGAACCAAGTGCACACAAATAGCACCTGTCATGGTGTCATCATAGCACATGATCACTGAAAGCTTTTTCATTAATAAGTACAGTAATTGGTAAGTACATTGAAAAATGTATGCATCAACAATTGTTGAGATTAACAATTTATTTAGAAGGAAAACAAAATACAGTACATCCTACTGTTATTTGGGAAGCTTTGAACCATGACGGTACTGAGTGTAAAATACAAGTAAGAAAAGTCCCTTCTGCTGGGGCTTCCCAGTCCTGGTCAATGTGATCCCAGTGCTAGCTTATTTTCACTCCAATTAAATAAACTAATAAATAAAACGAATTATCCCCCATTTTTGAGATTTTAAGCAAGCTAAAAAAATACTCTAAATTTGCAACTGTCAGAAAGCAAAAAAGTTATTTCAAAATTTTCAGTTAAGCCAGCACTTAACTGGAGTTAGAAGGGTCTACTTATGAGTAATTGTGTACAGTCAGAAAAAGAAATGCAAGCCTGATTATTTGGGAATGGGATCCCGTGACCTGGAACGTGGGGATGGTTCTGTGAAGCTGGGATGGCTAGTTCACAGGGGGGTAGGTATTTCTGCTTTCCTTCCTTCCCTACTGAACAGAAAAAAACTATTGAAAGTCACCACCTCAACCCTTGGAGAAAAAATTCTAGGGTTGTGGATCTCATAAACTGGAGTTGGCCATCCCAGCTAGCCACTTTGACTGTGATTGTGGTCTCAGAGATATGAGCTTTCGTGATGCACAGCATCTGTAAAGCACCTATCCTTGATTTGTTTTCTGCTTGTCAACATTAGTGTTTTGCGTTTTGTCTTTGTCCGATTTGTTTTAAGAAGGGCAATGCTTTTAAAAGTAACATATTACAACCCATTGCATAAGGTAGCACGTAGACCCATGAGATATAAAATGATTCTGGCTTCTGAAGAAATCCCTGAAAATTAATCTTCAAATACAAAAAAATTACACTTTTTTAGCATCACAGAAAAAACTTCTCATTATGGCGTAAAGCTGTAGTCATCAAGTACAAAGGAGTAACGGTTAAAAAAAAATTCTGCTCTCTACCATTAATTAGCTATCATGTCTAAAATTACTCCAGTATCCATGATACATTAGCTTTATAAATTAAACATTTAACTCTGTCAGATAAAAAAAAAATATCCAAGTGCTGTTAGGTTATCTTCTTCAATAAGAAGAAATACATTTGAGTCAGCTTTCGAATCCTCAAACATTTACCATGGGGCTCTAATAATTCCCTGAATTACACTTAGGCATGAGCCTCTCTAAATATCCGTTATTCTGGACAGGCAGAACAATTCAATAAACATTCAACCATCTTGGATTGCCTCAAACCTCTGCAACTTCTGAAAGTGTAAAGAGCTTCAAATGTCCTTTTCTGCTATGGCATCGTTCTTCCCTGCTTCGACACAAGCACGTTGTAGTGGCGGTCATCCTCTGTGACCAGGCACACCCTTGGCCATTCTTCCTTGTGATCATCAGGGTAATAGGTCATAAACTCATCAGTCTCTGATTTGTACAGTCTGTACACCTGTATTGTCTGCTTCAGAGCATAACCAAGCAGGAACATCTCCACCTGAAAGACAAAACAGATTATTTCAGGGTCATTGTGCAACTCGATTTGAGTACCGTATAATCATTTATCATTTCTACCGTATTTCATAAACTGCAAGTTAATTAACATCCAGCAATACAAACAGCATCTGAAATTAATAATAATAATAAAAACTAGTACACTAGTTTGCTTGTAAGGGTTAAACCAGTGAAGCAATGGGCGAAAGCATCTAGCTGTCTTGTTGGTTAAGGTATAAAAACAAAACACTGCTAGCAGAGCAGGAAACATTTGCAACTATGATATAAAGTAACACAGGGCTAGAAAATACTCAGGTTAAAAAGTCAAAAAGATCAATTGTCAATAAGGTTGGAAAAAATGGAAAAAAAGGGTATCAGTTGAATCAGTTAGCACTCATGGATCTTAATTCAGTGCACTGCATTCAATTAACTCAAGGATGCAGATGTCATTCTAATTAAAAATAAAGAAAAACAGAGGCACTGTCTCAACAGCAAACAGCATAAAATCAGTAATGAATCCACCATGCGACACAATACCTTCAAGTACTGGTCTGCATAATTTGTCATGAATTTCAATTCTGAATTGTTATAAAGCTGGGGTTCACAACACAGGCCCTAGAGAGCCCCAATCCAGATAGTCTTGTAAATGTAACTTCTAATTTATCAATTGCTCAGACAATTTAATGTAAGCAATTAAACCTGCTTTTTTTATTCAGAGGTCATCTGGAGCAAAATCAGAATACCATTTAGCACTAAATAAGTATAATTCCCTTAAGTGAACAGATTACTTGCTTCATTAATCAGTTACACAATTTCCCTTATCTTTAAAATAAATTTGGGGGGGTGACCTACAAGGCTGACTGGATTGCGGCTTTCCGGCACCAGGGTTGAAAACCCTTTTTTTATAAGAAGAACTGTAAATGCTACCACTCAAAAAAATCTGCCACACTTCAGAAAACACGAAAGCTGCAGGTAACAGGGAAGTTGGGACAGTGAGGCAGGGCTGGTAGGCTTTTATTCATAAAATTTTAAATATATATATAAAGTATATAATATCAGAAAAGTCTTTACAAATTCAATAATGGCTCTTTGCAGTGGGATACACTGACAACATAAGTATACATGCAGTGCACTGTATACCAAAACTGTTTTAAAATTCAATCTTATTGGTAGAGTATGTCTGCTCTCCATGACTGTGAAATCAAAGTGCCACAGGATAAAGGTGAAACCCCAAGGCTGACCTGCTCGAGCCCGCCGGTGAAGCCCACTTGATTCAGGTGGTTGCTGAGGAATGTGCAAGGGGAGCTGGAGGTGTCCCGTGCGAACAGCAGCCAGCAAAACACAGGCACATCCTTCTCCTCCTCCATCAGGCCGTGCAGCTCAATGGCGGTGCTCAGCATCAGGAACTTGAGCGCCTCCATCAAGCGGTACTCCTCCTCCTCGTTCCGGAACACTCCGCTGCACGCGTCCCATCTCTCGGCCACGCCGCCAGCCTGCGCCACCACCTGCCACTGCCACACACAAGACATGCTGCTCCGTGACCCTGCTGGTACAGTAGGTCTGGAGACCTCGGCGGTCAGTGCACACAGTGCTCCTCTGAACATCACCACCCCTTCAACTTCATAGGCAATGAGTTATAGATTTAAATATTCTTGTGGGAAAATAAAAGGATTCAAGAAGCAGACACTCTAGGAATTCGCACTGTAAATAAACATAATTTTAGATTTCTTTCAATATGGGGAAAATAATAACTTAAGTGGAAGGTCTGGTTAGGACTGTAGCCTGTGTAGTGGGGTCTTAGGCTCATTTCATAATTCTCCCACTGTTCAGTCTACTTGTCATATTCACTTAACTCTGTTACTTCATTTTAATAATTTTTAATTCTCAAAAAGGACAAATAAGTGATTAAGCAGACAAAGTACAAACATCTCCAAGCAAAAGCTGTCAGTTTAATTTTTTTCTCTAACTCCAGAGCAAATACAGCCTGTAAGCCTTTGACTGAATTGGAGAAATTGATGGTTGGCTGGCATTTTGCACAAAGGAACTAGACCAATACTTTCCAACCCTTATGACTGTGAGAGAGAACATGTTGATATTTAATCCAACTTAATAGGCTTAAGCTAAATAAAACATAAAAGCAGAAGTCTTTATGGATTAAAATCACTTGTTAAAACAAAACACACCCCTTCGTTCTGGATCTCTCTGTCGAAAAGCTGGTTTAAATAAACAGGATTTGCTCCTAAACAACAGGAGGAATGCCTCAAACAAGGAACGACAAATAAAATAAAAAAGAAAAGACAAATCACAAACACAGTAACTGCGGCTGAGCTAAGCATCTCCACATAATCAGACCAATGAAAACCTTCCTGTTGGCAGATTAAAGCCTCCCATAAATTCCCATATAGGCTGACAAGGCCTTAACCATACAGCCTATAATTTGACGAGTTTCTTTATGATAAACAGGTCAGGCACCTTATCTTTTAAAGAAACAATGTATTTCAATTACTACAATAGATAGGAAAGTATGCAAGAGAAAGATCTTCATTTTCAGCTAGTACTGTATCCCTTTTTAAGAAGATAAAGGCCAACACTTAATAACCCTCATAACACTGACCAGTACTCCTCTTGTACGGTTTTTGGAATTTCTTTCAGCAACACAAACATTGCCGGTCTGAAGACACCATGCCCTGTAATCTCCATAAACATCAGCAGGCAAGGACAGACGAAAAATCTCAGTATCTTCAGAGGATACTAGTTCAGCCTATATGTGCCATAGCGTAAGAGTCTACGAATGTCTGGAATTCTGTAGGAGGGATACAGCTTCATTGTTCACACAGAAGGGTCCTGTTCGCTCCTTCATGTCTGGCTGAAGGAGATGGAAAATTCGGTCTCAGGTGCTCTTCCAGAATATAGCGTAATTCCTTGATTGGAGTAAGATCTGGTGATTGAGAAGGCCATGACATACGGATTACATTGATATGAAGCAAATATAAGCACCCAAACCATGGCACGAACATTATGGAACCACCATGACCCTACACTGTTGGAAGCAAGCACTCAGGGCTGTAGATTTCTTTAGGTTGGCACCACATGTGCACCTTGCAGCTGGCACCACTGGACTTGTTCATGTGCACTACCAGGTGCGTTGGCTGTGCCATCCCACACTGTGGAGTTGTCAGCACACTGTTTTGAAGGGGAACTATAGTCCCAATTTCTCAGACTGGTTATTAAACCTCTGTAACAAAACACATTAATTGACCTTCTCGCAGAATCTGACAAATTCCAAATTAAACAGAACTTTGTGCAAGTACTTTATTGTCACCATGTTGTGGCACACTGCTGATCTCACCACAGGCGAGAGCGAGAGTTCGTGACAATTCTGCTGTGAAGCGGCGGCCCTTCGAGTTCACTAGTTACTGTAATGACTAATGTAACGCAATGTATGAGCGAAGTGTGGGTTGTGCACGCAAACATTTCACTGCAGAAATGTTCCAATGTGATCTGCATGCAGAGTTAACAAGCAGTATTTGTTGGCGAAACCTTCTCAATATTTCCATTGGATTAAAAGAGATATATTCACAAACCTGCTTGTTTACAATGTAATAAGGCACCTTCACCTCACCGGAAGTTTTGTTGCCTCATTTTTAATCACTGATGATGGCAATATGGTGCCGCACATACCTGGAAATTGTGTCTAGTTTGTGATGGAAATTGGTGGTTTTACACATTACTGTGCCCATTTTACTTTTACTGTGGTTTGAAATGCACTCATCAATGTCGATTCTTTCTAACACCAAGATATAAAAATAGCATTGCAGTTCCCCTTTTAATTAAAACTGGCTGCTTGTGCCCCAACTTGAAATTTACAGTCAAATGGTCCAAAGTTGCTAGCCTGTTTTGCCTTGCATTTTAAATTATTGCATGGATATCATAATCCTGGAGTATGTGCTTTCGCCCACTGTCTTCCTTTGCTAATAATGTCTTTGTCTGCTTGTTCCATGTTGACACTGTTGCCTCAAAGGTCCAGTTTTTGTGTTTCTAGGCCAGTCTCCTCTTATCCTGCACTCTTAACAATGGTTTCTTTGCAGCAATTCTTCCCGGTAGGCCAGCTTCACGCAACCTCCTCTGAACAGTTGATGTTGAAACATCTGTACTTCTAGTTGCACTGAGCTCAGCTTATATTTCAGAGGCCGTTAGTTGTCAGTTTCACAGTCATGTGACTCTAATGAACGTATCCTCCGATTCTGAGGTCAGGTTTAGCCTGCCTGACCTTTTGCGGTCCACATGAGTGCCAGTTTCTTCATATCGTTAGACAGTCTTGGCCACAGCAGTTAACTGACACTTGCAAAGTTCTTGCAATTTGTCTTAAAGGTTAACCTTCATTTCTTAAAGTAATTACAGACCTTCTTTTTTCCTTGCTTAACTGAGCACATTTTGCCATGTTCATTCAGGAATTACAAACTTTTGCCCATACTCCCTATATTTATAGTAATCGTGGACCCTCACCTGTTTACCAATAATTGGTGACAAAAGGTAAATGAGGTAACATGCTAGTTAACTGTGAGAACATCTAACAAAACATTTTAAACTTCGTTTAGTGTACTAACACCATGTAATAGACATTTCTGACTTTTAACTAACCTGGGCTTCAGACTGAAATCTGCTTGCTTTGGGGTGTTCATTTTATTGAAAACGAAAAATTAACCTTTTTTTAATGCAGTTCACTTAAGATTATAAGTACACATATCATGTAATTAAATATTAAGTGTTTATAGACACGTTTATACAGTTTAAAGCACAGATCATCAGGAATGGTTTCAAGGAGGTGTACTCAAACTTTTGACTGGTACTGGACATTAATATATAACTAAAAAGCTGATATATAGTTCTACTAAATCAGACCCACGACCTACCATGATGTGATTATAAAACAAGGACTGTGTACCTTTTCCTTCAGCAGTTCCAGGTTCTGTGTCAGCATCTCTGTTGCGCTTTTGGTTTCACTCCCACAGCCCTGGGGAAACCTCCACTGTGCAATCCACTCATGATCTGCAGCTAGCTTCACAGGCGACTGTAGCACACATACAATCAGAAATCATTAGGAATACCATTTTTAAAAGTGAACCGGTCAGAGGTTTGGTCACCAAGGTGATAGAGTCAAATGGATTTTGAAAGGGGTGAAGGGGGAATACAAATGAGGCCTACAATCTTCATCATCTCTAAAATCCCTCTTTGCTTGTGTATCACACATAAACACACAAGAAAGGAATGTGGATATCAGATACGGAATACGTAGGGGCCCGCAGCTCACTTTCCGAAACAGTTCATTTTAAGCTTATTTTATAGTCATTTAAAAAATGTGAGCAAAGAAAAATCTTTAAATTGTACCAAATTATACAAAAACGTTTTGCTTTTCTACTGCCTCGGTATAATAGACAGCATGGTGGACTGTGTCACTGACTATATTAACTTCTGCGTAGACAACACCATCCCCACTAAAGACGTACACTGCTTTTCCAATAACAAACCCTGGATCACCAGCGACCTGAAGGCTCTTCTGAATGACAAGAAGAGAGCCTTTAGGAGGGGAGATAAGGAAGACGTCAAGCGTGTACAGAGGGGGCTAAAGCAGAAGTTAAGAGAGAGCAAGGACGCATACAGGAAGAAGGTAGAGGACAAGCTGCAAAGGAATAGGGTGAGAGATGTATGGAGCAGCATGAGAGAGATCACTGGCTTCAAACAGGCTGGGGGTGCAACAGAAGGGAACCTGGAGATGGCCAACGAGTTGAACCAGTTCTTTAACAGGTTTGATTCTGGGTCCTCTGTGGCGCAACACCCATCCCCCCACAGCCACACGCTCCCTAACCCTTCACAGCTGCGACTGCCCAACACCTCCTCCATCCCCCCACAAACATGGCCGCCTACAGCTACAACCCCCGACGGCTACTCACCCACCCATCCCCCACAGCTGCCACTCTCCAACACCTCCGCCATTAACACCTGCAGCACTGAAAGCACTATGAGTACCATCCCCCAGGCCAGGCTGACCATCACAGCTGACCAGGTGAAGAAGGAGCTGAAGAGGCTGCACGAGGGTAAGGCCACAGGACCAGATAACATCTGTCCCAGAGTTCTGAGGGCCTGTGCTGATCAGCTGAGTGGAGTGCTCCAGCGACTGTTCACCCTGAGCCTGCGTTTGGAGAGAGTCCCGGTGCTCTGGAAGACATCGTGCCTGGTCCCGGTACCAAAGAAAGGGCGCCCCTCTGTCCTCAACGACTACAGACTTCTCACATCATGAAGACACTGGAGAGGCTGGTCTTATCCCACCTGAGACCCCTGGTCAGCTCATCACTGGACACCCTACAGTTTGCCTACCAGCCCAGTGTTGGTGTGGAGGATGCGATCATCTACATGCTGCAAAGGGCCTACTCACACCTGGACAGGGCTGGCAACACTGTAAGGATCATGTTTTTCGACTTCTCCAGTGCCTTCAATACCATCCAGCCCTTACTTCTAAGGAGGAAGCTGGAGGAGATGCAAGTCGATGCCTCCACGACCTCGTGGATCAGTGACTACCTGACAGGCAGACCACAGTCTGTGAGACTTCAGAACTGTGTGTCTGAACAGGTAGTGAGTAACACAGGGGCACCTCAAGGGACAGTTCTTTCTCCATTCCTCTTCACCCTCTATACTTCGGACTTTAAGTACAACTCAAAGTCATGCCACCTGCAGAAGTTCTCAGATGACTCTGCAATTGTGGGATGTATCAAGGGTGAGCAGGAGGAGGAGTACAGAGGACTGGTCAGCAGCTTTGTGGAGTGGTGTGGGGTGAACCACTTGGAACTGAATGTTACAAAGACAAAGGAACTGGTGGTAGATTTCAGGAGGAAAAAGGTCAAACCTACTCCCGTCTACATCCATGGGAGTGGCGTGGAGATGGTGGACTCGTACAAGTACCTGGGAGTGCACATCGACGATAGACTGGAATGGTCTAAGAACATCGAGGCCATCTATAAGAAGGGACAGAGCCGACTCTACTTCTTGAGGAGGCTCAGGTCCTTCAATGTGTGTAGTAAGATGCTACACATGTTCTATCAGTCGGTGGTAGCGAGTGCCATTTTCTACGCAGTGGTGTGCTGGGGCACTGGGATTAGAGCAGTAGATTCCAAAAGGCTGAACAAGCTCATCAGGAGAGCAAGCTCTGTCATTGGGTCTGACCTGGACTCCTTGGAGGTAGTGGCTGAGAGGAGAATGATGTCCAAACTAGAGGCCATCATGGACAACTTCTCCCATCCCCTCTATGACAGGCTTGCAGGAATGAAGAGCACGTTCAGCAATAGACTGATTCATCCACGGTGCGACAGGGAGCGCTACAGAAGGTCATTCTTGCCGTCTGCCATAAGACTGTACAACGCATCCACCTTGCGTCTTGGCAGAGGCAACATCGACAGTGACCTGTTTCTGGACTAAACGCATCTACACATCTACTGCTACATCTGTTCTCTTTCTTTTTCTTTTTCTCGTTTACAACCACTTTTTGTGCAATATATGCCAGGGACCTGTGCAATACATTTATATTTATATCTATAGTTACATCTATATTTATATTCATATGTGTGATACGATTTTCTGTGTACTGTTCTGTTCTAGTTTGTTCTTGTGTGTCGGACTGTGAGTAACTCTTGTATTGTATTGTATGTATTGTACTATTATTATATAATTCGTTACACTGTGGCTGTGTTGTGTGTGTTAAGCTGCTGTTGCACTGCAATTTCCCTCATGGGATCAATAAAGTATCTATCTATCTAATCTAAAAACAGATTATTTGCAGGAGTGAGGAAACTTGATTAAGACTCATGCGAGAAAACGGCGCAGTTTCAATCTTTTGTGCTTTCCCTTTCATGTGAACTGTCCCACTGCGTTGTTTCAGTTTCAATTTTCAACCATTACAGCAAGAACAGCCCATGAAAAGACTTCTGAACTCTGGCTGTTGGGATTTGTGCAAGGAAAGTAGATCAGCTCCACACAAGCCTGTCGGGGAACTGCTGTAAACACGCACTTGATTCCTTTCAATTGCAGCTGCAATCTTTAAAGTATTCAGCTGCAATCTTTAAAATTATCTCAGCACAGAAAACACACAGCACAGATTGCTCATGGGGATTAAAAAAAAAACATTATGTAAAATGATGGGGAATTATATTTTAATCAACCTATTACACTCCATTATAGGCCTTGTGATCATTCAGTGTAAATTTGAAATAAAGCACAACTTGCCAGCAAGCAAGTACATGAAACAGAAATGAAGAACCTTAGGAACAGAAGGAAGTGTATTTAAAAACTTACAGAGTTGGAAAGTTAAAAGCCCTAAGAATGATACTGATCAGGGTGCTTTCCAGTATGAAAGGCCTAGGCCTGGTCAACAACCTCGAGACTATGAAGAAAAAAGACTGAACAGTGAAAGACCCTTTAAGAGCCAGCTGTCTGAGATCTTGCTTCAGTCACACACAAAACAACTCCTTGTCCTGGGCCATGCAAAGAATGAAAATGAGAGACACTCATACCTGTGTTGTGTCTTCTTTCTGAAGCCAGTCGGGGACCTCCGTGCTTTGAGACATTGCCTGAAAAAGAGTCGCTCGCAGTGCACAGTAATTATCTCCCCTCACTCGGCGTAGGCCACTGAAACATTTGGAGACCTCTTCATAACCCTGGAAGAGGACATAGGGAGATGGAAAAAGAAAACTTCAACCTTGAAAGACCATGAAGAGCCATCTTGCTCATCCTAGTGGGTCATAAAGAAAAGTAACAAGTAAATGTTTATTCCATGCTGAAAAGAGAAGAAAGGAAACAACATTTCAGCTGTAGAGCCTTCTTTGGATGTGAGCAATCCTTTCTTCTCTTTTCAGCTTAGAATAAACCTTTGCTTGTTTCTTTGCAGTCTACGCATGCTGACGCAGCTACCTACTTGAACTATACAGAAAAGTATCTGATCAAGCCATTTCTTGAAGAGTCAGTATGTCCTTATGCACTGTATGGGTTGGTAGTTTGCACTGCACACCAACACTGGCAAGAACAAATTACAAAATTGTTGAATACTGTAATAAACCTCAGTACCTAAAAACTGACAGAACATAACTAACTAAACTGTTTCTTAAAATTCACATGGCATTTCACTAAGACAGTATGCTATCTCTTAAGTTTGGATTTTTGTTACTAAAACAAATGACTTTTGTTGGGTTCACCTAATTGTATCTCCACTCTAAGAAGAAAAACTAAAAGTACCAACCCTATCTGAATCAAAAAGATTGTGGTTTTTCATTCCCTATGTATTTTGGGTCATTTGTACCAAAAAGTAGGATTGGGAGATTTGGGAGAAGTGTGATTTATTGTAATGTTAGAAAACCTAATGAAAGACCAACCAACCTTCTTAATCAGAGCGCTTTTTGCTGTGTTTCCCTTCCACTCTTTCTCACTGTATGTTAATATATCCACCTCTGGGGCAACACTACACTTGTCTTGAGGAACTGAGTGCATATATTGGGAGAAAAAAAAAGTTAAATAAAGCCAAGGATAAAACAGAAAAAAACCCAAAACAAAATATGAAAATCAGACTTTAAGCCTAACTGTGGTTAATTCATCAGCAAACCAATTCCATAGCTATTAAGTCACTTACTTGACAGGGATCACAGTTTATATAACATACAGTATCATTACCTTCTGATCAGGTTGTCACTAGTCATCATCATCAGCTGTTTGGCCAATATACTATTCATCCTGCTGTCTGATATCTCTACCGCTTAGGGCTGCCAACTTTGCAGATTTCTTGCTACTGTCTTAACAACAGAAAATCTCAAGTTTTAAAAGATACAGTTTCTGGTGAGGAGAATGGGGTAGTCACAACACAACGGAATAGGATGATGCTGGTTCATAGCATCTGTGCTCCATTTTTGCTTTCCTTCATGCAGATGAAGGACTTAAAACTGGACCATTTTCACAGACTATTGAATAAACTTGCAGTTGGCAACCCAGCATGTACTGAACAGCAAATCCCATTTAAAATACTCGCCCCCAAACAAATCCATTACAGAATAATAATTCTAATAATAGGCAGACATCTCAATTTATTAGAATATGATTTCTGTTTTGTTGTATGGCTGAGATCTACTGTAATATTAATGTTACTGTAAAGATCACAGAGCCTGAAAATTAGACTTTTCAGTCTAATTGGTTAGATTGAGTGGTTCCCCATTCCTCTCTAATTCTGCAAGCTCGTGATGGCTGAGTCAGTACAGGGAACATGACCTCTGAGACGTGCTTCCAGGGTATGGGCCCTGCACTGTGAGTTGAAGGGGGCATGCAGTAATCACACAGCACCTAGGACAGGGAAAGCGAGTAGAGAGACCCCCCCAGCGGGGTGATTCTACTTGGACAAATGAGGGTCAGCTGCTTCTCTTGTAACTGACCCCAGAGGGGACATAAACAATTGAGAGCTTCCCTCAGTGTGAGTTTTTAATCTCTAGTTTTCAGTTCGTGCTTATTCATCTTCTTGTCTGATACCCAGTTTCTGCAAGAAACCTGTTGAATCCTAGTTCTAGTATTGTGAATTTATCACATCACACTGTCACGGCACATAACTCTCATTATGACTGTTCATTTTATTTACAGAATTATATCAAAACATTTTTATCTTACAATACAACTGACTTCTGTAGTGTCTCCATGTGTTTGCTCAGAAGATATGGTTCAGTCTTACAGGGAGAGTTTGTCAGAACTACTCATCATCACAAATTAAACTACAGAATACAATTTCATATTTAGTTAACACTGATATTAAAACAAGTGTTCATACTGATCAGGAGGTAAGTATTTTATAGAAGCTGAGGTTTATATAAGCCTTGAAATGGAAATCTAATAAGTAAATTGATTCTTAAAATGTAAAGAGCCTTAGGAAAATATCTAACAAAAATGTAACTGCTGTGCTATATGCAGACTGTCAGAAGACAGTTTGTCAAGACAGGACGTACTGTCTAGATTACCAAGTTAGCCGAATGCAATTGCTGAGCTTTGCAAAAATATGTACTGGCGCTTCCTTTTCGTCTCTAGGATTATTTCTATGTTGTAATCTTTCTTGTCCTAAGGAAAGGGTTAGTATTAGAAAGGGACTAAGTGCTGTATTTTTCCACTGCATTACAACATCTTTATAAAAAGCCTGTGCTGCCTTTAGCAAGTTGAGTCTCTGACGCACTCAGCAGAGTGACAGCAGGGCTCCCAATACTGCAATATTGAAATAAAGACCTTACTCAGGTGAGAACTCTCTCTCGTGGCTTCCTTGAGAGGTATATTTCCATGACAGCCTTTTACAGGATATTCAGTAACACAGGGATTAATGTGCTGTCAAATAAGACTTTGCTAATGCTGTGAAAGTCTACTGGCTCTGCATAATGTCGCTGAAATTAGCCCTACAGCTCAAAAACAATGAAAGCAGTCAAAACCAGAGAAGCATGTTGAGATCTTTGTTCACTTTCTGTCACTGTAAGTGCTTTGTACTGTATGTCAAAAAACAGTGCTTAAAACTGGAGAAATGTCATAGTTAGATGCCTGTCTGAGAACCTGGTACTGCATGGATACGTGGTGTAGGCACGTTAAAGCAGCTCACTTCTACAGAAAAAGACCTTTCTTATTCTTCAATGCACATCATGACAGAGATTTCAATAGTCATACTGCAATGCATATACTAAAATGCTACGACTTCTATTATACCCTTTTATATTCCTGAATAAACACAAGAAATCATACTACAAATACATGCTTTTTGTGAATTCAATGAGTGAAATTTATTCACTACACTTTTTGCGTCAGACAATTAAACTAAGAAAATAAACGACAACACTGATGTAAATGAAGAAATATAAACCAGCAGTGTGGAGAAGGAGTCTGGGTTCGGAACTGTAAGGCTGTGGATTCCAGTCAGCTCAACCGGGGATTTCTACTCACACAGCGCAAGTATAATGTCCATTTGTATAAATGGGTGCAAATAGAAGCCACTTTGGATCAAAGAGCCAGCCAAATAAATCATTAAAATAGTTGATCCAAAGAAATTTTCTTAGTGTATAAATTATACAACACATAATTTTTTTATATTAGTATGCAGGAAGTAAAACACAAATAAAAACACAAAATACAGTAAATGGGTGTGAACAAATATTCCAAACACAGCAGACAAATATGTGTCTGGCAAATTAGGCAAGCTCAGGAACAACAGAAATGAATGTAATGACATGCACCTACAGTACCTGCTAGCTCTGCCTTAGACTGGGCTGTTTTCTCAAACTTACTCTCTTCTATCTCCTCTTCGGCACGATACAGATCAAGTTCTCTGGGAAGAAAGTCAAAAGGAAAGGAAAACTTACAAGAGGAAAGGAAGCTGTACTTCATCATTTCTCACCACTATCTACAGGAGTCTTTGTACACCCAGTGCTGTCCAGCCCAGCAATCACCCGAAGACAGATGTGAGTGGAAGAAATGCAAGTCTCTGGAGTAGACTAGTCCTACCGTTACTACTGTTCACATCTTCAGTTCTGTACTGCGTTTCAATTTTGTCGTTTTCTGACTTCAATTTCATTCCCTATTTACAGTCTTGATCTTGAAAATGAGCTTCAACTATTGTCAGTTATTGCATACTGTATATACAGTATACACCTGGCGCATTACCAGTAGCTCTCAATTTACGACTTCAATTTTTGTGTTTTTGGTTTGACGTGCCTCAGAATTATATACTTATTCTTAATTTAGAACAAATTAGTTCTCGGTTTAACATGCCTTGGTGCGGGTCTTGACGTGTTCCTGACAATGTATGCTGTGTGTACCCAGTTACGAACCAGGAGAAATCAAGTGACACACAGAGAGCCAGGTCTTTTCCTCAGTGTTCTTCCAGCCACTGTTCATCTCCCATCACCCTACACTTGCTAAATAAAACAACTGCAAGTCTTTATCATCTTAGTCTTTACCTTACAGTACGTTTATATTTGATCAAATCATAGATGCAATCAATAAAACCATAAAACAAAGTAAGCTACTATGTGGAAAAAAAAAGTTAAAAATAAAATGTAATGCAAAGAATTTGTAAATTTGTACAGTATGCACTCTTTGTAAATTTTGGAAATTCGTTTTTAATTTACACTTCTTTAGTGTTAATTCCTAATTTCCTTAGGAATGCAACTGCAGTGTTAATCGAGAATTGCATGTATATTAAAATGACATTAATATAGTTCCTCCCCATCCCAAAAAAGTAACTCAAGAAAGCTTTAAACTAACATGAAATGATCTCACTTATACACTAAGAAGAGCATGAATGTATAATTCATAAAAACAAACATTAAGCACCCCCTTATTGCAAATCAATACTGTACACACACTGCAATGCCGGGAGAAACAGGTAAATTCCCCTGAGAAAAGGATTATACACAACAAACTCTGATAAGCAATAAATAAATATTACATCTTAGATGGAAAGGCTTAACCGTGACAGGAATCTTTAGTGAACATGTCCTCGCAGAATGTGGAGAATGTTTGCACAAACACAACAAAATAAGTATAGCATTATAAAGGGCATAAAACACACACATACACAAAGAATAACAAATGTTTCAGGGTGACAAGCTCTGAAAAGAAATCCCAATAGGTATACCAGAAGAATTCCAAACACAATAACAATGTGAGACTAGACAGGACTAATGGCAGTTTTACAGACTTGTTGAAGAAATTAAACATTCAATTAAGTCAAACTGAGCTTATAATTTAGCTTTACATACAGTTGTATTTGGTCAGCCTTATTTTAAAGCAAGTAAACTAATGAATTCTAAAATACAACTGAATGACAACCTTAAGTATTATATACCCTTACGGCTGAACTAATAGGTACATGACATCTATAGCTCATCTAACAGACATCTACGTTGATACACATTCAATGCTTACCATCATATGACCTGAAGGTGCTTATATCTTTTAACACATGGTAACAGAACATTAATCCTACCCTTTCAAGTGTTGTCCTAGCAAAACTCACAACAATGAAGCACTACCAACTCATTCACTTAAAATCAATTTAAATTTCTATGCGGCTTCTCGTTTAATATGACAAGTTTAACTCGAAAAAATATTAAAAGTGCTTTAAGAAATGATGTGAGGAGACAGGAACAGAGACACGAGATTAGGTTATCTTTCTGGAGGCCTTTAAGTAGACTAGTACATTAGCACACTTCATCTGCAAAATTGTGGGTCAAGTGATGCTTCTCAAGGGAGATGGAGTCTGAATATACTGAGATGTGTGCTTTGTTTGCATTTTCTGTGTTTTTTAAAGGTCCCTAAGGCTTATTATTAAGAAAGTCAGCCATCATCTCTTTAGCTCCTTGCTATGTTGGACAGACTGTGATACAGCCTATGATCTGTAAAGAGGGAGAGACAAATTAAAAAACAAACAAACAACTTTTATCTACACAGTTATCTACAACTGCTTCCATGAGATCACCCTCAACAAAACAAAAAAAGCTGGACTCAAATGCTGAGTGCCAGATCATCAGTATACTATTCGATTTGTGAGCACATTTGCAGTTTATCATCTAGGTAACAACTATCTTCGGAAAATGTTTCACTAAACATGGAACTAAACTGTCGAATTTAGTTTCGAACAGCAGGAGTAGAAACATACCCATCCTCATCCTGCGATGGGCTACAGGCTCCTTTCATTGGTTCTGTATCCGGAGGTGCCACAGCAACACGTTCTTTCTTGGAACCAGTCTGGTCCCCAGGGTCCATCTCAGTGCTGCACACTAGGTCTGATTTTTTCACCTCCGCAGAACTCTCTTCTTTCTCATCTTCTCCAGCGTCCCCCGAAACCTCCTGTCCAATCTCCTCCAGAGATGTGACTTCACTTATCGGTACACCAGCCTTCTCCTCTTCAAAGGTCCTGGTGAAAGGGATAGGACAAGGAACACAGCTGCAGACTTATAAACTTCCAAACTTCCTCAGCTGTTGTCCTGAAAAATGCGGAAATTAAGAAACTCCCCAAACATTTTAAGCACCCCTTGCGCATAAGCTGAGAAACATTAAAAATGCAAACAATGAGCACAGGAAACACTTTATCTATCCATCCATTTTCTAATTGCTTCATCCAGTTCAGGGTCGCAGGGGAGCCGGAGCCTATCCTGGCAAACAATGGGCACAAGACAGGACACACCCTGGAAGGGGAAGACAATCCATCACTGGACTCACACAGACAGGCACACACTCACACCTAAGACCGATTTTCCCAGAAGCCAATTAACGTTTGGACTGTGGGAGGAAAGCAGAGCACTTGGAGGAAACCCACACATACACCATGAGAACATACAGACTCCACACAGGTGGCACTCCAGGTCCAGAACTGAACCCAGGGCCCCACCCAGCACTGCGAGGCAGCAATGCTAACCACTGCACCACCATGCCGCCCCACTGGAAATACTTGTTGCGTCTATTTCTTCTCAGTCTATCACTTTACAACAGTAACACAGACACAGAGTGAGAGGAGGCTGGAAGAGTGCAAATGGAAGCAGATCCTCATCTCACTCTGTGCCAGAAAGCCCAGGGATTTTTCTGGTGGTTGTGTGTTAATCATGAGGCCAGTATCAGTTCTCCATCACAATGCATGCGCTTTACACTTCAAGCTTCAAGATGGCAAGACAACAGTCCTTTCTTAGAGGACAGGGAAGCCAGTCCATCACTGGGCACACACAGACAGACACACACTGACAACTAGGACTATTTGCCCAGAAGCCAATTAACCTACCAGCATGTCTTTGGACTGTGGGAGGAAAGTAGAAGACTTGGAGGAAAACCATACAGTACATACAGGGTGAGACCATACAAACTCCACACAGATGGCACTCCAGGTCCAGGTCCAAAAGGAACATGTCTCTCCAGATAGAGACATGTGAAGACATGTATCCAGAAGGAACTTGTCTCTTAGTGGTCTGATTTGGAATTGTGACCTATGGCCTACATGCAGCAAATTAAATGGATTTTAACAGCCAGCTCCTCTCAAGGAGTTTAGTAATTTCACATTGAATATAATACACACAAAGCCTTTTGGGATAATCTTAGAAGTTTAACCAGAAGATATATTTTAAAAGTATTTCATATTTAAAACTTTCAGAAGATGAAAACAAGATAACATTTACTTGCTACCTTTAACTCAATTCTTTTTGTAAACACCACAAAACAGCACCTATTTGTGTATAACAGGTTTTAAGGACCTTATGGTAGCACAACCGGCACTGATTAAGCTCATTTTGAAGAAAATAGCTCTGTTTTATTTCACTCATTACAGAGCTAGTTTCTCATCTGCCAATAGCAAAAACAACAAACTGAACAGACCTCCTTACTTTAGTTAAATCAAGGTCATGTCTGTCTATTTTGCCAACATTTCAGATAAACCTCTTTTTAATGGTTAAAGATTAACTGATTCTACTGTCAGCTCTTCTCCACAAAATAAACAGTTTCCAGCTGTTTTATGGTCTGGAATAAAGGTCTATCTGGACAAAATGAATTCCTCTATATTAAAAGGGCATGCTGTCTGACTCCTTTAAGGCAGGTTAATCCTTGTTTCAGTGTTACATCATATAGTAGCAAAAGTATGGATCTGAAAGCTTTTTTCAACCAGGATTATAGACTGTAAACCCAGCAGCTCTGTTCTGAGTTTTAATGTTTTATTACACCACAGTTCCACCCTACCCTGTGAGCACATGCTTTTTGCTGCATTTGCATTGAAAACACCGCAGGCTGCAGATACAATTGCAATCTGATGCTGTTGTTCGTGATTATGTTTCAAAGGAGATTTCACTGTTTGAGCTTGAAATAACTAAGTGAAAGCTGTCCTAAAAACCCTTTCGTTTAGTTATCACCTTCAATACCAATACTGAGTCGCACCACATTTAAAGAGGATTAAAAAACAGGCAAAATAGATCAAGCAATATTAATTCAATGCATTCACTACATATACAAATGGCTTAAAACGGCAATAAAAATGTATTACATAAGCTGTTGAAATGCTTCTATACCCATCACTAGTTTTTCTCTCCAATCCTAATACGTAAAAACCTCCCGTCACTAAAACTAAAATCGGTGGTGTTTTGGCACCCTCTAGTGGAAACACAGGGGCTGCGAAACTTACTTTTCACTTCTCACAGGTTCCTCCTCAAGCTTGACCCTTTTCACTTCACTGTTACACGAGGGGACACAGCTCTCGAGATCTGTGTTCGTGGGATCTGTTCTGAGACCCGTTTCACCTGGAGCTGCGGCACCATTGATGACATTTCCCATTTCCACTTCTTTGCTCTGCTGCACTGTCCTCTTTATTTCCTCGTCTGTAGCTTCCTCAGCGGCTGTCCTGAAAAATGCGGAAATTAACAGACTAAAGCTCCCCACACGTTTTAAGCGTCCCCTTGCACATAAGCTGAAAAACATTAAAAATGCAAAAAAATGAGCACGGGAAACATTTTATCCAACCATTTTCGAATTGCCTCATCCAGTTCAGGGTCGCAGGGGAGCCGGAGCCTATCCTGACAAACAATGGGCACAAGACAGGAAACACCCTGGACGGGGAAGACAATCCATCACTGGACTCACACAGACAGGCACACACTCACACTTAGGACCAATTTTCCCAGAAGCCAATTAACATTTGGACTGTGGGAGGAAAGCAGAGCACTTGGAGGAAACCCAAGTATGTGAGAACATACAGACTCCACACAGATGGAGCTCCAGGTCCAGAACTGAACCCAGGACCCCAGCACTGTGAGGCAGCAATGCTAACCACTGCATCACCATGCCGCCCCACAGGAAATACTTGTTGCGTCTATTTCTTCTCAGTCTATCACTTTACAACAGTAACACAGACACAGAGTGAGAGGAGGCTGGAAGAGTGCAAATGGAAGTAGCTCCTCAGCTCACTCTGTGCCAGAAAGCCCAGGGATTTTCCTGGTGGTTGTGTGTTAACCATGAGGCCAGTTTCAGTTCTCCATCACAATGCCTGCGCTTTACACTTCAAGCTTCAAGATGGCAAGACAATAGTCCTTTCTTAGAGGTTGTATGTATCCGTTCATTTCTTCTGTGCTTGTGAACAGAACATTGCAACAGTGATTTGGGCTGACTGATAATTAGCTATTTCAACATTTATGAGAGGTATAAGGATATATCAAATTCTAAGTTGAAATCATAATTAAGTTCACACACAGAATGTATGAAAAATATAGTATGAGCTGTAATAAAATAATATTGTTATAAAGCATCATCTAATTATTATCAGGGTGTAGACACAAGAGATCAGTTGCAATGCAGAACAATTCCATTATAGTCCTGTGCAGTGTCATCATCCATCCAGTTTCCTCTGCTTTTTAGATGTTGAGTTATTGAAAAGACAACTGATGTTATGACATGTTTTATAAAGACATCCCAGGGCTGTACTGTGATTGAAACCAAAGCTTCATAATCAAATTCTGAAAAAGATTTGGCTTCTATCATAAGAAACATGAATTTACTATACTGCTGCCTCAGAAGCAAATTATGCCAAGCCTAATCATCTGGCCTTGAGGAGCAACATTTTTCAGAGCTGTAAGCAATTTCATTTTGAATCTTGCTTTCAATTTTTGAAGCTTTTAATCACATTGGCGAGTTTGGTCATGGGTTACTATTAATGCTGGAGGTTCGAGCAATTCTCTTGAGAATCACTGGCAAACAAGTCACTTAAAATTATTGTTTGCTCCTGACAGTATTAGTATGAAATCTGGTTATAAAACGTCAAATGTACAGCAACATCTGGACACTATACAATTTCAGCCTTGTGGGCTTTTGAAACAATAACTGTCAAGAGTTTGATTTAAGAACTTTCAAAAGAAATATCACAAACTTTAATTATCGGCAATTTATTATGTGTTTGTGTGCCTTATTTAAATACTCTGTTCTTTTTTTCCTCTTTTGACAATACTTCTCTAAACATTCAAATCATGTAGTTTTTTTTAATTTGGAAGCTACAACCCTCTTACAATCTTATGACAACCCTTAATATGTAAAGGCCAACTGTTAACCAACTTGCACAAGCTACTTGTGCCCAATAGTGCCTCGGAGGCTGAGTTAGCATCGTTAGCATGGACCGATGAAACTGAAAACTGATCTGGCTGCTGCTGCACCACAAATCAAGAATGCTCTCGACAACCCAAACTTGCCAAACCCAACCACTGTCTGAGAGCTGTCTCTTGGGGGATCACAGTCTTCGCCCATAATGCAGGTTTTGAAGAGCTCTGGAATGCAACCAGCTCCTTGAGTTTCCCATAGGTGGGAAAGCAAACAGAAAATGTTTCCTTCCATGGCCGTACCCATTGTGATGTTCTGCCATGAGTTCATGGCCTTGCTGAGCTTCAGCGGCACTTTCCACTGGGGCTAGAACTTCCTCGTCCTCATGGGTGAACTTGGTTTTCTCTGGGAGGTCCTCCTGCAGTTCTTCTTCTACGTGGTGTTCACAGTGCACATCCTGTCCAGCACCACCGTCTAATGTCTCAGCTTCTGGCACAGCATCGTCTGCCTTCTTGCTGTGTCAAGATAACGAGTGGGAAAGGTCCTGTTCAGCACTTGGAAACCAAAACAGAACTAATAACTCAATGACTATCAAATCTAAAAATGTTTTATAAATATTAAATATATTAATTCTTATTTGATTATTAATAATTACATGGATAATATGATCAGATTTAAGATATAAAACAAATATATTAAAATAATAGACAACATTTAGGGTTTTACTGCTCTTTTTCTAAAAAGGAAACACTTATTATGAAGTAGTAAAAAAAACGTCAACTGCACTTACAGATAAGAAAAACATCTAAATAGCATCTTAGATATGAACATATAAAATGTATTAAATTATCATCTTTATTGAGCCACCACTAAAAATTTCAAATGAAAAGCAAACACAGAAAACATATTTTAAAATGAAGAAGGCTCCACGGCCGAAACGTTGTGTTCTCTTTCTTCTTTTTTTCAGCATGGAATAAACCTATTACTTGTTCCTTTGCAGCCTACGCATGCTGACGCAGCTACCCACCTGAACTATATTTTAAAAGGTGCAGCCTGTGTATAGAAAGGTTTATAAAAAATAAGATCACCAAGCGCAAAACATAGCAGAAACAAACATAGGCCAGTAGCTGCCTGACCTTCCACTGATGCAGAAGGCTGACCTTTCCATGCTGTTGGAAAACTAGACAATTTGCTTATATTTAGAGGCACTCAATATAATGTGGCTGGTCTAAAACTAAAAACATACAAACTAAATCTGAGATCTGAAAAGCTCTGTCTGAAAAAGTGTTCAACCCTTAAGTTTAAGGCTAAGACGTTCTTTCAAGTAATCAAACATCCGAAAATCAAACAATTTGAAAGATGCTTCAAAGTTGGAACTTCAGAGGTAATTCCTAGCTGCAAAGGAAGTCAGAACCGACAGGTGTACAAATCAAATTCTCCCTCTGTTTGAGCTGCTGGCCTGGCTGCCACACAACGCTGTATATGAAGCATACATGACAGAGCATGACCAGAGATATGTCAACTACTGTATGTATTACAATTGTACTCACGATAAACTATAACACAAGTCTTTATATCTTATATAACTACTACTACATACACACCCACATTAGTGATTTCCTGTGATCTCCTTCCATTGCAATTCTGCTGCCCAAATAAGTCGCCACTGATAGAGTGGACTTGTGCCTTTCAGTTCCATCATACAGTATTTGCAAGCATGAGGCCTACATACTTCTCCTTACATTTGTTACATTTACACAATAGGTCAGCGGATTTGTTTTGAGCCCTGTATGTCCTCTGGGGACTAGAAAGTCCAATCAGTAGAAAACGTCTATGAACTCTAAATCTGGGGAAGGACTGCAAAGTAAAGTCAAAAGACAGTAGACTGGAGACTTGAGGCAGACACTGGGAAGAGTCTGTCTCCCAAAGAGCCACATGAGAACTGTGTGCCACAAAAAGAAACAGAATCAGAGTCAACTTCAAGGTGCGCACCAAGTAAAGCTTTCCTTTTAGTGAATAAAAACATATAGTTGTTTTTATAAGTATAACTACACAGAAATTAAGTTCCATTAAGTTTTTTTTTTCCATTGAACTAAACAGCTTGTAAATTTTCATTGTGTTCAAGGGGGTTTCCTCCCACAGTCCAAAGACATACTGGTAGGTTAACTGGCTTCTGGGAAAATGGCCGTGGTGTGAGTGTGTGTGTGTGTCTGCCCTGTTATTGACTGGTGTCCCAACCGCAGTGTATCCTGCCTTAGGCCAACTGCTTGACAGAACAGATTCCTGCTACCCTCGCAAACCTGATTTGGATAAAGCATTAGAAAATGGATAGATGAATAATATGTGGATACCTTTTATTTAAAAAATCATTTGAACACCTCATAATATCAGAATGTTCATTATGGGTATATGCTAATATAGCTTAGGTGCAGAGAGACGAATTTCACGAATTGAAACGATGAACGAATTGAAAATTCAAATAATCGGAGTCACAGAGACGGAGGCAGGTAAACACGCTCAGGAGCGGAATTTATTGTCGCGGTGTCAGAACTGATTTTGACAGAGCTACTTATACACACTCAGTATGTGTGAAAAGTTATTATCTGCGTGTAATAAAGCCGCCCAGTCTTGTGTCACCTGTGAGACTTTACGGAAAGTCCTTAATGATTATAAACAAAAAGATTTCAAACCCATCATACAAAAAAGTGATTGACGCTGAGCTTGTGCTTTGACCTGGAGTACCATGTCAATGCAAACAACTGTTTGCATTTTAACTACACCAAAGTAAAGTATTTCTTCAGTTTCACAAAAACACGCTTATTTCTACGTGAAAACTAAAAGATCGCTTTGGAGATTTGTAATGGCAAAGGGAGTTGCAGCTATTTAACAACATCTTAATGTTCCGATTAACATGACCTACATAGCGGTTCACAGTTTCGATTGTAATAAAACAAAGGTCCATGTTTAAACTTTCCTAGTTTTCAAATGAGCGATAAAAATGTACTAAGTTCGATGCAAACTGAAAACGCAGCTGCCAAAACGCCAATAAAAATTAAATCCTTAAGAAAGCGCTAAGAGGGCAGACAAGACTGCATGCCAACTCAAGAGACACTTACCACGTCTGGAAAATCAGGCCCATATTGAAACTGTGTACGGTGCCAATTCACCAAGTCAAAAAAGAAACAGAAACTTCGTTCACACATTTAAAAGGCACTTAGAACATTTTGATTTTTAAACAAGTTGGACGAAATGCAGCCTACATAGAGACAATCTAGCGCACTCCCACCACAGCTGCAGGGTAACTCAAGTTTTACTTTGGAATGAAAATATTTTTAAAAAGCACGTAACTTTTTTTTTCGTTGCAAAGTAGTCAGTCCCTTAGCAGCATCTTTCAAGATGTCTATTAAGGTGGACATACCGTATGTTAAAATGTGTGTTTACCTCGAAAAGTACAGTATTCAATCCTTCTTTGAAAAGTGAAAAAAAAATAATTTCCGGGGATTTTCATAACACACTAACCTCTTGTCATGCTGTCCGCTTAGGTTTCTGGACATCGTAGTTAAGCTTAGCCCACAGGAAACAGTACAGTGAACTACAGTTCCTCATACATAGGTACATTTTCTAATATATTCCCCTGGAAACCAAGGGAGATGAAATTTATGGTTCCGCAATATGCAAAGCAAGCTTGGGCTTAGATCGTCTTCGTTAAAATTAAAAAAAACAAACCACAATCACTGCACAAGAGTGAGGTAACGATGGGTCTCTAGAGCAGGGACAAAAGAGCATCCTGAGTTCCAGAGGACTTGATTAGAATACAGGCATGCTGTGAACCCAGGCTGTACAGAAACTTCAATATTCAGATTTTTCTGTTCTTGTTGTTTTCAATATTGATACTGTTCTATGTACTGTATATACTGACAAAAATGCTGAGTGTACAGTGTAATGGGGGGGGGGGGGGGTCCGTGGTGAGTGGACATGAGAAATGAGAAGATAGTTGCGGCACATTGCTCTCTGGGTGTGTCTGTTCTTTTCCTTATGGTGTGCCCTGCCATCTGACAGAGCAGTGAGCTAACACTAGACATTTTAATAAATGTGCCAATTCTACATTAGAGAAACGATTCTGTCTCCTCACTTGTTTCAGCCCACCTGGGCACTTTTAAGTGTAACCAAACTAACTGGTATCCCTGGCCCTTCTGATGAAAGAAGCAGAATCCCGAGCAAGATGGGATGTCTGAACCCATATTTAAAGATGCTCACAGTATATAGAACATTTTTCAGGTTACCAAAATCACTTCATAACAAAGCCCAAACTTAACAATTTCACACTGTAATACCTCTTGTTGTGAAAAGAGGAAGTCTGTTTTAAACCTGGAAACATAACATAAGGTAAAGAAGACTTCACTCAAGTTAGATTATTCTTTAGGCATTGGAATTAATACCCATGCCCTCACAAATGATACTATGGGATTTCCAGTGCCCAAAGCATAGACGGTACTTCACCTAAAATACAGAGCTATGCTGGTATATATTTTGGTCTGTAACTTCTTTTCCAAAGAAAAAATACCACTCTCCACAACATAAATAGTTCTACTTTCAATATACAATATAATATATATAACTTGTTTTTTTTGTCAGAACACTTCCATCCAGGAAGGCTACTGACAAGGGAAAACCTTGCTTAGTCAAACTGGGAAAGACTGCAGTGTCTGAATGAGCTTTGGTTTAATTTACATGGCTAGGGCCCTATTTTAGAAAGAGAATGGGAAGTGTGAGATCAATGAGAATTTTTTACTGTTCGTATAAACACTTACAAAAATGAGAGACATCCCACACAACAGCTTTACAACAGCTTTATTTGCTGTTATGAGTAAAGAGTACACTTTTTTATCAAAGCTAATTCTTTTACTTTGTCTCCTATGTACTGAAACAGCATGCAAACCTAGCAGTTTTTTTTATTTATCTATTACTGTAAAGAAGCCTGGTACCTACAATACTGGACTGTTTATTTAATGGTTGACTACAATCTTAATAATTGCATTCATGTGTAAATTATATCTCCGGGTTATGAATGTTGGGTATTTATTTAACATATCACATAGCATGAACAAATGAACATACAGTGCATGAACCTACATTAGTGAAGGGTAAATTTCACTGTGACCACCCTGTACTCTCTTACCCCTTCCACCTGCCCCTCTCCATCTGAATATCTTAAATTCAAGCTGCACCTTTTATGTAGTGGATCTGATATGAGTGTCAGAAAAGAACTGACAATAGAGTATTGATATCAATTGCATTCAAGTCTTAATATGTTTTATGTAATAGATTTAGGTTTCTACCTGAATGCTTACAATCTTTATTTCCCATCTGAGTTTATCATACAGACATGCTGGGAAATGAAAAGGCAACAAAATCACATGAATTCTATTCGGAACCTCATGTTCTCAATCAATAAGCCTGATTAATGTGGTTTTAATTTAAAAGGCAACAAGGCCTGATGCATCTAAGATTGTATTAGAAACTACAAGGGAAAAGTATACACACCATTGTTTTACAACTAATTATATTTGACAAAATCAACTACCTAGCTTTTCAATAACGGTATTGTGTTACAAAGCAACAGTTCCTAATTAAATAGTAAAGAATTTCAATAATTAATAATTAATTGGTAATAAAATACATTAATACTTCAAAATATGCAAATGCTGAAAATGCAGACGATGCCCAAAACAAATATTTTGTATACAATTGTATATAAATATAAATTGATCATAAAATCAAATAGAATTTTTAATATATATTGATGTATATATGTTAGAGAAAGTGATATATGTACTGTGTATACAGTGTACATATATTATGGGTACATAGTATGAATATTATACCTTTACTTTACAATGCATTTTTCAACAATGAAGTATGAGACTACCTTTCCTCCAACTCCAAATAAAATATGTAAGTGTAGCATATGACATGGCATTGGAACACACACCTCCTGCTTGGTGTGAAGGAAAAACACATACCATTTTGTCTCTGAATTGTTTGAGCCAGTTTCCTCTTTCTCTTCACAGTGGTCTGGACAGTCTCTGTAGTTCCTGTCATCCTTATACAGAGTCTCCACTAGAACCCCCTTATTTGAGGAACCTCTTGTCTGCTCTTGAAGTAATCCTTTGCTCTCATCCACATTGCAAGACCAGGCCTGAAAGCAGTTCCCCATTTTCTGAAAGAGCTTTTATTTGTCCCTTGTAGTTCCTATTCATTTAATGGTGTTTAAAACATCAGCAGGAAAAGCAGCACGGACATCAACTCACACCAAGCTCTTCTTGTTCTGAGTAAAGACAGATCATGGCCTGGTTAGGAAAGAGTCTGTAAAACGAAAGAAAAATACCAGAAATAACGGAGGGGAATGCCTACAAGGAGAGGAGTGGGTAGCAGTGAGTGCAAGAGAATCCATGCAACTTTCTAAATTAGCCACCCTCTTCTAACCCCTTGTTAATGTTAACAGTAAAATTATGACCAACTTGCAAGATCAATTCACTGATTCTGGGAAATGTATCTATGCTTAGACACAGACTTTAGTAGTGACAAGGCTGCTTCTCCAAAGGTGAAAAAGATAGAAATTTGGACAATCCCTCCTTTAAAGTTCTCTTTCTGAGTTTCTCAATAAAAGTAATAAACAACTATTAAAAAAATAATGTTGGAAAACCTAGTTATGGGAAATTAGGTCAGTTTATTGCAACACACAATGAAAACAGTACTATTCTTTAATTTGTTCTTAAACACTGCAGCTATCTTTATTATGAAATAAGTTTGTGTTTGTATTTGTTTGGACATGTTACCTTATTTAAGTGGGTATTAAAATAAAAATAATAAATCACAGCTGTAATTTAGAATATTGCATTTAACTTCGGTCACCACCACGCGAAGATCTGAACCGTTTTAGCTAACAGTGACCTCCCCTAAATATGTACAACAGTGACAAATTAGGTTTAATAGTAGGATTGTAGAATACCAAGAACAGAAGTATCTTTAAAACAGTTTACAGAACTCACAATGTGAGCTCCCATCATAACGTTATAGTAATTTAGTCCAGTGGAAATACTGGAAAACAGGGGCTTTAGGAAGCTTTGTCCTGCTCGTTTGCTTCCTTACAGAAATGTATGTATTACATGTGAAAGCTATTTACAACATAGGATAAGACACCTTGTATTTGTATGTTTCCCCTGTATTATACCAAACTGTCTCACAGACATGTATGACAAATACAACCAACAACAAAACGTTTACACACGTCAGTTTCTTGGTGTTAAATTGTTAGCAATCGTGCCGCTCAAAAGCAGACACATGTTCAAACACCGGTAGGTTATTATCTCATATTGTTTACATATTATCTTTAAATTGTTTACAGGCGTGGCTACCGATTTCAGATAACATTAAATTCCCACAACACGACACACATCAATAACCCTTATACGTGTTCTGAGTCAATATTATACTTTTACTGTATGAATTGTCGATAGAAAAAGTTATAATCTCACGTGAGTCATGGCATTTGTCAAGGATTTCTTTCCGTGCTTTGTAACACCCTACAGTACGTTACAGGTTATTTTAATAAATCCCTTGCACCGCACTGTGCTTACTACTTAAAACTGGGCACGGTCTGTGCTGAAAATCGGGCCTTCCTGGCACTGCCCATTTCAAAACATAATTTCTTTAAACTCGTGTTTACGATCCAATTACAGTAATACGTCCTTTAGAAATTTCTTCAATAGGAGCAGTAATATAATCAGATTTTAAGCGTCTCCTATGCTGTTCACAAAAGCAAAATATAATCAAATTCATACGCCTTTTTAGACATTACTTCACACTATGACTGGATTTCTTCAAAGACCTGTCTTTTTTACACTTCTAAGTAGACTTTCAGCTTAACATAATTATTCTTAAAAAAACGATTACGACAGCAGATTGCACCGGTAAAAAGTGTCCTGAAATACCTGAAATGAAGTGTTTCTTTATGAGTGCTGTTCGTCCTGAAGCGGATCACCAGGAAGTACATCAGCGTTTAGATATCTAGTTTCACTTCTGTTATTACCCGCTTTAATTTCAGGCTATTTAACTGTGGTCCCAAACCGTGATGAGCTAACCACATGTCCAAAAACAAGTTACCCTTTCATTCGTAACTTATAATGTGTATTATAATATCTTTTTGAGCAGTTCGCAAAACAACTCTCAATGTAGTGAATTGATTAGTATTTGATTTTTATAACCCTATTTTGAACAGACATGGAGGAGCTATCCCCTATTTTCGGAATGTCGCTCAAATGTCATAGGCAATACTATTTTACTCACGTAACCCGGAGGGTGTGCATTCTCGCGTTGTCCAAACAAAATCTCTTCTTTCAGCTGTTCGTGATACGTCTTAGTCCTAAACTCCTAAGACCTGATGAGTTTAAGTATAACTGTCCTCTATTCTGTCATCTGCTATGATTTGTTTCCCATTACAAAGTGGTCGTCAGTGAACGCAGCAGCTCCGTGAAGTTGGCCCCCCTCTACAACGAAGCTGAACACAGCAGCCAACAACAGACCCCTGGGCAGCCAGGCAAACAGATAAGGAACACAGATGCGCTACACAATATTCGTAATGCACACGGAGCTGTTGATCAAGCTGTTGAAAAGCTAACAGTACGACGTACTCCTCTTGCCCTGCACTGAAGGGCAGATCCCGTGTTTTTGAAAAGTTTAAATTTTCATAGATGTCATCAATTAACCTCCTAGATCATGCAGACGTAGATCGTGTTAAATGAATTATGTTGCAAAAATGTCACGGCCTGGAAAACACAGGTCTCATAATTTTCTTATGGATTGGAGATTGAACTCCTCAGAACGAAATCTTAGGGGCACTAGTGAATAAGGAAAACAAAACAAAGTCTTTACCATACTTTAAAGAGAATCGCCAACCTCTTGAGAGTTTGAACAAATCTGCAAAGAAGAGGCAAAAACGATGGTGTACAACATTGGTAGAGACCTACCCAAAAAGACACCCAATGGTCCCTCACCGAAAACTGAGCTCAGGAGACTAAGTATTTCTCTTTTTTCCCTTTAGTTTTTGCTGACATTTACTGTAACTTGTCTTACACTTCTAAGTCTTCATTTGATTAAAAAAAAATTATCAAATGACTACAGTTTTCAAAGTTTTTTGTAAAGTCCTAAAATGGGACACCATAACAAGGGTCGAAATACTTTCGTAAACGGAGACATTGTAGATTAAGAGCTCTCATATAAAAATGAAACATTACCCAATACAATATTGTATTGACTACAATGTGACTGGTTCTAAGGCAACCCATCAGACAAAGTGCCAAACAAGCTCAAGGCCTGTGTAATTACAGATATAGGAACCATTATTTAATTTTAAGTAAGTCTGATAAACTTTGGTACACTTATCCAATCCATTTTTCTAGGTTTTCAATTTCTTTTCACAATGTTTAAGCATTCACTTTTCTCTTGCAGGATGTGTGTTACAATGTGTAAATAAAAGTAAAATAAATTAGGATTTAATGCGTCTTGATTTCAGACTGTTAGGCCACGACATGTTATCAGAAAGCGTATATGAACTTCCTATAGGCACTGCGTATGGTACACTTTATTGCTACTGAGCAGGAAATCTCATATGACAAGGGTATAGAAATGTTTTAGATAAAGACTGCTCCTATCAATTTTGTACCACAACATCACATTACACCCAACACTGCGTGTAAGTCTAAGGTGGGTTTACAATTCTATGAAGAAGTTGAGGAAGAAAACTGCAACCAATGTGAATTCCTCATTTTAGTTCTTTTGCTAGTGCAGACCATCCACTGAGTGCCAGATGATTGAATAAGAATGCAGAAATCCTTTCAGATTTCTTGCTTTCCCCTGGATTAGTTCTGATGACACCAGTGGATCCCCAGAACCCTTTAAGAGAATCTTTCACCAGCTGTGACAGATGGTCCCTAGGGTTGAGCTGTCAGGGGACAGAAACACTGCCATTAAAGGCTGTTGATATCAGTCACATTTTCAACAATACCATAAAGTGTCATAAACACATGACAGTGATACACTCAATATATTGCCACAAAGACATGGAAGCACTACAAATGAAATTTCTCCTGTAGTTTTGTGCCTTTACACAGATTTTCACAGCGAGTTTGCTTTTCATAGAAACAAAACTGTGATCAACTTATAAAACAGCTGCTTCAAGTCAGTGTTAATAGTTTAATTGACTGGCATGTTGGAATGTGAACATGGGAAGTAATTATTGGGTAATAAAGCCAGTTGGTATAGCCGTCTGAACACATACTGTATACCGTATAAGGTGTATCAGTGCCTCACTGGTGACTGGAGAGATTTGTAGATGGTGATAGAAACACCTTGTGAAAGTCTGTATATTGTTGTGTTTGTAACAGGGAAACTGGAATACAGCCAAGATACTTTCTCAGATTCAGTTTGAAAAAGATTAGTCTTTTTCATGTCCCTGATATATCTTTTGTTTGGCTTGTGTGAAGAATCAAAACCTTTAATAAAGCCAGGATCCATCCTAAATCTTCTATAAAATCTGCTAAATGTTTAATGTGCAAAGGTCCCTAAAACCACACTACTACAAATGGGGATCTTCTACTGGATAGTCCACTGAATACTCCAGCCAAGAAAACCTACCTCGAATATCTGAAATTCCAGCAACAGTAACTTATGAAGGAATAAGTTTTAAGAATGATCCTTTGGAAATGTTTATTTGAAGTTTATCGAATTCATATTTTCAATAATACCCTGCATTATTTAAAACATTTATGACAAACATTTCCTATGATACACTCACTCAATGATGATTCCAAGATATATAGAGGGAACATTAATTAAATTTGTTTTACACATTGTAGCAGTGGCTACAAATGAATAAAAGGCACAAAAAGTCTCTTCTTCATTCTTCAATGATTGAAGCCTCACCAGGATTAAGTTGATTGATTTGTTTAATTGGGTCCTATCATATGTAATATTTGTGCGAGTATAGGGGAGGAGCTTAGGGTTTTAAAAAGGCAGTTCCTCTTAGGGGAAAGAAAAAAGAAGAGAGAGAGGAAGGAAGAAATCAGAAGTCAACTAGCCAGAGAAACCTGGAAGACTGCCTGAGCCACAGCTACATCTGCCGACAGACAAAAAAACGTATTCCAGTTTCTGCCAGCACGAACTGTTCTAATTGTTTTGGAAAAAGACTCCGAATGCCCTGCTTGTTTCATGGTTGTTTTGAATATTGGATAATACTGTGTTTCTTTGTAATAAAATCAGTTTTGCCTTCCAAATTCATCCTGCCAAAACTTACAAACTTTTACAAAAATTTACAAAAGAAATATTTTTCATTAGCCAGCTTACCCCAAAATCCTTATTGGCTGTAAGCAAATTCGGCCAGTAGTTATCAAGTCGGATTGTTACAATGTGCTAAATTTCACACCAAGTCTGCTTTTTTTATAGTCAAAATAGAATACAGTAGAAAGGGGAGCTTTAGGTATCTTAATTAAGACTTTGTTAAAGAGTTTAACATCAACAACAGTCTGTGATGAAAGCAAAAGTTTGATATAAGTGGGCCTCAGTGCAAAGCTATAAATGCGTTTCTTTGAAACAACGCCTGTGCTAGGTGCTTCCCAGCTGACGTAGGTGATGCAGCAGCTCTTCTGGAAGTCCCAGTTCCTCAACTAAATCCGCACAGCTCTTTACTAGCTGTGCCAGGGTCTGTTCTGCTGTGCTAGAAGGCGCTGAAGAAAGATGGCCGCAACTCTTTCGTGTGCCAGAGTCTTCCTGCTGCTCCCCAGTCCTGCTGCAGCCAGTGTCGCCAAAACTGTCACTACACCCAGACTTGGGCTGGCCCATACCCATGTCCTCAATGATTTCTGTGATGTCCCCGATGTTGGCGGGCTGCTCAACCATGCTCAGCCTCTCCAGCATGGACTCCTCCTGCTTTATCACGGACTGGAGCAGCTGGCGCACTGAGGCCAGTCTGTTAGGGTCCGAGGGTTTAAGCTGGCACCACCACTGCAGGGCGCTGCACAAAAAGACAAGCAAGGAATCGTGTCACAGTAGCGCAGCTTCGGAAGGGGTTACACACACTGTATGTATAAGGGGTATGATCGGCTTAATAAACATCGTACTTCTTTTACAAAAAAACACGCAAAATTTACCTGTCACCGAATAAATTAATATGGAAATACATAAAAGCTTGGTTCATTTTTGGTGTTTTTCTTGATCCTTTCTTTCTTATGTGGAGGTTAGTATTAAAAACCTCACACAAAAAAAAATATTTTGTTGGGTGTTGAGACATATTACAGAAAACTTTTGACTAAAATTATGATAATTACACAATTATAGATTTAAATGTACTCTCAGGCCCAGCGCAGATATAGTTCTAGAGAGGTTAATACATATTATTTACAAGCATTTGGACCAAACACGGGTGATCTGTAAACAAGATCAAAACAACCAACAACAAAACGTTTACACACACAAGTTTCTTGGTGTTAAATTGTAAGCAAGCGTGCCGCGGTTGAAAACTGCAAAATCAGGCACACGTCCGAACACCGGTAGGTTATTATCTAATATTGCTTACATAATAATTTCACATGAATCATGGCATTTCTCAAGCCATCGAGAAACAGCCTACGTAACAGGTTATTTTAATAAATTCCTTGCACCGCACTCTGTGCCTACTGTAACTTAAAAGTGGGCACCTTCTGTGCTGAGAACCGGGCCTTCCTGGCACTGCCAATTTCGAAACAATTTCTTTAAAAGCTCGCGTTTACGATCCAATAAAATCTGTAAACAGCTCAAATCAATAAGCGAAATTAGGTCAAAATAACTTTTTTTTTTACCTCATAACTCCTTTCAGCTGTCCAATAGCTACCATGCGTGTTGCCCCTTCTCTATAGCCAATATTGAAGCCACGCTGTAGGGAAGACCCTTTGCCAGTATCTACGCCATCCCGGTACCCGTCCTGGCAGGAATATACACAATATAAAAAAAAACATGCCGTAAAAGTGCGCTTTAACACAGGCTGAACCAGCAGTTATGCGCCAATCAAGCGCCTCAGGGAACACAACCTATATAAAAATCATTTAATGAAAGAAGAAAGTTAAACATTAAACCTGTAAATTAAGATTTTTAGCACTAAAAAAAAAGGTAAACAAACACAAAAACTACACTAACGAAGCATAATTCATCCTGTTGAATAGATGTCTCCAGGTCATAACAGTAAATTATCATTTGTTCTCAACTAACTTACAATATCTGGTAAAATAAAGGAAAAACACACGCATTACAGTTGAACACAAACCTAGATACTACAACACAAACAACTAAGCATTTTTACGGCGGTTCCTTTAGTGTAACATACAATACAGGAAAAGGTCAGTTGTTTTGATCTAAACCTAGGAAACAAGACGTTACCTTCACACGTTTCTCCATGTTACACTTCCATTCCTTCTGTTCAAGATTCAGATCGTCCACATCTTCATCAAATACATCTTCCCCACCGGATGGAATTGCCTTCACCCAAGCCATTGCTGTAATTTAAGATACTACACTGTTGCCAAACGATGTAAAGTGATGTTATACAAATTCTACATCAAACGAAATCACACGTACTCCTTCTCATCATGTTTAGCGATTTCTGCTGTTTAGTGTGACGACATCAGTATGCGCAAGCTTTTGTCCCATCGATATCTTACGTGAACTAGAGTGACACCTTAACAGCACCCTGTCCTACTCACTACGCCATCTTGCTGCAGACACCTTGCCCAATTTATCCTGCGTTAACTACAAGACTCGACTGAGCTGGAAGGGTAGCGCAGATCTTACACAAACCATAATGAAATCAAAGTACTAAAACATCTTAAGCTTATACATAAAGCTGGATACGTATAAATAACCCGTTAGTACTGTATGAAAGTGAATTAAGGTAAGTACTGTTACCAAATAAGAGGTGAATTTAAAGCAGAGCCACAGCAGCTCATCAGGCCAAAGCTTATCCAAGTTCCTGTAGTGTTAAGAAGATTAGACATCACTCCACAACTACAGGGATTACCTTCCAGTAATGATAGTCCTCATTTATACAGCTTGGAAAAAATGGGGGTAAAGCACCTCTCTCTAGAGGACAAGAACAAGTGTCTGCAGCATGTATTTGAACCCACAACCTGTCAGTCATAAGCCTGAAAGCATATAGGTTACATCACCTCCCTACAGGTAACATTACATGCTTGAAAAGCTAAAAAAAATGAGTGCAGTACTGTATGAGATCTGTAGAGATGAGAGGTCACCGGTTGTGTCTAAACAGGAGGCACAAGCTGTGATTGTCTTGAGTACGTGTTGAGGGGTGATCAGGGACAGTTCTGGACGGTTCTGGTTTTTGCGGATAGTTCATTCCACCCACTGGGGGTTGAGGGTGGATGGTGAACAGTCTCTGGAAGAACCGAGAAGGTGAGAGTCTGGTGAAAAAGAAGGAACAGAGACAATGAGTTGTAAGGAGAAAAAGGGACCTGAATTACTGATATTAAGAAAATTTTAATTACAGATTTTCTATTTCTTCTCAGACCCGGTAACCCCAGGCTAATAGTAGATTTTTGTTGGTTTTCAAAATACAATAGGTATGGTTGACTGTAGTACTTATTTCAAATTCAGTTCAATAAGCAAAATCATACAACAGAAAATGACAATTGTTCAAGCTAGTTTTACACCAAAACTAGAATACAATGCTTAGGAATTCGGTTATTGCCTGTTATCATCGGCATTATGCTTGTTCAGCCAAGCCAGTTTGCTTTCTGAGGAATCCGTTATTTGTAAAAAATACAAGTATTGTAGTGGAAAGAAATCAATCAACAATTCAGAATAGTACAATAACCAAATCAACACTTCAGAAGTTTTTGCTTGATACATAGGATGGGAGTTATGTGCTAATATCTTTGTTTAGTAAGCCGCTGAATGAATTCTGAATGAACTGAAGCCTGTTTAGTACCTTAGAAGGGATATAAGTATATAAGTATATAAGGCATTACAATAGCCTATTCTGATTAAATTTAAGCATGTATACTGTAAGTATTTCAGAGTCAGATAGGTAGTGCATGGGCCTTACTAGAATTATATACTGTAGGTGGAAAAAAACATGCCCTTGTGAAGTTGTGAGGTGCAAATTAAGTAATAGTACAGTTTAAGTGACACTAAGGTTTATACCATCAAAGGTTTGATTTCAGTACCATCAGGAACATTACAAAGCTGATCTGGTAGTCTATGAGCATAACTTCAGTTTTGCCCCAGTTAATTTAAGAAAGTCTGTTTATAAAGTTATATCAGACAGACATCTGTAAAGTGCAGAAGATGCCACAATAATATCTGATTTAGTCTGCAATTAGATTGGATAGTCTCAGTAGAGCAGTCAAACCCATGTTCATGATGATGAATTATCTGTCCAAGAGGCAACATTGTAAATAAGTACCCTGTGATGACATACAGTACACCCTGAGTATGTGGGACAACATCAGATTTAAAACAAACAAGATCTACAAATTAGGTAGTTTTAATAAAAGACAAATAGAACCAAAGTCAAAGGAAGTACCAGTGGTCTCTAGATAATATTCCAAGCAATCCAGTAGGATACCATGATTGACAGCATAAAAAACTGAACGTACATCCAGAAGAAGAATATTAAATTACCTAGAGCCAGAAGCCATCAGCAAATAACTAGATAAACTTAACAATAAATGTCTTAGTGCTGTGTCGTTGCCTAAACTCTGAAAACATTCAAACTTGTTAAAAAAACTCCGAAAGGCTTCAAAGAGCTCATCCATCCATCTGGAAGGGATGCAAACCATCAGAGGGCACATACAGACACAAACACACACACTCACACCAGGGTGAAATTTTCCAGGAGCCAGTTAAACCAGAGCACCCCAAAGAACCCCATGCGAGCACAGGGAGAACATACTGTGGCACCGGATGGGAGGAGGAGCCAAAGGGGGGACTGGGGGCTACCGGTCAGCGCGGGTTGACCATCTGGTGCAGTTGCACATTGTTGCGGGCTGTTGGGCTGCCATATAAATGGTTTACACCCTTTTATACCTGTACCCACTTAACCACTGTCACGTCTGACATCCCTCCCTAGAGGGTGCTCCACTACTCCTGTTATTGTTCTTGTGATTAAGCTCCTCAGGTGTACCTTCTTAGGTGTATTATTTAAAGACTAGCTCCTCCAGTCCTCGGGGCTCATCATTAGGGTAAGGATATCGCGAGGCTCGCCTGGCACCAGGAAACCCTACGTTCGTCTCCTGAGGGCATAGGCCTCATCCCCGACACCTCCCGCTTCCCGAGCCCAGGGTCTGGAGGATCTCGCCCCGTCACCCTTGGACCTCCATGTTTTGTCTGTCCATGTGTTCCCCCCTCCCGGGGATTTTAACCTTGTCGCGTCCCAGGATGGATTTCTCGCTGATGGACTCTCGGACTGTGCCCTGACCTGCCTTTGGACCCGTTTGGATTTGGATGCCATTCTTTGTCTCCCCCGTTCACTGTCTCACGGACTGTCACTATTATTTTGTGCACTATTAAACCCCTGTGTGTTTCCTTTTACCACGCCTCCTGTTTTCTCCAGCTCTTACTGCAACGCATAGGGCCTACTACAAGACCTGACACAGATCTTAGTCCGTGTCCGCGACAACCACCCTCTATGTATGTACCTGTACCCCAGGTGAACCTAGTGTGTTATACCCTGATTACACTGTCCTTGTCTCCTGTTGTATTTGCTGCTGTGCCGGCAATAAAGAGCAGTTTGCATTAGGCGGAGCGGTGGCTCTGTGGCTAAGGATTTTTGCCTATGACTGGAAGGTTGCCGGTTCAAATTCCACAGCCTGCAGCCTGCAGCTGGCAGAGGAATCCTACTCCGTTGGGACCCTGAGCAAGGCCCTTAACCCCAACTGCTCCAGGGGTGCTGTACAATGGCTGACCCTGTGCTCTAACCCCAAGCTTCTCTCCCTGTCTGTGTCTCATGGAGAGCAAGCTGGGGTATGTGAAAAGATGAATTCCTAATGCAAGAAATTGTATTGGGCTAATAAAGCAACATTATTAACACACATTATTATTTCTAAAAGAGCCTGAATTCCTGTCTGCATCCTCGTCCACCCAGTCTCTCCACAATACAAACTCCACGCAGATAGCCCCAAGAATTGAGGTGCTTATCTATTGATAGATAAACAGGCTTTAGATCATCCAGAATTCGTTCACCTGTTACTAAGAAAAAGTATTAGCACATAACTCCCATCATGTGCTGTAGAAAGTGAGGAGATGCTTGTGAACCACTGCGCAACCATGCCACCCTCAAACAGTTCAATATAGTAGATGCAAAAAGTGATTATAATTGAAATGCCACCACCAGTTTCAGATTTTTGCTGAATTGGGTCAAAGCAGTATTAATTTCATGTTTGTACAGCAATTAGGCCTACATTGTATTTCATTTAAAGGTAGTCTACACTAAATAATCATCTTTTGATGACATCAACAGTTCTGACAATTATAATTTGTCATTTAACAATAATAATAACAATCATCATCATCGTCACTGTTCTGGGACAATACGAGATGCTTTCCAAATTCTCTGCAATGACAAGATGTGCAGTTCAAATAAAGATCATTCAGGGCATTCGTTTCATTACAGCTATATGTAGTGTACCATTTAAGATATAAAAAAAAACTGACAGTCATATAAGTGTCTGTATTATAGAACAATTTCCTTGGCCTATGAAATATACATACAATACATGTAAATTTGGGGTTTGTGGGTAGAAGACCACCTTCCACAATCCGATGCGCCAACAGATGGCAGCAACACACTACAGCAGTTTAGCTGCCTGTTTTAAAGGTTGTGAGGTATTAAATAGCACTGATTTCAGGATCAACTTACTTTAACTTCTATTTGTTTCTTGTTGAATCTACCTTTCAATCAAGGTACCTACATATAAGAAAAAGATCTATAATGCCTTTTAATGATCAGTAATGCAGGTAAATCTATACTTTTGCTCTTGTTCAAAGTATAATTGTCAAATGAACAATTATTATATATTTGTTATATTTTGCTTGCAAAATTGATCTGTGCTCCACATTTGCATTCTTCTACCTTTCCTAGGAGCTTTGAACCCAAAAGTGATACTTGCCTTAACAGTTTCCACCTTTTCTTGAGGAAACCAATCTAGTCAAGGGACACAGTGTGTGTGAAATGCAAAAAGTCCATGTCAGGGAGTTTCTATATTTCGATACCTAAATTCCAGAATTTTTTGTGTTAGTTTTTTCTGCATACAGACTCCAATAATCTATTACCCAGTGAACAACATGCCCCACTGACAGGGGGTATATTATATAAGTTGACTATTTCACAGTTATATCCTTTGCCCTTTATACACAATTTGGGAGTTTCATACTACTAGGCTTATGCAGAAAATAAGGAAAATAGTGGTTTAAGACTTGACATTGTTTTTTCTTCAAGGTTTGGGTGAAACATGAGAAGAGCTGTAAAATGGTTTGCTACAGACGAGTAAAATACATTGAGAAGTTTCACATCAAGGCATTTAAAACCAGCTTGTAATAGCAGCAGCTATATACAGTATGGTGCCATGTGAGCAGGTGTGATCCCATCACTGCTTCCGTTAGTAGGCAGAGAGATGCTGGAACCACTGGGCAGGTAATGAGGCAGTGATGGGTAGATATAGGGTTAATCAAACTTTCCATATCCTCTCAGCTTTCTTTTTAATTTGATTGCATACTGTATTCTCTCTGACTGCTCACTTCTTACCTGTAGTGCAAGTTCGCTATCTGCTTTCCTTTCCGACCCTACAGGGAAACGCAGAGCAAGCAGATGCTATGCTCTTTCTCTACACCTGTAGTCAATTAGATCAATAAACCCGAGTAAACCTTCCAGGCCGCTGTTTCAGTCTCTCCTGCGCTCGCCGACGCTAAAAAAGGAGAACCGTTGCAAAACGCATCAGAAGGTGGCGCCAAAGGTGTACTTCTCCTTCTTTCCTGAGCTACTTGGACACGTCTTTCGAAAATAAAGCTTCTGTTTTGCTTTAGGACTGCGAGCGTCCTGCTTTGATTTGTATCAGTTCTTCAAAGACCCTCACACGTGCAGTTTTTGTGTTAAAATCCTTTTCTTTTGCTTATATTATTATTTCATGTGGATTTTTCTATGAGGAGGTGAAACAGATTAAAGTCTCAATAAAAAAGTATAATTTAGATTTTTTAAAATGATAACCTCGAAGAATAATGTATTTCAAGGACAGCATCGGAAATCCCACAGATCAAATTCGCTTGCAAATTCTCTTGATTTGAGGATTTGTGGTTTCTCGAAATTATTACTGTGCTTGATTTTGAACCTCGACGATTCCTTTTATCCGCACCCCTTACAAGTTTCTAAATTAAAAGTTATGTTTTATTAAAATGGGGAAATGTAACCAATTTCACCTAATTCAGCTAAGTCCCCACAAGACCCGTCTTCTTATATTTAGCCTCATGGTTATTATAATGACAAGTATAAAACAAGGACAAGAATTAACTGCTGTGATCTAACGGCGTCGGGTTGGTGTAGACACCCGCAAATATGCAGGCACGTAGGGGGGCAAATTTTTAAATCTAATGCAGCATTGTCAGAGCATTTGAGACACTGTTATTTCTAAAAGCCATACTTAGATTTGAATAGCTTTGAAACCAAAATTGGTTTTACATTTAAATGCAACTTCCAAACACAGCTCTTTAACAGTGCAACTATATACATTTTGTTAATGCACACGTGTGTGGGGGCTTCTATTACTGTACTGGGGGAGGGGGGAGCTTTTTCGAAATGATCTTTTTTAATACAGGAAACGGCGTCATCTTATGAATTTACTATTGTCAAAAATATTGGAATCCGTTTTCATCTAGTGCGGACTTTCATTCAGTTGGCGTATGGAGTAGTAGATATAGAATGAGACCCATAAATATCAAAATAAAAACTAGCTTTTTTTTTGCCCTTCTACTTTGTACTTTTGTACTTTTTTATTTGGAAATCGTTTGCGACTGTAAATTTAAGCTAGTATTGTGCATGTACTGTAGTTTGACAAATTGACTAAGCCAAAACTATTTTGGGTTACATAAAAACTGTAGATGTTTATACATGACAGCTTTATGTCACAGGAATAGTGGCCGCTCTGCAGGTACAGTACTTAGCTGACTACACCACCTAGCAATTTTAAAAGTGCTAAGACCCTTCTCCACACACAGGTAGTCAGAGCCCCAGAGCCACCTGTATTCCCACAATCCAGCACAATACAAGCACTTTGCAAATTGCAGTTTTATTCTAACGTGCTATTTGCAACCAGCATAAGGTATCACTTGTACGCGGATCAAAAACAATACAATTTAACAACCCAGTCCCAAACAAACAGAAGACAAAGATCCCACAGAGCACTCCTTGAGGTAAGTACATTCCTTTATCTCTCAATCACGTTCCTGTATAAAAAGCTTCATCCCGGCGTTCCACCTTTTGCTACACAGAAGAAAGAAAGAAAACTCGTTGCTTAGTACTTTGGTTGTCTCTCTAGTTTTGTCTTGTCCCAATAGTCCCAAAAGATTTTCCACTGGCCCTCCCTTACGCAGGTGGCAGAGCAGCAGTCACAGGGCAAGGGGAGTGTGTTTCGCCCCTGGCCTCCACTGGTCCAGGTTACACAGTATATCCTCATTCTGGCCAGATCTTGAATGAAGGTGCGGATCCGGGTGCTCTTTATGTGTGTGTGTGGGGAGGGGTTAGGTAGACATAAACAAGTAGGGGTGACTTGAGGAACTAGTTGTATGTTGGTGACCAGGTGTTCCTCCTTCCTTTGTTCTTTATCTTTCCTCCCTGTTCCTCTGTTCCAGGTCTAGCCCGTTCAGCATCCTCATACAATCTCATGTGTCACCTTTGTCTGTGTGCTAACTGAAAGCTACCACACAGGCAGACAGCGGCATCTTTCCAATTGTAATGATTGTTGCCTTCTGTACTGTGCAGTATGTGCTACAGGGCAGGGAGACCTTAAAGGAGGAGGTAAAAAGACATAAAACAGAAATAAAAATACCATATTTGACCAAATCATTGCCCGTTATTTACAAAAACAGAGGTAAACATAGTGTCCAAGCCACCTTCCTACTCCCACTTTTGTCACCGAATGGCAGTTCATTACATAACCTACGGCCTGTTTTTTTTTTTCTGATTGGTAAAGGTGTATTAGCACTGTAGCTGCATAACCATGATGGAAGGCCATACAATTGAAATGCTGCTTTCTACTTATTTTCATTCACTGAAAATGATTCCTGAAAATTGATGATGATAAATACTTTTTATTGGCGTGAAAAATACCGTGATGTGAGCAGTTGGAAGTAACAATGTACTGTAATGCTTCAGGGTTCACGTGGGCACCCTCGCCGCTGCCACAGCAGGTCGGCCCCCCACCGTCGGGGACTCAAACCCGGGCCTCCGGCTTCACTCAACAGGGACCCAGCCTCTTGAGCCAAAGGGAAATCTCCCATTAGCCCGGCGGCTGCGGTCCCTGCTATCCACAAGCTGGCTCTCACAAGCAATGGAGGCCGTATACGTTACAATACAATAGGCTTGTCAATGGGAGAAAATAATAAAAAGGTTGTTTTGTTCCATGTTAACATGATTGATGTGTTGGTGTCAGACATTTTTTCAATCAATGTTGGTCTAATATACAGATATGTTGTTGTGTTTGTGAAGTATTGCAGTGAAATTTGGGAGCAATTGTCATGTCTGATGATAATGCAGGTACAAGCCAACTTGGCTGAATAAAAGCTGTTGTCAGGAGAAAAGGGACCTATCAAATCTTTGAAGCTGATTTTCTCAGCCACTACCTTTAAACTACACAAAGGTTATTCTTCTGTTTCTGATTATGACACAAGACAAAGGCTTCAGCTCAACAGACAAAAACAAAAAAAACCTTGAAATCCTTGTCAGGGGCTGAACACAGAAAGAGTGAGCATTGTGGAATTGTGCAGTCTCTGTGCTTCCAAAATTGACCTGTATCTATTCATGTATTAAGTTTTCCAAAGTACATTTAACTGTTGCTTAGTTCATATAACTGTACCTTTCATTTCAGTTGCAGAGTTCATCCCAGGTTGTATGCATGAACAGTACCTAGTCAGCCTTTTATACTTCCAGATGTAGCTCTAAATACAGAGATAATAAATACTTTCTGGCACAGGACATGGATATGTTTGTGTATAACACTTGTATTCAATCTTTATTAATTTTTGGTGAAACTGAAATTTCAAATTTCTTTCTCTTATTACATCTTGGTGCTTATTTGCACAAAGGGTTGAGGGAGTTTAAAACAAGCTGCCCAGTCATGTAATGTGCTGACATGTACTGTACTTGCAATTTTGTCACAGCTTCCTGTGGGGCAGCTTCAGACTGTACATGGGGCTCAGAGTCAGCAACTAGGAGCCAGGTCTGGTGGCTGTAGGGCCCTATGCACTGGGCCGTCTCAGGAGATGGTGGTGTACACTCACCTCTTCTGAGTTTTTTTCCACCTTAAAAGCACAGGTTCCTGGTCCAGGAATGTCTGAGCTGTACCAGACTAGCCTCCCCTCGTTTGCATTAATACATTGATCACCTTTCAGATATAGACAGGCCAGAATTTATTCAGGATTTTTCTGATAAAAGGCTTGAACAACAGTTGGATATCTCCCTCATGGCCTTGTTAACTTCAAGTGACTATGCTGAAAAATTCCATATGGTGTCCACTATTCTGGGCTTACCTGAGTGTAACACTGAGTGGGCTGTCCTGGCCCAGTTCCAGTGTGAGCACTGCCATGCTCCTGTTGGTGAAAGGCATTTCTCTGGTTGAGAGTTTGTGCTTTAATCCTGCTGTGAACCTTCCCTGTGTGATTAACCCACTCTTAACCCCAGCCAAGTTTGAGGCTATGAGTATCCCACTTATTCTGACTGACACCAATGTATTGGCCTCCTTTTTTTCTTCCCTTTAGAAAGTGTCAGCAGTATGAAGAAGGTAGCACCCAGAGACAATAACAAGGTCAAAATGTCCACCTCACCTTTCACAGGAGGAGATGGGGGTGGACAGTGTGCGTGTATACTTAGGGTTGAAAAATGTCAGATAAGTAGTCCCAGCACTCCAGCTCTGGGGTCGGAATGCTACATCTATCCATTTTTTTACCGCTTCATCCAATTCAGGGTCACAGAGGAGCCAGAGCCTATCCTGGCAAGCATCAGGCACAAGGCAGGGTGCTACCTGGACGGGACACAAGTCACAAACACAGATGTGCTATTTTTCTCAGAAGCCAATAAACTTGACCTGATGTTTTTGGACTATGGGAAGAAACTGGAGCATCTGGAGTAAATAGACGTGAACACAGCGAGAACAACGAACTCCATGCAGATACTGCAGCAGTTCAGGTCCAGAATTGAATTCAGGGCCCTGGCACCACAAGGCAGCAGTGCTGAACTCTGTGCCACCATTCCACCCTGTAGTGCTACAATATAATATGAATTAAGTAGTTCAAGTGGGTAGCTGCGTCAGCATGTGTAGGCTGCAAAGGAACAAGTAAAGGGTTTATTCCATGCTGAAAAGAGAAGAAAAGAAACACAACATTTCAGCTGTGTAGCCTTATTCTGATGTGAGAAAGACAGGGCAGACAGCAAAGACTAAATAGCACAGGAGAACAAAAGCTGGGAGAGAGGAGAAGGCGAGAGAGGGGAGAGGCAGAGAGGCCACTCAGGTGGTGCAAAGTGGAGAGGGGTGAAAATGCCTCTCCCCTCTCCCGCCTCTTCCACTCTCCCAGCTTTTGTTCTCCTGTGCTACTTTTTTTCTTTGCTTTCTGCCCTGTCTTTCTCACATCAGAAGAAGGCTCCGCAGCCAAAACGTTGTGTTTCTTTTCTTCTCTTTACAGCATGGAATATAATATAAATGTTAAGCATATATCAAACCCACTTCATCTTTACAACAGTTCAGAGATGATAGTAAAGTACAGGCTGCCTGGGTTAGAAATAACAAATCTGTGTGATTTATTTGATCTGCACCAAAGACAAGGCTGAAAACAAGGTGACGTCCATCGCTTTTATGTCATTGCAAGCACTAACTACACTATTGTGCAATATACATGATAAATCTGATTTTATGCAAGTGGAATTTCTCGGTCGGTGGTTGGAAATTGTCCTGTACTGTACAAAAACACTCAATTACAGTATCTAGTGTTTTGTTACATTTTTTAACACAAATTAATGAGTTCACTTAATGCAACAGGAGAAAGGAGGGAAAGTGCGTCTTATGTGTTATGAATTATGCAAATTTCCAAAAATACGGTACCAGGGGCAGTTGATAACAGCTAAATACCCATGCAATCTCCTTCCGTCAAAGACTTTAACAGTCTTATGCCCAAAGAAAGAGGCTTTATGAAGAAGTGAATCAGCTTCTTGTCGATCAGCTGCCTGACAACAGCAAAGCACTCGCAAGAATACAGGGATCAGCTTTGCACCGCATGGGCCCCAGGTTCAATTTTCTGGGGAGTTATCTGTGTGGAGTATGCATGTTCTCTCTGTCTTTGTGTGGGTTTCCTCTGCCCGCTCTGGTTTTATCCCACAATCCATAAACATGCTTGAAGGTCAATTTGCTTTTTTTACAGAAAAAAAAAATCTGTAAACAATTTCCCAGGTAAGAGTGTATGCAGTCTGTGTGTCTGAGTGCACCCAGTGTTGAACGAGGCATCCCTACCAGCGTGCATCCCGTCTTGTGCCTCTGCTTCCCGGGTTAGACTCTGGGTCACTGTGAACCAGAAGTGGTAAGTCTTCTTTATTTGATTAGTTTGTAAGATCCTAATTCTATAGCATCTACAGTATATTTGCTACATCACATCATTTCTATAGCGTTCTACAGGATTTTGTTACTCTCGCCAATTTACTAGTAAGGTCATCTGCGTAACATATTATTTAAATTTTCTGTCCGAAAAATGTTTTGAATACAATACCTGGTTTGGTCAATGGCGAGATGCTTATCCCAAGCAATCAGTGTCTTTGGATACACCTTCATTTTCGTACAAAGAAATTCATTTAAAGTAACACATCATATCCTAATCCTAATTGCTTGTATTCTTGAATTCAACTCAGATTAAATCAAAAACCTCATCTGTCAATCACCTGGTTCAAACCTGGTACTTGATGTCAGCTTTGCATTGCCAGAAGGCTTCTTCCTTCTACTTCATTAGTTTGTGATTGGTACGTGGGCCACTGATCACTGTGTAGCATCATTGGACAATAGGATTGTCCAACAGTTTTGTTTCAGTGCTCCACATCTCTTTGAGGATCTTTCAGAACTTTGTTAAGCAAAAATTCGTGCAAATCAGATAGAAATTTTGGAAGACTGTTGTGATATACTAAAAACTGCAGGGCTCATCCATGAAACATTTTCAGACCTGGTGGAGCTTTTCCTTTTAGTAAACAATCTTACAAAGTTGTAAAATTTAAATTATACACTCTTACAAGGATTCTTAAAAGAAAATCCTAAAAGATTTATATGACATAGAACAATGGTGTTTTTTCTATTGTTTTGTTATGATGAAAATAAACAGCAATAAGCAGAATGTGATGGAGCTTTTTTATCTAGGTCTTCTGGTTAGAACCCTGATTGTATTCACTTAGTTCTGTGAACAAGTGTTTGGGTGTTCTCTTTGGGAATGTTGTATTGCTGTAATGTATTATAATTATGTCAGACTGGTGTAACATAATCTTTAAATGCATTAAATTATTTTATAGGATGCATATTATACTGTTCTGTGTCAGGCACAGTGAGGACGGACTATCTTAATGGTTCTAAATATTGTGTTGGTTTCATAAGTTTAAAAATAATGCATACAATCCATCAATTTGTATATCTTTGTATTAATGAAGAGCACTGTTTGCAGTGTGTTTGGTTAGAAGCAAAAGGTTTTATTGAAACATCTTTGTGTAAAATCTGAAATTTGTAATTGTTTTTTATGTGAATAGGATACTAGTCACAAGGTATTTTTATTTGACCTGTGGGAGATTGCTGTTTTTTCACTGTGTCCTAACCCAGCATAAAGTGGAGTCCATTTGGTGGCAAAGGAAGCTTTGATTAAATGCTGTAGAAACTGGTTAGCAATTAGAATGTTAAGGCAAATGCTTCTGCTTTACACAGTGACAGTGTTACTATGTCTTGAAAAAATAGACACCCATTCCCACTGTATCCCAAGGTATTGGAATGAGTGGAAGGCGCTTTTGTCAATACCTGATTTCCATTAAAAAAATTATACAAGTCCTTGAATTTGAACTTTCTACTAGTCCCAAGGGAAAAGACATGTATGAGGGCATTTGTCCCAATAACTAAAAATAAATCCCCAGTGTACGTATATCAGTCTATAAAAAGAGCAGGGTAGCAGAAGACTTTAAGAACACTAATCTGGCACACTGCCTGTTATAATTTGAAAAATGTGTTCACAATAGATATGTAAAATAGTTGCCTTTCTTTCCTTCATTTAACATGGGAAATCAATTAGAAATCAAATAATACATGTCCACTGTTACTGCTTTGATTTTTATGTGTATCTCTACAAACATAAAGTGTTTGGTTCATAGACTATAGACTATATTGACTTTAAATTTTAATTCCCTTTTGCATTCATCTATTCCTAAACTCTTTATTCCTAACCATTTTCTTATGCACTTCTACACATGTATGTTTTTGATCTTTTAATATGCAGTAGGTCTGGTTAGTAAACAATTTTCTTGCTTTCGCCTTGCTTAGATCCCTTTAATATTCTTTCATATTTTATTTTCATTCATTCATGAACATTTATGAACATTTCATTCAAACAAGTTTTTTACAGCATGCAATAAATAATGAATGAAGGTTTGTAAAATAAATATTAATTTAAAATATTTGAATGTGTCTAAAAGCAAAAAGAAAAAGAATACTTGCTGCTATTAACAGAAACATAGATTTGTGAGTTTATAAGTTTCATTTTAAAAATATAAGTTTAATTTGAAATTTATTCCATGTCTTTAGTTTTACAAAATTCCAAGTGAAAGTACGAAAATTATTAAGCCACCATATGGTCACATTGAAATGGAATAAGCTTGCAAGTGACGTTTTAAATACTACAAAGACGCAGTTGCATCTCATATTTATGACTGAAATTGATATCACAGACTGTGCTGCACAGTGCACATATAGATTTACATTTGGTGATTAAGTTGTTGAGAAAATTAAATAGAGGGCTAGACTGTTTACAATATATAGAAAACCAAGCTTTCAAACAAAAAAATTAATTCCAAGCAACATTATTAATATAGAAAATACAACAAACTTCTCTACAAACCTTTTACTGGGAGGACACAGGGCAATAAAACAATCTCTGTATAATTATTAACATCAAGATCTGAATAGCTTCTTCATGTCATATTGTTCGCATGTTTGTAAAGCAGTAATTAAAAAATGATTGATTTAGTTTTTGTGAAAGTGGTAAGAAGATCACTGTAATTTTCAAGTAGACAGCTAAACTGTAAACTTATTGTAACGAAGGAATTATTCCTGGTTTTATGAATAGTGTATTACATTGCTACATATGACTTTCTATAGTCATAATTAGAATGGTTAAAACAGAGTTAAAGGTTAATGTTTTATACAATGTTAGAGAAGGAAAATGTAACAGTGAGGATAAAGAGCAACATTATGCACAGAAATGAAGACATTAAATTTTCACCTTACAGATGAGGAAAAATGTTTCTTAACATGTGTCAAAAGACTTTCTTTCTGAAGGATGCCAATCACAAAGAAATGGATTTCACATTGTTTTTGAATGGGGAAGTTCACTGACCCCACAAACAGACAATACAATTCTAAGGACACACTGGATTACTTTATTTGACAAAGGAAGAAGTGAAAATAAATGCAATAAGAACTTTGTGATCTTATCATATTGAGTTTTAAAGATGACCACTGTAAATTCCTCTTGGCACCATCTAAAGTATCTACCTATCTTTAGCTAACAACTGATTCCTTGTCAAGCATGCATCCCTGAGAATGATGTTACCATTTGCCCGTATCTTGTGAAAGTTTCAGTGAGAAATATAGGTTATTTTGGATGACAAACACATTACTTGTTCATTAATATTGCATCCCCTTTCTTTTGCAGTGCAAAATCCCTGCTTTATTTTAAGATTTGGTATAGTTCATGCCATGATTTAGAAAACACAGGAGAGATAAAAACACTGCAGACAAATGCATTTACCTTGATGAAATGCATTTGCAACAGCTGTACGACAATGGCCAAGAGAATACTTTAAATCCACATTGGAGTTTTTTGTGCTCAGGAAATGGACTCGGTCTTGAGCCCTAATTCATAACAACCACACCTACCGTCCCCGCTCAGAGAGCAAAACAACTGAACAGGTCAATCACCTGACACATTTCCATCCAATTTCCAGAGCAGAATGTGTTCATTTTCAGCCTAATGGCATGTCATTTTGCAGGAGCCTTTGGTCAAGAATTAATCCTGGAATCAAAACAGATTTTCCGGGGAGCAATCTTCCATCAAGTATTGATTTTTTTACACTCATGGAGTCTGTACTCCCTAATTTAACCTGACAGGATGCTGCACAATGGACTAGGAGCACCTTGGAAACTCACAGAAGGAACTTACACTGTCTCTTTTTTTCTAGCAAAGTGAAAGAAAAAAACAAAACAAAGAGCTTTGGTCGCTGATCACAAGGGATATAGCTTCATTCCTACTGTTTTACCTCTAATTATGTTTTCAAGCAGAGTACAGCTTCGCCTTCTGAGTTTCAGAAAGTAGGGAAAAGCACAGAGAAGAGGAGGCCATCAGCTGTTATTATGGGACTGCAGAAATCTCAGTCTTTGAGTGTTTGTGTCTGTGTTATCCCAAAGTAATGTTTGATGCAACGGGGGTCTTATCATAGCTTTATCAAAAACTCACCACATAGTGGCTTCAAAAATAAGGACATTAAAAATACACCGCCTCCCTTTTTTATTTTGAGTTTGTAGTCTTGTATGTTGACTTCTGTCTAGATATAAAAATAGACAAAATCAAAAAGGCAACTGCAAGGTTGGGTCTCATAACCTCAAGAATCTGTACGCCATTTAGACAAGTGTCATTCAGTTTAGAAAATGCACTACACTCAGGAAGCGTTTAGGCATGTTGGAGGCAAATCCGTGGGACTCATTGCACGGTTTAAAAAAAAAAAACCTAACTTGTTTCAAGAATATAATTGAGTGTTTCAAGAATATAATTGATCATCTAAACCGTATAAGACATATGTTGGAGCTGATAAAGTACGCTCCACATTGGTTTCAGTTCAGCAGCTGTGTATTTATTTGAACTACAATCATCAGATTTGTACCATGACTAACATGGGCTTGAAATAATTAAGGCATGTTGTAGGATAATGCAAACAATACTAACATTTTCCAGATTTTTTTTGCTGGAAAGAATACTTTCAAAGTACAATATTTTGCTAGCCGGCATACAGCATACGCCATGAACCAGGCTTAATGTGTTGGGAATTTTACACTTCAGTAATGTACCTGAAAATAACCTGAAACCATTTCCAAGAAGTCGTTTTAGCATCATTTATAACAGAAAATAAACCAAAATAAAAACACATAAGTTCACATGCATGGGCACACCCAATTGCATCCAAGCATCTATAATTGCCCTTCCAGAATCAGTCATGAGCATAAAGAGAAAACAAACTATGCTTCACAAGGTAGCCGATGTGAACCGTGTACAAATGTCTCAACCTTGAAGGAGCCTGAAAGTGCAGTGAAAAATGCGGGAGACAGTTCATTTGCAGAGTACATCGGCAGCGCTGTACGTCATTTGAAAGATAAGGGAATTTAATACCTATTTCCTCATGTGAAACAAAGAGAGCAATTTAAAAGCATCTGCATTCCGCATTTTGTGATTGATAGGGATTTGTAATCCATTTTGATTGCTGACATGTCATAATATTTTTTCATGTGCTCAGAATGATTGTGGGTACCCATATTACAAGTTTACAATTTCAGTATAGCTGGAAAAAGGCCATGTGAGGCTATTCAAATTTTTTTTTCTGCCCCAGATGTGTTAGCAATTACACTGTAGCATCTGGTGATATACTGAGCATCAAAAGCAACTTAGACACTTTATCTATGCATGTATACTATTTGAGAAATGATGTACACGATGTACACTGATTTAGGATATTGACAGAATGTTTTTGGCATAATTTTGATTAACTGATTGTTCATGATTGACTTTGATTCATTTGACTGTTGCAAAGGCATTAAATCACCTTTGTGTCCCAAGTATGTTAGAGCAGGTTCTCCAGCAGTGGAGCCAAGTCCTCTCTAGGAGCAGTCAAGATGGAGTCAAGATTTTGTGCACACCGACTGATAGACATTAGTCAGCGTGACAGAGAAGTGTCAAATGACATTGTTGTGTACAGCTGCCCAATCCATGGTCAAAGTGTGAAAGTTTGAGTGGCTAGCTGCTACAGAACTTAGCTCATAGTGATTGATTGACTGATGGCACCCTGACTGCATGTGTCATGGAGTGACAAAAGTGGGCGTATAGCAGCAGATTTTGGGGGCTTGTGTCTTTGTTGGCTTCCTCCCTTTAATTAAGGTCTCCGAGCATTCTTGGCACACTGTGGAGCAGGTGCCAATCAAAAAAGAAATTGAACAGCACACAGATGCCCGGATGCCACCACTGGATACAAGAGAGGAGACAAGGGGACTAATTGACAGAGAGCTGGAGAGGAAGGCACAGGCAATGTCTTCCTCCATCTACCCTCCATCCTGTATTTGTTGTGGGGAGACAGGGTAGGAAGGGAGCATAATGGGAAGTACCGTTTTGGATGGGTGGAACTGAAGGACCATGCAGAGTTTTGTCTCTTTCTTTGGTGTGGTGGAAGAAGGCGCCCCAGGATATGGGATTGGGATTATTTATTAAAGTGGTTCTTTTTCTGGGCCAGTTGCCTTGCGTTACTGTGTCCTATAGAGCCATGGTAGATCAGATGGCAGGGGTGTCTAGCTCCTGACCGGAAGGTCCCGGGTCCTATCCCAGGTAGGGGCAAGCCATGTAGCTTGCTCTAATTCCTTCCAATTATTCTGTGGGGATGAGACGGGTGGAAGTGTGACATATAGTACTGGACTCAGAAATCACTGACCAATGAACAAATGATTGCCTAGATTGCACAAGAGGAATAGGACAGCATCCAGGAAGACAGCAGCTATAACATGATGCAAAAATGAGTCACAGATGTACAATTGTTATTGGTTCCAATGGAGGCCACAAATTGCGCTATGCTGCAACTTCAGCTGTAGACCTCCTTCTAATCATCCCTGTTGCTGACAAATGTTAATCAGCATTATGAATATGTGTCATATCTGTTCAATACATTTCTAGTGCATCTTCTACAAGAAAGCATTTTTATTTTACTTATATTTTAGTGTTGTTACTTTTATGAGTTATATGTTTCTTTTGTTGCTTTGTACACATTTGTTTTACAATCACATTTCACATTTTCCCAGAATGACAAAGAGATGATCCTCTAATCTGACTTTTCTTTTCAAGAGACAGCACCAGCATCATAAGATGTTGAAAACTGAAGACTTTTTTTCAGTTTTAAGATCTTTAATGAACAATTATTTGGATGTCATTTTAAATGAAAATAAGGTATAATTAACACTTTGATGCCTAATTCTGATAATATTAATATATTTTTGAAAGGAAAGTATTTTCTTTAGGAATTAAGGGAGTATTAATATTATATTTTATCAAAAACATTAATATGTACAGTAATAAGCTATAGTTTTTTTCTTGCATTGTTCATTGTTCATTATTCATTCATATCACCCTACAACTCACAACTGGCATCCCCATTAAGCTACAGATACAGTAGGTGTGAAGGTCTGTACCTGGATGGGTGACCTCCTGGGAAAAACTAAGGTTTCTACTGGAAGTGGTGTTAGTGAGTCCAGCAGACCCTCCCGTCTATGTGGGTCCTATTGCCCCAGAATAGTGACGGGGAACTATACTATAAAAAGGCGTTGTCTTTCGGATGAGACAAAAATATGAGGTCCTGACTCTCTGTGGTCATTAAAAATCCCAGGGTGTCTCTCGAAAAAAGTAGGGGTGTAACCCCGGCATTCTGGCCAAATTTCCTATTGGCCTTTACCAATCATGACCTCCTAATAATCTCTCATCTATGAATTGGCTTCATCACTCTGTTCTCCCTCCACTGTTAGCCGATGTGTAGTGAGCGTATTGGCGCACTCTGGCTAGTTTGGACACGGTGATGCCTGGGCTGAGGGAGGTCTCCTTTAGCTCACTCGGCTGGTTCCCTGTTGCGTTCTGCCAGAGACCTGGTTTTGCGCCCAGGTGTTGCGGAACGAGCCGGCAGGATGGAGCGGTGAGGGCACGAGCCCGTGCGGAACCATGGCGGTCACATAAGGAATTATTATTATTGTCTCTGTCATCTAAATATCTCTGGCTTAGTGGTGCAAGATGTCTCCATCATCCTTTTAAAATTCAGTGTGTTGTTAATAATGTGTCATTGTTATGCAAAATTCAGCAGTGCCATATTTCCTCTTGGAGCTTTCTAAGCAATGGATTGATTTTAATGGATTTCTTGCTTTTTAATGCTTTTAACAGAGAAGCTGGATCTGAGAGTGTACATACAGATTTAGGCCACTAGAGGGAGGCTTACACTCCAGAAACTAATAAAAAGGTCAAAATTAGCATGAGTTAGTTAAATGGACTGAAACCAACTGATTGTCCTCATATTCATTTATGAAAGGGATCCCTCTGTGAAAAGGTTGAGCAAAGCTTGTCTATTCTGGTTTAGGATAGGCAGATAAAGTCTCGTGATGAGACACTAGTATAATGAACAAACTGACTGCTGCTGCGTCAGGGGCGCTAATACCGCTTGTTCAAGAAGCTTGCCTGGCCAAACAGGATCAGCCTGTTAGGTTAGGTTTTATTTAGCAGGGTAAATGGAAAGGCAAGTAGGTTATGGGTCATATACTGTACGGATGAGGAGGAACAAGTAATAGGTTTATTCCATGCTGAAAAGAGAAGAAGGAAAATGCAACATTTCGGCTGTGGAGTCTTCTTCGGGTGTGAAGGTGTGCGTGCTCACACCTGAAGAAGGCTCCACAGCCAAAATGTTGTGTTTTCTATTACTATTTACCTTTCACTTGTTCCTTTGCAGCCTACGCATGTTGACGCAGCTACCCATCTGATATATGGATGAAGTTGTTAATATCAGGGTTAGTTCGGCCTTGGCCTCAGCCCCAGTTCCACACTTTCCCGTATCGAACAGGGAAAAGCATTTATGTGTGTAGTTCCTCCACGAAATGCTGACATGCTATCGGGTTAGGAGGATCTGATACAATGCTATTCAAGCATCCAGTGTCAGTTATCTCATATAGTCTGCTTCTTCTGAATTCTATGCAACATTAAATGCTCTTTCATCTTTCTTGAAAGGAAGAATTCCCCTTTTAATAAGAAAGATATTTTTAATAGAGTATTGGTTTACTCCTGGATATTGGGTGAGTTAGACTATAGTCTATATTTAGACTCGCATGATAAAAAGATGATAATTGAATGCAAGTTACAAAATTATTATAATAAAAAGTTAAATATTTCAGTAACTTAAGCCTACCGTAGGACTAAATCTATTACAAAAGAATAAAAAGCATATTATTGTAATAAATGATTACAATTTCGGATCCAGTTTTAGAGATTACAATAGTTTATGGACAAATTTACAGTAAATGCTACAGGATATCCGTATAATGCGTGTGCAGCTAGCTATATGGAGAAAATGATAAAGCTACAAATACAGTCCAACAAGTAGTGCCGGATTTCCCATGCCTACAGTGCTTAGGGCCTATGAAATTTTAGGGCCTGCGAAGGAGGGAAATACTAGTGACTAACAAAAAATGAGCTGAAACAACATGCTTGCGATCGACTCTAGGTGCTCCAAATCAATAATCATACGCTATCTAGCGGCTATTCTACAAACTAGACGTATCAAAGTGATGGTCCCTTGACTCGTTCCATCAATCATGTGCTTTAGCATTTAAAGTGCATCGTGTCAATTGACATAGTTCAATTGGCGTTCACCCCTCTTTTTGCATATTTTGGATTGAAAGTGCCTAGGGCCTACGAACACCAAAATCCAACCCTGCCAACAAGACCTGTTTTCTTGCTAATTCTCAGTATAAAGTTTATTACTCCTTTAGAAGCTAAAAGAGACCTGCAGGAGAGGCACAACCATCATTAAGTTTTTACTAATTTGTCAATGTAGGCTTATGAATTCAAGATATTCGGAAGGACAAATCTACATCTAGTTAATGTAATTAACTTCGAAGAACCTTAGTTTGGGAGTGCAGGTCAGATATGGGTAGAGATACAGTATCTCTACAAGAGTGAATACATGAATGCAGAATCAAGTGACTCATTTGGACAGTTTCTTTAATTGGAACATAATAAAGCATGCTTACTTGCCAACATCAACTCGAAAAGGCTTTCTACAGGTCACACACAAACATTCCCAAGGAAATTTCAAGGTATCAATCTAAGTGCGCTTTTTTACATCCCTTTCTACAGCTTATATAGTGTTGGATGTGATGTCTATCAAACTCTCATTTCAGCACATATTGGTAAATAATGATTGCTTATCATGTTACCATGGAAATAACTAAGGTGGAAAATGCCCCTGTTTTATACTCTCCCAACAGGGAATGGTGACTTGTACTTATGAACTGTAAACTCATTGACTAGAAAATACCACTCTAGCACTCTGCATATTTAAGAGCCCCTTTTCTCTGTAATTTATTGATTTGCCCAAGGGGGTCACATAGCTATTGTATATTGAGAAGAGAATAAAAAAACATGTATCAATCACAAAAAGTACCTTTGAATACTCCTTAAGGGCTATGAGCCCTCCTCACAGCAGAACTGCATGGGGTGCCTCTGAACCACCTGCAATTGCAATTTGTAATTCAAGTCATTTTCATTAAACTCCCGCAGACACTGGGTAGCGACAGATTGAACTCATAGCTTGCAATGCTTCTCCACACATGCATGACCCCATAGATTACAAGGGTCTATTGTGTATTTCTGCTGGAAGATCTAGTTTGTACTAAACATGACACAATGGCAGAACGTGTGTAGATGTTACAGCAGTTTGCATGATATGGATTTCAAACTGAACTGGTCGCTGATTTCAATACTTGATCCTTGCTGTTGCTTTTATGTAATAATACTAAACTTTATTTTATATAGTGCCTTTAAAGGTGGCTTCTCAAAGCACTTTACAGAATGACAACAACAATAAATAAAAAGAATACACAAGATAAAATACAATTACAATACACAGAGGAGACAGTGGATGGTGGTACTAAGTGTAGTAGGAGCAGATTGGTAAAGAATGGACATGTCAGCTTAAAAGCTGACCAAGTGGAAACCTGTAAATGTTGAAGAGCAAGGGGCCCAGTATTGAGGCCTGAGGAACACCAGACTTAACAAGACCAATTTCAGACCTATACCCATTAAGAGAGACAAGTGACAGTGATCAGTGCAGTTAGACTTGAACCATTTGAGAGCAGTGTCAGAAACTCCAGCACTGAGATCAAGAAGGATGAGTATAGAAAGAGAACCAGAATCAGAAGCTATTAGGAGATCATTAGTGACTTTGACCAGGGCAGTTTCTGTGCTGTTAAGTTGACGGAAGCCAGATTGGAGGGGTTCGAAAAGGTTATTTGCCATGAGGTGGTTATATAACTGAAATGTGACAGCATGTTCTTGAATTTTTGCAAGAAAGGGTAAGTTGGAGATGGGGCAAAAATTGTTTAGATTGTCGAGAGCCATGTTAGGCTTTTTTGGCATGGGGGTAATGGTAACAGTTTTGAGGACTGTTGGTACAATGCCAGTGCTCAAGGATTCATTTATAATATTGAGGACAATGGGACAGAGAGAAGAGAAACAGGACTGAAAGAAAGTGGTGGGAATGGGATCTAAAATAGATGTAGTGGGTTTCATGAGTGCAACTAAATTAATGAGGGATGCTGAGTCAAGAAGAAAGAAGTTGGAGAGAAGGGAACCAGAAAAGTTGGATAAGGAGGGAGGAGGTATGGAAATGATATGCGTAGTGGAGAGAATGTGATGCTGGATATTGTCGATCTTGGAGGTAAAGAAATCTAAGAATGCATTGCAAAGTTGCGATGAGGCAGGTAATGTGGTGGGGCAGTTTGGCTTTAGCAAACTGTTGATGGTGGAGAAAAGATGTCTGGGGTTGTTATGGTAATTTTCAATGCTGTGAGAGAAGTAGATGGATCTAGCAGCCTCTATTGTAACCTTATATTCAGACAAGTAATCTCTCCAAGCCTGACAATGTACATTTAGGCCAGAAAGACGCCACCTACGCTCAAGTTTGTGGGAGACTGCCTTCATAGATCGCAGATGGTTTTAATGATTTCTGTTGCATTATTGTGACCATCCCTGATATTCTTTGCTAGTAACTGTGACATTTTTTCCACAATGATTTTGTCAGATTGTTTCTATGCAATTGTACGGACCAAAATATAATTTACCACTTATGTAAAGAGCATCACGATGAAGCAAATTTAGTCACATTCTGAGCTCCATATTAGTTTTAATGCCCCTTCATGCGTTTGCATTGCCTTTGTCAATGAAAAGTGGAAATTTGACTGTAATATACTGTTACACAATATCGCTGATCTACAAATGTCACCAAACTTAATCTCAGAACTGTCTCACAAGGCACTAATGATCACCCTTTCCTTTCAGTACTAATATATAATAATAAGGTATGCTCAATATCCAGGGTTTTGGACAGTTTTGTGGTCTTTCTAATTAAAGTAAGATGGCGTAACATCCATTCAGCAGTGGAGTAAAGAGTAGATAAAGAAGAAATATCCTTTTTACTGCTTATCAGGTAATGGAGGCAAGATAGTGCTCTGTCATTTCTGACTGTTTTCTTTATTAAGGATATATATTAACCTTTTGGGCTTTGTGTCAGAACTTGTGAGTCAGCCCTGGAGGCCAAACTCTATTATGATAAGATTAAGAGTCCTGTATTGCAGCTTCACAGTAATATTTTTTGAATATTACAAAAATCAAAATTGCACTCCAGAGGGCAATATTTTGCAAAAGTAATGAGAAATAATAAAGTACAGTAATATATGGGAAACATTTGTTAAAAAACCTTATACATATATTATGATATTTAATCCAGCTTTCATCTTTATATTTCCAGTAATCAGTAATCAAGGATCATAGCTGAATAATGTGTTCAATACACTTCTCTCTTCTGTTTATTATGCTAGTTCTTATTTTGCAAAATTAAACTAAAATGTGGCACTACTGGAGTACTGGAGCCCCCTGCAAAGTTTAGGTTAGCCTTTGTTTTCATCCATTTTCTAACCCCTTCATCCAATTCTGTGTTGCTGGGGAGCTGGATCACAACAAGGAACAAATGCAAGGCAGGATCCAACCTGGATGGGACATCAGTCCATTACAGGGCACATGAAGGCAGGCACACATGCACACTTTGGACCAGTTTTCCCAGATGTCAGAGCTTACGAACTCCATGGAGATACTGTAACTTCCCAGGTCCAGAATTAAGCCCAGGGCCCCAGCTCTGTGAGACGGCAATGCTAAACACTGTGCCACCGTGCTGCCCTTCTTTATTTCCATGTGTTATTATCCATGTTCGCCAAGCAATGCTAAAAACACAAGAAACAGCAGAAAAGGGGATTTCTCCAACTTATCTCTAAAAAAATGTGTGGCCTTTTTAAGTAAAAAAACATGAATGATAAAGTAAGACATTTGATGATATCCTTTACGATGAGATTACATGATATATATATACAGTATATTATATGTAGATGACCTACAGGGAGGAGGTCAATCTCCTTAGAACGTGGTGTGAAGACAACAACCTCACCCTCAACGACAGCAAAACCAAGGAGCTGATCGTTGATTTCAGAAAACTGCAAAACGGTCATGCCCCTATCCACATCAATGGGACTGAAGTGGAAAGGGTCAGTAACTTTAAATTCCTTGGCGTCCATATCACCAAGGACCTCACATGGTCTCTCAATGCCACTTGTCTGATTAAGAAAGCACAACAGCGCCTGTACTTCCTAAGATGGTTGAAGAAGGCTAAGACATCTCCCCAGATCCTCACTAACTTTTACAGAGGCACTACAGAAAGCATATTGACAGGTTGCATCACAGTGTGGTATGGCAACTGCGGTATCGCTGACCGCTAAGCCCTATAGCGGGTGGTGAAAACTGCCCAGTCCATCACTGCTGTTGCTCTCCCATCCATTCAGGACATTTATGACAGACGGTGCTTGAGGAAAGCTCTAAGCATCATCAAAGACCCCACACACCCCAGCTACAGACTGTTTGACCCTCTACCATCTGGAAAACAAAACTGGAGCATTCGGGCCTGGACAACCAGACTCAGAGACAGTTTTTACCCCGTACTATCAAACTATTAAACTCCCAGCGTCTCTCACCTACGATCTGAACCCTTATGGTGCCTTTTCTCTTCATCAATACTCAAACACACATTGAAATCTACCTCTACCTCACATGAAGTTCATTCCCCATAATTTTGCATCCTTTTCTTAATTCTGTTGACGTACGATTGTGCACAACTGTTGTCGTTTTGCACATTACCTGTTACCTGTTGTTGTTTTGCACATTATCTGTTGTTGTTTTGCAAATTGCCTGTTGTTGTTTTGCACATTGGCTGTTGTCTCTGTCTTTCTTTTCTTATACAATTGTACTGTTGTTTTTTGTACTACTTACCATCTAAGAGCTAGCAAAATAGCATTTCATTATACCATATACCTGTGTATGAGTATAATGACAATAAACTTGAACTTGATATGTTGTATAAAGTAAAAGGAACAGAGAGAATGTTTTAATTTAATCATTCAGATGTTCAGGTGAAGAAACACATGGTTTACTTCCTAGCCTTGCATTTCTATTAATTTACTGTGTTTGTTCTTGCATGTTCTAATTTATGTGAGCTTGTGAAGGTCTATTATAAATTATTTCCTTGCCCATCCACCACCAACCCTGATCAAAATCCATTCAAATGGAAAGTTTTCTTATTTTTGTTTAAAAAGATTCAAGAGACATACAGTACCTCTTTTAAGCCTGATAGGGCAAAAAGGCTGTGCATATGTTGGTATTATGGAGATATGTAGGAACCAAAAAGCAATGCAAACTTGCAGCAAACCCTAAGCAAAGTAGTTTTTTTGTACACAACTTGTTACTATTTTTCAGCCTTGTAACTGTATCTGAATAAAAGCTGAATTCAAGTGAAATTCTTTTTTCTACTTTGTTCATCTAAAACATGGGAGAAAAGTCACCATAAAAGTAGAAGTCTTGAGGCTTAATTAATACACAACATGAATAATTAATGGTGACATACTGTATTTGATAGTAGCATTGCCACCTTGTAGCCTCATCTCATCAGATCTCTGAAAATGAGGTAGAGCTTCTGTCATCTAGCAGTGACACTTCTTGGCACTGTGCAAAATCCAAGCACTGGGATGCAATTATAATTAAAATGTCTCGTTGATGAAAAAAAATATAAGACTGGGTCTGGTCATTATTGGAATAAGAGGCTTCTAAGGCTGCTAAAGAAAACAGAAATTGGAATTGGTGTGCCAGTATATGAAATTCTTCCTTCTAGACCCTGTTTTTGTGGTCACACTGTGCTGTTGGAGGTGTAATCCTTTCGATGAAATGATAAAGGCCATTAAAAATCCCATGGCACTGTTCAAAAGATCAAGGATATTAAACCCTGATGTCCTGGCTAAGTTGCACTCTAGGTTTGTACAGTATAGTCTTCTTAAAAGTTTCTCCTTGATTGATAAAGCAAATTCTCCCTTCTAAACCTGATCTGCTGTGCAGTGGGGCAATTGGCACATACAGTTTAGCTGCCTCCTATATACAGAGTGCTTTTGAATCCTTTGGGATGTACTGTAAGGTACTATGTACAGTAAATGCAATTAATTATTATTACATACACAACAAAATAAAGAAACCAGCATGAATATATACATGGATAGCAGGGCTAATCAAAACTTTAAAAAGTTTTTAAACTTAAAACTACATTTTATAACTTCAATATCCTCAAACATCTGTGTTATATAAACTCTCTACCGAGTGCATTGTAAGCAGAGTATTCTCTGACAGTAGGTGGAGCCTTAGGGGTAAGCAAAGTCCTTTTACTGGGAGAATAGGTCATGAAAAAGAGCTGTCAAAGAAAGAGGTGTTTGAGGTGACAGGAAATAGCCCAGGTCACTAAGAGAGAAGCTGTAAAAGGATGGAAGCCACCCATTCTGTCCCAGTCAAGACATACCTAAACAACCTGATATGAAGGTCTCTTCCTCTCCTCTTGAGGACTTATAGAGGTCAATATAGACTGTAGTAAATATGAGTTTCAGAAACAAATGTGCACTATTGCTCTCTTTAGAGGCTGGTTGATAGATTTTCCATCATGACTAATGTGTTGTTACATCAACGGGACCCTATCCCAGAAAACAAGTTATTTTACATGTAATTAACCATAGCTTTTTCTGCCTAAGAAAATCTTATTGCTTTCCTATACAAATCCTTTCGGACTGTTGGAACCTGAAACTTACAAGGTGTCAGGATTGAACAATATGGGGACTCTGCAGGTTTTTATAACAAATCACAGAGGCTAAAGAACTGGATGATGGTCTTATACTCCATATGCTTCTATATTTCTGAGCAGTCTGTGTGACAGCTCTCCCTGCTCCTGCTGGGACTCGATCCCGGTGACTTGTGGGGTCCAAGCACTCATAACACTACTCCCTGGACAGCAGTAGTCTCCGTCACACCAAAAGACTGGGTTCTCTTCCAAGGCAAAGATCTACACTCTTTGGCTTTCAGAGGGGGGTTACATCACTTCTCCAGCTGGCTCAGTGCACAAGCTCTGTTACAGTTAGAAGAGCAGGAACTGTAACAGGAGACAGGACTCTGGAGAGAGAGAGAGAATTCCAATCCAAATTGCAAGGCAAAAACGTAATCCAGGAAACAAGCAAGAAGGTCTGATAACGGTTGAGACAGCAGGAGAGCAACACAAGACTAAATCGTAAATGAGGGGGTAGGCAAGAAAGTCTGATACAGAGTAGATTGTAATAGTTAATAACGCAGAATTGGGAGCTTGAGGAGAATCCGCAATAGTGAGCGAGGAAGTGAGGAAAAAGGGGAACTGAACTAGTGACGGTAGTGAATGGTGATAGTATATTACTTGTGGCGTGAGCGTTTGTTAAACACAGTGCGCGTGGGAATGTGAGATGAGTCAGAGACGCGTAACGAATGCGTAACAGGAACTTCTGATTATCTTTTAGAAGAAACCATTTGTGATACATGAACAGACAAATGGGCATCAGAAATACAGTGCAGTTGACCATCCCTAAAAATGTTGAACAACTCAGAAGATCTCATTAAGTTTATGTGTTCAATTTTTTTTAAACGGACAGAAGGCCATATTTTTCATATTCCTCCGCTATATGTTTTTGATTCTTAGTAATTTGGCCGGCATACTTGCAAAAGCATTCAGCATGCTCTAATGAAGTACCATTCTGGTGATTTAAAAATGATGCATGCACATTAATTTCAAGTTTCCAATCTTGAATACTTTTAAGGCTGAAAGAAGTTAAATGTCATCAAAGTAAGTCAAAAGCTAAAATATGTTGATTGTGTAAGTTTACTTATTACATCTCAACTAGTTTAGTTTAGTCAAAAGACTGAATAATGCACCAGTAATTTTTCACAGAACTTGTCATGCTTGTCCCCACTGAAGTGCTAAGGAGCAAGCTAGTGTTACCATATCAGCCTACCACACCTCTACTCACCGGTCAATCACATGCCATGATAACATATTCGACAGGAAGCCTGTTTCTGCTGTGGGCAATACGCAACCACTCTCTGGCTCAGGTGGATCAGGGTACTTAAAATCGTCTCTGCCAGTGCTCCAGGATCTGTTATTCTGTAATAGCTACTGCTAATGCTGGAGTGAACCCAAGAACAGGCAGGGGGAACAGAGGCAAGGGGAACAGGTAGAAGGCAAAACACAGCCCAGAGCCGTGGTCCAGTGAAGCGAGGCAATATGCAACCACTCTCTGGCTCAGGTGGATCAGGGTACTTAAAATCGTCTCTGCCAGTGCTGTAGGATCTGTTATTCTGTAATAGCTACTGCTAATGCTAGAGTGAACCCAAGAACAGGCACGGGGAACAGAGGCAAGGGGAACAGGTAGAAGGCAAAACACAGCCCAGAGCCGTGGTCCAGTGAAGCGAGGCTAAAGTCCAGGAAGACACTGCAGTGAAGCACAGAAAGAATCCAAAGGCGTAGACAAACAAGCAGGGTCCAAACCAAGTAGTCACAGAAGAATGTACAGTAGCAAGCACAGGGATGAACCAGGAATGAAGCTGAGACAAGCGAGGTCAGGAATCCAAAGTGAAGCACAAGGTAAAGAAATCAAAACTAGAGCGCTCCCGAGTAAACTCTATAACAGAGCCTGATCCACCCTACTGTAAGATGGGGAGTGGTTGTAATTTGCTCACAGGTAGAACAAGCTTCCTGTCCGATTGCATAATTAATGCAACTGACTGACAGACAGATGAGTAGAGGGAGGCCCAGCTGCTGTGATAACGCTAGCTTGCTCTGCAGGGCTTCATGACAGAATTAAAAGATTGAGTATAAAAGTAAGTTTTAAGATGGGATTTGAAAATGTTGGCTGACCTTTAAAATGTGACTAGGAGATCACCCCACAGTGTTGGGGCAACAGAACAGAAAGCACGGTTTTCTGGTGTTCATTGCACAATACTGGGAACGGAAAGAGTCTAAAGAACACAAATGATATGTACAGTAGATAGGGAATTCACTTAGTTAGGTCAGGAACCACACAGTTCAGGCAAACCTTATACAGTATGTAAGTAGCTGAATTTTGAATTTTAACTTGAAATCCTTTACAGAGAAAGAAATGCAATAAAGCCAGGCTTAACTATCACTTCAGCCTACCTAATAATCATAAATTCTAAACCTACTGCTTAATGGCAAATTGGGTACACTCAAGAAGCGCTAATGATCATGAGATATGGAGTTTGTGATTGATGTCAGAGTTTAAGTCTAGAATCATTATCATTGTCACTCAGAGCACCAGTTTGAGTCATGTCAATAGCTGGCTGTGAGAAGGATTATCCAAGTGGCACCATTGAATTGCTCGAGCACAGCATTAATAAGGATTGGGATTAGTCAGTCAGATCTTTCAGCTCTCCAGCCCACAACAGCTCCTAGTACTTGCTGGATGTTTGGAGGCGTAAGTGGCAGTGAGAGACATGCCACACATCCAGTCAAATCTAACTCACCTGTAGGATACAGTGGAGGCTGCAATGAGACCAATGATGACTCTGCTGGTAGACATGCCCGTACAGTACATCTACTTATCTTATCCCTTTCCTAACAGTACAGAAGGTACAGCACTAAAGCCGATTCCAGAATGTGTGGAATAAGATCAAAAATCATAATTGTCTATTCCAAATTTATAAAACTAAGGTTTAGTGATGTACAGTATCAGCAAGAGTTTAATGAAACAACCTAAGCAAAAACAGTTGGACTCTTTCACAATGTTATATAGAAATTGAATATGGTAAATGAAAAAAGAAAACATTCTATATGAATTTTCTAGTAACTAATAATAGTTCAGCACATATGGTTTATTCCAGTCTGTTCTAAAGGACTTGTGGCTAGAAAGCAGTTTTCAGAACTCAAGTTTAGCTTTAATGCTTTTCATGAGCACATTTTGTTAAGTTCACTTGTCCTGCGATTGTTATCTGGTAACAAAAAGAAATGAAACATTGATGTGAAATAACCCTGACATATATTCCTCTCTATCGACCCTATGGAAATCTAAATGAATTGCTACTGACCCCTGAGGCTTTAGGCCGTCATTTCGTTTTGAGGTGCAAACACTATATTGAAAGGTGGTGGAAAAGGCTTTTGTGATTTCTTTTTCACTTTCAATCACTCACTTTGTTGAAGAATATAAAACCAAACATACATTGTTAAGATATTTCTTATTTTTCTTCCCAAAGAAAAAAAAAAAACATTACACACACAAAGAAAATGGCTTAAAAAAATGTCAGTCTTTTAAAATCAGGGAATGTCATTGCTGATTGAAAAATAACTCTGCTAAATATGCTGAAAGGAATGTTTTTTTCAATCATTTATTCTTTTCATTAACTTGAAAAATAGGCTGCATTTTTCTTGATTTGCAATTATTATAGCCATAATCTTTAAAGAAGGACTATAAGGCAAATTTCATTGTTCTGCAATGAAAAGTACAAGGAATCAACTTGAAAGCTGCTGAAATAAATCATAAATCTGTATGAATATGTGAAACAGATCATACAGTGCAGGTATTCTAAGGAAATAATTAGACCTGGTTGTGTTTGTACAGTGTTTGTAGCTGGTAAATACTGTATCTAACCGTTCTACAAATGGCAGTACATAACAGCAAAAATATATATTTTTAAAAATTTCTATCAATAATAATAATAACAACTTACACTGGACACTCCACTCAAAGTGCTTTACAGGTAATGGGGACTCCACTCCAGTGTGCAGCCACACCTGGATGATGGGACGGCAGCCATAGTGCACCAGAACGCTCACCACACACCAGCTATCAGTGGGGAGGAGAACAGAGTGATGAAGCCATTTATAGATGGGAATTATTAGGAGGCCATGATTACTAAGAGACATTGGGAAATTTGGGCAGGATGTCAGGTTTACACCCCTACTCTTTTGTGAAATGGCCTGGGATTTTTAATGACGACAGAGAGTGAGGACCTTGGTTTCAATTTTGCATCTACAATTTTCAATAATTGTAGGTTCAAAGCAGTCCAATCACATAAAAAGACAAAAATCAGGCAATAGATGACTTTACAATGTAATGCTTTTTTAAACATTTGGTTTTCACAGTGTAATATAAGTATTTCAAATGTAGTTTTAAAAATGCAGCTTAGAACAGTTTATTGGTGTCTGACAGATTCTCCAAGGATGTTGCTTGAAGGAAAAACAAGGCTTGAATTAAATGTCTTTTTTCCATTTTTGCAGAAGAAACAAGCTTAGGTAAACTACTGTCAAAGTAACAAAATTGAAATTCAGAACAAAATCTTGGGTGATGTTAGGCCTTGCTTTTGGTTCACCCATTTTTTGGAATGTGGGGAAGGATAAATAAGCAGTTTATCCAGCAAAGGCACTGACCTTGAGTTGAGAGAAAAACAACTATACAGTACACTGCAGATTAATAAAAAATGAGAAGTAAAAAAAAAAAGACTTTTATGCCGGCAAATGACAGGTGCTTTCACACATTGGCTGGTGTCTCTCACAACATCTCGAGTGGCAGGGGGAGGACATTTCAGCAGATGTTGCTGGGATATTTGTGAAACAGTAAACCAGATTCACCAAGACAGTGAAGGTGGGTGGCAGAGAAAATAAATAATTAACTGGAGAGTTATTTGTAATTGAGATGACAAATGTGAAACAGTCCATGGATTAGTCTTGTGGAGGACAATATCTTTTGAGTCAAACTATAAAGCACAGTTGAAACATGTTGTTCTGCTTCTGACAGTGATTGTACGTGATTATCTTGAAGTGCAAACTGATTTTGGAATTAGCAGTTTTGTTTGGAAATTAAATAGGGAAATGCAATTGACAATAACGGGTAATTTTAGGACTGAACAAAGTATATATTGTTGGCAGTAATATTACAAAATAAGATGGAATCACCTTTTCCACAGCAGTTATCTCTGTGGATTGAGTAACAGTAATTTGCTCACACTCCTTGATTATCAGCTGAGGTTTACTCTGAGCAGAGAGCTTGCAAAACATGCAATTACAAAAACAAAAACCACTAAAAGGGTTTGAAAGAGGTGGTCTCTGTGTTAGAAAGACTGATTACTGAAAGAAAAGGGCACAAGGCAGATGAATAAAATGGATGAGGCTTGAGGGACATGGAAATTGAAAGCAACTGAAAGTGAAGTCAAATACCTCCACGTGGGTGATAAAATCCAACCTTTAAAGCTAATGCTAGAAACATTCTTTTGTTAAGGGTAATAAGCAATTTATATTTGTGGACTGTACACATCAAAGCAAGCTTACAAGCTTACAGTGTATTGGAATCCTAGAAGTGCAACTGCACATACTATAGTAATATGGGTCAGTGTAGAAGACACTGGTCATACCAAGTTGATCCCAAACTACCTACATGCCTAGAATCTTCCCTTCAATAAATTTTGTTCACGTAGGCCTGAGAATGAGACCTGACCTAACTTTCTTGTAAGGCCCGTCATCGAATATCTGATATGAAGTGTACAGTGATTTCCTGCTATAGAACTACAAAAGAAAACATATAAATACAGTCCATATTTTACAAGCTGACTATCTAATTAAGTCCAGTCTTGAAGAGAATGCTTACCTTCAAACAGGGTTTAAATAACCCCTGGAAACTAATGATGAAGGCATAGTCCAAATGATGAACAGTGTGTTTATTGGCAAGTGCTTTACTATTCCTAAAGCTATACATGTAAATGTCACAGTATGATGAAGCCTTACTCTGTCATTTTGTGATGCAGGCAGTAACGTTGACGGACACTGATAGGTGGAGTTCTAGGGGCTCCAATTATCTCTTTCCTATTTAAACCCTAACCCTACTAACACACACGTCCAGAGTTTTTGAATTCCCTCCTCCTCCTTCCTCTTCCTCTTTCTTTCGTGTTGCCTTTGCATCCAGGCTCACTTCCCCGACCTCACGATGGCAGCGCCAACTTGACCCTTTCTGGGGAGGTTCTCAAAGGCGAGAACAATTTGCTTCCTTCTTGAGCAGCTTTCTCTACATTCTCAACCCCCCCGAGCAGCATCTCTCAAAGTGTTTCCTCCAGTCAGGGGTTCTTTCTCTTCCCCCTTGAGGGATTCATTCCCATTCAGTCTTGAGGCAGCGCCTCTCATTGAGTCAAGGGGCTATCTCCTCCTTTCTATCCCCTGAGGGCAGCGCAAGGTCTCAAGTGACCCTCAAGGAGTCAGGGGAGTCTTCCACTTCCCTTTCTATCCCCTGAGGGCCTAGCTCCCAGTCGTGAGGCAGCTCCTCTCAAAGTGACTCTCAACGAGTCAGGGGAGTCTTCCTCTTTTTTCCCTACCTCTGAGGGCCTAGCTCCCAGTTGTGAGGCAGCTCCTCTCAAAGTGACTCTCTGCGAGGCAGGGGTGTTCATGTTTTCATGCCCCAGAGGCTGCCAAGTCACCCAACCCAGTCGGCCACCTGGGCTCCCCCATGTGGTCCGGGTGCCCCTTTCTCTACTTTACTAACCTCTGCTTCTCCTCTTGAAATATGCTTCAAATATTCCCTGCCCCAATCACATCACATAGTCAAGACAAATGACAAATTATTTAGGGTAATCTCTAAAATATTTGTATTCACTAATATACATTTGTATAAGTAGAGGCAAATTTAGTTCACAGAGCTTGTAAAATTGTCATTTTAGCACAGGGTTTCAAGAACCTATAGTTTTCTTTCACTGAAAGGTTTCCACCAGAAACTTTCCAGTTTTGTCTTCACACCAAATATAATTCATAACAAATTAACAGTTATTTCTGATATCTCAATCTCCAATAATTTGTCTGGTTTGTGCACTCTTCTTTAGAAACAGCTAATTAATTCTAATGACTCCTGTTTGCCGATAAATTCCTTGGTGAGAATGTTCTGGCACAGTGCCTTATTGATTATCGTCAAATATGCAAACACTCAACTCGATCAGTTTACAAAAGCCCATGCTTAATACTGGTGAAATGATGTTCTTATAAAGTGCTTTAGGGTACTTCAATTTTAACTTACCTATATTTCTGTCATGTGAGAAAAGGCTAACCAACCACTGAAGGGCTTCAACATGAAAATAATGAAAGTAAAACCTTTCATGTCAAACAATTGTTTATTATTTATGATACAAAGGAAAGTGACAGGTTTTAAGCTGTTTAGAAATACACAAAGTGCAGCTTCACTGACCATACAGATATTGCTCTAGAGATTAATTACAGTTTTCAGTCTATAAAATTTAAAGCAACCTGTGCAGGTTAATCAGCTTTGGTTTCAAGGTCTTGAGTTAAAAGCAAGATTTTCATTACTTTAATCTGTTTATTTTGCGTATTTGAAATGTGTTTGTGTATGTGTTTTAAAACGTTTATCATCATTTCAGGTCACAAAGCCTTCTATGTCCCCAATAAAATGGGACAATCCCAGTGACGAAAAGTTTAACCACACATAGCATTGAAAAAACAACACAGCTCTGAACAGCTCTTTACAAGTGACCCTGGCTACCATTTCACAAAGTAAAGTAATAAAATTAGTGCGCCATATGTAATCTCAATTCAGAAACAAGCCCCGAAATGACAAATAATGCTACTTACAAAAAACGACAGAAGGTAAGTCACATTTTCCTTTCTAATAATGTTTTTTTCTTTGATGGCATTGTTCAAGGGGTACAAGTAGAGTGTTGAGGTAAAATTTATGTGATTTTATCATTTTTAATTGATTTTTTTAAATAACAGTTTAATACTGAAAGATTGTCAGCAACATTAAGCCATTACTCTGTACAATGTGCATATACCTACAATACATTGAGCTTTGGTCCAGCATTGATAAGATGAGCAAAGGCATTTTTATAGAGTTCTTTTTTCTTTTTTTTTTGGTAATAGCTTCATTGTTGAGCCTCTACTTGTCCACCATATAATCCAGACCAGTGTATCTGTTTTTAGTAAATTGTGGAATAGAGCAGAGAAAGAAAGGGGGGCAGAACAAAAATATATACAAAACAAAAACACAACCTTTTTGCAAATGCCTTCATTTGAAAGACAGCTACAGTACATGAAAGCTTGGTTGCTAAGGGAGAATATTTACCGTAACAACATAATGTTGTTTAAATGTGTTCATCATAACAAAAGGAACCAAAACCATGAATTGGGACAAAAGTGGGAGCATTGGTCACAATTTACAGCAATTTTGTGTAGCTTTACAGAAAATGAGTAACTTTGCAGGAAAGAAACCCCACTCTCCCCAATGTACTACAAAAGGAGCAACCTGATACTTAGGAAATAATGCTGACAGCAATTTTCTGACTTCTGAGTATTTACACAATGTTTTTTGCTATTCAGAAACTGAAATTATTGATGTGGCAATAGAATATTGCTGCATATCATAGTTTTGAAAAAGACAGATACTGAAATTAAACACTCAATCTCATACCTGCAGTTCTCTGTTGTCGAATATCATAGACGGCAGACGCAAATCGAAATCACAATTACATATGGCATTGAGTTTCAGTCTTGGCACTTTGATTTGGTTTTGTCATTTCATTTTAGCACTTCATGACAGGAATTTAGTTAATTTTGGAAATGTTTGGGGGGGTACTGGAAACATAAGTAACAGTGCTTTCAAAATGACTTGCATTTAAAAATGTAGTTTTTGAACCACTCACACCTAACCTGGAATCTGCAGCGCGGGTGAAATTGGGCAACTGCATGTTCTCCTCAAGAAACATGCACTTGTCTGAGCCATCCACCATTTTTAAACTTGAGAGATTCACAGCACTTTACAAGAAAATGGGAATTGAGTGGAATGAGTGATGTGGATCTCTCTGACAACAGTATCTAGAAAATACTAGGTGTCACTGAAGACCTACTTTAGATGACTCAGACCCAACCGACAGAGCTAGGTGGTCAGTTGTGGGATTCCTTGTCACAGATAATGACATCTCTAGATATGAACTGGTCATCTCTAGATTATAGGGCTCGGTCTGCACCCAGAATGAGAATGAATTCTTTGCTGGATGAGTCACTGTAAATGACTTGTAAAGGGATGATGATTGTAAGGGCATTTTTCTGTTTAGCTCAAATTCAGTTTCAAATGCAGCTCATGCAGGGCTGTTGTCTTACATAGGTCACTTCATCTGCAACAGAAAACTTCTTTGAGGGGAAAATTATACTTTACTTATGTTACAATAGGGCCCAAATACAAAAGGGATGAATTGTAACCCATTATATGTTTTACTCGACTGAACAGAAAATGCCAGATGTGCTCTTCTGGATTGTTTGGATGTCTAGTGGAGACCTCCAAAATGTGTGGAGGATATGTTACTGTGTGGACTTCCTGGAGGTCACTGGCTTGAATCCAGGCTATACCTCTTTCCCAGATAGCTTGGCAATGGAGTAAGACCTGCTAGGCTACCCAGCTGAAGGAAATCAGGGCAGTGTTGGTGCTAATAGCAGCTGTGCTCCCACAGTGACATGAGGCTTGCCCCTTTTCTCCTTGAGCTATAGTGTGAGAAACAAATGTTGAAATTCTAGGATAATGAATCCATTTGTTTCTTTAATTCTTCCAAATCTCTAGCACATGTGGTCAAGAAGGCTATTTTAAATTCCAAACCACTATACAGTACATATAGAGAAATAAAAATGAAAATCACCTAAAATTCTTCAAATTATAAATTTGATTTACTTTAATTGCTTTTGAAGTGTAAATGGAAATGATATTTCTCAAAGTTTTTGACCCAGGCTTGTCCCATCCTACTTCCTTTTAAGATTCACAATTGATGAAAACATAAAAGGCAAAATTTAAAGCATTGTTTTTACTGTCAGTTATTTTCCCCAGAAAAATGAGTAATACCATTTTTACTGTCATCTCACAAGGTGGTCATCCTGGAAGAAGTACTGACAGCAGTTATACCACCGGAATCCTTTTTTCACAAACCTTCACACATTTTCTACAGTGTAATATTATTTGGGTTGATTCAAGTTTTTTGTCTTTGTTCTTCACAATCAAGAAAAAAAGTCATACAGTAAGTTTCAAATGTGTGACCCTTAACATCATTTTAGATGAGGCTCTCAATAAGACTCGACTCTAGGTGCAGACAGCTGTTGTGTCAAAACATCTTGAAAAAGAAATGAACACTGTAGCGAATGAGTTTGGAAGTGTCACCCTAATATTTGTGTTATACATTTTTAGTAGAAATAATCTGGAAAATCATTAGGACAGGATAATGTTCTGTATAGCATTATGTAAATTAAACCAGTGTTTATGGGCTTTGTTCTTATTTGATTTAGTATCGAGTGGGATGTGTTTCAAAGTGATTTTATATCACACATAAAGACATTTGATGTGTTTATGTGACAATGTAATTTGTTCGAAGCTTTTTCAATTATTGGGAAATAAACCCAAGAAAAGGTGCTGTAGGCTCATGCTAGGATTTAACAGGCATAAATGTTAAAACAGACTTTTTCTTTTGAGACTTCCATACTCTTATTATGACTAAGAGAAGAACTGGGGCACCTATGAAAAAGTGACAGATGTATAATTGCTATGAGCAATCTTTGATAAATGAACTTTGTCAGCATTTGTTTACTAGCCTATCAACAAGAATCTTTCTGCTTTAGAAAACTAGTTAATGAAATGTCTTTTTAAATTAACTGACATGCACTGAGGATGATCAACATGTTTATTGTACTTTTCTGTGAAAATATATATACTGTAGTTCTACATAATGGGTACTTACATAGGATCAATATGCATCAAGTTGTGTATTGAAGAATATATTTCCTCTGAATCTGTACTTAGCATTAATAAATCCTTCAAAATCTGTATAATATAGTAAAGAACTGTCCAGTCTGAGATGTACAAGATAAATCCTCTTGAAATATTGATCAAAGAAAACTCTAAAGCTGACTTTCGATGGTTTGAAGACACTGGACTGCATTAGTTGGTGACATGAACATAAGGACTTATTTTAACATAAGGGTTTTTCAATGATGCAGTTATGTAATTGGCAGGAAAATCATTGGGGTATTTTCAGATTAAAATGAAATTGGGAAAGCATGGAACCTCCTCACATTTTGAAAATGCTTGTCATTTAAATCTTTCAATTTTTCCTCTTGTCCTTTGTAATTGTAGGGTATCTTATTTTATATTTATAAAAAGAGGGATCTGTAGAATCATAAATGTATATAAAACTAAACACTGAGGCATGAGAAGCACAAAGTTGGTTGAAGGCAATTAGATTGCATGTCAACAACTTCAGTGATGATGATGGCTATGAGTTTTTATGATCCTTGTTAACGCTGTACATTACAAAACAGGAATGCTGGAGTTTTGGGGAAAAGATAGATCAATCGGCTTTCTAATGACCTCTTTCTGCAGGGACCTGGTATCACACATACACTTGAAGTGACTTTAGAGCACAAACACAATCAATCAATAAGTCGCTCTATTAAATAAATAGGAACAAAAAGTAAAAAAAATGTCCTGGATAGGGTTCATGACCCAAGTATGATCTTCGTTGTGAATCTCTGATGTCCTTGGGCCCAGTATTCAATTCTTTGGCTATCAGGCTTTGGCAACAAAATATAATTGCTCTGCATACAGCCATAGCAGTAGTGTTGCATTACTCTGGGTAAATCGCAGTCTGGAGGATAAGTGGATGCAAAGCCTTTCTGTCTGTGGCTCCATTTCTAGAATTTCCTACATATTTAAGACCGGGCTCTTTTTCATTTGCTGTCTCAAACACATAAACACTCTTATAAAAAATAATAAATACCTGTACAATTTTTACAAATTTGAATAGCAAATTAAAAAGCACAGTGAATAACAACTGAGGACAAAATAAAAATGTGACATTTTGTTATCATAAATAAGTGGCATAAAATAATAGCACCCACAGGATGAATACAGCCAGTTTGAGGTTGTGTTTTAGATGTAAATAAATTCCAAAAAGAATATATACAATATATCTCTCTATATGGCACTCTAATTACTCACCTACGTATAAATTAAGACAAGCAAAAAACTAGTGTTCCAAGTGAAGTGCTGGCATAAGACCAAACTAAAATAAACATTAAAAAATGATATACTGTAATCCCTGTTCCAAAGGTAATCATTTGATTTTCTATCAGTACAAATGTAAAAATTGTTTAACACTTTTACACCCAAAGAAAAAAAAGAAAATAGGCTAACAATCTAAATTCAATGCAACATTTCATACTTTGGTTAGTAGTTTTTGTTTGTCTATTTTCTTTCGCATACTGAAATTTCAGTACAGAATCAGGTGCCTGAAAAGAATCCAGTTTCCACTCCACATGGCAGACTTTTCAGAAATCTTTTTAAAACAGGGCTTTTAAATATCTTTACACGTTTGTTCACAGAAATAGTACACTTTTTTATTTTTTGGTTTTGGTTAAGGTCCTTTCAAAGGTTGGTTTTAACAATCACACTCTTGCACAATAAGTGCTGTGTTTCTTGTCGTTGGTTGGTTGGTTGACTGGTTGGTTGGTTGAAAAATAGACCATGGTCAGTGGGGAATCCTACTGCCAATGAACAGCTTTCTGTCTTTACTTACTAGTGACCTCATTTGGAACCTTTTTAAGTCCAGAACTTCATTTGTTTCAGCTTCTGTTGCGTTTTGTTTAGGAATGCTCTTCTAGCGAGTCTGTCAGAGGATCCACTGGGACAGGTGTTCCAGATTCGTGTTGTTTTAAACGCTTTATTGTGTTTTTCAGCGCTTGCCTCTTGTTGCAAAACCAGACACGGACAACTTCCCGATCATAGTTCAGTTTTTCGGCAATTTCTGTCATTTCTTGCCCAGAAGGGTGCGTGTTCTTCTCAAAGTGGGCGTTCAAAATCTCCAGCGCTTGGGGGGTGAAAGATGTCCTCCTCTTGCGCTTTTTAGAGGGCTCACTGCCGATAAATTCTGTCAGGTTCTGCATTCCGGAGCGGTGGCGGGCCTCTGCCTCGGCCATCCATCGCTCCAGAACTGGCTTTATCTTCTGGGCGCTTTTTGGGGTGATGTCCAACTTCTCGAACCTGGCAGGATATAAAAGGCCAGGGTTCAGTTTGGCTGTCAGACTGCTAGCTATAGTGTTCTCTTGGGCTTCCTGTGGTAGGAAAAAGTGGCTTCTCAGGATGGTGTGTCTGGGGAAAATTGAGAGAGAAGAATCTTACTCAGGTGCTCTGCCAGGCGGGGACTTCCTGCCTGCCTTAGATACGGAGAGGGGTTTCCTTACAAGCTGCCAGCAGAGATAAAAGGTGATCAGGTTCAATCCTTTCAGCAATTGAAAGCATTTGAAAACCAAACCTCATCATCAACCTCAAGTAGAAAAAGTAGGAAAAACTGAGGTAGCACACTTACAGATTGAAATACGGCTATTTGAGGATGATGCCATCTTTGGTAAGTTTGAGGAGGACATCCATCTGATGATTAAATCACTCAAAACACCAATTGGTATGATATTTCCTGTCCAACAATGGATACATGACTATACTTCAAGTCAGACTGTTTTTTTTTTGCCTTTGGGCAGCCTATACATAAGGAAACCCTTCCATAGACTGGCAGAGATATGTAAAATGGACTAAGGAACAAACATAGAGCTGGTTTTTACTTCAGCATTTAAACAGACAAACTTCATTATTATTCCTGTTCACAACAAACAGTGCATTACAAGTTATCCAAAACAGATACAAAACACAAGCACTAACCAAATAAACAATATTAAAGAAGGCATAAATATCCCAAATATATTCTCACACACATAAAACATTTTATTTCAATAAAAAATCACATTGAAAACATTCTATACCCCCACCCTGCCCTTGAACCCCCTCAGCACACATGAGCCAGAAGAACTATGCCCTTCTGAAAAAGTCACATTCCATTCTAAGCCAAGTTGAATAAAGACACTTTGAATTCATATAACTCCAACTGTCATTAGTGGAGCACAAGGTACATTCTCATCACAATAGATAGAATCTGTAAATGACATTGTGTCTATGGTATAGCCCCTTCAGTTATTTATTCAAATAACTTTTTAACATATTTTGTAATATTTTTGTGTCCCTGAAAAACTTTTATATTAAATAATATTTCGAATGAATGTATTCCTTCCATTCAATCAAGTGAAGTCTATCAGTATCGGTTAAATAATACAATTATTTCAGTTTTACTGTACATACTGCAGGTTTGCAAAATGTGCCTGCTGCAGGAGCAATGTCCTCATTTTTGTCTTTCTTCTTGTATCTTTCTAAAACTAATGCTCAGCAAATTTAGTCTATAAACTTTTCTGTATTTAAAACAAAATCGAGAAAATTACCATAAATAATCAAAATGCAAAGACTTGAAACTGCATTGTGATGGAAATCTTGAGTGCATAATGTATGATTGCTACACATGGCAACGCTCAAAAACTCTATACTGTATGAGTGACATATGGAGCATAACAGAAATTCACAAGTGCCTTTTTTTTGCATTTGTGATGTCAATGGTTAAATTGTATTCATCTTAATAGTTGAGCATGATCAGTCACAATTCAGTTGAACTTAAAGACTTTCAAATATCAGATGGGATAAAGAAATGAGAGTATTTTTCAGTACTCATTTTCAGTATGTTGGACGCTAGTGTTTTGTTTTTTCCAGTATCGGTTTTCAGTGCCTATCAACAGCAGCAGTTCATAAGCCATGTGGATAAAGTTCTATCGAACCAACCAAACCAATTGAACACTGATGGACAGGGGGTAAGACTATATTGGACACGCTTCCGGAGGGTAATAACTGGCAGTGTCAGACTGTGTTTGCTTAATCTAGTTCTGCCACATGCCTTTCAGTACCCAGGGTGAGTACTAGTACAGAGGTGGTCCTAATTCAATAACCAGCAGCTGGAGTTTGCAAGTGTAAAAGAATTAACTACCATTGGTACCTGAGGGGAGAAACTGAAGCAGTGTGTTCGCACAGAGAAGATGAATGAGAATTACAATAAAACATCTGAAAATGAGCTAACAGCCGAGGTATCAGCTCAGACATTCAGAATACATATAAGAATAAATTCTCAGTTCGTTTAAAGCGAATAATAGAAAATTTTTTATAGTTTAAGATTTATTCATAATGATTAAAATATTAGTAACACTGGATACTCGGTAGTGATGGCTGCACATTTGTGTTAAAGATGATTCAAAATCATGGGAATAACACTGGAAGCATTTCCTTTTCATTTGTAAGACATTCTTGTAAAACATGTTGATAATCAGTTAATGACTACCATCAGCCCAAAATGTACATGAATCCTATTTTTAAAATTTATTTTGGGGTCTATGACTTGTTAGCAATTGTTGTGTTTTATGAATGAATTCTGGAACATTTTCAGAAGGGAAAAACCTCCTCCCCCCTTTTAAATTGTCACATTTTCTTTTGGTGACTAAAACAAGCAAGACCCTAAATGAGTTCAGCTTTGTAGACAGACCCCAGAACAATAAAAGGCTGTCCTTTAATTCAAAGACTTTGTTTATAAAGAAATTGATCTGATTTCTGTTTTTTAAGAATTTGATCTGTTTAGTTTTAAATACATTTTAAAGCTTATATGGTATAGCATATTCATTAAAACGTTTTCTTTATTTTTAAATTTACAAGACATGTTTCCTCAGATAGAGCACTTAAAAACAGAGAGGTATTAGATAAATCAATGCACATCATAGAGAAATGTTGTTTTCCTAATGCAGCTAACTACTGCTGCACAATATGTAATAAATTCTTTCTATATAGGAAACACTTCTATTAATGAAAAGCGAGCAAATGAGGAGATCGATTTACGTGCAGCACATCAACTGCCAGAGAACTACAAATGCAGGTGAAGGACATTTTTTAATAGTGAGTTGCTTGTTGCAACTGTTGCAAAACAGCGGGGTGGAGAAGGCAGGAAGGGGATCCTATAGTGCCTTTCTCTATCTTAAAACAATCGAAGCATTTTATGGGAAATCATCACTGAAACAGAAGCCACAAACTCTGTACCCCTTGCTGGTATTATTTATAACCCCCATCTTAAACGGCAGGGAAAGTACTCTGCCGTTCTGGAGGGAATACATTAACAAACATAAAGAGTCGGTAAAAAGACAGGACATTTCATGGATCAACAAGAGTGAAATCCACTTCAATGAGTTAGAAGTTGTTTTCCCGGCTTCACTGTGATGAGGCAAAGCTAGAAGTCAGTACCCAGGAGGAAAAATAAGAGAAACTCTCCTTTTTCCTCCTCTCCCTATGCTCTTAAAAGTGCACTTGCCAGCTCATGCATAAACATGCATTAAGTGTAGCCTGTGTTGATGGAGCTTAGTTATAACTGTTTAACCTTTTAAGCACTGAAGCACCGACATGGTCTCTTAACGTTAAAGAGTTATTATGCTCATTCGTTATGATACTGTATGCTTTCATTACCATAGGCACTGAGAAAACAACCAGCCTTAATGAAGCATACCAGGAGCTCACAAAGTTTTTATGGTAAAGTAGACGTGACTGAATATAATGCTTTGCAATGCTGTGTTTTTATCTGAAAAATGAAATTTATAACATAAAATAAAAATGATAACATTGGAAGAAACAAAAAATGAATGGAGAATAATTTAAAACAATAAACGAGTATTGGAAACAATTGTTTTTGTTGCATTTTTATTGCATCTCAGTATATAATACATTATTAATGCATGTGCATTTCATTGTGCTGCTTAAAAAGGCATCCCGCAGAAGAGAAATTATAGGCAAAGCACAGCAAAACAAAGTCAGACTTGTATGGCAACCATGACTAACATGGCCGAACAGAAAGAATGTAAAGAATGGATAAATGATCAGGAGCAAATTAAATGAAATAAAGGTTGTGTTAAAAATAAATTAAAAGCAAAACATAATTTAAGAGATAAAAGCTTAACAACACAAATAATCTATCATTTATAAATTTACAATTGCGACTCTGTTGTTATAAATTAGGTCTCATGTTCTTGGTGGTTGGAATGATTTGCTTCAGTTCTGCATCTTAAAAGACAACAATAAATTATTTGCTAAATTTATTCACTGGTCCTTCCCTTGTAATGATTAATCTAATGAGAGGATCCTAACATAGAATAAGACATTAAACATTAATGGCATTAAATGCTTCACTACATTTTCAGCTCCTTAAATATGACTCCTGAAATATGTGAAGCATCACTGAATCAATCATCCCTTATTACGTCTAATCGGCCTAAAGGGACTGACACAATTTAAAAAATGAACTCAATGGTTTGATCTCTGGTATGAAAATAATATTAGGTTTAAAAAGGCACATTTAAAGGTAAATCTGTGAACAGTTTATTGCCTAACAGCTTCATATGAGTTTTTGCGATTTGTTTAATACAGTAGATGTGTTATTACTGGCTATAACTGCAAAATTTTATAGTATGCTTTAAAGCCATGTTACAAACAGGAAACCTTGTGACTTTCAGAAATCCAAAACCACTTAACTGTACAACCAATAACTAAAACAGTCTGATATCCTAACAGTTAAATAACACTGCTCTGTCCTGGCAAAACAGACAAAAATTGCAGCAAAAGGCCAGATGCAAAAACATTTGCTGTTCCAAGCTTATGCTTCCATTATGATATTTTAATGTATGTTATAAATATTTGAATGACATTACACTTTTAATATTTTATGTGTGATTTTAAGACTTCTGCACTAGTTCTAGGTCTGCCTCATAAGAAAATGGTCAACTCCTCCAAGCATTTTCAAATTTTATATACTCGTTGATGTTGCTGTACTAAAAATTTTAACAGCACATTACATTATGTCAAATAAATAGGGCAGGTTATCAGCAGAGAAAGTGTATTTAAAAAACAAACAAACATGCATTTACATAAAAGACTAAATCAAAAAAAAAAACTGTTGACAGCCACTGCTTGTTTTAGTTTGCCCTTTCCTGTTGCATAGGAAAGGTAGTGTGATAAAAGATTAGGTTTGTAGTATCACATTTAGTACTTGTCTTCTTTATGAGATTACAGAGGCTGGTTTTCCAAGCATTCTGCGCCAGTATGTAAACTGTAAAGGAAGAAGGCGTCTGTACCTGAAGAAGGCTCCATGACTACCAAATTGTTTTTTCTACTCTTCTGCATGTAACCCAATTGTTTGTCTATGTTACTAACTTAACTAACTCACTTTTCTGACTGCTTTATCCAATCAGAGTCATGGGGAAGCTGGAGCCTATCCCAGCAAGCAATGGGCACAGGGCAGGATACACCCTGGACAGGATGCCAGTCCATCATAGGAACACAGACACTCACAACAGGAACAATTTTCCCAAAAGCCAATTAATCTACTGTGCCTTTGGATTGTAGGAGGAAACCAGCCACCCACAGGAACATTGGGTGAACATACGAATTCTATGGAGATACTGTGGTACCCCAGAAATTGAATCCAGGGCCCAAACACTGCAAAGCAGAAATGCTAACCACCGCACCACTGTGCCACCCCACTACTATTTCAATTTCAAATTAAATAACATATTTTTTAGCTTGGTAACAGAACGGCTTCTTCAGTTTTTAAACTCAGCTGAAATGTTCTACAACAATCACACAGAGCACAAGTGAATGAAAACTGAAACAAAACCCTCAATAATGAGAGACCTTCAATGACAGTCTTAATGTACAGTATAAAACTGAGTGTGTAACTTTCATTCCATCTACCTGTATTTCTAATTAAAATAACCTAATACTAAATTAAAATTGAACATTTATCATAAGAAAGGTGAGAACAATTTTAGCAATAGCCATGGATATTTGCATTTATTTTGGTTTACTTTTTCATTACTTTCCCATGAAAGAATTTGACTAATATATGGTAAATAAATAAGGGCTTACTCAGTTTGATTTAAGATTTCTATTATATGCTGTTTGTATAATTATTTTATTTTATCTATGACTGTAATACTACAAAAGTGTGTGCTTAAATGTTGCAGCATCATAAACAAAGCATTAGTAGCTTATAACCATACTGTTCCAATATTGTTGTTTTATGTTTGAATGTTGTTTTAGAAAGAGAAATGTAAGTCATCAGTCTTAATTTATTCAAATTATTAAAACACTTTTGTTCTCTGCTAAACCAAGATGATAAACCTTCATGCTTATTTCATGCTTCATGCTTATTATAAGACTGTGGTCAGTCTAGAGTCAATTAGTAAATGATGGAAATGGAAGCCAAAAAAATCAGAAACAACAGTGCTATAAAGAAAGCCCATGTACAGGTATGTTTAGTGTAAAAATGTGACTTAACCACTTGTTCAAATAATGTGATTAAAAATAACTGGAAAGTATACTGGCACATACAGTACAGTACACAATTGTTAGCACACCGCTGTGGCAGATTTGCTGTGAGAGTTACTATTGACATGAAACCTCCATCAGGTTGCCTGCAGAACCCTTCAGTTGAGGTGTTTCATAACATTATTTCAAAGATTCACAGATCGTTTATCCATAAATTTCATTTAGCTGACCTCTAGACTGTAAAAATGGACAAAAAGCTCATTTTAAATAAAAAAAAACACAATGCAACTTTAAAAACAACACAGACGTGCTTGGTTTTGGTATTGGAGCTGCTGAAGGGGCTGCAGTTTTCTGACGCTCTGCACGAGAAGGAGAGATTAGCACAGGACATGTGTGTTTGGTGTGAGCCCAGTTTACCTGCAGATGGCTGACTGACTGTATGCCGGGCCTTCTGTGGCACTGAGAGCCTGTCCCACCTGAGTCTGTGTCAGCCCCAGCGACAGGCGGCGGATTTTAAAAGCTTTGGCAAACTCTCGGATTTCCTCCAGATTCACCCCGTCCACTTCACTGGGAGCTGTCTGGGGATCTGCAACACAAAGATCACATCAATAACTCTGGAGCTGAGCCAGAACATAACAACTTTGAAGACTTTTATCAGACCTGCAAAACTGGCCTCCCTGTCTGTAACTTCAGCAATGTTTCGCAAATTATTTCTAAATGGAGGTTAAAAGAAATATTCTTAATTGCCTTTTCCGGCTCTGTTTTCTTTTGTTTGCAGCATGAACCAGTTTCAGAATATGATCAACAAATGTTGCTTTCGAGTAAACTGATTAAATATTCTGCATCTCTACACATCTAGGATACAGACAGATCTTATGTTTAAAATCATTCACAAATGAATTCAAATTTGCAACAATAATATAATTATTATCCTTACATAATTAATTAATCACACTACACTATCTACTGTAGTGTGACTATTGTAATTAGCAATATATTGTTAAATTATAATTACTGCAAATGTCCAACCAAGTGCTTTAAATGATATATTTCCTTATGGAATCTATTCAAATAAAGAAATAAGTTTAAAGGAAAGAAAAAACATGCTTCTTGGCATTTGTTTCAATGTGAGCACCTCACATTCGAAAAAAAAATGCTTGCCTTATTGTGCTAGCTTCAGAAAGGAAGGAGTACAATCTGGAATAAATATTTTTACAATTGAGCTAATACAGTGGTTAAATAGAAGTCACCTAACATACTGTAAAGGTAGTTTGTCAATGAATGAAACCATTAAAGTGCTACCACACATCATTCATAACATTTTGGAAGAATATATCATTGAAAAACTCTAATGGATCCTTAATAACATGCAATGTGGGTAATTCTTGTGAGAAATTGCTATATTGCTATGCTGCTTTCATCAATGTCTCCTTTCTAACCCCCTCAAAAGAAATAATCCACTTAAATGTATATGTCAGTAATTCAACCTGAGTTGTTTCTGGTCACATTTTCTGTTTTCTGTTTTCTTCAGATGCAAACCATGCAAAAATTAATCTGTGCTTGCCATCTGCCACAATCATGTCTTTCAAAAGCTAGGATGGTGACCCAGTGTAAAATCAAGTTACACTTCTAATGCTGATAATACACAAATGCCAATGTTACACTGGCAGTAATTTACAGTATTTTACATTTCCTAAGACATTTTTAGTTAAAACATTGTTTGACCTTATCTAAGATTCAAATCTTTTTCAAATAAAGTTGTAGAAGTACACAAGTACTGTATAACATTCATGTTAGTACATTTTTAAAGAAAGATTCGTTCATGTGTATTTAACATAAAATCAATTGGAAATCATTGCTACTGCAGTCCATCTCCTTAAATTACTGATGCTCACTTTCCATCCTGTGTGGAAGAAACATGGGCCCATACAGAATTCCATGCTCATTCACACTCTCCCATGGATGTCTACACATCTCAGCACTGCATATTTTGCAGACATGATTAATCAATATGTGGTCTGTTTATTAAATGCATTTTTTTAATACTGAATGCATCTGGTTTCACACCTTTTTACTGTTTCTTCTCTTGTTTCTAAGGGTTTGTCATGTGGGAGCAATGTGTTTTGAACTTGGATAACAATGTTATTCCAAGTTACAAAGATGTGCCTAGAATTAAATTAACTGAATACATAGAGTGGTTGTAAGTATTATGTATGTTGTGACTTAAGAAAGTAGCCCATTGGCAAAACCTATGAGCTTATCAAAGCAGCGTTTTTTCTGTGGAACACCACTGCATAAGATCTTTCAGAAAGAGTCGAAAAGGGTCGTTTCCCTTTGCCATCTGAAAATTCTGTGGTCTGACATTGTTCAGTTTCACAAAATTGTTTATTAAATTTGTGCTCTTGCTTTGTACGGCTAGTTGTGTATTGATCATAATTTTATAGCTTTGCCTATTAATGTTTCGATAATTGAATTAGCAGTGGCAGATGGCATTGTCTTACTAGTAAATTGGGATGGCAAAATTAACTTTTTTTAAAAAGGGAAAAAGGGAGCTGTTATTTCTGTGTTATCTTTTGTAAAACAAGTGTTTCTCTTATTAGTGACATTAAAGAATGCCTCAGATATAATTAATTTTCTTCCTAATTACAGGGCTTAATAATAAAAACATCAGTTGACATTAAAAATATTGAGAATATGACAACAATCGAAGAATAAATTGTACACAACTTTTACAGTCTTCTTTATCCTCATAGTGAAGATAGTATTGACACATTCCATCTGCATTATATTTCTTTGAATTTTGCATTTACGTATAACTATTGCATTTTAAAAATAAATGCTGCATGTGGCAGCAAAAGTGATACAGTTCTAAATGTAATGTAAATATTTATTCAGATTAATTTCTGTATTCATAGATTTAACTATTTGCACCAAACATATACTACTTATATGCATACAGTATATAATTAAACATAAGAACACTCATGGGCACTACACATGAATAATATTGTATAGACCTTCTCAAAAGACCATGCAGCAGAAAACATGTCCTCCTCAGAATATTCTGCCACAAAACTTAGACAGCTCAGGTCAAGCTACTGTTAAGTTGACAGTATCAGTGTGAAAACCTCCTAACATTCTTATTTCCAATGTTACCATTTACATTTATTCTGACAATCCTAAAATCCTAATATTGTTGAGGTATTTTAAAAAGACCCTATTAAAAACTTAGCATCTGCAAGATGGCAAAAAGCAAAGTTAAAGAATAGAGCGATAGTGGTTCTTGAGAAATGTCTTCTATTTGCCCACTGTTGACACCAAAATCTCACATTTTGACTGTAGTCATTCTTTAAAATTCTCTCAAATTCAAAGAGCTTTAATGCCATGATCAATAAATTACTATTGAAAGACTGTGTTCATCAGGCTGTGACAGGAGATCACATACTGGACTGCCAGCTTCCTTCCCCTCCCCCAGTAAGATTGATAGCTGTTGTGATTCTGGCAGGTGTGGGATATCTGGGATTGGGTTTGTTATTTTCAAAAAAGAATGTTTGTCTAATCCCATTTATGCAGTTTAACAGAAACTGAATCTCTGCCTGTCTTCTCTCTGCACATTTTTTAAGAACTTGTGTGTATTGCCATTTTAATACCTTGTGTTTTGTTTGTGTGTACAGTATGTCTCAGTGGGTCAGATTGTGTTGTTTGTGCTCTCTTTCAGTCATGACAGAATTGCTCTTACTTGACTTCAAATATCCAGTCCAATGGATTGGATATTTCAATGAGTCATCATTTTAAATGACTAATTTTGATGAGCTAAAGTTCTCTGGCTGGGGGTCTCCTCACCATTCCAGGCTCAGAAAATTTTTTGTATCTTCTCTCATAGAGCCACTTGTGTTTCCTGTAGACTACATGTTACCGTACTCTGTGAAACAGTAAAAATGTCTTCCTTCTTACAGGGTAATTTTGGACTGCAATGATTACACTTTATTGACTTACTGTACACTACTGCTTAACTTACTTTAAGGCTTACTGTTTAAAAGAAATGACTCCTCATTGTTTTCACATGGCTTTTTCTCAGTTACTGTAGTTCAAATTCTGAAACTGCAGCTTTCTGCAGATAATTATATCTGCTGTTTAACTTTTGAGATGGACATTATCCTTTTTCTATGACAGTTTGTTGAAAGGCTTAATTTATAGAAGGACTGAACATTTACTGATGGGCCACATATTTTTGGTCATTGGTGTGTACAGCAATCTTTCCCCTGTTTACAGTTTAGTTTAATTATTCTATTTTCATTGAAAACTCTTAACACTGTACAGCCGAAGAAAACACTGGACCTTTGATAACAGGCATGGCTCTGACCGACAAACACCCGCCTGGCTGGTGTCCATAAGGATCTATGAGAAACTTTCAATGTGTGGCAATTTTTATTTTTAATCTGATGTCCCTGTTGGAGAAAAATCAAGAGAATCAGGCTCAAGGTGAAGAAATGCCACAGAGAAGGTAAAAGGTAAATCTTACTAATATGAAAAATAAATTCCAGAACAGAAAAAACAAAAAGAAGGAAATCTACTATTGAAAGGATCAAGTCACACATCTATGACAGCATTGAAAGCATATACTATACATGGAGGAAGTCTGGCAAAACCTGCCAGTTTTATACAACACAAACTGTGATTATTACTGTGTTATACAGTGGTGTTATACAGTTAGAGTTATACAGTTGTGTTATACTCCATCCATCCATTTTCTAACTGTTTTGTCCAATGCAGGCTCACAGAGGAGCTGAAGCCTATCCTGGCAAACAACAGGCGAAGGGCATGATACACCCCAGACAAGATGACAGTCCATCTCAGGGCATATATTAAACTCCTCCACTTGAATCATTATCTTTCTTCACTTAAATTTGTTGAAAGACAACAAAGTCAAAGCTAAAAATAAGCAACAGCAACAGCACAATTTATTATCCAGGAAGGCATACAGTTCAGCTCAAATACCAAACTATCCGACAACCATGAATTTCATAGGAAGACTTTACCAAGTAATGTTTTCTTTTCATGGAGACCATACTTTCCTAGAAAACAATTTGAAATCTGCTCATTACTACCAACCCACTCTATCTACAAGCTGCAGGTGGGCAGCTGGTCCTCTCAAGTAAATCACTAGAGCATATTTAAATTGTCAGGACCATTTGTTGTTTAGCTCATGCAAAATGTCACAAGTAAAACTAGAACAGTAACTATTTGTTAAATACCTCATTGTTACAACCCTCTCTCCACCTGCACACATGAATAAATATCATAAATATCATTGTGGTTAACTTTTCTCCAGATTGATCATTTCCCACGAGTGGAATGCTTCATATTTTAAGAGCTCAATTTCAGACAATTTGAAAATTTAAATTTTGTCTTTCTTTGGAGAGGACTGAGTTTTCCAGCAAAATTGTCTCAGGGTGAATCTACCGTACCACTTTTGACCTGCGGTTTTACTGTTTTCTGCTGAACATGTCTGCAGATGTGACATTTATGAGCCCAGCTGGGGTTTAGGTGTTGAAATGTTTCTCTTGTAGCTAATTTAAAACAGAGCTAGAGAATGGGAACGAGTTCCAAAGCAACGCTTGTCATGTCTACCCACTGTGTAATAGGCTAGTTCAGCCTCAGCAGACGGCCACACCTCTTCCACCTGTCAGTCAGGGCCAGTTGATACGGGAACACAATCAGACAGGAAACTGGCTTCACCTGTGGGTAATCTCCTCCTCAAGCAAAGCAAAGTATTGAAGGTCGGACTGAGCAGTCCTCTGCGCTCTGTTATACAAATTTCACTCTGTGCCTTTCTAGTCCTCACTTCTCTGTATCCCTAGTTCCCTGTCTTGTGTGTAACGAATATGCCCCTGCGTATAACAGGGATCTCAGTCGCCTAGGCTGGGGGACCTCTCCTTTAGCTCAGCTGGCAAATTCCCTGTTGCGTGACGCCGGAGACCCAGGTTCACGCCCAGGCACTGAGGGACAAACTGGCAGGGCAGGAGCGGCGAGGGCAGAAACCCCAAGAACCATTACATATGGTTTGTATGGATTCTGGACCTTGGAATATTTTTGACCTCATCTTTCCCTTGGGGACTTGTGACTTACATCTGCTACGAACCTTTCTGCTTCGTCCCAACCTTGGCGTTTGTATTTCCCTCTTGTGTTTTCATTTTGTGTCACCTGGCTTTGGATCCTGCCTGCTACAGCCACGGATCAGGACTGTGTTTGTCTGCCTTTTTTCTCTCACACCTCTCCACCTGCTGTTTCCTGTTCTGCCTGTTTGGCCCAGCCTGGGTTCATCTAAGGACCCCTAGGGGGTGCTCTTTTACACCCCCATAAGCAGTGGTACATTACAGTATAACAGAGCCATATTCTGATCCCAGCGGGCCAGGATGAGGTTTTCTAGCTCCAAACAGTACATCTTTATATCACCTACTGAAGCTACAGCTGAGCTCACCCTTGATCAACAAGCAAGCTGATGTTCAGAATTTATGTGACTCCACGGCAAATCTGAAGTTCGGTGATGGTTCCACTGAACTTTTTCCAGACATTTTGCCCACCCAGACCACTGCTTTATGCCACCTTAAGCAGCGGTACATAACAACATTAGATATATGTCTTAATGACACTGTTTAATTTTTTCATTGGCAATAAGGCAATAAGAAGCACTATAAATGAAAAAGAGTATTCATGCTCATGAATGTAAGGAATGTACGGAATCTATATCTATTTGGGTCAAAATTCTAAAGGATTAGTGTTACGTTTAGACCACCAAAGGCAGATGCTGACTATAATACAACCATATACAATGGAATTAAGAATTTATTAAGAAATAGTTTTAATGGGAGACTTTAACTTTCACCACAAAGACTGGGAAAAACCTACAGAAATATTAGCAGCAGAAACTAAAATGCTAGACAGTTAGTCAGAGCTCCTATAAGAAAAATTCTCACATAGATCTCAGGTTTTTTTAAGAAATAAAAAGTGAGACAAACAGACAAATGAATGACTAGGAAACTGTAATCATAATATGGTGTGTTTTGGAGTATATTTTGAAACTGTACAGGTCCAAAGCAATTTTGCTGAAAGCAGTTTTTAAAGGAATAAGACAGAGTTTAATAGAAGGATTAAGATATGAAATTAGTGGATAACAATACTAAACAAAACAGATTCTGCCTTAAGCATGGAACTATTAGTTGGAAGCCATTGACCCAACCTTTCCAACAGTCACTCAAGACAGGAGTAGTACCCATGAGCTTGAGAACTGCGGCTGTAGTATCCATCCATAAGAATGATGATATAAATGAACAAATTAATTATTCACCAATAAATCTGACTTCTATTACATGTAAAGATATGGAAACAATTATTAGAACTAAACAAAAAGATTACCATAATGGAAATTAGATACAAGGGTATAGTCAGAATGGATTTAGCAAGCAACAATGGATACACACAGAGCATTATATATGGTATATTTAGAGTTTCAGTAGGCTTTTGATAACGTTCCTTGCAGACAGACATTCAGGAAAATGTGCATGTTTGTATTGGGAGCTGGTTAATAAAGAGAAAATGTAGAGTACACGAGACTTCAAGGGTGAAGTTTGGATACCAAATCAGAAGAATTAGCAAATACTGTAGAATCAAATTAAAAAAGTTTGAGATACAATTCAAAACTGGATAAACACCTTGCAGATTACTTTCAATGTAATAATAATAATTTCTGGACACTCCACTCAAAGCGCTTTACAGGTAATGCCAATGTGCAGCATCCACCTGGATGATGCGACGGCAGCCATAGTGCGCCAGAACACTCACCACACATCAGCTATCAGTGGGGAGGAGAGCAGAGTAATGAAGCCAATTCATAGATGGGGATTATTAGGAGGCCATGATCGGTAAGGGCCAATGGGAAATTTGGCCAGGACGCTGGGGTTACACCCCTACTCTTTTCGAGAAATGCCCTGGGATTTTAAGTGACCACAGAGAGTCAGGATGCAGATAGCATGCAGATAGCATAAAAATGGAAAACACTGAGATAGAAGACGTTTCTTATGTTGATGTCAAAAATCTTCTAGACAATGTTACGAAGCAATTTAAAGGCAAAATGTTAGGATATATGGTTTAAAGCATAGAATTGAATTAAATAATGTTATATTAAAAATGTATAATGCACTAGTAAGGCCTCATTTAGAATACTGTGTACATCTTTGGTCACCATGTTATAGAAAAGATATTGCTGTTTTGGAAACACCAGAGAACAGCAAACAGATACATTCCAGTACTAAATGGAATGTCTTAAAACAGATAATTGAAGGAACTGAAACATTTTAGCCTTAAACAGAGAATATTACAAGGGGACCTGTTACAAGTATTAAATGTCCTGAAAGGCATTGACAAAGTTAACCAGAGAACACAAGTGGATACTAAACTAAAGTGCATTTACATGCTGTTATACTTGTTTCTTTCAGGGAACAGTTGAATGAGATCACTTAGCTATTAAACACCACATGGGTTAGATGGGCCACAAATCGCCTCCTCTCTTTTGTAACTTTTCTTATGTTCATAAAAATATGATCTGTTGTTGACTTATTTGCATTCTAAGAATGGCATAACACCAGAGCTTATCCTAGCTACCATCATGTCAACAACAAAACAATTAGAATGGGTCAAACTCCCAGAAAAGTTGATACAGATCTATTTATGCAAATGGGATGATTGAGCCAAACAAAATAAAAGTACAATGTTGAACCATTATTGGGACCTAGAACCCACATCCCTCTGGCAATGAGTTTAGAGATTTAACCAACACTTGACACTGCTCCTAGTGACTGCCCTGAATCTCATCACTAATAAAGGCTTCACAGAACTGCACTGAGCTTCCCTGTCCAGGACAGTAAGTTAAATAACTGTGACTCATGCCAGTCAAATTCTTCCTGATTTTCCACCCAAAACAAAAGCTTTGTTACAGTGGGTCAACCGTAAGCATCACTTGTCATGAGTTTTAATTACTCTCAGAGATATCTGTCTCTTCTTTGGCTTGGACTTGAAAATCAACATATCCTTGTTTAACTTTCCAGGCCAACTTTTGAAATATCTGTCAGAAATGCCACTGGGAACAAGAACTGGACATATTTATTAATAACAAAGAATGTAAGATTCTGAAAGTGTTTTTCTGCATTTCTGTTTTTCTTAACATTGCTTTTAGATACAATACATAATGCTTGTTACTTTTCTCATAAAAAAAAAATTATATTTTTACTGCACACAAAAGAGTGTAACAGAACATCGGCTTTCAAAATTAATTTGCTCACGTCAGCCTGTTCTCTATTCACCACACGAGTGCTTAACAATATAAAATATGTATCACCTCTACAAAATAATAATACAGCTACAAAACAAAACACTGAGACTTGCAAATGAAATATTTTTTTTTGCAAAAATAAGAGCACGCAATAAGCACCACAATTTTTTTCAGAGGTTAAAGTTACATCTCTTCCACCATAACTAAAGTGGGTGATTTGAAGTAGCTTTGATTTGCCTGATTGTCAGCAGTGGGGAGGAGTTGTTGGGTTCTATACCCATTCCTAAAGGACTATCGGTTCAAATCCTGGCCGTGCTCACTACTATTGTAGCCTTAAGCATAATACATCATACATATTGCTGCAGTAAAATGTGTATACAGTATATATGTCTGCTGCCTTTTCATTTTCTCACTTTATGACCATGTGTGCAGCAGGAAGAAGAGTAGAGAGAATTCTTTTCATCAATGAAACTTCAACATGTGCGGTCTAGCTTAGCTTCACCAGAGTTGGGGGGGGGGGGGATAGAGGAGAGCTTTGTGCTTGCTGTGACTACTCACTGCTGACCAACTGTCCCACGCTGAGGGCTGATGAAGAAGAAGATGTCGAGGAAGAGGAGGAGGCCTGACGCACCGGGCTCTGGGACAGCGATGCTTGGCTGTGAGGAAGGTGGAGGAGGCTGGCCTGGGAGGATGCTGGGCCTACCTGCCCCTGCTGGCTCTGGGACAGCTGTGTGCAACAAAAGAAATCTTTCTCAGCAGGGATCATCCCACGTCATCTATTTCTAACAAAGACAAGGACTTTATCCTACTTATCTAATGCCTTGTATAATATATTTTACATGATATGCTATTAATATTGTCTGTGGCTGTAGCAGCTTTTGAAAGTACACAAGCTACACAAAAGCATATAATAGTTAGTGTACTCTTTTGATTACAAAATGGGTTTTACTCCTCAGAGTCACAGTAAGAGCCACATGTTACTTGCAGAGGACCACAGCACACAGTGTCATCCTTCAAATGATTTTCTCATCGTCCTGCAAATTATTTTCGGTAATTTACAATTACAGAACTCCCAAAGCTGCAACTTTAAGGCCTATTTAATGCCTCACAGTGACCAATTTTGTTGTTCTATATAAAAGCACAGTTATGTATTCTTTAAAATTATTTTGCAATCCTTTTTAGGACTAAAAAGTGGCAATATTTATATTGTAATCATTTGAGCCATAAACAGCACCAATGATGATAAAACGTTGGCCAAGCACATGGATATTTAATGATGGAAAACATGAGATCACAAGATGGTAATCTTCTTCATCACCATCTGTTCCACTAAAACCTTTTCCAAATAATGAAACAATTTCAGCCCAATTTGAGAAAATGTCCAATTGAGAAGACCTAGGAGGGAGGGAAGCTAGCCAGTCAACTAGTGGTAAACTAGAGCACATAGTACCAAGCTACGCTTCCACAAGAAGTACTTAGACACTATTCACTGATGTTAAGAAAGGGCTTAAAAGAATTTCAAAAGCATCATGTCTTCTTACATTATTTAGGACAATTTATTTCCAATTTAATGCTCTGGCAATGGGTACTTTAGACTTACTAATGCATCTCTCATAGGGCTCTTGGTAATGCTATATACTGATGACGGCGGCTTGTTACAGGATAACATCAGTATGAGTTGTCATCATGTCTGTATTAAGTACATTTTCTCTTTGTAGCTTTAAGATCATCTGCCTGTTTCTATTTTCATTTATAGAAACTAGTACCTATTAAATGTGTATGTCATTAGATTGCGGGATAACCATTACTTAGGCTCGCTGATGGAAGCTTCGTGGAGACATGGAAACAAGCCATTTATACTTCATGTGAACTGTGCTTACCATCACTTTGGTGCATGATACTTAAATAGTGAGCCTTTGTCGTGTTTTGTGCATAAAAAGCATGAGTACAAGAAATCAGCTTTATTTACTTTATTTGGTGAGGGATGTACTGATTCTTTTTAAAGGGGGTTGGGGTTACTTTTTAAGTTTTTTTTACAGAAATATCCTTTAGAGAAAATGATGTGGCATGATACTGTAAGCACAACCTTTAGTCCTATATTGGGGGGGAATGACTGAAATAATCAGGCGGCCATTGTTAGGTGAAAATAAATTTCGATTATTTATTACTAGTTATATTTTTGAGGGGAAACTGATACTGTATGTGCAATATTTAGAAGGTTGTGACTTACAAGACAAAGCATATGACTGAGCAATTACTGTTAGTTCTATTTTGAACTAGCAATACCTTTTAACAATCCTAAATAGAAAACCTATTGGGCAACAGTAGAAAAAAATGCTAATTTGTGAAAGTTCACATCATTATACAATGATGTTATTAATCTGGGAAAAGCTGCCTGGAATGATGTGTTGTAGGGCTGGTTGGTTGTGCTTATAACTTATTATGCAGTGTGTGCACAAAAGATGATAAGAATATGTATTAGATTACTACTGGTTTTATGAAATACTATTTGATGTCATTTTCCTTGGTAATACAGACATTTTTAGACATTAGTTTGGCAAAGAAAAGAATTGTAAAATAAAAGTCCCGGACTTAATTCCTGGTACTTCATGGCTGAATTATTATTTTTATTAATATAAATTATTAAATTGATATTAATTATTGAATATTAATTGATCAATTATTGTTTGACTACCAAGATGCACGATATGTACTTTGCTTATAAATTGCAACTGGTAGGTGTGTCAAAATTGTGACTAAAACAATTAAGATGTTTTCAATCCCATAGGCTCATATGAAGATAGCTCTTTACCAAGTACAGTATGTGCCACAAAGGCTACTAAAAACAAAGCATGCCCTGATACAGTTGCTATTGAGAGTCTGATTTTCATCCAGTTCTTGCTATGTCTTGGCAGGGCTCATTTACACTTCCAAAACCATGCAGTATACCACCTGAGCTGGTTTGACTCTGAGTGTCCTTTTAGCACAAAGGATCTCTGTGACAGAAGCAGAGTTGATGGCAGAAATTTCCCTTTCTCAAAGTATTACGGTAATACTATGCTTTATGAATGCTGCAGGCCAATATGCCACACAAAATTTTGCTTAATACTGCATCACAGTGTGGAACATGAGACCCTTTTTTTTTAAATGCCTGATTAGGTGGCTTTTTGTATTGTAAAAAATGGCTAAGGGTTCTCAACTTAAGTGCACTAATGAAAAGCAATGTTTTTGCGCTGCACTGCAGGGGGTCTGTAAAAGTGCCTGGAGCTCTGAAAGATATTTTGACAGGTGCTTAGAGTGAATGCTAAAGAGAGCACATTTACGATCCATGAAACATTTTGGATATTGTGAACTAAAAAAGTGGATATGAAGAAAAATATCATAAGGTTCCAACATCAGGATGTTGGCAAATCCTTAGTATGCTGTTTTTCTTTGTTTCTGTAATTGGGACTTCCCACATCAGAGAGTAATGTGTTTTGAAATTAGTGGCATCGAAATGATTAAATGGGAAGCCTGACATGTTAATGTAACTTCTACGTCGGCTTCAAAAAATACTCACAGTGCTTTAATTACAGTACACTCACCAAAATACATTAACATACATAAAACATTTAATTCAAAATGAATGTGCTCAGAGTGTGGTCAGCTATACATTAATGATTTTCTTCTGAGCTGTTGTGTCCTAAACATAATCGATATACCGGGTGCCGCGGTGGCATTGCTGCTTCACAGTGCTGGGGGCCCTGTGTTCAATTCTGGACCTGGGATGCTATCTATAAGGAGTTTACACAGTATGTTCTCCCTGTGTTTTTGTTGGTTTTCTCTGGGCGCTGCAGTTTCCTCCCAAATGACCTACCAAAGACTTGCTGGTACAGGTTAAGCAGTTATATTCAGTTATATATACTGTCTATATGCAGGGCCATATCTACTGTAGGTCAACAAAAGGTACTCCAGTCAGGGGCAGGTAATAAAGTAATGCTGTTCAGCTACCTTTTGTTTACAGGACCACTTTACAGATCATTACAGAGCAATGACAGAATGATATCAGTATTGTGATTATCATTTGAACCATCCAGTCTTGGGTCGACCGGTTTGAGTCTGGAGACTGCCACTGGGCCTCAGAGATTAATCTGAGAGACAGTACCTGCTGTCCGGGCTTGATTGGCGAGAGTGTGATTCCCTGGGTGTTGATGACTGGCAAGATCTGGTTCCCAATGACAGTGGCGATGATCTGGCCCTGGGCATTGGTCAAAAGCTGAGGTGTGATCGGCTGAACCTGGAGCCCCTGTGTTCCTCCTCCTGCTTGGCTGGATGGCACAGCAGAGTTTGGCATCAGTGGGATAGTTCCAATAATCTAGAACAGAGAAAGTGACAAATAAAGATGTGGGATTTCTTCAGAATATAGAGAACAGAGAAAACGATCTTATACAGTATGCTGAGTGCACAGTTAGTGTGTGTAATCCTAAATTACCACAAGAAATTAAGAGGTACAAAGCAAAATTAGGGTCCACCAGAAGGTAACAATACCATATGAACAGTACATAAAACTACTTTATTAAAGTCACAGTACACAATTTTTATTCTTAAAGGAATACACACACTTATTCCCCCGCTGGATTATATGAACTTAACAAACCAAATGTCACCAAGTTTAATACTACAATAAACAGCACCAAACAAATGAGGTGCTCAACTAAAAACAGCACCATGATCACGATTGGAATCGCTACTGTAATAGAAAAATAAACTATTGACCTATTGATCCTTTAAAAATGTTTCAAGATTGAAAGATGTAATTATTTCACTTCTTCCAATTTTTTTATTAGACTTTTCTGTAATATTCTGGAAGGCACCACTCTATGAAAAAGGTTCTAAGGTTCTAAGCTCCAGTGATATGCTGGTGAGAAAGAGAACAAAGATGAATATGATCCAATATGGTCCATTTAGATGACAAGGAGCGAGTAATTACCCAAATGTCCAAGATTTGGTTTCAACATTCTGCACCTGACAACTCGCATTACTGTGCACTTCTGCCACAGAGCCCCGTCCAATGGACTAGTCTATTACTTCCCCTCAGTTCAGTCAGATCAGTAAAAGTCTGTCCTAACCATTCGTTTCAAAGAGCAGCCCATAATACCAGTGTGTCTGTGCTGAGCTACCTATTGTCAATATTGACAAGTGAGTAGGTGATAAGGTGCCAGCTGAGAGCTTCTCCACTGCAAAGCCATTATTTATTCAGAGTAGAGAAATCCCCTGGTTCAGCGTTCGTAATCTGTCATAACTCAGTTCTGTCCTCAGTTCTTCAGCTCTGGTTATCCAAGTGTCTGTTTAATTCCCTGCTTTTGTTGAGAACTGTACAGATCATGGCAGGTGTATATTGTCATAGTGATGTAAACTGTGAGACTAGAAAGAATTGTAGCTGAGGAGGGACAAGTATTTAGACAAGAAAAAGGACTTTCTCCTTTGCATCTTGGTTTGCTTTCTTCACCACATTGAATCATTATCTTCACCCTTCATCGATGCTTCTTAGCTTCATTTGGTAAAATTTGGGATACAATGAGGAAAACTTTATGTTTAAATATCTGCTATGTCTGTATACACTTAACAAGGTGTATTTACAGTACTATGAAAAACAACAAGTGTCATCCAAATAATTTAATTTCAATTATTCAAATTCATTCAATCAGAAAAAGTGACTGGAAGCCCTTGAGAAACACCGAGAAAGGATGATTAATAGTCTGGTGATGTCGGATATTACTAATAGCAGTGTCTTTCTGTGCTGTTTGCTGTTTTTCTGTTTATTTATCTGCCTCCTCTCAATCTATCACACTCACCTGTGTACAAGTATTGCAAACATGTCAATTAGTTTTGTTTATTAAATTGAATTAATACAAGTGTGTCGTGCTCACAATAAACAATTCTGTATGAGATATTCTCTTGAAATTTGATGTGTACTGATTAATGACGTTTAAAAAAATGAAAATATGACAAGTTAGAAATATGAAATATTAATACAGCCATTAGCACCATCACCATTACTACCACATGTATTATTATGAATTATAAATATAGTAATAACACCAGCATGTAGGTCTGAGTTTTAGTACCAAGGCTTCAAAAGAACTTTTATGGAAAGATCTTTAACAAGAAACACATATGCTGCATATAATTATTTTGAATTAATGGGGAAACATTTAAATGCAAAGGCATGTAAGCTGTGTTTGTAGGCCCCGAAATAAGCTCTTTGCTCTGAAATTCTATAGCAATCAATTGTGCATTCTTGCTATTCATTACAAAATATGGTTGAGTACAGTAACCATAATGATAGAACAATATTATCCCGTCACATGTGGTCATTTGTCAAACATGTTATTGCACAATCTTTGTGCTAGGTGGTGCTGAACCCATACACTAAACAGCACACAGATCACTTTTTGAATAAGTACATCAATAAAATCACTTGTGTATTTACAGTATTTCCAGTGTTAGTTAAACTGGTTATTTTTTTTCACTGAAGAAATAAATTTTCTGTCGAGTTTGGAAGCAACAGATAGCTAAAAATATTTTCTTGTTAATAAAATTGTACCTCTATTAAGATTGTGATTAGCTAAACACAATCAAAATGATGAAATACATGCTTATAATTAATATTGTTATCTACGTTTTATACATTTATAGAGTGAAATCATAATAATATACCATAACAGGATAAAAAGAAGGCGTATAAAAATGTGTAAGACAAAAGAGCATGTGGTTTAGAAGTAAGTCACCCTTTAGAAATATACACTTGCTACAGTACTTACTGTAGAATTTTAGATATGAAATTCAGGTACCAATGATACAATGATACCAATGAGGTACGCACGATACTGGAGATTATTAATAGAATACTTCAAAAAGGCAGTAGTTCTAAACATCACTAAATACTCATTTAATTTGGCTAAAGGAAAGTTACCTCTAAACCTTCATTGATTTGTTGGCAATATTACTGCTGAGAACTGTACATAGTCTGCATCTACATTTGTAAACTCCTGCTTTTCTTTAGCATTCCCTCTTAATAAAGGAATACAGGTGAAAACAGAAGCAAAGCCATAGATGTGGAAAATGTTAACATCGACAGCAGTGATAATTTAATTATTGTGTTAGAAATGCACAAACTGTCAATAGGTACAGTAGCACAATGCCAATAAATGTGATGCATGCTCTGGGATGTGCCTCAAAAACATCTTTTGTGACTTAACATGAAGATGTTTGTGACAGGATGTTGCTGTTCCAGACTCTTTCGAGAAAAGAACAGACTAGAAATGTTCTGGGGCATAAGGGAATGTTCTACATTAACAGGATGAAAGACTGAGGGAACCTGTTCTAGATATTGAAAATCCTCAAAGGCATTGACACAGTCAACCCAAAATGAATGGGGAAACACAAAGCAGAGAACAGAAGGGTAATCTGTGTGGAAGTGCATTTAAAACCAAGAATAGTAGGCATTTCTTTACACAAATAGTTGTGGAAGTATAAAACAAGCTACCCGGCTATTTTATAAGCCTACTGTAAATATTGGTTTCATTGAAGAAACTGGATTCTTGGATCAATTAACTACTCACAGCCAAATGGAATGGAGGGCCGAACAGCCTACTGTCATTTGTTACCTTTCTTATGTTTCTTATGGAAGCAGCCCAGCCTTTGCATATGCACTGGAGTACACCAAGCAATGGCAACAAAAAAGAACAAAGGAAGGAGGCCACATTTCAACTCTAAAAAAAGCGTATTACTGAGAAAAGGGCAAAATCCTCTTGTGTTCAATGCTTATTTCACCTTTGTTGTGAGCTACACCAGTTCTGTGGACACACAACGACAACAACAAAACTTGGTCAGGCTAACTGGGCCGAAAAAGAATTCTGTCCTAAGAGACTGGGCAATCGTTTAAGTGCTCGTAACAGCTAAATGTAGAAAACTTGTCACTCAGCTGCTGTATCTCTCTGCTGTATTCTTACTCAGTTAAGTAAATGTTAATAGGGCATAAGTGAGTCCTGCTGTGTAAGAGGAGACTACAAAGATACAGGCAGCATAAATATGTAGCTGAACTTTGGCTTGAGAGTTTACTTCATGAAGGATCATTAGTGGTGACTGTTCCCATGTTAAATGTGTAGCACTCAGACATGCTGTATTAGAAGCTGGAGTGGAGTTCTATGCTGATGGAATCTGCTGCCAAGGGAGCCTTTCCATTTACCAACAGCCCAGCAGGTCCAGTGGAAGTTTTTTTTTGAAGTGTTACTAATTTAAGATGATTTAAAATCCCCTCCCAGTATGCCCTAACCACTACCAGCTGTGTGACATAATGAGGAAAGATGCCTGGAAAATGGGAGAGTGGTAGTTTGTAATTCATCTCAGCTACGGCTCATTTGGTTATGCTGCTTCATGTTAAGCAACAGATAATTTATTGCTTTCCACTGCTTTGCTGTCTTCGTAGGCTGTCGTGCCACTTAGCATATTTTATTAGCCTCACTGATGATCACAAATACTGACATCCACTTTGCATACATGTACAGCAAGGCTGTGCCTCTCCATTATTTATGTCTACAGCACAAATGTGGCTACTGTACAAACTCAAATAAAAAGCAGAAGAGAGTAGTTTCTGTGGTTTGTCACCAGTGAAGGAATTATCCCTTTTCACAACATCTTTCTTAGATTTTTTTCTTCTATTTATTCTACATCTCCTGTGCTGTGATCCTAGGATTTCTCATTTTCCTTTCCTTGGACCATAACTCATTAGAATTATGCTGGTTTGTTTCCGTAGAAATGTCATCACGTTTCTCAAACCTGAACAATCAGGCCCGTTATCCATGGTTTGACAGACAATTTTCTTGGCTGATTTTTATTTTGGCTTGGTTTTGTCGGGGAAGATGGGTAACTGAGGTGGGTGCAGGAGGTATTTTTCCCATATTTCTGAGACACTTGAAAAAAGAAAAGGCATCTCTTTTGAAATACTACACATACAGTATGACCGGTTTGAAGGGCAAGTGCAAAAGTCAGTCTCAAAAGATTCAAGAAGAGCGAGGGGAATAATTTAAGAGAAAAATGAAGTATTTCAGTAATTGGGTATATATTTTTGCAATTAATTTTTAACATTTGGTAACATATATTGCTTTTCTTCTACTATTGTGTATTCAGTGATATTTATTTTTATGCCTGCCCTTTGCAGAATGTGCTTCTAACAATTCCATTTTTTTTAATGAAGTGAGGCATACATCAAAGGAAACTCTACAGTGAGTCTCACACACACACGTCTCTCACACACAAATGGATGAATGGGAATTCAGATGCAAAAGGAATAAAAGCATTAGAATTTCTTAATGCACATTTTGAGGGTTACCTGTCTTTATGCAGTATACAGTACAACATCTGAATGACAACTCGATTCTAAAATATTTGTGCCTCCCAGTGTGTACACTTCTGGAGGCCCTGAAAAGATTCAGGATCTGTACATTTCAAGAAAAAAAAGTGAGATAGAAAAAAAACCCGGCAAAGATAGACACAAGTGAATCTTTGAATGAAGACAGACACAAGTGAATCTAGACTCTTGTCAGAGCACAGAAAAAGCAACAAAATCATCTAAGGTGAGAGGAAATGTCATTTCTATGGACATTAAAACATTCTGACTCCATTCAGTACAGGCCACAGTTGTGTGTGGAGGCTTTGTGCTGTGGACAATACCCCACTGGGTATTGAACAGAATCTGTCAAATGGGTTTTCATGTGCAATGCGAGTGTGATGCCAGAAAAAAAAAGAGAATGAAAATATCTCAAGACCGTTTTTTTAAAAAGGTAAGTAGAAAAATAGTCTTCTTAGGTAGAAATCTGGAGGCATAATAAAACCAAACGGGTGTTTTGCACAAAGCTTTAAGAACTCTGTTTTACATTAAGTGAATACCAGCAAGAAGAAAAGGACAAGTAAACTCCCATTAGCCATTTCCAACCAGTATTGTGATATGCTTGTTCTAGTCTGTAAAAATGAGTCTGTAGTAATAACATGAAATGCACTTCGTTGTTCATTCGCTTGCACTCTTCATTCAGTTTACACTTATCCTTTGTTGTATGACAAACTTTACTTATGAGTACTTGCTCAAATGTGTGATACTAGAATGCATAATTTGTAAAAATTAAAAAAATCACAAAATTGTAACACTTTATACAATGAAATTTTGATTTTATTTTGATTATGCACCCCATTAATGCATAGTATCAATGTCACCAGACTGCTTGGTACTCTATCTTGCTTGCATAATTATGAATTTTATATTTTGATCTTTGACTGCACAATATTTATTATCTAACATAATAAACATTTTTATTTAGTAAGAATTTGTTCTTAGTTTGTGTTATGTATTGTTTTATTAGTTTGTATTATTTATTGCTCAAAGATTTGCAAATTTTATTTCTCCACCTGTAACTGCTTCATACTGTAATACATTTAAACAGCTTGCATTAATAAGAAGTGTTGGTAAGTTCTACCTGTTGTAAGATATACTTAGCAATATGTAGTTCAGGTGGGGAGCTGCGTCAGCATGCGTAGGCTGCAAAGGAACAAGTAATAGGTTTATTCCATGCTGAAAAAAAGAAGAAAGAGAACACAACGTTTCGGCTGTGGAGTCTTCTTCAGGTGTGAAGAAGGCTCCACCTGAAGAAGGCTCCAGGGCCGAAACGTTGTGTTCTCTTTCTTCTTTTTTCAGCATGGAATAAACCTATTACTTGTTACTTAGCAATATGTTACATATTGGTGCCATAATATTCATAATATTATAATGATAATGGTGCCAAACTATTAAAATACATCTGAAAAGTTTTATGTTACAAGCACCTGAAGATTTTTACGGTACATGTATTTTAATGGGAATTTCAGTGTCACTTTTATGAATTTATGCCTATGAGCAAAAATATCGGTGCTTGTACAGTATAGCGAGGAATGACTGTACAAGCTGTTCCACACAATGCTTTTACCTAAAAATCCAAATGTTGTTTTCTTTATCTTGAAGTAAAACGAAGTCAAGAACAAAAAACAACAACATACAGTACATGTGCCTGCTTCATATAACTCAATCAATATCAAAAGGCCTTAGTGTTACACTCTGATCTAGATCAACAATCTCATAACAAAATGCTGCAACTGAAGGGGTTGACCACATCCCTCACTGTTCTGTAGATCACCTAAAAACACCCAAACCACAGCTACATTATGAAAGCAGTACAGGGTGACAATAAGACTTTTAATCCAAATTACCTTAGACAGATCTGTGTTGGAACTGTCTATATCATCATGGCTCATGTTATAGTGAAAGGGAAATTATGAGGAAATCTTTTGACAAAGCGAAAAACAACATTAATTGAACATCTCATCATAAACATAGAAACTCCCATATTATAGTACTACCTGCATGAATTTTTTCAGATTGGAGGGAAGAGCCCTACTTATTGGTATCACAACAGACATTTGCTTTATAGACTATAACTTCTTGTACTATAAAGGCCAGGTTTTGTTTACCCGATATCTCTCATAGTCAAGGTTTACAGTAGTGTGGTTTTTGGTGCCTTAAGCTGTCCATTTATACATTTATCTTTTTGTTCTGTGATCTAAATTGTACTTCTTTATTTCTGACAGGGGTGTTAGTAAAATGCCTAGGAAATACAAGCCCAAACCTGACATACTGGACAAGAACACACAAAGTTGTGTAATTCAAGAATCTTAATGCCATGCATTCAGCAGTGTCTGCTCCATGTGTAAGAATACAGATAAATAATTATGTCTCAAGAGAGTGATAGGAACCAGATCAAAGATGTTTAAAAGTAAACCTCTTTAAGGTCAACCAAGTTTAAAGTAAACCAAACTTTTCACAGCATGTACAGCAAGTACTGTACAGTACTATCACCGATCCGTCACTTCTCTAACATAAAACAACATCAGAATAAAGTTGTTTCTTTTCCTTAAAACATATACAGAAAGAATGTGTTTTTTAGACTACAACATGATTTTATAATAATGTTCTCATAACTGAAAAGGGCAAAATCACCACTCTGACATCTCTGTCTTGTTAAATAGCCAACATCTTAAACATGGACCTCCATCATACAGTATCTCTGTACTGAGATACAGTTATGCTTACAATTATACTTAGGCCATTATTTCACTAAAAGAATTCTGGTAAATTCTCTAAAAAGGAATCTAATATGATATTGTTATGGTTTTTGAAAGTGGCTATTTGAAGTGTCTCAAAAATGTATTTTTTCAGGAGATTCAAAACAAGAAAGGAACTGGGGTGTTTGCTGAGTGGAAGAGGGTGAGAGACACACTGTACAAAGAGGCACACTGTTTAAAGGAATCACCTAGTCTACGTTGGTTGATTAAGTTCTGGGTAAATTATTGAGAGGCATCAACAGTTGAGGAACAGAGGATAAAAACAATCAGGTAGCTGACAGAAAGACAGAGAATAGAAGTAGCAGAGAGATGGAAGGAAAGGAGAGAAGAGAAGAGACAGTGGAGGTGGGAGGTCCTTCTTCCGATCAGCCTTGAAGACCACATTCAAGTAAAGTATTTGGACCACGTTAAGAGAACTTTCCGTTCTGCTGCATAGAGAATCCCTAGGTTAAAAACGGCCTCTCCTATTTACTGGATGCATTTGTGGAACAAGGAGATACTGTAGGTTACCCATTCACTTTGTATCGGTTTATCGAGAGAGAGATTTAACTCTAGGTTGTATTGTGTTTGATGCAGAAGGCAGGTTTGTCTCTATTTTTGGGCCTGTGAGGCGTTATAAGACTTGAATGCTCGGTAGCAGTTTGCATTTTTCTGGTTGGCCAGGAAGCAGACAAGACACCTTGTTAGTGAGTAGTGTACCTTGTATGTTGTATGTTTATTTTGTGTTTAGTTTGTATTAGTTGTACTAATCTCTCTGTATATTCTTGGCAAAAGCTTGGGGGTTATGATTATTTATTTTAATAATTGATTAATCCTCTCAGTCTTTTTTTCTTTATTTCTCTATTTCCTTATTTGTAGCAACAGTGCTGTTGTGCCTTTTAATCTACAGTATGTAAAAATAGAAAATATAGAAATTTGGTACTGGCAAATACTGATGGCTAACACTTTTTAAGAAAAAAAAAACTATTGCAGATTTCCGACATTTAAAAAAGTCTCCAGAACAAACTTTTGCATGTGATGTTTGACTTTTTATGCAAAGAATGTTCATAGTTTATACAGGGCTAATTTTCAGGACAGGAGTATACATGGAGTATCAAGAGGGAGGTCATTCTTCTGATAAAATGCAAAATTATAAGCAATCAGCCTTTATAGGAAAGTCACAGATACATTAAATGTTAGTGTTTTGGTGGCATAAGTACTGTAAGTGATTTATACCACTTATCTGACGCACGCTGAATTCAGACAGGTTCCAGAGGAAGTTAAGCAAGAAGCACATTCAAGGCATTTTTAAAAAGTTCTAATCATGGAGCTTAAGACACTATTTTTTCTTTCATACTTAGATTCCTTTTGCAAAAGGTAAAAAATGCCAATCAATCTATATAAGCTATAAGGCAATCAAATACAATACAAGTGCTACAATATTCTACTAAAATAAAACCCAAAGTGGAGAATGTGAGTTTTGTGTATTGCTCCTGTTGAAATATACTGTAAATTACTTGGTGATATTTTAGGGACTAAATTCAGTTTTTTGTTTTTACCCCAAATTTCCATTTTATTTTATATGAATGTGGCCTCTCCTCCTAGACACTAGATCTAAAATAAATGTAGGGAAATTAAAGATAACTGGATTATTTAGATTTTTTGCCTTGTTGGGTGTGAGGGGGCAGCAGTTTCCTTCATAGACATCTTTCTGAGTTTCATTTATTTACTTATTGCATGATGTATCTTTTAATGTGATATGTGTTTCAGAAGGCCCAAGATTGAATAATGTACCCTAATAATGAGGAATGGAGCAAAGGCTTTCGCTGTAGGCTTTGACCGTCTCAGTGACCTGATTATGTCAGAGAGTGTGAGCCGCCAAGACACTACAAAAGCAAGAGCATCCCATCACATCCATCTCCAGAATAATCATTCTTACTGCTGCAGGCTTGTTGAAAGCACAGGATCCATCTAGCCTCATTAGCACCATTTAGCTTCAAGAAGCTCAAAGGGCCAAACACACAAGCTCTTTGTCTTGAATTATGCACCAACCACAGCAGTGAACATGTACATTTTATTGCTTAAGTGGATCAGCAGACACTTAGAGTCCTATGGTACTTGTGCATAATATCACGTATCACAAGTAGATATCTAAAGCCACCTTTATGTAATAGCTGGTATGTTGTGCTTCCCCATGCCTATGGGTTTTTTTATTTTCATGACTAACAGATACTATTGAGTACATTAGGTAAACAGCTTTAAATTCAGTGCATTTTCATGCAGCAAACATCAAGGTGTGAGTCATTATTTACAAGGTCAGGCAAAATCCAGAAAGTTCCCCTAATTTAGTTTGTTATCATAGTTGAGAACATCCTATTGCTTTTTGAAGCAAGGGTAAAATTCTTCCTTTATTCTCTGGCAATGTTTTGACACTTCCAAACATCGCAAATGAATAGATGTTCCTTCTTACATTTGCTTTTCCCAGAAGATAACCCTTTGGGATTTTTAAAATGTGACTGGAATATCTTCTATTGTTGTTGTTGTACATTATCTAAACATAAAAATATTCATACTGAGATGTTCAGTTGAGTTTACAAGTAATTGGCTTTGGTTTACTTTTGAATTACATGATATGGAGATATGGAGAATTATATAATGCAAATCAAAGCAATCATAATAACAATTTAAAAATGCATCAAACTGACTATAGATTATACCAGATCTAAATGGCCAGCTCTAAATTAATCTAAATATGAATTTATATTTTAATCAGTTATTGTGTTAAGATATATCTAGTTAAATATATTTTGATACAACACTAAGGTTTACTATTATTTTAAAATTTAATTTTAGGCATCACTTCCTTATTTTAATCATAAAACTGTAATGTGACATTATAATACTATGTCAGGGATCAAATAATTAAAGAAATATTTATACATAGTATAAATATTTTTTAATAGAGGTAGACTGTTAAAAACGCTACTGTAATAAATTGGAATTGCACAAAATTTACTGGTATGATAAAAATGTTTTTAGAATTATGAAATATACAATGTGATATGTAAACTGTATATATGTTTCTTTTTCTGTAAATAGAGAGCAGCTGAACCTATTCCTCACACCATTATTTGAAGATTGTTATAAAGAAGATACTCTTGATGAAACTGTGATGAAACAAGGGTTAAGGTAAATAGCATAGGGGTTGGCGTAGAGGGCACATTGTCCATACAATCTTCCTTTAATATGTGTTGTGTGCACCTGCGATAAGATGATTCATTAGATAAGGCCTCACTCTGACAAGCATCATCGTTCAAGCCTCTGGGTACTGATGGAACAATTCTGCACCCACCCTGTAAATATGACAAGGTCAGCGTTTTACTGAGCCTCACAGAGTTAGGAGGAAGTAAGGTTTTGTTTATTCTCGTGGAGTTTAACATGCTCCAAATATAACTACTGCATTCCTTGAAATGCCACTCCTGCTTTCAAATTAAAGTGTGTGAATAAAAAAAACAACAACCCTGAACATTAATTCTTTTTCAACCATTGTGAGCCCATGCTATCAGTTCAGTTTTTCTGTCTGAAAGTTGTTGTCTACGAAACTTGGTCTTTGTCTCTGTGTTTGTAACATACATTTTGGTAAGCCATCTGTTAAGTGGTCCATGAACTAATGTGCCCCAGGAAAACGTGTTTGCTCAGCTAGTTTAGGAGAAAATATTCAAAACTGTCCCCTTTTCTTATATAAAGGATACTCACTTGTAATGTACAGTGAGACAAGGAGTGTAAATGCAATTTTGTCACAACACTACAACACTAAGAGAAACCTAATGTTAAAAATCAGAACTAAACAGAATAAAGTTTTTAAAAATTGGGTAGCAGTTCAATCATCTTCACCAATACAATTTTGCAAAGGTTCTAAAATGCAGCCAGAACCAGAAAGTAACTGGAAGTATTCCCTTACATTGTACATTACTGTGCTATATTTGCACTATTGTCTTGGTGATGCTTTATCATCCTTGACTTGTGTTTCTACCATATTTTAATAATCCTTACTATATTTTTACTTTAACCATGATATAACACAGTAAGGAACATATAGTTTTGCAAATTAAAAAAAAAAACGACTGAAAGAAGTGTTTTCTAGTCTTCATATATGAACACAGTTCTGAAGCGAGTACAGGAATGGATCCTGATAAACTCAAGAGGACTAAGGATAAGACTAACACCGTCCACCATAGTTGGACTATCGAACTCTCTCGAACGGCTGAATCTGGGCTAAACATCTGCAAACATGAACCACTTTCATGTTGTTAAGTGTGTCACATTGCAGGCTCCCATTTAGCAGAATTTTTAAAAAGCCAGTTATATTTCTTCCTCTTCAGCAGCACTGTTTGGTCACAACAGGACTTTACATGTTTCACTTCTGGGAAAAAGAAATACCAGTGTTAGCTTATGATGATCTTTTAGGCACTACTGCTGAGAACCAGTTACTGCCAACAACATCCACATGGTTACTAGGTAACATAGTGATATCTGATTAGTGTCAATGGGCACCTCATGTACAGCAGACAAGCTTTATGATTTTAAAGCAGCTTAACCAATTTCTTCTCCTCCACTCCTGAAACACAAAGTGTGACAGAGATTCCAGCCAGTGCAAAAGAACACGTGGTTTAAATTTCAAATCCTGAAGTGCACTTTTCAAGCTCGGGTTCTGATGACAATCTGTGGTGAGAGAAATGAGCCAGGATGAGAGGGATGGTGACTGGCACACGGAACCCACACACAGATTGGCAAGGTTGTGTCAGGAGTGCTGCTCCCACCCACCTGTCCTTGTGCATTAGTGACGAGCTGCCCTGTGACTCCTTGAAGCCCAGACAGGGCACTGCCGAAGGCTTGTGAGCTGGCTATGGATCCCATGGCTGCTGCTGCGGCTGCTGCTGCTGCCTGGCTGGCTAGTGGATTGAGCTGAAAAAGAAAGACGACAGGTTGACAAACTGGGGAGAGCTCAAAGAGCTGCCAAATACCTTGAGCTAGTTGCTGCACTGTGCGACAATTTAGCATTTGGGTAACAGCAGGTGGCGCAATATTAGCATTGCTGATGGCAGCGCTGGGGCCCTGGGTTCAAATCCAGACCTGGGGTGCTATCTGTGTGGAGTTGGTATGTTCTCCCTGTGTTCGTGCGGGTTTCCTGCAAGTGTTCTGGTTTCCTCCGACAGTCCAAAGTTGTATTGGTAGGTTAATTGGCTTCTTGGAAACTTGACCTGGGTGTGAGTGTGTGTACTGGCGTCCCATCCTGCCTTGTGCCTCTTGGTTGCTGGGATAAGCTCCAGTTCCCCTGCGATCCTAAAGTGGATGTACCGGTTAGAAAATGTATGGATGGTAACAGCATGTGTCTCTACTGGTGCATGGACTGTTAGGTTAGTACCATTGTACCATTGTAAATCTTGTCTGAAACAACAAATCATTCAATAGATGCAGTATCTCTTCTGTCCTGTACCTTTCAAGATTATTTTTTCTCTTTTAAATGATTATTCATCTATTTTTGAACAGTACTGTAGATAAATGCTTACTTAGCCTCCAGATCAGACTAGCAAAAATATTTTCTTCCTCTTTTGTTTCCTGACTAATTATTGGTTTTGTCTTAGTGTCCTCAATTTACAAGAAAGCCTCCACTGAAACTGAAAAATATTTTGATGCTTACTTGTGCATTTGTACTTTTCATAAATCAGTTCACATTCCTGTTCAAAGAGTCCTGAGGGGAGCCGTTTGCAAGGGCCGAATGCCTTTTTCAACACATTACATGTCCAGACACATTCTAGATTAGCATACCTGTCTTAATTATGGATATTCTGAAATGAAATGTCTGGGATGCTTGTAAAATGTATATTTTGTTTAAGTTCATATAACAAACGTTTTGACTCATATTTTCTCATTATTATTTAGAAGTACAGCATATTTCCAGCTCTTACAAATTGCATCTTTGATCGCTACTTATCTTTGTAATTGCTGGACCAAAAAGCTGTCATTTTTTATAGGCCATTTATATAAGATGTGTAAAAGACTTAATTTGTCTTTATCGGTCCTTTCATAACCTGTCATTTGCAGAGAGGATTGATCAATTCTGTACAAATTTAAAGACTGGAAATTGGTCCAAACATTTGAGTGTATTGCTAAAAAAATGTTCTTTCACATTTAACACCCATTCACACAAGAAACAATGTTTTCCTCCAGGAAACATACATGTGAAGCCATTCATTTTTGTTTTAAATTGTTTTTTTTTTTTTAGAGATCTCTCTTATGACGACCAGCTCCAACAATTAAGCGAATGAAAAAGTGGTCGGCATGCAGCATGCACTGTTTCTGTAGCACCTACTGTATGGATGTGTTTAGTTTGCTTGTGGTTTCAGAGGGACACTGCCTGTTCAGACCACGTACATTTAACAATAGAGGGAAGAAGCGTGGCAATGCATCACAGTAACCTGTCCTGTCACCCTCACCAACCACTTTGACTAAGAACTATTGCCCATTCCCTGCTCCTTTCGTAGGGTTTTTAAAAATGACAGTCTTTATCTTTGCACCATCATACCCACTACATTCTCTTGTAATAAACTCATCTGGTCCCAGAAATGAATATTGAGTGCCTCCTCACACTGATGGTTTGTTGCTCCTACAGGACAGCCTAATTCAACACTACTCTTGTGGGGTAATCCAGTTGGGGACAGAACACATGTAAAACTGACACATTCGTTTGGAAAAAGCTGATTTAGTTGTAATGCAAGAAAGGGAAAACCCATATTACACAGTCGAAGTAGATCACTGAAGTTGCTACCTGATACCTTGGAAAACTACAGAGCAAACTGAAATGTACAGAGCGTATGACAGGGATCTATTAGTCAAGCAGTTCTCTGGCTGCCTTTGCACCTATGCAAATATATATAGTATATCTCTGTCAAATGTCATTTTTAACAGAGGGACTTCTAAAGAAACCACCAAGTGTAGTGCAGTTTGCTCATGAATAATTTTGTAAAAACGTAGCACTAATGCAATTACATTCTCTCACAGAAGACTAGAAACTATTCCATTCGCTAGCATCTTCATTGATAGTGCTTTCTAATCATGCGTTGTTTTTACGTAAAAGATGAAAAATGAAAAAACTGACAAAACACATATAGAAGCTTGGATAAACTGTATAACAGTCTCTTCCTCACCCACCCCCACAATCTAACCTAGCTTAATGTTTAAAAACGACCAATTTGATAGCAGCCTCATTTAAGGATAATATCTCTTTTACATTGAGACCCTCACACTCACCATTTCTTTTTATTACAATCCATGGCCATATTTTATTACCATTTTCTGAAATCTAATGGAAAAAGTGACATCTACAATCAATACTTTTACGTTGATAGTAAAGGTTAATCACAATAAATATGATACTACATTTCTTTTTTAAAAAAAACAGGTTTTTGCAGCATTTACATTTCCAAGGGCTGATGAAATATTGTCACTGAGTCATTCATTCACATTATTATTTTTTGTTTTTTAAGCCTCAGTGGAAAGTGTGTCTCCTTAATAAAATATGTGGATTTTATGGTAACAGTCATTTACCATCCAGGTTCTGTCTCATCTCACCAGTCTTTCCCAGTCATGAGAATGGCTTAGATTTAAAGATGGTTTTAAACCATAGTTCAGAGTGTAGTAACATGATGGCAGTCTTGCAAATTTCATTGTTCTATGTCTTGCTCACAGGACAAATTGTTTACAGTTACATTGGAGCTCAACCTGAGACCTCTACTCTATTTTTATTTATTGCCATCGCCTTCAATGTGGATTTAGAAACAGCAGAAAAATGCCCTAAATTCAGATTTTATTCCATCTAAGAGTGTGTAACCAATAATATGTGATGAATATCCTTCAAATAAAGATGCTGTGTTTTGATATTTGGGTGATCAGCATGAAAGAAATCTTATAGGAATATGATTCCATTTGCATAGCTGTCTAAGTTTTGCAATGCGCAGATTAAACTTATAGTATTACATGTGGCATTAGACTAAGAGAATTATCTTTTTCATTAGCATTAACATTGACATGGTGACTGGCTGCTGTCCAATAACTGACCGGGGATAGAGAACAGTAGGGCTGTGCCTTCCTTAGGATGAGACGTTAAACCAGACGTTAAAGCAGGTCCTGACTGACCGAAAAGCGAGTGTCCATGGTACTTTTTAAAAGTATTGGGATGTTAATCACAGATTCCTGGCTTAAATTCCACTCTGGACTTTCACAATCTGGCTATTCTTAAGTTCCTCCCTTATCAAACTGGTAGAGTGATTTCACTACTTTATAAATCTAATAAGAATTTCACACATCTAATGTAACTGATTCCAAATATTTTCCAGACTTACTATATTAGGATCACAAAAATGGAAAAAAATAAATTTAGCTAGAAAAATGTGTTTTAATGAAATAATAAAAGTCTTTTGACAACAGCTTTTATCTGTTTCAAAGTTGTTAACCAATCACTACTTGTCATGCTGTTTAGGGATTTTTCAGTTTTGTCTGCTAGAATGCTAGTTTCCTTTTTTCCCAAATATGCTGGCCATGGATTAAATAAAATGATTCATTATGTGAATCTTGGATAATAAAGACAGTTATGATTTTTTTTAACCAAACCAAAATAACAAATTTTGAATTAAGTGCAAAATCGTGAACTTTGTCAAAGTACTGTATGGTTGCCATGTTGCCACTGGCAGAACAGAAACCTCTGGTCTCGCCACGGGTGGGGGCAAGAATTTGCAAGGATTGTGATGTGAAACTGTCCCTTTGTGCTCACTAGTTGCAATAAGTAAATGAAAAACATGGTTTACTAACAATGCTAATCCTTTTTTTGACTTTTTGAAAACTATATATAGTATATATACTGTATTTCAAATTATGCCTCACTGTCGAGCATTTGTTTGTTCAGAATATAGTGGACACACACATTACAAAGGATCTGATCAGCAGAAAGTCAAACTGTTTCCTTTTCCAAGGGATATTCAGCTAGCCAAGATGTGTAATAAACATGGGCACTGATGTTGGTCCCATTGACAAGTTTCTCAATGAGATTCTGTGTGATGTACGATAATTGTAGGTTGTGCAGCTGAGATTTTACCCCAGAAATATTTGAATGTGATCTGCACCCTGAGTTAACAGGTAAGTAGTATTTGTTGGCAAAAATGTCTCGTGGTCGATATGTTGAATTCATCTCAATTGCACTCATTCATATCAGCTGTTTGGGTGAAGACAAGAGCTAAGTCCTGCTGGACTTTTTATAACCTCTAATGTAAAAGATGTATTTTAGTTGGTTGGCAGGTTGCTCTTTTTTAGTATCTGAAAAACGTCACTTTGTACTGTATATATAGGAAATTTGCTGAGATAAATATAAAATCACCTGACTTCTTAAAAAAATACAAGCTAGTAAAATAAACCGATTCCACATACTCTGCTGCACTATTTTGCTTTTTCGAAGTAATCAGTACAACCACATGCTCAGACATGAATTCTAGACCTCTGGGCTTGAAGAGGGAACTACTTGCAGAGATGCTGCTGATTTGTAGCAAACTGAGGACATCCCCAGCCCTGGATGTGCTTGGCAAGTTGCACATGGTGTCTTGGAAAATCAAGGCCACAGCTTTGTGAAAACAGCTCCCCATCACAAAACTGGAAATGCAAGAACTATAAAACCAGAACCCAAAGAAGCACCTTTACTTGTCAAATAACCATGGAGCCCTACCATGGTCTGATGTAAGATAAACCTTCGCAAAATGTTTAAACCTTTGCCACCATTCAATTTCAATGAGCTCAAGAAATGAGATTATTCCCAGACAAAGGCATATTGGCCTATCCTGTATTTAATCTCAAGGCACTGAATTTAAAAGCAGTCACATCATTTGATATTAAACTTTAAGAGTAATAACAGTAAAATAGTAGCATTGCCAGAAGCTTTATGTTGATTTTCAAAGCTTGACATTAAATATTGATTTACCAGATCCTGTGGTGTGTCTTCACTATTTGTTGGTGCGCACTGTGAGAAGGCATTCTTTGTATGTTGAGTGTACATACTGTATGCACTACCAAACTGTATTTCACACTTAATCATACAGTTCCCATTCACACCCACATCTCACAATACATTCAGTACATTACCACTTAAAGTAGTCCATCCTTCCATCCATTTTCAAAATGCTGTATCCAATAAAAGGTATGCGGGAGCCTGAGACTATCCTGGCAAGCAACAGGAACAAGAGGGAATACACCCTAGACAGAATGGCAGTTGATCGTAAGGCAGACATAGACTCACAGTCACACCAGGGATAATTTTCCCAGACGTCAATTGAGCTACTTGTACTGTATGTTTTTGGACTGTAGGAGGAAGAACCAGAGGACCAGGAGGAAACCCACTCAAACTTGGGGAGAACATGCAAACTCCGTGCAGACAGCACCCAAGGTCCAGAAGTTCCAGGGTTCTAGGGCTGCGCGTCAGCAGTGCCAACCAATGCACCACCATGCCACCTACCACATCCAGTAGTTAATAAACCCATAGCAAAATCTATACTGAGTCAGGCATGAGCAGTCATAGCATTTAAGATGTTTAACATTTAAAGTTTAAGACAACATTTAAGATTTTCATGTTAATTCCTTGAGTCATGTTGATTTAAGAATGAAGACATCAAAAAACATTTAAGCAACTAATAACACTGTGAATCACAATTATCTTAATCAAGATGTGTCTTGACGTGTTAAGCACAGTCTTGTGATGACACTTCACTCTGAACATGTGTTACTGGGAGGTCTACAGCCTCATACTGTATAACTTTATACACCGATTCTGATATGCTGGGCTCAGCCTCACCCCCAACTCATCCTTACTGAAGAGAGAATTTTAATTCAAAAGCCTTCGACTGCTAAATTCTGCAAATGGAGACATGATACCACCGGATAAGAGGCATTGCATCTGAGTGAATTTATCTCTCATAAATATCTTCAAATAAATATTACTTTATGAAACTTAGGGACTGGATGGCAAAAGCTGCTGAAGTGCTACCAGTGAGGCAAATCCAGGCACATCTTACAATATCCTGAGTGATTGCATTAAATGATAACCCTCCATTCAAGTCTTCCTGTATAGATCCTTATGCAGTGAAGTTTGATCATTTGATGTGTGATAAGCTGCTCTTCCTGGTGCAGTTATGCTTAGCAGTGAATTACTTTATCAAAAGAACTCCCTCTAAGGAGGTCCAGCAGGGCCTGCTCTTGCCTTTGGGGATATTGGGTAAGTGGGATACATGTTGCTTGTGAAGGAAACATATTGAAGCCCCTAGGAAGTGGGCAAAAGGCTAGCCTAGACAACCGTGCCTGTCATTTTTTATCAGAGATGATAGCTACTGTACACAGAGGGCTGTGAACCCCAAGCAGTTTGTACTTTATTGGTAGGTATTACAGCTCTGGATCAAACCATTCTTGCAGCTCCAGCAAGCTGCATAATGCATAAAATCAAAACAGGGCCAGGTAGCCTGAGGAGAGACCACGACCACAGGCTCCTACCTCCAGCCAAGAGAAACAGCAACAATTCTATTGCTTTCTCCCCACAGGTTTAAATTCAACACCCCCCCACTTTTCATACCTTACCATATTTAATTTCTCAAAAACGTTTCTAATTTTCAGAGAGCTGTGGGCGGTCTTTTTTTGGAACAAGGCCGTAGGTGGACAACACAGCACTTTCCTCTAGGTGTCTTCAAGTTGGAGCTCTTCCATCTACATTATGGGCATGACTTGCTGTCACAATTATATATTTAGTGTGGTCTGGCATCAGACAATATACTGGCAAGTGTCTGGAGGTTAAAATAAAAAATGAAGTTTTTTAACCTGACAACAGTAGTATTTCATTCTGCGGCCTATAAAATTTTAACTCAGTTTGTCAGTGCTGCCTTGAGACATTTAATTTCAGCAAAGCTATTTTTAAAGGCTAAATCCCCTCAAATTAAACACATAATTTTGTAACTGTAAACAGGGAGTAAGAATGCCCATCAATGCGTGAGCCTATGAATTCCCAGGGATATGTATGCTTAGGATAATCCAATCAGACAATAGCTATTCAAACATGTCTAAGCAACACACAGGCAGCACAAAAGAAATAGCTTTTGTAAACAAAACACATTGATCAAAACACATATGATCTAAACATTTTCTAATGGCTTTGTGTTGTGAATGCAATATAAAAAAAATATTCACTATATTTCCTTCCTGTGTATCCGTACTTATTAATCCTCTCAGAAATATAGACAATATTTCTGCTTGTGCGATACACAAAGTAATCATCCCTCTCATCCGTGCTACTCCAATGTAGGTCCATTAGGTGAATTTTTGGTACTGAAAATCTGACAAATATAATGTATATATAAAGAACATGTTTTTTTTTTAAGAAACATCAGCAGAGCATTGAGGAAGGCCAAGAAAGTATCTTTTTTTTTATGAAGTAACTTAAAAGTGCTAAAGCTGGAGAAGAAGGCCTGTTTTGAAGATCTGACTTTTTGAAGATCAGCTCTCTGTTCTGGAGTCTCTGCAGGAGCCCCACAAGAAAAGGCTCTGGAGGGAAGGTGAGAGCGCCAGGCGAAAGAGGGAGGGGGAAAAAAAAGACAGCATCAATAACTTGATGATCCATTTGAAGGGAATGGTGGGAGCTTACAGTAGCACTCAGAACATCCTTTACACAGTGTGAATCGCTTTATGATTGTCTGCGTAATTCCCTCCTTTCGGGCTAATGCCATCCAGTAAGCCTTTTCAAAAACCCACTCCAGCAAAGCATCGCTTTTGCTTTTTTTCTCAATAATGTTGATGGTGGAGCCCGCACCACGGAGCTTTAAACACACATGAGGAGGGGAGAGCCGGGTTTGACTTCTAAACAGGCGATTTTCTACAGCAGTGATTTGTCACACTGCTACCAAGGGAAGCAGAAAATAACAGACCTGCATGATCACAGCTAACCCCATGATTTAAACTGATTGCATGTGTTTCTGGAGATAAACAATGATTCTTCTGTTTGCAAACTACACATAAAATGATTTTTATATGTTTTTTTCTATTTCATGTGTACTAGTAACACAAGTATTGTAGATTATACCAGCATTTTCCCATTGGTTTTCTGTTTGAGGTACCCAGTCTACCAAGCTGTTTACGTTACTGGGGGAGGAACATACTGGTATCAAACAGCCACAATCCAGCATAATTTGGGGGTTTCTCAAAACAATACATTTTCTAGTTACTTGGAAAAAAAGAAGTTTAGGACTATTATATTGTAGTCTATTCAATTAAATCAAGTGTATTATAGTTCATGAGAGCTGGGGAGATTTAAGGTATAGGTAATGCTCACTCTGTTATTTAAATGATCAAATTACCCACTTAAGTATTAACATTTAATTACTTGAAGTCTGTAGAAAACTGTAAAACAGTGACTGTCCAAGAGCTGGGCGGCCCTGACTCTATCTATGAAAAGAGCTGATGTTTATAGGAGATAGTTCACGTTGTCAAGCCACAATACCTTGGTGATACATGTAAGATCATAAAGACAACTTAGACATTCTACTGTGTTTGTGTTTTCAGTGAGAAGCTCTCCAAAAACGTGACAGTAGTCATTACTTCAATCTGTTCATTTTCTACCTTCCAATTCTGTGGGGGAGCCAGAGCCTATCCCAGCAGTCAACGGGAGCAAGGTAGGATTCACCCTAGATGGAATGCCAGTGACAGACACGAACATGGACATAAGTATGCACACACTCATAAAGAAGCCAATTAACTTGCCAGTACGTCTTTGAACTGTGAGAAGAAACTGGAGAATCCAGAGAAAACTCACACGGACATAAAAAAAACTCCTTGCAAAGAGCAACCCATGAATTGAACCCAGGGCCACGGCACTATGAGGCAGCAATGGTAACTACTGGGTCATCATGCTCTCCCTGTGATCATTCCATTTAAAACAGAACAATGGATAAATAATAAGATTGTGGTACACAGTAATACAAAAGAACATCAGTTTCAATGATTCTGTTTCCATAGTAGCTTGTGTCACATATGTTTTATGAATAAAAGCATCAAAGGATGTCCCTTTCAGTTAAACAACTCAAAAGTAGTCACTTTTATAGCAGATCCCACAACATTAATGATAACTCCTCAACATCGCTGTAAGAAAAAGCTGTCCATGTTAAGGCCAATAAAGTTACAGGGTGATACACCCAGCTGTTTCTGAGAAAGGAGTGCTAACTCATGGAAAAATTGATGGATACATTTGCATTAAATTTTCTGGTCTCTAAATTTGTCTTCAACACCGATTTAACCTTGATCCAGTTGGAGAGGTAAAAGGCTCCCCCCTTTGAAGAGACACATTAATCCACTGTCACATTCTTATACTCCTCATACTCCCAGAGTTAATATTGAATAAACATGGGTCAGTAGAGACAAATTGCAACACTAAAAAGAAAGAAAAATGTGAGGAATGTTTTATTGTCAACACTAGCACTGCACTTTAAAAAATCCATCTTTTGCCCCCCTAAAAAACTTTAACTACATTACATTCATCGTCCAACATACTTACCATTTGACCATTGGGGTCAGCAAGTGCAATAGCCCATGTAATCTCCTGAACGGGAGAGAAAAATTAGGCTCCGCGCTACCATACAGGCTCCTGAAAACAAATGCTTCATATAAAAAAACAGGAGCTTGTTTTGTGCCTGTTCCTTTGTGTGTCTCTTTAGCCATTTTGGACATGTACAAACACACACAATGCAATAAATGCGATCCCCTTTGTTTATCTGTATGACTCCCACTTACAGTATTTGTTCAACTGAGTTTGCATGCAGGACTCTTGAGTCAAACATTTAACTTGTTTCTGGTTAGAGCACATCCATGAGAGGCCTATAGAATTGCCAAAAACCGAATTTACAAGAATACAGTCAGAAACTATAAGCACTTAAAGATCTTAAAGACGTACAGTATGATAACATGCATTACCATGGCACTAAAATAATACCTAAGCAACACAAAATCAAACACAAGTCAGAGCAGACACAAACACAGGAGTAAATAGAAGCTTCATCCTTGTGTTACAACAGAGTCTCGAGAAGAAACATGGGGGTGACATTTGCTCATAAGTGTGCAAAATGTTGTTTTTGGAAAGTTGAAAAATTGTCATTGTGTACCACCCATGGAAAACATTTGTACAAACACCATGCTTTCTTATTTTATTACCTGGACAGTTTACTGTATATCAATAAGGCCTGTTTCTGGTTTTTTAAAGGACTAGTGACCCTATCTCTAGGTGACCTTTCCATGGCCCCTTCTCATGGTCACTCTAGATTGTGATGGCAAAGTACTTATGTTGCCTAAAAAGGTGTAGGTATTGTATTTACATAGAATTAGAATGAACAATGATATGCTAAGAACATTATGCCAAGTACAGGGGCACTGTATTTGAATCTGTGCTGTTTACAGGTGTCCTGGTGGGCAGAACATAATATATTTCAAAGAGGACACAATTTTATTTAATGAAAAAGCAGGTCATTCCGTGCCCGGATTGGCTTATTTGAGGGCAATGGAACATCCGAGATGATTGAATACAGAAAAGAATGTGAGACAATGAAATACAAAAATCTATAGTGTTCAAACATAATCCCCGTTTTCAAAAATGCCACTTCCTTCCATGTATTTTGAAATGAGCTTTGCAATGTCTACATCAATTCTCTTGCTGGTAGATTGTATCTGCCATGGTGCAACTTGCTGCTGTTGATTTATAATACTTTACTTGGCATAGAGAATACTTCATAATTATTCTTTAACTAACCATCATCAACCGTCAGAATCAGCTTTCACTGGCAGTGTTTTACTCAGCTTCAAGGAAATTAAGAACTATTAAGCATGTAGTAGACTGTTAGTGTATGTTGAAATAGATATCAAGACATTCAATAAGACATGGCACATTATAAACCTGAGTACAGCACAGTCTTTACATTCAGCATTAACTGAATAATATTCAGGGCTTACTTGATTCAGAAATTTTAGCCCATTTTCTAATTTCCTTACAGAGGTCACAACAAAAAAAAATTTTCGGGCACTTAAACAAGTTTAGAGGTCTTCCAAAATAAATCCAGTAGACGCCTGGAAATGCAAACAGAAAGTGCCTTCAAGAATTTGTTTTCTCCATAATTACCAGGGTGCAGTGGCTCTTTTTCTAACCTCTAAACTGGAGAAAGGCGGACCAAACTCAGAAAAAAAAATTAACATTTAAAAATACAGGGAACGTGGTGATGGAAGTTTTTTTCTTCTTCTGTTTCTCCCTCCCTAGTCTTTTCCACTTCTCTGTGAACTTAATCAACTGTGACATGAGAAAATACACTGGGCTCGGCCAGCAGGAATCCTCCTGCCACCTGAAAATGTCCTCAGCAGTCCACTGCTTGAGACTCTACAATGATCCTTCCGACATCAATTTTGCACATGTACATCAAAATGCCATTAGAAATGCTTACAAACCCCTCCGACTCGCAGGGCCCCCTCGCTTGGCCGCTCCAGCCGAGAGCCTGCCTCTAAAGACTCCCCAGCGATCGGCAAAAGAGTTTGTTTTTTTTCTTTTCGATTACTCATTTGAAAGCTTTTGGCTGCAGAAGCGGCATCTTGGGGAGGGGGGTGAAGACGGAGAATCAAAAAAAAAATATGACAAAAAAAAACCATCTCGAGGACAGGTCCCCATATTTTCGAACATTCTGAGTAGAAATACAGTATCAGATAGCTCACTGAAAGAGAATGAAAAGCGCTGGATGACAAACTAGCATGACAAGTTATCTTGCAGCACATTATTGGGCTCAAGGTCGACCGCACTGGCTATTTCAGAATCTCCAATGTGCTTCTGGGAGGGACGTTCGCCAGCGCTCATCTTAGGAAGTTGCTAATGTCAATGAAAGCAGTCATATTTAATGAAACTGACGCAAGCAAATAAAATAAGTATACTATACGGGAAGATTATTAATATCAATCAACATAATTGGTTGCATTTTAAATTCCTCTCAGTATACAGTACGTCCAGTTGTAGACAAGAAATGCTACATGGTCTAATGGATTTAAATACATATTTTAAACAAAGATGTCAAACAAAATCATCAATAACGCAAACAAAAATAGAGATAGAAGAGTTATTATAAGTATTCAGTGTGAAATAGACGCACTGTCAAAATGAAATCATAAAACCACAAGTTAATATCGGGCTTGTTCTACCTGAGCATAAATATAATCCTGGCAGTGCTGAAGTATGGACCTAATCAGCCTCTGCACTGATTGCTGTGGGATGTTCTGACAATCTTCCTTTGTGGCTATGGCCAGCTGGCACAGGTTGGTAAATCACAGTTGCCTCCTGGTGATGGCATTGCTGAACTGGAACTACTGTAGGACTTGTGCTGTCCAACTGGAAAATCATACTTTCAGATTGATCAATGTCATTTGAGCACTAAGGTTGACCTCAAATCCTTTCCCACATCATCGCACTTCCAAAAGGGGACAGTTAACGTACAGTATTGCTCTCCATAATGTCTCCACACACCCTCTTCCATTAGGCCTGTCAAGGGGAAAACGGTTTCACTGGTGAATAAAACACCCCACTACTACTGTATCTCCGCCAACACCTCAGATGCTGGCCCATGGAAAACAAAGATTTCATCTCCCAGCTCTCACTGTATTACCTCTATATGGACACAGACCATGCATATCATTAACGTTTATTAGTTACAACTATTTTGTTAAAGCGAGGGTTATTTCTTCCTGGATTTTCTCATGTGGTTGGAGCAGGAGTCTGAAAGCCATAATGAAGAGTAATCAGATGGTTGTGACTGTCCATGTCTAGTCTGGATCCTCTGTCCTTCACAGATCCAGCCTGTGGTCTCTCCATACTAATCTGCTGATTCTTGAAGAAGAACATTTTATTCGTCAGAGAACATCTCTTTGAAACAACCTATCTTCAGTCATTCTAACGGCATCCAGTTGATTTTTATTTTTCAGACTTGGCAATCCATACATTTTACTATTCTTACAGTTATAAGAATTATGATTGCCAGTTTTAACTACACTCTAAAAATTAAAAAAAACTGAGCACCCATTATCACATGACTTGAGCCCTGTCTGTCCAGAAAACTACTCAATCAACAAAACTGCTTATAATTTAAAAATAAAAAAAAATAAGACGGAAACACCCATAATGAGTTTAATGGTGTATTATTATCAATGTTAAGCTCAGGCTGTATTGTCTGTATTGTGTATCAGTAGAAATACACATTTTACCGATGGAAAGGAGCTCATAAATTGTTACCATTATATTAACAAGATATACTGTAAGTACTAAAACTGATATTTTATTTAATAAAATTGCTGTCAGGAAAATGTAGTTAACTGGTCTCTATTTCTCTTCAGTTCAAAGTCAAAATGGCACACAGATGGCTCACAAGAGTTTTCCTTGATTTCTTTTTATCCACGAACAGAGAAAATTAAGAAGGGCATTTGATACAAGTGTTTAAGGTAATGAAAAATTCAGCCCCATGGACTACATCAGGCTTAACAGTAAAACAAAGAAAAAGTGGAAAATAAGTTGCAGTGAATTTGACTGAGAAGGGGAAGCAATTCTTTGCACAAATAGCTGAGAGCATCTGTAATAAACTTCCTTGCTGCGCTGTTCAGATGAACTATCTGCAATCCTTACACAAACAGTTGGATAAGACTCTAGGATTAGGAAAATATAAAGAACAGTGAGCAAGATGGGCCTGTCATGTTTTTCTTTGACTTATTTTGAATTATTTTTTTACATTTTTAAGTTTTCGTATATTATGGAAGATGGCTCAGTTTACAAAAATGTCAAAAATATACTTTTTGGTACCGTTTTGTTGCATTTTTTATCCACCCCTATTTTGTTTTCTATTCAACAGCATAATACAGACCCTGGGGTCCAAACCATTATCTCAGTCACTGTCAAGCACCTGAACAGCACAGTCCAGAGAGGCAGCAATCCCATTGGATCAACAGGCTAACCCCTTTGAGCACAAGAGTCCTGGGGTGTGATGATACCATAACGGTCTCAGCTTACTCTATGAGACTTGTGTAACCCACATTTCCATTCAATGAAGTAATTTACCTATATTTTACAATACACATCAATCATAAGTAAATACAATAATTAATATCCAGTCCCACGTAATAAGACTAATTTCATTATTAAGGGCAAGAAATCACTCCTGGGTTTATTGGTATTTTAAATCATTAAGACATAATTATATATTTTGTCAAAAAAGACTCACATAGGGTCAGACTGTACTCATATATAATGATGAGGCATGTCTGTTACAGTGTAGTCATAATTACTAGTCAATCAACACTTTTATGGGGTCAAACTTGAAAGACATAATGAAAATAAATGTACAACTCATTTACTAAAAACAACAAATCCCCAACTGAATTTTAGGAAGCTTTTTTTTCTTCTCAAAATTGAGAGCAAAGTGATAATTTGCCATGAACATTATTACCTCCTTTCTATTCTTAGGCAGAAGCATTTTTATTTTATGATTGTGTGACATATAAATTCAGCATTGGGCTGACTTTAATATCCATCTGATCAATGCGAAGTGATCTTTCAATAGCCTAAATTCAATATATAAAGGGTCATCAATGCCAAAGCTTTATAAACCCAATAAAGGTAAATTATTACTGCCTTCCTAACATCAAAAATCGAGTTATAATGAAGAAAAATCTGAAATTTAAGGGGATTGTTGTCTTGTGTCATTGGTTCCCTTCAACACACTGATTAATTGTATAGTATTAGACCCACCACTTTCCTTTCATCACTGTTCTTCAATGCAACCATCTCTCCAAAAGTAATGTTTTATTAATGCTAAGTAGAATGATGAATAGATGACATTTGGAGAGTTTAAAATTGATCATCTTCTTTGCCAAAGGCCTTTGCAAATTCTGTTTTGATGTATTTCTTTGTTTTAAAAGCAGTCTAAACTGGCAAAGTTGGATTTTAAGGAAATTTCTAAAAAAGAAGAATTATGTTGGCATGCTAGCCTCTTTTTGTCGTTTCATGAAGAAGGAAAAAACACTCTCAACACTGCACCGCAATGCAAATTAGACTGAGATGTCATCTGGTGCTTGAAAGCAGAGAAACTAAGGGACAACAAATCTTTGAAAATTGTTTAAATTGTGAGAATGACGTGTTAAAAGAGCAGAAAAAAATCATGGTGAAGTGTTGAAAATTTCCCTTCATTTTCTCAAAAAGGATTCACATCTTCACTTCAGAGCATTGAAAATGAGAAAGAAATTCAAAGAGTACATGTTTTAAAATCTGTCAGCAGCAACTGCAAAAAAAACTAAAATGTGTGTCTGCTGCACGTTTTGTTCAGCATCTTGTACAGAGCAAAAGTCACTGTAAATTTGACTTTTAAACGTAATACAGAGCATTGGAGCTCCACATATCTTTTACTCTTGATCTGACGTACTGTGTCTGACAGCTGATTTCAGATAGAAACAAATATGTTGAGGAGATAAACTACTCTGCGCACTCATGAGCTAAACCTCTTAAACAAGTCTATAACTGACATCCCCCTACCTACACTTTTACATCCAAAAATCCGTTCTTTAGGTGAAACTAGTCACAGGTGCAATCTGTACTGTACTTGGTATCGTATTTTGTTTACACATTTGTTCTACATAAAACCATTATTTTACAGATTAATGAGGTTGCATTTTGTCCAAAAAGCAAATTTACTCTATGTCAGTCCTATGTTTTCCAAAGTCTTTTTTATTTATTACCACAAGTGTGACATCTAGAAGACAGTGTTTGTCCAGTGAGTAATCGGACACTTAGTAAGAAGTTTGCTACCCAGGGCAAAATTTCAATATCTGCAGAGGCAGAAAAAAAAAAGGTCCTAGTGTATCTGTGGTGCCGACACTGAACATACTGTATCCCTGCTTATGTCCACCGATGGACCTGAGAAATTAGCAAGGCTAGATAAGAGCAAACGCCTTGAAAACTTTTGAAATGAGTGGGCCACTTAAAATGTGTCCATCTCCTGATTGAAACAAGCTTTGCATGTAATAACCACTCTTTCAATTAAGGGGAACATTATTACACTTGTAAAACAGTCATCTTGATGTGTGCTCAGAGTATTATGATTCCCTGGTGTCAGGGAAGTACTGCACACTTCAAGACCCCCATAAGATTTTAGATGACTATTTATCTGAGCGCAGCCATGTTTCCAGAGAGTGTCTACATCTATTCCTTCCTTGTGAGGCAGTTTTAACTCACAGCTGGAGAGCAACGGCAACACAGCACAAGCCAGAACACAGCTGGAAACTGGAACCTCAAATAAATGCTTATAAACTCTATAACACAACAAAGCACAACAAGGAAAGAGCTGCTGCAATCAGAGAAAACTGAAGGGTGTTTTTTGTAAAAATTGAATTTTTGCCAAAAAAGCCAAATTTGACATTTAAAAAAAATATTGAAGCTTTTAAGGTGGTTATGAGATTGACCCATCTTCCAATGCACTCTACCTGTTGTGTAACTTGCTACAACTCCAGCTTGTTGCCCAGTTAAAAAACAGTACACTGATCACATGCAAGACTAGTGTACAGTATGTGCAGTTATTGTAGACAGAGGATTTGTGGTTATACGAATTTGAACACCAACGAGAATGCCATCCAAAAAATAACAATTAAAGAGTGGAAAAACAGTGAGGCAAATATTTAAATAATGATGTCGTAGAATGATCAGGAATGGTGTGCCAATTGGAGAAGAAAAAATGATACTAATACACCTTTATCACATTTCTTAGCAATTATTATGTTCATTTTAAGTACGGTTGGACATTTAACTAGTAAGAGTAAAATGACCATCCAAAATGGTTTATTACCAAAAAGTAGTTGTATTTTACCTAATCATAAATTATAGAGTTTTAATGCATGAATACAGAAGTATCAAGAGGTAGTTTAGTTATAAAGATGATAAATTATAAACTGAGCCAAACGATTCCTCTGAATTTGGAAAATATCACAAATGATGGTCTCATCTTGACAGAGATGAATAAATAAAACTTTTTCAAGTTATTTATGGCTTTTATTTACATTTCGCTAAGTTCTTTTTCCAAGAGTTAAAGTCCTAAAAGCTAATCTATTTATTATTTAGAATAATAAAAACTGTAAATACAAATATTACACTATTTCTGGTAAACTAATTTACATGGGATAACATATGGCAAAATATGAAAAAGTAAATTAAAACAGTCATGTCACTTATACAATATACAGTGTTCTTCTAAATTGTAAATGCAGATTCACTATCAGACAACACTGCATGTCTTTGGGCCTCACAGAAAAGCTTAGGGAAAATACCCTCCAGAGAGTGAGGGGGCTGTTATTCAAATGATAGAAAAATCATATCAAAGCTACCACATTAAGTACAAGCAAAAGTTATGAGGAATTACAGAAAATTAGCTTAGCATTTATTTACATTTGATATTCCATCTTCCAATCTTTTCCGTTTCTCATGTGAAATCTTCACCAAAACCCTGATCATGTGAAGCATGAAAAGCAGGGCTTCTGAAAAAGCCAGTATTTGGAATTAAATATAAAAGGCTTTGACTTTCAGATTTTACTTTTTGATTTCCATCCTGTTTCATTTTAAAGTTATTTCCTTATGCAATTGCTGCTTTACATGCTTTATAATTATTCATTTGAAATGAAACAGTGTTGATGGGCAACAGTCTTATTTTCTGGTTCAGTCAACAGCACACATTCGTATTTTCATATTGCAGTGACAATTGTTACATAAGGCAATTTTATGCCTTCTTAAGAGCTTTCTTCTCCTGCAGAAGCAGCGCATTAATGAACCTCTCTGCTTGCTGAGAGCCAATGACATTACCATGTACAATTCACAATGCCATCTCAGACAAGCAATTAGCTCTGAATTCTGAGCTAATTTTTGTTTAAAAACAGTTTGTGTGGAAATTAACCGGAAACAGGTAGAGTTTACAAAGCAGAATTAGAAAAGGTACTGCAGTGGGTGTGAGGGCTAGATCTGTTTTGAAGCCTTAGTATGCAGGAACTCACTTGTGCTGTCATAATCGTTTAGCATTTTGTGGTTAAAGTGACATTCAAATTGGATTCAGACTAATAAAGTTATTATTAGGAAAATGACAAACATTTAGTAGAAAGGGCACTAATATTTTATTGAAGTGACTTGACATATCATCAGGTTTGATCAACAGGGGGTCTGCAGTGAAAGTCAAAGGATGGTAGTTTGTGTGTCCACAATGAGAAGCAATAAAATCTATACATCTGTGATGCATGCTATCCTATTCCTCTCCTTGATCCTAGACAAGCATGTGTCTGTTCACTACACATCGCCTCAGCTCATATCACAAATATTGAATCGTCGGGCATCCACACTGTAGCAGTGAACAACCTTCACATGTAACATTCTTTTGTTACAAGAGATCTGTTATTGCAGCATGAGAACATGCTGTAATACATCCAGTTTTATTAAAACAGATCAAGTAAGGGATATTTACTGTATCTTACCCTTTTTTCGGGCCAGGCTGATATTGTTACACCATAACTTCTCATGCTATTAAACAAGTCTAAAGTGTAATTGGGAATAGAAAAGGATAAATATAACGTACAGTATATATGGTTTTATCATTTATTGATTATGATATTCTCTTGTTTTACAGTGACATAACATGCTCAAATTCTTAAATAACTTTAAAAACGATGAGCCGGCAGAAAGTGATGAGGACCCTGCATGGTTTGCTCCAAACACACATGGAAGTTTTTCACAAAAAGAGCTTAGAACAGCCCAGAGTGGTGAGGGCTGGGCAAGTCCACAACAGTCACTGCAGCACACCAAGGAAGCAAAAGATTTTTTGTTTACTTAAAAAAAATGTTTAAATTTAAGCAAAATAAAAGCTTAAGAAAAACATAAATAGAGGAGATAAGATGACAGTAGAAATAAAATAAACCCCAATATACAGTACAATAAGAATAACTATGCAACGTGGCTTAATTTAAGAACCAAAAGTATTGTTACATTTCAAATCGATTTTTTTCTGGACTGTCTTTGACACTCTGGTGTTTTCATTCCCCCTTAAGCACTACAAAAATCTCCAGGTATACCACCTCTCATGCCAGGTCTTTGTCTCCAAAGTGCTATTTTTCTCAGCAGAGATGAAAATCAACCTACCCTGCAGACCTCAAGAGCATCAGGCATTAGTAAAGAATGTATTTTAACAACCATCCTCCACATCGACTATCACAGACCCATTTAAATAATTTTAAATAATGTTTAAATCAGTCAACACACTACGTGAGCCCTTAACTCTAGTTAATAGGGCTGAATTTGGCTTTTCATAAAACTCATACTAACAGGGCATTTGTCATTGTTTTGTTGACCATGTAAGGTGTAAAGAAGGGACCTTGCAGAAAAGTACCATACTGTTTCTCTCACTTGTGAAGTATTATTATCAACAGGCATGTTCGTAGTACCAGCACTCTTCAAGACGGAGATATCAAGACACTCTGGAAGAATATAGAAATTATTAATAAAAAATCTGGTCCCATTATCTAGTTATTATGAATGATTGTAAATGATCGTAAAAGTGTTTCCTTCATGACTCCTTAGAGGATATCTCTTACATGGAAGTGTATTCCTATTTTACATGAAGTTTTCATGGAAAATTTTATCCCAGCTATTTCACTAAACATCATGCTAGAGCTCTGTATCACAGAAATTTGATTGCGTTTGGCACCTTCTTGTCTTTCAGCTGACCTATAAAATATTAATGAATAAAATATTAATAAACTGATTTTCCGTAAATCAATCCCTCTCTGGTGAGAATTTGCAATATCATTATATCTAATGTGAAAAGAATAATGAAATATAACTCAATTCTTATTGAAGAGCATTTTGGAGAGCAATAGATTTCACAAAATAGACATGAGCAATGAAATGTTCAAAGCAAATGCCTCCCAGCATGAATGCCCAGCAACATGCCTTTTTTATCTTTAACAAAGTTACAAAAATTGCAGAACACTTGTGTCCTGGACCCTGTGAATATGTCTTGAAGAAAACTGCTGTGTGGTACAATGGATATTTCCACATCCCTGGAGGAGCTACACTTCCAAAGGAGTAATGCACATATTCTTCTCTTCTTCACCTGCAATCCATTTTAACTACACTTTCAGTGACATCCCGTTAAATCTCACAATATAAAAAAGAGCCATACCATGCAGGAATGCATAGCTGTTGGCATTACCATAGTTCTGAAGCTTACATAAGCAGAAATGGTAAAAACAGAACAATACAAAAAAAAATTGACAATTTCTCTCAGGATTTTTTAAATGCCTGTAGTCTGCGTGGGTGGAAAATAGAAAATGGACAGACAGGAGGCAAAAACCTCAAAGTGTGTTGTCATTCACAACCCTGACCCTTGTGGCCATGGTATTTCACAAGAAGCTACAATAATGGCTGATTGCTGTTGAATGCATGGGAGAGATGTGAAACACAGAGAGTAATTGCAGCACTTCTGTGTTTATAGCCCTTGCCTCGATGCTCGAATTAGATTCAGGTGCTATCTGGACACACGCCTCTAGTCAAGTTGGTTGTAAATTGGTCTGTGGCGTACAATGAAATGAAATCAAAGATGTCTTGCGGGAAGCTAGAGAGTGAAGTTTGCCATTCCTGCCTCACACCAAGACCAAAGGAAGGAGCACCTTCAGCAGTAATTACCGTTTGAGTCTGTCGGCTCAGTGTGGACTTTTAAATGTTTGGGATTTTATGCGTCCTGAAGCAAGAATCTCTTGACAGAAACTGAGAGCAGGAGGCCAGGGAAGGAAAAGAGAAGAGAAGAATCTGATGGACTTGTATATTGTCAGATACCTTCTCCCTGTCTGCCGAGGAGAGTGAGGAAAGTGACGCAGACAGCTTTAGTCTCGGAGCTTGGGTGGTATTACAGGTACGAGTGCATGTAGGAAAGAAAGATCACGCAGAAAGAATTGCCCTTCCAAAAACCAAGGAAAAGTTTTGGAGTTCCATTCGTAGTAGCAGCTTGCTGGCTGGTTAATGCAGTACTGTGTGAGGGGGAGAAAGAAAGCTGTGAGCTCTGGCCAGAGCATTTGTTTATACCTTCCTCTGCTCCACACACTGGTGCTCCAGGGTCAGCCAGAGCAGGAAGAATGAATGGAATAAGAGCCTTGATGGGCTGCCCTAAGCTGGCTGGTGTTACGGATCAGCATGTACCAGCTCCCTTTCTTCTGCCTGGGCCGATGTAACTCACTGGAGTGGCAAATTACACCAGACCTACAGCTGTAGCCCGACATTATGATTAATTTGATCAGTAATTTCTCCTGTTTTTCATTTTAATCGGTGTGACCATTCTGCTGTGGCAGGTCTTTCAGATCTAATTAAGATAAATTTCAGTGTAACAGACTTGGCAGCATTTTCGAGTCAAATCCCCTAGCACTTTGGGCGCAAAGAACCTGCAGCTCTAATCAATCAACTTCCAGAAAATCCACTGGGCTCCAGCTCAGCAATCAACCTATTAACACACTTAAGCAAATTTCATAATCTCCTCGACTGTTTTCATCATTCTCTTGCTGCGGGCTATCAAGAACGACCAGCTTCAGCTTCTCTCTCCTCTACTCCAACAGAACAGGCTTCTTAACGGTGGCTGCAGCAGTTTGGAGAGCAGGAGACACAAAAACCTGCTTGAAAGTCCACCTGCTTCTGGAAGCCAAGTGTCAGTTTTAAGATTCACTCCCTGAAAGAAAGCAAATGTGTCTTAAAGAAGAAGGTGCTTAATCTCCAAAATTCCCCAAATAAAACAGGGCAGGATGCCTTTGATTCACAAGTCTGACATACATGTGAACATCTAGAAAATAACTAACTTGTTAGTAAATCAAACTGTCAACTTTTACATTTAGAGAACTGTGCATCAACATTTTGCTGTAATAAAATGGTGCCCAATATTAATCCCTCGGGTCATGAATGTTATATTGACAGTTTCTAACAGCTGCTAAGACCCAGAGGGATGTTAAATCGATCCCCTTAGGAAGTTAATTAGTTCACTTAAATCTTTCTCAGCTCTGAACCAATTAAAATCAAGAAATTCATCACTTACTGAGATATTCCATTTGGTCAGATGCATTTAATGCCATTTCCAAACATTAAGTGTTTGTACTTATTCACTAGTCTTATTAAGGTTGTGAGAAGCAAGATGTTTTTAAAAAATGTTTTCATTATCAAAAAGGTATTACTTTATATCCTGCCTGCGGTGCAATAAAGCACCAGTCCATTACTGATCAAACAATAATAATAATATACTGTATCTGAACATAATCTGCACCTCAAAGTACATTTAAAGTAAAGCACAGTCTTTATGGATTTACTTTTCATCTTCATTCTTCGTTTTAACCGAGGCAAATCATTTATACAAAAAATACCAATTTATACAACTCCAAATTAATACATACAGTATTTGCAATTACATCTTTGGTTAAGTGCTTCATATGTCCCAGTATTGAAATATATACAATCTCTATCTAGATTATGTCATTAATACCAGAGGTTTGATATAATAGTCCAGGAGAAATGAAAGATGCTTCCTTGAGTTTCAGATTCGCTTTATGGTAAATTAATTAATATGAGATAATCTGAGCTCTGTGTCTTTTCCTGTTATTAGGAGTGGTTGAACTCTCCTAGTCTCTTTATAAAAAGCTGACTTAAGTACTACATAATGAAATGCTTTTGGATATCTTTTCAAATGCTGCTTCTTGACAAGCACCCTCATATTCTACCATGTTGGATTCACGTGCGGCCAATTAATTGACAGTTTCTGCTACTGTGAGAAAACACACCCTGTCTGTAGTCGGCTTTGTCTGGGTGGTTTAACTGTCAGCGGAGACCTAAAATGAAAACACTTCAGATTATCCTATCAGATATAAAATAAATTTCATCTGGAAATCCAATCAGAGAGCCAGGGGGTGAAAGTCTCCAAATCTCATTGCCAGTCCAGAGTGCCAAAGATCCCTGTGAACATTTTAATAGCCCACAAGCAAACATCCAACATCTGCCATTTTGGAGGAGCCTGCATGTTCAAAATCATATCTCTGGAGACACAGCAATGACTTTTTTTACTTTAGAGACATACCCCTTTAAAGACCTCACACCTGGCACTGGTCTTTATTGAGCTGGGCAAAGCAATTTCCTGATGAAGTTTAACGATAAGGCCAGCAGCCATATCATCCTGCAACTCGCAACTGGCAACCCACTGAAGCTAAGCAGGTATGAGACTTAGCAGTACCTGGATGAGAGACCTCTTGGGAAAGGTTGCTGCTGGAAGAGGTGTTAGTTGGGCCAGCAGGGGGTGTTCACCCTGCGGTCTATGTGGGTCCTTATGGCCAGTTATAGTGATGGGGATGCTATACTGTAAAAAGGTGCCGTCCTTCAGATGAGAAGCAAAACCGGCCTCCTGACTCTCTGTGGTTATTAAAAATCCCAGGGCATTTCTTGAAAAGAGTAGGGGTGTAACCCTGGTGTAATCATGGCCTCCTAATAATCCCCATCTATGAATTGGCTTTTCTTTTAATATTTTATTATTGCACATTCAAAACACTGAACTGTACAGTATGTGTATGTTCAAAGAACATTTAGGAATCGAATGAAGATGCAACATCAAAATTGTAAAGACAGAAGGCCAAGAACAGAGAAATTGACGTGAGCCTTAAGGGTGTAAAAGCACAGTAGAAAACTCCCAAAAAGCAACATAAAGAACTAAACCTGTGAATGCAAGCTTATGGGTCATCCCTGTAGTCTAGTGCGACACACTGCACATCAGAAGCAGTTAAAGGAAATAGATTTATTTCAGACATGAAGGTGATATAAACTGACACTGTAATATAATGGGTAATTCATTTGAAAAGCTCAATGCCTTTGCATCTGTGTCTCTTAACTCCAATCCAGAAAGAAAAGCTAACAGCCCGAGTCTTTGATCCATCCAGTACTTTACCATACTGTATGTGAATATTCCCACACACATACTGTATATCCATACTGTATACTGTGTAAAGAGTATGAATATTAATTTGATTTAGCTACTGAAAAAGCTGAAACAGCACTTGTTATTTCAGCATTTGACAGTGAAATACTGTATATACTGTACTGTACACTAATTAATATTGTGTCAACAATCATACAATTCTCTGTCGACAATAATGATTGCAATGACTACTATCTGGACAGCATTAGTTTCATTAGTAGGCCTAAAATTTATATTAATAATGAGATCTTGTAAAAGGCAAAACACAAGTTATAAGACTCATTGTAAGTCGATTTCAGAGTGTAAAAGTCAGGATTTTGTTGCATTTCCTCATTTCATGTTCTGAGGCTTGAAATGTATGATCTATTGAGCTCACCAAACCTTGTGCAATTATTCAAGATGCTTTACTTCAGCCATTTGGAGTTCTTGCCTATTCTAGAGGTGTTCTGACTTCAATGTTTTCTTTACTATGGAAAACAAATGTACTGTTGGAAGTAAATCTGAAGAATGATATGGCCAGTCTAAGATTTTCCATGTACTTTTTTCCTGATGAACTCATTGGTTGAAACGGGTGTTCATGTTTTGTCATGCTGTATTGTGAAGTTCGACCCTTTAAGCAAGGAAGCATAAGCAGACAAAATATGCAAATATTTCTGTTATAATTAATATTTCTGAATTAATTATTTTGTTGACATCATTAGTTGCATCAAGAAAGAAGACAAACAGCTTCCAAGACAACTAGGCATGGCCAGGCCAAGATTACCTCCACTATGCTTCAGAATTTTCTTGGAAGTACAAAAATGAGCGGGGGGAGTTTTGGAACAACGTTTTATGGACAGATGACACCAAGACAAACCTTTGACAGAAAATTTAAAGTATGGAGAAAGATACAGTAGGACCTACAAATGTTTCAAAGAACACCACCTCACCTTTAAGGCACGGCCTTCCTATATTTCACAGATATATAGATGTTAAAGAAATAGTCAGAAGATAATATAATTAAAAACAGATGTAAAAAAGCCACTGAACAATTGTGACTATAATGTGGTATCTTTTGATTTCTGCTTTGAGTGGGCAATGAAATTACAGGCAGTGAACTGAGAACAGATGGATACAAGAGTCAATAGACATATAAATGACAATTCTTCAAATATCCAAAGTTAAATGCTTAAAAAAGAATTCAACAATAAATCAATCCAAGGCCGGGTCTAAGAAAATGAAGACTGAATAAAAAACAAAGGAAGAGAGATCTCCACATGTTAAAAGGGCCAAGATTCCAAGATAGAAAAGAGTATTTTGAACTACAGGCATAGTATTTCAAATTTTAAAATGTTAAAAGTACTGTTAATGTTAAAGTTTATAGTTGTAGAGATATTAGAGAATTAATGTTAAACAACAACAAAAAAGTACATTTACTAATTGAAATTCTGTGTACGTTTTTACAATAGAAGACGTGCCCCAAGCTGTGGAAAGAGCTTTATGACTTAGTATTGTATAATTTTACTATAAATGACAGTGGGATCCCACAGGCCCATGACAAATAAATGATCATGGTCGTTTTTGTAAATAATGAGATTAGGATGCTATGCATACAGTATATATCATCTCTCACTAAGAATGATAATGTATTTTTAGATTGGAGAATTGCAAATATAACTCCATAAAAGGGAGACAAAACTGAATCAAGTAATGTACTACTGCTCTTACTTTTTCAGCTGGTGATTACCACAAGCTTAATTAGAATCAGTGGTGAAACAGAAACCAGAGCAGACAAATGTAAATTAAGGGGAAGGTTCTTTAAACCTGAGAGCAGGAGGCATTTCTTACACAGAGAATTGAGGGAGTCTGGAACAAGCTAACCAGCCATATTGTAGAAGGTGATACCCTGGTTTCTTTTAAAAATACTTGGATAATAATAAATAATAATAAACTTTATTTTATATAGCGCCTTTAAAGGTGGCTTCTCAAAGCGCTTTACAGGATGACAATAACAATAAATAAGAAGAATACAACAATAAGTAAGAAGAATACACAAGATAAGACACAATTACAATTTCAACAATACAACAATAACAATAGAGGAGACCGTGGAAGGTGGTACTAAGAAGAAGAGCAGAGGGGTGAAGAATGGAACCAGTTAAGTAAAGGCTTTTCTGAAGAAGAAGGTTTTGAGTCTGGATTTGAAGGAGTTTAGAGAAGGTGACTCTCTAATATCCTTGGGCAAAGAGTTCCAGAGCTTGGGGGCATAACAGGAGAAGGCCCTGTCACCCATACAATGTAGACAGGCTTGGGGGACAGTAAGGAGGGCAGAATTTGAAGAGTGGAGGTTGCGAGGTGGGGAGTAGGGCGATAATAGTTCAGACAGGTATTGAGGTGCCAAGCCATGTAGAGCCTTATAGGTGAGCATGAGGATTTTAAAGTCTACGCGGAATTTGATCAGAAGCCAGTGCAGGGACTCCAGGATAGGAGTAATGTGAACACTTGCACTAGACCTGGTCAGGAATCTGGCTGCTGAATTTTGGACATACTGCAGTTTGTTCAGAGTAGATTTAGATACCCCAGCGAGTAGAGCATTACAGTAGTCAATTCGAGAGAACACAAATGTTCTTAGAGCATCACCTCAGAGGGTATTGTACACACAATACTGAAGTGATATTTATGACAGCACACATGGGGGATCTCACGTTATTTTACAGCCCCTTTTTTCACCCTGTTAAATCCAGGGATTTTCACACGGCTCCACTTTTCACGTGAATCCGCTGAGATGGTAAAGAGATTTCTGTCCGAAATATAATGCTGTACTATCCATATTTTCTGGCACTATAATGCAGGGGTCGGCACATGGTTGTGTACTGGAGTGTGAACTGCTCTGATCCAGCTTTGCATTGGGAGCCGTAAAGCTGGACGTGATTTTGTTAAATCACTGCTGGGCTGTAACAGGGTAAAAAAGGGCACAGAGAACAAAGGGATAAACTCATCCTCTCCATCAAGAATGACTCTCTGCTTGCCAATTAGGATGTGACACTGATGAATGTGGTTGGCCGAGGGATGTGGCCCCACACAGGCTGTTCAAGAAATGAACATGGTTATATATAAAAATGATAAAAAATCGCAGTAGGGATGTCAATCAGACAATGGTGGTCAGTTAGATTAAATAGCCAGAGAGATAGAAAGCCCGATGTGAATTATGATCATGAATGTTAAGTAGCTCTTGGCATTTCACAACAGTCTCATTCTCCCTCAGCGCTGTGAAATGACAATGGTGAATTAATATTAAATAATAAGGAGTAATTAATATTTGGGCCTAATTTTGAAGCTAGTGGAACAAGCTAACCAGCTATATTTTAGAATTAAATAAAAATACTTGGATAGTAAAATTATTTTATAAATACATGAGGAAAGAGGTAAAACGGAGAATACCATTATTTTACAAGCGTGTACTTCAGTTGCAAATCACTTAGAGCAAAATTGTATATTTTTAACCTTTAATCAGTGCTTGATTTGGAGAGAAATGAATTTGTGGGTAATATTACATTATTAATATACAGAGTCAATGTTCCTAATTGCTAACCAACATTCATCATGTTTGTTGTGAGATGACAAGAAAAGGAAGCTCACGGAAGCCATGTTGAACACATATGAACTTATTCAATAACAGAAATGACATTCTTCCACTTTATCCTCTTAGAGTAAGAGTGACTAGTTTTCTTTGTTCCCACTCCTGTTGTTCTATGACATTTTGAATGGCAATTTATATTTCACCCCACAGCTAGCGAGAGCCTATTATAATCCTGATGAACCCAATCAGCGGACGTCGCCCAGACTTTGAACTAGAGCACAGACACAGGTTCCCCAAAGAATGGTCTTAGTTACTCAACTCAAAGACCAAGGCTCCTTGGGAAAAACAGCTACAGAGAATCTGTTTTTACCAACAAAGGTCAGCCATACCAGTCACAGCAGTGTATCACTCCATAAAACTCAACATTGTTTCACAATACAGTTTTTTTCAAAAGAGTATCTGAGGCTCAGTCTGCTGGTAATAAAAAAAAAAGATTGACATATTTAGGAAGGAACTAAATGTGAGATGTACTGCAGCTAGCAAGAGCTAATGAAAAGCATACAGCATCTATAAACTCTCATATTCTGCAAAGTAGAAAATCTACCATTCTACATTATGCTAGTTTCCCCTCATATTCAGGTTTTGTCTCATACGCATGAACATGCCCTGCTGATTTATTTCAACTTGAACGCAAAACTAAATCACTCTGAAAACAGTTGCTAGCACATGCTAATTCGCATTATTAATTATAATGAACTGATTACGAGACATTTTCATAACATACTGATACAAGCTCAAGCCACATACAGTAACAGTGATCATATGACACTCAGGTTTCTATTTCTAATTGAAATTATTTTATTTAAACTTTGAGTTTTCATACCATATCGCAGGTGAATTGGAGTAAAGAAAGACCTTTAAGTTCAGATTGTGTTCATATTTTGGGATTGTGAGGGTGGCATAGGATGGAAAAAAAAAGGTTTGCAGAGAAACAATAGCCTGGAAATAGGTTGAATACTGTTTGAATCACTGTTCATTCTATGTGCCAGAGTTTGGCGAAGTGTTGAGTGTTCCCAGTGTCAGTCTTATGTTATCCCTGTGCCAGTGTTGAGTGATTCCTGTGACAGATTGAGCGCTGTTGCACTTTGGGTTTGGAAGCTATAGCTAGACGTCTTGGTCATGTGTGTCCTCTGGCAATCAGGCAGCCTCTGGAGAGCTATGTGTCCAGTTTTGCAAGCCAAATAAAAGTGATTTTGCATCAGTGGGTTGAAAATAACCAGAGATTTATGTAGAAACATAACATTAACAAGGTTAAATGCTGTAATGGCACTGAATAGTTAGAACTAATCTTTCAAGGAAAAATATCAAGTGTACACTATGTCAATTCTAAAATTATTTTTTCAGTTTTGCTATGATGTACTTGATTATATTATATTTTTTTCTGAAAATGTGTGTGCTGTGATAGATTGATTTAGTGTTTTTCTATAAAAAGTCATTATTTATCTACTGCAGGACTATTTATCTCCCTTTCTGAGTATTAAAGCAAAAAAAAAATCAGATTTAGCAGCAATGCTCATCTGAAAGGGTTTAACCCTAGAACTGTACCTCTTTTATATATTAATGGGGCCTGACAGCCTCAGTGTAACTTCGACTGTACAGACATAATCTATTTGGACGTGGAACGTCTTTCAGAAATTATAATGAAATAGATCCTAATTAGGTTTTCTTCCTGTCGGATCATGCCTTTATTGTACAAAGGGGCATTCAGGACATTATAATCCACAATGCAATATACTGTGGCTATTAATTTTCCTTATGCCACTGAAGCAATCTCAAGCAGGAGAAAGCCTAAACTACTTATTTTTTATTTCAATTGTTTCGGAGGACATGACAGCAGATGAGCATTTTCCAGAAACAATATTTGTTATCTTTCGGATTTCTCAAAACAAATTCAATCATCATTTTGAATTATTGTCCTTTTTTGACAATCATTTCAGGGCTGGCTTGTTCTAAACTAATATTTCCCAGACAGACTGTGAATAATGTAAAAGGATGAGCCCTTACCAAAAGCTTGAAAATATTCAGCAATCAAATTCAGTCTGTCAGTTTCAACAATCACAAAACCCTCCCCCTCCCAACATTGTCACCAATACCACAACCACTGCCACTACTCCCCTTCAACCCGAACTAAAGTGTACATGAAATTCATTACTGGTTTTGATCTTCATTTTGCTTCATAGTTTGAAAGAGATGGATATTGAACTTCACAGCATCTCTTGGAGCACTTCCAGACAGCCACATCTTTTTCATTGTATTAGATTAAAGGAGGTTCTTTAATACAGAACTCTCATTATGTACTGTAAGTAATGGAAGCCTTATTTTTCTTAAGGTGAGGTTCCTTAAAGACCTTTCAAAAACATTTTAAATGCCATTACTCTCAGTTTTCTTGTTTGTTTTCTGATCTTACTTATTTAATTTTCAATGTCCTTAACTCAATTTGATTGATATACATACTATACAGTACATACACTGTATGCAGATATGTATCTTTCTCTACATTAGACTGACTACCTGTCTGCCTTCTCTGTATGCTTCAAATTGAATTGGAATCATGTCTCTTTTGAATCTTCATTACAGACAGCATATACCCAGTGCTCAACACAAATATCCCAAATAATGTGTTAAAATGTCTAGAAAACATTTAAAAATTGGATGTCCCTTTCTTTTATATTAATGGTACACTAAAGCTTTAGACCTATGAAGTCATGATTGATTTAAACGAATGTTCAAAACAAGTGGCCTCAATTATAGAAATAAATTCCATTTCAAATCAGGACGAGATTTAGGGTTTTGAGACCTTTCTGATATTTGCCTTAATTTCTCCCACCCTCCACCCACTTACAATTTATAAAGGCAATTACCTTTGGTGACCTTCAATCCTTAGCTTTTAATGAATGTCTGTAATGTTAAACATTAATTTGAAATAGTGTGCTAAAACATTAAAGCCGTTTGCAAAAAATGGCACTTTTGTAATTAGATCATTTGATAGCTGCTAGTCAATTGATCTGAGAATCTCTTCCAGACATTTTTTAAACCAGTCAGCTTCAAACAACCTGGTTGGGAAGTTTGTTCCATATCCCAACAACCTTTTGTGTAAAGAAGTGACTCTTGTTCTCAGCTCCTCTTATTTTTCACTTGAGCCTCTACCTCTTGTTCCACTGCTGATTCTAAGAAGTTCCTTTTGAATTTAGACAGTTTAATTTAGTTTTGTCACTTTGCAAATACTGAGCCAATGCTTGATATTGTAAATATTTAAAAATTCACTGATCAGACAGCTTTTGACAAACTCTGATTTTATGCCTGTCTTGCTTCTGTTTTGATTTTCATGATTTTAGGTTATTGCATGTTAACTTAGTTAGGCACTGTCTTTCAGTGCATACTGTAGCTACCTCTCTGATAGAGGGGATATTTTATACTTATCCAGCAGCTGATGGCTTGATTACTTTATTATCCTTTAGGTCACTGGAGTGGCTTGACCTTTAAGACTGAAAAGCAGGTTGGTCACCTTGTCCTCATTCATCCCTGAGGTTTTCTCTAATAATGAGATGACAAGTAGCTGTCCAATTCTGAACAGTCAATTTTACATTCTACTAATGCTAAAGAGAAAGAAGAGTGATTTCAGACACACAAAACAGTCTTGATATTTACATTTTTATTTTACTAAAGTAACAGGAGAGAAGCAGGATTCAGAAGCACTATGAAAATGAACACAGCTATCCCTTCAATTCCCTCCTTAAAATTAGGAAGCACTTCTGTAAATCATGTGAGGCATTGGACTTGTGTATACCACTGCACTTATGATGACTTTTTACAATAAACCAGAATTTACAGACCTCAAATTGTAGAGGCATTCACAGCAGCTGTGACCAGAACGTATGGTACAGTAATTAATAAACTATAATGAATATAATGAAATGTCCTGATGCTGCCAGATAGCATTTTGGCTTTGTGGGATATCATACCTGAAAATGTAAAGGTTTTCTTAAATATAATACAATTTGCATTATTAACTATTCTGCAGCTTTGATAAAATAGTCAAGTAGAGGTACTGTAAACAGTATAGTAATAATTGTTTTGCATAGGATAAGTAACCATTTTGACCACAGGGTGTTTTGCTGCACCTCACAACATAGATTTTATAGGGGAAGAAGAAAAGTCTGAAGAGAGATCTCTGATCTTACAGTCTGATTTGCCTGGTGGAAGATGCAAACTCACTGCAGGGAGCACCTACTGCAAATGTGGGAAATCAGCACCTAGTCTCAGCAGGAACCTGTGCAGTTCGAACTGCAGGGCAATGGCAAAGAGAAATTCCACTTTTCAAAATCACTAGGACCATGCTCTGTGATCGGTGTGTGTCCACCTGCTTAACCAACCCAGGCATAAAAAAGCACAGAGCCAGATGCTGGGTGTTAGGTGAGAGCAGACCGACACACAAGGTGCTATTATATTTTTTTGCTTTCTAATGAGCACCCAGAGTTGAGAGCTCTGACAAACGATGGATCAGTAGGTGGCACTCTTCCCCTGGGCCCAGATTTTCCAGATGCTCCAGTATGGTGGCTGCAGACACCGCAATAGGAGGTGTCATCCCCCAGATATTAAATCAAGGACCTGATTACTGGGTCATTAAAGACCTGGTGGTACTGTCTGCAAGAGCAGGAATGTTAACCTGGTATCCTGGTTAAATTAAATCATATGTTTATACAATCTGGCCTCCCAAAGTCCCCCTTTAACTGGTGAAGCAATTACTCAGTTCTTTACCTGAACGGCTGAGAAGCATCACCAAAGTGAGCGCTGCACTTCAAGATTGGAGATTGGAGATTGGAGATTCACTGTTAAGTGGCAGATGCAGGGGATCCCCTCCTACAGGTACAATTCTTTGACATCCTTAGGGGTGAAAAGTGTAAATGCAAGAGAGCCTTATTGTTATTACCTGGAGAGGGGTGGGCGGGGTGAGAGGTGAGGGCAGGCCTTGTCCTGGTGACTGGTTCTGTTTCTGGGGTGGTGACACAGCAGCAGGCTGGGTCTGTGGTGGCTGTGCCTGGCTGTGGGACGACTGCTGGCTTGGGGGAGACTGCTGATGCTGCGACGGCTGTTGGCTCTGGGGTGGCTGGTGTGTCTGACCTTGGTGCTGCTGTTGCTGTTGTGGTGGCTGTTGCTGCTGCTGCTGCTGCTGTTGGTGTTGGTGTTGCTGGTGCTGCAGCTGCTGCAACTGTTGCAAGTGCTGGAGCTGTGAGTTCAGGGATGAGGTAGCTATCATAGAAGGAAAGAAAAAAAAGAAAACTTGGAATCCAGAATCCACAAATAAAGTTGCCTCTCTGTAATGGTAGCTTAAACATAGAGGCACAGGATTGCTGCTGTTGGAGGTTTAATGTCTTTGGTGAATGGAATTTTTAAGAGACTTGCATAGGCTACAACAAAACATAAAACAAGACTTTTAGCTATCAAAGGTTAAAGATGAAAAAAGTATTTCTGAAATGTATACTGTACTGTATAGTGTAGATTACTAGAACTCATACTGTATGTTTACTTCCTGCACAATAGCATACACATTAATACTTCTTTTGGTCTGAAAATCCACATTACAGAAAAAGTTGTCACTGAGGGTGTTCATTCATTTGGCCTGAAATGTGTGTTACCAATCAAATTTTATGATCACCTACTGTGCATGCCAGCGAAGTGTAAAAGGATTTAATAAGCTTAAGATAGTGCCAGTAAGCCACTGTCAATAGGACATTTATCTTTATGGTTCTCTGTCTCATCCAACTGGTTTTTAATGCCTTTATACGTAACAACACATGAAGCCCAACAATTGTGCAACATATGTTCTAACCAATTAGATGTTGTTTATTTCTTATAGATATTTAAAACATCTCAAATAATTTAAATGCTGTGGTGTTAGCATATTAGCATTGGTCCCAGTACATGTAATAATAATAATAATAATGATAATGATAATGATAATGATAATAAAAAACTGAGAAAATCTGAATGTTACTTGAAGGTTAAGTTATGGAACAAATGATCAACAATTCTGTCTGCAGTGGAAAGTTTGTAGTGTCATCTCTCTGCAGCAACACATTAAAAATCGCCAGCCTTGACAGCGGTTATCTGCTGCAAAAACAACCAGCCCAGCTGCGTGATCTGTGGAAGGCTCCTACTGAATTATGCTGCACAGGATTTCACAAGCAGGAAGGATTCAAACCTTAAGCAACATTTTCAGGTCTGTTTGATGGATGTTTGAATCCCAGCTACAGTACTTTCCAAGAAAATAAAGAAGCAGCTTTTTTTTTCTAAATGGAAGTGTTTGCTAGAACCTTTAACCACTTTCTGTCTGCGGTTTACAGCAGATATTACTGAGGGTTTAACCAGCTGTTTTGTTGACCAAGGCTCAACAGTTGAATGCAAGTTTGCAGATTTCAGAGCTTAACAATGCCCCATTTTCGATATTATGCTTTGCAGGTATTCCCATGGAAGGACTGTTATTTCCATGGGCTTGCCACAAGAGGCCACCTGATAGGACCCTGAAGACATGTGATTAGTTCATTAGTTCACTTGAGTGGTACTATTGTATAATATCCTGCAGCTAGGATCACACCTTCCCCCTTCTCTTAACGACAGACTACTTTTCTTCTAAATTTTCTCCATTCATTGGAGGTTTCATTTTACACCTCTCTACACCTATTCTGACTTCACACCTCTTGATTGGCCTCTCTTTCTGTCCCCTGCTCCCGCCTCTCACTCCTCCTCTCTCCCAGCCTTTGTTCTCCCACTACTTTACCTTTGCTTACTGCCTTGTCTTTCCCACACCTGAAGAAGGCTCCACGGCCGAAACGTTGTGCTTTCTTTCATCTTTTTTTCAGCATGGAATAAACCTATTATCTGTTCCTTTGCAGCTTACACATGCTGATGCACCTACCCACCTGAGCTACTATTGTATAATTGTCCAGTAAGCATTCACAGACAGGCTTAATTGGGGAGGATATAGGTTTGAATGTGGGTTGAATTAGTGTACTTTGTGACTGAATGGTTAAGGTTGCACAGTGGTTAAGATGTTCTCCCTGTGTTTTCTGGTTTCCTCTCACAGTCCAAAGACTTACTGGTAGGTTAATTGGCTTCTGGGAAAACCGGACCTGGTGTCAGTGTGCATGTTCGTGTCAACAGTACAACAGTATGGGTGCCCTGCGATGGACTTGGTTTGAAAATGGAGGTTAGAAAATGGAAGGATGAACAGTTGTGAGTGTTTGTTATAAGAATGCCTGATGCATTTACTTTATAGTGAAGGTGTGACAGGCTGAGCCATGCTACCAGAAGTGGGGATCTTCTACATGTTAAACTTTAATTTACAAAATGTTAAACTAAACTAAGTTTTCAATTTCAGATTTAGCTGTCATCTGATGTCATGTCTTTTCCTGCCATAATGACTTCTCCAAAGTCTTCAGGAAGCTGCTGGTAATCAGCATGGTGTTATTCATCCTGCATAAAGAGGCTAGAGTAATGCTGATGAATTTCAACAGATCATTCCCTTTATGCCCTACATAATGAAGAATGATGTCCCAGAATATTTAGTTCGGTTAAAGGAGATGTACCACAAGGTTATCCGAAAGGCATGAAACTAGAAAATAAAGAAAAGGAAAAACTTAAGAGGTAGAGTACCTAACCCTGTACTGCAAGGACCTTCAAGGTGTTTTGTAAAGCAGTAGAACCTCAAGAGCTGGAAGAAACTGTCAATTTGGTCTAATTAAGCTGGTATCCAGCTAGTTTAGTTAATTCAGTGATGAGTTAGAATGGAAACCAGCAGACACATCAGCCCTTTGTACAGTATACTGTATATGACACATAATATAATCTATACTGTATATTACAGTAGAAAGGAATTCAAAAAGCCCTGTATTCAAATACATTTTGCAGAAATGTAAAGGTTGCATTTGTTTACAGCTGCATATAGAAAATACTTTGTTCAAGAAGACAACGTTGACCCCTTACCCCCCCCCCCCCAAAAAAAAATTCTGAAAATCCAAGAGTATAATGACAAAGGAATAGACTAGTGTTTGAGGGAACAAGCGACTCATCCATTTTTGCTGAAGTCAATTCACTGGCTTCTGAAAAAGAAACTGCTGAATGATGTTCTTGGATAAATTAACTATTAACTACTAAATAGGCTACATGAGCAAACTGGACACCTCTTGTTTGAAACCTCTTGAACATTGAGTATTGCTTTTAATCGGTCTTTCCTACTACCTGAAACTGTAGCTACTGTATTAGAGTTTTAAAAACTGTGAATGGTTCAAAAACTGGAAGAAACATATGTATAAGATCATAATTACAAGCAAAACCAATAGCACTTGCAGTGTTCACAAGTTCTCAAAAAGAATCCAACAATTAAAACAGAGGTACATAAAAAATGGGTTGTTACATACAGTATATATATACTGTATAAAGTCATTTGTGCTAGGTGGAAAGATTTAAAAGATACATATTGCCCCCATACCCTCACCATAAGCCCAATACTCTCTGGTAGTTTCCCTTTGGATATTTGCATCTCAAGGGTGCAGTTCATTTTCTTTGAAGACACTAGGAACCTAATTCCAATGATTGGAAGAGGTTAAGAGACTCTCTTAACTGGAAAAATCAGCTTAGGGAGACAGGTGTCTTAGGGAGAAGGTGTCTTAATGCTGTCACAGAACCATAAGTTACACCATACCTCAAGGAGTCTTTTGAAGTATTTCAGGTCCACTGTGAAAACTAATTCAAACATTTTCTGCAGCAGAAGAGTATCAGAAAAGGAACCCCAAACCACAGATTTCTTTTCATAATAAATGTAAGAACACCAAACACAGAAATGTCTTTCCTTAGAGCAGAAGTTGATGTTTCTTAAGGCAAATTGAGGAGAGCAGGAACTGTTTGAAATAAGCTAGAAACAGACAAACTTAAGAATCAGATAGATCTACAGACAACTTAAACTGGAGTTTCCTAAGGCTTTTTGTTTATGATACTTGTGCAAGTTCTTTGTTTTCTCATGCAGGCTTGTCTTTTGTTGTTGATGCATATCTGACAATGGCTACTAATTTAGGTAAAATGCTGCTTGACTAAAGTTAGATACCTCAGTATTATTTTTCACTCTGTGTTGTCATTTCAAGCACATATCAGACAGGTCACACTGGCATCTTTTTACTTTTAGTAATGGTATCTTTTCTGTAAAGCTTTGCCAAGCTAAGATCCTTCCTTTGTCAATCTGACGCTGAAGAAATGATACACAGCTTAATTTCAAGATTAGATGGCTGTAATGCTTTACTTACTTGTGTATTCTTCTAGGATACTGAATTGGCCCATAATTCTGTGCTGATAAAAAACATTCCATCCTAAAATGTACTGGCTCCCTGTGAAATGTGTGATTTTAAGATTTAAGATTTTTTAAGCTTACATACAGTACAGTATAAAGCACCAAATATTCTAGTTCAAGGACAGCTTATGGATTCATTGCACAAATACAGTATAGTCCAAACCTTATCTGAAATCTGCTGATTCAGGTTGCTTTATTCTACCTAAGCCCAGGCAGTATCATGATTTTGGAACTCATTCCAGACTTTGAGACAGGACATTTGTAATTCACACTTAAAAGCTTATTTTAATGTTTACTTTTTTTACGTTTGGTCTGTGTGTTGTGTGATTTTATTTGAGTTCTTTGTTTTTTATGTCTGTATCATTATACAGTGTTGATTTTTTCAATAAGCTACTATGAATAAAATGTATTATTAGGGAATGAAAAATGTAACTGTTGTTAAAGAACTGTTTTCCTTTCTGGTGTCCATATTATACAAATTACAATTGCACTTAAAGTACTAGATAAGCATGTTGCTATCATGTTAATTTCTTGAAAGAAAAGAGGGTGTTTACTACTGTACAACAACATGGGTAGCTACATCATCCCAGCTGAAAGCTGGTCATGGAAGTCTGGCAATATTTTTAAGAAAAAAGAGTCTTTCACCTGTTCACCAGGTGTTTCAGTAGGGCAATGTCATGAATCCCAGAAGCACATAACTGAGTTGTGGCTCTCACACTTATGTAAAATTTTCAGTCAGCCACTGAGGGGATCTTCTAGGGCCTCATGTCAGCCACAACATGTTCTGGTTGAATGTGTATCTGCAGCACAAAGGAGGACTCTACACTAGATGACAGGTTATTCTCATGACTTTCTGGCAAGAGTATTGGAGGAGGCATAAAAACTGACATGACGCCAGTGCCACTGAGATCTGGAGCTTCCTAAAACAATTCAGACCATAAGAGCAATTCACAATGTTGCTAGGGCACAGTTATGGCTATTTCTGGACTCTGGTTTCTCAAAGTAGAGAGTCAGTTGTCATTCCTGAAGAAATTATCAGGGATGGTAACATACATCACCATCTTCTTCAACATTTAAGGGGATAGATTGTAACACACAGACCAATGGCACTCCTCTACGCACTCTTCATTTGTATTTCGTCAAATCCATATTGGTATTCAACAGGAGATACAATAATCGAGCATATTGGAACAATGAGTTCCCTGAATGTTAATGAATTACCACTCAAAAAGAAGAGACTCTCAGACCTCTCAACCTCTTCGAATATGATTAGAAGAGTCTTGGAACATAGCATCTCATAGCAATATCTTAAACAACATTCGGGATCTGAGGGAAGAAAAGACAATAATTCTGCATGACTGGGTTACTTTTGCAGTTCAGGAAACCTATAGACAGGAGCAGTTTGTTCAGAAAATATTTAAATTTGTCTTAAGTAGGAGAGAAATATTATGATTTATGGTTGTTCTTAACAGTTTTTGATTAATATTGTCATTTATGAACAAGTTATCCAAGGACTATTATTTTTTTTCATACTCAGTTTGAGATACGTAAGGAGGACTCAATAGCTAAAATTTGTTGCTGTGTATTTTCTTCTTTTTTTAGTGTAGAATTACCTATTGTATTATAAGGATCTCTTCTTGTTCCTTAATATTATGATGCTCTCAAATAAGTTTATACATATACTGTAGTCCCCAGCTGAACCTCAGTCAAAAAACAGGTTCAAATTAAGCAAAACCATTAGGCTACCCTTTGGTATTAAGTACAATATAGTGCCACTCTTATTGTAAAGCAATATTTCTACTGACAAGGACAAAATAAACAGTGAAGGGCCTTGTTGTCTCAGCCATTTCAAATACACATTTAAATAGATGTTCTTGTAAACAGAATGCATATCCAAGAAGAATATCCAGTGCTCAAATTTGAGTCTGGTTAACAGTAGTCTTTTCTTCTGAAATATATACTGTATGTATTGGACCTAAAATTGATAATTTCATGATTATTTATTTGCTCGGTTGTCATCTTTCTCTAAGAATTTTTGTCTCTTTTAAAAAAAATTCTTAAGAAGCTTAAGAAAATATAATTATGTTACATAAATGTGGAATAATGCACAATTTAAACTACAATGTTTTGTTTACCATTTCTTTCTTTCAGACTATGTAAATGGTGCCTCTTTTGCATTAATAAATTTCAGCATAGCATCTACAGAAGAGATTTTCTATCATTTAGGACATCTTTTCTGCAACTTTGCAAAAATGTCCTGTGTAAATGTACTGCATGACATATGCATTTGGAAGCTATATATCATTTTTCAATACTCTGTTCATTTTCTTTTTCAACCCCATAATTGTGAGTTTAAAAAAAGATTGGTTGTTTTAAAAATTGTGGTTAAAAACTAATAATGACAATGTTTGTGACTTGGTACCAATGGCTGTGGTTGTAGTTGTGGATGCTACTTTAGAACACTTCCTTAGAGTATCTGAAGCTCAGGCCAAGCTCCTTCCAAATTGTAATAGTGAAAATCACAAAAAAAACGAGCCTGTTAGCCTGTAAACACCACACTTTTACATTTCTCCTGCCTCCTGACACTTTGACACCACCGTTATACCATACCATGAATTATATATAATCCCAGCTATAAAGCCAAGAGTCCAATTCTGACTTGAAATACTAGGGCAAGCCGTCTCACATGCTCTGACAGGACTAGCAGCTCATTTTTCTTACAAGTGGACCAAAAAGAAGATACGGAATAGTGTTCAAGAAAAAAAAAAGAAAGTTCTGTCAGAAAATTATCTAAACCAGAGAAAGATCAAAGTTGATTTGAGTGTTTCCTCCAGCACCGAATGCAAGGCCAAAGAAAAAGAACAACAACAAAAGAAAATGAAGAAAGGAAAACAAATTCAAGGGGAATAACTATAAGCCCCAAGTGGGCTTATTATATGACTACACTGCAGGTAACTACATTCTTTAACTACGGTGCTTCATAAATTCTGTCATCTTGTTAAGACTGTCAAGACCACTGACCTTCCTTTCCCCACTAACAAGGCAGCCAGCTTTATCACACGTATTTCTTTGACCAATGTTCTTTCCACGCCACAGCAATATAAGGAATTTGGCAGCTCTCTCTAAACTAATTGTTTTTCCACCTTCTGCAAGAAGCAGAAAAAAAAGAGTTTAAAAATAATCGACAAGGGAGAAGGCATTATGGGCTTCTCAATGCTCGTTATTTTACACTCCCTATCGAGTTAAACAGCGGTCAGTTAAACACATTAGGGCTTCAGTCCAATGGCAAACAAGACCATTCATAAGAGGTAAACTGTAACAGTGAGCCACCACCTGAATTGGTGAAGCCATCGTGAAACCCAGATTGACAGGGTCAATTTAAATTATTTGTTTAAATCCCGACCTGCTATTTCAAATTACAGAAGAAGAAGATCTGCCCTTGAATTACTAATCTGTAAGAATCGGCACAAAAGCCAGCAAGTACTATAATTTAAGACTAGGCAGCATCTGTCTTAATAAAAAAATTCATATGATCGAGTACTGATCATGCTTCACTAATTAGCGCATTGCTAATGAAAACTTTCAACCATCTACTGTGAATAACACAATTGCTTAGTCATAAGTATGCCCCTCATTTGTCTAGTTCATGGAAAAAATGTGAAGAAGATTTCTACTGTTGACTTTGCTGGTTAATACTACCATAATAAGTATGGAGCCAATGTGATACAAATTACCCAGGAAGCCATCTCTCACATGGGTATCCGGTGCTGAAAACGCACTACATATGTTATCCTACCCTACCCATTCATCTTCCCGACCCTTGTATTTTAATATGTTGGAATTGTAAAAATCCTGAGTCAAATGTGAATGGCACAGCTATAATTCTTTATGAAGTAGTAGGTAAGATTGATTGTCAGGGGTCAAAAGGCTAGGTCAAGCTCAGCTCATTCGTCAGATGAATGTCATTTTGGTTTTCTCTGTCACCAGAAGGCTCTAAAAAATAGCAACTCCTTCCTCATTATCCAGGACCTGACTCCTTCCCTGCCATCTTGTATTAATGGAACTCTGCCTCATGTCTGTCTTTTGTCTCTTATATTGCTTATGTTGGGCTTTTCTTTGGGTCTGCGTTTCTATCCTTGATTGTTTTTTTTATGCTTTAGTTTATTATGCAGGGGCTGAGACATACATGTACAAACCTGTTTCCGTAATTTTGTTTTGGTCCAAAGAAGATTTTCTTGTGTCTTGTATCGTGTACAGACTGTTCACAGGCTTTTTCAAGCCCTGTCAGAGCAGGACACATTAAGAATACAGTTCTTTCTCCAGCTGCTCAATCACCTGTACAGTATATCCAAGGGAAAACATCCAAGGCGATCAAACAAAGACAAAAAGAAATCCTTGCACAGCTTCACAAACAGCACCAGTCAGCTGACACGATTTAAGCAATTTCAACTAAGTGAAGTTGTATCTTAGTGTCAAGGTGCTTATTACATTTATTTCGTGGTGGCTTTGCAATAGAGTTCCAGACTAGATTAGTCAGATAAGTCAACAGCACACTATATTGTTGTTATTTCTATTGCATTTAAAAGGGGAAATCCAAATAGAAATTTCCACATCAAAATATCTGGTGCTTATATGTCCCACTGCATTCATGAAAAAAAAACTTGAGTCTTGATTCACTCAACTAGACAAAAATGGATGTCCCTGCTAAAGAAATTGTCCATTTCATTGCACAGTCATTGCACAGAATCAGGTAGGTTTGGAGCCCTAGAGTTACACAGCCATGTGGGGAAGAGACGACAGTTTGAGAATACTTTATTTGCGGGATTCCATCTCAAAAGGACACTACCCCGAAAAATGAAGAGGATGCTTTGTGAATCCAAAAGATACATCAGTAGATTTTTTTATAAACTTTTGGCACTTTTTAGTTCCCTAAAACAATAAAATCACCAAAATGTTTTGACTCGGCTAAAACAAGTTCAACAATGCACACGGATGTAAACATGTTTATAACATGGAGTGTGTTATACTGTTGTAATAACCTGTATCTTTTGTATTAAATATAGTAATATAATATGAAACTGAAGTAAGCTTTTATATTTTTCTATGATATTAAATACATTTTTTCTAAGATATTAAATACATTTAATATAATACGTTTCATTCTAAGATAGGAAATACATTTACATCTATTCTTCACGTCATTACATACTGTACATTTTACAGTGCAGTATGGGACACTATATCTATCAAGACAAGGTGGAAAAGATTAATGAAAAAAATATAAATTAAAATATTTTTAAAAATACAAAACATATCATCCACAGAAACCAGAATGCCGACTCTACTATTTTTCTATGTACAACATAATACCTAAATTAATTACGTACTGTACCCTAGAGAATAAGAAACGACATTATAACTGCACCCATTGTCACCATGTTGTCTATGTTACAAGGCTTTAACATTTAAGCCTGGGGTTTTGTGCAATAAACCTAAATCAGATGTTTCATTACTGAAAGCCATTGGACATAATCAGAAACCCTTGCAAGGTAAGACATCTATACACAAAGCATGACCATCAGTTTTCCTTTCTTCACAAGTGGGAAAAAAAGCAGACCTCCCTGATTTCTGGTTTCTAGTCCACTCAAGACTTTTGTTTTGAATCCAAATGATGGTAATTTCTCTACGGAATCCTTAAATGAATGTGACAAATTCCGAATATAAGAAATTGTATATGGCCAATAAAGTGATCATAACATGCAAAAGAAAATCGTCTGATAAGCGATAGCTGATCACAGCTGATCCTTGTCTAAAATTTGATACAAAGGGAAATACTATGGACAGATAAGGAGAGTCCAAAACTGATTCCAGTTTCTATGAACTTTTGTTCAGTCAGACCCATTTGCCACATGACAAATCCACACTTACAGTATGCCAAGTAAATTTTTAGAATAATCTGTTCCTATTATACAGTAGGTAATATCTGGACAAAAACTATTTGAATTACCCATGGTAATTACTCTCTTAGGCACTTAAAAATGTAGAAAGCATGTTGTTGCTGTTTTCAAGCCTTTTATATAATTCAGGCATTCCAAATTTCATTACGGATTAAACAGAAACACTTCTGAGCCAGTGACTGGAAGACATAGCAAGGGTATTACAAACAGAGGGTTAACACTGCTATTGTCCACCAGTGGAAAAGGGCCCAAAGACTTGGGAAACACTTTAGTGCTGTATCATAATGCTTTGCCAAGTGCCAGAAAATGTACAGTACTTCCTAGCAATGAGCTGTAAGGAGTGTTTTCATGAAGCTCTACTCACTGTTATATTTTGACAAAACTGTAAACAACCAGCCATTTCATGGCACAGCCACCAACAGAGAATTACATATCCAGTAATATATAAAACAATAATGACATATACTGTACCAGGGTATTGTATCTCCTGCACAGAGATCCACCCACCGGGCCTGGTTTCTGATTCAACCAGCCTCAAATGATTTATTCTACACTCCCTCACAATGGGCTTCAAAATACTCTGTCTACATGTCCTTGTGTGACTTAAAACCTAGAGCATGGAAGTGTTTTATACATGGCAAATTCATTCAAAAGAAATGATCAGGCAGGATGGAAAATCTGAACTGCTGATGTGTACGAGGACTTTGCTGAAACAACAGGAAAATTTAGATGCTGAAGTGATTCTCTTTAAACAGGAAAGTGTGTAATACATTTCATGCATTTGTTTACCATGGGTATTCTTACCTCTTATTACTGTAGCACCTGGAAAAATTGGATAACATTAATAAATAATAATTAATTAACCTCTGCTTTTACTTTAGGCAGTGCTGAAACAGCAATAGAAGTGTAAGACAACACATGAGAACCACCTCCAGCCACAACACAATTGCAAACAGCTTTACTTTATCGTGCCACACAGAATGGCATTTCTTTTCTCACTGTGGTTAGATAAATCTTCTTCCGTAAAATCACTTTGAAGAAATACACATACTGTACCTATTCAATTAAATTGTCTTTCGTTTCTGTGAAGGAAGAGATATGACCATATTTTTATGTTTGACAGAACAATGACATTTCTCGTACCTCATATATAAACAATACAATACTCCATGTAATGAGATTGCTTCTAATAAATTTAAGTACATACTGTAAGACTGTAACATTACTTAGACTAAGCAAAATCTTTTCTTCAAAACTGAAAACATGGTGTTTTGGGCTATTTTGTTTATCACCGCTCACTGTCATCATGATTTGGAATGTTTAATTATAAAACAATTTGCCTTGGATCTGATTGGCCTAAGAGAGTCGATGATATCTGCTCAAGGTTTTATATATTCTTTGTGCAGACTTTTTTTATTTACTGCCATTGAATATCCATACAAATCCACAGTGGAATTTTTTTTTGCCTGAGCCTATATCAACAGGGTGCTCATTTAATGAATTTTCTCTGAAGATATTGCATTGCATTGAGTATGCAATCCACACGATGATTTCTTGTGTGTGTTGAACACAGACAAGCATCTGTCCCAATGGGTTAATATTTATGAGTAATCAAAGCTAAGTCAATAAAAAGAGTTCTTCCCTCTAACCCTTTGGGACACCTGTAATTAATTTGATCATTTTCAGTCATTAACCATAGCCCGTAGTGTATACCCCTTTCACAGTGCCTCATTAATTCACAGGAGATCCCTTCCCTCAGTTCATTTTGAAGTGCACTGCACAGTAGGATTACTTTTTTAAGCCCTTAAAAGGGCTGTACTTGATGACAGTTTATGCAAGCTTAATGTAAAGGATTTATAGTGTGATTAAAATCTGAAATTTTCTGATTATTCCTTTGTTGTTATAGCTAAAGGCAGTGCCTGCATGGCTTTTATAACACACTTGCTTATACTGTATGTCCATTTGTGACATTTGAAGTTTTCTTGGTGAAACATCTCTAGTGTGAGGACTTTGTTCACCAGACTCGAAAACAAAAAAGTTTAGAAGGTGATACAAATAAAATAGGTAATCTTATACTTGAAATACCCAGATACATGTGAGTATTAAACTTCCCACACTCATTAGCATACACTATAAAGATGAAAACACTGATCACATGGATCAACTCATTTATAAAATGTCAAACAAGTTCACAGAGACAATAATTTACAAAGTAATAAAATGTCCAGCTACTATTGGTTTAAATTCAGTTACATCATAATATAACACACCTGAAGAAGGCTCCACGGCCGAAACGTGTTTTCTTTCTTTTTTTCTTTTCTTTTTTTCAGCATGGAATAAACCTATTACTTGTTCCTTTACATCATAATATAATTGCTTGTTAACGATCTAAGTTTAGCTATGATAACTTTACCATGCGACAGTACTGTATATACTGTATCAGCAGATTCATAAAGGAAGCCTTCAAGTAATGAGGAATAGAATTTTGAAGATGAGTTTTTGTTATAAAAAACTAATCATTTACTACTCCAAACACATTTTTCAAACTTATATTTTCATCCTCCTTTGAAACAGCAGCGGAGGGGCAGCATGAAGCAGTAATAAGAACTGTCAACCTATTACCCTCAAGCCCCACTGCCCAAACCTCACTGTAGACTGTGATGTTGTAGTCGGGAACAAGATCCTGATACCTCTTCTCCTCCCAGCTACAGTATATATAGGGGGGGTTGCCCATGTACCCCCATGGCTAGTGGGTTGATCTGTAACTGTCTTGTGTCATTCACAGGGTCGCTTTGTGCTCTCAGGATAGATCTCCGTGTCTGCTGGTTTTTGTTCAGACTAGTATTGAGGTCACCTGTGCTGATTGTTTGTAGTTCTTGATCTATAGTACTTGCTTTTTTTCTACTCTCAGGCCTTTGTTTAAAAAATTCCTTAGAGTAGGGGTTTCCAGTCTTGGATCCAGAGACCCATATACCAGCGGGGTTTTGTTCCGTCACTTGCACAGTTAACTAAGGTAGTAATAGGATCAATTCAAACTGTTTGATTGTTTTCAGCTCTTCAGCATGTTGTGGATCTCCTCATAACTATTGCATTTCATAAGTGACATAATTTTGCAAACAAATGAGTAGAAAAAAACCCCACTTGCAAACAAGCAAATTATTAGTTCAATAAAGGCTTCGGTAAGATATTTAAGCTGAGCTGGAACGAAACCCAGCAGGTACTGTACATGGGATCCAGGACCAGGGCTGGGAACCCAGGTTAATTCATATCAATTGTCCATCTCAGCCTTTTTTAGTTTTCTATATGCTCTTATGCAAGTTAGTGAGTTACTGGACAGCCCCCATTAAAGTGTGCTAGCTGAAATACAGTATAACCAATTGGATTTACACAGAAGAAAAAAAACACTGCCTCACTGTACTATAGTTCTCTGACACAGAGTTATTCCATCTCTATCACCTGTGTCAATTCATCATCAATTGACTATCTGTTAAGAACTGTTTAGTCAGAAATAATTTAATTCTTAATTAGCAAGAGGATGAGGGACTTGGAAATTATATGCTTCAACTAGGGTATTTTTAAACCAAGGACTGAGTGAAAAAGCCTAAACTAGTATACAGATCAGTTACAGACACCAATTAGCACCAGACAGGACCAGGATTGGATACCACTGCAATAAAAGCTGGAACAGACTCTGGACTTTTACATTAAGTCACTTGGATCCTGGAGTACAAGCGTCTGTTCCAAACTGACTTCACTCGTTAAATATGGATATAATTACAAGCTGCTTTAGGCCAAGAAGGATGATATTTCAATTGGTATGATCTCAAATATTATCCTCCTCATAGCAGGGCTCTGGGGCCACCTAATAATTGCTACTACTTGCTCTTATTTTCAGAATATTGCATTAGATGTCTATTTGGTAGTAGCTTTGCTAAGAAGATGTTAAGTCAGCTTTTAAGCTGCTTTAAACTGACTTACCAGAATCTTGAAAATAAAACAAAAAACACCTTGCACAAACATCTGAATTTCTCATTTTTTACTTGTCATTTTCAATGACAATATTGTGCTTTTTTCAGAATTGCTTAAAATAGGCATAGTACCAAAAATATTTTTAACTTGAAAAGAATCGGTATGCAGTTCTTGTGAATGTACAGTAACTTCATGATGACAAGTATAAACACTCCAGAGAATTACGAATTATGGACATCATACTGGAATACAGTTTTGTTTCCTGTTCCAATTCAAGAAAAAATCTGCAATATTTTAAATTGGTTTCATTAATTTTACAATAACAATAGATTGTTATTGTTTTCATCACTTTTACTTGACATTAAAGTTAAATATGCATATTTGAGGAAGAAAAAGCCTAGGTAGAATAATTATCCTAAAATGCATTATGCACTTTAAGTCTACCAGGGCAGGATAGATAAAAAAAAAATACACTCATAAAAAATATGAGGGTTATTATAAAGATTAAAATGCTCTTATATTACCATAAAATGAATTAAAATATGATTGAATTGCAATACATTGACATATGCCAAGATTATAACCTGTAATTGAAAAAAAATCCTGGTATTTTTCTTTGGCACCAGCAACATTACAGTGAAAAGTTTGTTGAAAAGAACCATCCTTTTTTATCTCTTCTATTGTAGACACCACCCTTCTTGATGCTTCACTCTGGAGTCAGTCAATTTAAAGGACCCAATGTACATACTGTATACAGTATGTGAATTTATACTAATACTCACAAAACAAAACTCACTATATTAGAATTTAAACTGGTACTGTGGGAAGTGAATAATTTAGCCTCTTAAAACATGATGTTTTGGGGACATAATCACAATGCCTTAAGAAATGTTAAAAAACATAGATAAATCCCTAACACATCACCAGTTTGAGTTTGGAGCTTGTGATTAGTTGAATATAACCAGGAGCACCAGAGTAGCTGCCGGGGAATTTCTGTGTGTATCAGCTACAGCTTGCATTTCTTAAACTTGCTCCACCCTGCCAAACACATTAATCCCATGTCCAGTGAAACCTTGTACTGCCAGATGTACCTGGATCTAAAAGTTTAAATAACGTCTGGATAATTTGTGCTACACTATCGTGTTCTTAAGTGGTTGGATCTCAGTTTTGAACCACCAGTACAGGTGTGACCTCGGTGTCAAACCCACCACAGCAAATGACCTGCCTTAGTGTGGACTAAAATACTCTTACCATCCCAGGAGAGCAAAGTCATCAGAACAGGCTCATTATGCACTATGAGCTCAGTTACAGAATTTCTCTTTAAACTGGTTCACTGTGGAATACACAGTAAATTCATTCCAAATCATATCTCTCTGTTTCTTAAAAGGATTGTTGTTGGAATTCAATAATACCACAACTACTGTACTTTTTTGGGCTATTATTATATTTTTTTTTATGAGAGCTGTTAATGCCTTAATGCCTGCTTAATCACAGTCCATAAGAACAGTCACATTTTGACCTGACCAGAGCTAATTTAATTCTTGTATATACTTTCTTACATTATACAGAATTGTTTTTATTGGAATCTTGTGATCCTAATTACTACTTTGATTTCAATATTCTAAAGAACATTAGGCTGTATGAGACTAAATATAAAACAAGGATGATTGCTTGAAGATAAGCATGGCCATTAGTAATAATGTCAGACCATTAGTCAAGTACTCCTCCTTTTCAAAAATGATGCAGGGAAAACACAAAATAAAACATCTAGAAAATTAAGAATGCAAGGTTCTTAACCTACTGGTTGGGCATCTTGTATGCACTATCAATGTGAGAAAAATGCTGTAGAGTAACAAATGAAGGAGGCAGAGCACAGTGTCAAGTATACTGTGGGCTTAAACACCCAGGCCTATCGCGAACCGGCATCTCAGGATAAACCGTCGGCTGTGTGATACACGATGTTATCAAACAGTGTTCTACAATTTTTAGTCCCAGGGGTAGGTTTGAAAGGAGTGGTAGCACTATACTGAGAGGGGAAAAAAGAAAAAAAGAAGAGAGAAAGCACAGCCTTATGTGTTTGATGTTTGGTCATTGATTATCTCAGCTCTCCCTTCAACAAAGCCGACTCCTATCTCTTCTCAATATCAGCGATAAGGTTTGGGGGACAAGAAAAGAAATTGGATGGGTGGGGGTGCTGGTGGTGGTGGTGGGGGGAAGGCGCTGCCAAGATGGAAATGATATTTGCTGCTTCTGCTGTTGATGCGGCAATCTTTAGCAGCATCCAGCCTTTTGTCCTTCAAGCCTGTGAAAGAGTGTGCTTTAATGCCTGTAGGTTGACCATGCATGGTTATTATACACTCTTCATGTTCACATCATGTGTCGTCGGACCAAAGGAGAGTCTACAAAGTGAAAGCCTCATGCAAAATTTATGCTTATATGGCTGTTTCAGTCAGTGGAAAAATCAATACTGCAGGCTTGATGCACAGAAATGACTGAGTGCTCTCTGACTGACACTAAAAGCACCAGGAGATTGAGAGGCTACATTTGCTGCTCAAGAAATCGAGTGTATTAGAGCTCTTATAATAGTCTGCTCACCTTATATTAGCCTTTCCTCGGGATTATTTTTGATAACAATTATGATTGTGGGGGTTTAAAGCAATTATGCCATTATAAAAAACGAGAGAGTGAGAGGGGAAAAGATGAAAGCTGCTGGCTTTTTTTTTATTTTTAAGTCCCTTAAAGATGCCATCTCCGCATTTCATATCCTGTCCGTTGCATTATACAATTATTTAGCAAGGTTGCACATTGAAGGAAAGAAATTGGCCTTGACTCAGGTCTTTTCAGGAGATCTCTAAAGTGAACGAGTCAGTATTTACAATAATGATTTTAAATTAATGAAAAGACAATGCGGGGATATGCAGAGTGATCGAGGCCCTTTGTGTCCCTGGAGTGTTTTTGCTAGGTTCATCAACACATCCCTTTGAAAACACTTCACAAGCATTCTGAATACTTTCTAAAAGGAAAAAAAAATTAATGCCATGCTATGACATAAATTACCAAAGCTTCTTTTGATTCCTTTTGGTCTCTTTCCTCTTTAAATGTTCCCTTCAATTATGATTAAATCTATCAACACAAACTCTCTTCCCTGTTAATGAACCACAGAAGAACATGTTGTTGTATATTTAAAATATGGACAGAAGTATTTAACGCTGGCCTTCATTAATAGTTATTACAGAAAAATGTGAGTGGGTGAGGGGGATGTGGTAGCTTTTTGTTGATTTATTCTATTCTAAAAAAATGTAAATTAATAAAAATGTGAACATGCACACCTTTTTTATGAAGCACCCTTACTTTGACTCATAAGCATACATATGTATATACATATATAAACTACACATATACAGTATAGTACACACACGCATAACTATTTACTAGATAGATGGTTTTTGCCAGTTTAGTGGTTTCCTACTGAATTGTATATGAGATATTTGAGTGTCTAAAACGATGTATGATAAATGAAGTAGCATGCTACTTATACGCTTATCATGTTCGCTGACTAGCAACAGGTTCAGCAAAGGGCACAGCCAGTAAATGAAATTTTCCACCAAGACAATATATCATCACAAGAAATGTATGCACTCGAAACTTACAAGCTCTCTCCAGATGCGGACAAGGTACAAGAAAAAATTCAGGGAAAGGAAGCAGATTTGTTAAAACCAGTCCCATTTTCATATCAACTAAGCTATACCTTATTTTAGCCACTGTAAGTGATATTGCATTGCTGTTTTCACTGTGGAATGTTTTTATATATCTATATCTACATAAATGGATAGGTGAATACAGTATGTGTATACACAAAATAATTTTTCATTTATGACACTGTGGTGTCAGTCTTCCCCCAGCTTTTTTTTATTTTTGATCTAGAATTGAATATTTCCTTTATTGAATATTGCGATATAATGTTTCAGTCATCATACATGTGATTTTTCATTAATATTGAAATGATTTCTACATTATAAATATAGTAAACTACATATTTCAATGGTTAAAATTATTTATTTTCTCTTGTATTTTCATATTTTTAGAACTTTACAATAGGTTCTGAGACAGTGCTTCTGCAGTGGCTTAAAATCCACACTGGAGGTATTCAAACAGCCAGATCTCATCATTCCATGTTTTTCTTATCTGTGTATATGCTTTGTCATTTGGGCCATAAAAATACACTGTGGTGTCATTTTGAACAATGACATTGTGTTTTTGATGAGCAATTTCAAGATGCATTTGTGAATATCATCTGCGGCACACTACCTCTACAGTACAACACAGCTGAAGATGAAAAAAGTGTATAGTCTATAAAACTGTAGTCCACACAATTTATGTCACATTTGTCAGACTTGACCATGCCTAATACATCGGAGAATTTGTCCTGCCTGGGCCTAGCTGCATCTGCATGGTGTATAAATGGCTCGCCTTTGTACGTACAGTAGGTTTCTTCTTCAAAGTCCACAGCTAGAAATATTTCAGAGATACATTATACTTGGCTGAAAGGCCCTACAGTATGCTGTTACTCAAGAAAATTCCTCAATGTCAGTCCCATAATTCTACTGACTTATTATTCTATATTAAACAGAAGTGGACAAGGTCCAAAAGGTCTGTGGAGATGCTCTCTAATCTATCTGTGATGTACTGTATGTCACGGGCATATCCAGGTAGTACTGTACATCACTGAGGGGAACACTTTGACACACAATTCCAACATTCAGCCCGAGAGAGGAACCCTGATTTGAGAAGTGTAAAATAGCTGTGATCATCAGCTGGTGAAACCAAAGCAGTACAACGGGGCACCCATTAGGTCAACAGTATCGTTAAGATAGTAAAACAGACAAATTTCATAAAGCATGGTCTTGTCAGCAAACGCATACTCCCTAACGTACAAATTGATCTGGTAAGTCAGTGCCTGGGAGAAACACACATACAGTACACGCACAGAGATAAAGCCTGCTTCACGAGTGGGGGGTAGATCGTTTTTTTTTTTTCAGCTGAAATGTACTTAATGCCTGCTCCCTTGATCAGGGTGAAATGGATCTCTTCCTTCCTCACATCTGCGACTGCTGTGAGCCTCTTTGAGGTCTGTGGAGATGTTATCTAATCTATCTGTGATGTACTTGTGGTTAGTCAAATGGGGGTCTCCAAGGATCATTAGTGCCAGGGACTCCTCCCAAGGGGCTTTTTACTCTGCTGACACCCTCCCTGCTACAGACAAAAATACAGCAGCAGAGCAGCAATCATTAATCCAGCCAAGAGAGACCTGGGCTATTAATTAGGGTAATTATGCCTAAGCCTACAATTACAAACCACAGACTCCATTTAGCAGCTTCACTTCTCAAATCCTGCACTTCTGCAATGCTAATGTTTCTTCAAGGCTCATTTTCAAACCATTTAATGATTAAATGGACCACATTCTACAGTTTCAGTGGAACCAAGCAGGAAACCAATACTTACAACCGACCTTTTCAGCAACCTAAGAAAATAAATGCCCCTCTTTATATAGATTATATTTGCAATGACACTTTGCAAGAAGGAGTTCTGCTTGTTTTCCCCTCACTTTCTTGTGTTGTTATGTGAGACCATCTGGTAACAGTTTCTGTGCTGTCAATAACAGAGTGCACATATCTCCAGTAATTCTTAAAAAAAGGTTGCATTTTATTAGTAGAGCTCAGAATGAAAGTTTTAATCTCTATAAAAGGTATTGTTTCATGTCAAGAACATGATTAATGAGTATTCTCAGAGATTTATTTCTTTGCTTTATTTCCATGTTGCTGTTCACTGAGAGACTGACAGCAAAAATCAGATTTTTCTCTCACTATTGCTTAATTAAGTACCTCATGAACAATGGCACAATTCTCTATTTTCCGGTAAATAAGAGTATTTCATTCAAACTAAGACAACACAATTTAAATTTTATGGAGGGGGGGGGGGGGGGGGGGTGGTGAGGGAATCCTAATTAAATCTTAAATTAAATTTAAAGAAAACATATCTGCTTAAGCGGTTCAAGATCCAGCATTTCCTCTCATACTTTAGCTAGAAAAAGATTATATAAGCTGTTACTTACACCTATGCTGTACAATGCTGCACTTCACATACTGTAGAACACTCCCTCATCTACACATTTTACTCAGAAAGACTGACCCTCTTCCCTACTTCTCTTCTTCAATCTTTCACATATGTATAATCATTTTTATCACAATAAAGTGAAAAAGGCCACACTGTCAATTTCAAAGTGCTGTGGTGTTGCTTTAAGGAAGGAGCATGTTTGTGTCCAAAAGAATTTGATGCTCTTCCTTTAACAACCTGGAGTAAAAGGCTGATTGCATTCAACAACAGAAGCAGAATAGTGCAATGAGTCATATTATAGGAAAATGGAGAAAAGGATACAGGACTCTCCAGTGAACACAATCCTATATTGTAGGCAATCTGCGATAACACCATTTTCATTTCAGTTCAGTCCCATAAAATTACCATTAACATTACAACTCATGCAGAACACAGATAAATGTAAAAATGTCACAGAATTCTTCCAGATGGGAATTTCAGTTCCACCAGATCACCATCTCTCTTTTTTGTCTCCTTGTCTAATATTTCATTTACAACATTTCGTAAGTTAATTTTCTTTCCACTGACCATGTAAATCACAAATCAATTTTCATTTAAAATGCTTGACTACAGATTGTTCCTGAAAGCTTATAGAATATGCCTCAGCAAGCTCGGCAACCTTCTTAATGTAGGGAGCGCAAATCTTTTGGAAACCTTTTCAGAAAAAAAAAGCAATTCAGCTTTTAATGAAAGGCCAAGCTTGAACCTAAGACAGCGGTCTACCGCTCGTCTGATGCAAACTGGGATGCCACTTTATCTGACGAGTTTCAGGCTATCATGCATGTGGGTTAACATAACTCCCGGCACATTCCTAATCTACACAAAAAACATAATCCCTATAACTGCTTTAATTGCAAGAGAGGATGCACAAGCCTGCTACACTATCTGTTCATCATATATACTGTAGCTACTTAACTAGAAGACAAAATCTAAAGTCATATAGTCTATCAGCATTACTGAGAGATGTTCAAAGTAGTTACATCTGAGGTGATACAAATTTCACTAACATATTTTGTTATGGGTTTATGTAAAAAATATAATAAACGTGTAGCCATTTCAAAACAGTCATCTCTCCGAGAGCAGGTTAGGATGTAGCCATTAAAATCCAGCGATGCAAATGAGCTCACAGAGTTGATTAAACTTAACATGTCTCTGTTCAGAGGTTCTTGGCGTTAAGTGTTCTAAGAGATGCTCTCCATGGGATTCCAATGAGGAGTGGAAATGTGTTGTTTTGACCAGACGTTGACAGCCAAACCATTAGCATTAATGCTATTCACCTGGCCACAAAAAGCTCCTTTCACAGTTGGACTTTTTAACATAATATGCAATTCATTTCAAAGGCATTTTGAGATCTACAAACTATAGACTGAGTAATGTTGTCTACACCATTTTCAATTAATAATGTGCATTGTGATACAACTGCAAGTTATTACTATAAATATGTATTATAATGCTGATGAATATTTGTCTATATATTTTCAATTTTTTACTACATTGAAATACAACAATCTTACTAAATTACACTATAAACTAAATACTATCATAGACATATTGTGCACCTCTATCATATTTTGCACTCCCCTACTGTTTTCTTCTGCATCACCAGAATGAATGGTAGTTCCTTTATTTGATTTACATCCTTTGAAAAATAATCTAACCATTGGTTTCACAGGCAATGAAAAAGGGTTGCCATTAGAAGACCTCATGATACTATGATGTGGGTTGTACATTTATATGCCTCAATAGCAAAAAAACACATATTGTAAATAATAAAAAAAAGCTTTTGACTTTCTAAATCTAGTTTGGAATGTTGATAGCAGGTTTTTACACTTTTACAAAATATAATAAATAAAATTAGCCTTAAAAGTAAATGAATCATTATAGGGACAAATGTGTCAAAATATATAAAGAAAAAAGATAAAAGGACAGGCTGCATGCTTCACTGCCATAAGCAGCTCTTTTAGATTCTCTTGTGAAATTATCATTACTGCCCATTAGGTAAGTCTTATGCCTGCTATTCTAAACATCAAAGATATACAGTAAGTTGATCTAAGGAAAATATATTTACTCCATAATAAAATTAAGGCACAAATTAAGATTCTGAAAGCAATGTCTGTAAGCATTACCTTTTGGCAAATAACTTCATTTTCAAACAACTATAAAGTGTGGTTCTAAAAAGGATATACTGTATAAGCAAAGACTTAGTGTAGCAAAATACAATGGTAGTTAATCTCTAAATATAGAATTAAAGAATTTTGACCTTGAGATGTAATCAGACTCTATATTTTGTTCAGATCCTGTATGAAACAGGTAATACAAACTGAGACATGCAATAGGCAATTTCAGTGGCATGGTATAACATTATTTCATTCCTTTTGTAAATGTATTCGTTGTATCACAATGCTACAGTATGCCAAGTATTTTTCATTACATTGGTTGCTACAGTTTTTTTGGTACAAGGAGAATAAAAACCCTTAGATATCATTCACTACTGGTATTCCATCTATAAAACCTTTAACAGTAGAAAGATTTAGTCATTATTTAATTCACAGAACAAGAGTGATGCTGAGAAAATGAAAGCCAAATTTCGAATCATTTCTAAAAACAGCTAAGGAATTTACCTAATGAGAATTGACAGGGTTGAATTTGGGACAAGAAAATAAAATACAAGAAAGCTGTTGGCTCATTTAATTTAAGTGGGTAGCTGCGTCAGCATGCGTAGGCTGCAAAGGAACAAGTAATAGGTTTATTCCATGCTGAAAAAAAGGGAGAAAGAAAACACAACGTTTCGGCCGTGAAGCCTTCTTCAGGTGTGAGAAAGACAAGGTAGTAAGTCTTGGCAGTAAATCAAGGCACTTACTGCCTTGTCTTTCTCACACCTGAAGAAGGCTTCACGGCCGAAACGTTGTGTTTTCTTTCTCCCTTTTTTTCAGCATGGAATAAACCTATTACTTGTTCCTTTAATTTAATACCTGCTTTCAAGCCATTGTGCATCACTCTTTGAGAATTTTTTATCAAATGAAATAATTACATTTCTCCTGCAAACATGAATACTGGCTTTAACAAAGCTAAACAAGTGGTGGTTAGATGAAAATCTAACCAATATACTGTATATATACCAGAAATGTGAATTTACATCAAGTTGCCATAGTCTTTTTTTATTAAAGCAGACACAGCCATTTCCTATTAATACTTCCTTCCCCCATGACCACAAGACTATCCTTTTTCTTTACCAAGGGACATGGTCAGACAATTTACTTTCCCCTAGCTACACTGCTCTCACAGTTTAACTAGGCTGACAATTCCACCAGCACAAGAGACAGACAAGTATAAATGTGACTGTACTGGGATTTAGCTAGTTCCCTTAAAAACACTCACACACATACACACATAAATGAAATAAAATAATATGATATGGCACATGCTGTGAGGCTCTGAGGAAGGGCTCTATTTTTATCATGCCTTTCCTAATATTAGTGTTTTAAAAATGTGCAGTGTGACATCTACCTACAGAACACATAATCATCAGACATTACAAGCTTGCTTTAGAATAAGGAAAACAACATTTGGTGGGGCTTCAGTGCACCTGTATATTGAAAGAAGCAACACTCCTATGTGTTTTGTGGGGAAGATCAATATCTTGAGGGGCTACACTTCAATTCCTGGCATTCAGTGGACATTGGGGAATCCTTATATGGGGGTCTACTGTGTTCAGTGCTAGCGATTGGCCATACTGAAGCAGGAGTGGAGCACCTTGACTCTCCTTCCATATTTCTGTATATTTCCCTGTGTGGCCAGTGCACTCTATCATGCCACATTGTATAAAAACACAGCCCTCCTCCCCGCCTCCCAAAAAAGTCAATCCATTATTACTGCAGTTACAACTCCCTTTCCGACTGTAAACCCTGACTGTCCCAAATCCCAACTCATTCCATGACAAAACCACTGCCATAAGATTGGAGATATTCCAGGTAAATGTACAGTACATGTGGCTCACGATGACCAGTAGCAGTGTTCCAAATGGGAAAAGCACATGGTAGACTCTGTGTTGCCCCATTGTAGTCAGTGACTTATTGCATGAAAACCAGTGTCTCAGTGGTCTTCTCGTTAAGATGCTCTCATACGTTAATGTAAAACTAGGTTTATAGCACTTACTGTATAGCTGCATCCCCAGTCCCATCTAAATTTCCAATAACAAGTACTGGTACCTTGCATCTTATTAGTTTATTAAGAAGACTACTTTCTAGGATGGATACACAAATCTTAAACAAAAAGGAAAATTACATATCAATGAAAAATGAATATAATTCAGTGCTCTTAATAAACTACAGAATGGCCTTATCTGAGATACAGTACACAAACACTAAGATCCTGTATTTTCCCATATAGTGAAGGTTTTATAAGTTTTACACCTCCTGGCTAAGCTCTAGTCTCTCATTCCTTAATATAATATATTTCTCAACACATAAGCAGGAGCTTATGAGCAGTCATGCAGCAGTCAAAAGAAATCCCTCTAATAATCTTCCTGTTTTCCTTAGCCTATGACAGTTTGACACTGTGGGCTTTGGAATGAAGATGTAGCTCTCCAGTGTCCACAGACACCCACTGATTTATTCATTATCACCCTCTTAATGCAATGAAAGTCAGAATTTAAGAAACATTTGAGGTATTGGAAAAACTGGAACCTAAGTGACATGGGATACCTTCAGAAACATACACAGTATACTCCTTTGTTTTTAAAAAAATCTTGGTTAAGAAAAGCTGAATGTTCAAATGCACAACTGAGGCAGTGGTACAAAACAAATGAAGACAGTGAGTAAAAATCATTATATATGCAGTGAACTACAGCCTGTAGATATAAATACTGTATACGTGTGCATGTATGTAAAGTATATGGCATGTATAATAATACAAAATGTATGTATGTACTGGAAAGTGGAAATGGGGGAAAACAACTGTGATTATTAATAAACAATAAACAATAGGGGGACCAGCATGGTAGATTTCGCCTAGGGTCTCCTTCTGTCCAAGTGCAGAGCTGTCCTGGGAATCCTGTGACATAAAACCAGCTGAGCCCTCTTGTCATGGGGACCCAGGATGGGGAACACACTGAATACATTATCTTTTTGACAGAAGGAAGGGGGCCAGACCTCCACTGGACAAAACAAGAATATCCTGCAAACCTATGAAAGAGGGTGTTGGGTAATGGCTTGGCGTTAGAAAAAGGATTCCAAATTTCAATCCAAGTCATACATTCAACACAAGCTGTTTCGGTAAACCATTATGGTTTATAACATTTCATGTGTAAGAAGTAGGAGGTTACAGAGTTCTCTCAGCCCAACTGATTGGTATTTTCTTTAATTATAAAATAGTTCCTAGCATTATGATTATCTCCTTTCGAATGTCTGTTGCACCTGAGCACTTGTGAGTTAATATTTCCTTAGACTCAGGTACCGCTTATTTACAGCTGTTCTGTTGGGCTCGGGGAAATGGCTGGGAAAGGGGTGGAGGCTTCACCTAAATAAAACAAAACAGTCTAAGGACCCTCTGCAGCATCAAAAAGTAACATAATACAGAATTAAAGACAGTGGGATTAAAACTGACCATGTTAAGAGTCTCATCTGGATAATGTTTGTGTGCGGTTCTGAATTGCATCTGCTGCCCTGTTCATTTGATTCAAGCTTTCTATAAGAAGCTCCACTGCAATGGGTATTTGTTCTTGCCTGCAGCACTTCTGCATGCTATTTTAAAAGCTTTTTTTAATATTACAACAGAAATACATACAATACAAACAAGAGTACATATAACATATCAATAACATTGTCAGGGGTACATACTATAATACAATAACACTTTATGATAAATAAATGCTAATAAATGTATGGTGCTCACAGGTTTGATATAGTCTGTAAATATGCCTTTACGTCTATTTAAAACTGTTCAAACATAGGACTCTTCCCAGATCATTTCACTTTCTTCTTCTTCGCATTTTCCCACTTAGTGGGGTCTGCTTGTTTGCACTGCCATTTCACTGTATGTACCGTATATAATAATGTGTAAGTATAATAATTAAGTCAAATGCAAAATATATTTTCACATTTTCAATGGGATTAAAACTTAACATAAAATCTATTTCTTTAAAAGTAATGTCAATATTAGACATTACTATATTTTACTACAGTATATTATTATCTTTCTTTATATAACTTTGAAAAATCAGACCAGAATGTTTTAACAACAGAACATAACCAGAATAAATGTAAGGTTTCAGGGCTACTTTCACAAAAGACAGTTATCATTTAGATTAAATTAAAATCTTTGCACAACAAGGGTCTTTACGAGGTAAAATCAATTTACTATTTTACACGATACCTCATTAACCTTATTAGTTACACAATATTTACAGTACATGACGTTAGCCTATTTTTTTCCCAACCAATCAGTTTCTTCTACACACTAAGAGCGCTTTTTTAGGACTGGAAATAATAGTTGCAGACTTCTTATTTTCAAAAATGTCAAACTGATGTAAAAGAGTATCAATTTAAAACACATTACAGAACGAAAATAGGTTCTAGATGCATGTATATCCTAAAAAACATACTGTATGCACTGTTGCCAGTGTGCTAGGTTGCAATGTATAAATGTTGCCATCAGTCAGAAAGGTTGTTTGAGAGGCTGATGTTTTGTGTTAAAAGGACAATCCCAGCACTTTAGCAAATGTGTTTAACAACATATGGTGGAACGTAAAGCAGCTGAAATTAGGTTGTTGTGAACAAGTGTCTTGTGAATAAATGTTTATCCTATTTCCCTGCCTTTCTTGTAATCTACAATAAATGTCTTTGTCATGCCTACCATGCTTGGCAGAATTTCTTTCAGTCTGTTCCTTACCTTGTAAAATAAAAGTAGCAGCATTTCAAAACAAATGGTATTTGTTCGACATTCGATTGTAAGCCAGTACTGGAGATCAAGGTTGTTGACATCTGCACATTGCCATGGGGCAGTTTTATAGTGTAGTGGGTAAAATAGAAGAATGTGTGTTATTATTAATCAGTCAAAACTTCACTACCGTGAAGCAAAAGTCTAAGAAAATGGCAAGAAATTTAAAACCAGTTTGGAGGCTCATGTATTAATAATTTCATTTTTCACTTTGTAAGATCGTAAGGCTTTTAAGTCATTTAATGTTTAATCCACTTCCATACACTTATTTAGACATACAGTAGCAGTTCCATTTGTCTATTATATTTCACTAAACAGCGCTAAAGAAGCTTTACATACTGTAGGGGACAAGGGTCGAATTTTATGGTGAGCGTATCACTGCAACACGTGGGGATTTGGTCTGTTAAACCCTCCACCTAATCAGACTGTGTGTCAAGAGCATTTAGTCTTCTATTTTTCTACCCAATTGCTTTTCACTGAGAAATGCAGCTTTACTCAAAAGCATACATTTATATCAATATCCAAATCTGTCATAAGAAATGAAAAGATACCTTTCTATATCATGGGTTGTGCACAAAGATTTTGCTATAGTCCAAAATTTGCTCCTCATTGTTTTCACTCTAGGTGATCCCTATTTAAGATCCCATTATTCTTTATAAGTGTACATTTTATTTTGTGTTTCTCATACCTATATTACCTCTAGCTTGATCGGCAGCTTCATACTTCTATAATTGCTTTCAATAAAAGCGGGGAAAATTCTACTCCAGAGTAAAAAGCTTAGAAAATCCCACTGTTTGTCTCTTGGCAGTCCTTTCAGATTGAAAAGCTTGGAAAACATTCCATTCAGTTTTTAGTTGAAATTAATTTTTCAAATGTGTCTGGGAATTTCTTTTCATAATATCTCTTGGCATGCAAAATATTTATTGGCTCCTGAATAATGTGTTGGCTTTAACTTTAATTGACCTCACACTTATTCATTCTATCTGCCTCAATGTGCGTCTTACTAGTAAAGAGCGCTTACTGAACACAAACATTATACTAGTACTAGATATCAGTGGAATAAGAGGAGAAAATGAAAATCCAGTCTCTTTTGCTGCTGGGTTTGCCTTGTGAATCTGGTTCATCCTATATTTCATCTCTGTTGGCACCTTTCACTCTCAATTATTTGGCTGCTGTCACAACAAATCAATCAAATTACTGCTCAGAGTCTTTGTGCTGTGAAGTCCCATTGTACTGCTAGTTGCATTAGCTTTGAAATGTATGGAGGTATAAATTTTATCTCTATTATTTATTTAATACAACTTTCTCCCCAGTGACTTATCTTACAAACACAGCGAACTTAAATCATTAAATGCCGATGTTGAATACATATTGCGGAGAACATTTCCAATTAAACCACAAAGAGACGGCTCTTTAATGTGCTGATATAGGACTGAAGCTGTTTATTTGGGGAATACAGAAACACTATTGTTCTTAATAAACCCTCATGGGCCAATGATTTTTTATAATACACATTTTTTTTCTCTCCTTTTTTCTCTCCTTTTAGCTAAGTGTCCTTTGGAATTTAGGAAAGAAATTCAAGCAAAAAGAGATTAGAAAATTTCAGTGTGCTTTTTCTTCATCCACAGCTCAATGCTAATCAATAATTACAAACTTTTTTCGATACACTTTAATAGTTCAGACTCATGACTAGTTTACTCCACAATAGAATAAGGAGAACACAAACTCACAAATAGAATAAGGAGAACACAGACTCACAAATCTGTCACCAATTACATAAATCCTTATTGCAGAATCTTCACTTGGATTAGGTGGAGTAACCGTCTTTGGTCGCACTAAATGCAAAGTTGAAAAGTTTAATCACTAAACTACCAGTTTTTCCAATTCTTTATTTACAAAAATACTACTAGAAAAGGTCTTGATTGTGCCTTTGTTTTTGATCAAATTTCTTGTGTTCTCTCAGTTGACAAGGTTAGAATAGTCATTACAACACACATTAATTTTATTTATATGATTCATGGTAAAAAAGAGTACTGTAAGATAAAAAGCATCAACTTAAAAATCATACAGGTATCCTACATCTTATCTGAAACAGGGGTCCAGCATAATTTTTACCGGTTCATTCCTGAAGGAACATTGTGGTATATTTACCATCAAATCCTGCAGGTTTTTTTATTTATTGTTATGTGAAAGAGTGCAGGCTATTTAGGAGTATAAATGTGAGACTGAACTGTGGCATTTTACAGCTTGCTCTCTGTGAAGGAATTGTGGAACATGCAACATTGAAAGCTCACATGCTGTATAAAGTAGCCTCTCAAAGACCTATTCATGATGGCAAGAGCAGATGAAAAACGATTCAGCCAGACATCTATTAGGTAGCACAGAAATATTTTGATCTTCCCTCAGGAGCCTATTCTCTGGTGTTGTAATGAGGAGAATGATTTCCATAATCTTTGTCATACCTAAACCCATAACACACGTACAATGCTCTGAAAAGCATTCTTTAACAGAAACATCATTTTGATTATTACTGACATCGGTACTCATTACAATACATAAGTGGGGCATAGCTTTTATGTAGATTCTGAAAGCTATTTCATGTTTCTTGAAGATGAATACAAAGGAACAAGACTTTCACCTACAATCATCTCCCAGTTCAACAAAATTATGCACAATGTTGGATTATAGAAGTAAGCAAGTAGTTACAACACTGAGAAGATTTATTCGCTTCCAACCTCTTCATGCTAGACCAAGTCGGACAGTGAACAAAAGACTTTCTTCAGTTTTTCATTTTCAGAAAAGAAAGAAGGGAAAAAAATGAGACAACTCAAAAGCGGATTGATGTGTCAAAGGTCGAGGTTCATTTTTTTTCTGTGAAGACAATTATTTGCACTGGAACACCATAAATCTACAGTATTTCAAATACCAATGATGTAGCAACATTATAACAATCACACAGTTTATTTAGTCTGACCTTACTAAACTCGCAGTAGCCTTAACAAAGAAATAAAGATAACTATGACAAAGTGCTTGTCCTTTGAGGAAACACTGAGGAAAATAGCTTTTAGTTGTGCTCAATGTAATATGGCAGGGCTCTGAAAATGCTTAAGCATCCACACAGAAGAAACTAGAGAGACCACAATTTTTATCATGATGCCAGCAGATTACATGAAAGGAGTAGCCCTGGTACTGTATACATCAATGTAGAGAACACATTCAGAGGTTACTAATGTTTCAAAGAAACAAATGGTAGCCTAAAAAGTAGTGGATTCTTTCCTTAGAGCACGTAGAACACAAGCAATATTATCACAAGCTCTGGGGGTTCTGCTGTCAGGACGGTTTTTCAAAATGTCCACTTCGGCCATATAAATGGAACTAAACGGTGTTAGCTAGCTAGTATTAGCAGCCAGCACTTGGCAGAAGTGGTCTTAATCATGCCTTTTGTTTTCTTTAGCAAAATAAATCAACTTTTAGTTTTATCTGTGTGATAAAACTCTCTACCATTTTCGTTTCAAACAGAGGGTGGCTGCTTACTGTAGTCTCTCTTTAAGCCAGGTTTGTTTCTATGTTTGCATGTCCCTGAATATTCAGATTTTTTTTATGGTAAGTCATTCTCAATTTATGCACTTAAACACATGTACTAGTACCTACTGTATGTACAGTACTTAATACAATTTAACAACTGAATTTTAAAACAATTGTTCTTGTATATTGAATTTGAGTCCAGTATCTATGTTTTCTTAGCCAATATTATTTTTTTCATCTGATATCAAAATTACATATTTGTACTAATTGAATTAACATGTTATGCCAACACGTAAGCCCGTAGGCACTTTTCATGGTTTGGAACAGAAGACATTATACAAAAAATGTGTGCAAATAACATTATGAGAGAGCAGTGTAAAGTGGTAAAATTCTTAATTTTAATTTCTGGATATCAAGATGATTTTTGGTTCCAAATTTCCAAATGACTTACTCTCATTCACAAGTGCCTTACTGTCTTATACAGCAGCACTCCTAAGCACATTACTGACAAAATGTAAATGACATCACTCATTGAGTAGGTGAATATATCCGGCTGTTACAGAAACATACATCTTGTGATGAGTAATGAATAAAGGATTGTGTTTTGTTTCCCAGCAAAACCAAGTGTTGTTAGAAATGTGTTTTTTTCCATAGGTTTTAGATGGAATGCCCACTGCAACACACAGCATATCTTTGTTTGACCTTTTCTTTTTATTTTCAACTGGAAATATTTTTACAGGAGCCCTAGACGTGTCCCAGCATTAATCTTTTTGACAAATAACAAGCAATGTCAGCAGTGGTGTTTGTCACGTGCATTCTACTCCAAGATGGAAGGTGTTATTTAGGCACTGCCTTAACTTTATATTAGGGCCTAACCCTGCACTTATCACAGCCAATACAATTAGCTTTAGTATTAAATGTTTTAAGTCTATGTTTTTTTAAGAGAGTGTAAATAAAAGAAGATTAGTTCCAAAATAACATACAGCTTTAATACAGGGGAAAATACCCCTTACTTAAATTTAATTGTTTTCTAGATCCAATTAAAATATTTTTTTGTAGTTCATATTAGTTAAAATAAATGATAAGTAAATGGCTCCTACATAAAATTCAAGAAAAAAAACACTTTGATCACAATGTGTAGTCAGCAGCTATTCAAATTCCTATAGGACTATGATTTGAAGTGCATATTGTATGTTTAGGACTACAAAGTCCGAGGAACTTAGTTCCACTGGCTTTTATAAATAACCCCCCTTATTTTGTAGTTATTGGATGGGTCGTAAATGCAGCTGTTTGAAAACCCTGCCTTAATCTTTCACTCAGGCAAATGTTTTTTTTTTCTATGTGATCTGACACTAATTAGCTGAAAGCAGCCAGTCTGTAAAACACACTTGCTCCTGGGTCGTGTAATCAGCTCATTTCTTTCACGCAGTGGTATTGGACTGCATTAAACTCCTGGTTATTAAGACCAAAGGCCAAATCTAAGCACAACTGGGATCTGTGCTGAAGTGCTGTGCCAGCAGCCTTCAGTTTAATACAGTCTGATAACACAGGACAAGGTAATAGAAAAATTCATGACGTGGCCAGTGGGGTTGGATTGAGTCAAGACATTTAGAATCATTTGTGACTGATGTCACTCCTTCTCTCTATTATAACCCAGGTTTTCTCTTAGTAGCACTTTAGGATGAAGAGATTGAAATATCTACTCTGAAAAAGAAGTAATGTAAGTAAATCTCTTGCAAGACAAGGTGCATTCCGAATGCACAGATTCCTTGACTCAGGTGAGTCTGTCAAATAAAAACATTTGTTCTGAGAGCATACAAGACCAAAATGGGGGTAACAGCAATCTTTGAACAGGCTTCTTAGTTACATCATGTCACATAGTTCTTTACAAACCAGAACGATTCTAAATAAACCAAAAGTTTGGTTAATGTGAATAAAACTACATTATAGAAGGGTACAAGTAGGTACAGTAGCTGTGTCAGCCTGTGTAGGCTGCAAAGGAACAAGTAAAGGTTAATTTCATGCTGACAAGAGAAGAAAAGAAACAATGTTTCGGTGGTGGAGCCTTCATCGGGTGTGAAGAAGTTCCATGTTCCCTTTTATTATACTGTAGATGGCACTCTTCCCAGTGGACCACAATTTCTAAACCAGTGTCCTAATATGATGACAGAGGACAATGTGATGTACAGTAACTTCCATCCTCTAAATATTGTTCAACTAATGTGCAACAAAGGTCCTGAATACTTGATCATCAAGGATTCCATGGGAGAATTAGGGGTGTTAACCCTGGTGTCCTGATTAAATTCCAGGTTGGGTTTGAATAATCTGGCTTCCTAAATTCCTCCTTAATACAAATTATGAGCAATTTCTCATTTCTCCACCTGAACTACTGTTTACTGGGACTAGTAGTGTATAATAGCTACTGCATGTCACCCAGATGGGTATACAGTATGAAGCACTATGGGATACTTGGGATGAAAAGCAATGTAAAAATACACGAAATTGTTTATTGCTGTTACCTTTATATCAGAAAAGTTAAAACTGGGAGAGAAGAGTGCAATTATGTGTGGTCTTGAAACGGCCTTTTGACATATCTTTTAAAAGACTACATTTATTGTGACTTTCACATTCAGGATAAAAGCAGGAGAAAAATGCTTGTGTTCTCATATTCCACTAGTGTTGTCTTGAATAAAAGGTTTTGAACATACAGTTGAGGCCTTGAAGACACATTATGAAGGACAGGTACTGCTTGATGTATGTACAGCAGAAGACTGACTCTAAATATATGATAGAATTTATTACAGCTACCGATTGGTGCCTATTCTTGAGCATGTTGTTATTTATGCATGTTTGTCCATTACGTTTGTTTTCACCCATCTGCTTTGAATGGCCTCCTTTCCTCACTTTGTTAGACTTCTACTTTATGCTGGTCTGGCATTATTTTAATCTTCAACCTCCTGCTTTACACTCTTCAAATTTATACAAGCACATTTTTTTGCATTAGCGTGTCCTCCTCATCTAAGATTTATGACCGACAGGTTCCTCAGCTCAATCTAATGGTATAAAAGAGACAATATTTTAAACATTAAAATGAAAACCATTTACAACTATGATCAAAAGAGAACATTTGGCATTAAAGTTTAAAAGGCAAAGTTAAGTAAAGCCATGTGGACAGACAGGCAAGTGGAGAGAAAGAAGAGAGCACACTTTATTCTTACGAGAAGCTTAAAGTGCTGTTGCAAGCTTGCGCACGACACTGACCTATAATTAAAAAACCTCAGCATACAGGTAAGGAATCTGGCCTACAGGAGAAAGAAAGACTATTTTTTTCCACAGATGACCTTTAATTCACCCTGATTTTTTATTAAAAAAACTCTCTTCTGTGTCCCTCCCATTACTCAAGATGCAGACATATTATTGCCTCCTTTGCCTCATCATTATTGTGAAATCGGTTTAGCGGTTTATAATAGAAGAAGCTGCTTCACAATATACTGTATATACCAGACATGGACAGAACTACTAGGCAGATAATGCAGTACCACAAAATATTATTTAATAAAAGCCTGAATAAGTAGTATTTACTGTATTTTGATCGCGCTTACAGTAGTAGGAAGGTGTACTGGAAACAGAAAATACCCACTGCTATTTTTGTGCTAAGAGGAAAACTGTATCATGCTCAAAGAAGGGTGCTGCTCAAAATTATTTTGTTTCATTTTCTCTTCACTGTATAATATGTAAAGAAATTGTATGCCAAAAATACTGTTATCTGCCTTTTAAAAATATGTCTTGTTTCTATTTTTTTCTTTACATAACTACGCTAAAAAGATTAAGCACCGCACTGGTACTTGTTTGGATCTTGTTTATAAGAAAGTGGAAAATTTTCTTAGATGAATGATTGTGAATGCATCCATGTGATAATTGAAGGGATAATTAAATAATGTAATTTAAAAAGACATTAAAATATTTCAGATCTGGCAATGTATTGTTGTGAAAAAAATACAGAAATTATATAGCTTTGTGATTAATGCCTGGTTTCCTTTGGATTTACAGCAGTTTAGATAATGACTGGACAATAGATTGGTTTGAATGAAAAATAGTATTATCAATTCTTCATGAACATGTTGTATGTGAAGGACTCCTTTCTTCTTTTACATCAGTGGTGAGCTATTCCTCATGTGAGAATAGTGGTTTTGTTAGGCAGTTAAGAGACTTAGAGGGGTAAAAATGTGTTGACAGTGGTGACCTATATTGTAGAGTTGTGTAGTCCACAGACTTTAGTCTTGTTCTTAGCGTATAACTTAAGGAAAACTTTCTTGATTGTTGGTTTTTCAAAATCGCCTATCAAGAGCTGCATGGGCCCACACTATAAACCAGCCATGTGTGATTTTCCGGTGTGTCCTTACCTTGAAGGTTTTGTAATGGTAGCGTCATAATGCCTCCTGCTGCTGCCGCTGCGACCAGGCCTTGAATGTTGGTCAGATTGGCAGTGGGGAGAGTCAAGACCAGGCCCTGCTGTCCACCCAGCTGCCCGGCCATGTTGAAAGGAATGAGGATTGGCTGATTGAGGCCTGGAGTGCCCCCGGGCATCACCCCTGCCACCGCCGATGCCAGCTGCTGTGCTGCCAACAAAGGCTAGAATACAAACACATGGACTGTTAACAGGCAGCGGCACACTCAAGGACCAGTCTCTTCAAAAGCCACATCACATTTAACACCTTGAAATGCAAAATATCTTTTAACATAGCGTGACTGTGTTAATGATTTGTACATCTATGAGCAATATGGTGCAAAATAGTATAAACCAGTTAAATTCTTTTAGATCTCATAGACACTCTGTAAGACGTGTTTGTTTCTATCTGTTAAATGGTAACTGCAATGCTATGTTCATATTTCAGGGTTAGAAAGAATCAGCATTGATAAGTGTATTTCACAGTAACCCCAGTAACAGTAAAATCTCCAATTTACATCTCAAAATAGATTACATTTCCAGGTACTGTATGTGCAATGCCATGTTCAGTGATTCAGAACGAGGCAACAAAATGTCCAGTGACATGTTGTGGCCTCATTACATTGTAAACAGCAGGTTTGTTAATATATCTCTTTTAATTCATAGAAATTTTGCTCTTCATTTCTAATGATTGTTGGTTTTGTTGACAAATACTACTTACAGTACTTGTTAACTCTGCGTGCAGATCACATTTCTGCGGTGAAATGTCTGCTACACAACCTGTAGTTGTTTGCTTGTACATCACATTACATTAGTCATTACAGTGACTAGTGAGCAGGAAGGGCCGCATCACGTCGCAATTTGTGGGAACTCAAATGCGAGTTTGCGACAACATAGTAACTTACAGTACTTTCACAAAGTTCATGATTTTCTGCTTCAATCGAAATTAGTAAAATAAATTTCTATCATGTCAATGAATTTATTTTGTTACCGAGATTTAATAACCGGTCTGAGAAATTGAGACTCAGTTCACCTTTATGAAAAATAGACTGTTCCTCTAAGTCACTGAGAAATGGAACCACGGTTGACCAACCAGGACCAGGAAAGAGTGGAACATCCTACTTAATTTGCTTCAAATACAGTACACAACATTGTTCTCACCATTGTTCTGAAGTAGACAAGTAAACAATGTGTAATGGCACCTGCATGTACAGTAGGAGAATGCTCTTAGCATCACCTGCCATTGCATGGAGAGTCTTCATCTTTTTATCACAGGCTCAGTGGAAAAGCTGAATGAATTCCCCAGTACAGATCTATGACACTGGCAAAGAGCTGTGTTTAATAATTGGGGTCTATTTTCCAGTAGAAACTAATACTATCCTATTTTTATTGCTTTGGTATAAACTTTCTTCTCATGGCTTATAGTGACTATAGATACAGTATATGTTTTAGTATTTTATTTTTGTACGGTAATGCACAGTGCCTTAACAAATGTTCCCAGGCAAATGTGAACATCATTAGATCTCTTCTTGACCATCTGCCAAGATGCAACACTTGAACAGACACTAGGGAGTAATGAACAATATTCAATATCATTCAGACATTGTGAAAACATATTTGTTTCCAGGCAAAAGTTTGTGTTTACATTTACAATGAATATTCTAAAACAATAATATTCTATAACATTAAATATTTTACATACACACATCTAAACGATCAGGGTGATTAATAATATTTAATCCTTATATTTTACAGCCTTAAATAATTAGGTAGCCACATGCTGGCATTAAATTTGACTTCGTTTTTCTGTTTTGTCACAGAAATCTTTGGTTCCTTAGGACTTAAGAGTTCTCTAATTACCACCAAATGATGATATTAATTGCAGTGCAACACTGTGTAATGAAACAAAGAATTTTTGTGCAAAGTAAGAAGTGTTTTTTGTGGGAGACGTCAACTTTCTTCATAAATACAGTAAAAGAATGAAAGAGGCGGATATTGTTAAGTATGACAGAGCTCATGCTAATGGAAACTCTTGTAATCTTGACTTTTCAAACAATGGAGACAGAGTGGGGCAAATGGAGGTGAGAGAAACATTCGGTGACTGTGAACATAACACGGCATGCTGAAAATATATGTTGAAAATGTCCAGAATTCAGTAAAGCAGACTTTGAAAGAAAAGAGACCGGGCTTTGAGAAGTTGAATGGGAAAGGATGCGCGCAGAATCAGAAGAGAACTGATGGCAATAGTTTTAGCAGATTCCCTTTAAAGCCGAACTCAAAGTGGTTCAACAAAGCAAATATAAGGGAAGAGAAAACTTTCAAATGAATTAAAAAATAAAATCTCGTCAAAAAAGTACGATGAATTACAAGCACTGGTAAAAAAAAAAGATCAAATAGAAAGGCCAAAAGAGAAAGTGAAAGTTATTTTAAGTAATACTACAACCATTAAAGATTAAGTAAAATTTACAGTATCTGGAATGATAACTGAAAACTTTTAGACAAATGAAAGGGAAATGGCTAATGCTGCAAATTAATATTTCAGTTAGGTGCTCAACATGCCTTAGGCAGCAAAACAAAGTTCTATACTAAGTAGTTTTAGCATTGAAGAGTCAGAAGTGTTTTGGTTAATAGAATCACTCAAGATGAATACATTTTAAGGGGCCCCATGGTATCTTACCAGATATGGTATCTTACCAGATAAGGAAACAGGAGATATAACACTAACTTTGTCTCTGAAAACCGGAACAGTGCTCATGTATTACAGAATTGCACAATATGCCTATGAGGGGACCTTATACAGGTATTCAAAATCCTAAAAGGCATTCCCAACCTCAAATTCGGTAAACTTCTCCATTATTTCAAAGACTCCCTCTTTTTTACAGAACTTTTTCATTATAATACAGAAACACAATTAATTTACAGGTGTTATCTAAAGCACAAAAAAGGTACATAATACCAAAAAGACGGACTAAATGTAAGACTTCCAGTTCAAAGTCTGATCGGTATATCTCCTATTTATTTTTTAAAGAACAGTCATGTTAATTTCTTAATTATATATTTAAGTTAAATATGCAATTACAGCACCTTAAAGCTTTTGACTTACTATTATGAACCTGAAAAATTAAAAAAGTAGAACATTATTTTCCACTTAGTATTTTCTACAGTTGGTGTCACCGCACCAACTGTTTATTATTTTTGTTCCTGTCCATGCTAGCCATGAGACCCAAAGAACCAGCTGTCAGGTCCCCAGAAGAAGGGATGAACTTGAAAAATTAGTATGCACTTGTCAGCTATTGTATGTGCTTGGTGGTGGGTTGAAGATGTGATAACTATGGAAGGACTGATGTGTTAGTGTAAGAATGTATGAGGACAGAACATTTCAGTTTCAGCGATACCTGCAGAACATACTCTATAAGGCACAACAATGTGAAGACATTATGGACTGGGAACAATTTATTTAGATGTGCATTTATTTTTAAATTTCAAAATATTTGTTCCTAAGATAGAATGTTAATTGTTTAGTATTGAGTGCATTAGAAGTTTGACTGTAACCAAATACACTATTTACATTTTGAACAACATACCCTTGTTTTAAAATGAGACTAATTTTTGAAATTCTGTTCTTTGTGTTATTAGTATCTTATGATCAGACAAACAGTATTACTTTCATTATTAGTATATGTACCCATAGTTTTTGGAGCAGATATCAGGGACAGTTATGGGACAGATATGTTGTGAAAATATAATATGTAATTAAATCCAAATCCATGTAGAAATTTTACTAAATCTGAAGCAAACACTATTAAAAGCAGTAGAAGAATAAAGGAAGAAATTATACTTGTAATCAATCACCAAAGGCATTTATGGAAGACTGATTCATTAATAAAGACAAGAAGTAGTTTGTTTTTAACAAATGTTCTAGATAATATCTTGGATAGGTAGACATACATACCGTATATGTTATTCAATATATCTTCCTGCAATTACTGTATATGAGCTTGTCAGTCACAACACTAAGGCGAATGGAATGAGAAAAAGTGGGCATTTTAACGGCTTGTCCTTTTTTCTGTAATTGAAGTGGTTTCATACCAGATTAATAGTTAAATCTGTTGAAAGAATATGACATTTGCACAGAGCAATACATTTAGTTACAAACAGTGCCATGGAAAAGTATTCAGACCTTTCCTATGGTGTCTCATTTTGCCAAATTACAAAATGGTAAATACGAATTTGCTAAAATGTAATATTTTCTGTCAAGAACTGAAGAGGAAAAATAAAATATATCAATTGCTATAAGTATTCAGTATTCAGCATTGAATACTGAACTCAATATTTGGTATATAGCCACTGTTTTAGGGTAAGTCCCTACCAGCTTTGCACACCAGCTTAGAGCAATTTTTCCCCACTCTTCCTGGTGGATTTGTTCAAACGGCCTCACGTTGCTTGGGGATCAGCCAGTTTTCAAGTCTTCCCACAGATTCATAATAGGATTTAAACCAGGTCTCTTTCACTGGGCCACTTAAGGACATTCATGCTCTTACTCTTAAGCTACTCCAGTCTAGCTTCAGCCTTGCTTTTGGATCATTGTCCTTGCAGAAAGGTGAATTTATGTTCCAGTTTTACAGTAGGTCTGAGGCTGGGTTTCTCCCAAAATTGTTCAACAGTTTGCTCCATCTATGTTTGCTTTAGTCTTAAAAGTTTCCCAGTCCCTGCTAATGAAAAGAGGAACAATAATGCTGCCATTACCATGGTTGACAGTAGGAATGGTGTTCACTATTTTGGGTTTGCATCAGATGTATCGCAACAGTTTGCATTTGATGCAAGCATTTCTAAGTTTGTGTTGTCTGACAACAAAACCATTTACCATACTGTATGTTTGCAGATCACATTAATATTACAGTATAAGTTTGCATATCACATAAGTGCCATGCTGTAAATCAAATGGAGGATTTCAGATCTTTTATTTTAGTTTGGTAGAGGCCCTACAGAGAGTGACCACAATACTGTTGACCCAAGGACTAAACTCTGTAGCTCTTTCAAACTTGCCAATGGCATCACAGTGGCGTCCCCAACCAGTTTCATCCAGGCTCAGTTGCTACTTTTGTATAGACAACAGTGTCTGGGAGCCTTCTCCAGGCTAAAAGAGATATTAAGGATCTTCTAAAATGTTTTATACCCTTCTCTTGATCTGTGCTTTCGTGCAACTTTATTTCCAAGCTGATCTGAAATTTCCCTGATCTTAATGGTAGAATCTTGGCTTGAAATCCACTAACTGACTGAGGGATCTTACACAGACAGGTGCATTGATTTGGAAATCTTGTGAACCACAAATATTTTCACAAGCAGAGGCCACTGAACTGTTTGGCTCATTAAGCTCATATTTTGTATCTAAAAAAATTTAGATGTTGGAGTGGGGAGCCACATCAGCGTGTGCTGGCTGCAAAGGAACTAGGAAAGGTAATTCCATGCTAAATTACAGTACCATGAGATAGAAAAAACAATTGTTTTGTAATGTTATGTTTAATCTTTTTACTTTTCAGTGTGGAATTAACCTTTACTAATTAATTTAGTTTTGCCAGACCTTTAGCAATCAAGACTTTTACATTTTTCTTTCAAATGAATTATCTATTTTTTCCTTTTGGTTTGTCCTTTGAATATGTGTTGTTGGGTGTTTATACACTGTACAATAAATAGTAATTGTGTTAAAAGTGTTTTGACTGCAAGCTTTAAAGCTTTAAAACTGCAAAGGTTTCAATACTTTTGCAAGACAGTGGATATAAAATAGGGATAATTTAATTTAAAATCATTAATTAATGTTTAGAGACCCTTCTTTAATGCACACCTTTGGATTCCAGCATTCATAATTTGCTGAAGGCCTGAATAAGCGGCTCTTTAGTTTCACTGTTTCACTGTTTCCATGGCAGTTGCTTCGGTGGCAGTGCATTTGTTGTAGCAATCCAATGAAGCCCCCTGTGATGTGATTATGTGACCTGTGATCTGATTGACGATTCCGAGCTTTATCTAAGAGGATTGTTGCAGCATGATCAAGGAAGCTACTGTAGGACCAAAAGACTAGAGGCACAAAGACCTTCTCTCCCCTGTAGAGATCTTCTTTTAAAGTGCTTCTGCCTTCTCAGGATGGGCTTTGGGTTTTCAATAAATAATAATGTACTTTTCAACAACTACCTGAAAGGGGAAACTAGTTCATTAATAAATCCTGTCACACTACATATGGAATAGTAATTAAAAAAGCTGAAACATACTTTAGATTTATCATTTATATATGTACTGTAGCATACACTGTAATATATATACAACTTGCATACCTAAACATGCATACAGTATACAGTACATGCTATGCATTCATATACTGGGCATGAAAAAAGAGATGTTCACATGTATACATATTGAACATTTTCTAGAAGTATAGATAAGTAAAGATACAGTACAGATATTGTACACATTTATTTAAATGTGTATATAGGAAGACTTGAAATATGAAAATAAGACATATGCAAGTTTAGAAACATGACATAGAAGTGACACAACCTGGCTGCAACTACTGTATATATAATCTGAAACATCTGGGACAAGATCAGTAATCCTGACCAGTAGACCAGCTGTCCAGTTGCACTGTCATACCATAGAGGTGTTTTTAATGGGAACCTTATAGACTGAGATGATATTTTTGGTGGTGTTGTGTTTCTGGGTGGTATGGTAGTGCAGTGGTTAGCATGGCTGCCTTACAGCACTGGGGCCCTGAGTTGCTATTTGTGTGGAGGTAATGTTCTCCCTGTGTACTTGGGTTGTCCACTAAAATACATTTTGGTGGGTTAATTATCTTAAGGTAAAATGGTCTCTGGTGTGAGTTTGTGTCAATGTGTCTGTGATGGACTGGCGTCCTGTTCAGTGCGTATCCTGTCTTGTGCCCATTGCATGCCAGATAGACTCCAGCTTCCGAATTGGAAGAAACAGTTGGAAAACTTATGGGTGGATGTTGTGTTTCTACCTTTCCTTTGATTGACAATGGTATTCTTAGCTTTTGGGGGTAAAAGACACTGGGAAAATATTTCCCTTCAAACGTTGCACTAGTGTGACAACACAAAAATAACAATTGTTGTGCAATTAACTTATTTCATATTCCAATACAGATATAGCAACACAGTATTGCCAAAGACACCATAAACAAGACTGTGACTTTTGTTGTCTTTAACATAACTATCCTACCTGTTTTGCTTGTATTCTAGTCCAGCCCATTTTTCTACCTTTAGTAATGAGGCAAAAATATAGTTTTAAAATTAGATTAGCTTAGGAATTTTTGGAAAACACAATGCCAGGCTTAGAACGGATTTACTCTCAGGAAGACTGTGCTGTGATTCCATTAGTGATGCCTCCGCTCTGCTCTTCAGAACTGCACCGAGTCACGTCTATCACAGGAGCACAGGACTTACTGTACAGTCCTTTTGCAAGTCAACAGCAAAGTGGATTCCACTTGCCGTACAGAGGAATAATACATAATAGCTTCCCAATACACACTGAGCGTGTATTACCATGATGATGAAAAAGGGCAAAGACGGATTAGCATTAAGATAAATGCTTTCCTATTGCTTTAACTTCACTGCAGTTACTGTATAATATAAGGCTTTGAGAGGAATGTGTCTAACCATATTGATCCTTTAATAGGAGGCATTAGTCACACCAATCAAAACCACTTTGTTCAGTTGGGATGCAAAAGCGTCAAAGTGTGTATTGATAAGATGACAGCGATGTGTGAGTGTTGGCTGCCTGGCCAAGGGATGAGGCAGAAATGACTGAATAAGCCCCACATACAGTACAGAGTATGAAAATACAGAGCTTAAGGATTCAAGATATTGCATTAATACACAAGATAACAGATCCAATACAATAAAACACAGTAAGTGGAGCTGTGGAGAAGAGTGATATCTAAAACGATATCTAAAAATCTAACAATAACCAAAAAAGAATAGTAGAATTCTTATTGGGTTTGATCATTTTGGAGGTAATAGCAGCTCAGGTATTTGGCTTTACCTTAAAGGCATTACTTGTCTCTTTAAGGCAGCAGATTTACTACTTTTGAAACCTCGGATTTCGTCAGGCCCCAGAGGCTAAATAAAGCTGAGTCTGGTCAGTACCGGAGAGGGAAACCTCCAAAGATGCCTAGATTGCTGCAGTAAATGGTGCTGGTGATGATCTTCTATCTGGACCAGAATTTCCAAATCACTTCCACATACACACTGAGCGTGCATTACCATGCTGACCAAGGCTATTGTGTGCTTGGTGGTACATCCTTTGAATGAGACATTAAGCCAAGATGCTGAGTATTTGGTAATTAAAAATCCCATGGCAGGTTATGAAAGTGAAATGTTTCTAATCCTAATGTCCTGGCTTAATTCCAGTCTGGGTTAGTACAATCTGGCCTTCATAAAGCTCCCACTTAATTCAACTGGTGAAACAGATTCTGACTTCTCCATCTGATGTGCTCTGTAGTGTGGCTGCTGTTGTCAACTTGGAGGGGACTGGACTTCAGTCTGGCCATGAAACGCATAGGAGTAAACCAAGCTGTGTTTTGCCCACACTGCAGGAGAATATAAATGCTAAGATTACAAAGGGATATCAAGTCACAGCTTTAGCAAAACAAATTTTTGTTTAAAGGACAATAGTTAAGCACAATGGTGAGGAACCAACCATGTAATTAGAAGGCGACACAGCACTTAAACTGCAGGTACTGTATGTTCAGTCTGCTTTATGTGAGGAACAAGGTAAGTCATTAGGATGAGGAACCCCTTATAACTTACTGTATGCCAGAATCCCAAAAGGGAGAGAGTCAAATGTGCTCTGTACACAAAAGTAAGCGGAATACAAAATGCTATAAAATGCTTAAAATAATAAGATTATTATAAATAAGAAATAATAAGATCAGTAACTTTAGACATGTGTACCATATCTCATATAGTGTACTTCATCCCGTAAAGTCAGATAATTGCAGTTATGCAATTGCAACTAAAACAGATCACTTAGACTGTTGGTTTTGAGCTACATTGGTTTGAGGGCTAACAGCTTGTTCACACGGACAAAGTCGTCAGAACCCCTAAGACTAACTTGAGCAGGCCTGAGTAAATGCTGAGCATTTAATGTTAAGTGTTTAAGTAAGTGTTTTTCAGACTTTGATGTCATATTGGGCACAAAGTCAGCAAGCCAAATGCTTAGCCACGTGGTCAAATATTCTTCTTTGGGAGGCTGAGTCTTGGAGAGAGTGGCTGTTTCCTTGGTAACTGCCAGACTGACCACTGGATGCCAATTGAAGGTGGGAGGGAAGCGGTTTGATTTCATGAAGGAGATCATCAGAGTTGTTGAAGATCAGATCCTTGGCAGAGGTAAGAGTGTCATTTGTCAATGAAGCAGAGGTTAGATGGCGTTTGAACAGGGAGTAGCTCAAACACCATACACACATTTTTAAATGTACCAAAAAGATTGCAGGTTCAGCAGGAAGTGGCAGAGAGCAGGAGCAAGCAGTAGGAGGCAGAAATGAGCACAACTGGATAGAAAGACATCAGTAAGAAAGATGCAGTGTGACTTGCTGACACAGTGATAAGTGCTATCCCAGTGAATGCGGGATAGATTGGACTAGACCTGCATTTATCTATAGGACTCACAGGAATTGGTGTCTTTTTTAAAATTTCCTGACTTTCATTATTAATTCCATTTATTGATAAGGTGCTACTAAGCATTAACTTATCAGGGGACTGTCCAGGTGAAAGAGTGCATAGCCTTTTGATCTTTAAAATCTGTGTTTTATGATCACAAAAAAGTGTCACTTTCAATAGAGAAAGGAACCTACAACTAATATTCTAATTATTATGCTAATGAAAAAAGTAATCTGTCAAACTATAAGTCACTAGTCAGGCCCCTGGATGCTAAATGTGAGAAAGGAGAAACATAACATTTTTCTTGTTTTTTGTTAAAAATCTACACAACTCTCTTAATTAAAATATGTATACAAATCACAGGCCAGGTTTCCAAATGAGCCCTGTCAGAGATGTGGTTGGTCGCTTAAATACCATAATTAAACACCTTAATTGTATAAAGCCCTCAGAAAGACACCATTAGGAACACTTCAATGCTGTGATAATGTGTGATCAAAGGCAATCGAGTACTGTGCTAATAGGCCTGTAGTTCATTAAATCTCCCCATGCCATCAAACCAATAAATCCAATTAAGTGTGAGGTTCCTCTTTATCGAGCTGTTTACTCCTGTGAACCAGTAAAATGAATATAAAACTGTCAACACAACAAAAAGAGCAATAACAGAGACAGAAGGTTCACTTGAGGACTGGGCCATGGAGACCCGTTACTCAGCGTGAAATTTGACAACAAAATGGATCTTTCCTTGGCCTCACTTACAGAAGATAAGCTGACGGTCTTTTGTAATTAAGCCCAGAGTTCTATTCACTGTGCTAACCATGATGTTAATGGGGAGAATTAAAAAAATATTACCTTTTTAAGAGAAGACAAAAGAGGTTCAAGAAACAGAAGCAAAATGACTTAAATAAGCACATTTTAAGTTTATGTGGAGTCCTATAAAGTTGAGGAGATTTTGCAATGAAACTTTAAAAGCTGTCCTTTGAGATTTTGCCTCCACCATCAAAAAATAAATAATTACTGCAATTACGCAGTACCCTGTTCTGAGCTCTTTAGGCTCTTCTGCAAGGCAGCAATAATTTTCCCTCATCCCTGTTTCTGTGCTGGAGTCTATACAGTAGCTCTCACTTGCACATTCTAATAGCTCTTGACTCTAAAGCAGGAAGACAGAAAGTACAGTAAGAGGACATGATTGAACAATCCCTGCAGATACCAATCCAACATCAATTCCAGTCGAAACTGCAACACTTGCCTCATTCAAGACATAAGACCTGTATATGCTAATTATTAGTGAATAGATTCACTTTTAAATATTTAGTCAATTTTATTATCTCACAGGAACAGAAAACCAATAACACCATTTTGCACATACTTATTGTCAGAGTTGTGAACTTCAGTCAAAAACCTATAGTGATTAATACATTCCCTGAAGTATTCTGCGGAGTTCCTAAAACATACTGTAGCTAGGATTATACTATATTCTTATAACAATTCTTATTATAGAATTCTTATAACCCCATACAAAAGCTTTTGAACTAGACTATGTAAATTATTCAATTCTGTAACTTTACAGTGTCTTCCTTGTACAGTATATACTGTACTGTATATATTATACTGTAGTAACAAAGCGAAACTGGGGATTTCACTCAATCACTAAATATTTCACTAGGGAATTTACAAAAACCTTAAACATTTCAGTGAATATGAGAAGCTCCTGGTGAAATATCTAGGGATTGGTTTCATATTGTTTCTGTAACATGCTGGCCTATATTCACAAAGGGTTTAACACATTGGATATCACTAGACACGTTTTCAAAAAGGCAGAAACTCCACATGAAAGTTAAATATTCAGTGAATCCCAGCACGCATGGTTTATTTTTTGTCGGGTAACCATGAATTTGGGTGTCTGTGGCCTTTAGAAAAAAATGTTAACACTGAATTCCTGCAAGACCCTTGTGAGGCAATTGTGTTTTGTTGATTCTGAACCCTGAAAGTCCTTTTTATTTTAATAGTCATGTTTTTATCAGAATTATATCAATGAAAAACATTCAAATAAAAATAAAAGGCAAAATAAACTTTTGTAATACTTCAAATAATATCTCATACTGTATACATTTATATACAGTGAAAATTCAGACAAAATAATTATTTTCTGTATACTTACTATACATACAGTTCGTATCTAGTACATTAATTGTCATAATAAAACAAATACATTAATATACTTTTAGAATTACATGCAATAAGCACTGCCTAGCTTAGGTACATTGTCTACTGCATTACAATTCCAACTGCTGGTTATAAAGTAATTACATACAGTCAGACTGTTTTTTAGATATATTAACCAAAACATTGAAAATTCACTAATATCTTGCACATGTCTTATGTTACCATTCCCTGGTGAAGAGGAGAGGCATCAACTCTCAATGAGCACTTGGTCTTGATAAAACAATAGCGAGCAAGAAGGAAAGAAAGCAGAAGCAGCTGAAGAAAACTTCTTTTATCTCATCCCATTTTCCGACCCTGTTCTCGCATGCCGACACCCTCTGCTGCGTCAGGAGGTAAAGAAGGAGCAGTAACCCACCTGTGGTCCAACAGGGTAAGCAGGGTGGCTCTGGTTGTGCTGGGTCTGGTCGGCTGTGCCACTGCCTGTGTCAGGCTGCACCACACTTCCTCTGTTTCCTGAGCACAAGGAAGGGAAAAAAAAGAAGAGGCTCAGGTTTAATAGCTACAGCCTGGGGAGAGCTGCACATCACCACGCCGTGATGTCACATAACATCAAGCTGGAAATGATATGCCTAAGTGCTTTATCAATAACTCAAGCGCTCAGAATCACTCATCAAGCTGCATAAATTACCACTTCATTCAGCTGGTCCGGCTCATTGAAGGAGATGTATGACAAAGTGACAGCGCTGAAACTGAAGCTGAATAATATCACCGGAACAAATGTAGGGCACATTATACATCAATTTACATACATGAGTGCTTCATGCGCCCGGGCTAGTAGTAGTTCTGGCTGGTATCATGAGCAACAATTATTCAAATTTGTTAAACTCACAACGCTGTGAAGGATGACAGGGTATATTTTAAATATTGAAACAGTAATGAGCATGGCGATTACAAGAACGACAACACGCCGCCTCAGGGGGGATCCGCTGGAAGGCTTCGCAAATGCAAAGACAGCTCTTTGCATTTGAAGGGGGGGGGGGGGGTAGTCATTTGTAAATGCCACTATTTCTCATCATTGCCAAATGAACATACACTGGTGGCTTATGGCCTAATTGCTAGAGGGAGGGCATTTGGAATACGCCTTAAAACTTTTTTTCAAATACTGTGAAATCTGTAATACATTTCAGGCTGTAATCTGCAAATCCCCCAAAATGTTGGGAGAAATCCCTACCTTTCACCTCTTCGTTTGCCTCATAGTATTTCTTGACAACAATATTGGGTGCATTTAAATCCCCAGTTTGCTTTTCTGAGCTCAGCTGTGGTGAGGAGAATGAGCAATTGAGCACTGGGAATAAGTGTTAATTCCCAGGTAGAACTGCCTCGGTGTAAGAGCTGCCCTCACTTAAGACATTTGATAGTGGTCAGGCTTCCAGGAGCCTGAAATTGAGGCAACTAGTAACTTTGTGTCCAGCGCTGACAGTGAGTCAGTCTGCCAATCAATGAGATGCAGGCTGTAAAAAGTACCTGCTGCAGTTGACAGTCAATTATTGACTCAGTGAGAAGTTGGCAACACTGCCTTCAATCTGTGTAAAAATAACACAATGTTTAATTGATTGTGTCTTTAATTTTTGCCAAGACACAATGCCCGTTTAGTGGCAATGCTAATAGATTACTGTGAATCTTGAACAAAAGGGTTACATACATAAACCTGGCTAAAAATATGTGTAAGTCTATTGGGTTGCAAGAATCAAACCCTGTCATGGAAATGGAGGAAGGTGGGAATAAGACATGTTGCATGTTGTAAGTACACTATAGTACATAACATAGTGTATTTAGTGAGGACTTTCATGCATAAAATGTAACAAAACTGGTCTGTTTCCTACCACTTGTATAGGTTTGTGTTTTACCCAAATACTACATACATCAATAAAGCTTATATTTATTTAGTTGACACATGCATCCAAAGCTAATTCCAATTGGAACAACTGGTGAATTGTAAAAATGTACATTCTGCAAATTTTACATGAGTAAATTACAAATGACTAACCAATACAAGATACAGCAGTTACAACAAAGAAAATCTGTGCATTATGGTCATGTGAGCTGAATCACGAGCTTCTCTTCATGGATCAGAAAGGCCAAGACACCTTTATATTTCAGAAGCCTGTTTGATTATATTGATAATTTTGCTTCTTGACTTTACAAGTGCTTTTCTATTATTTCTGGATATATATTTTTTCTGTTACAGAGTGAGCTCAGAGGGCAAAATCAACTGGTTAATCACATGCAGGTCTCCCGCGACTGGGCTCAGTTTGTGACAGACACTATTTGGCAGCTCAACAAGTAGCAGAAAAAATACTACATGCAGCTTGGATTTATAAACACCGGAACCTTGCAGCAGGGCAGCAGTCATTTTTTTGTAATAGGCGTGTGCATCTTTCCTTCCATCTATCCATCTATTTCCTCTTAAACCACTACAGGGTCAAGGGGGAGATAGAGCTTATCCTGGCAAGCAACCGGCAGAAGACAGGATACACCCTGGACGGGACTCCAGTCCATCACAGGGAACACACACACTCATAACAGGGCCAATTTTCCCAAAAGTTAATAAACGTAACAATATTTCTTTATACTGTAGGAGGAAACCAGAGAAAACCCACACAAACACAGGGAGAACATACAAACTCTATGCAAAAACACTCCAGGAATTGAACCCAGAGCTCCTGTAATCCAGCACAGCAATGCTTACCACTACGCCACCATGCTCTTATTAACTCTCTATTATACTGACTTTTCTCTTAGATTGATAATAATTGTAGGAGAAAGAACTTATCAGAGGACTTCTATGGGCTCAAAGACATGAAGAAACAAGGCAGCGTCACACTTTAATCCCTCCGCTACAACAGTATAATGGTTTGATCCTCCTTCTCCTGTATAATTCCTACAAGCTATAAAATGCTCCTTCAAAAGATACTTTTGAAATGGTTCAGCCCTGGGAATACAAAGCCACTTTACCACCTGGAAGGTGTAGCAGCAAGTGTTTCAACACCTTCAATTGTAACTGGAAGCATCTGGTGTTATCTAGTTCAACCTACCAAATGACATGTACTTATGAAATAATATTTATTCTCTCAGATTCCGTAATTCCTGTGTTATCTACCTATCGGATGTGTTTTTCAAAATATTTCTGGAAAAAAAGGACTCTGCTCCTCCTCTGCTTAATTGTGATTAAAACTACAGAATGTCAAAGACATATGTTTTTTTTCTCACTTACCTTTCATAGACCACTTTATTTTCTTTGACATTCACTGTTTTACAACACAGACAGGCTTATAACAATATTTGAATTCTTTGTAATATAATGGAATTCTAAACAATAATAATAGTATTGGCTTAAATGGATGGATAGTATTGAAAATGGATGGATAGGAACTAAGTGGAACATAAAAGAAAGCCAATGTGAGTGAGATGTTAATGTTAATACCAAGAAAGACAGATATCAAATTGAATAATTACGCACAAAACTCCGATGTGAGATTAAACTTGTAAATATGAAATCCGAAGCGGAATCATGTGTGATCCCTTAGTAGAAACAGCACACTCAATTTTCAAAATTACCCATAAATTTTGTTATTGCTAAAGGGAATCTAAGAACTTTTCTTCAGCTTATTCAACACTACTACCTCATGCTGTTTAAATTCTGATCAATTGCAGTTAGAGATGAACAGCAATGATCTAAGATTATTAATTTAGCAGGGCTCTAACGATCCTTCCCTGCATTGATAAGTCTGGTAGAAGGAAAGCACGCGCTAAACCCGTGCAAATCCCTCGGCTCTATAATTTGTTTTATGAAATGTCAGCAGGTTGGGAAGTTTTATTATTTTGGTTTCAAATCAATTTAGCCCCTTCAATAAAAGAAAAAAAGGGAAAAAAAATGTAAAAAACAATTTCCCAATGAGTCAGTCATGAGTGAGTGACTAAAGGGGAGAATATTACAAATTAATCAGATTTGGAAATATATGCGTAACTGCTCAGCAATTTTTTTTTCCCATTAATTGGCTTGTGCAATGGTATTATGATTGATGTGCAGTTGTGGCTACAGCCATAAACTGAACATTGTGGAGGACTCAGATTTATTTGGATTTATTAGTAAGCAATTTCATTTATGTATTCTGTTTATGAACCATATTGCCTATATACAGTAAATTAGATGGAGGGTGATTTTATATGTAAAAGTGGGCTCAAGGATTAGGTAGTAGGATGGAGCAGTGTTTAAGGTTCTGGATTCTGGACCAGCGACTTACCAGCTGAAATATAGGAATAATGCTCCTAAGATAATCTTAAATGCTTCATCTTAAAAGCCTATGACTGCCTTCCTCTGTTAAACCAATCCCTTACTGCTGGGCTCAGTCATTGCTGGTGAAAGGAAGAGGGCAATGAGACAAGCCACTCATTTCTGTGTGACCTGAATCCAATGTATCAATAATCAGAGAGTCTAGACACAAGTGATGAAATTAGAAATTAAGCCTTCCACAAGGGCTACTGAAAGGAGCGTCTGAGTTTTGAAATCGGACATTTAGATAAGGTGTTCTGGCTACAACCAATCATTCAGATTATATGTAAAGATATGATGTAAGATTGCAAAAGACTGTTTAGGCATTAAAATGGCTCTGTGACACCATGTTGACATGCATACTGTAAAAGCTTGATCCCTGTCCTTGAAGCTCTGAGGATGCCCAATTTTAATTTCAAATTTCAGGACAATCAGTTGTTTGGAAATAGTTTTGGGAACCATTCAGCCAGTTACGGAGTTTTTACATACAACAAACAGGAGGAAAAATATGTGGATATTTTAGCATTTCTGGGGGAATTGAGAAGCAAAAAAGTTTTTTTTTGCGCGATCGCAGTACCACTCTGTCCATTTTTAGAAGTCACGGTCTTTGTTAGAATGTGACCTTTAGTGTTTACGTTTTGAGGTTGCAACATTACATTGCTTAACTATTTGGTCTCCTTGAACTGAATCTGAATTTGAGAGTAGATACAGTAGGATAAAGATTATAATCAGTAATATAAGTAATATTAGCAGTAGGTCTTGTACCATTAGTTTCCAGAAATATACTGTTAAATGTCACAGCACAAGAGTTTTCAGGTTTTTTTTTATTGGGGACATAGTTTTCAAGAAACTACTGTCAAGAAAGACCTCCAATTTAAATCAATCAGATTGATTAAATAATTATAGTTTATGATGCTCTACTATAATCATAAAATATTAACGTCGGAAACAGTCTGACCTGTGTTCTGTTGGAGCTGTCAGAGCTGACCCGGTTAACTGCACCCCATTGAGTTAATTATACCCAATATTTTATGGGATTGTGAGAGAAAATGTGGTCCTTTGTTTCCAAGGACCCCCTAGTTCAGTCTATAAGGGGCCCTGGGAGGGTTACCAGACCCCTGTTTGAGAACCACTGATTGAACATTTGATTAAGAAAAAATGCTAAAGTATCATTCTCTTCCGAAGGTTGGCCTGGTAAGAGCCAGCAGTTACAGCACTTCTATTAAGATATACTGTAAAGGTAATTACAGTGGATTTTTCTTTTCTTCCTTCTTTACTGTGTCTGAGATGTGAGCTGCATGCAGTAGTTAAGGTGAGCAGGAAACTCTTAGTAAATTGTAGGTTCACCTCAACCCCCTAAAAAGTGATTAACTGCACAATGTATACTGCACAACACAAGACCAAACAGGTTTTTTACATAAAGAGGCACACATATTCAATTCCTTTTTTATGAATACCAGTATTAACCAGGATGGCACAGTGGAACAGTGGTTAGCATTGCTGCCTTACAGCGCCAGGGGCCTGGGTTCAATTCCTGAGGTGCTACTGTATCTACTGTACATGGAGTGTGTACCTGTATGTTCTCCCTGTATTCTCATAGGTTTCCTCCTTCCTCCTGCAGTCAAAAGACATACTTGTAGGTTAATTTGCTTCTGGGAAACCTGGCCCTGATGTGAGTGTGTGTTCCCTGCAATGGAGTGCTGTCCCATTCCATTCCCTTGTATACCACCTTATGCCCTTTGCTTGCTGGCATTGGCTCTGGGTCCATCTGAAACCTGGACCAGATAAAGAGGTTTGAAAATGGATAGATCGATGTCATTTATGAAAGAATTAAGTTAATTACAGAAAAATGGTGACAATTCTTCTTATTATATTGTTGGTCCTTATTTGATGGTTATTTAAAAATAATCATACATAAAATATTTGTAAATACTTGTATATGTAGTGTATAAATACATATTCACAAATCTGTTACCCTTTTGCTGAATAGCTTTAGCCATTGTCTGTTCTTTCGTTATTCAATTTCTGTGACATTTTTAAGCTTTGTTAAATAGTAATATGTTTAAAATGTGACTGGTGCTTAACATCTTCATTGTTCTGCTGTGAATTCATTTAAGACAGAGATGTGAACCAATGTGTTAAGATCGGCCTAGTACTCCCAATTGAAATGACTCTAAGCCTTATAGTAATTCATCATGATGATTATAAATGAGTTCAGTCTGAATGTGGCCTATTGTATCCTGCTGTCTCTTTGAATCACTGGAAATGGGCTCTCTTAAATGAAAATTAATATACATTTTACCATGAAACACAACAGGCAAAGAGATGTACATGCCGAACCACAGAAACTAGAAGTTCAAATTGCCTTTACAGTGCATTTGGTTTTGATCTCTTGGAATTTTTTATTAGCTAAATAAACAATTTAACTACTGCTACACACACAGGATACAGCAAACATTATTCGAAAGCTATGTTATAAGTAAGAAATTATGAACACAAACATTAGATGGCATCAGCTTTGAGTATTATAGTGGAGGCAACAAAAGGGCTTCTGTCTTCTGTCTATGATTACAACTATGACAGATGAACCCCCTCTGTATACAAATTATAATGAATTCTCCAGAATGCATAAGAGCATCAAATAATTGGAAACTACTAATTTATATTGTCTTGAACCGTAAGTGCTTTACATATTTATGTATGAAGTGTACATGGTTATCAAAGTTTTCTTGCAGTAACATAATAACAAATACTGAAAATGACAACATGAAATTTGAGAGTACAGTATATTTGAGACACATTACGCAAATATATAACAATTATAACAAATGAGATGAAGCACTACAATAACTATCAATAAAGTATGTTTTTTTTTGCTTCAGGTGTGTTTTTGCATTTGGGGTGTTTCAAAACCTGTTTTATTGAATGTACAGTATCCTATTTGTAGTCAAAACTTCAGCCAATGAAACAATGAATGTTATGAATGAAGGTAATGAATGTTAATTAAACATCTAGGGTCACAAACAGGTTTCCGATCTCTCAAAATATTTCAGAGCTGAGGCAGCACTGCCTCTTGAACAAGCAAGTATTTAGAAATAAATCTTTGTGGGAGGTTAATCTGCAGAATCAATCAAATAATTGTCTCAATATTTTAACCCTGAAAGTAAAAGTCAGATTTTTTTTTCATATACTTAGTCTTATCACAAGTAGAAAATGACCTTGTTTAAAATGCTCAAAAAACTTGAAGCTGTAATCTGAGTATTGCGAACAGTTATCACTTGAAAATCTGCTTAAATTAGATCACTACATTTCAATGACCATCACCAGCCTGCCTTATTAACTGTGAATAACACCACGAATGAAGTCTTTTCATTGCCCTTTGCATCTGGTCAGCCCTTTAAAATCCTGTGATAAAGGTCACTTATTAAAAGGACCGTCAAACCATATTATTATTTCATGGTGACCAGCTGATGCCTTCCCTAGAAACGCAAAGACAAAGGTTACTCTGAATTAGATGAGTTTCTGAATGGGAAACATTACCAAGGACACAATTCTTTCAGTACAAATTTTCTTTTCAATGTATGGTGTTATTTGTGTTCTTTTAATACTGTATGCCAATTTGTCTTCCCTATTCCCATACCAGTTTACTATGATAACTAAATGTTGTATCAGAATCTGCTTTCTTGTTGGGAATTTTCTAATGATTTTACTAAAATATTACTCATCTCATACACATTATCTGGGATATGGTTAAAAAAAGAACTTAAATTAAATAGCTAAATGCAAAATTTCCAAAAGTTCCTGTCTGTTTTAACTCCAGCACATAACTAAGAACTAAGGAATGCAAAAACACAACACTAGTTATATCATGATTTTGTCTAGTTAATGATGAGCATAACAAAATCGTTTAAGTCCTTATTTTCCCACCACATAAGACTAAATGAATGGAAATTGTTCTATCAAAAATACAATAATAAAGATACAAACAAAAATCACCTGTTCTACTTGCAAAAGGTTATATTATCTAACCTCACCTGCAGAGGGTGGAGACACAGCAGAAATCAGAGAGTGAACAGAGAGATAAAGGTACTGTAAGCAGGGAATACTGAGGATAGACAGGAAGGCTGGGGTAAAAGAGAGAGGGAGGAAATAGGAACATCACAGCTGTGAAAGCATTCCTGGTAATCATTCATGCTAACTACAGATTGCATTTCTCTTCCTCTGAGTTGTCTCTACCTGCAGATGCTAAGGTAACCAGTGCAATCTTACAAAGCCTACCGGGTAATCTATCATAGTAACCCTCCCTAGTCCCTGACATCTGTTATTTACGCAGGAAGCTGTAATTTTGTGGTAAATACACCGGCTGTTAAAATGATGTGTTTCAAGGTAATTGAGTCCTTTGTATACAAATAAATAATGTTTCGTGACAATGTCATAGGCTAACAGTCCAGTCTATAAAATCAATAACTCACATTTTCTTTCTAATATATCTAAAGCCTTCTCCCCACACATGGTTTCATTTGTCCTGTATTCTCCTTCTTTGCATACAGTATAGTGCAGTAATTCACATTTCCATTGTGTGATGAATGGTGGATTGTTAACCTGTGGTAGCAGGGTACAATGTGCTTTCTGGATCACCTGCAGACTATATTTCACAACATTCTTGCTGGAGAGATGTCTTCCTCACACACACTCTGGTGTGTCTGCTTCATAAGACTTGTGTCAGTCTGTCATCTACACATCAATCTTTGGATCTGTAGATTCCACAGTATCACCCTTAGCTTGCTGACAGAAATTGAGTTCAATGAATTCACCGCCGTGCTTTGAATTTACATCACAGTAATAAAAATAATCTTATAAAAAGATTAATCTTCTGAATCCTTTTTGTGGTAGCAAATAAGAGAGTTGGGGTTGAACAATGGAAAAGACATTACTACAATGGTGTACTGGGAGCAATTAAAAATTTTGAGAATTAAAAAGTAGAATGGAAAACACAATCCTTCACAGAAGAATCCATACAGTCCTTCATTATTTTGTCAGGAAACTATTTCTAAGAGGCACAAGTTTATAGAGAGATTTTATAATATGATACCTTCTTTTTGGATGAGACATTTTTAGATGAGACATTATAATGTGGTCTTGAGTACTTGATCATTAAACATTCCATAGCATTGATTATAAGAGTAGAAACCTACGATGAGTAGGAAATTAAGAGTTAGTTCGTGACTATATACCACTACAGTATATGACTATGGTTATGACTATATACCACTGTGGCACAATCTGGCAGCTTGAGGGCATAGGCCTCCTATCAGCGTCCGGGGCTCAGAGCATCTGGCCTCGTCATCCCGTTTTTATTTCCCTGTCACTGTACCGTATCCCATTCTGGTTTGTAACTTTGTCTTGTTTTCGCCGCGGATGGATCACTCGGATTAGGACCTTGGACTTCACCCCGGATTTCCCCCTGGACTCCCTTGGACTTGTTTGCCATGGCCCCGCCCCCCGTGCACCAGTTCACTGTCGTCATGCCCCCCTGTTTGTCAACCTGCCCTGATCCTTGTCATCTCCTCCCTGTTGTCCTGCTCCACTCACTTCCAGATTATACCGTCTGCATAGGGTCCAGAACTACGCTTCATGGGAGCCTGGACCGGCACGTATTCAAAAGATAAAAGACGTATTATGAGGAGGCCGCTCTCCGAACCATAAGATATCCTTATGTTACTTTTGCTACTGTGTCAGTGATTATTAGAAACAGGTGCAGCTGTTTTGCTTCCCATTAAAACTGAAAAATGTAATCTTTGGAATACTAACTCTTAATTTTCCAGGCTGCAGATATTACTTTTTTTTGGTTTCTGAGCATTGTCATAAATCATAAACATCCTTATATGCCATTAGCAAAATATGCACTTACATGGTTACTATGGCAATTCTCATTTGCAGTATTTCCCAAGTGGTCTTGGAACTGCATGGGTAATTAGTTGATATTCATAATTATGAGTAGAAAATAAATTAGTCTGAATGCAATAAACCAGCAAGAGGGTCCTAATGCGGATTGGTCTCGATAAAGTGGTACATCTTGGGATATTTAAATTGATTTGTCTAAAATTAAAGATACTAGTTTCATTAGACAATGCTGCCAAGACAGGGCACTAACTAAATGATTCACCTATCTTTGCCCAGAGTTTTGGGTGGATAGAGAGGCGATGTGTACTGATTGCCCTCTTGGAGAATGCAACTGGTTAAGCCCTGCAGACATTCAGCCTCTGCCTCTTTTTCAAAGCTGTAAGGATCTGCTATCTACTGTATACTCAGTGGAGTGCTAAACTGGTGCTCTTTTCAGTGCTTTTTAAACTATCTTTCTGTGACTCTCAGGTTCCCCCCTGTATAAACACTATAGTTTCATCATTGCACTGCCAAAATAAGTCACCCTGGATAAAGGCATTAGCTAAATGAATAAGGAATAACAATAGAGTCTTATACAGTACATGGCAAGAAGTCTATTGGCGATCTCAAATGGTGGGCAAAGAACTGGGTATGTATAACATATGCCTTAAGAACTGCACTCAGAAATAATAATTCTTTGCATTTATATATCATGTTTCACCCCAAAAGGTTTTGCCTATTGAAGGGGACCCACTTCATCCATCACAGGGTGATACATGGCAGGCATTACATCCCAGCAACCCCAATACATACTGTAGCGGATCATGTAGAGAAGTGAGAAGTTGTTTCAGCAATTGAATGAAGGTATAACTTTATAGCTGGACAGATTATACACTTAACCCATAGCTAGACAGATGCTGTAAATCTATGTCTGAGACTGATGTGTGTTAATAAACACATAAACATCATGGTTCTAGATTTTGGTTGCCTATTAGACAAAACACCTTCAGAATTAGTTTTTGTCATTTTTTTCTCTGCATCAAGTAAGAAAACAAATATCATAGATCTGACAATAAAGCAGACATTCAGGAGTCCTGAAGCCTTCTGAAGAAACCCCTGCTATATTATTTTTAAAGGAATTAAATCATCTGTGTTTACAGCATTCGCAACAATGGAATTTAGAAATAATACACCCACAAGCATAAATGCTTTTTATTTAACCTTACCACTGTGTTAATAATACATTCCATGCTGGATAAGCTGTAAGACTGAACAATAAAAGTCCCTTTGTGTTTGTTTTGTTATTAAGAAATAACATATCAGCAGACACTTTGATTGGCTTGGCAATAACTGTTATGTTAACATATTTAAGAGAAAAAAAATCAATAAATAAATGCATAAGCACTTTTCCCAAGGTCTGAATGTGATATGGTTTACAAAATTAGAAAAAAAAAATGAATAAGAAAATATCTAGGGGGTTTACCTGCATTTCATTACTTAAACCTTAATTTTATATTGTGAGTGCACATAATCTGTTTATTAAAATTGAAATCTTTTCAAAGTGGATCTCCCCAAAGACATGAGCAATAAGCATCTGCTGCAATAACAGAAGCTCTATCAAAATTATTTACATCAGCCTTCCAAGGGAATATATTTTTCTCCTTTGGAGTTTTATGTTATATTTAATTTTCTTTACAGATGTCTGACTATCATTATGTACAACTGTTCAAAGAACACTGCCTTTTAACAAAAGTAAAGATTCTGTAGAAATTTGAAATACTGCATGACAGAGTAAATATTTGTCTAATAAATTCAGTAATAACCTTCTGACCTTTCCTGCTTACCTGACCTTATGCTTTTACTCTTGAAGTACTGAATGAAAAAGAATCTGCACATTTTTAAAACTTGCTTATGGTTCTCAAAAAAAAAGAGAGGAGGCCTGGCTGTAAAAGACATTCTACAGCATCAAAAAATGAAATAATAACTGTGTGAGTCCTCTACCTCTACATATCTCAAAGTTAAATTTTAAACCAACCTAAGCTTTTATACACAACTTCAAAAGAAGTTTGTGTTTGGTGCTGAAGGCAAGACCAATAATATGTGTGTGTTGTACTGGACTGGAAATCCATGTCAAGATTTTACTGTTTGGTGCACTTTGCTGTCAACTGCAAACCATCAACAAGTGTTTCTGTAAGGGACTGAAGAGTTGTAAATGATTGGATGTAGGCTATGAGGTACAGTAGGTCCAGAACCTTCCATCCATATACTGTAAACACCTGACCGGCTTAATGTAAAGGCCCGGCAGACAGAACCTCATCTGTGCAGATCTGCAAACATATGGGAGCACAGTAGCTTTGGTTGTGGCAGCAATGTTCCTAATCCCAGTGCTAAGGTAACTTCTTTTCTACCATGATACATCTTATTACATAAATTACTGAAATAACCTTTTACTCTAATATGGTTTAATTACAAACTGAACCTGACATGAGCATTATCTTCGGCAATCTTAAACCTATCAGGCACAGATATTGGAGGCTTTTGATAAACAGTTTATACCCAAGGATTTAGAAGAAGAGGAAGAGAAAATGACAAAATAAGCATATAATAAAAATGGTTAGAGATGCAGAAAAAGCTACTGTACATGGTCATAAGAAAATGGAGCAGACACAGACACTAAATAAAGATTTGCAGATTTTAATGAGCTCAGGCTCTGATATCCTTGAGGATAGAATTCCACAGCTTTGGGGCATAGCAAGAGAAGGCCCTGTCACCCATGTAAACATGCCTTGGAGACATATTGAAGACCAGAGTGAGAAGAATGAAGATTGTGAGGTGGGGAGTGGACAGATCATAAATCAGATTGGGACAAAGGTGCCAAGTCATGTACAGTATAGCCCTATAGGTGAGCATGAGGATTAGTTGACTCGAAACTTTATAGGCAGCCAGTGCAAGGACTCCCAAGACTGGTGTAATGTGATCACATGCATGTGACCTGGTCAGGATTCTGGCTGCCGAATTCTGTACATATAACTGTTTATTTAATGTGAATTTACATACCCCAGGAAGATGGGCTTTGCAGTAATCAATTCTAGAAAAGACGAAAGCGTAGACCAGCTTTTCTGATATACAGTAGTCAAGGACAACACAGGAAGAATTATGTTTTTACAATATTCTGCACATGAGGATCAAAGCATAGAAGTGGTAATTCAGAATGAGATTTTAATATCTGACCAAGTGGGAACTTCTAAATCCTTAATAGCAGGGTTTCAATTTTTGAGCCATGGGAAATACCAAACTTTACAAACCCAATGTCAGAACAAAAACTCCAAAGAGAAAGAAAGTGTCAGCAATCAGTAAGATAAGAGTTGATCTATTTATTTGTAATATGGTGATTTTTAAATTGCAGTGCAACAGCACATCCTAAAATTTTCACAAAACAAGTCGTTTGTTAGGTTTTATGTTGTTCAGGGCTATGGCTGCTTTTTTAGATACAGGCATAACTGAAGCCATTTTAAAGGCTGCTGGTACCACTCCAGATTCAAGGACTCATTTCTTATGTCGAGGACAGGAGGGCAGAGGGCTGCAGAAAAGGGCTGAAATAAAACAGAAGGAATGAGATCTAGTAGACAGACGGTGGGTTCATATGCAAAACCAGTTTATAAAGAAAGACGAGAGCCGCCAGAAAGAGGCATGCATGGAGAAGGTGTAGTACTTGCAGGTGTTGCCAGATATTGTCAATCTAGGTTGTAAAAAAACTCTAAAAAAAATGTTGCAAAGTTGGGATTAGGCAGGTAATGTAGGGCTGTTAGGCTTTAGAAGTTGACTAATGGTGGAGAACAGGTATCTAAGATTGTTTTGATTATTCACAATGATATGGCAGAAGTAGATGGATCTACAGTAGCACACCCCATTGTATCTCTGTATGCCATTCAAGCCAGAAAGACATCACCTATGTTCTAGGATGCAGGACACTTTTTTCATGGGGCACTGCATGTATAGGAGACGGATCAAATTTTAAGAGGAGCAAAGGTATCAAGAGATAAAAGCGAGATATTAAATATTTGGTGTATCAGAGATAGGAAAGCTAGATAATGGAGAGAGAATAGAATCAGCAAACCTATTCTGGTCAACTGATTGCCAGTTGTCAAAACCTACATAATATACAGGTATGCTAATAATATGACTATCCCACTACTAATTTACTGGTTATAAAAAAAACACTTTTTACTGATGACATTTAAATAAATTTGGGAAATTAGCTCATGCAGAGTTGTAGAATACTGTCTTCAAAATCATTTCAGAAAATTTAAAACGGAAATTTAATTGAAGCATACCTAAATGGAATAGTTTAAATAGTGTCTGCAAGAAAAAGCATTAGGACTGAGGATTAAAATGATATCATCAGAGGTTAACCTGTCTCCAAATTAAAAAATAAAACAGTGACTAATCCAAAAAGGAATTTCATTATGGTCAAACCTTTGGCCTCAGTGTGAAACCATGGAGTGCCTCACCATAATTACACTTTATCTGTGTGTCATTTTCTTGCTTTTCTAATTCGTACTCTATTACTCCTTTTTGTAAATTAAAAAATCCGTGAAAATAACCCAACATTTCCATCATGTCAAAATTGAAAACAAAAGCTGTTGTGACAGAAAGATTCCCTTTCCAGATATGAGGCAGGTCCCTGCAGCTCTCCCCTGGGATGGCTGCAGGAGGGATAGCCTCCTCTTTCCATAAAATGTTGATTAAACCATCAATAGATGTTTGAAGCTTCTTGCACTCTGAAAATCACACCAATAACTGCCATTACACATACTTCCTGCACGGATCAATTAAGTGATGGGAAGAGAGATATTTTCAATGTCTATGAGTCTGCACTGTTAAATACATAGCAAAGCAGAGCATAGTCCAAGGACGAATAGACAAAACGAAGAAATAATTAGTGCTAAATTTGAAATAAATTGCCCAGGCCTGCCACTAACATGCCTTCTGCCTAAGTACTGACACAGTGAGTGTCTAGAAAAGCACTATATAATGTAAAGGAATTATTATTACATACAGTATGTTTATTGAATGTTTTTTGCTGAAATGGTTAAAAACCTTATTTTGCTCATTCCATAATATTTAAAAGAACTGAATATTTTAAATAAATGTGCTAATAAATGTTTGCTTGTCCAGATATGATATTGCTAGATATTAAAATGTCTTGTTTTCCTTGATACATACAAATTGTTTATCTGGGCACAGTTACATTTCTGCCACTATTGATTCAGATTTTTCCTGATATCAGAAGCTTAGGTAGGCTTGAACTGCTTGGCAAAGCTTTGGCCTAGGAATCATGTAAAAAAAATCAGAAGTTGTAGTTTCAACACAGTACAGTATATGCAGAAAGAACCCAGATTTGCATATCCTACAGGTCTTAACCCATTTAAACGATTAGGTGGCCAGATTGTGCAGGTTGCCTTCTGACATCAGGGATTTGTAGGCACTTGAGAAGCCAATATGGCTTCTCAAGATATTATGGTGGTGACATTACCATAGCACAACACAGATAGCATGGTTACAAAGAGAAAATTATGTTGATTCGAGCTACAGATAGGTAGAACTTCCAGCCCACTGCAAACCAGACCAATGCATCAACAATGCTGGCATATTGGAGGACCTGTACTGTGAGGGATTCTGCCTGCATAGAAAGCTTCCCCACAGTTTTGAGTGCATGGTCTTCAGCCCACTGCATTGACCAAATTCTATGGAAATTGTTTCTTTGACCATAAATGATGGAGTTCTTCCCACCTCTGCTGAAACTGTTGTTGGGTTTCATACTGGTTCATGTTCCATCAGATGAAGCAGTAAATTTCTTAATTACAGGAATCCTGGAGAACTGAGGAAATCTTTTGTCTGTAGTCCCAAGTTACAGATAATACTTTTAGTGGGTTAACTGGTAAAGATGAACTGCACCAAACACAGGAAGGTCTGAAAGAGTTGAATCTGCGTTTTGTAGCTAGAATCCAGTGTGCCTAAATTATGAACTTTAAAAGTTAGTATGTCCAGCTGAGTCAGTACTTAGATCGATTCAATTAAGAGTCAATTAAGTTTTCACCAGAGTGAATAGAAAAAAAGTCTATGACCTTAAAGGTATTGAGTTTGACGCTCTGCCTTTGAATCGGTTAATTTGATCAGGGACCTAAAACACTACAAATGTACAATTTGTATCATGCAGATCTTTTTTAGATGGTGTTCACAGCATTTTAGATGGAGCTCATCAAACTGAAATTTTCTTCATTTTGATTTAGGTTAACACTTAATCCAGACTAACATAGCCTTGTCGCTTTATGAATATGTACAGAAAAACAAACAACATTAATGACAAGAAACACCTGACAATGAGTCAAATAGAATTAATTGGTAAGTGCCGTAAATTATGCACTACAATGCTTCATGTTCAATGTATAGCTTACCTTTGTGCTGTTTTCTTACCATTGTGGATGCTTTCAATAATTTGTTGAGAGTCACGAACTCCTGATTATTTCTTAAATATCCTTTGTACCGCAGTATATTTAAAAATAATATCTACACTACTGTATATCAACCATGGTTTCCTTAACATCAGTTTGAAAGACAGGTAGGAATAAAAATATATTTATGATCAATGGTTAAGGTTTTTTTTGTTTTTAAAATGTGTTTAGGAAGGCTAGATCGTACAGCTATAATATCCACTCTCTATAGTAACTACCAGGTGGATAACTTCTAACAATCATTTCTGACTCCTCACAGCTCCTTCTAATTATGCCTCTTAACTGAAACTGATCCCTCTACTCAATAGAAGGGTTCTGCTCTTTTCATTTCATTGCTGAAAGTGCTAATAACTGTTCTCCACTAGCTAAACAAACATGCCTAAATAACGCACTAATTCAAAGATACATGAACTAAATACAGATCTCTTGGACACTACAGTAGATCCTTGTTTAAATTCATTTAAGCGCCCCATGCCACAGTACTTCACTGAATCAATTAAGTCTTTAAGGGATTCTAGAGCAAATACTGTATACTGTAATAATAGTTTACTTCTGGGCTAATTTAAACATTATATATTGACATTAAATAAGAAAATCTGCAAAAATAAATCCTAAATTCAGTAATGTGTTAATCTGAGCTTTTGCAGTTAAACTATAGATTCTTAGACGAGAAATTTTGAACAAAAATGATGCCATTCAGGTAGTTGGTCACTTCAGAACACAGGCCTAGAATAGACTTATTTTCTGATTGAATTACCCCATTTCAAGAGCCCCCTTTCCTTTCATTAAGAACTCTCATTTTAAAATCATAATTAAACTGAAATCCAGAATCATTACAAATAAACCTCCATTAATCCGAGGAAATGTCTATTAATCTGAAGCGTAACCACAGGATATCATACATTCAAGGTAGACCCGTATTGTAGATTTTACACACTAAAAATAGAGGGTTATCTTGTTGCAGTGCAGCCAAGTCTCTGGGTTCCCCCAAGGAGTAACTGGAAATTTCTTTGGAACAGCAGAGGGTCTAGCATGTCTCAATATTGTCAGCACTCTTAGGAAGAGACGGACACAGGAATGACAAAATGTGAACCAGGTCATTTTTACAGAAGCGTCTGAAACGGGTTTAGATTTTAAATAACAAATTCACTTAGGCATGCAGAGCTTTTTAATTTACTAATGAATTCATTTATTACAGTATGTGTCTATTTGGTAATGTCATTCTGCTCAGGCCACCACGATAAAATGCGCATGGTGTACAGTACTGTTCATGCCACCCTGGTTTCTGGGTTTCGCCACATGTTCCGTTTCTAGAACAAAACATCTCTTCTTCATAGTTCTCATTAACACAAATGACCACGACGGGTCTTTGCCCATTATTTTTTTCCCTCAGATAGATTAAAAAACGACACTACAAAATAGTAAATTTAACCACAACTATTTCCATATTTGTCTTATTCAGTGACAACAACATAACCCAAAAGTGCTGCATATATATTAAAATATTCAAAAAAAGGTTTCTGCAAATTTTCAAATACGAACAAATATAAATCACCTGCAGAATTATAAACAAAAGATGCTATTTCAGATCTGTTTTCAATTTTAGTCCTGTTATAGATGAAAGGACATTTAAAACATGTTTAGACAATGGGTGTTTTAAAATGAAGAGTAATTTGTACAGCATGCAAAAATACATGATATGGCTGAGTCTCTCTATTTTACCTGGGGGAGAGTATATAATGATGCAGCTCTGGAATCTGATGTAGGCATCTTAAAACAGAATGTAGAATCAGTCTGGCTTGGGCATAAATGTCAGTGTTTGCATTGCTAAATTATAATTTCAGGCATAAATATGGCTGATATTTTCTGAGTGATGTGTTTGAAAGATAAAATCACAGATTTCAGATTGCAAGATTGCATTTTTCAATCCTCAGTTCAAATCCTAAATCCTCTGGACAATTTCCAGATGGGATAATAATGCACCACACTGGGGCTACTTAAAGAAAATGGTCTCTTAACTATCTGGTCTGTAAAAAAAATGAGAGGGTTACTGCTCCCTATAACTGACACAGGTAAAGGATGATTCATCCTAAGGTCAGAGAGATTTTATTTTTCTTGCAACATAAATGTCACATCTTTATTGGATTAAAACAGCTGCTGAAAAAAGCAAAGAATCCCCTTTTTCCTTCTTTGACAGCAATGAATTACTGCACGCCTGAGAGTTACATTTAGATTCTTTTTGTGTTTTAGTCCTTTGAAAATACACTATCCACCCCCATTGTTAATGTGTGCCAGCTAAGTTTTTGTTTCAATTACATTCATAGCTTTCCACTGTTTTTTTTTATTTTGGAGTTGAAAAATACTGATTGGAATAACTAAGGAATTCATTTTATATATGTTTAACTTACCATCCTCAAATTCAAAATAGAAATGTGAGGAAAAGGGAGGGACACTCTTGCAATAGGCTTGTTTTACGGTAATATAAGTAAAGTAATTAGAAGTAATCATTCTTTCTGTAGTCTCTACCCAAGGTCAGAAGTAAGCAGATTTTTATCCGTTCATAAAACTAGCCTCAAATTCCTATAGAAAATATTGCAATAGGTTTTGATTAGTGAAAAAAGCAATTACAAGTAGAAAGAAAGGAGTCTCTTTCAAGTAGATTTAAAGATGTTTCTCATCATGCTAGCAAATCACTATAAACATGTAATTGAGGAGATACTAAAAAATGTAGAATCTAACTTATTTTTTAAACACGGTATGCCCTTACTTCATTTAAAGTAAATTCTTTATTTCAGAAAAGGAAGGCGTTACTTGCAAACATGACTTGCTAAAGTGGCCGGCTCGGTGAATCGTCAAACTGAAAGGTACAGAGTTTTCTTTTCTTTCTTTCCCACATGAGCAATACAATAGTGAAAAGCTCCAGGCAGCGTGTGCCAGGGACTCAGTTTTGGCCAGATCAATGACAAGTCATGTTAACAGCAGTGTTTAATTCTATCAATATGTGACCAATTGTGTTAGATTGTTTGGCCATTGATTTCACTTAGTGCTGCTGAATAGCTCTGCGAGGGAGTGCATTTGCTGTGTTACCACACACAGTGACACAGGCCTTGCCCTGGCCTTCCGTCTTGCTCTTAACTAAACTGTATATCTCAGCTATACATCTCTCTTTCTCCTTTTCTTGTAGGCATAATACAGCTCGGCTATAAGTCAGCTCAACACTGTAACACTGTAACTGCATGAAAGGAAAGCTGTAATGATCTCCCTTTGATCTGAAAAAAGACAACAGACATAACATTAAAGCACCATGAAAAAAAAATCTTATTTCTATGAAGATTTGCCATAAATGTTGCATAAAGTCAGACACGATGCTATACAAGAAAGACCATTTTGTTTTCATTAAATACTAGCAAGTAATTTCTCTGCTATGCTTTTTTAAACACGTTTCCTGAAACAAAAAAAAATGTCAAACCAAAGGGAAATTCAAAAACCAAGAACAATATCAATATTTAATAAAAAATTTAAGTTGTTTTCGAAATTCTTTATTTCCATATTTTGAAAATCATAGTTTGAAATAACCTTTCAAACACATACTGTACCTGTATATTTAAAACTCACCCTTCAATATTTTCCAGGATTAATGTATCTGCGGTATAGACGATTTTTAGGGTAAAACCCTTTGTAGGCTTTGTAGGTTAATACAGTTCATAAAGCAGTATGCTACACACTGGTAAAAGTAAAAAAAAAAACAGGAACACATTCATACAGTATGTAAAATAATAGAAATTGCAAGAATTGTTGCCTGTACAGAATCTATTGTAAGGGTTTTATTTTAAAATGAAATAAAAAAGATTCAAAGAAAAGCTTATTAAACTTTGCTACATATTTTAAAATGTTTCCTTTCAAATAAAGAAATATCAATAAATGCATTTATATGTGAATAAGCAAACAATAAAAAAATGCTATTGAAGAGATGACAAATGCTGCCTCAGATTCTAACTCAGTTTGTTATTTGCTTGGAAGGTTAATCCAATTTTTAAAACCCCACTTATCTCTTAATGAAAGATGTCCATCACATGATCCTGATGATCCCACAATATTTACTAAACCTTGAGAAGTGCCTATAAAACTTTCATAAAGAGGCCCTTGGTGGTATTTGGTTTGGATCTTTATTTTCTCTTAGAATTGAGTAGTACCCTTGATTTTTTTTTTGCAGTACAAAATTAAAATCGCATAATTAAAATCCAAGAGCATCAAAAGGACTTACAGTACACAAAGGCATTCCAGTTCAGTCAGAATATGGCTCAAGATTGATAATGTCAATAAAAAGAGGCAATCTACAAACATTAGCCCCTTAACAATATTAATCTCTGAAAAACAGGTACCTTTGCTGAAGGAGACACTCATTATATAAGCTTTGAGCATTCTAATGATTTAATGACGTAAATTACCAGTGCCTAAAGATCCTAATGAATAATTTATTACAACCCGATCTTTTTTTTTCTAAGCCGTGGGCCTTTAGGAGGTTTAATCCTCATCTTTGAGCACAACTTAAGTTTTGTTGTAAAAGAGAAAATACCCAAAGACAGAAGACTTATTGACCATGCAGACTGCTTAAGCATTAAAAAAGTACAGCGCTACAGTGCACATTCAAAAAAGCTCTAAGCCACAAAGGATTTTTTGGAACAGGACACTTATACTGAACTAGTATCCCTGTGCTTTCCTATTGTTGTCATTCACCTCTACCTAATAAGTGTGTATCTTAATAAGATACAGTAGTTCAGAGGTATCAACAACTGACCCTGGTAAACAGGCCAAATGAGAAATTTGCAATGTGCTTTATCCCAGATTAAGATTCAAGATAACCTCTACCTGGTGTTCACCAGCTTCAGTGTGATTTTCATAGTGCTTTTTTTTCCTTTCAAATTCATTTATTTACAGTAAAATGTTTTTTTTAATTCTCCCACTTTTTCTCCAAAGCACAGAAGAACCGTTACCTTCATAAAAATCACAACATTACCCCATTATGCAAAGTTGTGCAGGATATTAGAGATGCTACAGTACATCGAGGTCAGTAATTTAGAAATAAGTCTTTTTCTTTTCACACTGGGTTTTCAAGTATAAAGGTAGGCTTTGTGCTAGGATTCATTGTTGACTACAGAGTGCTGAAAGTTTCCTGAATGCAACATGTGCTAAGGCAGAAGGCCACAGAACAAACACAGCCTCAATGTTTTTTTTCATTCACTATGCTGAAGGCTCAACAATATCCTAAAGCATTATCTATTGCCAATACCTCAGGGCCCTTTTTGTCAGACCGTTCCCCTCGGCCAGTTTTGTATGAGGAGAAAAGTAATACGACATTTAAAATAATGGAAAGAGGCCGTTTGGTTATAGGTAAATATCACTTTCAGTTTTTAAGCTGGAAGGGGTTGAAGTGGCTCACTGGAATTCCATCACCCACATTATCACTTAGACGGTTTCAGAACATTCATTCCATAATTAAGAGTTCTATAAGGAGGTGTCCTGTGGATGCCTGACTGGTCTCTTAGGCCCTAGGCAGAGTACTTGAGGCAGGCCCAAAGCCCTGGACTCTTGTCAGTGTTTTATAGCAGCCGGGCTTATCAATTTACTCACAAACCGCTCCCTGAAGTATTAACCCAGGTTAATTATTCGTCAAATATGATTATGCGGGCCGTAATGCGAAAATCAGAAGCGCAGGATGGAATTTTTCACTCCATCGGTCTGCCGACTATGGCATACCACTCCAGCTGCTGGCTGAGAATGCCAGATTGGAACAAGAAGGAGAGAGAGGCAGAGGAGGAAGAGGGAGGGGGAGCTGTAGCGGGAGCCAGAAAACGAGAGAGAGAGAGAGAAAAGAGAGAGCGATAAATAACTAGGGAAGAGGGAATATGAGCCATGCCAATCGACATGGGGAAAATTTCACAGCTGCCGCTGGTGATAGATGAGAACCGGTGGCCCGGATTCTAATCAATACATGTAAATGCTACTCATTACAGCTTTTATACACACTTCTCAATTAGCCTTTCCTCCCACCGGTAACAAGGAATGTCATGCTTTCTGGACTGTGAAAGTGCTACAGCCTCGGCTTCACCTGTCTCCTCCGCTCTCTCCACTGTCGAGACAGGGGGACTGGAACCTCACTAAAATAGGCAGTTGGAGAAAGCGAACATCTGGAGAAGTGGAGCACTTTTGCGGATGATCGGCGGTATTGTTGGTGTTTACACCAGCAAGTAGACTGCTGCCATGCTGGCTTAATCAAAACGGAGAGAAATACAACAGGCTGATCTCTCTCTAATGGAACTCCACTGAAATCTTATCCATTTATGTGTATTGTATTTAATGTTTTATATATTGTATTATTGTATTATATATGTATTTATTTGCATTAAAGCACAAATGTCCCCAGATGGTATTCTGAGAAGGGACTATAAGCCATTTAAGGGAAGGAAAATGTTAGGACTCTATCTTCACTCTTCAAGATAGCCTATGCTTAAATTGCTTTTATTGCATTTGCAGCAAATAGGATTCCACCTGCTACATAACCCACTGTCCCCAGCGGGTGAGAGGTCTCTCTTTTGCTCCTTGAGATAGCTGACAGAAGCCATAAGCGACTCAAATACTAACACATCACATTGATAAATTACAGATCCTTACTAAAATTTCAAAAAAATTAAGGCAACCATTATCCATGAATCTTAATCACCAGCAAATTAAAATTCTAAAAATAAAAAAAATCATTAAAATTATGGGAGATTCTTTGATTAAAAAAGGCCATGCACACTCATTTAGCTTCTTGAGAAATTGAACGGACTGATCAATTTCCTTGTGCTTTCGTAATATGAAATCACTCAGTTCCCCCTTTTGTCACAATGTGTTGGAGGTCGATGGTTCCTGATTTGATATTATAAATTTATGAGCTCTGATCATTTATTCATAGTTTTTTTTTCCTGTGATCATTTGTTTTAACCATTTTTTGTTTTATTTTTTACATTTAGAATGCTGTGTCTGCAGGGAAAAAAAAAAAAATTCTTCCATAATTTAAATTTCTCCTTTTCGTAATATTTTTATATGTTTACCACATCCAGCCATCCTGCTCAGACTAGCCTTAGCTAACAAGTAAGAAGGCAGAGCATGAGAACATTTTGTCTGGAAAAGCAGCAAATGACCCATGCAGACATGGTAGCTGTCAGTTTACATTGCATCTGGGCAATCTGGTACAATGTAGGCAAATTAAAAGCTCCCAATGGCTATGCATCTACTTTCATTCATTAGATACTAGGGAGTAACAAGAACCATTCCATAGACCAGACTCCCATGCAGCACTCTGGTCAAATTGGCCTATCCTCCAGGGCATTTGTCACTAATGCTGTTTTTATGCTCCACTTTTCTTCTCAGCATATTTCCAAACGCTGAATACTTTCCATACAGATTGTTACATTTCCCTCCTATCTCTCAATGAAGGTTGTTTGGCAAAATCAATAAGCATCATAATAAACAATAAAAAAGAGTTCTCTGTTATGTTCAGTCACACATACACTCGCAAAGGGGGGAAAAGGGTGTTATCATACAATGAAAGGCAGCAATATCTGGAGATCCTGTCGTTTTAAAGGTTTTTCCTCAGCAGCTTTGAAGCAATTTTTCCATTCCAGAGAAAGAATTAAAGAACCCAATCTTATTCCAGGTTCCTGAAATATGAAAAACATAATAACTTCCCTGGATAGTCCAGAATTTTTTCTCCTTGATTCTTTATTTTATTCTTTCAATCTTCAGTTTCAAAAGAGTGAATCAGCAAGAAGGACAAAAGGTTATGTATTAGTACTGGTCATTGCTCAAAGAGTGAGAGTTATAAATAATAAAGGAAGGAGAAGGACAGAGGGCACTAAAATATACCTCAGGACCACAGCAGACTAGTCAAAGTGGAGAATCTAATTTCAACTTAAAAAACACCAGTGTACCATTGCTATGATTAGGTGGCTGGTTCTATTTTAATTCAGCACCTGCTCCATCAATAGAGTGTATTGAAATGCGTCTTAGTTAAGTCTGTTTATTGTACATGCCTGAGACTAAAAAAAAAATACAAAAGCCATATTTATGTCACTACTATTCATATTCCCTTTAAACGGGTTTCAGAGGTTGCTAACAGAAGTGAGCATTTACTTTTTTTTCACTCTATCCATCCTGCTTTCCTCTTTTAATTTAGCCTCTTAACAAATTCCTTTGGTTTTATTGACAGAAATATTTTAAAAGGGGTCTTTTAAGGAACATAAAAATTGAAGGGAAGATAATAAAACTGGAAGTACATTACAAAACATTTTCCCACCACTACATTTATTTAATCAAACCAAAACTGAAAGAAAATGACATTCGTTTTAAAGAGGTGATTTATGCAAAAAAAAAAAAAAACTGGGCAACATTTATGATTTGCTTGTCCTCAAATCAAAACTGTGTAATATACAGGTAGTTGCATTTATTCTGGTTCATTGACTCTGTTAGAAAGAAATATAATAAGACTGCAACCAGTGAAATGGTTACCCAAGAAAGTCACAACTTTATGCTTAATGGTCTTTTATTTCATTATTAAACACAGATATCATGTGTAATTCTAAACAATTAATTTCATTTCGTAATTAATTCATTTTCAAACATTTATTGTTTTGATGATTTCAGACATCGAAATAAATAATCAAAGACGGTTTATATCCCGTGGCTAGCAGAGGACTCCTACTCCATTGGGCCCCTGAGCAAGGCCCTTAATCCCAACTGCTCCAGGGGCACCATATAAATGGCTGACCCTGCGCTCTGACCCCAAGCTTCTCTCCCTGTCTGGGTGTCTCATGGAGAGCAAGTTGGGGTATGGGAAAAGACAAATTCCTAATACAAGAAATTGTACATGGCCAATAAAGTGATCTTATCTTATATTCCTTAGACTTAGGTAGTTAAATCCCTCTAGGGTTTTGAATATAGGGTCCTTTAATTCTTAGTATGTTAAAATGTTTTGCTTATAAGTGTAATCAACTCAAATTAGATATTTTGAAGATCAAAGACCAAAGGACACAAATACAAATCAACAAAAGAGGTGAGAAGCTCACATCCTCTGAATCACATGCTTCCTCTTTTCCTATGGCACTGTCTGAGAAGTTTCTCCACTGCAAAACTGAACCACTACTCAAATAAAACCACCACTACTCCTGTGAAATCACTACTACTCCAATAAATTCACTACTACTTCAATTAAATCACTACTCCTACAATAAAATCCCCACTTCTCTGGTACAAATATAACTACTCAGTAAAATTGCTCCTACTCCAGTAAATACACAACTACGCTATTGAAAATAACCATTTCAGACTTCAATATATTTAAATAGTCTTTAATATAATACTTTGGCCATCCCTAAGCATACAGTATGCTACAGTACAATTGCTTATATTTTCAATACAAAAATAATAGGAAATTAATGCTGTAAACAGGTTATTTCTTATAATAGTTTCTTTCATATAAGTTTTTAACTACAAAAACAAAATCTCAGTGTTTTAAAATGCTATACTCTTAACTTATTTTTCTTATAATATTCCTCTAAGACAAGCCCAAAGGGTCTTTTGAACTCTATAGAATTGCCAACTCCTTTAAATCAGCCAAAATGATGATTTTTTTTTGGATAGGGCTATAAAATCCTTTTTACATAGGCCTACCAGTGCAAACCTATTGTGTTAAATTATTTCTATATTGCACTAATTAAAATGTACAAATTGTATCGGTGTTGTAGCCCACCTTAGTAACAGTCTAGCTACGTCAATATATGTCTTTCATTTCTTTTCAGCTTGAAGAGTATCTTAAAAAATGTAGCTACAGGCAAACAGAAAGCTTCAGAGAATGTATTACGCATGCTTTGTGCAGAGTGCATTAAGTATTTTTAGATTTAAGTAGAATGCACAACTCTAATAATATGTACCACAGAGAAGAGGCTGGGAAATGACACTGCAGGCATGCTTTTTTCTGTGTATGAACTTTATTCAAAATTGTATTTTGCTCTACTTTATTACTTACCCTAACCAAGCTACATTAAAGCACTTCTATTTACATGACAGCTGAATGCGGCGCTCCCCATTTATAGCTAAGCTGATTACACAAACATAATGTCCTGAAAAACCAGCTGGAGTGCAGTCTGGAAAGAGAAAAAAAAAGCTGCGCTGAGGGAGAAACTGAGTGTCAGCCACACCAAGTCTTTTTCTCTTCTACACCTTTCAAAACTCTTCTCAGAGTTTAACTCCCAGGGAAGACATCACAGGGCATTCGGTTCTAGATGGTTATAAAAATGGCTTGTTTGACAAACTTCAATTGCAGTCTTTCTCACGCTTTCAAAAAGCTAAGACTAACAGTCGCCTTCATATACTTCAGCTCATCTATCCCTTTGTCATTTATAAGCTGCACAGTTTCACCTGCGGTTTTTTAAACTACCATTTCTCCTCTACCACGTGTCATTTCTGCAAGGTTACCTCAGTGACTCTACCCATGAACTTCAACCTCTAACATTTGCACGGCGACCTGGAGCAAAGCCTAGAGACAAGCTTGATGATGCACTTACGCTACAGTAAAAAAAAATCACAATATCAATTCTGATCAGGCTGTTCTCAAGCTCACACAAATGAAAAACAACAGTACTACTTCTTCATTTTAAAAAAAGTGACATACAGTATGACATTGGAGTCTTTCACAATTCATTAAAAGAAAAGCATTTAAAAAAAATGAAAGCTTAATGCACTGTACTTCACCTTGAAAGTATCAATGTGTAGCTCAGTCAAGTAATACTGTACGACATTTAAAGTGACCTATTACACGTATTTAGATGGAAAATAAAACAATAAAATTTATTTTATATAATGCCTTTAGATACAATCGGGTATAAATCCGCAAAAAAATTTGTACCAACTTTTCAAATTTTGTCTGGTATATTGAAAGCAAGGTACTGTATGAAGTTAATTAACACAACGGAGATTCTCTAAACATTGTGATATAAAAATAAGAAAAGAAAAGGTTTTAAATCCCCATTCTCTGGCATGTTGCTTGGAAACACATTGGCAATTACTGCCTACAAGCAATTTCAAATGACAAAACATCCCCATTTCTCACCTTAAAAAAACATAAAACAAATGTAAGCATCTTGACTCAAAATGAACAAAGCTGCAGATGATATTACAAATAGTATCCACTCCCCCTCCCACCTCAGCCCAGAGCAGAGTTGCGATTTGAATGGCCTCTGATCAGACAAATCAATGAAAGTTTTTCCAGCTGCCTGTGACCTTTCTCAAATTATTCCTCCATTTTGGCTGAATCGGAATAAGTACAGGCTATTTCATGCAGACGCTAAGTGTGTGAAATAAGTGCCCTTGTCGTTTCTGCCAGACTCCCCTTGACAGAATGATGATAGAAGCATCACATCCTTGGGAGAGTAAATGCAAACTGACAAGAGATGAGCCTTTAGATGTTGAATATAATACCGAATTGTGCTTGAAGTGTCTTATTATCTTGTCTTTTGATGTTTGAAGGGGTGGTTCATTGGGGGGGAAAAGTAGAAACTGTACACATCCTTGCCATCTAAAAAAAAATTGTTTGGCCTTTAACAACTGCTTTTCCAACTAATGTCCATTTTTCCTTGACAATAAATATGGCAGGTCGGCAGGAAGTGACAAACAATTTACTTTACATGACAGGCTTTATGGCTTCTGATAGCTGGAGTGGAAGATTATTTTAAATACCCTAAAAAATGAGCATTTAAGAAGAAAAAAGAGCACACTTCATCAGCCCAAGAGAAGTCTTTTCTTAATGTTGAAGGAGGAGGTGCTGGTGTTGGGGGAGACGGTTCTCACTGTTCTGTTCTACTTGTGACAGGTGCGCACAGCTGCCCTACCCTCTCCCAACGCATCCAAGCACACGGAGAGACAACATGTAAACTTCCTACCTGAGCTGAACCTTTTCTGGGGAGTGACAGAAAAAAAAAGACTTTGACTTTGGAACGTGAAGGACACGTAGTAGAGATTGCCACTTTACTTCACAATCAAGGAATCACAAACACATTCAAAGAGCCACAATAATGAAACACAATGTTCCAAAAGAGAAGGAATGTTTCATAGAAAATGAAGGTTCCAAAGCTTTAGATGTGAAACAAAAGGGAAAATATGTGAAAAGCAACAGGGAGGTCCAAGCAGGTACTGTAGATATTGTAATAACGTAGAATACAATACCGCTTGCATTTGGTGATGTTGTAGGTTTAGAATTTATTTCACTATTAAAGTCATCACGGTCAGGTTGCAGCATTTTTATAAACTGTGTTTGAAGGTTCATCTACAGTATTTAGTTGTGTTGCTTACATGAGAGTTTAATCTTGTGACTTCACCTGCTGTTGTCTGCAGTGCCCAGGTTTATTTTAACATTATGACCACAAATTTCAAATGCCTAATTTTTACAGAGAGTTTAGAGCTGGATATAAAGTGTGGGCAGCAGCACTGTTCATTACAAAATTAAATTAAACTTATTTAATATAAAATTAAATATAGGTGTCCAGCTAGGTTTTACCAAACATTTTGGAAGCTTGTCCTTATTCTGCCTCCTTTGGAAATCATCCTGTATTTATTTTGTTTCAATTTATTAAGTTGATGTAAAAGTCTACACCAAATAGACTGTATTGTTGTTATTGCGAATTATTAGCGATAGAAAATAGCCTTTGTCCGTGACACAATTGTTGTATAATTAAGAAAATTGAGAATCAGCACTGTAAAGGAAATGAATGAAAAGAATGAAGAGAAAATTCTAACTAATGGTTGTTCTTTCAATAATGCCAAAGTGCTAAACTTTCCATACAACAGTCAAATTGAGTAACACTCATCACGATTGCTTTTATTCCTATACAATTCAAATGCTTTTTAAGACAGGGGAAAGAAAGAACCTTCTCATACACTTAAGATTTGCATTTATGAAAACTGAAGGGGTTTGTGACAATACTGAATTGGAACTAGTAAAAAATTCAGCTGCAAAGACACTGAGAGATGTGCCAAAGTACTGTATCTGTGGGTTTAGTTTGTGCCATCTGGAATTACTGTCTGAAGATGCTGCTGTCTTTTTCCTTTAAAGGTGACTTTTTCTGAGACATCTGGGTCTGGCATGAAAGCTACATATTCTGTGTTTTTAACGTACGATGAAAGCCTGCAGTTCTGAAATAGACAGGCGTATCACGCAAACATGATCCTTTTTCTTCCACCCCTTGACTAAAGCTTTAAATGTCTTATTCTATAACTAACAAGTCATAGAAAGGGAAAATTAATTAATATTATTTTCTTTTAAAATAGAAAAAAATGTCACTAACATCAAATTTCTTGATTAAGAAAGCTTAAATCAGTAAAGAGTGAAACATTTCAAGCAAAGCCTTGCCACGGACATTTTGTTTTCTAAAATTGTGTTTCATACAGTACATACAATATTGTGGGTGACCGACTCTTCTTTTAGGTTTTATTATATGGTGACTTCTATTGTCTCTCTTTCTTGTTATAGCTGTAAGTACACTGTATTATTGCAACCCTAGCTTCTCACCTCACACAAGAACAGATGTAATGATACCAATCCATTCTACAAACGTATGAAAATTAAAGACAAATCCATTCTCATGTCTATCTGCCCTTTGCTATTGAACCAGCAATTCCAGTTTTTGTAGCCCTAAAATGTGCGAGAAAATGAGATCCCTTTGTTGGGGGATCATGCTTGTACATTTTTGTCTGTTGAGATGCAATGTGTTGGCTTTCTCTATTGATTTTCATCTCATTCAATGATTTTTCTGTAAATGAAACAAGCTAAATTAATCTGTTCCCCCATTTTTGGACATTGGAGAGAGCAATTTCATTTGATGTGTGCGTGTTGGGGTGGATGAAAATTTTAGGTTCCGACACAGTTTTGGACATCTACTGTATATGGATTAAGTGAGCAATCTGAATCATCAAATTTGCTAGGCCACACTGAACAGGTGATATAAATTCTGAAGTCTGCACCTGTTTTTTTTATGTTAAGTTTGTATTGTAGAAAAAAAAAGTTAGTAATCAAGAGATAATATAGTAAGAGTGGGATTAGACACTTCATTAAAAATATATTTTTATAAAAATATACTAACTTTACCACAATACACAGCTATGAAAGCCTGCTTTTAACTAAAAACACCCCTGAAGAATAAGTAAGTCACTGAAAGTAAAGCAAGGCCAGTTTTGATGTGATTTATAGATTATACTGGTCATTTCTTCAATGTAATTAACAATATTTCAGTTTTTTAATATACATTTAATTGATTTTTTTTTAATTCAGTCAACTGTTTTGGTTATTTCTGAGCAAATTTTATTTTTTGGATTACTGCTGCTTCTGTCACAGAAAAGTGTTACTATACTGTTCCATAGTACAGTACAAAGGTTTTGCTGTCGCTGCTGTAGTTTTTACATTTTAAGGCATTTAAAAAAATAATAATATTTTAAACAGATTTTAAAAACTGACAGGTACTGGTCGCCTTTTATTTACAGTACAAGTTTTGGAAATCTAGTTAAAGTAGCCCTTTACCTCATATTGCAAAGTTAAGTTAAAGTTCCTCAGTTCCTTTCAACAAATTTAATTTATTTGATTGACAAATGTTTAAAATGAAAAGATGGCCACATTACTTTAGTGATATTTTGATTTTGACAGAATTGGTTCGTTAAACTGCCCCAAACTGAAAATTGCACATTAAAGATTCCTTAAGATTAAATTGCAAGTTAAAATAGCAATACATTTTCATGTACTTGCATTTTAAAGATAAAAAAATGTTTTTTATAGCAATAATTAAACTTTTCAGTTATCATTCATCATATTAGTTAACAATCAGGTGTTAATTAATGCATCTCCTTACTAACCTCTTCTAGATCAAAGAAGCAAAGCTGACCAATTTTGTCTTCTTTCCAGTAAACTGAGTAAACATTGAATCCGGTACAAAAGAGAGTAACAGATGTATAAATACTGAACCTGATGAATTAATCAATTATTTAATATTAATTAATCTTAATTAATTCTATTAAAACCTAAAAATGGTTACAGGAAAAATGATAAAGTTTATTTCCTTCTTCCTGGGAGCTGCTTTAAAAATCCCTTCTGTCACTCATGGTCTAAAAGACATTAGGAATATCTGATCAGCTGTGTAAATGTAAATTGCCTTTTAAAATAACATTTTTTAAATGATTCAAGCTTTGCAGTAAGTGTTAGTAACTAGGGCAATTATTTTATGACATTTAGACCTTCATTTTGTTATTATCTTCACCAGTTTGGAGTCTTGCTCATTAATATTAAAGACGGGAGCAATTTATTTAAAGATTTCTGGTGAACACCCAAAAATTCAAGACTTTAAAAATATGAAAATCAAGTACTGTATTTTAATATACTGTTTTTAGATATTTAAGTTAATAAACGTATGTTTTGTTTTAAACATATACATGAACTCAAACAGTTCATTTTGACACATTTTTTCTAAGGATCTTTTGGTCACATTTTGTCACATTTATTTTAGTCTTATGTTTTGTTGCCCTTTACTTTTTCACAAATGCAGAACTTCATCACAGTTCTTCCAAATTTATGAACAATCTCCTTGTTATGGACTTTTAATTTAACATGCAGAACCTATCACAGAACATACCATATTTTCTGAACAGTATACATACAGTAATTCTCAAAGCATGTGCTTTTTGAGGTAAAGTCTTTAACATATGTAAGAGTCTGGAAACATTTCCATGAATCAAATTTTATGTTAAGGCTGATGTCACTCTTGAAGCCTTGTGCACACTTACTATTTCATACTGTGATGGTAGTATGGCATACGATTCTTACCCTATCCTATCCTACAGTACGTACTGCTTAGCTCACATGAACACATTTTGTAATATAATGAATACACAATTAAATAGATCTCTGTAAAGTAAGAAAAGAGAATCTCTGTAGAAATAAAACAAACACTACTGATTGAATAGCAGAAGTATTTTTTTGGACATTAGCAGTTTATGATAGTTTTTACATAAATTACATAAATTAAACATACTGTACAGTATGTAATCTGGGGAATGCCTAGTAACTGAAAAGAAGTAGTGTCAAATTCTCTTAATAAACAAGCATAAAATTAAACTTCTAGTTTAACAGGAACCAGGAACTGAACCTAAGCATAGATCAAATAAGTCTTACAGACACCCTGGGCCTAGCTCCAAGTGTAACAAAACAAAATACAACAAAACAGACAAAGCAGAGGCTCTAACAAAACTACAAGATTACAAGTCTTACAGAAGCGTTTAAGTTTACTTGTACTTTGCAGAAGCACATACAGTAGCTGTGAAGCAATGCCTCACATCTGAGTCAGAATATGAAGACCGAGACCAGTGTAACTCATGCTACAACCTGCTCATCCTCTAAGATCTCTTCTGCTTGTCACACTAGCTAAACCGCTCAGGCACAAGACCTGCCGGCGACCAGTCAGATAATCCTCACACCCGACTGTGAGTAGTGTTGTGCTGCCTGCCACCATACTGCATGTCTATCATCAAACACAAATACTGCTCCTCCAACACTTTTAAAGCAGAACAAAGAAAACCATCCTTCCTTACCTAGACCAGGTCTCGGCCTTAGATTGTGGGAAAAAGATTTTTCTGGCTGCAATATGTTCGTCACATTTGCCATCGGTAGACATATCTATCTAACCAAAACACTGGAAACAATTCCCACTTTGGAAAAAAAAACATCCCCATCATATTAATGCATTATTATTTTCAGGACCCCATTGCACTGTCTGCTTAGACAGAACGGCACTGTGAAGTTCAGTCTACTAGCATGACAGCACACCATGCTGTGTTTTACAGGCTGTAGCTCATGGGCAACAGCATTGATGATTTGCAGTGGCTGTTTCTGAGTAGTGATTCACATCCATTCAACCTGCCTTGGTTGTAGAAGAACACATCCTCATTGGATGGAGCAGGAAAGGCAAAGAAACACTACTGAACAAACAACAATGGAAGAAGGAACATTACTGTAAAACGTGGCATCGGCTGAAGACTATAGGCAAAGCCTGCAAAACTGCTATTTCCTGCTCTCTAAACACAAACCTGATTATGTTTAGGATGAAGATGTACAGTACCTTTTGGACTACAAACATTTTAAAACTGTTTTTAATTTCATGCAAGAACAGGTCTACTTTGTTCAGTTATCACAATCTGCTTTCAATACAACATGTAGCTACAGCAGAAGTGTTGGACAACACTGTGATGCTAAAACTATGTACTGTACATGCACAAATATTGTCTGTTTTTTGCATTATTTATAATGTAGCTTAATGTCTTCAATTGGCATCTGACCTAGATGGTGGCATAGTTTAGGAGTCCCACACTTGGTGGCCATTTAAATTGCTATACCTGTACTGTATATACAGTAGATACATTAGGTAGTATGGATACTGGGTAGAATAGTTGGGTATGAAGAGATAGATTCTATAAATGTTACTAATGAGATGAGGCAGATACAATACGTATCAGGGAGGACACTTGTTGGGGTTAGGAAGGGAGAAATCAAGAGTGTTACTGAAGTTCTGAATTGTAGGGGATGTGGTGGTGATGGAGTCAAGAGGAAATGACATGAAAGGTCTTTGGAAATCAGGGGAAAGTCAGGGGAAGTAAAGAAGAGTTTAAGAAAATAGGAAGGCATACAGGAGGATATGGCTGTAGGGTGGCAGAAGAAAACACACAGATTCAAACACAAGGTTGTGTGGGAAAAGGAAGATTTGAATTAAATCACAATAAAAAATTACATAAAATTTCTTGAGAGGAGAGCAAAGGATAATTTCAATTATTCAAAAACTCTGAAAGCCTCGTTGTAAGAAATTTTAATTATTATTAGTGGGGTTTTCAGTTGAGTGTGTTTAAAATGTGGATTGTTAGGGGGTCATAAGCTTCATGCTAACAAACTTTTAAGAGTTAAACCAATTTAACTCCTGTATATATTATTTTCTGCTCCCAAAGACAAGACTGTCATATTTCATATAATCACACACGTGGAAAATGTAGAGGAAAATTAGTGAATTATTGGGCACAGAAGATCATTAGCTTTCTTCTTTTTGGAATAATTTCCTCTTCTTGACAGATTGTCAGAACTATACCTGCTCACTCTGGGGAACAAATACAGTCACTGACATCTTTGATTTCAGCAGCCAGAACACATTTCAAGCTGGTTGGTAAGTCTGGTTAGGATGTACAGTAGTCTGGGATAAAACGTCTTCTACCACTTTGCACAACAGATAACCCATTTTAAGTAACTCCATCCATCTTTTTTTTAACCGCTTTATCTACTGTAATACAGAGGCATAGAGGAGCCAAAGCCTATCCTGGAAAAAGCGAGACGCACAAGGCAGGATACACCCCGGACAGGATGCTAGTCCATGGCAGGGGACACACAATCACAAACACACACACACCGGGGCCAATTTAACCAGAAGCTAATGAAACTACTGTACTAGTATGTTCTAGGGTAGGATTTTGGGGAAGAAATTAGAGCCTCTGGAGGAAACTCACATGAACATCAGGACAACATACAGTACAAACACCAATCAGATAGCATCTCAGAAATTGAATCCAGGATACCAGCACTGTGTGGCAGCAATGCCACCACTGAATCACTGTGCCACCTTTAGGTAAATCCATTCCATTCCAGACATTCTTGATGAATTTTCTCATGACTCTCTCCATTACACGTGTACTGTACTATATTCAGGGTCTACCTGGTACTATGTTAAATATATTTCAGGAGTGTCGGTGATGTGATTGGATGCGATGTTTATGACTTTTCCATTAATCTTTTGACGGCTTCCTTTCAATGACAATTCCAAGTTACTATCGATCTTCAGGCATGACGCCTTTTGTTTACGGCTCTAAATGCAACTAAAAAATCCATTCTACAAGTCTGGATAGAGATAGAAATACTGTCAAACCACACTTTGTTTACAGAAATGACTCTTATGGGAAGAGGTAGATTACATTTTGCTAGCGGTATAAACCGTGACAAAACGGACGGATCTCTTGCTTTCAAAATTCATATGATTAGCCCACTTATGTCTCCCTTTCCTCTCTTCCGTGTGAGCTCCATTTTATTTTATGTCTAATTTTATCATCTGTTTTAAAAAATTTGTAAAAAATCTAACTTTAAATTTACTGGGAGTGAATGCCATTGATGCTATCGTTTGTGGTCATGTGCTATTGCTGCTGCTGTAAAAGTTTCTTAAGTGTTTGAAAAAAAGAGTCTGGTACTATAGATCTAATACCATCACTCCTCTAGCAGCACAAACACTTGTACAATTACTCTTGAAACAGACAGAGCAGATGAAATATAATAATTTGGCACATCAGACCATGAGCAAAAAAAAATGAAACAAAATCAGCATTATCTCAAGTACAGTACACAAACAGAAACAGACAAACAATGCTGGAGAACAATCACAAAGAGGGAGAAAGAGCTGGACATCTGAGATTCAAAGATAAAAAAGAGAAAAAAACAAACAAACTCAATGGTTATTAAAGAAAATTGTTACGCTAGTGTTATGAAACCGTTACTGTGAGCATTCTTTAGTGATTCTAGCCTTGGGATATTCTTAAAAATTTATTAACCTGACAGCAGGAAACTTTACACAGAATGCTCCCTGACAGCGTGGCAGGCTGGAATCACTGGGTAACTCCCCTCTCTCTTTAGTATTCAAATCAGGAGAGAGAAGCTACTGTAAGTGGTGGCACAGACACAATGTACCTACAACTAGGCTTCACCTTTTTGTCACCTTCAAGTTTTACCACAGAAGCAGGCAGAGCCGCTAAATCACGGAAAGGGTCCCCCTTCCCCCCTTTCCCCCCGTTATTTTCTTCCTCTCAGACTCCCCTTTGTTACTCTCATCTATTTTCTTCCCCTATACAGTATATGAAGTTTCTGATGTATTATTTATCTCAAAACACCAAGCAGCGGGGTTTTTAATCGAAGGCAGCTTCAGTTTTTGACAGTTTCAAATTATCTGTGTTTACTGGCTGCTGACAGGTACTGTAGGTACGCTTCGACATCATTAATCTACCGGCTAAAGTTGCTCAGCAGACGCTGTGCCAGTTAATGAAATTACGAAAGTTACAGCTCAGCCACTGCTTCAGAGTCCACATGTATAGGAAGTGCAGGAAATGGACCAGGGAATAATCAGACTTTCAGCTAGACCGCGAACCGCTGAAGCTTCAGTTAACATACACAGTAGGCAGCACTATCAATTTCTTTTAGAATGTACATCTTTCTATTTTTTACTATTTTTAACGGGGAAATGGCCAAAAAAGTAAATACACTCACTGACACAATACCTTCACAGGGGAAGCAGTACCTTAGAGAGCAAATGCATGGTATCAATACACTATAGTGATATACTGTAATTAAAAAAAATATTATTGATATTATTCGTGATGACTTAGCTCATTAGTCAATATGAATAATATCAGTCAAAAGAATGGCAGAAAAAGTTGAGGAACCTTGTAATTCTTTGTTTCATGTGGATTTTATGTATCTTCCAGCTGTGAATTACATAGAGTGCGCTGTCGCCTGTGTACTGGTCTTTATTTTCTTGACTCTGATATAGTAGAGGTAATAACTAACCTGAAGCCGTGAAATCAGAAAGCTTCTCTGTTTTGGAACTTCTTAATATGCATTACTATGTTGCTGTTCCTTTTATTTTTTGCCTCGGCCATTGAAGAGGTGAAAACCACAGGCAACCCCACGAATGAGGGGTTTCCTTAGCCTGTGTGATACTTTGAAGGGCAGGAAGAGCAAAGTCACCACAGCACTGCAGAGAGGTGATTTTCTCTGTAGACGGCCATGTGAAAGACTGCAAAAGAAGCTACAGCTACAGCCCGTCGGAAAGGAAGCAGCAAAGTCTCTTCCTTTGCATCAGAACAGTGGCATTACATTTTATTTCACAGTAATCTAACTTACTGAGTTTCCACACCAAAGGCAAAGTGCCCACACACAGAAAAGCAACAACAAAATGAAAAAAAAATGACACGCAAACTTGTCTATTTTATTCATTACAGTGTGTATTAGGAATTTTGCCGACACACCTGCACCCTTATTTTAATTCATTACATTTCATCTAGCACAACCTACACTCCCAGTGAGCTGCATCCTCTTGTTATATGGCAAGAACTCTATGTTTTTATTTTAGTGCTGAGCTCATGTTGTGAGAGGTTTGCCTGACAACAGTGTGATTTTCACCAACACACAGGGGTCACTCCAATTAACGCAGCTAAGTAGCATTTTTACTGCACTGCTGTTAACAGTCACAAAAGGCCATAGAATGTGAAAGTGAAATACTCTGGTCTATGGCAAGCTTTCTGTTTAACATGCATTTTTCCTCTGAGACAATGAGAAAAAGTAATAAACATTAATATACAAAATATTAATATAACTTGTGTTGTAAACATTGAATGCTGGATTATTATCACAATGTTATTGTTACCATGATAATATATAGTGTTTTGTTAATATTGATGATAATACAATTGTAATTGAATGCATTACCATAAATACTCTGCACTACAAGATCAATGTAAAGTTCTTTTCTTAATGTTTGATAAACTCTTTTATTTTACTTGTAGCGATTTAGAAAGAGCAATGAGCTCACAAAGTGGTTGAAACCACAGCTAAAACACTAAGCCTGTAAAAAAACAAAACAAAACCTGACTATGTTTTTGCTAGTTTACTTTTGAAATAAATCACTTTTCATTACATTTCTGAATATAAACCAAAAACAGCAAATGAGTAAACTTTCCATTATTTATTAAAATTTTATGAATTATAAAGTGATAATGAGAAATCTCATTTATGAAGTGTAGCACAGGACTGTACATTATTATTTTAAAAACAGCTAAAAATATGACAGCTTCTGCATGCTCCAATAACAAGTTGCTCAGGGGAGTATGATTTGGGGGACCTAAAATTGGCGAAAACGTGAATTAAATGAAAGTAAAAAGTTTGATGAAGGTGATTCAATTTTAAATATCTAAATACTGATATTGAAATACAGACATCAGAGAAAAAATAAACATTACATTCTTAAAAGATGTCACAAGGATATAGTTTGGGTTGTTATGACAACATATTCCGTTTCACACATTGTACAGTAAAAAGTCAGCAATTGTATGGAAGCATTGTTAGTCTGTCTTTGGTCTTTATTACAGGGATTAAAATTGTGCTCATAGTTTATTATATAGAATATTATATAATTCACAAAACCAAGCCAAAAGGCAGAATAGACAGTTTAATCTGAAAAACACAATCCTGCAGAACTGAAACTCATTGTGCTAATGGCAGTCCTGTACCCTAAGCAACTTAAGAACAGGGTCCTATGACAACCATAAATCAAACAGCCCCACACGGCCGTAAAATCAGCCTCCCATTCATGTCTGCTCTTGCTTGAACATGTGCTCTGCCTTGGTTTCTCAGTACATACACAACCTGGTGTTTTCTTTCCCCTATTACAGGGAGACCATATTAATTCATCAATTAAATCACGTGTCATTTTCAGACTTTTCATAGAAATAGAAAATATTTTTCAAATATTTCTAATTCATAATGCTGGCTTACACTTTATGTCCAAACGTCTTTGCCTGCAGTAGATGTGTTCTCATTAAAGGCAAACTCGGTTATCTTAAGTTTTATTTCCGGGTGTATACTGAGGGAAGTGTATTTTTACAAATAACAATTGGTTTCTTTGATTATTTTTATTAAACACCAAACTTCAGACTGTACAAACCAGACCTTATAGAGATTTTATGTTTTTTAGTTTGCTGTAATTTCACTGGTGTTAGAGGCCAGGTAACCTGTCTTGTGTATATACTGTATTTGGCTCTTCCCACAAAAGGGAACCTGGTGAGTTTGCCCAATTAGGTCATGCTTGTTTCATTCCTCTTCAGCATTTCATTACATGTAGGCCATAGGACAGGCTGCACCACACTTATGTCTCCATTTAGTTTATTCAAGAGAAAAGTATTGAAATCAACTATAAAATGCCATAGCAACCACACTTCTCTTTTATTCTTCATATTATTACTGCTTTTTACAGTACTTCCACCTGTGTTTCTTCTTTTATTATTGTATTCTATGTAGTTTTATATGTGTACTGCCTATATAGTGTACACGTTCCTCGTACTTCCACATAGAGAAAGTGGTTTGCACAGAAATGCAGTATGTTCTTTTTAGATTTTGAAAGCACTAAATACAACTGAAATGTTTTAGAAAACATTTAGTGTAAATATCACCTTAGCTAAAAATGGAAAATGAACCATGCTGTGCAATATTACAATTTAACAGATATGCATGAAAGCAAGTAAGACTGTGATAATAGCTGATTTTATCACCAAAGTAGCAGAATATTTTTTGAAAGCCCATATTACTGGGATATTTAATCTCATGTTTTAGAAGCTGTAATAGTTTTGTGATTAAGATAGGAAAAGCTGTTTTCTTGCAACAGTCAACTATAATAAGGAGCTTCATATCAATGAGGAACATACGATAGCTCCTTACAGGCTTTGCAAGGATTATGTACAACATAATCATACAAGCATAATGTATGAACTGAAACACACAAAAAACAAATTTAAAAGAAAGGAAATTTGAATGCACGTCATAAAAAATGTTTTGTGTGCACTTAAACAACATTTTGGTTTATTAACTATCAAACACTTAAGAAACAAAATAATGGAATTGTTATTTCATTTCTGAAATAAAACATGCCATGCCTCTTTGATCTTGATATATAAAAGCAGAAATAATTTTGTCTTCATTGAAATCCCCCCCAAAAAAACAAATCTTAATAGCCAAGCAGGGAATATTAAATCTGGTACATCATGAATAAAATGTAATTTATTAATATATACTGCTTTCAAATAGTATCTGTATGGATAACTTTAGGAGTTTAACAATAAAAATTTTATTAGTTATTTTTCATTTCTTATACTGTTTCAGAAATCATTGTAAATTGTGGAAATAATAAACACTGTTCTTTACATTTTATTACTTATAATAACTTTACAAAACAAAGCAGTTAAAAGTACAACGTAATGTTTCTTGTTAATGTTACAACATTAAAGGATGTAATTGGAAATTCAGAATAGAGGCAATATTTAATTATTTTAAAATATATACTGTATATATATAAATCCATACAAATATGTACTTTTCTATTACTTAAAATTGGATTTATCATGAAAAGATAGACATATTTTGTTAAAACTGTACAAATAATGAACTAAAAAAGTAAATAAAATGGTCACTCTACAAAACCCTATTTTAAATGAGCTGAACTACAGCATGCACACATTGTTTACTTGCTGGGCCTATTTTTCAATTTGTATTACATAAATATGTGTCCTGATTTTTCTTTCTTGTGCACAAAATGAATTCTGTGTGCAAGCTGCCAGCAACAGAAAGCATTTTTCTTCCCTTTTTTAACTAAAACTAGATATAAGAAGGATAAACAACTCGAAAAGAATAACTCAGATGTTCAAAAATGTCAGATTCACTGATGAATGGCTGAGTGTACGTATCCCTTGCAACCAGCGTGCCCTAGTTTCTGACATGCCTTCGCAATGTGTTTCTCAGAGTAACAAAATACACTTCCCCACCTGCTCTGAACACTCCGTTCTAATTGCGATTCCTGAGCAGCCCCCCCAAAACAAAATAAATTAATCTCACTGACAAAATAATAAAAGTAAAAATAATCCAGTTTACATAATGAAAGCTCCCATAAACCCTGTTTATTTTTGTACATTGATGAAGCAGCTTCAGGCAAAAAGAAATGAAACAGGCTATTTTAAATTTTAAAAGCACAACCTCCTAATAAGACATTTTTAGGAATTTGAGGAAAAGTAGCATGAGTTTAGTTACCAGGACACCCAGCTTTTCTGGAGACCATGACATTGATAAATTGCCAACAGTCAGAAATATGCTGCTTGACAGCAGCTTGAAAGATAATTCACATTAATGACTGCAACTGAGTCAAAGGACTCGAAGGTAAAAGAAAAGCACAAATTTGAGAGCTCAGATACAATATATACATCTTTTTTCAATTAAAAGTGACTTTCAAAGTTTTTTTTTGGAATGCTCTATAAACCAAATAAGGATGCTAATAAGAGCATTAAAATAGAGCAAGTTATTCATTTCATTCAGATAGCCGCGTCCTTCACACAATCTACTGCTTCCTCACAGTGGTGAAAGGAGGAACACGTGCCACAACTTTCTGGTGCAACATAAGCTGATCTTCTAGTTGTGATGTAGGAAGACACAAAAAAGAAAAGAAAGACCATCGAGACTCCTATTCGCTCACACCAGTTCTGTCTAAGGAACAACTTTCTTTTGTCAAAACTCCAAACTTTGCCTGGAACTCCCACCTGACCACATCTCTGGACTGCTCCTCTGCACCCCAGTCCGATAAACGTTCAGTCAGAACATCTCAACAGACTTACCAAAGAGCTTGCCGGGAGTGTCCTCACTGTCATTTGATTCTGCAGGCACAAGCAGAGACTCATTCAGCTCGCTGTCTGAAGTGGCCGCTTTGTCCTCACCCCTCAGCTCTGCGCTCATTTCACTCCGGAGCGATAGCAAAGGCTTACTGAGCTGCCCAGTAATCATTGGATCCTAGAATGAGCAAGAGACCCAGGTAAAACGTGGTTAGCTTTGGTGTGTGCTTTCACTCTCTCTCCTTCTCCCCTCTCTCTCTTTCCCTTTTGCGTGCTCTCTCTCTCTCCTTCTCCCTTATCTGAGTCTGATGCTGCTCCTGCTGTTATTGCTGGCTGCAGTCAAGTGAAGAGCTATTACAGATCGCATGAGTTTTCCATTACTCCCCACCCTATTAAAGGTCCATACCATTCAAGAGGCTATAGCTACTTCACATTAATGCACACATATGTATGGACACACATACATTTCTAAAAACATACATATGCTTAAGTATGCATGAATATATTTCCTATAGCATATTCAAATACAGTATTGATAGATAACAGAAACATATTTACTGTGCACTTAAGACCAATTAAGCACTGTAATTATCTGTTTAATTTGTTAGTGTGATGTTTTCTGAACTCACACCACTCTGAGAAGTAGCGAGAAGTCAAAGTAATGTGTATTGATATGAAACACACTGAATGGTGCTTTTAATTCCAATGATTCACTCACATTGATATCAGTACAACACGGTTTAAAATAATGCTGCACAAACACAAAGTACATTGGGCTCCACACCACATACTGGGATTCATTCAGACAGCTCTGCTTTCCAATAACACATCAGTTTGAACTTATATTGGTACTTGTACATTGAGCCAAAAACAAAAAACTGCTAAAATAAAAATTTGTTGCAGCAGCAGTATTTTTTTAGTGTTCTGACAGCACACCAGTCTTTTCATGCTATACCTGTATATCCAGGACTCAGGAAAACCAGTGTGGCACTTCAATTAAACCAACAGAAACAGCCTTCCAACATTCAAGAGCAAAGGACTATGAATTTCAGATTGTACTTACTGAAAACATTATTCCACACTGTGACCGTGGGCTCCTACTACAATAACAATAAAGTTACTTTCCTCAACAGTGAAGACGATTCCAAGTTCAAAAAACAAAATCAGCAGCCGACCTCTGTCCATGCAAATTTGGAAGTCTCAGCTTTCTTTTTCCGACAGTCCTCAGACTTAAGTGTCTAACGTCGGCTAAAGAGCACGGCAATAAACGACAATAATGGGGAGAGAGACAAAACTCTGCAAGGGCATGGTCGGCTATTTATTGCCAAGTTTATGCCTAAATGGATCTGGGCTGGGAACAGGTGACCAGGGCGTGCATTCGGCCAGGAGCGGAGCTGCCTTTCCGCTGTCCACTCATCCTCACATTGGTCGATGTTCTGACGCCTGTGGGGGCTTTTTAATGTATTCATCTCTGAAATCAGGGATTTGATATGACACATGATAATCTATGAAAATGTTAATCAATAAAAATAGTTTAAGCTGTCATCAAATGCGCCACAGTGGTCAATACTCATATCGCTGCAAACAATGTCACTGTCATCGGGGCTTAATTTGCACAGCACTTAAATATTGGACTCTGTGCATCAATGCACTCCGCTCTGAGATAGGTAAACACATTTTCTCTCTATTTAAGCCTGCCGCACTCTACATGCATTTAGCTGAGCCAAATCCTCCCCTTTGAATAGTTTGATAGGACCACTGGAGGGCAAAATTAATACTTAATTGAATCTCGCAGTCATCAAAATAATCAATACTTTTTTATTATTTATTCTTTACAGTCTGTTGACTGTTTGAAACCTCAGAGGAATGGTGGAAAGCATTCATGGTGTTGAAATACTGTCATTTAACAATGTAATTTTCAACCGGGGCATTAGGGCTTACAAAACATATAATAAAACAAAAAAAAATCGGGCTGGAGCTGGCAAATAAGGGGAGAAACGGAAAATGGAATTATATTTTTCTGCCATCTGTAACAAAAAGAGAGGGACAAATAAAAAAGCAACTGCAGCAAACACATCTAACGGAAGGGCAGCCCCCACCCCAACCCCCAACCCATCTCTCTCTCTCCCCCCTTTTTCTTTGCCTTTTTTGAAGGTTTTATCATATCAAGAGCAGAGCAGTGCTTTCATAATGCTGACATTTCTCTTCCTGACAACCCTAAACAAGTGGAAAGGATGAGATCCCTGATATCATCTTTCATCACCCTCTCAAGTTTAAGAAACAACATGACAGCTCCTCTCCCCTCTTACACTGTTAATTACTTAAATAAAATACTAATCTCTGAGCAACATTAAACCAAGGCCAATATGTATATTTCAGCACAAGTGTTGGGCTCTAGAGAGGGATTGCCTTACTCTGGCTTACTTCATTATCACCGCTGTGTAAGTACAAGGTAATGTACTCCCTTAATTCAAAAACCATGCAGTCTGTCTCTGCTGCACACAGCGGTCATCAGATATCAGTGCTAATTGCTAATGGCTTGAACCACATTTTACCAAGTATGCTGATTTTATTCCAGCACAGGTTTATCCTGCTACAGTGCATCCCTGCAGTAATTCACAGTTTAGTAGACTAGCTGTTCCCCAGGTTTCTCTGTGACTTACATTTCTTTCTGCTTTTATGCTTATTAATGTAGTTTTGTGACTTGTGATACCAAGACGAGCTTTAGTTATTTTAGTTTTTTCATTTTTATAGTTAGTTACTCTTAATATTTTAATAAAAATATAATAAACAATTGCGTATTGTGCTTCATTATTAGTGTTTCCTAATAACATGTTGTATTTTAAATGTGATACAGTATCCATTCATTCTGCTTATTTTCAAATACTAAATCTTGAACTGGAATGGCAGGGCAACAAAATTGTACATATTGCAACATTAAAAATGTCCACGCATTTCTAGGGCATGCTGACAAATGTGGCTTCAATGAAGGGTTAATCCTTAAATCACTCACAATATAGCCTTGAAAGGACAGTCAAATGACAATATGAGTTTTTCACCCTGCTGTTCTAGCTGACTTATAGCGTTTGACAAAAGGAATGAAGAATACAGTGAGCCTCGTTATCTAAAACTCACACTGGAATCGACCAAGCTCTAATGGAAGTGCACCTCATGTTGAGTATGCCTGCTCCTCCAGACAGATGTATATGATGCAGAATGGATTGCTGACAATAATAATACAGAAAAGAAAGGAAACAGCAGTGTAAACCTAGATTTTCACTGAGGACTTCAAAATATTTGTATAACAGGAGCTAATGGTATCTACGAACAGGTGCAGGTACAAGACTGGAGAAATTATAATAGTTATGTTAAAATAAAAAAGAATGACACAATAACCACCAATGTGGTCAGCCTTTTCTATGTCATTTTACAGTCATATGACAGTGTCAGCAACCAATACCTTCATGTCCACAAAACTGCTATTTTTTTTCCCTTTCAAAACACACAGATTATGAAAGCAAAAGAGAGCTTTAATGAAGCCCATCATACTCCTAAATGTGTTCTAGATGGTCTAGATTTGGTTTTGCATCTATTAAATCATACAGTAGCTATCTGAAGCTGTTCAGAATTTATCTGTCTCATAAATACCATATTATTGTGAAAAAGAATGTTTGAAACAAACTGAAGTTCCATACTTAAGAACCTAGCGAGTTCTCCCAAATAAGAATTCAGATCCGCGTGTTCTTGAGAGCTGTGCAGTCTTCCAGTGACTGGTTCTGGTTTCTGCCAAGTGATGTCATGACTACGAAAAAAAATGCATGCACTCTGAAATGAAATGGAGCATACTTTCTCCCAGGCAGGTCTGAAATGACCAGATTATTCACCTCATACATGTGTGCACAAAAACAAACCATTTTTACAACTGGGTGTGAAAACATGTGAATGGATCTCACACAATGTAAAACTATTCGTAAAAGGGACTAGTGAAATATATACGTAAAACAAAACAATCAATTGGATTTAGTTTTTTTTTAAAGAAAACAGTAATTTTGTAATTTAAACTGGCATTATATGGTTTAAAATTTTAATTTTCACTCCTGAAGTATCAACTCAATAATTTCTGTACATACTGTATACATATACTGTATATGCTTTATCTTTATTATTAAAGCTCTCACATTAATGTCAGTAACTGAGTCAGATAACAATGCAGCTTTATGTGGAATTTTTCAAACCTTGTTCTTTACTGGTTAAAGCTCATTTATGTTTTTTGTGACAAAGTTGGTACTGTACAGTACATGCATTTTGAAGTTTGATTCCTTTCCGCCTCATATGGAAACTATATCTTCATTGTATTGATTTTTTTTGTGCAGCATGTAACACCTTAGACAATCGGCATGTTGATGTTTTCATCATGTGAAGTTAAATGTCAGAGAATCTTGGACTTTCTTTGACTGTGTTTACACAGTTTTTCCTAGAACATCTGCCAGAAATGTGTATTCAATTTGAAATTTTCAAATTCCCAAGAGAAGGGTACTTCAACCCTCGAGCTACATTTTTTTCCACATTTACTAATTTAGTCTTTTGTTATACCAAGTGTCCATCGGACAGCAGACCGGAGATAAAGGCTTCGTATCGAAAGGTGAAGCCGAGGAGCTACTGTTTCTCTGCTGCATGAAGAACTCAGCATTTTTCAAGCAGCTTGAATCATCTTAGATCCTCATCTTAGATCGCAGGTGCTTAATTGGCCTGCTCAGCGCCTTTAAAAAATAAAATGTACTGTAAATCAATTACTATCAGTTCTAAAGAAAGTATTGTATGGTAGCGATGCACTGGACAAATTAAATGAATTTTAACAAATTTTGAAGGAGGACTGATATTTTTTTATAATGTCTTCTTCTCTTCTTCAGGTTCTGCAGAAGCAGTGATGGGCTCTGTTTGTCTAAGCCCCTAGTGCTAGCTTGACACACCTCACTTTTCATGCTGTGCAGTTTTGTCATTGTCAAAATGCCCTGGGGACTTTCAACCCCACGGCACACAAAGCCCATCCCATGTGTGATATACATTAAGCCACAAAAGCTTTTAGATCACAGCAACAGACTTACTATCCAACATATACTCAATATTCAACAGCAGTTTAGAAACAAAAGCCAATCTTTGAAATGGAATGAAGATACATTCATACTGTACATACGATCCAATTCCTACCACCTGAATTCTTGAATTGCGAACTTTGAAGGTACTTTTGTCTGATGTGCAAATCACCAAAACAAAGAAAACAACACCAAAGTAATAAAGCATCGATACTTTACACGAGTACGAGAACTGTTCGACTTCTTATTTGCGATGCAGCTAATCCCTTATAGGGGTCAGTCCCTACCAAGTTAACCACACATTAATTCCCTGTTCATCTGTTATGTTATGATGTTATGATGAATTTATAAAAGAAAATTTCAATCCATGAAAACAAAAGTGTTATGAAAATAAAACCTGCCAAAACATTGGTGTGTATTAATGCTAAAACGCCCTCCAAAATACAGATAGTGTACATAAACATATCTAAGCAGTCTACCCTCAGGTTCCTGCAGTGATTCTCTTTGAAGTTCGTCCAGGAACTTCAAAGGTCCTGTAATGGTAGGATTTTGGCTGGTGCACCGGCCCTGTCAGGAGGATCCCATGTACACTCTATGAGGTTAAGGCTGAGAATCAAGGGTCATGACACAACGGTGAAAGGGGATGTGGTAAATCAATTAAACTCATCTTGGTGGGTTATTTAATCTGTTTTATTCAGTGATGAGAAGCACTAAGCTTTTGTTTGGGGCATTGGTACTCATTTTAGTACATCATGTTTGCTCCAACATCTTATTACTTCCACCCAGTTCCCTTTCTGTCCTTCATGTGAAGGTCTTATTGTCAAATTTGGTTGAGTAATCAATTTTGCCCTTTTTTTAAAGGTAATGAGTCTGAATTCTGTATTTCCCCTCTGTGGAAATCTAAGATTCCATCACTACACTGTAAAAGAAATCCAACGGCATCTTAGCCAAAGTGTGAAAGGCTGTGGTGAGATGTACAGTACTCATGTTTTATTTATTGTATAAATGTAAAACCAAAAAGTTGAAGAACGCCAATAAGAAAACATTCAGTCAGCACTGGCTAAAAAGTGATTGACAGTAATTTAGATTCAGCGTGGAGTAAAATAAATTTCCTTTAAGGTCACAGTTATTACAAATGGCTTATTGTCTGAGGATACAGAGTGAGTTCTCTACATGTATTGGGGCCACATCTTCATCACAATGCTTGGGGAATCTTATCTTACTGTAAGTTGTCCATGAAATACTTAAATCATGTGGTCACTGCCAACTTTATTTTTCGCTGTCTGTTACCTTCCAACCAAACAACCCATTTTGCAAAAGTAATATTACACAGCAGTTGAGGAACAGAGTCCAGTTTCTATTAGAATGTACAGGGTACTACACAACAGGTAGGCAACTGGAGACAGTAGTTTAGAGTGCTATTGTTAAAAAAAACCTTACTGAATTTATACCACTTTTAAACTGAATTTTTATTAGGGTTTTTTTTTCAAATTCACTTGATGTAAAAAATAAGCAACAAAAATAAAATAGCATAGTGCGAACTCATAAGATGTGAATTTTGTGTGTTTTCTCTTAAGTATGTTTAAGAGGATGGGAATATTCATTATAAAGATCAAAGTATATGGAAAAAAAATAATTCTAGAATAATTCTAGAAATTCTAGTAAATATTTTGTACTAGCCTAATCTACAGTGTAATTAAGAACATGTCTAACAGTTTGTTTAAATGTGCTTTAATAAGTCTAAAATTGGGAAAAATAGTTTATGTTGACATTGTATTGTGAGATTTTCTGTTTCATAACACAATAATTGCAATAAAAAAGCAATTTTGAACCTGTCAAATTTTTCCAACTGACATGTAAGAAAACCAAATACATTCAAAGCTTTTTTCACACTGGGGACAAAGTGTTTGCCTGATGAATGCACTAATGCAAACTTTGCAAAGAATAGATAGTATACAGTAGCATATTCCATCATTCACAACAAGTTGCAATTGCTTTAATTATTTGTGGGTCTTCTAGGAAAATAAATAGTATAGTTGGTCTGCTTAGTAGAAAATTAGCAGAATAAAAGATTGGAGAAATAAAAAAAAAAACTCTCTGACTAACAGATGGAGCCACTGCAGTCAGAAAGGCCTAATACCTACTATGACTCCGACTCCCCTTCCTGATATCACTGTATCCTCTAATTAGCAAATCCTGAATAAGAAACACAGTAGCACAAAAAGCTGGAATATACAGTAATAAAAGGAAGATTTTGTCACACATCTGTCTTTTGTGACACAGTTAATAACAATTACAACCCTCTATCCTGACCTCAGAGGCTACATACTGTACTGTGTGGTCAGTAAGGAATGGGAAACCTCCAACACTTACTGTTATACAGTAAGTGGTATTGGTAGAAGAGTAGATGTCAGTAGATGGGTTCCTTCTGGATCAGAAATGTCAAAAATCAATATCCCAGCATGGTGACAGGGGACTTTGTGCAGTAAGAGGTGCCATGCTTTGGGTGAAGCTATAAATCAAGATTATAACATCCCTTGGCAGCATACTCTTAATAGAGGAGGCTTCATGGCTAGATTCCATGCTGAGCCTTCCTAAAACTGGTGATCTGAATTGAGCTGGTGATGTGGTTTCTCACTTCTTACCCTGATCTGCTGTTCCCCAGGGCAGCTGGCACATGCCTGTAATTGTTGCCATATGTCTCCCATGTGGGTGTTGCAATGCAGTGGGTCGCTCCATATACAGTATGTACAGTAAAGTGCTTTGGCATGCTATTGGATGAAAAGTGCTACATAAATGTAATAATTTAAGTTTCGTCATTTAAATACGGTATTACTTGAAAGTACTGCTTCATAAACACTGACTGATTTCGATACAGGTACGTGCAAGGGTGATGTTGGAATGATGTTTTTGTGAATGTCACTACATGAAGGCAAAAGGCAGTCGACATTATTGCTGAATTATTCCCATAATAATTGGGATAATCCCAAGGCACTGCACAATAGCACACATACAATACACTAAGGTAAAAAAGCAAACAAACTGACCTGGTCAAAACCAGGAGTAAATCTTAAATTATACATCAAAGAAAAAATAGGTCTTTAAGCGAGATATAAAAAATATCAACAGAGTCTCTAGTGGAACAGGGCAATGAGTTCCATAAATTCAGTACTTATATCAGGAAGCTCCTTTGGCCATTGTGTGGAGCCCAGTTTTAGCAGAAACAGAAGGCCGATTAAGTGCTGGACTACACTGATGCAAAAAAAAAAGCCTTGAGACAAATTGAAGCAACATAATTCAGTGTCTTATACCCAAGATGGTTAACTTTAAAAATTACACAGGGAGCCAGTGCAACTTACAGAGGATGGGAGTTGAGTGTGTTCTTATGCAGAGTAATTTTAGTTAGAACATAAGCCACAGAGTGCTTGATATATGAAAGCCTATTTAGTACCTCTCTAAGGTATTACAGTAGGTTTGTATGCTGATTACACAAAAGATTCAGAGAGTGTAGTGTTTTGAGTTCTAAGAGCATTTATTACATGCAAAGTGTATCATTTCTACTATATTCACAACAAGTTACAGTTCACTAGTAACTGGGTGTATTAAGAATGTCTATGGAGTGTTTTAGTCATAGTAAAGTGATGATAAGTAATTAATAGTAATACATAATAAACAGTACTTCATGCGGAGTGATTAGTGACCAAGCAGTACGTGCAGCAATGCTGGAGATGGGGTGGGGGAGGGATACCAAAGATGAATGTGAGGGAGAGAAGAGACTTACAAATAGTATTTTTAATGCGAGGAAATGACTCCAGGAAAGACTACGATTTAGAACAGCTGAGGCAGATTGAACTTGGTTGTTGTCTTCCCTTCCGAACATTTGCTGTGAACCCTACTACAAACTCTGTATCATTAGATACCAAGCATGAGTTATACAAACTAAACAGATTTGCCTTTATACACAGACTACAGAAGACTACACAACTTTTAAGGTATACTGTATACAGTATATATAAAAATATAAGGTATATATACAGTATATAGTAAACGGATGTTCTTTTATTGTTAAGCTTCAAAATCTGTTCTACTTAGCTGCTAAAAACAAAAGGGCAAAAAGTAGAGGGGAAAAACTATAGATACAGTATACAGTTTATAACTGTTTTCTTCCTATCCTGCCATACTATTCCTTCAGATTCTGCACCTGCCTAGAAGTACATCAATGTACTTCTTTTCACACTTGTGGTTCAACACATCATTAGATTTAGCAAGTTACCTAAAACAGACAGACAAACAAATTAAATAAATAACTCTGCACAACCAAAATAGTCATTAAAAATCACAGTCCCAGAATTGTGTGTGGGTGTTGTGTTGCCAAAATCTCGGTACACAGCACAAAATACAACCAAGTCTTGTGTACTGCATGTACAAGACATGTAAGCAAACAGTAGGAGTCCTTACAACCTATGGATCACAGATCAGTGTGAGAAAATATGTTAAAAAGGGGTATTTCCTATTGCAGCATATTTAGTTCTGGACCCATCATCATCTGCTGAACATAAACAGCAATGAACAACACAATTTCTGCCTCCTTTCAGTATCTGAAACAAAACGTGCCTACTGTTGTCATACTATAAGCGATATGAAATATCAGCAGTGCCTTGAAAACTGCACCCTTCCCTCATTCTATTAAAGCTCTGCTTTAAAAAAAACCCTTTGAAGCTGGGAAGCCATAAAACCCAGCAGGTCCACTTCAGATAAATATAAAAAAAAAACATCGATCGGAGGAAAGTGAGGGTTCGTCTTTGTCCATCGATCCCCCAACTGACCTTCTGTAGCATCAAAGCCTACGGCGAACTAATCTGACCCTGGCATTAGGTGCGCTAAAGAAAGATACAAGCTACTTACGGTCCACGCCATCCCCTTCTTGATATATAATAAAGTATTCTCAAACTGCTCCTGGTGAGAACACTTCATGCTGCTGGCATTTCCTCACCACGCTCTGCTCACAAAATTCCGCCCTCAGCTCAGATAGGTGCCTGTCTATTGGACATACACATGAGTTCAAGCAGTGATCTAAAGCCCAAGACAGACAAATTATTTTTAATACCTAGGCTGTGCACCATTCAATGCCTAGGCTAGGTCATACATTACGTCAGGAATGAGATACAGTCCATATATACTGAATAAAAACTATACATGCATTGCCTGGCTCTAATGTATTTATTTGTGTATACAGTATATAATGATTTTTGTGTGCAGTTGTTTTCCAATGGGTAGACAAATAAATATTGACTCCGTATAATTTTATTACACTAGATGTAGATGTAAATAGATATGAACTCCAGTCAATAGCCAGAATTAAGTTTAATTTTAAATATTCCGTTATTGTTTTTATTATTTTACGTATTCAGTATATTATTATTTTTTATTATTTAGTATTTACTTAGTCACGGAGAATACTTCTTGCAGAATAATTAATCCAAATAATTAATGATGAATCCAAATCATAGAGTGTATGAGAAACTGTTTTCAATATTCATTGTGCACTAAATTTAAAACTGTACTCTAGCTATAATTGTCAATGCCAGGTGCTTTCTGTATTATTATTTCAGGAGTTATTCCGTGTCTAGGACTTGGTATTTACAGTAATGCAGCCATGTTGTTTACCCTGTGCATGCTATTCAGTAATGTCTTTGTTGTGGATACTTACAGAAATAAATGACCTTCTATCACCTTTGATTGATTGAGTCCTACACACACAGCAAAACCAGCAGCCTAATATGATCCCCAAGATTGAGAGTTATTAACCAACTGCTATATTGCCTGTGCTGCTGAAGGTAAACTTATTAACCAAACCCACACTACCGATGACCACAGCAAATTAGAATGTTAGTTGGATAATATCAGATTATTTCACAGTGAAGTTCACCATATATATTCATCATGAAACACAGACATTTTACCGGACTTATAGAGAAAAACTGAGTAAAGAATGCCAAATTCTGTGTTATTACTTGTCTCATGTGGTGATACTTGTCACAGAAGAAAATTAGTTTAAATAAAAAAACACACTTTTAAATAAAGTTAAATAACAGTTCTAAATTATCTGACTCTCAGGCAGGATGTTACTTTATCCTATTATTGTTTACTTGGAAAAATCCAGTTGATATACAGTACATTAAGCACTAATTAAATTAACGAGTTTCTGCATCATACAGTATACGTAAGAATAAAGTGTGAAATCCCAACCCCAGGTCAATTCTACATGATATTTCTGTCTTAAAAAAACCTTTTTATCCATGTTTGTTTTATGGAGTTGCCTCATAATGAATAATTGTATTCACAAGAACAAATTTCACAGAACCCAAGACTGTAAATTAACCACATTGCTTTGGGGAGAGTGGGTCATCTGTAATCTTTTCCACTTTATAAGAGTATTCTACAAACATTTAAAAGTGACATCATAGCAGGATACAAATGTAGCTTACAGTATATTTTTACAGATCTGCACTTCAAGTACCTCTCTCCTCCCCAAACTCTCTTGAACCAGGGACAAAGGAGGTCAGAACTGACACACAGCCATTTCCCCCTGAGTTAGGCAGGATTTCTTAATTCTAACAGCACAATGCTAGGGTATCCATTTTGACATCCCCCAGTCAGAGGATTATTCAAAATCAATACTGCCATCCTGAAAATGGTGCCTTAGAGAAGGTAAAAAAGCCACTCTTAAAAAATAAAAAAATATATATCCTTGACTGCTTTTTCAGAAAAGATGCTGTTAGAAGCACAGTGACTCCCCGAGTAATACACTGTATGAAACTATTTTTACCATCCACACACTACAGATTAGTGATGAGCCTATAGAGACACATGCGCGCGATCGCCATGGGGCTTCTTGTCAAAGTCAACTTCCCTGGCAACCTCCTGGGAACTGCGCTGTGCACATTCTCATGAAAGGTGTGAAAATCTGATTTTCTAAAATGGATCAGTAATTCTGTATGAAGGAAGAAGGAGGATCAATAAATCTTTGCTAAGTAGATTGTAAAGGAAAAATTATTCTTTCACAGACAGTGCATTAGGAACCTCCAAACAATCTCAATAAACTAAAGACATATCATCTCTTTAGCAGCCACTCTGACTAAAGCCACATTATTGTCACAATAAAATCAGCCTTAATAAATATCATGCCGATTTAAGGCCAAGCAACTGTTTCACAGCACTAGCAACTTGCCTGACTTGACTGCAACATGATCGCCTTTGGGCTGCAGAGAGGGAAATTTGGTAGTCTCTTGTGACCTATTTAAAAATAAATACGACTAATAAAATGTATATCATGTCTGAGCCAGGTTTCACATCACTGCTGTACAGAAAATGGGCTCAGGAGCACAGACTGCGTTGCCAGGTCATATACCTACATTTAACACTCAGTCACCGAATTACTCAAATTACTAAAATTTATCACTTCATTGGCTTTTACGGCAACAGAGAGCATTAGTCACTAAGTGTGAAATATACACTAATTGTCAGGAAAGCAGCTGGGATGGATCTACTGTATACTGCGCATAATTAGAAAGGAATTGATATCCTCCACAGCAAGTAAAATAAAAGATTATCACACCCTCTAAGACAAATTAAATGCCTAATGCCTGTCTATGAAAAAAACAACTTATTATTATGCATTGTATTTAAATTTCATTTAAACAAATCTGCAGGACCAAGGCTTGAATCATCCATAATACTCTCACTAAACAAGTGTATCTTCATCAAAAGGCTGCAGTTCCCTTTACAGATGGGATTAGTCGTTAGATACAATGTCTAATTCTACTCTGCTTACAAACTTAATGCATTACCTATTAGTTACCTATTAGTAATTACCTATTAACCACATACTGTAAGGAAAAATACTTTTGTTTTGAACTTAGCGTCATAAACAGAATTTAGTTTAAAGTCAAACAAATGTAATCAATGTTGAATCCTATTTGCCACATATTACTGCTTGGATTGTTAGCTCTCTCAAGTTCAGATTGGCTACAATGGTAAAACCTATGGCCACCTAACTACATACCTTTATCAAGGATGAATGAGGTATAATCTTACTTGGTAGCTAGAAGATTATTTTAAGATATTTGTCCTATAAGTAACTGAAAAGCTGTGCTGTATGAGGCCAAATATTACAATAAAATGCACTGGCTGCTTACAGGAGTTGCTGTATAGTGATAGGAGCAGTTGAGTAAAAATTAGAGAGGAAACAGCCTACATGTATGACTACAAAAATGTGTTTAAATTAGAGATCTATATTTGTGGTCCATGAATAAAGATCTGGAGTGATCAGGGCTGATCAATACAAGGATTTGTGTCCACTCTCCTGTTTAATGTCAGTTGTAAATTGTCCAGATGGCAGCATCAACTTATTTAAAAACTAGATGCTTTGGACATGACAGATCTTGCCAGGCTTGAATCCCTGTGATGTGTGTGTCCTGGCACTTTAAGGCCAAATATGTCCAGAATTTTCCCGCTTGTTGCTGAAGACCCAAAAAGTTAAATATTTCACAATCCCAATGGGCCTTACAGAAGAACCATTGGTTTTACAATGAATTATTGAAAATGTTTACACAAGGGAAAACCCAAATATTGTGCATGATATGTTACAGTTCATAATTCTTGATCTATTCAAGCTAATCAGTTACAGGCAAAATAAAATAACACTTGGGTGGCAAACTGGTGCAGTGGTTTGCATTGCTGCCTTGTAGTGTTGGGCCCTGGGTTCAATTCAGGATCTGGAGTGCTATCTGTGTGGAGTTCTTATGTTCTCCCCCTGTTTGTGTGAGTTTCCTCCAGGTGCTCTGGTTTCTTCCCACAGCCCAAAGACCGACCAGTAGGTTAACTGGATTCTGGGAAAATTGTCCCCAGTGAATGCGTGTCTGCAATGGACTGGTGTTCCACTCAGGGTGTATCCTGCCTTGTTGCCACTGCTTGCCAAGATAGGGTCCAGCACCTCTGCAATCCTGAGATGGATGAAGTGCTTAGAAAACGGATGACTGGAAAATGATATTTGGAAATGTGCGGTCTGTGTCATAAATACGATTTGGAATTCTAGGTTTGCTACCACAAACTATAAAAAGAAATTTAGAGAGTAACAAGCCATTTCTTGTTTCAGCCACGGGCACCTCTTTGTTAGGCAATGACTGACAGCCTGTGTTTTAATTCTTTGCATTAAACCAGGATATTCTGTCAGCTGTGGCTTTAGTCTATAGTGTAAAAACAAACCTGATTGATACTGCAAAGCAAAGTAGGCTTTTTAAAGACTGAATGGAAGAGAGCACTGAAATATAGTAAATGGCATTTTATAGAAAAGCTTTGGATTAAAAAAAGCAGCAAAACAGAATTAACACATATTTATACAGGACATACATAACCATAACATGCATTGTAAACCCATAACAAATAAAAATCTGGCAACATAATTTATATTTGATTTCCTGGATGAGAGAAAACAAAGCAGGTCTATGGCATGTGGGAGAACAGAGCTAAATTATTTATTGAAGCAATTGCATTTAGAATACACCTTTGTCATTGACTCTTGTCCCAGTATGTTTTTTTCAAATAACCAAATGACCCTTCTTTCCTCTGTACGAAAAGCTCTCCTCAAATAGGCTTTCTCTTTTAAAAATACACATGCAATATAATCATCATTCTTTAGTTAAAAATGGCAAAATCCATTTTCCATTTAAGAAGAGACACAGTGTTAGAACTCTGAACCATATATCATTCAGTAATAAGCTATTATTTTAAGTTGACATCATGAATGTTTTTGATGCTAAATACACTGATAAAGAATGCCATCAAACACTCCTTCATCTGACATGGAACTCACAATCATCAGCTATTAATCAGTAAGCAGTAACTACTGTAGTTTAAAACTTACACTTGCAACCAAAACCTCATCTCAGGGAATACCAAAGGATTTGCTCTCAAAGCAAACAATATTTTACTGCATTTCCCTATTATAAATGCCAATATTTCTATATACAGTACACACCTACATTAGATACCTGCAGTGGCTGCAATACTGTAAACACAATCAGTACTGTATTCCTGGAGGACTCCTAGCAACTGAAACTACATCTATGAAAACTGTCACACAATCCAGTTTCTCCATTAAAGAGTGAATGCACTGGAGCTGGAGTTGCAGGAAAGGACAGATAGCCATATGATGAAACAGCTGGCCATTCCCACATTCAGAGACCTACAACCCACATTTTCAGAGGACCAACTTCAGCTGGTACCAGATTGCCAAAGGAAATAAAATACAGCGTTTTATCTTGACATCCCCATCTAACATCACATTACCAAAGAAGAAACACAGAATCAGCTACCAGGGCACCCACCATAACAGATGCTGAAGCCCAGACACCTGTAACAATAACCTTAATCAGTACTAGAGACACAAACACCACAAGAAAAAGAGAAGGGGTGACAGCTGGAGTGTAGGTAAGTATGCAACTGGGACACTAAAACAACAAAAGCTGATTCTGTTGTCTCCCAAAAACCACAGTGGATGACTAAACAAAAGCAGACAGGTTCTTAGTAAGGGCAGGTGGAAACCCATTTTGTTGTTCATCTTGGGACAGATGACATTTGTATAAACAGTGCATTTCTGCATTCAAAGAAAATCCAAACACACTGTAAACCCACTAAATAGCAGGACCAAATCAATGGTCTTCTCAGGGATCCTGCCTGCACTGTGTGAAACTGAACCAGAGCAAATGTTAATCTGTAAACATGGCAAATACAGTAGCGGTGGACATGGTGTGATGAAGAAAACTTTGGCCGTCTTGGCCACTGAAAAGATATCTATGGCAAACGCTGCCTATACGGACGGGATGAATTACATCTGATTTGGAGGTTTTCAGGTCTGCTGGGGTCAGGAAAAAGAGTAAATTTAAAGAAAATCCTGGACAAAAACAAGAGTTCAAAGAACTGGATAATAAATGCTCATAACTAAATTCTAGGAGCATAAAGTAGACAGATAGAAGAGAAAGCATTAGCATGTAATTATGATGTAATTGGGATGACTAACAAAGAGAGATGGTGATGAATATGACATTAGTGAGCACCAAACAGAGGAGACAGGGGAGATGGAGGAGTAGCATTAAATAACATTTAGGCACAGGAAGTTAATCTAGATGCATGAAGAATCTTAGAAACTAGGTGAGCTAAGCACCTATTAAAAGCATCCAAAAGACACAGCTTTTGGAGTATTCTACATCTGTAACTTGATGGTACATACCATCAAATTCCAATATTAATAATAAAAAAGGGTTTTAAATGAGATTAAGCATATATTGGAAAGAAAGAAATGGTTTTCTTGGAAGATTTTAATTTTCCTCACATACTGTACAGAAGTGTCAGAACCTAAAACTGAAATGGCGGACATTAATAATATCTACTTTTTTACTTTCTTAATCACCTGACCACCTACTTAAGAGCACACTTTTATTGATGCAATCTTTTCAAAGAGTCAAGATGGAGTAAGGAAAACGGAGAAGAGAAAACAGCTTGGGAACTCTAATCATATTATGAAATGCATTGAAGAGTAATTTAAAACAGATCACATCCAAAACAAAGCATTTGCAATTTCAGGAAAATAGACTGAGAAAGAATGAGATAGTTTTAAAGAAGCAGAATGGAACATATAGAAAAGAAATGTGCATGATTCAATTTATGAATATATGCTTAGATATGTGTGGAGTTTTTGGATATTGGCTAAATGTTTTGGGTAACTAGAGTGACTTGCATCATTGCATAAGCACTAAATAACTTCTTTGCTGAGAGCACAGGGGCATGGGTGATTTAACCTGTTAAATGTCAGGCCTAGTGCTAAAAAAAAACAATAAAAGCAGAAAGGATTGAATATGCCCTTCTGGTCAAGAGAGTTATGCCTGCAATATTGTTGAAGTTACACCTCAGGTGGACAAGCCAGAAGCAGGGCCAAATCCTCATTGGTAATGAATCAAGGTTTTCTGCAGACCACTCTCACAGACTTTGGAGCATGAGGTGCAGTCTGATGTACTAATTCTCATGTACAACAGATCAATAGAATGAAAGACCAAGTGCCGTGGTTTAAGTATGAATGTACTGTATCTTGTTGTGATTAATTACATACAACCACGTAGTGATTTATTACTTATCGTATTATGTACAATCTGACTGTACTGAGCTACATTGATCAAGCCCTGGGACCTCACTTGATCTTCATGCAGACTCATGCCGATATGACAACATTCCTGGAGCATAGTACACATCCTTACGCTGCTTATGACAATGGCTTTCTTGACAGATTAGAAGGAATCCCATTGAACATTTAAGAGATGAACTGGGACAATGTGTAGCATTTAGGGCTCAGAGTCCAGTGAACAGGCACATGCTTTTTCAGGCTCTACGAGAGGAATTGGACAGAATCCCAAAAGACAGCATCTGCCACCTGGTGTGAGCTTGTACAAGAGATGTACAGCTTGAATTGTTTCTATTGTTAGCCAAACACTCTACCAGCCTGTAAATTTTCACAGGAGACCCCCTGCTGATGAGCCCTATGGATGAGAAATATTAATCAGCACAACAAATTTACCTGTGTCAGTTCTGTTCAATACAGTGTCACTGTACCAGCTATAAATCAGATTTTTTTTTCATTTTTCTAATAATGGTGTGAATTTTGTGAAGTTAGAAGTGATATATTTCTTTTGCTGTACAGTACATAAGAAGGGCAAAGGTATTTTATGAATGTATTAAAAAAGAAATGGTCCAGTATAAGTAAAGGAATATGAGTTGCAAGCAGGTAAAAAAATGATATCAGAAAGGCAGAGAGAGAGAATAATTTCAGTGGAGGCTAAATAATTTATAAAACGTTTTTTTCAGGATTGCAACAAAAACAAACAGTGAGAGGTAGGTGAAGCAAAGTGTCCCAGAGATAATAACTGGGAAAGTAATAACTGGGAAAGTTTTAGATAATGAAATGAGATGGTTCATGCACTAATTGAATATTATGTACAGTACAGTTTGGTACACAGTGAGGCAAACAGGATTCTAGTAGGTACTAGCAAGGACTGAGAAATGGGTCTCTATCTTGCTGTGACAATTGCAAGGTTTGAGGTGGGGAGAACACCAACACTTCCCCAGAAGCCAAGCATCTTCAGAAGTTTCCAGGAGTGCCCTATGGGAATTTACCAAAATGAAGGAGCTTCAGTCTTAAACTACATAAATCCTAATTCACAACTGTATTGTCACACCCTCTGGCTGCTCCTTCTCTGTCCTGTCTCTCATTTCTGGTTCTTTGCTGTCCTTCCGTTGTTTCTCTCTCTCTGGGGCTATATATTTCCTGGTCTTTCAGTCTACCTTCGCTCAGCATTGACGTTCGGATGTCCTGAAACCCGCCTAGCACTAGGTCGCCCCACGTCCGCTACCTGAGGGCACAGGTTTCTATACTGCATTCCCTGAACAGCTGAGCCCGGGCTAACCCCCATCTCGCCGCTACTCATAGGGTCTCCTGCCATTCCACGGTTCGTCCTTTCCGACATCCATGACATGTATTACAAGCACAGAATTGAAATAAATAGATGTTAAGTCAAACTTGTACAATTTACTACTAATTTATCAATTTGAATATTGTGTACAATTTTTGCTAGGAGAAATATATGGCTGCTCTGGAATCTGTTCAGAGACAAGTGATCAGATACATTGTCAGACTTAAAAAAGGATTGCTCTGCAAGGCAAAAAGAAGCACAAAACAGGGAACCTACTGTATAAGTACAAACTATGGGAAAATGCATTTAAAACATGAGTCAAATTGTTAGTGCCTGGAATTATGATCAGCCATGCTCTTGAAGTTAATGCTCTCACTTCTTTCAAATAATAGGAGGAGGAGATCCTCAAATGAATTAGCTACTAGCAACTAAATGAACTAGAAGGTCTAATTGGCCTTCTGTTGTTTGCAGCTGTTCCTACTATATATTCTCATTATTGCTGATACAAAGATTATTCTCAGGGAACACATGTTTATTGTACAGAACATTAGTTTAGCTTGAAAATTTCATTTTATTTTTCATGCTAATTCAAGTGTCCTGATATTTCACGTAGATCTCGATGCCTTCCCAAACCTACTTTTTCCGTTTAGAACCACTCCAAACATATTAATTTAAAACAGGGGTGTCCGACAGGCACTGAAAAGATTCAACCTGTCCAATTAGATAGATAGATCACTTTATTGGCCATATACAATTTCTTGTATCAGAAATGTGTCTTTTTGCATACCCCAATTTGCTCTCCATGAGACACACAGACAGGGAGAGAAACTTGGGGTCCAAGCGCAGGGTCAGTCATTTATACGGTGCCCCTGGAGCAGTTGGGGTTAAGTGCCTTGCTCAGGGGCCGAACGGAGTAGGATTCCTCTGCCAGCCGCGGGATACAAACCAGCAACCTTCCAGCCACAGGCGCAGATCCTTAGCCACAGAACCACCGCACCGCCCAGTAATTAAGCAATTACTGAGTTCAATTAAGTCATTAAGGGCTCAACTGGAATGAAACCCAACTTCTGGGCCTCCAGGACTGGAGTTGTGCAGCCCTGACTTAGACTGACACACAGACAGATGTGGATAGACAGGCAGAAGGAAAGCCAGCAATTTTCCTAATGACTTTTTGGTTGCCGACATCAAAGAAGAGACACATCAAACTATTCAAATAAAAAGGGAAAGAAAAGGGAGCAGAAGAAAGAAACACATGCCTCCCGAGCTCATAAAAAATCAAACCCCCAAGAATTTTTAAATGTTTTCAACACAACCACATGAAGTATCGACCTGGTTGGAATCACTTAGATCTAAAGTAAATGCACTGATTGTTTTCTCAGCAGGCTTTTCTTCTTCAAGCGGCAACAGGCACGCCGAGGAGCTCCAGTTAGGCTGGGCTTTCAGCCCCCCACCTTGGCTTGCTGTAGCCTGTGACATGATCGATCGGGAGGTTAGCAGACAGAGGAAGCCAAGGGAAGATTATGATGATGAGGTGAGTGGCAGCATTACCTCACTGGATTTGTTCTCTCACTCACCTTGAATCTCTTTGGGCTCAGACAAAAAAAAAAACAAAACCTGTGGCCAAAGAAGGCAAATAACACTCAAGCAATTTACAGTGTATGGAATAATAATAAGAAGATACAAGACAAAGTGGTGATTGTGGCAGATGTCTCAGACAGATCTATTCATAATTAAATGGCATGCTACAGTAGGTGTTCTACTTTTGTCCTTTTTAGATTAATATGCTTTTCAGTATAAGGTAAATTTAAACATAATTCAAACCTTTCTTTCATACCACTTTAAGTAGAGTGCAGCTTTTTTTTCAAGGTATTAATTGGGGCATATTTTTCAGTCGTACACCTTTTTCATTGTTTGTTGTAGATTTTAACTTGATATCAGTGAATAGTACAACTGGGTGACATTCTCTTTTCTCAGTCTCTTTAATGTGAGAGAAAAATAGAAAAACCAGGCTCTTCAAAATGGACCTCTTTAAAACAAATTGCGCCCTCAGAAGGTATTCTAAAGCAGTTTTTTTTCAATTAAATGGTCTCTTCAGCAATTTCTCAAAAGTTTAAAGACAGGATCAGCAAGAGCAAGAATACCAACACCAATGACAGCAATAATAATAGCAAGTCACATACACAATAAATCAATCTAAAAGGCAACTGATCATTTTGGAGATGCTGTACGATTAAGAAATGCGTGTAAACCAGTAACAGTAACTTTAGGTATGAAATACAGGGCGTGTTTCTGTCTGAAACTCCCAATGACGTCTGTGCCAAATGAAACTTAACGGTCACCTCCCAAGGACGAAGAGGAGAAACCTATTGGAGCTCTTGCTTTAAGCAAGGATTTCCCTGAGGGATAGGGAAGTCCAGTGATATATGATAAGGTAGTGCACGAATATGAGACACTGCTGCAGAAGAGTGAGGTAGTACTCTGTCTAGGAGTGCTATTTCTGGCATACATTCAAACAGACAGCCTACACATTGGCTTCAGACTCACAGCGCTGTGTACATGGAGTCTTATGCAAACTGTTCCCCTACAACAGGTATAAAACAAGAAACACCATTTACTTTAAGCTGTGCTATATTTTAATGGGTGTGGAGTGCCATAAAGTACTTCTTTCTTATCAGAAAGGAGATGTGTTATTGTCATTTTTAAGAAACAGTAAATGAAAACACTATGGTGAAAATGAAAAAAAAAACCCACAAAGATGACTTCAGTTGCTTCAAAAACAAATCGGCCTGGAATGCAAGTAAAATTGGTACAATAAATCAATAAATACACCAATGTGTGAAGTATACAATAAGTCTGGTGGCTAACGGAGCACTGATACATGGTTACTCTAGTTCAGTGGCCATGAATATAAAAGTAACAATGGCAACCGTGGTGACCTGTTACAGTAAATGGTGCTGTGGCTGTCAGCTGGAAACGTTGTTCTACCGGATGTAGAATTTCCAGTTAGTCGTGTTCAAATAATGTATGTATATTGCCATGGGAGTGTCATATGAGTAAATCAACACCATCACTAGTGCAAAATCTAAACACAAAAACAACCAAGGAGCTTCCCCACAACAACTTATACTCATTCATTGAAGTCGACCCAAGGAATCTGAAATGTTGTAACATGTTGTAAGTGCAAACCATGGAACAGCAGTTAAATGTTCACAGCCTTCTACTTTCATCAGTGAGAGGTGTGAAAGTGTATTTTAATGATCAAACTCCTGCACTGTGTGCAAATGAGTCCATTAATTGGGTTGTTGGGCCACCAGAAAAAAAGTTTCTGGGCTACAGGAGGGCCACAGGCTGCCTCTCGGTGACCTCTGTTCTAGTTAGTGACTGCGTTTTTCCACAGATGTGCTGTAGAAATGCATGAAAAGGAAAGAAAACAAACTCTTTAATGGCTGATAATTGTTTCAGTTGTGATTGAAGGGGTTTTAATAATCTGAAAGATTCAAACGCCATTTATGTCTCTTTGAATTGTATTTGTGTTGCCCACTGCACATGACAGGAAGGTCATAGTAGATAATAGACAGGAGCATCAGTTCAGAACAGTATAATACAGTACTTTTTGTAAAAAAAATTATCTATAGGACGTGAAGTTTCTGGAAAATTTGAACATTTGCTATTTTTTTAACATAAGAACGGTTGCAAATAAGACAAGGAAATTCAGCCAAGCTTGCTCATTGAGTTTTCAGCAGTTTCTTAAAAGCAGATGTGTTATTATCAGTATGGCTGGGCTTCTTCTTCCATCCTAACACAAACCTTTCTGTAAAGAGACACCATCAGTTCTTGGTTAAAAATGCCAGTTTCTAGTAGGTTTTACTTGAGCCCTCTAAATCATGTTTTACTGTTGATCCTGAAGTGCATAGGAATCACTGTGTCAAAGCCTTTGAGAGTTTGAATATTTGCATCTTTTCTGTACAAGACAAAAAAGGTTCAATTCTTTAAGTCTGTCAGCACAGCACTTTCCTTGAGCTGAGGGATGTACTATATCAGGTTGGGCTTACCTGGACTGATTCCTAAGCAGTTAAAATTGCACACAGTATTCTTTAAATTAATTCTTACTAGTGTATTGCTCAAATTTAACAATATTTTACCAAATTTGTGAATCTTTGAAAAACATGTGGTGTCCTTGTGTGATTATCTTGACAAAAACAGAACCTTTTCTGGGGGGCCTGGAATGTGATATCTAGGCAAAATGACCAATACAACAGAGATAATGGTAGATGATCACAACATTGGTGATGTGGGAATTTTGGAACAACAGTTAATCAGTACCCAGTGTTTGGATACTGGATACAACTGTGATGTTTTGTCATTGTCTTGCAATTTGATGACAAACCCATAAACTGTGCACTGTTTAAGATGAAGAAGGCCACTGGAGTTGACATTTCCAGCTCTTTATTTGCCAATCATTCCATTTCAGAGACCAACATCTCTTCCAACTTTGGGGTTAAGGTCTCCCAGTAGAGGAAGTCCTACTTCAGGATGCCATACACAATTTGGTCAAATCTGACATAAATGTTGCTTAATTTTGACACCTGAACAAACAGTAGTTCCATATTTGGAAATTATCTGTAAGGTGCTGACGGAGTACAAGAAGAAACTCATTAAGTTGATTATTTAAATTGATTATTTCATTCTGTATGGAAAACCCAAGCTCACATGTTTAGTATAAAATACTTCTCTATTCCTTAGTTTGTCCTTCTCTAGCTCTTGATGGTGTTTGTCTGGGCAGTTAAAAGGCACCTTTGTAATTGTCACCTTTGTGTTTTTCACATGTTGGACTCACAGCTATGAACCACACACAGGGAAGAACTAAGATGTGTAAGCAGGATCCTTCAACACACTCATTTTCAAGTCATTAATCTTTTAACATGCCACAGGCAACACAGTCTTGTACCACAGATTCATCACCAATTGGTTTATCTTCCACCAACAGCACTGCTATCCAGCAAGCACTCAGTAGGCCAACCGTGCATAGCCAATTGTGCCCGGCTCCAAGGGGAATCCTGGCCAGAAATGTCCAGTGTCATGATCCAGGGTCAGAGCTGTGATCATTGAGCTCAACCAGCATTTGGGCACGTGCCTTTACTGGCTGAGCCACTTTGGCACTCTGATTAGAACTATTTAATTTAGAAATCATGTCCAATGTGGATGCATTCCATTTAAAACAAGCATTCTTATACCAGATGGAGAAAAAATCAATTCTAGGTTAAATGCATTTACTCTGGAAACAGGGAGAAATGCAGTCCTCTATGTGCAACCCTAACTAAATCACAAGTTAGATAAAGCTGCACTAATTAAAATGTTTACTGAGAACTACCATAGGGGATGTTTAGCTTAGTTCTTAACAAATACACGAATAAACACTAAAAATAGATGACTGAAGAACTGTTATAAAAAAATCAAATAAGTACCTGGTTGGTGTACTATATAGAGTATAGCACTAATGAACACATCAGCAAAAAGTCTTTCTACTTTTTCTAGTCGTTAAGTACTGTATACAGTTGACCAGAAATGAAAACTACAGTATGTCAATTACTTTTATTTGCTGTTGTGTGGCTGACAAACTGTTCAATCACCACATAACAAGATTTTTTTAAATTACTTATTTTTTAAATATATATAAATTAAAATACAACTGATTCTACTTTACAGACAGACAAAATCATATGGTGATAAGCCCATAGTTAATATCACAGAAAAAAAGAGAGAGGAAAAACACTTTTTATTACCATTTTTATACCAGTATATTAAAGTGAACTTGAATTTCTGAAATACTTTTGTTCAGGACAGTTAAATGATTAACAGAGGAGCTTTTCATTTTACCCATCTCATTATATGGTGGTAAATGCTCACAACAGTGTGAGGGAAATCACAGGTGCTGTCTAAACAGATGTGCCTTGGGCAAACACTGAAAGATGGCCAGAGACTAAGCAGTACTGATTTCAGTCAATGGATAGTTCATTCCACCACTGTGGAGCCAGGAACGAAAATGAACAAGACAGCAGTAGGCAAGAATGAGTGATTTGAAATGGATGTGTGCACTTACAGGGAGCCAATGGCAGGACCAAAATAGTGGCATAACGAAAGAAAAAGGAGCTAGGGAAATGGTCAGGTGAGCAGCAGAATTCTGAATGAGTGGGAAAGGGCGAATAGCACTGGCTAGGAGATAAATTAACAATGTCCAACTACATCATGTTGCAATTATGACAATTATTTGTGAAAGTTTCTCGTCTTTCAGGAAAGACAAAAATCATTCCTCCTGCAGCAATCTTATTAATCCTAAATAATAATCAAAATTAATATACTTATATACTAATTAATAAGCAAAGTTATCTTCATAATCGATTCATCCATTTCTAACCACTTTCCCCAACATAGGGTCGTAGGGGTGCCAGAGCCTGCCCTGACAAACAACAGGTGCAAGGCAGGATGCCAGTCCATCTCAGTATCTTGTTAATACAGCGTATACTGTATTTCTCCCTTATAGAGCCCCTTCATTCTCCACCCTTGCTCCTCGCTGCTGGAATGAACTACTGTACCTTCCAATTTGCTCAGTCCTGGACCTCCTTTCACGCGTGCTCAAGCCTCACCTATTTAACCATCACCTCAGGTTTCTCAGTTCTCTATACTATTCTTCACAGGGCTATTAACTCTCAAATTGGCAGTGTGGTTTGTTAGGATTTCCTGTTCACTGTTGACTCAAAGAGCTCGCCTCCTGGCTGCCTCCACTGCCTCTTGGACTCCGCACTGTCTGTATGCTGTCTATGGTCTTGCTGTTTCTTTTTGCCTGGCACGGCGCTTATGTTGCTCTTTCAGTATGTTTCATTTCATTTTGTTAGCCTGTTGTATATACAGTTCATTGTTAACTGTATATTGTGTATTACATTTTACCCTCTATGGGTATACAACATATACCCTTAAAAAGCATTCAATATACACACTATAGGGGTGTACGCTACATAAATAAAATATGTAATTCAATTTAAATAGAATATGTAATAGAGTATTAAAAAACAGTAATGCATATCCAATGTAATACTCTGAAATAATTATTTGTAAAGTACATAAACACTCTAGACTAGTGGTCAACAAATGATTGAATTGTCATAATCTTGGATTACTGCTGATTGACAAGCAGGGCATAAATCAAAGCAGTACAAGACTCTTCATGAGGGAACAACTTTAAATACATACAGCAAAGAACAATTTACATAAATAAACCTGATATCATCTTTGATAACATCCTATGATGTGGTTAGAAAATAAATCTGGTATAAAGCAGGGAGCATGTTTCACATGGGGCCACAAAATAGAACACTACATAGACATTTTCATTGTGCCTGTTAGCAAGTACTGTATGCTAACAATTTCACCATATTGTGGAACCACCCAGCTCTTCAAAGACTGGAAATGGCTGGATTTTTGATTGGAACAAACAAAATCTCATCGAAGTACCAATACAGTACCTACAGTACTGTACATTGACTGAATTGTTCATCCAATGAAGCTTCACATCTCTACTCTTCAATAATGTGTAACAACGAGATAATTTATAAATAGGAAACTCCAACAGAACCTATTACTGCTAGTAAAACTCTGCTAGATTGTATTTAATGTCTATTGTAAAGTCAAGGTGGTTAAATAAACTATCAATATACAAATACCATCGATTCATTGTCAGCCATTAAAAAAGTCACACAGAGTTGCACACCCTGTGTTACATTAGATAGGCAGCACAGAGGGACCTGTGTTCAGTTCCCAGGGTGCGATCTACATGGAGTTTGTGTGTTTGTGTGTTTCCTCTGGGTGTGAGTTACCCCACAGTCCAAAGACATAAGGGTAGGTTAATTGGCTTATGGGAAATCCGACCCTGATGTGAGTGTTTGTATCTATGTGTGTCCTGTCCTGGGTGTGTCCCCCTTACACATGTTGCTTGCTGGAGGCTCTGACTCCCCCATAGCCCTGTACTAGATAAAGCGGTATGAAAATTGATAGATGGATGTTACAATACAGGTGTGCTGAATACAAACCACTGGCATCCATGTTGTGTGATACTGCACTGTAATATCTATGTGTTACATCTGTAATTCTTGGAGAAAATTATAAATGAACTGACATGTAAATTGTTATCATTATGCACAAATTGAAATTTCTATTTTTTCATCAATATGTGGAAACAGTGTAAACCACCACTGTGTGGAACATATCATGATCTTGGCACATGCACATATCACGAGTCCTTGTAGCATGTTCTACAATACCTTTGTCCAGATTACTACATGAGCATGCGTCCATGCATTTGCAGCCATGTGAGGAGTGAAATGTGGTTTTAACATTTTGATTTTGTGGATTTGGGAGTGTTACGTCCCAGTGTGTGGTCCATGTGTGTTTTGTTGCTATGTTCCCCACTTCCTGACCTTGATTGTTTTCCCTCCCCCATTGGTCCGTCATTACACCATTGTTTCCGTATTACGTCATCATCAATTAGCTTCTCGGCCAATCAGAGTGCAGTTTATTCAGTATATAACTTGGAGGTTTTCAGAAGGAAGGGGCCTTTCGTTTGATTTTGGTCCCACTCGGCTCAGCTTTGGTTTTGTTTCGCTTCGTTCGTTTGTGTTTTCATATAGCTTTGGCTTTAGTTGGTTTGTGTTCGTCTCTTTGTACTTTAGTTTGTGTGTTTATCCTTGTTTTGCCATTACCTTGCCCAGACGTATTGTATCAACCTCTGTGTTCTTTTGTACCCTGTTACTTGTGTCTACTCTCGTTTTCCCTTATTGGTATTCGTAGTTCACTTCTGTATTTGTGTGAACATTTATGTATAGGGTTAGTTTAGGTTGTTGGGTACATTCCACGCATGTAGTTGATTTTGTAACACTAGTTTAGGACGAGTGAGTGCCTTTTTGTCTTGTATGGTTTTGGGTAGGCGTTTGAAGATGCCGAAGACTGAATGTCTCGGGTTTGCTTATAGTTCAACTTTCCCTCACTTTCTTAGCCAGCTCCATTTTGTTTGTTATTTTCTTACCTTTGGCACTGCTCTAGTTTCCTCTCCCTGTGTGCTATTGTGTCCTATTACATACCAGTCACTTATTCACCTTAAAATAATCACTTTTGCACCAACACTTGTTATCACGCTTCCTAAGTCCCTCACCAGAACCCACCTGCATCCAAAAATTATCCAAAATGTTACACCCCTTTACCCCTAGACACTTGGGGTTGTGACAGGGAGATAGTCACGGGGTAGTAAAACAGGAAGATGATCAGACAGAAAGGAGTTCTGAGTGGTGAAGTGAAATTTGCAATGTACAAAAACATACTTTCCCAACAGAGGGGTTATGTTGGGTGCTATCTATATGCTTCATACAGTATATGCTTCAGTCTGTTATGCTATTTTTAGAATGGCCACTATAACAGTTGAAACCACTAACTGTATGAGACTGATTACTTTAAGTTTCAAGAACAGCGCCCGCAATCTTTAGAGGACGCAATACTGGATAGGCTTACAGTAGCTTACCAATGTAGCTGTTTCATTAGATAAAATTAAACATTGTATAACCTCTAATATAAAGACCCTAATGCTGATATAGCTTCACTATACATAAAAGGGCCTGTACTGCTAGTTCAGTCCTGACAAACAGTCCCTTTCTGCCACAAAAGCCTCAAGGACCCAAGGCCTTTGAGTTATGGAAGAGCAGACTTTCTTCCAGGTACTCATGAGGTAATTCTAGGTTAGTATTCTGGGCAGCATTTTGCAAACTACAGTACTTAAAATTTTAGGTATTTGACAAAAAGACTTGCTAGCATTACTGAATTAATTTCACTTTATTTAAGGAAATAATGCTGTGAAACTAAGAAATTTTGCTGTACACCATTTCATACACCTGAGCCACCATAAAAATGCTGTGTTTTTGTGTTTAAATCTATTTAAGTGGTATTTAGTCTGCAAGCAAAGGCTGACTGGTGAATCAGCAATGAAATGAGTGAGTTGTGAGCACTCAAGGCAAATTGACAGTGTGTAAATTCAGTCCATTCCAACTCCCTTTTAACAAAATTTTTGTTGGCTGATATCTGACCATTACTTGAATACTGTAATATTTGAAAAACAAACCGTAAATGGTGGTGTGTCAAAAGAATCCGTTATCAACTATAACTGCCCTGAAGAGAGGTGGTTCCAGTCTGGACAGAGGCCTCTATACAGAGACAGAGGCAGGATTGTTTTGTGTGCACTGATTGGGTATTGTTTAAGCATTCAATTCTGATCTTGACATAATGATTATATTATATTTTGTGAACATACTGTTATACCTCTGAAATCTTGTAATGTATTTCCTAATAACAAGTCCTGGGTGACAAAATCTCTCAACAGGGCTCTAAATAGGAAACATAAATCACCAAGGAGATGTTGTTTTGAGTAGGGATGCTCAAGTGTTAAAATAGAGATTAAGTTGGCTAAATCAAGGTATAAAGAATAGGGGCGGGAGCATTAGCATGGGTGGAAAATCAGATGCTGAGTTTGCTGATGAATTGAACCAATTTTATCTTCAGTTTATTGTACACAATTTTCCTAGTAACGTCAATGTTTTTAGGATCTCCGATTGTGCTATTAACATTGATGATTTTAAGGTTCGTAAATAGTTCAGTCATGTTTAAGGAGAGGAAGAGTCCAGGTCCTAATTGAGCTGGGGGTTAGGTTATGTCACACATCGCTGTTGTTTTACAGACAGGCTGGAAATTCAGTAGCTGGAGCTCAGTCTTTTCTGGAGGCTGGCAGAGTTAGCCAAAGGAGAACTGGAGAATCAAGATAACAATGGCTGACCAGGAGAAAACAGATGGGAACTGGAGACAGACAGGAGCAGACAGGGAAACATGTTATGGTTTTTAGGCTTTGAGGTTTGCATTGCTTGGAGCACAGAACTGGATCAAGAAGCTCACTGACAGAGCAGCTTTCCAGTGGCATTTCAGGGCTTTTATAAGGAGAACCAGATTTGATTAATTAGATGATATGATATGGTGCCTTCCTGATAGGAAGATGGATGAATGGGCAGGCATCCCGAGTGTGTTCGAACAGGAGCCCTGGGAGGAATGTGATCGCTCGTGAGAATATTGCGGTCTCCAGGGGCAACCATGAGCTATGAGCCGCTGCCGGCCTGGATGTTACAAGTAGGGTGTTGAAAAGCTGTGCTAGACAGCTGTGTGGTATTTTAAAAAAATGTCATTAAATCAGCAAAAGGTTCCTAGGATCTGGAAACAATCAGTTGTGGTCCCAGTGGTAAAGGTCAAATCTCCTAGTGCACTCAATGCTTATAGACCAGTAGCTCTAACCTCACTGGTTAAAACTTTTGAACAGACTGTGAAAAACAAGATTGTAGCAAAGGTACAGGATCAATTAGACCCACTTTAGTTTGCTTAAAGGACAGGTATGAGTGTGGAAGATGCTACAATATGCCATCTTGACCTTGTCCTCCGGCACCTTGAGGAAAAAAAGACTAGGTTGCTGTTTGTGGATTTTTTTTCTGCATTTAATTGTATTCAACCTTATTTACTGGCAACTAATACAGTATATTGTCTAATCTCATCAGCTTGGTTACTGATTTCTTTACAGATACTGTAGAACTGCAGATAGAGGGTAAGAGCTGACAATGTTTTGTCTACAAACCTGTATTCTTCCACTGGATCCCCCAAGGGTGTGGATCTTCCTAACTCTTTGCTCTGTATACAGATGATTGTAAGACCTCAGCACTCAAATCACATTAAATTAAATTTGTAGAAAACTCTGTTATTGTTAGTTTGTTGCAAACAGATGAGTGGGGCCATGGGCCAATCGTACATGAGTTTGTCACTTGCTGTGAACAAAGCTATTTGAAGTTGAATGTCTCTAAGACCAAACAAATGGCAATTGATTCCAGGAAGGACCCTCAGACCCCCACACATAAACTGCATCAGGGGTGAATCAGTGGAGATGGTAGATAAATATAAGTATTTAGGAACTGTTCTGGACTGCACATTAAATTTTGAGGCAAAAGTCAATTCTATTTTCAAAAAAACGGCAACAGTGACTATTTATTTAACCTTGAACATTTTAAGACTGATAATTAGTTGCTGACCATGTTTAATCAGTCTTTTATTGAATGTGCTTTAACTTTTACCATGATTTTCTGGCTTGGGAAGCTGAACCTGAGGAGTAAGAACAAACTAGGAAGTATTGTCAAACCATATTCTATTCTAAAGGACCCTTCACACACCTTGTTTAAATAAATCTAATCTCTCTTCCGAATGCAGATACGGATTTCCCAATTTAAAAATAAACATGTTAAAATTCTCATTTATAACTTAATAGCTTGCGGCCATAACCTTGTTAAACAAATTATGTACTGTACATGTCTGTTGTTTGTGTGTTAATATATTGTCTGCAGCTGTAAAACAAATTGCCCCTTCAGGATAATAAAGACTCTTTCTTTCTCTCTCATATTGGTTGTACCTTATTTCTTTGTCAGGTGTAGCTTTCTTTAGATCCGTTTGTAATTGTTCCACTCTCAGGAGGTATTGAGATCTTCCTCTGAGCTCTAGGAAACCCATGAAAGCAAACGTTAGCCTTGGAATAATCTTGCCCAAAAAATGACAATAAATGAAAAAAATATGAATATGCCACAAACGATAAGATATTTAAATAATGAGATATCACCAGTTACTTACTTTGGCACCATGTTCATGTGTATGAACTCCTAAAGTTAAAAAGAAATTTTTAATCCCCAAAATTCTTAGTATAGTTTATAAAGAAAACCTTTTCAGGGACTGTCGCATCAATTCAAATTAATTTATATCTGAGATACTGTATAATTACTTATAAGTAATTCATTCAAGAACCTAAAATATCCTCTGCAAAAGATTGTACTGTATTCTCTCGTTTAAGTTCACTACTGAGCTCTCTGCCATGCTTTCCTTTCCTGTAACTGTTATTTCAGAAATAATATACTATTATGTACAGTGATAGATTCCCATCATCAATCTTATCAATTCTCTTCTGTTGGAAGCCTTTGTTGCATTTTTAACATGTTTAACGTGTTCCTGGGACCAGTGCTTTCCCAAACCTGCTTTGATGTTTGGAGTAATTAATTTTTTCCCCATGTCAGCCCCTGCAGCCACTGTTAAAGAGAGCTTGCAAATCTGTTTTTGGATTGGTCCATATTAGTATATTCTCTACTTGTTGTACATTCCTGTATAAAGTACTGCAGTAAAGTTTCTGAAGGACCTCATGGACAGGCCATGATTAGGTCATTTTCTGTAAATATGTAATCCTGCTTAATGTTTTTTTCTCCACTTTAACAGTGCAAACTGGTTTTGAACTCTTTTTTCCACCCCTAGTGTTGCATCCTTTTTGAAACAGAGAAACATTTGGTAACAGAGAGACGTTCTGTAAAGCTGGGGTGGGTGGACGAAAAATATACCAGGGAATATTTTCAATATTTTAAAAACTGAAGTTGAACAATTCACACAAATTGCTTTTATATTATTTGTTAAAGCAATTAACAAAGAAATACAAAACAAATCTCGAAAATGATCTATATTAAAACGTTTTTAATATTTTGAAATACATGTGAGTTTTGATTCAGGACAGTGTGGAGCTGCCTAAACATAATGATTAATCACTGCACAATAATTCTTTAAATATTTCAGAAATTGTGAATTACCTGTAGCCTACAGTATATAAAATGATAGAACATTATATATAGGAAAAATATTAAAATAATTGTTTAAAATAATTTTATGCACAGGCTTTAGCATTGCTTCTGGAAATGTACAGAAAGTGAAAGTTAATGCTATGGAAAACACAATGTGAATGAGATTGGAGGCCAGTCTTTTTCCAGTTACTTTTATGGACATGTTCTTGCCACAGCGAGCAAAGATTGCATTGTGCATAGTCACATCAAGTTCTGGGAGATGCAATATCATTCATACACCCCTGCTGGCTTGTACACATTTTAAGGTTGATCAATTTGATCTATTGAGCATAAATCACTTGGTATATTCTTAGTATCTAAGTTCATCCATCCATTTTCAAACAGCTTTATCCAGACGCGGCTACATCGGAGCCGGAGCCTGTTCCAGCAAGCAATGGGTGCCAGGCTGAATACATCTTGGATGGGACATCAGTGCATCACAGGGCACATACAGACATCCACACACTCATACCAGGGCTAATTTTCTCAGAAGCTAATTAACCCACCACTACATTATGTATTTGGAGCCGTGGTAGCTCAGATGGCAAGAGTGTCTAGCTCCTGACTGGAAGGTCCTGGGTTCAATCCCAGGTAGGGCCAAGTGATATACTGTAGGTTGCTCTAATTCCTTCATAACAGCTCCCATGTCCATTCACCCTGCTTTCCAAATGATTACCAGGGGTTAATCCTTCTGGGGGTAATAGGCCAGCTGGAGTGTGATGCTGACCACATTAACTCCACCTCCAGTGTTGGGTGGTCAAAGAAAAATGGCCCTTGCCCCCCCTCCCCCCCATTCTCCATTCTCTTGTTACAATGTAAAACAGCACATTACTGAAAGTTTTAACTACAATAATTACAGAGGGTGTGATTCGTCAGCATAAACTTTCCAATTCAACTTAATCATTTGAAACAAGAAACAAAGGCATATCGTTGTTAATTTGAGTTTATGAGAATTATATTGTAGCATTTTTACAACAGACACATAACAAGAGTCCTGTTTTATGTACAGATTTGGATAGATGTCCAAGGACAAACCGTGATGCAGCTTTAATAGGCTTAAGGGGATGTTGTGGAAACCAAAAGGGCAAAATAAAATAAAATGGAATTTTTATTAAGAGGGAATGTTAATAATTGAAGAAGTGCCTTAAGGCACATTCATAGAAGTCAATCAGTCAGTATGCAGTTGAATATTAAAGAAGGTCTCATTAATAATTAGATAGTTACCATAAGTAAATGGATATAGCGAATTTCTCTTGTAAGCTACCTGAGGTGTACTGAACTTTTTACAGTGTTCCCTTATGACATTCTGTATACTATATTTACAGACATATGCATATAGAGTAGGTTGGCATGTTGTAGCCCGAAACAGTGTAATTTCCCGATTAGTCTGATGAATATAAAGAATGTGTAGTTGTCATATACTGTATGTTGTCATAGTTATATGTGATGCACAGTACTGTATGTCATGCAGTATGTCTTATGAGGGGTATCCTCAAATCAAGCACCAAACAACATCAGACAGTTGACATTTTAAGGTCAAAATCATTCATTCATTAGGATCTATGCTGTGCCAGAAGGTCCTGACACATTGAGAAACTTGTTAAACAATTGAAAGAATAAACTAACTTGCAATTACTACAGTAAGGTCAGTGTAACATTTAAGAAGTGAAAATATCTAGCTCAGAAATGAACTGCATGCATGCAAAGTTGAAGCTATAAATAATTCCAATACATGGAAACTAAATTTATTTATATCTAAATATTTTAATATTAAAGAATAAATAATTTAATATAATACTTTCAAGGTGGAATTACTTCAAAGGTAAAACATATATGAATGGTCACCAGGCTTTTTACAAGGGGGAGTGTTTTGGCCTAGTTTGAAATCCCCTGATAAGACTGCAGGACCACTGTCACCAGTGTCTTTTCTGTGATATGAAAACAAGCCAATGATGTTAAAAAAAATCCCTAACTTTATTCTCCAATTCATGTGTACTCGCCATCACAGGCTTGCCCTGCCATTCTGCATTTGCCTCAAAATAAGAAACCGATTGACAGCAATGCCTTGAAAAAAATCTCCTCAGTGGATGTTTCTGTTGTTGTTGCTAATCAAAATGTAACATGTCTTACTAAATCTCATCAAAACACCGACTACACACACTGCTTTATGAGAAAACAAAAGTTCCCAGCAAATGCTTTACTGCTGTTCCCCGTGCTGTCCCCTTATTGATTGGATGCATGATGTTCAAAGGTTCAGTTTTATACATAGGAAATTCAAAACAAGAACGGAATGACTTACTGAAATATGCTTGAAATAGTGCATTCTCCTACAGCAGCCTCTTTTGTAATAACACAGACGTACTTTGGAACTGAAACACTCCTCTTTTGTTTCATTTGTGAATTGTTTTTCATATTCTAGGGTTCAAATTCTAAGTATTTCCTCTCAGTTTGTGTTCTTGCATTAGCAACTGTAATGAGAGAGATAAGAGTATTGAATAGGTTTACCAAAGTAATTGATGAAACAAGTGGCACAACAGCTACAGATCTTCTCAGCTATTTTTCTGTCACTTAAGAAGGGAACCTGCAGACCATACTCTAGATGAAGGCCTCTGAAATGATGCCTCTTCTCAAAGTTGTCAGCTTTTTATCAGCAATTTACATTGTGGCCTTCCTGCTGTACAAATCTTTAGTCTTTTGCAGTACTATGGAGCCATTCAAGATATCTCACGTCATACAAAAAAGCCTCTTTAACTGGTAGCCACACATCTAGTTGTTTGAGCTGCACTGAAACGACATCTACAAGATCACAGAGGGTCAAACAACTGAGTGCTTCTAAATGTTACCCTTCGTGTTGCTTTCACTTTCAGAGAATTCTATTACTTTTCATGAGAATTTTATAAGCTGTTCTCTCAATCTCTGCCACATAAACGGCATGTCGCAGTAGCAAAGTGACACTAAAGAGAACAAAATCCTTATTCAAGACCTCCCTAACCTTACAGTGTCGTTGAAACATTTCATTTTTTCTGAAACTCGGTGTGGTTCACAGTCCATTTACGATGTAGATTACTGCATCCCATGCTATACAATATATTCCTTAGGTAATTGCATGCATATATACACATACCGCACCTAACTGCATATTTTTATGCAGTTTCCTCCAAACTTAAACACATTATTGATAAAATGTTGTTAAATGTGGATTTATCAAAGAAACTGCAGGGCATAGACTGCATGGTGTATTTTTTAGGAAAAGTATACTGTTAGGATTGTATACAGTATACTGCATCACTAGCATATCATTCAAATGTTTCACACCCTGTCCACTAGTATCGTTATGTCTTCCTTTAGCGTTGATAACCTTGAGATGGTATTTCTTTTAGCCCTTTTATGTGGTGAGCCTCTATTTCAGAAAGGATTTTTGGCCACGCCTCTCTGTACAATAACACCAGCTGCTTTAGGTTGAGAGGTTAAGAAAATTGTGATCTCCTTTCTTCAGCACACAGCACAAACATTCCACTGATTTTGTTCAACACATCATTCAGCTGAAAGCGTTCAAAACCTTCAGTGTTTCATCTAAAGGCAGTAACTTGCTTGTTACATAGCAAATTTTACATAACAATTACAAACTAAACTACACTCAAAATGTCCAACACCTAGAGCGCGAGAACAGCAGTCAGGGATTTAACTCCTTGTCCAAGCCATTGCTGTATCCTCAAAGCAGGCCCTGATATGTGTTTCATTGAGATTCCCTTTGTTTTTCCTCTGTGCTTTGCTCCGAAACCTATTTCCAAGGTGGTCATCAAGCAGAGCAAATGAGCACACAAATGTACAGCAGGGCTGGGCCCTCAGGCCTTGGGATAAAGGTGGCGAGCTCGGCTCAGTTTCCCCAGGGGGTGGTGATGCCAGAAGACCAATTGGACACAGTGACCTGTCTGCGTGATATGAGCCAGAAATAAGAGGGCTGTAATGTTGATGAACCAAACTGTCAGTCACAGATCCAAGCTTACTGAGCACTTCTTACTATTTCCTTCTGACAGCAGAGCAGACGGGTTAAAGCACATGTAGAACACAAGCCTACCTTCCCATGGAAATGGTTACCACCCCACAAGCATATTATATATTGTGTAAAATGGTACAGTATCTATGTTTATCATTTGCAAACATGTAACAAGCAGGTTTGAACCACTGTCTCTGGTACTGGATGGCTTCGTATTGAAAACGTGTTATATCAATAGACAAAAGTCATTGATGTCATTGGTTTATTGAGGAGCATACAGTACAATATGTACAGCACTATATATTGTGACAAAGCTTTTTTTGCATAATAATGTCAACATTAACAATTTGTCAACAGAGCTGTTATTTGTGATTATGAAATACATGTATCTGTCGCTGAGATTATATAAAAAATGCACAAACCCCCTGTGCATGCTTACAGGATATGGATTATAATAGCATTCATTCAGATCTGAAGCCTACTACTAGTGGTTAAGTGTTTTAGATGTCTTCATTTTTTTCTATATTTCTAGTCAATTTGCTTTGGGAAGGTTAAAAACCATTTGGCCCATATTTGGCTTTTGTTCTCAAATGGACCAAATCATACAGAGGATTGGATTCAAAGAACAAATGGGCCAAGAGAGAGGGGATCCTCAAGAAACACATTGTCTCATTTCGACAGTTAAATATGGTACACAAAGTAGAAAGAGGAACAATGTTTTGTGTGAAACACCAGACACACGGAGCTTCCTCAATTTGATATTTTATAATTCAAAAGAATATATTTTTTAAAATGAGTGGCCAGTGTTTTGCATTCCATACAACTCACAAAAGATGTGCTGTATAACACTTACTAATTTAACAGGTTTGATTCTGGGTCCTCTGTGGCGCAACACCCATCCCCCCACTGCCACACGCTCCCTAACCCTTCACAGCTGCGACTGCCCAATACCTCCTCCATCCCCCCACAAACATGGCCGCCTACAGCCACAACCCCCGACGGCTACTCACCCACCCATCCCCCACTGCTGCCACTCTCCAACACCTCCGCCATTAACACCTGCAGCACTGAAAGCAGTATGAGCACCATCCCCCAGGCCAGGCTGACCATCACAGCTGACCAGGTGAAGAAGGAGCTGAAGAGGCTGCACGAGGGTAAGGCCACAGGACCAGATAACATCTGCCCCAGAGTTCTGAGGGCCTGTGCTGATCAGCTGAGCGGAGTGCTCCAGCGACTGTTCAACCTGAGCCTGCGCTTGGAAAGAGTCCCGGTGCTCTGGAAGACATCATGCCTGGTCCCGGTACCAAAGAAAGGGCGCCCCTCTGTCCTCAACGACTACAGACCAGTTGCACTGACTTCCCACATCATGAAGACACTGGAGAGGCTGGTCTTATCCCACCTGAGACCCCTGGTCAGCTCATCACTGGACACCCTACAGTTTGCCTACCAGCCCAGTGTTGGTGTGGAGGATGCGATCATCTACATGCTGCAAAGGGCCTACTCACACCTGGACAGGGCTGGCAACACTGTAAGGATCATGTTTTTCGACTTCTCCAGTGCCTTCAATACCATCCAGCCCTTACTTCTAAGGAGGAAGCTGGAGGAGATGCAAGTCGATGCCTCCACGACCTCGTGGATCACTGACTACCTGACAGGCAGACCACAGTCTGTGAGACTTCAGAACTGTGTGTCTGAACAGGTAGTGAGTAACACAGGGGCACCTCAAGGGACAGTTCTTTCTCCATTCCTCTTCACCCTCTATACTTCGGACTTTAAGTACAACTCAAAGTCATGCCACCTGCAGAAGTTCTCAGATGACTCTGCAATTGTGGGATGTATCAAGGGTGAGCAGGAGGAGGAGTACAGAGGACTGGTCAGCAGCTTTGTGGAGTGGTGTGGGGTGAACCACTTGGAACTGAATGTGACGAAGACAAAGGAACTGGTGGTAGATTTCAGGAGGAAAAAGGTCAAACCTACTCCTGTCTACATCCATGGGAGTGGCGTGGAGATGGTGGACTCGTACAAGTACCTGGGAGTGCACATCGACGATAGACTGGAATGGTCTAAGAACATCGAGGCCATCTATAAGAAGGGACAGAGCCGACTCTACTTCTTGAGGAGGCTCAGGTCCTTCAATGTGTGTAGTAAGATGCTACACATGTTCTATCAGTCGGTGGTAGCGAGTGCCATTTTCTACGCAGTGGTGTGCTGGGGCTCTGGGATTAGAGCAGTAGATTCCAAAAGGCTGAACAAGCTCATCAGGAGAGCAAGCTCTGTCATTGGGTTTGACCTGGACTCCTTGGAGGTAGTGGCTGAGAGGAGAATGAGGTCCAAACTAGAGGCCATCATGGACAACTTCTCCCATCCCCTCTTTGACAGGCTGGCAGGAATGAAGAGCACGTTCAGCAATAGACTGATTCATCCACGGTGCGACAGGGAGCGCTACAGGAGGTCATTCTTGCCGTCTGCCATAAGACTGTACAACGCATCCACCTTGCGTCTTGGCAGAGGCAACATCGACAGTGACCTGTTTCTGGACTAAACGCATCTACACATCTACTGCTACATCTGTTCTCTTTCTTTTTCTTTTTTCTTTTTCCCGTTTACAACCACTTTTTGTGCAATATATGCCAGGGACCTGTGCAATACATTTATATTTATATCAATAGTTACATCTATATTTATATTCATATGTGTGATATGAGTGTGATACGATTTTCTGTGTACTGTTCTGTTCTAGTTTGTTCTTGTGCGTCCGGACTGTGAGTAACTCTTGTATTGTATGTATTGTACTATTATTATATAATTCGTTACACTGTGGCTGTGTTGTGTGTGTTAAGCTGCTGTTGCACTGCAATTTCCCTCACGGGATCAATAAAGTATCTATCTATCTATCTATCTATCTATCTATCTATCTATCTATCTATCTATCTATCTAATACAAAAGCTGCTGTGTTTCAGCTTCACAGCTCCTGGGTCAGGAGTTTTGGTTTTGTAGTGGGGTGTTGTCTGTGTGGAGCCTGTATGTCCCCGCTGTCTTCATATCCCTGTTCAGGTTTCCTTCCACCTTCTCTGGGACTGCTGCCTTGGACAAACTGGTGTCTTGAAATGTTCCCTGTGTGCTTGTGTGTGCTTGCCTGTGATAGACTAGCATCTTGTTCAGGTGAAGCCCAGTTTTGCATCCTCTGCTACTGGAATAGACTCTGTGTTGCCTCAATAACTCTTACCAGAAACAAATGGTTTTCTGATAACAGAGGGAAGAACAATTAACACTAAAATTAGAATGCCAATGATGTTAACCTATTAAAGGATCCCAGTAAGAGAGATTTCTAGATTCAGAGCACTTCCACAGCCGTGATTATGATTGAAAAATATTAGAAAACTCTGCCTTTTGGAGCAGCTGTCCTTAAACCCAACTTACAGTACAAGCAGCAAGTGTCTTGTGGAACTGCAGTCTTAATTTATCATACAAGTCATTAAATCTGGGTAACAAAATAAATTCATTGATGGTATAGAAAAAATTTACAAATTTCAAATTAAGCACAAAATCCTGAACTTTGTGAAACTACTGTACAGTAAGGCACCATGTTGTTGCCAGCCCCTAGTCTCGCCAGGGTCAAGAGCGAGAGTTCCCATGAATTGTGATGTGATGCGGCCCTTCCTGCTCGCTAGTCCCTGTAATAACCAAATGTAATGAGATGTACGAGAGAATTAAGTAGCAGCAGATATTTCACCGCAGAAAGTTTCCAACATGATCTGCATGCAGAGTTAACAAGTAAGTTTAATTTATCTGCAAACCCGTCTTGAAGTTGAAAGCAATATTTCTATTGGATTTAAAGAGACATAATCAGAAGACAACTTGTTTATAATGTAATGGGGCTGCTTCATGTCACTAGATGTTTCGTTGCCTTGTTCTGAATCGCAGAATATGGTACTGCACATACCAGGAAATCTCGTCTATTTTGTAATGCAAATTGGATGTTTTATAAGTTACTGTTAACATTTTACTTTCATTGTGGTTTGAAATGCACTTATCAATGCTGATTCTTTCTAATCCTGAAATATAGAAATAGTGTTGCAGTTCCCCTATATCCAATATTCCTCATATTAAAAAGATCCCTAATACATGAATGTTTTTGTTAAACAATGCAAACTTCAGAGCTTTAATAGTGCATTAATTGAAGAAATTGAAAGGCCAGGAAAATATTAAAACAATAAATCTGAGTCAGTAACAGTATAAAGAGAAAGGATTTTAAAAGATTCAGACTTTGGGTGTATTTTTTTGTTTTAGATAAAATGGTTTGTTACTATAACCCGCCATATGAATGCTCATAACCATTGAAGTTTCTAAATGGTTTTCCTCTGTGTGTTAAGTGTATTTATTTAGAATGTTCTCCAAAGAAAAGCATTGTATTGATTATTCTTACACTTTGATAAGGTTCATGCACTGTAGGTCTTCTGTCCTGTCATTCAAAATATACAGTATAAGCAACTAAAGAGAATCAAAATAAATAAGAAAATAAGTAAGCTGTTCTATATACTTAAAAACATTACACACATGTGTCATATGATGGACACTGGGTAACTAACCACTTAAACCATCCAAGGCTATCAAGTTACAGTACATGGCTGAAATGTTTAGTATTGTCTTGTAAAAATAGATTTTCTACTGTATATGTGTTTTTTATGCATTTGTTTTTTTATGAAGGAAAAAAAGTTTTTTTAAAGACATTATGAAACCACATTCTGCACTTTTTTATTCAAAATGTGCTGCTCTAAAACCTGCATTGTCAATATAAGTTTGAGATAAGCAAAAAAAACAGAGATGTGTACAGTATGTGATCTTCTGTTATTTTGCTTTAATATCAATTGAGTTTCTAAAGGAGTGTTTAATAGCCAGCCTTCAGAGCTCTACAAGCCCAGATAACACTTTGCCATTTTAGAAGAAATGGTGGAAGATAAGATATTTCAGTAGCAGATCGCTACAGAGCCATAGTGGCAAAAATTCAAAACCCACAGGAAACCTTCTTTTGTCAGGACAGCGAGACAAAATAACCCAGAAGCCTCAAATGGGAGAAACTTGATAATTATTCTTTACAACATGGGAATTCCTAGCATAGTTATCTAAAAGAAAAGGCAAAAAGGAATCACATATATATACTGTATATAATATCACTGGCGCCTGATGGAAAAGCAAGACAATCCTGTCTCTTACAGCTGTTGCATGATTGCATTAGGAGCAGTAGTGAAGCACCTGGACTTTTATAACTGTGGCAGTGTCTCATTTACAGAGCCCTGTAGTGCCACGACAGGGGATCAGTACATTTACAGAGCCGAATCGCACATCACATTGCTGAGGAGTAAAAGAGGACAGGGAGCTGAGTACGGAGAGCACCGTACACCCGGTGTTGACCCAGTACTGAATAAAAAAAAAACAGTTTAGTTCAGATTCATACGTTGGTTCTAATCTTCAGGCAATCAACAGAAAACACTCTCAGCCTCACACATGCGCACGTGCACAATTTATACCCTCCAGGCACACTTATATTAAGCACTGTCATTATGTGCAAGCAGGCTGTGAAAAAAATGTTATCAAAGGTCACTTTAAATTACAAACCTGGGAAAACAGCAGGGGAACCAGATTCCTAGTCAAACCTGAGAGTGTTCCTAGTGCACAAGTCTCTTAACAGCAGAAAGCTCCTGTCATAGGATTTATTGCAACCCCTGAGTACTCACATTTACAGTATACATACATATATAACCTCTAACATTCTTAAATATAGACTGCTGTGCAAAAGTCTTAGACATCTACTCTTATCACTCAGTTTTTCCTTCTTCATGAAGAAAGAATTGTCAGAATGCCATCACAATTACAGTATAGCTCTTTTGTACAATGCTAACACTTAATCCTCATCTGAATTTTGTAGTACAACAATGTAGCCTTGTACACTACTAGCTTAATGTTTGTGTAGAAAGGAACACATAACATGAAAATTAGTCAATTAGAAATGATTAGTATATGTGGAGAATTAGTTACTACAACACTGTGTATTGGTTGCTCATACTGTACATACTGTACTCTACCTACAGGTGTTGTGATAAAGTTCTTGAAAACTCCGATCAATGTAAATTAAAAATTGCTAAATGACAAGCTTGTTTTCTTCTTGTCTCACTTATATTTATCTGTATTAATAACAAAGGCATTAAAGTAAGAGAAAACTAATGGAGGTTTTGAGTAAATTATTGATCCCCATTAAAAGCATATAGTGTAACTCCTGATTGTGTCTAAGATGTGAAGGATTTTGCACAGCAGTGAACAATATATGAAAGACAACGTATTGAGAAATGGCTGACTCCGTACCTGACCAATTACAGCATTCATGGTCTCTGTGTCCAGCTGGCCTGGGAGATCACAATCCATCATATGGAGTCTGTGAAAGGCAAACAGGGGCTTTCTGGTATGCATCTGTCAATCAATGCCTGCTCGTAGAGTCACGGCTATCACCAAAAGCAGAAAAGTCAAGCAGCTCTACCAAATAGGATGAAAAAAGTCATGTGACCCCCTTCAGTCCACAAAGACACACACTCTTATACCACTCCCAACCCACCCTGTAAATGCTCTCAGACCCAAAACACATACTGTACTCCCATGCATTGTATGAGTTTTTAAAAGGAATACTCACTACCTGTATTCAGTACCTGGTGTATTGTAAAATAGTCAGCTACAGTATTTGCTGATACCAAGAGACCAAGTAGGAATTAAATAGCTTTCTGCTGGGTCCAGGACCATCAGTAATACATTAATTGGCACCACTGGCAATTAATGGTCTGAAAGACGGACTCAATTTTCTTAGAGATAAAGACTGCAACAAATGTTGTGTAGGTTTTGATTATTACACGTGTTATTGTATAATTTACCAAAGAATACTTTGTCTTTACTTAGCAACTTACTATTAAGAGCTCTTACTTAGTCTTCATCATAATTATTTACCCTGCATATCAAAGAAACATCCAGAAAATTACACCATATTCAAAGAAAAATAAATAACGTGTTAAATTATACGCTGTTTCGTTTATTTCGGCAGCTAGCGCAGATGTTTGTTTACTTCTTTTTCTCTCAATTATCAAGTCGACAGTGTATCAACAATACAATATTAGCTGTAATATTCTAAATGATGAGTTTTTATCTGAATTATTGCAGAACCAGGAATTTCTGGATCTATTTTAGCGCGATGTGGCAGTTTTTTTTTTAAATTTACGCTTTGACTTCTTTGCGGCTGTGGTCACTCTTTTAATGTTTGTGTGAATACAATGGATTACGAATAAATAATCGAAGACATAATTTGATCCTTGACATGCTCCTTCAACCTGCATTAAAAAGATTTAAAGATCAACTTTGCATATCTCTTTTGCAGATGGACAGGCCCTCCCAGGGGACTTCCCGGGTGGATACTCCGGATATATCTGAACATATTATAGGTTTATTAAAAAGCCCGCTTGTACTCAATAATATTCTATCTTAAATACTTAATCGTTTTATTGACCAGTAAACCTAGATCCGATAAAATACCGAGGATGCTTAATACATCCTGTATAAAACTACGGGGAAATGGTAGCCTACAGTATATAAACAGTGCATCGTAATGGAAGAAGGCACATTATTCCAAAAATGTTAAAGTCATTTGATTAAGGGAATATATTATAAAAATGTCCTTGATTATGTTGAGTTTAATTCGAAGTCGTTCGTTAACATCATGCAGCATCATCCATGCAAGCAATTTAGAAGGTTTTTGACATACTGTACCTGTACGTTCTGTGTGTCTGGCTTTATTTTTCAACAGGAGAAATATAAAGTATTCCTCTCTCTATATGTATATCTCTAGACAATGTGAAGTGTTTTTATCACTGTTTTATATATTTTTTTGTTTTTGTTGCAGCTTCTGCTATTACTGGTTTTCTGAAACTTTCATTTTAAAGGAGAAACACGTTTAGGTTATTTTAACAGATATAGTGTCATTTTATTTACAGTATTATCTAATACCAATCATACGTTATTATTTATATTAGTATCTCTACCTTGCATTAATACAAGTGCAAGCAAAACAAATCAGCTGAACAGTCCGCCAGTTTTTACAAGGGCCAGTGTGATTTTCTTCAACTTTTATACTATCGTTCACATTTATAATTACCTCATTTTTAAATAATACGCAAAAATAAAATCTGCCAGTGCTCACACTTTGTGATAGCTAGTTACCTTCACCGGGGAATAAAAATTAAGCATTTACCCGATTCCGTAATTAGCAACTCTATCTGCAAAAATGTGTCAATTTTATTTACTGTAAATGCCATAAAAAGTAGATTAATACATTCGCTATCCTCAGTGAAAATACATGTTTAGCTATCAGTGAGAATACCTTTCAAGTTACAATCGCATATCGCTAATTGAAACTCATTTTCTCGAAGCAACTGGAATAACATACTTGATTTACTAATACTCCAATTTCTCATTAATACAGCTCAGCTCTTCGTTTGCGGATGATGAAGTGGTGGCAAGCTGTTCAGTTAGATCGTCTGTCAGTATTCAAAAAAGCGACACAGCAAGGAAACCCCCCGATTCGTTTCAGCATTTATTTTATTTGAGGTTAAGCTCGAATAGTTTCACACAGCGTTTACCTATGCCTAATTAGCTTTCACCGGACAGCAATCTTTTAAATTAAGTACGTTTTAGAAACAAGCAATTCCAATATATTCGCGATCAACCTGTCTCGCAAGTATCCTAAACGCGCAGAGTCCCTGAAGTTTGGAAACGCACGTTCGCTTTGAAACAGAAGGAACATGTTCATGTAGCTACCCAGTAGCGACCTCTGTCTTCGGGTGTGGGATATTGTCTACCAGCCAATAGCACCGATTTATAATAATAATAATAATCATCATCATCATCATCGTCATGTAAGAAAATGCTGTCAAACAACGACCAAGAAATCGAGATCAACACAATTCAAAGAATCATAAATGTTTATCAATTGCAGTTATTTTATTATAAATATTTGCATTGAAATAAAAAACGCACCTAAGAAACATAAGGGCAATGCCTGAAAATCTACGTAATTAATTTATTCTATGACTCTTATTTAATAACGACATTGTTTTTATTTGGGATTTGTGGTGAAATAAATTCAAGGCAGCGATATTGTTTTTCTGCTATTTTTTCTACAGCCTCGGACATCTCAGGAGAGGAATGTAGCAATACTGACATCTGCAACTGTTATTAAATAGTAAATGCATAATATTTTCTTAAATGTATCTGCAAAACGTATACCGGTTCAATAAATACATGTCTATATTTATGCTTTTATTTACTTGAATACTATCGAAGAGGTCTATGGCCAGATGACTTGACATATTCGAGTAGCGAGCAAGGAGCCCTTGTCAAGTTTTTATGGCTCATTAACCACTGTTCTCTTCAGAGTTTCAAGCCTGCCCAGGCTATTATTCTTAGTAGTAGTATCTTTATTACTATTATTATTGACCAATATAAACAAAATAGTAAACGTCTATTTTAATTGTGATTTGTTTTGACAATTTATTTTTAAAACGTAAGGGTGGTCTACGTATTAATCAATTTTCCGTAATAAAAAAATAACTAATTGAAATCAGAAATTGTGACTTGTTATTTGATTTTGCTCGTGAATAAAACGAATAATTTTCTTTCTCAATAGTTGCTTACACTGGTGATGCCAGCGAACCACTCAGAAAACATCGCGCTGAAACATTTTTAAATGTCAGGATGTAAAAGCGCGACGGCACGGTGCGCGCTCAGAGAAAACTACACCTCCCAGAGAGCTTCGCAACCTGCTTCCTGTTTTTGTCATGTGATACAGAGCTGCATCATGGCGGAAGCAGAAGAGCAGGTAGGTATCTGGTGCTGAGTACTGTAAAACAGCAAATATATAGATGCAGTGTACAGCTGTCAGCTTTTGCAAAGTAGGTTTGGCTATTAAGTGTGCTTTTACAAGATGAGTATTTAAGGTGAAAGAAAAACAAGTCAGACATATAAAAGAGGGTAGACATTCGAAGGAAGCAAGGATGTCTATTCTGTTTTTCTATTTGAAATGCACTGAGGTTTTCGAAGAAACTAGGACCAATCTAATAAGTTTATAGCACAGTACTTTATTCCCGATTTACTTAAGCCAGTGACTAAGCTATTTTCACGCATGAGACAATGTATTGCATGTTGTACATCCCTTTTTTCCTAGCTCACATTTACTGTCAGTCACTGAACATTAATTGACGTAAATCACGAGATGGCGTAGCTGAACGAAGAATTAGCGCGCTACAGTTCTTGACAATTCAAGACGTGTAATCGTGCAGTGGCCTATCTTTTTATGTAAGACCTATCTGTTCTCATACTGCTGTAGGGGGGCCGGTAATGTCCTAGATAAATCAGCCACTGGATGTTTACAAATTTCTGGCTTTCCTACTTGTGTTACAGGACTAATATAGTTATACAACCTCAGACAAACAGCATAGTACTGTATATTTCACATTTTACTGGAGAATGGCTCGTTAGACCTGTGCTCTACCTTGTAGGCCTTGTAATAATGAATTCAGGTGAAATATAGAAGCTAGAATTCTTTGCAGAACCGATTTAGATAAGGGCTGCTTGAGGATGATCAGTAATGATAATCACAAATCGAAACCTGCACACACTAGTGCTTGTCATCATCAATCGTCCTTAATTGTTTGGATGGAATATTAAGATAGCATGGACATTAACAGCCTAATGTTAACCATAATCAGCGAATTGTTAGCAATACAAACCACAGGGATGAAGAAAAGACTCAGTGAAGTGAAAGGAAAAAGGCATATTAATGTGAACTACCCCATTAACTCATGTTCTACCAGGAAGTCAGTTTTTCCATGCCCAGTTCTGCACATGCATACCTGAGGTCCGTTAATTAGCTTCCAGATTTCTTACAGTTGTTCATGTGAGTTTTTGTTCCTGGTGCTCCGGTTTCCTCCTACAGTCCAAAGACATACCGGTAGGAAAATTTGCCCTGGTGTGTGCCCTGCTATGGACTGGTGTCCCAGCCAGGGTGTATCCTGCCTTGTGTCCTTTGCTTGCCAGGATATCCCCTGTCACCCTGTATTAGAAAATGGATGGATGGATGAAATCTTTATTTTTTTTATTATTTCACCATTACATTTAACACATTTAAGGTAAAATCAAGATACAGGGATTAGCAGGAAGCATCCTTCTAGTTCTTTTATTTTTCATATTGCATTTTATTTAATATATTATGAAGCATACAACCTAAGTGAAACACAAATCAGGGAACACAAGTGGAAGTGTATGTTAAACCAAGAACAGGAGGCATTTCTTTATACAAAGCTTTGTGAGAATATGGAACACGCTGGCCAGCCACTTTCTACTTGAAGCCAGTACCATGGCTTCTTTCAAGACACAGCTGGATGGGACTTAGGGATAAATTAACTACTAATTACAAAATGATGTGGGCAGGCCAAATGTCTTCCTCTCATTTTTAAACTTCCCAACTTCCTGATTTAAACAGAAATATAAATGGTAAATTTTGACACTGTGTCTCTAAAAGAGAGGAGTAACAAGTCTTACTTTTTAAATATTCCTTGCTTCTAGATTCGTATTTAAGCTAAGAAATAAAACATTTTTGAAGTATTAGTTTTATAAGTAACAGTATAAATGTCTGAACTTTCAATTATGGACTATGATGAAAATCATACGAGACTGCAGTCAGAATGTTTTTGTTTTTCACTTCTAGCACCACTAAATAAATGCCCAAAATAGAGTTTTGGTATTTCTCTAATTAATGTTTTGAAGGGTTATCTTAAATCTCTAAGTTATCTACAACAGAGCTAGATAGTTCATAAATAAATAAGTTATAAATTGTCTTCTTTTTATGACAACCCATTTAAAAAATAGTATTTTTAACATTTGCGACCAGCAATGCCAGTCTTGTCAGATTTGAGAACCAAAGCAAGGTTGGGCTTGAGCTCGGTCAATACAGCAATGGGTGACCTTACTTGCTGCTGTACGTATGGACCAGTAGGTGGCGCTCTTCCCTCTGCACCAGAATTTCCACACCAGTGTCCCATTGGGACCCTGTGCTATTGGAGGTGCTGTCCTTTGGATGGGATGTGAAACCGAGATCCTGACTGCCTGGTCATTGGTGATCCCAATGCACAGTCTGTATGAGTAGGAGTGTCCTACCTACATTCCACTCTGTACTTGCTTCAGTCTGGCCTGCCTATAGTTCCTCCTTAGTTCAGTTGCTGAAGCAATTGCTCACTTCTCCATCTCATTTTTCGTGTATTTGGGCTACTGATGCATTTGTCACCCAGGTTTGTGCACCACTGAGATGTTGGATGTAGTGAGTCTCCTCCTGTTTGTGAAGAGGTTTAAGATCTTCTGAGTTGAAAAGCTCTATATAATTGCAAGGAATTATTCTTAGTATTAACTCAATATAAATGTATCTAATATTCTGCAATCAAATATTGAATGTTTTTGTAGCATATTTTTCAAAGCCTGAAATGCCAGAGACACTTTTATAAAGTATATACTGTATGCTAGTATTGGGTAGTATTTAATTTTTATGTAATAATAATAATAATAATAATAATAATAATTGCTTATTTATATACTGTAGCGCTTTTCTGGACACACTACTCAAAGCGCTTTATAGGTAATGGGGACTCCCCTCCACCACCACCAGCTTGATGATAATATTACATTAATATTATTACATTATTATACAGTAATATTACATTTGCAGGCTTAGAAACTGAATTGTGAGTGGAAATGAACATTTCTGTGCAGATCACTGTGGGATAGGATGAAACGGGGCCCCTCTCAGCTTTATTACACTTGAATGCCCCTGTTCTTTAAAAAGGGAAACTGGTTCTTATTTACTGTTTTTCTTTCAGGGAAGAAAATCATGTGAAGACTCCACAGATGACTCAGAGGTAGGCCTACTCACGTTTCCTGAACTGCTTCTGACAACCTGAGAAAAAGTCAGTCTTGAAAGGTTGTGTGAATATCAGGCTCTTTAAAGGAGGAGTGAAATATTTTATTCAAACTTCATATGGACTATCTTCTTTAAAGAGAAGAATTCATTGTCAGTCTGGCTGATCAGTCTGCTTTATATGGACTTAGATGATCTGTGCTATTGGACTTGACATCACCCTGAAGTAAGAATGCAAACCAGCATGATAATGTGCTGTGACATTTGATTCCAGCAGTGTTATGAAGCTTTTGGAGCAGTTCAACTGCAAAATGTCTTCTGAAATGTGGAAAGACAAGATCTGATCTAACAGCAGTTTAAAAGACATCATACTGTGTCTACAGCATCAAACTCTTGCTCTGATTCTGCAGTGTATGTGTGAAAACTTTACAGAGGAATGTGTGACTGCTAATGAAGAAAAAAATAACACAATTGAGTTACTTTTCAGTTTCTTAAAAAGCAGATGACCATTTCTTATGTGATGCAAAATCACATGTTCTTATCTGTTTTTAACAATCTGGAGCTCAGTATTGGATATATATGTATATATAATATATGTATCAAAACGTGCAACTCACGCTTGAAGCGCTGTCCAAATTACATCACTGTCATTGGTCTCCAGCTAGGATTAGGTATTCTTTCCAGATATAAAGCTCCTTCCTTCTTGAATAACAGCATGATAATAATGGTATGAATATGTATAGTTTTTAATACATATATGTGAGTTTAAGGCTGGGTGATATGGCCAAAAACATTATCACGCTAAAAATGTTTGTATCAGTTGATATCGATAATTATCACGTTAAATGTCAAATCATTATTTCTTTCAAGTTTAAAGGCAGATTTTTTCTCCTGAGTGAAAGTTGAAGAAACCAGACAGTTAACTGGTAAATTAAACAACTTTTTATTTTAAAAACAAAACAAACACTTGCCAAACAGCAGAAACATTAAACAAATCTGTTAGCTGCCCGGTCTGCAATACGCACGCGGACTCGTGCAGTATTTTGTGCACATGCGCATATCATGCGCAAAGCATAAACATATATATCGAACATTTATCGAACTTTTGTTGAAATTATATCGAGGAAAATTATATCGCGATAATTATCGTTATCGAATTATCGCCCAGCTCTATGTGAGTTATTTACAGACTTATATTTATACTGATAGATGGTTTTTAGAGGAACAGTGAACCCCTCCCCCCCCCCCCCAAAAAAAGAAATCTTTATTACTCACTGACTTTTGCATGTGCAGCTCTGCCATTCCGGCAAGTTACAACCGATTAATGTTTCAGTGCAGTAACATATTTTCAATTAAGAAAAATTGAAACATCAAAGCAGCAACTGCATAAGTGACCTACTGTACTAAGTTCAATTTTTTTTTTACTTGTATGCTGTGCCTCAATGGAATTATGTAGATGACACATTTCCACAGATATACTCTCTTCTTTCAAAATATGTTATAATTTCAAATCGAGAAATTCTGTTTCCATCGAAAGATCCTTAAAATAAACTTTCAGTGCTAAAATCCACCCCTAGGTTGATTGGTAATTGTAAAATATCCGTGTTTGTTAGTAACTTGTGTAAATGTGCCTTGTGATGAACTTTCCCCTAGTGTTTTGGGGCTGATTCCAAGCTGTTGCTACCCTTATCAGGAATAAGCCGCTTTCCGGTGATGAATGGATGATTTTTTTTGTAATGGTTTACTAAGTTCTAGTAAACCATAACAAAAAAAAAATCATCCACCCATCCATGTTTTCTAATCATTTCTTCCAAGCCGGTGAGCTGGAGCCTATCCCAGCAAGCAGTGGACTCATTGCCAGTCCATTGCAGGGCACACACAGACACAGGCACGCTCGCCCCTTAGGACCTGATTAGAAACAAAATAACCTACCAATATATCTCTGGACTGTGAGAGGAACCTGGAGAAAACCCATGCAAAAATGGGGAGAACATACAAACTCCACACAGATAGTACCCCAGGTCTAGAATTGAACCCAGGGCCCCAGCGCTGCAAGGCAGCAGTCCTAACCACTGCACCACCATGCCACCCATAAAATCATCCATTCATCCATTATAAGTTTGAATCATTTTTCACTTGTTTTTATATTCATAATTTGGAGTTGCCAGTTACTTTTTACTAGTGACCATACCCACACAGTTTGGAGTTGCTTATGGCTATACCTGTTGTCCTGCACTGGGGTACAACGAGGACCTGCTGACATGGCACCACCACCTATCTGCGATGTTTGTCTTTTGTTTCATGCATGTTCAGCAGCATCACACAGGAGAGGAGTTCTGCTTGGAGAATAAAAGTCACAGTAGAATAAGGACATGACTTGGGTGTGAACCAGCTACACCAGGGCATAGGGCTCAGCTTGTACTCTGTAGGTTGCGCTACTAAGAAGTCAGCATTATGCGTCTTCTACAAGTTTACTTGGGGAGTGTAATCGCCGAAATCACAAGAAAGCAGTGTGCATTTGATCTTTCCTGCTGAATGCAGTCTTCCAAGCTAACTATAATTACATGCTGAGAGCCCTCCCAAAACATCAGATATTTGAAGGAGAAGGAGGCTTTCTATTAGGAGCCGAGACTTCAGCTGGTAATCGGTGTCAGTGACTTAATTAGGAGAGTGCTTCAAAGAAATCTAAAGCTCTTAGGTTGTGATGTGAATTTGCAAAAGTTATGTGTCTCAGAATGGAATTGGCCTAAAGTTTGTTGATGTAGCTGCACCAAGGCTATTATTCCTAACCACATTATAATCTGAGTTGTATGATATCTCATGGGGATACCTGAACCATCAACCTGTTTTATCAATGCTAAACTTTCTCTACATGTTACTCTTGCAGCAAGTGACATTTGTGTTATCTGGAGCTACCTTTTAGCAACAATTTGTCACTTTTAAGTCACTGCTTCTGTTCCAGTAATTTGTTTTGGCACATACTGTAAATATGACATTGTCCACTGTTACCAGTGAATTATTGTGAAAGACAGTCATTGCTGTTGAGCCATGTCCTCAGTGTGTAGTTCTCTGGACACAACCTTTGAAAAAAACACACTATAGCATTTATTCTAATACGTCAGGAGCAGTGGTATTTTTACCAAAAGCATTATTTCTCAAAACACAGTGCATCCATATTCTCTCATATATAATTCAATAGTGTGGAGAATAACCAAGCAAAAATTCTCAGTTATCCAATCCGAGTTAATTTATCTCTAATTTAAACATGTTTATAGATGATATATTACTTCAAAAACAACTGTACGTGCTGCAGAATTATTATTGGTCAGTAAGCCTACTGTTTTCTCAAACCTTGATGTTTCTTGGGAAAATGATATACCATTTAAATTAAAAATTTAATTTAGCCTAACAGGTTTTAATATGTGATTTTATAAACAGTATATAATGAGTTGCAAGGTTGGCAGTAAAGTATCTAGCCATGTGATTTAAAGAAGATGAATACAATTGTGTGAGGCTTGTTCAAGAAGTACGACTGAAATTAATTTAAACCTTTCTTATTTTTATAGTTGTACCATTAAAGGTGTAGCTTGGGAAAGTGAGTGACCTAATCTCAAGCAATGCATTGATGCTTTTTTTGGGGTTTTTTTTGGTTCATGTTCTGACTCGGTTGTGATGTGAGGAGCTGGTGTAGTTCGGCTCAAATTACCTGGAAAAACTTATGGGAAGGGTAACATATGGAAAGTCAGACTTGTGTTATGTTACTAAATACTATTGCTACATTTCACTAGGAGGTCTGGGTGGCTTAGTTGGTGTGAGAATAGTGACTATAGTGCCAGAACCTGGGATTTGATTCCTGTGTGATCTCAATAGGCCAAGGAGCTGGGCACCCTACCTTCGTGAATGCTCAAGAGATAAATAGCTCTGATGCAGTAAGTAGTGATTATGGGATTGATAGATAGATACTTTATTGATCCCGTGAGGGAAATTGCAGTGCAACAGCAGCTTAGCACAGTGTAATGAAATGATACAATAATACAACAATACAATACATACAGTACAGTCAGTGAGAAGTGCAGTAAAAAGTAAAACATGGATTTTAAAGAGTTGCTCACAGTACAAAATATGCAAAAACAGACCCGAAAGTACAGTACACAAAAAGTTGTATTTTACATTATAAATATATTGCACTTGATCATTGCTAGAAGCGTGCAGTGGCTTTTAAGTGTATTTTTTACTGTACTGCAGCCTCTTATAAAGACTGATCAAGATGAAACTTTGCTTAGAGCCTTGTATCAAATTCACAGTGTGATGTGATTTGAATACATGGAAAAAAAAATGTTTAAGAGTTGTGAATATCTCAACACATCCTGAAATTCTGGGAACTTACTTGCTAAAAATTATAGAATGTCTGAGGTACAGTGAAAAGTGTAAGTACTGGTACAGTGATGTGAAACAGTTTGGCTTATTACTAATATGAGTATTATTTTAGAAAGTATAGAATGTCAGGCTTTGTTGCTGTGTATTTCTTTGCATGTGTATTTAGCCATGTTAGACAATGTGATTTGTTGTGTTTAATCCCTCCATTTCAAGTGAGCATAAGTATAAAGACACATGGCAGACAGGTTTTACTAATTTCTCAGCTGTCTCCAGTTGCGTTAAGTGTATAGCCTTGGTTTTAGCTTTTGGATTTTGCTTTTTGGGACTGCCTCTTGATTTAGAAGGCATAAACCAAAATGAAAACTAGAGTGTTGTCTCTGATGGAAAACCAAGCAGCCAATGAGATCCATGTCTTTAAAAGGAAACTACTGGACAAAAAGATCACAAGAAAAGCCCTAGAATAAAAGTCAGAAAGATGGCAGACAATCTCTAGAGTGCCGTGTATGAAAATATCTCAATTCAGAAGATTTGAACAAGAGTTACAAGGACTACAATGCAAATTATCCTAAGCGCACCACGTCATCTGTGAGGCATGATGGGGGCGTCATGGCTTGGGCTCCCATCGCTGCCTCTGGAACTGGCTCACTCGTCTTTATTGATGGTGTAACTGATGATAGCAGCATCCGGCTGAATTCTGAAGTGGGCAGAAACAACTTGTTTGCCCAAATCTGTTGGGTGGCAGTTTACCCTGCAGCAGGTTGTTGGTCCAAAACATATTGCACACTTAACCAAGGGATTCATCAGGAAGAAGAAGTGGAAACTATTGAACTGGCCAAATGAGTCTCCTGATCTGAATTCTAGTGAGTATATAGTGTTCTTTGTAAAGAGAAAACTAAAGTCGGAAAACATCAGAAACAAGGAACAACTAAAACTGTGGTTGCAGTTGAGGCTTGGTAAAGCATCTCAAAGTAACTGCAGTTCCTAGCTGGTGACAGTCTGGTGATAGGCATCTGATGATATTGATATTGTTACAGGTTTGAAACAGTCATTGTCTGTAGGGGGTTTGTGGCCAAATACTACCATTACACTAGTTCAGTTGACTTTTAAGTTATTTATACCAATGCTTATGTTGATGTGTAACTAGGGGATATTGAACACAAAACATTTTGCAAACATGGTTTGACATGCAGGCACAAAACGTTCCAGAAATAACTGACATTTTGTGCTTTTACCTCATTTATCTTTTAATGTGAAATACAAATGTCAGTAGTATGTAGTATGTAACCAAAAATGGTTAATTTCACTTTACTGTCCCAATACTAATGCTTTAGCAGTATCCCAGTTAACCTATGATAATTACATTTAACATATTCTGTATGTAGAATGTAGGGGCTCTTTATGTACAGTAAAAAAACAAAACAGTAAAACGTTTGAGAATACCTTTGTTAAGAGGATTAACGACAAAAACTAAATACCACCGAAACATGATAAAATATTCTTGCAAACAGACCTTGTATAGATATGACGTCCATGGCCACAATTTATTTTTCAGAATCTCATCATACTGTGTGTTTTTTGTGACTAAATATCCTTTGGTAACACTTTACAATGAGTGACTGTTCATAAAGGGGGGAAGTCCTACAGGAAATACAGCTATGTAATGCATCATATGTAATTATATTAAAACTACAGATACTGAAGGGCCGCATGGTGGCACAGTGTTTAGCACTGCTGCCTCGCAGCACTGGTGTCCTGAGTTTAATTTGTGGGGTGCTGTCTGTGTGGATTTTGAATGCACCCCCCACGTTCACATGGGTTTCCCACGGAGCCCTGGCGTCTTCCCACAGTCCAAAGACACTCTGGTTGATTAACTGGCTTCTGTAAAAATTGGCCCTGGTGTAAGTGTGTGCGCGTGTTTGGGAGGGTCCTCTGATGGACAGGTGTGCTGTCCAGGGGGTGTCCTGCCTTGGTTAGAGAATGGAAGGAAGGATACAGATACATACCTCATCCGATGCATCATCCCAAGAAGGAGATGGATTCCTGCTCGTGCTTGTGAAAAAAGTTTAGCCCCCCAAGACCAATTAACAGCAAAACAGCCAGGCAGGTCATGTTGTCAGGGTATTGAAGGTGCAGTGGACAGGTCTCCATCACCTAGATTGCATGCACTTGCACTTATAGATCATTACTGTTTGGCTGTCAGACAGCCGTTCTGTACCAGACCATGGAATTTCAGTGAATGTGCAGTAACTCAGAAATACTTTTGTGTTCCTGCATTTCAGGGGGCTGGTAGTGTTCACATGAAAGGTGAAGGGGGTTGCTGGTAGTGAAATTATGACTTACAGGCAAAATGGAAAGGAGTGGTCCAGACTAAAATGCTGAAATTCCGTTCTGCAGCTAAGACTTTTATTTTCAATCCAAAATATTCCTCAGGGGGATTAGAAGAAGTAAAGCTCTTTTAAATACAAGGTGAATGTAATCTGTGCTTCTTTTCTCTACTGTTCTGTGCAACCAGAAAGTTCTGTCCCTGTCTTTGTTTTTCAGTATAGTTCAGTAGACAAGCACTTTTCACGCATGGCATAAACTGTCCGAGTCAGAATACATGGTACTGTGACATTCAAAACACTTGCTGGTGCTGACAGCACTTATTTCCTTTTAACTGCAGCTTAATTGTATTCTTAGTGTAAAAAAGAAAGGTTTCTCTATTTACTGTACCTGCAAAAGGATGGACTGCCTTTTCAAATGCCAGTCAATGCAGTTTACACAGGACGAGTGCACTTAATAATAATATTTCAGAGCAGCTGTTCTCATAGTGCTTTCAATTTTCTTTTACTTTCAAAATGTACTTTATGTCTCAAACCTTGAAAAAAACGTTAAAGCTTTCACAGGTCCTGAAATCAAACATAATTTTGGAGTTTGTGCTATTGAACAAAAAAGTGTGCTTTTTTTGTTTTAAGTTAACAGCATAGTAAGGGCATGTTTTAGAAACTTCACAGCTCTGAATGTGTTATTTCCAAAATTGCATCCGCTGTTGTTTGTGGCCATTCTTAGATTGGATGTGTCAAATCATTATTATATATCTCTTCTTGAATGATGTTAGGGAACACCTTTTTAATCATCTCACAAACTTGCTGTATATGCTTATCATTCATTTTATTGAAACAACAGATATTTTAAAGAACAAGGATTTTGGTAATACTTGTTATTTATGTATTTTATTAAACATTTACACATTTTACACTGCTGTGTTGTTTGCACTCAACATTTTTTTCTTCTTTATTCATAGTGGCTAACTGGAATTTTAGCCATTTTGTTTTCTGTTAACAGTTTGTTTTGAAAAAATCTATATTTTGTAATATATAAAATTTCATTTTAGCTTTATGGATGTGTAGACAGGAACGTGATGCTAATGACAAGAAAGACTTGACAATCAATTAGATTTTATTGATAAATGAGATGGATTAGCTGATCAATGTGAAGCAAAGGTTGATAAATGACAAGCTTGTTTTTTGTCATCCAAAGCTGTATTAATAATAATCAAAGTTGTTTATGATAGGTAAAAAACTCTCGTGGAAGTTTTGAGTAAAATGATGATACTCATATCATTTATTACATACAGTATATTGTTACTCTTGATGGTTTCTAAAATGTCAAGACTTTTGCTGAACGATGCATGTAATAGACGATATAGTGAGGAATCACCGACATTCCTGTACCTATCTTTTGCGCAGTAGACGATCAGCACAAATTTAATTAGCCTACTTTTTCCATCAGACAAAATATATATAAAACTCCTTCCACAAGCAAAGATGAGGTATAAGGGTATAAGACTTGCATACCGTGTATCCTGAGTCGGGAATAATTTTATGTGGCAAAAAGTTTTAATGGATAATGATAAATAATTCCTAATAATCACTACATATTAAATTGCTCAAAATGACATTACATACATTCGACAAATGACAAATTCTCATACATTTTCACATGCCCACACAAACATCCCATGCATCTGTATTCAGTAAAAAATAATATCAAGAGATTTTCAAACCTATTTTTCTGTGTTAAAGAATTTATGTATCCATTTTCTTTTTTTTTTTCTTGGGTACACAAGCCTCTGTTGTCCTCTGGTGTATTGGTGGAATACTTGAGCAGATCAGTGTTTAGTAACCAAATCCAAGGTCATGCCAGTTTTGGAGCAGCCTGCTGCAAAAATCAATTGTTCTCTTATGTAACTGCAACAGAACTATAACATCAGTCTGTAGTCAGATGTAAATACAGTATTGCCCATGCCAAGAAGTAATTAATTTCAAATACCATTGCCAGCATTTGGAAATTAAGAATAGGAATTCTGACAGAGTGAATCTGGGTGTATTTTTTCCTAGCCATTCTCACATACGATGAAGTACACAAGTAGTTTATAGTGCTCTCGTTTTTTATTCTACATATTTTGGGATTATGTCTCAATGGAATTAGAATTGTCCCATTGGGGAATTTTGTGTTTTACAGCACACGCCCAAAATAACAACACAATGACAAACATTTTCCAACCAAGAAGTCAATGAAACAGTGTTGCAGTAAGATTAAGTAGAAGATAGAAGACATTTTTTGAAAGAGATTTTGAAAGAGAAAATGAATTTATCCAATTTTATTATAGGATGGGGAGAAGCTCCTTATACCTACCCTCTTCTTTTAGCATTGAGTGCTACTGTAGCAGGGTATGTAGACCACTACTCATTGTAAAATAAGGGAAGAATATCCCTGGCATCCTTCATTTGTTAAAGAGAATCCATCCAACTTTAAAGCATTTTGGATCATAGCACTTCTTCAAGTGTCTGTGGTGTTTACCCTTGATGTAAGACACGTTTTTTAATGGAAGGGGAAAAAAATGGATTTTTCTCCAAGCTTTTATAAATAAGAAGGGTCTAAATGTCACTCTGTTCATATCTAAGTCTTGCTGCAAGTCTAGACTTGTGCACATTTTGCCAGGTTGTCATAGAAACGTAGCTAACTGTCATCTCAACTCAGTCTGTTGATGGTTATATTTGTAGGTTTGCAGGATTATTAAAATTTAACTAAAATTATTGATTTTCATCTTATTCATGCCTGGAGTGTTTACCCTAGGTAGTTCCAACTGTATGAGAGGTAGAAGTGTTATTCACGTATTTGATTTTCTTTAATACATATTTATATCTACTTTAAAGTCATATTCATAATGATAAACAAAAAAAAACATATGGTTTCATTTAAAATTTAATGAAAAGGAGGCGTATGAGCAGACGTTAAAGCTCATCTAAGAACTATTACTTCTATTGCTGCCAGAAGCAAATGTATGTATTAGTCTCTGCATGCACTAGCTTTGTACTACATGCTGATGCAAGTGTTTTGATACCAACTGCAAATTATGCCGTCTAAGCATGACAGGAAAATTGGTTAGTCTAGCCATAATCTTTATGTATCTTTGTATCGTCATGCAGGAAATTCAAGTATGCTGGTGTTTATAAGATCCTGCTGAGTGTCAGTGTTACAGAAGGATTAGTGATGAATACATTTAATTGTGACATGGTAAAGCTTATTTTGATCATTTAAAATAAGGTCTGTTTTGTATGATAAGTGACTCATTACATGTTTCTCAAATAGAAGATTATGGTGTTTGATCCTACTGTTTACTTGGCTCTTCTCTCCAATTTCACAGCGTAACTTCCTGAAACACAAACATTAAGAAACGTTGAAGTTAAACTGTTTGTTTTGTCAACTCAGTTCAACATAAGAGTACTGTACCTTTCCATATACATTTAGTCCATTTCTGTGTTGAATATTGTTTTGGTTTTGGAAAGTGAAAGTATCAAAGAATGCATATTTCTTCTGTCTTTTAACATTTTGTTTCTTCTAGAACCTAGGGTATGTTAATTAACTTTCCTTCCGTTTGTCCTAGGCATGTGTGAAGTGGCTTGTGATTAGAGAGTGTTAGGTATTACCACTGGATACGACATAACCCAAGATATGGCACCTGCAAAATATTGTTGTGGATAGTGTTTCTCTTTCTAGCATCACTGCTCTCTTTCAGATAGTATATATTAATCAGTTAATAAAGTGTGATATGTCATCTGATAGGAAATCTTAAGTTACACAGTGAATGAACTGTCAAGAAAATGAAGATTCTATAATAAACCCCACAGAAGAAACAGAAAAAAACAACCACAGAAAACAATATCTTCTTGCTTTATAAATCAAATTCTGCCAGGCATAGTCAGACAAGGCGTATTTCATATCAGAAATCCATAAACAGTCTTGCCTTCACACATGCCTTCAAATACATGATTATTTGTTCCTGTGGAATTACTACATGACCGTTTTTTTTTATTCCTCCCCACAGCTCTTGTGTTGTCAGTAGATGGACATAGTGAAACAACTGGGAGATTTGATGCCATTGAAGATGACTCTTGTTAAGGAAAACATTTCCTTCAGCCGTGGGCTTTGTCTTCTTAATTGTATAGTCTTAATTATAAGTGATGTCATCTTTTAATAGCCTGGACGTCTAAGCCTGTATCAGTGCAAGAAAAATGCATAATTGAACCATGATTTTCAAGCCAGGCTGATATTGGTTTCAAGAACATGGCTGGGTACGGTGATACACACTGCATTTGTAGGAAGAGGTGCCTCTTGTTTTCAGCGTCAGATGCACTTCTCTTAACTCCTCCTGGAGAACTCATTGTCATTTCATTTTATTTCATTGTCAATCTTGAAGTAGTCCTTGGGACTGATTTTGGCAAGGTGTTTCTATATATTGAATACTTTTGTTAAGGCCTGCATTAATCTTTCATGATCAAAACTATAAAGATTGGGTTCTTAGTATATTTGGTTGTCTGGCAATGATCTTGGTTTTTTATCTTTGAACCTTTTCTCTCCAACAAATCTGCCTTTTAGTCTGGTGACCAAGACTGTACGTTATTCTTATGGAGAGTTTAGTCTAACATCGTATAATTTAAACACTCTTACTCCAGAAACACATTCTTTTGTTTTCAGAACATGTCCTAGTATTTGTGTTACTATATAAGGAGTCTGTGTTGGTGTCTTGATGGGTATTTATAAGGGCCATGGAGATTACTTGATTATGTTTCTGAACCTGATGATTCCTTATTGTCCTTTCCACTGCTCTGTGTTCGTCTGCTGAGCTCTTTATCCATCAGGTCACATGATTCTTCTTTGCTGCAGGCTCAGAAAGAACTGGCAGACTCAGGCCTGTCAACCTGGTGACACACTGGGTGGCTTTTATAGTCACTTGGGGAATCCTGGTTGCAGTCTGCTAATGACACAATCCACTCTCATACCGGACTGGTCTGGATTATAAGGCTCACCTTCTGTTGTAAAGAAGCAACTGTATTGCTGGGCTGTTTAGTGTTCACTAATATATTAGTATATTAGTATTAGTACTAATATATTTTGGTTAATGACTTTGTATTGGTTGTGGTCTACACACCAATAAATCAGCAAGCAGGAAGTAGAGTTTGTGAGCCTTCATCTTCATCTCCCGCTGCGTCAGATACACTGCAGCCATGGAATTAAAACATATTTTTACTCTTCAGTACTTTTGCATGTTCCAAAATATAACAGTTGAAGCTCTGTTGATTAAAATAAGCTTATATTGTACAAGATTACCTTTATAAGATGTACATAAGATCTATTTGTTTGTCTTTATGGCTGACTTTCTGTCTGTATATACTGTATTTTACTTATTGCACCTTGAAAATTATTCTGCACTAATCCCAGACAACATTTTTGGAGTATAAGTGTTAGGTTGTAGAGTTAATAGGCAAGAGATTTCGATTTTGTCAGTCACCCACACCAGCAGCAGAAAGGGATGAGTTTTAGAATATTGGTGTCCCTTGGGCTCTAATTAAAGCCGTTAGGAACTAAGAAATGGCACAAGACAGTATACTAGTATCAGAAATAGCCCAAATGGTGGCTGAGAAGAAAAGTGAGGTCTGGAATTAAGGGATATAAAATACTGATCCTTTTTATAAGGGGAAAGTTTTTCTTGTAATAGCTTTGTAGACCGTGACAAATATCCAAGCATTAGAAATTTCATGTGTGGAAGATAACAGGAAATAGATATGGGGTCCAGTAGGGGGAGGAGAGCTGTTTTCTGAAGATTTTGATCCTTTCCTCTGCTTAATTTGACTGGTTTCATTTCTGTAATAGCACCACACTCACAGCTGTGGTTTCATATCCAAGCTTCGATTGACCTGAAAAGAGTAAGGCTTGTAATAATAATTCGGTCAGCCAACGAAAACATCTCAAGTGTTACTTTTCTTGGAAATAAAGATCTGGTTCCCTTATTACTAAATGTGATACCTTACATGTGTGGCAAAATTGAAATAAGTGAAATGGACTGAAATACTGTGGAAAAGATGATGCTTAACTGACAGCAGACTTCTTACCTTATAGCCTGATCTAGTCAGATCTCAGAAGCTAGGTTAGGCTAGATCTAGTTCTTGCTGGGATGAGAGACCTCTAAGGAATAAAAAGTCTCTGGTCTAGAACGGAGACACCTAAGTCTAAACTGGGATTTTCACTATGAACTCTACTGTACTCATGATGATTCATGAAAAATAAATATCACTTTTGTTTAAAAGTTATATAATTGTAAAATACTAGGGGAACAAACAGGAATAGACAATTTTTGCTTGTGATGTATAGTCGAAAGTGTATTGTAAAAGTAAGGCTGAATAATGGTGGTTTATATGTAAAATGGTTTTGTTTTGTTCTCTAAAATAAATATCACATCTCCTAAGCATTTTACTTTTAATGACGCCAATTCGTTTCCACCCACTTGGGTCAACTAAGCAAGTTGATAGTGTTAAACCTCTTTATTTTGAGGTAGCAGAAATATTGGGACAAATGGTTGACTGATGCCTCTAGCTGGTCAGCTCTTTGTTGTTGAGTAATTAGCCTCATGAAATCAATGTGAACATCCTTTCAACCTGTCTCACTTTGACTTCACTGTGTGGAGTCTGGTGTCAAAAATCAAACTGAAAACCAAGAACTTTGATCTTTGCTCATGAAAAAGAGGCCATTCTAAAGCTGAATGAAAATCCACAATTTGGAATTTACTGAAGAAGGAAGAATCGGCCATGGGTCTCAAATCAGTTCACACAAGACTGAGAAAGCATGGTGCAAACTCCTCATCAGCACCAGGAACATAAAAGCCATATTAGAATTTGCTTTGAAGTATATAGGTGAGTCAGGGGTTTTGTGGATAGATGAGACCAAGATTTAACTTTAACAAAGGTTACCACAGCAGTGAATAAAATATAGAGAAACAAACATACTACTGATGCTCCAAAGTACACAACCTGTCATAATGTAACGACACCAGCAATATCATGATCTGAGCATACATGGCCACCACTGAAACAGCTTCATGCATCTTTATTGGCAATGTAACCAATGATGGCAGCAACAGAATTAACTAAAGTTTAGTGAAGCATTTTATCTGCTTGCATAGAAGAAAATGCTTTCATGCTTACTGTACTGTATGGCGCATCACCATTCATGTGTCCCAATACGTGTGGGCATGTGAAATCATTGGGTTGTACGCAAAATTTGGTTTTGTTCCAGTATGATTACGTGGGAGCATGGAAATGGCAAAAAATAAAATGTGTGAGATCATGTGCTTCTCATTCTAATGGCCACAAATACAAATTGCTGGACTGTAAAACAAAAATGAGTTTTAAAAGAACAGCTAACGGTTTATTCCATGCTGAAAGAGAAAGAAATGAAAGTGTTTTTTACTGTGAAGCCTTTCTTCAGGTGACACAGCTACCTAATCGAATGTCTTTTCTTTTGACTGCTGTGATTTTTCCTTTGGAGAACACTATAATGCTATTTTTCGACCAGTAGGTGGCGCTCTTTCATCTGGGCAAGACGTCAGTGTACCAGCAGGCTGCCTGGGGACCCTGCAGGGAGGTGTTCTTCTGGTGGTCCTGACTACTTAGTCATTACAGACCCAATGGCATTGTTGGCACAAAATTCTTTTCCAGGCTAATAATTAATTATTCAATCACTCACGGCCTAACCTGATGTGACCCCTTGTGGGGGAAATGGGAGAGTGCAGTCGAGAAATTTCTGTTTTCTTGACACCGCAGCCTGATTTCTATTGAGAAATGCCACTGCAAGCCCGTTTGAGTTTCTGTAGGAAAGAGCAATTGTGCACTGGAGGATCTGATAAAGCTCGGGAAAAGGACAAGCACTGCACCAGCAGCGATAAGAATGTAACAGAAGATGCAGTCAGATATTATACAGATGAGGTTATAATGATGCGAAAGTGGATCATGTTAACACAGCTTCTTTAAACTCAAGAGAAAGCTCTTAGCTGTTGGATGAGTTCAAGTGCTTTTATTCTGTATGTATAATGAGTTCTTTGCTGCTGATGAAAAAAGCCATCCACTTCACCCATTGACAGTTTAAGTGATACCACCAGTCCCACATTAGTCAGTAGCTTTTATGGAATTGCCATATTTGCCCTGTTCATTATTTGGTTATTTTATTAACTTTTATATCAGTCTAATATGAATATGTCAACATTATTTTTTTTAAACAGAACCTATACAGTATCTTCTTTAAGCCAAGCAAAGTAGTCATACAGTCATTCATTTCGCACATTAGGAAACTGAACAGCCTTACATGTGTAAATCAGTCTAAAACATACATGTTTAAATGACAGATTCCTCATTTTTAAAGTTATATACTTAGACCACAAAATTTAATCAGCAATATATTGATCACACCATCGAGGAAGCTAATTTATTTTCTGATTTAAAACATCATATTCTGCTTTACATTTGAAGTGTCTATCACCCACAATAAGCGCTAGAACAGAACAGTATAAAAAGCCCAGTTTCTTACTGAAGTCATAGTTGTGCTATAATAGTCTCGACACAAATTACTCTGTTTCAAAAAGCTCTCATCTTTGCCCACAAGGTTAATATGTATTGACATGAAATAATAATGCAGAATGCAGAAGATCCCATATTAACACTGTCTGTACTCTCCCTGTATAATGCCTGTATATCTCTAGGCTTGTTGTTGGCTTAGACATTAGGGTGCTTTATCCTAAATTAGTTATGTTTCTTATGAATGTTTAAACCAAGAGTAGATATAACTGACGCATAAGTTTAGGAAGTAGAATTTGTTATACTTACTCAGAAGCTTTTGATTCACTTTTGTTTGATAAATGTATTTGTAATGTCTCACTTGCAGTTTGTCTTGTCATTTGTGGAGATGTAACTGGAGTGCATGCTTTTGAATTTAAATGTTACTTTTTAGCTCTTATGAGCTTTACAACGTTATTCAGGTTATCTGAAAAAATAACAACATGCAGAACAGTACACAGTGCATTATGTAAAGTAATGATAAATCTATCACTACAAACTGTCTACTGTACAGAATGGATAATACCATAGTGTAGAAAGAGTGAAAAAAAGAGATGAGTTTAAAGTTGTACACATCCACTTTGTGGAACTGCCATGTAATTACTAAGTTAATACCATGAACTTAAACACAGATACAACCAGGACTGAAATATAGCCCCTTTGGGGCTGTAACCCTGCTTGAACAAGCTGTCCATTTATGAAAAATGCCTTTACCATAAAATATGTCATTGGCATTTCAGTTATTTGCAAATACATGTTATTGTTGAAACAGGTTTTTTTGGGAGTCTGAAATGAAAATTGATGCTGTGGTTGTTAGCCTTGGGTCACATTCAGGTGTATTCTCTTACTCCAAGTTCATATTGGAATGCAAAGTGCAAGAGTACTGGCTGTTTGTGGTACATTATATTAATTTTAATGTTGTCTCAGCTGGTACCAAGATTTGTCTTCTTTGATTAGAAATAAAAGATTTAGAGCATTAGTAGATGTAAATCACAGTGGCAGTATTTCTTTTCCTTTTTTATGTGTATTCTTTTCTTTTAGTCATTTTGGAAAGTTATTACTAAAGACATGCATTGTAGTAATCCTTTGGAAAAAACAGATTTATCCCCGGATTTCCCATCAACTGTTACTGTACAGCCTTTGTGCATTTCCCTGCTCTCTTTCTGCTCTCTGTCTCTCTAAGAGCTTGTTAATTTTTTCAGATTTATGGGTGTGAATCTCACACACGTTTTTCTTTTTCTCTTGAAGGAGGAGGAAAGCGAAGAGGAGCCAAAGCTGAAATATGAGCGCTTGGCCAATGGGGTGACTGAGATCCTACAGAAGGATGCAGCCAGCTGTATGACAGTTCATGACAAGGTGTGTTGGATTCCTGGTTCGCTTCTTTTCTGATCTGATCAAATAAAGTCCAGAAAGACTTTTTACTAAATCGGTACGAAGAGCTGAGTGCATGCTTAAAAGATTTCAAAATGATTTGCCATCTTTCATTTATTATGCTATGAAATATCCTTATGGTTAAATATGTGAAAACCTGGCTTCTGGGAAAACATTCACACTAGAGGTGAATGAGTGTGTTTGTGTTTGTGTGTGTCTCACAATGGACTGGTGTCCCATCCAGGGGGTATCCTGCCCATTGATTGCCAGGATAGGCTCCTGCTCCGCTATGACCCTGATCTGGAAGAAGCGGTTAGAAAATGAATGGATGGGTGTGAAAACCCCTGAAAATCCAGATAAACACTATGCTTATCCATTATATTAAAACCTGGTGTTTAAAGTTAGTTTTGATTGGAGAACAGGAAATCTAAATGAGCTAACCGGTTTGTTTTGGAGGTCTGTCCAGAAGAGCTGTATGGAAAGTAGCACCATAATCCCATATCTTTTGTTTTGATGTTTTGGTGATCTGCATTTCTCCAGTCAAAATATATATTTTTTCCGTGGGATTTCATTGTAATCTTTTTTTGTTCTTCATTTTAAAGCATCATATTTTCACCAGGGCCTGTCTGCACTGGATGACTAATCGTCTTGGCACCTGGTGCATTCAAGCAGGCCTGTGCGGTGGAATAGTCATACCTAGTTATGTCTCCTCACCTGATGTTTTATTAACCAGTATTGATTTTTTTACCCGGGGGATTTTTTTTTCCGTCCTGAAAAAAGGCAACCTTGCAGGAGTGAAAGACATTGCAGGGCTGAATTTGTAATGAGTCACTTCTTTCCTCTTTTTTTTTTTTGTGCCTGTGCGCGTCCCTCACACCACCTCCAACCACGACTGCCAATTCTAAACACCCAGTTCCTGCGTAATGCTGCTTCCATATTATAAGTGCTCCAACTGGAATTTCATTTTAGCAATTCCATTTTGATAAATCCTTTTAAACCTGATCTTGGAAGGTTGCTTATTTATTTATTTTATTTCGAAGATTGTGGGGCCCTGTCTGACATGCTCAGTTGTGCCTGTAAATATAAGCATTTCATTATAGACTGCACTGAAGCATGTTCTCTGGTATAACACAGATCGGAGGGGTTTAGAGGTGCAGTTTGACTAATGCCAAAAGCCTCACCCTGCCGCTTTTTAATTTATATTTGGAACACCCCCACGTATTTATACTTAAATTGAATTGTATTACATTTCAGGCTGGAATATGGTGGTTTACCCAAGGCTAATGCAGCTGCCAGCATAAACATGTCCACAAATCTCTATTGCTGGCTGCATAGATCTTTGGGTTCTTGTTGTTTTTCTAAAGCTGACTGGAACTATCAGATTTCCTGTGTAAGCCTTCATTTCTCAGGTTCTGTTGCTGTTTTTCAAGAAAATTGTATATATCTCTTGCTGTACGTCTTTGATTCACCTATACTGAGCAGTTATAATCTTAATTTCATGCAGTGTAGTTTGAGAAGTAGTATATTTAAGATCAACATCCACAAATCCTAGCACTGTATGTTATGTTAGAATTCATACTAGAAATAATTAGCTAATTAAAACACCTGATGAATTTTGTCTCATTTTGGAAATTTAAATAAGAAGTGTGCTAACAGGCGCACTGTATGGTGAGAGCACCTGTCAGTAAGTTAGACTTCTGTCTTGACAGTTAAACTTAAGTCTAAGATGGGAATTGTTTTCTTCACCATCTGTATCTAAGGAGCCTTTTCCGTCACAGGACCAGGGATTCCAGCAAATGTGATATACAGAGTCACGACTTATTTTCAGAAACAAGTAGCAGCTTGACACAGCAGGTGTCATTTAGTGAGCGAGGAGAGAGCATAAAACTTTTTCTGTTAAGGAAATTACATGTTAAGCTCATACAAGCACTGTAAATAACATATATAGTACTACATTCTGAAGCTGAACAAGCTACTCCAAATAAACCAAGGAAGGAGCAAAGACATTTGACATCATCCTTCTAGTACTGGCTATACCTTAGGCTTACACTTCAGCTTCTTCAATTTTTATGTTATACCTATCCTTGTGGAAGCAAGGTATGAACGTATCTATTGTGTATTGTTTATGCATAAGTTAGCTGATCAACTGGAGTGCTGATGTTGGTAATACACAGGGACACTCCTTATAAATTATGGTCTTGTCATGATGGAGAATTATTTTGTTATGGTTTCACTAGATTTTGCTTCCATCTTACTTTGTTTCTGTCTCTTATTATGAATATACAGTACAGTATATGGACATTTTTATCATTGGGTCTCTATATCTGACTTGATATCAGAACTTATCAAGTTCTCTTTCCCGAATAAGAAAATTAGCAATGCTGAGATCTGTAGGCTAAAAAGAAAGCCATTTCCATTTTTTTATGCATATCTTTTTTTCAATCACCAGCTTTAAAGAAAACTACACATTTAACAGGCAGAATTCACTCGGCAGTTACTGTACATCTGAGCAAGATATTGATCAGTTGGCGGTCTTATTATTTTTTCCCGGAAAAGAAAAAGTACGACGTGAGATGCAGTATGGAATGTAAAATGATGGAGTACAAATTTATAGCAGTCACGACAGTAGCACCAGATGTAGGGAAATTGGAAAACCTTTTGGGCATGTGTTGAGCTGTCTTGAATTGCATTTATTATGTTTAAGTATTCTGAATAGTATAAAACACCATTTCACAGTGCTGTGTTTTTAATAAATAGGGTTTCCCCATCAATTTCACAGTTTTTGCTCCAGAGGCTGTTTTGCCCTGCGTCTCACAGACTGCATTTTTAATTCCCTGCTACAGTCCATCAGCCAATGTGTACAGTCTGCAGACACACCATTTGTTGTCAGCAGGAAAATGCTCCCCATGCCTCATTTTGACATCTGACTTCACACTGCTGCTGCATTGTAACTTAAAAGCATTTTCACAAGATTGCCCCTAAATCTGAAAATGTAAAACAAAACCTTCATCCAGTCCTTCGGTATTACATATGGGAGAATGCAAACATTAAGTTTTAACACTAAAAATGAAACAAGGTTACTTGCTATTTTTAATCTTTAATGTTTTTTAGGTTAGACTGTTTTTAATGATTATTACTATACTAGAATACAGTATGAACATCCTATCAGAATACAAGAAATGGAAAACCTCAGATCCCAGTCTCCATTCCTCCGACTCCAATCTAAGATGGCAGCCAGCCCCATTCTGTTATATCACCAAACGTTAACGAAAGAGAATCAAACTAAAAAGACCTCAGAGGCTTTGTAGTTTTTATTGCAGAGTTCCAGAAGTGAACCGTCAAGTTTGTAGTCCCTTGTCTGTAGGCTGTGGAAAGCTCCAGAAGAAACACATCTAAGAGGAAAAGGACCATTACCACCAAGGAAGATAACCAGAAGATTACCAGCACACAACAGTCGTCTTTCTGGCTGTTGTTTCTGCAAACCAAAGTGGTTTTGTGACCTATTTGCACTGAATAGTCTTCCATACAAGTAATGGTGGACAACAGCTGATTTCTGTCAAGTACTATAGATGGAAAAGAAGTAGAAAATTGTTTTCTCCAAACCAAATGAATCTCTGGACTTTGCCAAACTGAAAGAAAAGGTTACCACTATTCCCTGAATTGAGGAGAACCAGTTTAGTCAGCAATAAAAATATTTTATGTTTATGCAGAGTTAAGTACATCCTATTAATAAATTGTTTATGGAGGCATTCTTTGAACTATTTCAGATATGTCACCATTAAATATTTTTATCCTCTAGGGAGAGGTACCTTCACCAAATAGACGTAATAGTTTATGAGATATCTTCACAAGAAAAATAAGGGGAAGAAAAGAAATCTCCTATATCATATGGTGGATAGGAAGTGAATTTGGTGCCACAGAGAACTCTCCTTTCATAGCAAGAGTAAATAGATGAAAATAAAGTGGAAGCGCCCAAAATATCGTACAAGTATTGAATATTCTGCAATATTTTGCTTTGAAAGACATCCACGACCATTGTGGGGACACAAATGGGTAATCACTGCTTAAAAGGGAAGCATTCTGAAAGGGTGGGGCTGTAGAAACCATTTCAATTCCAATTGGATATGATTCTCTGACAGGATCATAACTAGATGTGACAGTTCTATAATGTTTAGAATTTTAAGTGACACATTTTAAGTGTCTGATAGACACCTTGGTAAAAAAGCAGCCCCTGCAACCTATGAGGACAGATGAAATTTGAGAGAAAAAACTAATGCTGATGCCATGCAACAGGATTGTCATGATTGAGCCATGCAATGGTCTCATGAATGGCCAAGTTTAGAGTTTAAAATTTGGCAGGGCCAGACTACCCTTAGATTCTGTGTAGTGCAACATAGAAAGCATAAGACAAGGTTGTTTGTACTGTCAAACACATTTTGTCCTATAAAACAAATAAATTAACTTTGTCCCAATACCCATTAGGAGGGGGTAAATACATTAAATTTCTGATACATTTAATGGGTAGAAGTATATTCATCTTGTGACAGTTTGGGGTGCCAGGTCACCAGTCTGGACTCTTTTAGTTGTGGCTTCTGACAATTATGTTTTTCTGTTAGAGGTCTCATACAAACCATTAGCAGCCATTACTGTCTGGAATGGGAATTGAAACATTTCACATAAAGACTCTGATAATCAATACCTGGGACAATAAATTTGGCTTCCAGAAATTCCTAACCAAATCATTTAAAAAATCCTAAACTTTGAATGGCTTATTCACACAATCTTCCATAGATGCTACTATATGAGACTTGTCCCTAGTTCCTCGTGTACGTGCCATGGGATGCTATAGGTTTCTGCACGTTGTGGGTGAGTCCAGATGGGTATACAGCGTGTCTCAGAAACCAGTTTCCTCTTCTTTGTGCACCATTCTTATGAAGGATATTCCCTGCTATCATCTAGTACTCCTGTTAAATGATAACTCCTGTCTGGGCATCTCACAGATGCAGAAATGGATCTGGTGGGGTGGTCTCTCTGTTGCCCAAAATCCATGGGTGTTGCTGTGGGATCCTCCGAGTTCTCTGCCCTGTCCCGACATTGGTCAGATTTGGCCCTGTGTGGCACAGGTCCATGGTGCCAGTGGGGGATGATGGAGGTCTTTTCTTGTGAAGGTTTATGGCTTTATTTAGGAGTCCTTTGGTAGAAACATGAAGGGGCTGTATTAGCGATGCCAGAGTGGGGAGAAATTTTTTATTCTTGTGTTATGTTTTTGGAAAACGTGAAATTAAAAAAAAACTGTTCTTTCTGCAGATGAACTGTCTCCGTCCACTTTTAGCAAGATGCTGTGCTAAGTGTGCTTGCCGTTTGAGTTTTCTTTTTCTACAGTGATCCTTCACAGTGTTCTTTCTCTTAATTTCAGTTTCTGGCACTTGGCACCCACTTTGGCAAGGTGTACCTGCTGGACGTTCAAGGAAATGTCACCCAGAAGTTTGAAATTGTAAGTACTCCACGCACAACTAGCATACAAAGTGTTATTCAGGGCTTTTTGATTCCCCTTCTATGAAAATCAATATATACTCTAAGTGTAATTCTAGAAAGACAATTTCAAATGTGAAGACATACACAATACATGTTTCTTATTTAAGTATAATTTTGGATATTAGAGATATAAGAAATGGAACAATTTTTGTACAGGAGCTCATTTGCCCTTGAATGACATCCTGACAATACTTACCCCATGTGTGACTTGCATTAATCTTTAATCAGCTTATGGTCTATATAATTTTTTAAATAGACATAAATAATTACCGTTTCAACTATGTAAAATAGTTTGTTTTTTTTCTTTCATTTTTTCCAAGGTTTTGGTTAATTTGAATGTTTGCGTAATGTACTATATACATTTGGTGTTTTGTGAAGTGCTCTGTCCTTGGGTATTTTTACCTGTGTGGTCTTGTGCTGTTTTATTTTTTTGCTATTTCTCTTCCCCATTTTTTTTTCTTTCTTTTTGCTGGTTAGGAGTAAGAAATGAATTTTGAGAAGGAAAAACAAAATTGTACAAAAGCCAATTTTATTTTTTAGCAAAAAGCAGCCTTGAAGTATTTATGTGCAGAATAATATAATGGATCATGACTCTACAACAGAAAACAAAAACAGTTATTTGGGATTCGCTGTTTGTTGTGAGGCAAGAATTCAGATTTTCAAGTTTTTTTTTTCCTAAATGAAAATGGATGTCTGTCTATTATCCGAAAGCAGCTTATTCAGATGAGGATCACAAACAGGAGCCCATCCAATCACAGGGTACAAGGTGAGGCTCAGAGCACATTACTGCTGTCTCCCTGGAGAGGACACCAGTCCATTGAAGGGCCCTTTAGAGTAGCCAGTCAATCCCAGCCAGAGAAAGCCCACCCACACAAACAAAGACACAGGTGTGAGGCAGCAGTGGAAAAAAAAAACGTGTCACCGTGCCACCTCAAACAGTGACATGTCATACCTGAGGTATTATGAAAACCATGTAGATCTTTGTGTTCTAAACAAATATCTAAATTCGGAGTTGACTTGATTTTTATGTTTGTGGGTATTTCTCAATGTTATTGAATCCAATCCTTAAGGAAGCTTAAAAACAGGGTCTCAAACATGATTTTAAATACAGATTTCTTTATTATCTGTGAAATTTGTATTTAAATTAGTAAAGATTTCTCTTTTTAGCCTGAGTTGCATGTTATGAATCAAGAAAACCTTTTTGAAAAATGTCATCTCGTGTCATACATGTGGGTTAAAATGATCATGTTAGTGAAAGCAATACAGTATGTAGAAAAATCTGAAATTTAAGCGATCAGCTCCTAATTGATCCTGAGATATGACTGTTTACACCTAGGAGAGGTACCAGCTTTTTTTGCAATTTTGAAAAAAGTGTGGTGCTTTCACAATCTTTATAACTTGACCACATTCACACATGTATACAGTAGATTTTAGTCATAGTATCTGCAAGCCATATCAAAGTAATTTAAAAACACACTTCACGTGGATAAATAGGAGCTCCGTGGGTCACTGGGGTTTAACAGTGTCATTTTGGTAATAAAAAGATGAGGCTGCTAAATTGAATTTGAACCCAAGGGAGTCACATTGATCTAATCCTGAAGAAAGCTTAATTTGGGGATTTTTTACAACTCCTGCAATATGAATGATTATATGGCAAAAACATTATGTTACATTACCAGTTACATTTGAAATACTTAATATTTAGGTTTAAGTGCTGCTTTATGTCTCATTCCTGTTTATCTTGATTCAATAATTAAATCTGGAATAGTTGAAGTCATTTTCAAATGTTTTAGAGAAGCACAATTTCACAGTCGAGGTGTTTCCTCTGGAAAAGGTGTCCTTAAATCACCAAAGCTGCTAATGTTTCTTCTGTTCTCTTACTCCAATCAGATGTAATAGGAATGTGCAAATCAAGTGTGACATATAACAGTGGGATTGGTGATTTAGGCATGAGAGAGTAATTACAGAACACAGCTAACATCTCAGAACACAAGGCAGCACATACTGTACACTGGTCTAAATGGTACAGACTGACACAAACGTAGCATAAGTGAGCTTGATTCACCTGTGCCATTGTAGGGGCACTAAGTGACATTGCACCCTAAAAAGGAATCTCTTATATCTCGTAAATGAAAGCAACATAAGCACAGCTTTTATCGATACAAACTGGCAGAAGCATCAGTTTTTGTGCTATTTTGAGGAGGGCTTCAGGGGCCCAATAGGTGTATCTGGCCTGCAAAACATAGATTAAGCATCCTTTTAACTTGGGAATGTATCTGGTTATTCTTCACTGGACTGATTTCATAGTAGCAGAAGTTGTTTTTTATGTCCTGTGACCCAAAATTGTAGACAGTATTGTAGATGTCACCTTAGTCAATAACAATTCTAACAAAAAAACATTTCCTATATTTAAATTCTTCACTTTTGAGTATATATCCTAAGATTTTCTGTCCCTTTTTTGCTTCCTCACATCATGTAAAAGATGTAAACATTTTTTTTTCAGCATAAACATGTCTTTTTCATAAGTAGCACCCTCAAATTCTCCTAGTGGTTCCTGTTATGTTTCTTTACTCAGTCTTGAATTAATTTTTTTATTTCCTTAACATCAGCTATACTGTTTGCAAATCCTTCCTCTGTATTTTGGTATCACTGCTAAATCTACTGTACTAGTTAGCTAACAAGACCAGAATCTGAGTTATTGACATAAATTAGGAAAAGCATTAGTCTTAATGTAGATCCCTTTAGCGCTCCTACTAATAATATTCCCCCATCCTGAGAATTCACTGTTCATCTGTACTGTCTTCTTATCGATGAAACATTCTTAATCAGAACACATATATAAACTTGAATGTCTACTGCCTGTAGTTTGAAAATTCATTTTTTGAGCTTTATTAAATGCTTCAGACATTTAAATAATTTATAGTGCACTGTTTGTGTCTGTTGCTTTTTTCTTTAACCTAATTGGAAAAAAAAATGTGGGTCTGCCTTATCAATAGGTTCTGATAGCTTTTTCATACCTGTTTCAAACATTTTCAGATTTTTAAAGCAAAGTGGGCCAGATTTTTTCAGATGTGTGTGTGTCAGTTCTTCAAATGTAAAAGTACTTTACTAGGCCAGAAGAATATACTCTAATTAAATATAAACAGGTAGAATGACTCAAAGTTGCAATTCAGCCACAATCTGATGATATAAAGCAAAGATACACCGTTGGCCTTCATATATATATGAATTTTAATGTACATAAGGGAAGATCACACAAGAATCGGGATAATTTTTACATTTGGCAACTGTGTCATCACAGTGGCATGAGAATTTGTGTGACTCCAGAGGCATAACCGATCTTGTTGATCATGTCAGCCTAGTAAACAATATGGTGCAGAAGAGGTTTGTACTGACAATGGCAGCTGTAGTTTCAGCAAGGAGGAGACACCAGGATCACAGATTCACCAGACAGAAGATGAGCTGAAAGGGTTTTCTCTCCAAGCGTCAGCCTTTTCCTGCATGAGAAAGATAAAATAATACACAGATATATGTTCAATTGTTAAACTATTATTGTGCTCTAAGAGGAAATTTAAAAAATAACCGTGCCACATCCTCTACTGGTGCAAATTGTACAGGTCTAAAGAGGTGCTAAGCAGAAAGTAATGAACATGGAATAGTTGCAACTGCTGGACAATGAGCAGTATGGGCTACTGTTTAGGATATGCTTGTTGGCTAGGTAAAAGCTTCAACATAAATTCACACAACATTCAATTTCTGTGCATAAGCTTCAGATGTATTATGAATGAGGTTGTATTATTTTTTTATAAGTTGACAGTGGTTATCCCCTGCATCTTTGGATCATAACACTGTAATAAACCTGATCTCACCTGCATGGCAAAATTGTATGCAGGCACATGTCAGTACCAGGGCTATCAATGGGCATACCCCCGGCAACCTCACTCAGTGTCCTGTAGTATGAGGGTGTAAAATGGGTGTGGTTTTGCATACTGCACATCTTCAATAATGGAAGGTGTGAGGAGGACCTGGAGGCCAACTGGGATGAAGAAGAACGCGACAAACTACCTGACGCAGCCCAGTGACCCCAGTGAGCTAAAGAAGGGAAACAGGAACAGAATAAAGCCATTCAATGCTGGATTAAGGATTTGCACAACTTCATATGCCATAAGTACTAGCAACTCTCCAGCACTCTCCAGTTTTTTTAGTATGCTCCTTGTGCTCAGACTGTGGGGTACCCTAGGTACTCCTTTGACATGGCTTTCTGAATTTAGTGCTGCTATTTATGCATCACATCCCTCGGTTTCTTTCATTGACTACTTTATGATCTACTGCCTTTATAATCTTTAATTCTGCACTGAGTACAACCAATTTTAACCACACCTCAGATACCTTTTTGAACAACAACTACTTTTTAAATAGTCTTGAGATTTAGTTTGCTCAAAATTGCAAAAAGGATGGTACCTCCATAGCTCGAAAACTGTTAGGACTTGACTTCTTAAAATTATTTATTTTTTCTATAAAATTGCTTTTAATTATGTTCAGACCATTTTCATAACAAATCTCAGACATATGGTGACATTGGCATGTTGAACTGACACTGAATGAGCTGCCTTTAGATCAGCTTATAAAAAGAACCTAACCAATTTCCTTAGAATGAACAGTGAAACATGAACCAGAAGGCACACGTGGAAACAATGTGGAAGTGCTTTTAAAACCCAGCACAGGGGGCGTCATTTTACCCAAAGGGTTGTGTGAGTATTGAACTAGATAGTCAGCCATGTTGTTGAAGCTGATACCATGGCTTCCTTCAAAAAACAGTTTGGATCCTTGAATCAATCAACTACTGTCAAACAGACAAGATGGGCACAAGAGCTTCCTCTCATTTGTAACCTCTCCTGTGTTTTTATGGACAGAAGTGGGTAATAAAAGAAAGGTTTTGGCAGCCATGTCACCCTGCAGCTCACAACTAGCAACCCACTGAAGCTCAGCAGGTGTGAGCCTGGTCAGTACCTGAATGGGAGACCTCCTGGGAAAAACTAAGGTTTCTGCTGGAAGAGGTGTCAGTGGAGCCAGCAGGGGGCACTCACCCTATAGTCAATGTTGGTCCTAATGCCCAAGTATAGTGACGGGGATGCTATACTGTAAACAAGCGCCGTCCTTTGGATGAGACGTAAAACCGAGGTCCTGACTCCCTGTGATCATTAAAAATCCCAGGGCATTTCTCGAAAGGGAAAAGGGTGTAACCCCGGCATCCTGGCCTTACCAATCATGGCCTCCTAATAATCCCCATCTATGAATTGGCTTCATTACTCTGCTCTCCTCCCCACTAATAGCTGATGTGTGGTGAGCATTCTGGCGCACTATGGCCTCCGGGTGGTGCTGCACATTGGTAATGGTGGAGGGGAGTCCCCATGACCTGTAAAGAGCTTTGAGTGGAGTGTCCAGAAAAGTGCTATATATAATGAGCAATGATTTATTATTATTAAGGTTTTACTGCCCTCTGGAAACATACATATCTGAACAAATATTGTATTTGTTGTGTCTTGCACTGAAAATATAAATAATTATGTAGGAATATTCCCATAACACTTTTCATCCAAAAGGAATTCAAAGCACTTCACATATAGAACACACTTACTTCATCCACCACTTATGTTAGCACCCACGTGAGAACAGTTATGTGCCACGAGCCCCACGGCACAGCAGGTCAAGTGGAGAAGTGAGAAATTATTTCACCCGTCAAATTCAGGGGGGGTTATGGGGGCCAGATTGTGCAAGCCCAAAACGCATGCTGTGATTTACAATTCAATGGCGTCATTGGTGTGTGCTCTTTTTTCCCTGAAGAGGTCCATTCTTTTTCCCTGGAGAAAAGTGCACACGGTAGTTTTCAATAGATGTAAGAAATGGAGGATTTTCTACTTCTTCTCTCTTCTGGTTAGGTTTTTTTTTAATTTCGAAGCGGTCGTATGGGTTAAATTTGTCAGTTTGGAATACTTAAAGACAGATTCTGAACTCTCATAGTCATCTCTGTAGAGCAGGACTGTCCTGTAAGCCAGAGCCACAGATACATGCTCTCAATGGACTAATTCCAGAGAAGCAACATATTTATTGTAACATGGTAACCAAAAGTATACACAACATTCTAAATAAAGACTTGCAAGTAGTCTTTTATATTTTTATTTTTATTTATATAGCAATTTATATTCTACTCTTTTTCTTTTCCTTACACAGAGCAACATTGTTTCTCAGTTTATTGCTTCCCCACATGGGTTATAGGATGTAAATGTCTGCAATAACACCTAAGCATTTTTTTGTCAGTATCTTATTCTAGCTCTGTATTTCCTATCTTATAGCTAATGTAACTCACTGCACTTTAGTTGAGGCCGCCAGCTATCTGTCCTGACTTGTACTGTATTGTGTGTGAAGTAGCAAGTACAGTACTGACTTTCCAGCAGGGGTAAAGTTATGCAATTTCGAATCCGTTTTAGCCATAGCTGAAAAAACGGCCCAGAAGAAATTGGGAAGAAACAGCCCAGCCAAGGTTAGAGGGAGATTCCACCGGAATATTCAAGAGAAAAATGGATGAGATGCTTCATCTATCCATCCATTATTAGGACACCACCAGAGACAGGATGGAACAAGACTTGGGATGAACATGCACACACAAGCACACAGGGACTATGTGGAGGTCGCAGTTTTCTCAGTCTGCATGCGTTTGGAAGGTGAGAGAAAGCCAAAGCATGGTGAGAACATGCAAACTCCACATAGAAGGCACCCCATGACAGTACTGAACTGTGAGGCAGGATCGTTAAACACCATGCCATTGTGCTGCCCTACCTCTGATTGTTTTGGAAATGGCTACTATTATCTAATAATTATCTTTCTGTATTATTTGTCTGATGGATAGAATGGCCTTTTCCATTGTAACTGGACATTGCTATGTACAGTATTTTCTTCTGTCTTTTTTGGTAACCTAGCTGTTTTGCTATGATGGCACCAGAGCTGACATTGCAGTCAGCATAAACATAGCCAGGCTAATCATCAAATGCTGATCAACATTTCATTTTCACAACTTATTTAATTAAATTGATTGTGTTATGGATTATGCTGACACTGCACAGTGCCACTTTCGCATTAATGCTAATTGAGTTCGTACCAGCATAACATCTCCATTAACTACAGAAAACATCCATTGTTGCATTTTTTATGCTGAACAAGTGGTCAAATAGCTGCATCATAGTTTAGGTGTATAATTTCACAACGTAATAGAATTGCTGTCCTATAAAAAAACTTGTTGTTCAGCGGTATTCTGAAGTAATTTGTGTTGTTTTAGATTTTCTTAAGTAAAAAGAAACACAAGTTCATTTTCATACCATCTAAGCATTTGTAGCTTTATTAAAAGAAGGGCAGCACAATAGCGCAGTGGTTAGCATTGCTGTTTGTAGCACTGGGACTCTTGGTTCAGTTCCAGACCTAGAGTGCTATCTGGAGTTTGTATGTTCTCTCCATGTTTGCATGGGTGCTCCAGGAGGAAAGTCCCAATACATACTGTTGGGTTAACTGTTTTGTATCCTGCCTTGCTCCCATTGCTTGCTAGGATAAGACTTGGCTCTCCTGTGATCCTGAATTGGATGAAGCAGTTAGAAAATGGATGGATGATTTTTAAATACTGTGTGTAGTACATTGAACAATGTAATGTAACTAGATTTTTTTCTGCTGCTTGTCCATAAAACATATTCAATTTGAGTATGTAATAAAATATTTCATAAAGTCTTGATTAATTTAAGTGCAGGTAAAATTCATTACAGTTACTCTGTAATAAAAGTCTTTCTCAGGTGCTTTCCTGCACTCCAATACCACAATTATGATTTATTTCTATTAATATCTGTGTTTTAAAAGGAAACATTAATTCATGATACAGTCCTAAATAAATTTATTAATGGAAAGAAGAGGTAATTGCTGGATAAAACATTAACTGTGATATACAGAAAAAAATAATGTGCACAAATTTCTTGAAGTGAGAATTGATTTTTCTATTCCTTAATTGACTTTGACGGGAATGGTTAATACCATATTTCTCCCCTCTTCCATGATAGTATGTCAGTTATGTGTAATGGCCTTGTCTCCTGTTATCTGTCTGATATTCAGAGCACTGATTGATAATGCATTTGAGTGAATCTTTGAACTAACGTGACCCCAGGTGACCTTGGAGACCACTTTTTCCTCTTTTAATGCAGAGAATAATCAGGGCTAAATCTGTGGTTTGAAAAGCTTTGTAGCTGTTTTTATAAGACTCTCACCTTTCATGCTTTTCAGATACCATGTCCTGCCAGTAATGGAATTGGGCCCCCAAGTGTGTAGGCTTTTATTTAATTATTTGTACATTTGTTAATTTTAAACTGTATTTCACTTTTGTTTCCCCTTTCTTGTCACGGTCTAGACCTTATTTCCTTCGAGTGGGCAGCATTTGGTAGACAAATCAATTATCCATTTGTTGGACAGAGAGCCTTTGCAAATTATACATTAGCTGATTGATTTCTCCTCTTTCCTGTTAAGGGGCTGTGAGTAAAAGGTGGGATGATGATGAGCATCCTGGGAGGCATTTCACCACAGAGAACACAGTTAATCGCTTCTGTCCATATCATCATGGTTTTTACTCCTTTATTGAAAAGGCTGACTGACTCAGCCTACCTCCAACCTAAAACTCCACCCTTCCTCTCACTGCCTGTTAGGTAATTGAATGGCAGTAGTTTAGTTTGCATTACTTTTGAGCTTTATTTTATATTTTACACACCTTTGAATTGGTAAATAAGATCACATAACTTATATGTCATGAGCTTCAGAGATTAATCAGTAAAGCCCCATACCATCTTGGTCTTTTAGTTCAGAAGCTGCAGCAGTTAACGGGTACTTTTCTGAGATTAATATTTGATCATTGTATCATCGTATCACTTGCCTGTGAGAATGAATGGGTGCAACACAGATCTGTGGTTTAGAATGTAAATCCAGCTTTGCAGCCAAGGTTCCCTTCCAGTTCAGCTGTTCAGTGTGAATGGCTCAAAACGTAGACCTTGCTGGACCTTTTATTTCTGAAATATGCCATTTGTATTGTTCATTTGCTTTAGGTAGTGTTCAAGTGTTCTGCTCCAATTATTTAAAAAAAGCTTTTTATCATTGAGCAGAGTTTTTCTTTTTCTGGTTCTTTTTTATAAGTCCTGTATTTTCACGGGAAAGAAACAATATGTATCTATGCCTTGGTGAAGAAAATACCTATGGATCGCTAGAGAAAACATTCATACAAATTTGTTGGAAATGTGTTTTTTTAGTGTATTTGTTCAGAATAAGGGCAGCATTGTGGTGCAGTGGTTAGCATTGCTGCCTCACAGCACTGGGGCCTTGGGGAGCTACTGTATCTTTGTGGAGTTTGTACTGTATGTTCTCTCTGTGTTTGCCTGACTTTTCGCCTGGTTCTCCAATATTCTTTCAAGTCCCAAATATACTGATACATTAATTGTCTTTTGGGAAAATTGGCCCTGGTGTGAGTGTGTGCGTGACTTTGCGTGCCCTGTGATGGACTAGTGTCCCATACAGGGTGTATCCTGCCTTGTGCCCATTGCTTGCTGGGATAGGCTCTGGCTCCTCCATGAACATTTATTGGATGAAGTGTTTAGGAAATGGATGGGCGGCTGGATATTTAGAGATGTTATTTTTCTGTAATTTTAATAACTGATAGTATTATGATTTAATACATAGCAAGTGTTGGTATAATTTGTTATTGCAATGTTTTGTACATTATATATAAAGCTTCTGCCCATGATTCTGACATCATAACTATTTATAACAGCTTTAAAATGCCTTATTTTCGTCTAACATATTAATGCTTTTAATGTTGGAAATCATGACACCAAACAGCAGATCCAAGTCCTTATTTATCAGTTCTTAAAAGAAAGATTATGACATAAAAATAGTCATTGGACAATAGTCATTCCACAGGAGTGTGTCCTGTCTCAAGAAGTAAAGTTATTTTGAGCTATGCTATTGAGTGCTCCTGTCTCCATTTCTCTTGATAGAACTCAGTCTGCTGTGGATTGTTACCTTTCAGTTGTTTTATGTGACAAATAAAAGATTTCTACAGAACCAGCTGTTTCTAGTCCTAGAAACATTTTTAAAGTAGCACAAGACTTTTGAAAGAGTCTACTTCTTTCTGTTAATGTCAGCAGCAGCTGGTGAAGTCTGGCTAAAGTGACTTTTGTTTTAGGTTTTATTTATCCATTTTCACAGAATGTTTTTGAAAAAAAAATGAGTGTTAAACTTCCTAAACTGGAACTTTTTAAGAAGTGAAACGGACTCCCTTTTCTGATCTTCTCTCATATAACTTTAGTTTTGGTCAGCAGTGTTACATGTTCTCACTGCCATGCTCTTTAACCCATTCCAGAAATGAACTTTCTAAAGTAATTCAAGGGATGCTTTCCTTTTTACTGCTGTTTGACCACTTCGGAGATGAGAGCGGATATAATAATTTAAAGGGTTACAAATGAGAAGAGGCCATTTGGACCATCTTGCTTATCTAGTTGCTAGAAACTTATCATCCATCCATTTCTTGTAGAATTGCGACATGGGATACATACAGTTACACAACACATACTGTAAGCACTTAAATTTCAGACCCCTACAGCTCTTTGTGTAGAAGAGTGCTTCCTGATTTCAGTCTAGAGCTTTTCATGACCAGTGCACTTGCTCTGTTGCTCACTATGACTATTATGATTGTCCATCTGACTCTTGATAGGTCTCATTTTGAAAGGTGAAGCTGAAAACTGAAGTATATTGTTTAAAGCTGAATTATATTATAGTGATTTCAATCTAGGTCCTCTTGTGGATATGTAAAAAGTTAACTGAGAACTCATGTTTGAAGTTGCAGTTCATTGTTGAGATTGAAAGGAAAGGTCATTAACAGAAAGTCATTCTGGTTAAGAAAATGATCAGTTTACTGTTTCCATCTATCCCTTCATCCAGTTCAGGGTCGTAGGGGAACCAGAGCCTATCCCGGCAAGCAGGGCAGGATACACCCTGGACAGGATGCCAGTCCATTGCAGGGAACACACAGATGCATGCACACACTCACACCAGGGCCAGCTTTCCTGAAGCCAAATAGCCTACCAGTATGTAGGACTATGGACTGTTGGAGGAAACTGGAGAACCCGGATAAAACACATTTAAGCAAAGGGGAACATACTGTACAAACTCCATGCACATAGCACCCTAATTCCGGAATCGAATCCATGGCCCCAGTACTGCAAGGCAGCAGTTAACCACTGCACTACGGTGTGGCCCAGTTTGCTATTTGTGTAGGAAAAATTATTTTAAGTGTATACTAGAGACTTAAAACATTTTCTTCTATAATAAAAAAGATTTGTTATTGTGAGACCGGCTCAAACAGGTATTCAACCAGGAACTGAGGTCTTCATAGTCACATACGAAGGAGCTTTGCTGAAGAATGTGGGGTTAAGGTGTCAACCTGAATAGTCAGAATAGAATGAGAGAGAGAGAGAATTCTCTGATTGGTTTTCTACAAAGAAGTCCTTTATAAGTGAAAACAAAAAGAAAATGTGGACATGTTGTTAACAAATATTAGAATACCAAAATTATTTGGTCAATTGAGATTCTGATTCTAGAAATTGTGCTTCTGAACTGCAGGTCTTTGTTTATGAAATTCAATGCAAAAGATACAGAAATAACCATTGGGTGACGTGTTACTTGTCTTAAGTAGGTGGAAGTTAGTTTGGAGGGAACTACTGGGAGGAATTAAAGAGAAGTGTTAAGCAGGACACTATGAAACATTAAGGCATCATTATAGATCCTCCAAGGACGATAGACTATTTGGGGGGTGTTGGAGAATCTATACTGAATCTGAAGCAGTCAATCAGTAATTTAAATGTAAAGAAATTAAGTGAGAAATGTTTTTCATCATAAAAAGATCAGGATGGTTGACAACATATCACAAGTTTACTTTAAAAATTGTTTTTGCAAGCAGCTTTTCATTAAAGACTAAATAAATGCATGGCTTTTTCTTTTGAAACATTTGCACCCAGTGTGAAAGACTGAATGAAAATAAGAAACGTGGCAGTGCTCGAATGTTTCAGAAACTCTGTTTTCTAAATTAGGACGGAGGTAGGACGGTTAAAATCAGCACAGTGTGGTACACAACTAAAAGGTGTCCAAAGACAGTTCTCTCCAAAATATGTCTGTGGCTCAGCTTTGCAACAGTTGCCACAGAGTTCTTTACCAGTACCATCCACTAGAAAGATGGGACTCATTTCCCACATGAACTTTTGTGACTGTCCCCCAGTCAATGGATTTTGGGGGAGGGCTAGATTAATAAAAGCCCAGACTGCCAGGATGAAAAAAAAACAGTATATCAAAGCTGAGTGCTAATCCCAGATATGAGTATGTGTGCAAGTGTGTGTATGTTTTTCTCTTCCCTACTGTTCCTACACTAAATGGATTATAAACCCTTCTTTTGTCTCAGTCTTAGGTGTCACAGTTTGCAGTCCTGATTAGTTTATGTGTTTTGCTTTCCCAGAGTCCGGTGAAAATAAATCAGATCAGTCTGGATGAAGGCGGGGAGCATGTTGGCATCTGCTCAGAAGACGGCAAGGTAAATTGTGTCTTTATAAATACTGCCAGTGTTGGGGGCATTAAGGAGATTACCGTTTACTTTTGATCAGCACTGTCTAATAAGAGCAGCGAACTTCATTTTTTGCCTGACTTCCCTCAAACAGCAGCTTTAGGTGCTGCACCTCTGAGCAATCAGTGGATTTCTGGTTCCCTCTAGTGGACTTAGAAAACACTCTTCTTAGTATTTTTTCCTTAACATCCTTGGATTTTCTATGGCTTTAAAAAAACTATTAGATACAACAAAAAGAGTAAGAAAGTAGTACTTCTATAAGGGGTTTAGATTCTTATTTGAACATTGACATTAAGATTAAAACTAATGCTTTCACATTCAGGATTGGAGCAAATACAATATATGCTCATCACACTAATAATTTTTGATGAACACAGCTATATAGAATAATTTATTTCAAATATATAACATCCATCTTTTTTCAGCTTAATCTTAGCTCTCATAAAGCCTTGTGTGGCACACAGTCTCAAAATGTCCTCTTTATATACAGGTACATCAGTCAACAGAGAGTAGGTATGCACAAGTGGATGCATAGCTCTAGCTCTAGCTCTAGTGTTTTGGGTTGCAGACTGTTCCCAACCTTCAGCCTGAATGAAGAATTCCTTGGAAGTAGGTCTGCTGCTCGAGGATGGAGCCAAACTGTGTCATGCCCACAGTGCAGTAGAGCTCAGACTCTCAGGTCTGATGTGGAACGTGATCTGGGAGACAGAACTGGTGGTCTGTAATAAAACTGTAACGTCTGCCTGATGAATCACGATTTTTCTTGTGAAGGAACTTCTGTCAGTAGTCATCAGCCCAAAAGCAAGCAGGCATCTTCTCACATTTAAGGATTCAGTAGCCTGCCAGTGCAAAACCAAGATTGGAAAAACATCAGGATATCATAGCTCTGCTGTAACTTGGTCTGAGAGCTGGCAGTCACCACAGACACAGCCTGAAAGACACACTTTACACTAGCAGGAGAGTATACAGTAGATTATTGGTGTTCTTATACAGCAGCACTGGTTTCTTCCAGCACTTATTTTGGTGGCCTAAAACCTAACTGTGGGCTAACATTTAGCACATATTTAGCTTGAATGATTTTAAAATTTAGGAAGGTCATATTACTTCTAAGACAGGGTGTTTTCTAGTAATATGACTTAATAAATAAAGCAAAACCGCAGTAAGACAAGGCAGTGGCTGAGCATCTGAAAAGCATCACAATGTCTGGACAGATTGTGAGAAGGAGGGGTAGTAGGTGTTGGCTTATTTTGAGTCACGTTACCCAAGTGATGGCTGGAAGTGGCAGAAGGGGAAAAGCATAATTGGTCACTGCAATCATTTTGAGAAAAACAGGGTGCAGAGCAGATCAATTTTGAGTACTAGTTCACAAAGCAAGCTTCTTTCTCAAGAGTGGTAGCACTTTAAACTGGTAAAGCTTCCCCTGTCCTGACAAAGATGCATTTTGGAAAGCTGAGACAGTGGAATGGATCCGTGTGAAGCCTGATTAAAAATACAGCGTCATTTGCGATCAGGATGCATCTGTCTCCCATTGATATCCTTGTATTGATTTCCACTTGGCTGTTATCTCCCTGTTCAAGGTGATTATCAGTGTCGGGTGGTTTGCAAAAGCAGATATGTATGGTGATATCTCTTAAAACTCATGCTCTGTTGAAAAGAAAATCTTGTAATCTTTAAAGTGGCGGTTCCAATTAAAATCAATGCGAACTTCGTGTTCCTCTATACCAGTCTCATTCTCTTGTAAATCCCTGTGGTGAAAGTTTGATTTTTTGATTTTACAGATAGTTGTGAAGCATTTAAGCAGTTCAATAAGGTGGGTACTGGAGTGTTTCTTGTCAGGAGTTTTTATTAGTGTTATTTGGAGACTCTAGCATTTAGTTTTTCAAATCTTATACCAATGAAAATTAAAATTAAAGTGGAATTCAGGCACCAATCAACTACAAAATTGAAGAAAACCCACCTTTTATTGTAAACCAACAGACTATTACCAGTGTTACAAGGAAAACAAAGGTAAAAACTGCAAATATTCCAAAAGTTGGAATTTTGAGTGTCTGAAAATTGGTAGTTGTTTTTGATTAAACCTACCTAAAGGTATAATATGTTCATTTATAAAATTCATAATTTATAAAAGGGAAAATATAACATACAATATAATATTGTATATACACCCTAAAGTCAGTCATTTTCAAGCACATTACTTAATGTGTGACGCAGCTGCCTACTCGAACTACTTCAGCCCACATTATTTAATGCCTTCTAATAGGGAAATCTGAAAACAGATTGATAACTAAATCTACAAATTAACAGGTTAGAATAAAGCACTCATATTAGTTATTGTGGAAGCAGAGTTCTGATACTGGAAAGAATTTTAATTGTCACACATACAGTATGTGAACAATGCTTATTTTCTTAATTGCTAAGGATGTACAGTACAGCATTTAGTCCCGTGGTGAAAGGTGGTATCAAAGCTCTGTAGAAATGCTCTTTGTTTAAGGCTTCTAACACACAGTGCAGATATCTACAAGATTTCTATCTACACATTTGTAAAATGAATTTGTTGGGGTTTTTTTTGCAAATTTGTAATTTCAGGAACTCCTGTCTCTTAAAAGAATCATTCATTGCAAGTTGTGATCACAAACATCATGACACTTGGGACAGCTGACTTCTAAAATGGTTTATTTGAGATATTTAACATAAATCTAATTCCAGTATTGTGCAAATATTGGCCTTTTAATTTCTTACTGAAAATGGAATTTAATTGTTTCATATAACATTCACACCTTTGTGGTTTTTTGCTCCAATATTCTTCCAATATCACCAGGTAACGTGATCTCATTGCAGTTTTTATCAAGGGCAGCAGTGGTTAAATGAAAATATTGTTATATTAATTTTTTAATTAAAAATGCTTCTTTAACTCAGGGAAAAATAGAAATATCAATATATTGACCCCATCACTCAAAGCTTGAATACTTTCATACTCCGCTGTCCTATTCCTAAGAATAATGATAATAAAAAGCAGTGTTTTCTAATCAGATTGAAAGCCTTCCCTTTTCATAACATGCTCATAGACTACAGTCTGCTCCAATTCCTAAGTGTGATTTACAGTACCAATGTTGAATTTTACATTAATAAATACAATATAACGTGTTATATGTCAGTGAATTAAGTGTAATGCAAGTGCTGCAGTAACAGAATTGTTTTAACACAGCTAGTTCAATCTGCATGTTTGTGTTTGATCATGTGGTCGAAACAGACTGTATTTAGTATGATTTTGATTCCATTTGGAGCTCCCATATTTTCATGGGCAAATCTGTTATTAACTGGCATGGATTGCGTGTGTAAAAACATTGTAACAATTTTGATTCTTTTCGGGGAATGAGACAAATCCACAGAACGCTCTGCATGGAGGGGCTCTTGCTAGAACAGAGACCTTCATGAGCTCACAGAGGTAACAGAGAGAGCTGTAGATGACTGTATAGAGGTAGGGAGATGGGATTTTTCTGCATCTTTTGACAGCACTTCGTAAACTAATCATTCACTGAAACTGAACTATGAACTTTTCAATTTCAGCGTGACTCCAAGCACAATGAGATAGAAATACATTTTCTATTGTATTCTGTGTAGCTTTTTGTAGTAGAATAAAAGATCTTAGCATTTGTGTTTGTAGCCTTAAAGGTAAGTCCTCATTTCTGAAAGAAAGATGGAAAGTGTTTGTGTGTCTTTGTATTGCTTTATATATTTTGTGGTTAACGTTAGTTGTCACTTTCTTTTTCTCAATATTTAATTTCAAGATTTTTTCTTGCTATGGAAATTACACTGTATAGGATTTTGTCTGTCAAGGTGGCTAATAGTTTAAGTTTGTTTTGTAATAGACATCTGTGATTAAGTATTCAGTTTGGATTGGTAATAGCTGAAGGTGAAATTGAAATATTGCCAATGCTAGTGAAAATGAAGTACATTTTCTCAATTTAAACAGGTGTCTTATATTAATGGCTTGAATGTGATCCACTGATATAGATACTGTACAAAAAATCCAAAACAAGGATAGCTTTCCCCGTAAAACAAAATTATTGAAGGAGTTTTGTAAACTGTCAGTTAATCCTACAAAACAGAATATATATTCTCTGGCTTTGAATATTTTTTGCATTGCCAGAATACTATATAATGTCAGAGAAATTTTAAGTGTCCATCAGAGTAATATTTTTGGTGTTAAAATTAATCCGCTAAGCTCCCTTTACCATCGGTATTCTGTCTCTGACCCATTTTAAGAAAGGTAACTCTCATCCCCTATGATGGAAGAACACCACACATTTGTGCCTGCGATGTAAGGCTGAATAATGGTTGTTCATATGTAAAATGGTTTTGTTTTGTTCTCTAAAATTAAAAATTAAAAAAAGGAAGAACACCACACACTGCATGGAACACAGATCTTGCCTGTCTGGGTGTGAGGGAAGAGTGAATCAAAGAGCTCAGGAGTCGTGCTGTAGTGTAATACATAGGCGACTCTTGAGAGTTGAACCTGCAGCTGTTCTTTGTTCACTGAGCATCTTCAATGACAGACAAAGGACATTAAATGGACCTAAGTTCTGAATGAGCATTCCAGGTTGAGAGTCAGCGGGTAAGAGGGGAAAATTTAATTCTGGTTTGTCAATCAAAAGTGATTGCCATTCTGAAGAGATTCCTATAGGTTTTAATAGGTTTAATTTAAACATGAAAATATCCATTCTTGTTCCAAGCTAATGGGAATACTGTATGCCATTGTTTTATTCCAAAATAAGTTAAAGCAGGAAATGTGATTCATGTTCACTCTCCTGTAGATAGCTTCATTTTTAAAGCTTTCAAGAGTCCTTGAGGGAGGAATTTACTGCAGTATAAAAGTAACTATTTCTTTCGCTGTTGCCACTAGGGTGAAATGAAGGTTCTTGATTTTTAAGCTTTTCTGTAGCAGGAAGGATGAAAAGGTGGGTGTTAGGGAAACGATATGCTTTTGTGAAAGTAAATAGCCCCAATATTATAATTGCCAGTTTTTCTTATCAAGAGTCACCAAAAAGCCTTTTTGCGGCACTGCTTTCCTATGAATTCATGTTTTAGGGAGTGCTGCTAAAATGATGCATTTGAGACATTAGATATTGCTTGAATTGAACCATCTACAAAGCTGGCCTTTCATGTTAAGTATCTGGTTATTATAACAGTGTGAAACAAAATAACTATGCAATGTGGTGTGAGTTTGTTTAGGGCAGTCAGCCAATGGTTGCAACAGAGTGCAATCCTGACATACACTATACAGTGTAGATACAATGGCACTTTGGAAGCACCATTGCTGCTTAGAAAACAATTTCAAAATGCCATTGTGAAAATGGAAAGAGACCCATTTTCTGCTTTTTGGGAGGATGAGCCAGAACAAATTAAAAAAAAAAAAGACTGCATTGAGTTTTCCATTGTTGAGACAAGAGCCTGACGCTAAAGCTCCAATAGACAAAGAGCAGCTGAAAAACAGACATTCCCAGAAAGAGCTTCTCACTGTGCGATCACTGTGCCCGAGCCCTACTCTATTGGAATAAACACATGGCACATTGTCCAGTTTGGGGTGATTCCTACAGTAGATAAAGCAGATATTCAGTTTTTGTCATTTTAGTCTGGCCTCAACTGTAACTTACGTTGTCAGATGCTAAACCTAGAAAACAGAAAAAAAAACAGTTGTGGGGGCAATAAACAGTCTTGTTCATCAGGTGGCAAAGAAGACAAGTTCTCAGAGATATCTGAATTGGTTGTACAGCTTAGTTTAGGACTACATAATTGTCCTATGATTTTTTTTGCTGCAGAATATTGCAATTATTTGAACATTAAGAAGCTGCTCTTTGTAAACCCTGTCTTACATAGATAAATTAAATGTTTTGTGACAACCGTATAATTCATTTACCCCAGCAAAATGAAACAAACATTTTGCAATGAACATAAATAGGAAGTAATAAGGAACATAAATAGGGGGAAAATAGAAATAGTTACTGTTTGATCTGTTCAGTTCATGTTGTGTGACAAGACAAGTTGTAAACATAATGTACCATAAGGGTAATTTATTAGAGCACCTCAGGATTCATCCTCTATTGCATTTTGTACACAATCACACAAAATGTAATTTGTTCCATGTACAGTAATTGTTTTTGCAAACTCATCTTTAATTCAGTTAATTAGAAGTACAGTCTGGAATTTATTGGAAGCATGTTTGGAGTAATTATCTTCTTGGAATATATAATTCTGCCAAGCTGGCTTCTTCCTAGAGTTAATTACATGCTAGACTAAATTACTGCAGTATTTACACTCCTGTTTTATGATCAACATCAGATCTTGGAACAATAAGCAAAAGAAGTTATTGTTATGTTCCTTTTTACTTTCTTTTATAAAAGGAATTGCTTTTGTTTATTATGTAGTTTTGGTACATTTACGTAATCATTTGCATACAGTATTTTGATCCTTTTCCAAAGGTTCTCAATACAGTGTGTTGATTTAATCTGAAAGACTTCATGGAGCATTTGTATCGGATGCTCTCTGGCTTTACCTGGGCTCAAATGGGGGCTGGGAGTGCAAGTGTCTCAACAAGAGGAGGAGGTGATAGTGTCTGTATCCAGTCTGTTACCAGGACTTTGCTGGTTCAGGTCTCGGGCTATGTCACAAGCTTACCTGACTGTTCTCGGGGCTGGGTGGGAGTCAGTGATGCACCTGGGGCCTACCACACTGTCAGCAATCCCTTGGGACTTGGCAGACACCAGTGAGCTTCCTGAGAGAATAACCATCCTTCCATCTGCTACTCGCACGTAAAACAGGCTTCAGAGCCGAGTGTGTACTGTCCTTATTCTCATTGTACTGGTACAAGGCCTGTAAAAAGCCAAGCAGACTTCACACACTATCGGAGATTTCAAACTGCAAGGGTATAAGAAAAGGAAGTTCTTGTTTAATCAAACAAGGGCTAAATGATAGGCAAAACACGCGCTCAAACGAGAATTTGGGAAACTGCAGTTAAATGCCTGATATCCTCCCAGACCAACATGTTATGGCAGCTGTAGTAGCCCCCTTTACTGCTTCAGATCTTGTTGTTTTTTCCCAAGTTATTCCTGCTAAAGATTTTCTATTTTCTCATTACATGATGGTCTGTTAATTAAATTGCAATATAACTGTCAGGAAGTGCACTTAGAAATGCAATATTCAACCCCTTGTCTCATTTTGTTTGGCAGGTCCAGGTATTCGGACTATACACCAGGGAGGGATTCCATGATAACTTTGACTGTCCCATCAAGGTAAGACAACAGCTGAGGCCTTAGCTTAGCAACAGCTTCTGCTTCTGTCCGTGAGACTTCACAGCTTGTTAAAGTAAAATACAGAGATTATACCAAATTAATAAAATGCAAAATCACTTAGCAGAAATTCTATTTTTTGACCACAGTGCACCTGCATTTGTAAGCTTGTAGAGTAATTTCTAACATGTCAAACCATATTTTTAAAGTTTTTTTTTATTATCCACCAGTGATACTGCTGAATTTGTGTGGAGTCTATCATGATCTTACTTCTCTGGTGGTGTGCTGAAACGGTTCTGCCAAAAAGATCCCATTGTCTGTAGCTCTAGTTATGTGTAATAAAAGTAACCAATATATGTGTCTGGAGAGATCTAGATGGGTACAGTGCTTTAGTGTTGCATTATACAGTATACATTATGTTTAAAATATTTGCATTAAAAAGCCTTACTCAGAATACCTGTTTTTTTAATGTTTTCTGAGAAGTTATTTCTGTCTAATTAGGGGCACTGCAGAAAGTAAACCATTCAGTTTTGATTGTGATTGGAACTCAGAATAATATGTTTTGAAATGCTGCCATTTTGGTGTTTATGGTTATTACACTTTTCTGCAAAAGACTTAAAAGCAATTTTGGGCTGGCAGGTTAAATGGGAATACAATGGTAAACCTCTGTCTTTGCTTCAGTTTATGGTAGCAGTGCTTTCTGTTTATCTATTTGAGGGACTTTAAGAGTGGTGTCACATATACTGAAGGAAACAAAACAGCAGTCAGCTTTTTTTTTTGCTGGGGGGGAGGTGTTGTAGTTATTTAAATGTAAATTTATCAATTGTAATTATATAAAAAATTATATAAAAACTTTATGTAACTGTGTAAATCCTTACCACAAACTAGGAATCCAGTTCCACACTAACTCCCTCAGATCCTTTGACCTGCCTAGCCTTTTAGGTCTTTTGGTGTGCTACTGACTCTCTAGTACCTTCTGGGAGGTACCCCGTACAGATCTGTCTGGAGATGTGCAGACCTCTCCGAGGAAGTTTTGAGGGTCACTGTCAGAAACCTGAGAGAACCCTGTCCAATTATTGGCAGTAAAGCAGCATAACTTATCAAAGGAAGAGCTCATTGTGGTCCCACTAGTGTGTGATAAGGGCCCGCGATTGTCAAATTCTGCCACTGTCATAGTCACTGAGGCACAATGAACGCAGCCAACATCACATACCTCTATCCTTTCTAGGCCATGTCCAGTTCAGATTACTAGCCAAGGTCTGCATTAAAAATGCTCACTTTACATCACGTTCATCACATTCAGTGTTAGAATTACTGTTTATAGCCAATGAGGGTGAAGTGAGGGAGAGGGAGGAGGGGTTACATCTTCTGGCCGTTTAGACTTTTAAACATTGTGAACTTTTAAGCCATCAAGGTCAGCTGGGAGGTTTTTATTTAGCCTGTTCATCACCTCTTTACCCTTTGCCTACTGTATGCTGTGTCTAAGTGGACTGAAAAGTCCACTCATCACCTCTATGATTCTTGCACAATGCTTTTAACTTCAGAGAACATATCTCCAGACATATCCTTCTGACCTTATCCAGTCTGTCTATCTGGGGTCTTTCATTAACATGAAGAGTAAGCAAAATGTCTTTTTTTTATAAATGAGACCTATCTTCCTCATCCTTTAATGTTTGTCCTGTTGTTTTGTATTACTTGTCTGTTGCGTGACTTATTCTCAGCTTGTTGTTGTCATTCCTTCTGTTTTTAATGGCATAAACAGAAAAAAAAAACAGAAGACTATTAGTGAAGGTTATGAGAGGCCTGGGGAACTAATCCATACAGGAGCACTTGTAATACAATCTGAGCTAAAAAGGCGGTGGTAATTTGAATGTGTGTGGCGATGGAGCTTCAAGGGTGCTTCTGGGAGAGGGTGAGGGGGTGGGGGGGCTGTTTTTCTGCGGACAACAGAGATGGTTTCTATAAAGCCACTCTTCTGCCGGTGGGGATGTTATTGGAGGGAGTGGACACTACAGATAATTGTCCACAATGAGTCACTGAAGCAGACTGAGGTGCACATAAATAAAATATGAAATAATTTTGTGGAAGAGATTTAAGAGGGAACAAGTAATAAAATAAAGTTAAATCCATTTAGAACACAAAAATAGACGCCTTGCTTTGGGAGGCTGGTTGTCTGTGCTGACACAGCAGACCAAGTGCACTGCGCCAGTGTTTCATTCCAACATCATTCATTTAATACCCTCAGAGGTCACATCTTTTAACATTATTTATTAGATTTGGTTCTGGTTTTCAAAACTTCTCATTCATTCTTTTGTAGTTTGTTTCAGCACAGCCAGCAATTATTTTGAACATACTTGGATTATACAAGTTTGACAGCTACACACCCCAGAAGTCTTTATTTCTTTCCCTTTTGCCTTATTCTCTGTATCTTCACTTTTCAAATTTTTTTATAGACAAAAATCATATTTGGCCATTGAAATCATTGTTTCTGGGACAAATCTCATTACCAGTTACATTTCCCTCATGGACCTCAGAATCAAAATGGAGTAATTTTATTGGCTCAGTTTGCTTGCTTTCATAAACAGTGACCAAATTAAATTAAATATCTTTGTTTTAGAGGTTCAAATTCACATAAAGTGGTGAAGTGGTAGTTGTGAAGTTGAGTGTAAAAGCACAAAGTACCTATTTAAAATTAAGTTCAATTGTATTAAAAATCTCATGATCTCATCATTTTTTCTAAAGATTTTACCCATTGACCCGTAATAGAAAGATGCAGATTTTGCAGATTTAGACTGTAATGTATTTGAGCAAATCTGAATATCATTAAAACAATTTATTTGAACCTCAGTTTTTATAATGCCAAGAGTTAAAACTAAAGCTTTTGAAATTGAATGAATTCTGTGTTGCAGATTTGTGGGAAATTAATAATTCTAAAATATTAGGTGTTTAGAAAACAATGTATTACGCTTCTGATGTTCAAAGTGGAACTACATGTATAGGCTGATATGCACACCAAATATGGTCAGATATAGTCACTCAAACGGTTCTGTCTCTGTGCCCTGCAGGTAGTGGCACTTCATCCTCAGTTTGGAAAATCAAACAGTAAGCAGTTTGTCACTGGAGGGAATAAGGTAAGTTAGAACTAATATCATACAGTTACAAAAAGCTGCTTGCAGATTTCATCCCCTCTGAAGCGACTCAACACTCCTCCTCATGAGCTCAGCTTAGCACTAGGAGAGCTGAGAACATTAAGTGACCTTAGACTTTATTGCACAGAAGGGTGATCCACAAAATGTTTTTTTATACTCAAGACTAGAAAAAAAATGGATTATTGCCCACTTTCTTTTGTTTGGAAATATCTTTTAGAATTGTTTTCAAAATATGTTTTAAACACTAATATTTGAATCACTGTATTTCTGGTATATTTATAAAAAAAATAAGTAAATTGTTTTGGAACCTCCACTCATGTACATCTCTTTTATTGATTCATTGGGAAGAGTTTGAGGATTTTAAACATCACAGATGAGTTTTATGTGAAACAGGAAAAAGAATAGTAGGACTTAGGGTTCTGGTAGTATGGAACAAGTTAACCAGTTATGTTGTCAAAGCCAATAGCCTCGTGGCATTCAAGAAATGTCAGGCTTCAAGAAATTCTTGGACCAATCAACATCTTTAAACCCAGTGACTTTTTTTCACGTGCCTAATGGTCTGTTGTCATTTAACAAACGTTATGATTGAGGGATAAAAAATAAAATCTAATGCACACTTGGTGGTTCGAACAATTCAAACAAAAGCCTGAGAAAAATGCAAGTTTCATTAAACATTTTTAAGAACTGATTTTTACTACGTTTTGTTCGAATCTTTTTATGTGTTTGCAGTTAAAATGGGATGTTCTCCTGCTAATCAAACATGCAAGATGGGTTGAATGGCCCCTTCTTATGATGCTATGAATTTACAGTGCTGCACATTTCAGTATTGCAAAAGACTTCAAACATGCAAAGTACTATGAAATAACACTTAAACACATGTGCCCAGTGCATAGATTTTTAAAACCACAGGTTGAAATCCTCTTGCTTTGTGAATATGATTTGATAGTGTGTTCTGTAGCTCTTAAAAAACACCATTCATTTGTTTTAGGGAACAGGAATGAGCCCAAACCAGGTTGTAATTCCATAATTAATTCCACACACTTTATAGCACTTTTATAGACAATCCACTCAAAGAGTTTTACAGGTAATGGAGACACCCCGCCATCACACACCAGCTATCAGTGAGGAGGAGAACAGAGTACAGAGAGAAGGGAGGAGAACAGAGATTTTTAATGACCACAAAAAGTCAGGACCTGGGTTTTGCGTCTCATCTGTAGGATGGCGCCTTTTTACAGTATAGTGTCCCCGTTACTATACTGGGGCATTAGGACCCACAAAGACTACAGGGTGGGCACCCCCTGCTGGTCCCACTAACACCTCTTCCAGCAGCAGCCATAGTTTTTCCCAGGAGGTCTCCCATCCAGGTACTGACCAGGTACTGACCATGCTCACAGCTGCGTAGCTTCAGTGGATTGTCAGTTGTGATTTGCAGGGTGATATGCCTGCTGGCTGTGAGTTGTAAGGTTGTAAGTTCTGGATCAAGACTGCACACAGTGAAACAATGCGGTATACAGTGTGTGCCATTCCACAAATACTAGGTGAGACTTGTAGTTAGATTTTTCTTTGATAGAATTTAATACATTTTGCCCTGTAAGTCAAAATCTATTATGTGGCTGTAAGTTATTGTATACTGTTTAAAGCAAAATTTGATTTAGAAGGGAAATCAAATTTTGCAAGTCCAGTCCAGTGCAAGTCCACAGATTGCTCATACAGTACAGTACATGTTCGTCTTGGTGCTGATTATAATTGCTCCTGAGGGCTGGAAGGACACTGATGAAGAGCCCCAGCACTGACTGAAGACCGTGAAGTCATGTAGGCCAGATGAAAGGTGGCAATGCAATGCCATTGTCTCCATCGTCCTTTCAGTGCTATCAGACTGGTGATGATGTTGCATTGTATGTAAAAGTTAAAAGTACAGTAGTCCTGTATTATAGATCCACTAACAGGTACTACAGAGTCCTCATGGAAGAATTGTTTGCATGTTGCTGCCCTTGTTGCAGTGCTTGTTTTTGAAAATGAAACAGAAAGTAGTGTGGTTAAATACAATACAGAACAGACCACATATACCCACAAGGTTTGAGAGCTGCAAAATTGCAAACAATACACGTTGGGAGGTACAATACACGTTGACTGAAAGTTTTGAATTTATTTTTGACCAAAGCTGTTATATTCACAGTGACACAGAAAACTGGCCATGGGGGGTGATTGTTTTAAAATTTCTCTGTCTCAGCCATGTGGGATTGGGGTTTTTAATTTCTGTGCTTAAGGTTTTATGAGCAAGACATGCATGCAATATAAATAACTGTAGCAGGATTGTTCTCTTGGGAACAGCAGTGTGTACAACAAAACTGTACATTCAACAGCATCTAAAAAGTAGCATCAGAAGTATTAAATTGCAATTATTACAAAAAAAATACAGCATTCCAGCACAAGGTGATTTCCCACAAGCTGACTTCACTTTCTTGAGGTCTTCTTAAGCTTACAATTTTAATACACATTTGATCCTTATTAAAGATTAACAGTGAGTGTTATTCGGCCATTTTACTCAATTATTACTGATTTTTTCCTCCTCTTTTTTGTTAATAATACTTCAAAAAGCATAAGGGAGCAAAGTGATGAAAATCAATAAACTTCAACAGGAGTCAAATATTGTTGCAGGGAATTCAATACTGTGCAGAAATCACTGTAGCTACTGCTGTATTATTTTCACATGCGATGACTTGGACTCTCACTTATAGACAAAAAAAAATTACATTTTTGTTCGTTTTAACACAAAAGCATGTGGATATAAAAAGGACATGCTGTACATGAAGGCATCTTTAGATCTGCAGTTTGCATAAATGTCACTGTCATCTGCACATTAAAGATTGTTTTAATTGTGAAAGTACACTAATAGTGCAACACCAGGGGCAGGTGAAAAATTGAATAGATTACATTGCAACTGAAAGAACCTTTGAAGTGTCTAACATAAAGCTAAGGGAAATCAAGTGAACTTGAAAACGAACACATCCCCCTCAAGAAGTTAGTTATGCTAAATATATTTTCTAAAATTTTCATTTTTACATATCAGCTTGCTATATCTTTAGTTCACATCTTCTGAGACCAGTGTTTAGCCATGGTAGCTGTCTTCTCCAGAAAATCCTTTTAGAACTTTGTTGGATTACATGATGCATAAGAACAGGTTCTAACAAGAGGAGGCTATTTACACTGTGGTTAATTTCAATGCCAGTGGCTAATTGATCTTGTGTATCTCATCCAGTCATGTTTTGAAAGAAGTGACGTCATCAGATTCAACACTAAGGCCAGGTGTAGCTTGTTCCGGTCCTCCAAAACACTTTGAGCCTCTTGTCCTCAGTTTTGCATGCAGCTTCCTTGTGCCCTCTGGTTCATGTGTTACTGTTTATTCTGAAGAAATCCACTGGTTTGACTTTGAAGATTTTAAATAATTTAATCAGGTTGTCTCGTAATCTTCTCTTGTTCTTTAAGCCTAAAATATATACATTATATATAGGTCCCTTAACCAGTCAGTGTAGGACATTCTTTTAAGACCAGAAGTATTAAATACATCTTTTTTGTAACACTGTGACATAAATTGTACTCATTATTCAAAATGAGGTCTTACTAGGGCAGTGAACTAGTAACGTTACATCCCTTGATTTAAACTCTACACTTTAAATCAAATACCCCAATTTATTTGCCTTTTGAATTATTGATGTTATGTGTCTAACTATACTGTATATAGTTACTGTGTAGCCTTTTCTAGTTCTGTGGTTCCCATTTTACAATTATAATTATTTTTTTGTCTTTCTTTTTCTACTTCTGCAGAGTTTGCTAATCCCCTTCCTTTGCTGTTCTCTTTAAACTAGTCAAGTTTGCTGAGTATAAAAGACTCTAGTTTATTGAAAACATTAGATATATGTATTGGAAACCAAAGTAAAGTATAGTGAGACCGTGACAGAGAAAAGGGAAAGGTGTGGTAAAGCAAAGTAAAAACAGTATGAGTATGGTAAATCTGACATTTCCTTGGCAACTTTTCACAAACAAAATGTACTGCTGTTTCTGGAACGCAATTCCTAGTGGTTGTTCTGAGGTCCTAGAGTTCAGGGTGTTCACAAGCTACACTTCACTGTATAAAAATGCCCTGAAAACATGCTACCTTGTGTTCTCTCATTTAACTCGCAGTAAAAAAGTGTTTAGTACTGCAGATGAGCTCATTTTACCTAGCTAGTGGATGTGCGCTGAGTTATTGGAGGAACCAGCTCCAAAGAAAAGGATTCCTCTGCCGGCCGCGGGATTTGAACCGGCATCCTTCCAGACACAGGCGCAGATCCTTAGCCACAGAGCCACAGCTCCACCAAAAATTGAGAGCAGGAAAAAGCTGCAGACTTGAAGCCCAAGAATCTCACTGAGGCTAAGCAGTGTATATTTTTGTATGTGATTATTAATGCAGACAGCTGTGATCTATTATCAATTAAAACAGTGTGTAACCACTGCTTATTTCTACTTATGCTTTTATTGGGCACTGATCTTTGTGACACTGACCTAAGTATGACCTAAAGGTTGAGAAGCCCTGATGCAGAATATCATAAAGTGAATATTCTGGATAAGTCAGTCTTCACATTTTTACATCCCATCTTAAAACGTATGCACTAGCGTTTAATTATGATTTATGTATTATTTTAATTAATGTGTTTTGGCTTTTATTGTCCAGACACTTGAAATGATGCATTATGAAAGCAGTTATAGTTTAAAACAAAGATTATCATAATTATTATACAATGATAATGATCACAAAAACCTAAGAAGAGATTCAGCAGCTTTAGTTTAACTTTAGTGTAGTTTAACCTTACTCTTTTACGCTGTCTTACGAAGGACATGTTTTATTAATAGAGAATTGTAGAGGTGGTGCATTGTTCTAACATAGATAAATATGCTTGCACAAAAATGCCAGAAATAAAAGCTGTCATTTGCAAGTTTGCCTTATATTTATCTTTTAATCTGAAATGCAAATTTTAATTATGGCAATCATGGCAAAAATTACAAATTACACTTCACTGTGCTAATATGCTTTTCACTGTATTATTTTGAGATTTCTAGATTTGATTTCCTTAATTCGTGAAATTAAGTTGCAGAATGCGTTTCCATTAAAATAGAGTTCCTTCCTGGTGCTAAAATAAGGTTTGGTATACTTCCAAAGGATTGTGTTTTTTTGTTTGTTTCGTGTTACATATATATTACATAAATAGTCATTTGGAGTGGGCTTATCTATTCTGAATGAAGACAAATTTCTAAATTTCTTGTTGTGCCAGTTGGCTGAGAGTTATTGATTGGAGTGTGTGGCAGATGGCATGTCCTCAGGGACAAGGCAGGCCCTATGAGCTGAGCACAGAGCCAGATGTCTGCTCCCTGACAGCTAGGAAGGAGTAGATGGCTAGTTTTCCCTGATTGGATATACAGTGAGAAGCAGTAGAGCTTAGTAAGCTTTAGCCAATAGGAAAAAATTGAACACAGCCCTGGGTCACAGGGTTCTGACTAAGCCAAAGACATTTAACCTAAAAACAGTGCATCCAAATGTGGGCCAGAACACCTTGTTTATCCCATTCGCATTTACATTCTGCAATTTCTCTGAGGTGCGTTTTTTGATTCCTTAATTAAAACTGTATTTTAGTGTGGTTTTCCATCTTTTCCCTTTCTAAGAATATTGAGTACACAGACTTCCCCCCTGGTACTGTATGCATTTTTTGACAGTACCTGTACTGGCTGTCTCAGGCAGATTGTAAAGTGCCCTCTTGTTTGTAGAGCAGGTATTTAGGCTTAGGTTTCACAATGCAGCAGTCATTGCTGGTGAGAACACCAAGTTCAGTCAGTAATATTGCTAACAGCAACACTTCTGGTCTTCACTCTAGTTATTTTTACTGCTCAGGTCTGGACCCATAAAAATAAAATCTGCAAAAACTATCTGTGACTTACTGCAAGTTAGGTCAGGAATCAAAGCAATGAAACATGATATGCTATCATTATTTTTACACTACATTTGGTGTATACACAGAGATATTTAGATCATGAACAATGGTAGATTTTGGAGCTGTTCGAGGACTGAGACACAGAGGAACCTCCATCACTCCGTTACAGAAATGTTGCGAGAGAGAAAGGGAACTGAAAGTAGATGTACTGTGTTCAACTGTCCTCTTGTGGTGAAGATGCCAATTACACTTACAAGTCCTCAGCCTTCTCCTGAGCTCAAGGACCCATTTACCTAACACGCTGGGAGACTGGAGTTGGACTGTTGTTTATTTGTTGGTTTATTCCTTTTCACAAGATTTATCATGTGGTGCCATTTATCATGTTGTGCTTTGGCTGCAAAAGAGCAAGTAAAGTTCAGTTCCACACTGAAAAATATAAAGAAAATACACAAATTTTCAGTTGTTGAACTCTTTTTGTGTGTTCACGCCAGGGCTTTCTTTCCACTGTTCTCAAATTGTTACGATATATCTATAATTGGATATATGTCGCCAGTTCATTTTCTTCACTTGCATGAACCATTCTGAAGAAAGGTTCTGAAGGAGGAACTGAGAGAAGACATCACTGCCACGAAAACCAGTAGTTAAATTGTTTGCATTATAGAAGTCTGACTTGATGCTAAATGCAGTAAAGTAAATTAGAAAGTAAAACTCAATGCAGAAGCATTTTCTTCCTCACAATTCTTCAATTGAATAAACTTTTCTGTGCAGTTAGACTTTCCTGTAAGTGGTATCAATAATAGACAGGTCATCACACACTGCAAATGCTTATGAAATGCAAAGGAGGGGACACTGCATGGAGCTTGTAAATTCTTTTGTTCGGGCATGAAAATGAGCGTGTGTTGAGTGTTAACTTTGAATATGAACTGTTAATCTGCTGTTTTTATTGTTGATGGTTGAACTTTGTTACAGATAATACTCATTTCTAAATAATTAATTCAGAAGGAGGAATACTTTTGCCTTTGAAGTGATCTTAAACATTTTTGCTAGCACAAATATTTTTTTTTAGATTTAATGAAAACAAAACATCTCCTGTTCCTTGTCTTTGTCTTATACCACTTTTCTGCAGCTGTGTGTGAAAAATGATATTTGCAAAATGATCTTAATATACATCTCACATACCTATTAGAATTTTCTTAATGTTCAAACACTGTTATACTGAGTCTCTAGTGTAACTACTCATCATCCCAGAGACAAAGCTGTAGGTGTCTTGAACTTAAGTCGAAGGACTGAAGCTCTCAGTCTTTTGCTGTATAGTATATGGTATGCGAGCCTTTGATAAAATTACAACCTTCCAACGTTGACCAGGGGTAGTCCCGTCATTAATGTAACATCCACTTTATAACACAGAGTGTTTTCTATTCTTCCAGCTCATGTTGTATGAGAGAAACTGGCTGAACCGCTGGAAGACTGTCACTTTACACGAAGGAGAAGGCACCATTACCAGCATCAAATGGAGAGCAAATTTGATCGCTTGGGCAAACAATGTGGTAAAATTAATACAAATTAGGATTGTATTTACAATATTTGTTTTATTATCTGAACAAATATTTTATAGGATGTATAATGCCTTACTCACATTAAAATTTGCCAATGGTGTTTTTAGGCATTTGCCTAAAATTGGTTTCGAAAATTGGCTATTAATTAAGTATGTAAAGGATATACTGTACTGTATGCATTCTTGTCTTACATAGTGAACATAGGTCGGATGGATTTCTATTTCATTTTATTTCTTGTTACATTTGAGGACTCCTACAAAAGGGACACGGTACTTTTGGATTCATAAGATGTGATTTTTTTTAGATGCAGCCCTGCATGTTAATTTCTTTTTAAACATATGGTTTTAATATCTTACTGTCTTCTAGCAGAACATTTTTGTTTACATGAAAAACAAAACTTTCATTTTTCACTTTGTCCATCTTTTCCTTGATCTAGTTGCTGAAATAAATCTGCATTTGCAGAGATTAAATATGAAATTCTGTTAAATAATTAGAATCCAATCATAATCGCAATGCAAAATGCATTTTAAAAATAGTTTTTATGATCAAATCCATTTGATGTTCCTGTCAGAAAAGGAAATTATGATGTAAAGAGATGTTAACACACAACCTGACAGTAATTATAAATATGTAGAAAATGTATAACAGTATATAATACTTATTGACAAAAACAAAGATCATATACAGTTTCCAAAAGTGGGAAGTGACTTTATATAACAAAGGAAAATATTAATTGAATTTGTTTCTTTAGGTTTCTGGGGGTTTGGGTTTAGTTAATCATACATGTAACATATATAAACTGCATTTTTTCACATCTGAGGTTGTCCAAGAAAATGTGAATGGTAACTAATCATGGAATAAGAGTCTTTATTAGTATTGTCTTTAAGCACTTTTCAAAGAATGCATTAGAGGTCTGCTATAACTACAGGCAGAGTCTGTTTTCTTCTGTTACCCGCTGTTTTGCAGGGTGTCAGGATTTACGACTTTAGCACCAAGCAGCGAATCACCACTGTGCTGAGGGACAATACCAGCCTTCGTCCGGATATGTATCCCTGCAGCCTGTGCTGGAAGGACAATACCACTCTTATTATTGGCTGGGGAACATCTGTTAAGGTACCGAGACCTTTTATCTGCAGGGTGAAAAAAGCAAAGTCTACAAAAAAAACTAAATTATTGGATGCAGGGGCTGTGCAGCCAAAAACTACAGCCACATGCAAACAAATTTAGCATCCGTCAAACGTCCCATTCTTCTTAAAGAAGTTTTACACCTAGTTACCAGTATACTGAACAAACAGTTTGCATTTCACCAGAGATTGCTCCTGGAGGAGGTAGTGAATGTTGCTGTCTTCTAAAATATTACATACAGTGCATGTCATTTACATTTTATGATACCTTTACAATCATACGATCATTACAGAATCAGAGGAAAAAATCAAGGGAAAAGACAAAAGCAAAACAAATGGAAACGTGTATGAGTGCTGTTTCAATGTGAAACAATCTTCACTCTGTAAATATACAGTATAAATAATAAGTTAAAATGTTTCTTGACGATCAGAAACATAAATCCTTATATTCATAATCCAAATCATGAATTTCTTTTGAGTTTAAGATTTATAGGGATGCACTGGTCTTGACTCCCCCAGTTTAGAAAAGTCATCCAGCTTAAAAACCATTTGTTTGTACCGATTGCTTACCCCAGACTTCTTATTTGTGTATTTGGAAACGCAAATATGCAGTAATGATTCTGTTGTGTCTTTTTATTGATATTTAGCTGATATTCTCTATTCACAACTTTTTTCTTCAAGTAAACAGTGTGTAAGTGACTGTGAAGAACAGAATTGTTGTGCCTTAATATTTAGTAATTTCCATTTAATTCCATATACTGTATTTTCATTTAGTCATGTGTGTGTGTGAATGGAAGTATTAGAGTTTTTTACCCAAGTCATTAACTGTTTTTGAGTTCCATAGCTCTAATATAACATACAGTACATCATTTTATATTAGATATTATCATTTATCGCTGATACACTGTGTGCAAAATAATCTTCTAAACTCTGGTTATTCTCAGCATTATTTTCGGTATTTGCACAAGTTCTATAAACGCCCATAGATGGATTACTAACGCAGACAACACCTGAGACAGCAGTATCCTTTCTGCTCTAGGTGTAGATCATGGACCAAGCATGGAAGAAAACACACAGTGTTGGACAAGCTACATGGAAACCACCACTTAAAGTGTTGCCACTCACTAAAAACTCTGTTGCCTGCAGTTGCCAGATCTGGTTTCACAGGGAAAACCATTTATACTCAGATTCTGTGGTTGCTAGATCTGTGATTGACGAGGGTTGATTGTATTTAAATGTCACAAAGTACTGTTTGCAGGCTTTGTTCAGTTGGTGACATTAGGTGCCTTAGGCCTGGGATAGATGCTTGTGCTCCTTTTTTATTCTACACTTGTTTAGGATTTAACATTTCTTTAGTACAGCTGTTATTCACAAAACATTTCTTCTTTTGCTCAGAATCTGCTATTCCAACATGTTAAAAAAATTGTTTATCAGAGTGTGCAGTAAAAAAAAAATCTTTGTTGTAATTGTGAGTGTCCTGAATTCTTGTCATTGGGCATGCAATGAACCTTATTAAGATGGATCTCAAGGAATCATGAACAATGAGAGACTAAAACAGCTTGGAATCTTTTTTTATTTCAAAGAGCTCAGTGCATTATTTGGAAATCTCTCCTCTTTCACCCCATTTCATGTCAAGGGTCTGTCTTGGTTCTGCTCTGTGAAGCGGAAGGCCTAACCAAGGCTGGCTTTGCTGACCTTCCAGGAGTTTGAAGATGTCCTTTTTGAATATCCCCAAAGTCTTCTTTGTTCTTTGTTCAAGGCTAAGCTGGTTCAGTTCCTTTAACTCGTCTAAATAATTCATATCCTTTACACCTGAGACCAGCCTGCTTGGCCTTCCATAAAAAGAAGACCTGCCGTAATCTCATTTTTTATAGTGCAAAACCCAGTCTGAATCCAGTACTGCAGATGGTGGTCTTATTTGATAATTATTCAGCTTTTAACACACTGCACCATCTTTTCGGTTGTACCAGGATTTTAACATTATGTCCAATAATGTGTTTAATCTTTGTATTGTACTGAATGTCTGCATTTTTGGGTGAGTCATGCACAATACTGGGGTCAGTTTTATCTACTCTGCTCTGTGCTCTATGACCTTTATTTCACACTGTCCTTAGGCCTGCAGTCCTTTTCACCAGCATCAAGGCTGAATGATTCCCCTATAAGAGAAGTTATCAAATATATATATTTTTTGGATCTAAGGTCAGTGATGATAAGTTTTTTGGGGGGGTAATCATGCAATCAAGGGGTTGCTGGAAACCTCTCTAGGCATCTGAACAAGATTGAATAAAATTTAGTCATAAGATATTGCTTCCACTAACATGGAGACATGCTGATCTAGAATCGTCCCCCCCCCCAGTGATGCTATGACCTTGTCAAAATGTCATGAGATTGATCCTGTGTCTTCAACCCATAATGTGATTTTAAAATGGAGGGGTACACGTATGTTTTTAAAATCCGTTTTGTTATTGTTTTGATTTTCCAGATCTGTGCAGTGAAAGAACGGGACCCAACAGAAATGAGAGACTTACCCAGCCGCTACGTTGAAATTGGTAATCGCAGCATTTTCTCTTGACGTTACAGTGTTGGCATGCAGAAGGGAGAGGGCGAGTGGTTGGCACACAAAAAAAAACCTGCTGTGAAGATGTGCAGGCTTGCGGTGGGAATTTGTGACCTTAGAGCTGTACCCACTGAAGAGCCAAGACATAGAGAGCAGTCTGTGAGCTCAGCAGAAAACCCAGCTTCAGGCATATACAATTGCTCTTGTGTTTCAGATCCAGACAGGGTAAATGGTTTCTGACACACTGTTGTAAAAGGTTAGTTTTCATGCCATGATTAGGAAAAGGAAACATTTTCCTTTTTTTTTTCCTTCCGTGAAAGCACATCTGCTGCTTTCACAGAAGCAGGCATCAGTCAGGCCCTCCTCTTGCTTGTGGATCTATTAGCAGTGACATGCCTTGCGGTGCCAACAGTGAAAATCAAATGTTCTAGACTCTTAGACATCGAGTGTGAAATGTCGCCTTGGCAGCTGGAGCAGCTTGAGCGCTGCTTTTGACACCCGAATTTCGCTAGACGTGTGGTATTAACACTTGACCAGACCTTTTCCAATCCCGCTTTTTAAAAGGTCAGTAAACGGTGGAGATTTCCAACATTATGTTTCCAGCTGGTCCTGCCACACAGACCTGAGAGAATAAAAAAAAACCAACAGGGTCATGACTGTGTTCTAATAGGCTTCAATCTGGAATCCTTTGTACACAGATAAAGTAGGATTGTGGTCCGTCTTCAAATATTAACGTGCAAGACTGGGATGGGATTGTGTGCGTGCAGCGGTTGGTGTGAATACAGCTTGTTGTGCCCTGTTGCCTCCTGTTAAAATGCATGTCTGTGCTGTAATGTGCATGTCTTCCTCTTCCAGTGTCTGCATTCGAGACAGAGTTCTACATTAGTGGGCTGGCGCCTCTTGCAGACCAGCTGGTTGTTCTCTACTATGTGAAGGAGATCTTGGATGAGCAGGTAGGAAGCTATTCTAATGTCCACGTTGGTCGTTCTTTTGAGCATTTGTTGTGAACGTTCAGACAAAAAAAAAAGCAAAAAGAGACCGTTAAAGTAAATACTCAGTGATGTATTTCTTTGTCAATGGTATTCTTTGCATTGGTGCCTCATTGTGGAGGTTTTGAAAGAGTCAAGCCACTTTTGTTCGCTATGAAAGAAAGAACAGGTCTTTGTATTTCGCTAAGTGATCACAGTATTTCATTGAAAAACACCTGAGTGATTTACACTGTCTATATGTTCTCAGTATTGACCCTCCAGAAGCAGAATAAAATCACTGGCATATCTGCTCTGCTATTTCTTTGATGCAGATAGCTGGTCTGTTTTTAGGAAGATTTGACTTTGTTGCTTAACCCCTAAAAAACCTCTGAAAGTAGGATATCTCAATCCTATAGTTAGGTGAAACAGCTGCACAATTGCTCTGCTATCATGTTGACCAGCTAAAAGCCTGTGCTGCAGATTGTTTCTCTATTCATAATAAATAGGAAAATATACCTATTATATCGCTTTTACACTTGCAGTGCTCTAATGGTGAACACCCTTTCAGCAGACTGGCAGAATAACCACTTTACTCACAAATTATAATTGTGCTGTCTGCTGAAGTGACATCTTTTATGTAGAAAGAAAATAAAAAAAAATGTTTCACTTTAAGAATAAATAATTGAGTTCTTTTTCCTTACAGACATACTGACATGTCTGACATCTTGCAAAAATGGACATGCTGAAATGTTAAAAAGTAGAGGCTGTAGTACGCGGGTTAAACTGTTTATACAGTATAATCCTATGGTATAAGTAGCTCTTTATCAGGGTCTTAAATGTTTTAGCAAAATATATCTGTGGGATCAAAGCAGAGATTCTTCATGTTCTAGTATGTTGTGGTTTAGAGCACAAGAAACATTGCTAACGTAAGGAGGGCCTCTCTCTTGTTTGGCTGCTGTGAGGTGATTGATCTGAGGGTTTCTTCAAGCCATTTCCTGAAGAGTTTGTGCAGCTACCTGTCCTTCTTCAGCAGGAGGAGGAATTCAGGGCTCGGCCTCGACTGGACATCATCCAGCCACATTCAGAGAGCTTTGAGGAGATCTCTTCCGATGCGCTGACCGTCAGGAACTTCCACGAGAATGAGTGCAGGGATTACCGGCTGGGTATACAAAACACAAGTGTTCTGGTTAACCTGTTTACTTGAACAGATTTCCCTGCTCCCTGCAAAAGTCTCAAAACAATGTTTTAATAAAAACTGCTGAATTTTGTCTTTCTACGACCGTCTATAATCAGTTAAAAACAGCAAAAAGGGCAGACTGATAACATTGAACAAGTAAAGATTTATTCCATGCTGAAAAGAAAAGAGACGATTGGCTCCACATCTGAAACATTGTGTCTATTTCTTTTCAGCATGGAATAAACCTTTACTTGTTCCTTTGCAGCCTGTGCATGCTGACGCAGCTACCTAATTGGAGTGCTAAAATAGCTATGTTTGTGCATAGGCAAGAGGCAACAAGAAGGAAATGACAGAATTAAATATTTTTTAAATATTTTTGTTGATTCTGGTTTATGTTTGTGGTTGGGGGTCACTAGTCCAGCACATTTCTCCAGAAATGAACAGCTACACACAGCCAAAGCCAGAAATGAACAGCTACTCACAGCCAAAGCTAGAGATAGAGAAATTGTAAAAAATACAATTAGCTTTATGGATAGTGCAATCTTTAAAATAAAGATTTACTAGACGTTTGAAATGTCTATGACAGCACCATTACTTAATTGGTTAAAGCTCTTGCCTAATAAACGGGTTTTGCCTTGAGTGACTGAAAAGTTGTATTTCTGTAATTGGGTACAGATAACATCTGTACTGTTGATAGAATACTATAAGGGCATATAAGCGTGTTAATCATAAATGATTTTAATACCTAAAATATCACATTTCTGCCTCTGCTGATATTATCGTATATGGAATTTTGTTCTTCTTCATCCTCAGTCATTGTGTCGATTTCGTCCTTGTTAAGGACACTTTAAGTCAACTTGGCCACCCTGTTGTTTCACTGGACCCTTTATCCTTACAGAACATTCCGAAGGCGAGTCTTTGTTCTACATCATCAGTCCTAAAGATATCGTGGTTGCCAAGGAGCGGGACCAGGATGACCACATTGACTGGCTCCTTGAAAAGAAGAAATACGATGTAAGCTTCAGTGCTACTTTGCCACTTTAGTTGTCCCTTTTTTATTTTATTATTCAGCCAAGCCTTCAATGACATTTTGTTCTGCGGTTTGTTAGGCCTATAGCTTCAATGAAAGAAATGGATTCTTACGTTTCTTATTTGTGACAAACACAACACATCTGGGGAGACAGTGTGATCAGGGTCCTGGAGAAGTCTTTTTCAATATTTTTGTTCTCCTTAAAACTGATATTGTTAGATCTTAAAAGGTGTTCTTCCAAACAGTTATGTTACATCTCTTTGTTGAAACCCTTCCCCATAGGTTTAACAACCAGTTCTCAATAGTAATCAATATTAGCCTCACCCTTTTTTTATCAGGTCTAAACTGCATTTTGGATTTTGTGTTTAAGCTTTTCATTCGGCTTCAAGAACTTTGAGTGCGATTGCGTTCTGCAGTGTGTACTACAGTATACAGGATCTTTAAGGTTGAGGTTTCCTCAGCCTGGGGGAAGACTGTTTACAACTCGAGTCTGACACTTCTGTGGGTTGTGCCACACAGCTGTCCCTTGTTCCTAAGACTGTGGTTTGAATTGGTGTTCTGAACGCATGCAGTGTGCCACACATGCTTTTGTATTTTCTTCAATTCAGATGTTCCCAGATCCTTTAGTATCTGAAGTATTCTGTTTATGTTTTGAAACTGAAGCTCAGGTTGCCTTTTGCAGGAAGCTCTGATGGCAGCTGAAATAAGCTACAAAAATATAAAACGGCATGATGTTCAGGTATGGCGTGGCGATTCGTTTTTCTCATTACTTAAGGGAAATGCACTTTCAGTTTTAAAGAAATGATGAATTTTTGCTTAATTTGGGCAAACGTTTGTTGTAACTACATTGTAATCATGGAAAGCTCTCACCATTAAGTGGATCCCTTTTCAGAAATGTTCATTTTTTTCTTTGGTAATGTGTCTGTTCGCTCTTCTTGGAGTGTTGTCCAGTTTTATAGCCAGTCTCCTTTGTATATAATTTATATGTCAATTTATTTCTTTGCGCAGAAAATCGGCATCTCCTACATCAATCACTTGGTGGAGAAAAAGGAGTATGAGATGGCTGCAAGGTACATGTTCCTTTATTCTTGTGTGAAATACAGAGGGGTTGCAGTGACGGGTATCTGATAGGACATATTTATCTTCCTGTTTAGAAAATGTCAGAAGGTGCTGGGGAAAAACATGGACCTTTGGGAAAATGAAGTGTACAGGTTCAAGACTATTGGACAGCTTAAGGTAAGCATCATTGAGAAACCCAGGAGAGAGAATTAATGAGAATTTCAAGGCTAGATTGCAGTTTTTTACTTGGCAAAATATCTTGCACATACCAAAATATTTATGATTTTCACAGCTTTTAAAACTGATTTAGATCTCCCACACTCTGGTAACCCTAAGTATGATTTTGTTCTTACTTATTTTGCACTAAAAGGAAAATGTGGTGCGATGCTGAGGTTAAACGCATTGTTGTAACAGGGAATTAAATATGTTTCAGACCTGTGATTTGTGAGCTCAAAGTGTTATGTTCACGCAATGCATATCTGTTCTTATATTTTTGTGTTGTAAGGTTACACATATATTCATCAGAAGCTGATGCAGATCCTTTGCTTTATTGAGAACCACACTTCCCTGTTCTTGCAGGCCATCAGTCAGTACTTACCTAGAGGGGACCTGCGGTTGAGACCGGCCATTTATGAAATGATACTCCACGACTTCCTGAAGAGTGACATTGAGGTACGCTGTCATCATTCACTGCTCACGTCTCCCAGGTGATGGTTTCGAGACATTCGTTTTATTAGTTTAGAACCCAACTAGACATTAACTGCCACACTTTGAGGAAATTGTTTCTATCAAAAAATGTCAGTCCTTAGAAGAGGCTGTTCTAAGGACTGCTTTCCAAGGACTGTACATGGGAAATTGTAGTCGATGTTTCTCCAGTAGTGCTTACAGACTGTAAGAAAGTTAAACTGGCATTCACAAAAAGGGTAAAATGGTAGTGGGTAAAAGAGTGGATGAAGAATCTTCCACTGTGAACCTTGGTGTTCCATACTAACTGAAACCAAAATCCATTTCTCCTTTGACAAAAACAAATTATTGCAAAAAATGCTAGTTTAAGACATCGAACATACCTGTATTAAATATAATATAATAATAAGTAGTGAAAACATTTTATATTTGATACTATAACTTTTTTTTAGGTATTCTCTTAAATTTTCCTGAAGGGAGGGACTCGCATTTGATAAAACCCACAATTTAACTTCTAAAATTCAACATTAATATTTTTGATAAAATATTAGGAAAATTAGCAGATTTACAGCTAGTCAATTAAAAATGGGATTTTTGGGCCAGGTATGCCTTTTCCCATCATGCATCCATCCATCCATTTTCTAACCTCTTCTTCCAAATCAGTGTCATGGGGGAGCTGGAGCCCATCTCAGCAAGCAACTAGTGCAGGCAGGGTACACCCTGGAAGTGACACAAGTCTATCGCGGGGCACACACAGACACAAACACAGACAAGCACACACTCACACCAGGGCCAGTTTTCCCAGAAGGCAATTAACCTACCAGTATGGTACACACACAAACACGGGGAGATCATGCAAACTCTACGTAGATAGCACCCTACAGTGTAGGTCTGGAATTGAACCGAGGACCCCAGCACCACCAGACAACAATGCTAACGCCTCTTTCCCATCACTGATGTAAACAAAATTCTTGCTGTAACCCAACTCTTAAGCCCCTTAGAGATTTTTTGTCCCAGTATGAAGACTTCATTGTAGGTCAAAGGCTGTCTTACAAAATGAGCAAATCCTGTATGTGCTTTGATAGCACCAGGTTTTGTAACCTAGAACCGACAATGTCACTGTCTCACATTCAAGGGCTTTGCTATGCTGATCCGAGAGTGGCCAGGGGAGCTGTATAACAACATGACCATTGTCCAGGCTGTGAGGGACCGCCTGAAGAAAGACCCTGAAAACAGGATACTGCTGACAACTCTGGCTGAACTGTGAGTACCCCCGAGCAGCAGCTACTCTCCAAGCAAGGCTTAAATATTTTATACAGTCTGTCCCAAAGCTCTTCTCCATTATTTTACCACATTTCATGTACAGTGTCCAGTGAAAGTATTGGGAAAGTGAAATGTAATCTGACATTTTTACTATGACATAGGTAGGTCCCTTTTCAGGCCATAAAGGCCCATGGAGAAGGGGGGGGGGGGGCAAGGGCCACCATTTTTCTCGACTATCTGACACTGGAAGTGAAGGTGATGTTGTCAGCATCACGCTCTGGCTGGCCTATTACACCCGGAAGGATTTACCCCCGGTACTCATTTGGAAAGCAGGCTGAGGGGGCCTGGGAGCCGTTATGAAGGAATTAGAGCAAGCTACATCGCTTGGCCCTACCTGGGATTGAACCCGGGACCTTCCGGTCAGGAGCTAGACGCCCTTGCCGTCTGAGCTACCACGGCTCTTACTATGACGTATAACAATTAATTCTCAAACGCATGATTAATAAGTACAACTCCTGATTTAAGTCAATTCAGTTTCACCCACTTGGATAAATTAAACAAATTGAGGGTGTTGAACTTGTTTATGTTAAAAGAGTAAAAGGCTGATAAACTGATTGTTGTTGAGCAATTAGGCACTCATTAATGAGCTGTGAACATCTTATCCACCTGTCTCAATTTCAGTGTTTGGAGTCCCTAGTTGAGAGTCTTTGTGACAGCGAAAACTACTTTCTGTTGGAGAACTTAAAAGCTGAAAGAAAATAAATCATTATCATGGAGAATGAGAAAGGCTTAAAGCATATATTGTATAATTATTACATTGTGAGCTATGTGGGTCACAGATGTCGTGCAGTTATTGCCTCAAAGAAATATGAAACCAAATACTGATTTTTCCACATTTTATATTAAATCAGTGGGTTGAACACAAAATGTGTTATTGTTCTAATGTGATCAAATGTTTGTATAGAATTAACCCAAATTAAAGATATATTATGTAATAATATTGGGCAAGTGGAGCAATGGTTATGGGTCTGGACTTGTAATGGGAACATTGTACAGTAGGTTCAAATTCCAGAGATAAAACTGAGATACTACTGTTCTACCTTTAACAAGGTATTTCACCTGAATTGTTCCAGTGAGGTATGTACACAACAGTATAAATAAGTGCAAAATGTAAGTTGCTTTGGTTAAAAACACCAGGCAAATAAATAGGCAAATAAATCTAAAAATTATCATTTATATTAATCTTATGATCACAAATACAAATTATTTTAATCTCATGATCACAAATACAAATTATTTGATTAAACAACATGCATATGAGGTTTCACTTTACTGTCCCAATACTTTTAGAGGGTAATCTTTTTTTAAGAATCACCTCAACACTTCTGTTTTGTCTGTATAGTTATAGTTTTCCTCTATAATGTGTTAATCAGCTTTCAATGTCAGCAACATATATAGTTTAAGGCCGATTAAAAATGATGTTCTCATACAGCCAGCTTGCAACCTGTTAACAACATATTTCCCTCAATCCTGAATGATAAATCATTGTAAATCATTAGTACTCTTTTTTGTTCTGCAAAGTACCTTTCATCAAGTACATTATTACGATACATTCTTAACTTGTGGTATACGGTAGTCTGTGTTGTGATAATCAAACAGCTTTAAAATTACATTGGGCTGTAGGCTAGGGCATACCGTATTTGATTTGCATCTTTTCAGGTGAAAAAAGTTTTAGCAATTTTATACAGTATATGTTTTATCATAATTATATAAGACTGGATACCAGCTCTTAATATATCAGTACAGAAACAACACTGTACACTATACTCCTTTGAGGTAGTAAGTGCTACTTGTAAAAAAAGGTTTCTACACACTTTAATACAGTTTCCATAATGCTTGCCTTCTCAGGCTGACCAGTCATCTGGGAGAAATTACTGTTAATTTAGTAGTTATTTTTTATTTTCTTATCCTTAAAACTGAAGTTACCTCGAATGTCTTAATCTAGTCACCATCGTAGAGCTGTAGTTCAAGTAGGTAGCTGCGTCAGCATGCATATGCTGCAAAGGAACAAGTTAAAGGTTTATTCCATGCTCAAAGAGAAGAAAGGAAACACAGCGTTTCGGCTGTAGAGCCATCTTTTGACTGGAAAAATGGAACAAGAATTTATTTGAAATTGGATGCTTACGTTTTAAGAAAATGTGACAGGAACTTATGTTTTAAGAAAAGGATTATTTTGTCAGGGCTTAATTTTAAAAGCTGAAGGATGTACTATATTTTAAACAGCTAATCACACACATGGTTTGAATAGTTATAGTACCTTTACCTTAAACCTTAACTTCCAGTGACATCACATTTAAGTAGAATTGCAAATACAGAAGATTAAAGAAGTTAAATGTCAGAACAAACTCTCAAGAAAAATAAAATAAGTTGATGGCATTACTTTTCACTCCCTTTGATACAGCAAACCTAAATTTATCAAGCTGCACAAAATTACTTTGTGTCTATTACAGTAGAAGACTACTGTGTCCTGTCTCAATCACTATCGCCCCATGGCACTCACACCAATTATCATTAAGTGCTTCGAAAGGCTAGTCATGGGCCACATTGAGTCCAGACTCCCCACCTCTCTGGACCCTCTCCAGTTTCCATATTGTCCCAACCGGTCTACCGATGATGCCATATCCCTCGCCCTTCACCTTGCCCTGTCCCATCACGATAAGAGGGACACTTACTGTATGTAAGAATGCTGTTCATTGACTTTCAACACAATCATCCCCCAAAACCTGATAGAAAAACTGAACTTGCTGAATCTCAACGCCTCGCTCTGCAACTGGATTCTGGATTTTCTGACTGAGAGACCTCAGACAGTCCAGATTGGAAACAACATCTCTAGTACCACCATACTGAACACCAGAACCCCCCAGGGCTGTGTACTAAGCCCACTCCTGTTCACGCTGATGACTCATGACTGCACTGCTAAACACAGCACAAATCACATCAAGTTTGCCGATGACACAACAGTGGTGGGCCTCATTAGTAACAACTTTGAGGCACCATACAGAGAGGAGGTGGAGCAATTAGCGGACAGGTGCTTAAACAACAGTCTGTCTCTGAATGTAGATAACACCAGAGACTGTCACAGAAAGCAACAGATTCAGGGCAGGGTACCCCCTAAATGGGACATCAGTCCGTCGCATGGCAGACAAACACATACAGTACATGCACACACTCACACCAGGGCCAACTTTCCCAGAAGTCAAACCATATATTTTTTTTAAATACTGAATGCTGTTATATAAATTACTATGTTTTATCCAGGTTTACATATGACCAGCGTTACGACAAAGCTTTGGAGATCTACTTGAGACTGAGACATAAAGATGTCTATCAGCTTATTCATAGACACAACCTGTTTTCCTCAATTGAAGATAAGATCGTTCTTTTGATGGAGTTTGACAAAGAGGTAAGTGGAGGGATATTCCTATAAAAAATGTGTTCTGGATAGTAATGATAACAGTTATTGTAAAGTAGTGTTCATGCTCATGGCTTAAGGAGCTAAGATGTTAATAATATACAACTTGTTTCAACTGTGATCATCTAAATCAACTATTGTTCAACTTAAGCAGACTTGGTAAACCATATAAAAGTGAGCAATAGAAATAGCGTACTTTTAGATTTAATTTTTGCAGTCCACTTTTTGAACACTTTAAAACTGGCCAATATTTTTCCTTGTGGTGTACAGTGTTACTGTCAAGCACCTTCAAGTACAGGATTAGAGGTGGGAAAGTGAAGAGATGAGAACTGCTTCAGTCTTCACTTTGAGCTGTGCGAGCGTAAGGGTGCTCACTTCAAGTGTAACACATTTCAGAGTACAGCTACTAGTTTAAAAGTGGCCTAATTCACACATTAAGTAGAAGCAGTCTCTGCTTCTAGTTGTGGTACAGTGTTTTTTACCAGAACAATAAAATTAACCTTTTTTGCATTTCTCAGAAAGCTGTTGATATGTTGCTGGACAATGAAGACAAAATCTCGGTGAGTTCAACCCTGATTAGAATTTCTGTAATAGGAATTTATGATAAAGGAGAGCAGAGTGCAGCTTAAAGTTTCCATTTTTGAATGTTGATTTTTTTATTCCTACAGATAGACAGGGTGGTGGAGGAGTTGAAGAATCGTCCTGAATTACTGCATGTAGTGAGTACTGGGAATGAAAATGTCTTTGTCCCTTCAATCCAGTCATGTGGCTTCGATAGCTACTGTAAAAATGACATTATTGTGATAAGAAATAGAGATTTCCTTGATATTTTAATTTAAGTTGTTAGGTACTTGTTTCAAATTTTATTTTTTTTATCATTTGTATCATTTTTGGTAAAAGAAAAATGAAACACGTGAAGAATACATGATACACAAAAAAAACACTCTGTTACTTGTAATATACTACAAGTGTATCAGTACATTTTGGCCCCAGGGTTTGTACATTGAAGCACCTGATTGAGACTCTTAATCATGCAAAATACATTTAAAAAATATAAAGTCAAAGCTAGCTGGACAGTTTTCCTGTAGTCAAGTCACACTACAGAGTATAGACAGGAAGCATGCAAAGGAAATACCAATGAGATGTGGAGAGCAGGACTGTTACTAGAAGTTCTGTGTCAGTGTGTTTCATTTATGAAGGGGGCCTCAATTTTTTAAACAACCTTATCTAAATATAAAATGTCACCATTTTTCTGTGATGCTGAGTTCCTGTGTATAATTCTTTTGCCAGTACCTGCATAAGCTGTTCAAAAGAGACCATCACAAGGGACAGAAGTACCATGAGAAGCAGATAGGATTGTACGCGGAATATGATCGCCCTAACCTGCTGCCCTTCCTGAGAGACAGCATTCACTGCCCATTGGAGAAGGTACAGATCATCTCATGAAAGCTCCACAAATTGAATCTTAAAAAGAAACCAGGGTATCACCTTAAAAATTGTGGCTGTGTAGTTTATTCCATACTCCCACAGACCTTTGTGAAAACACGTGTCTCCTGTTCCTTGTTTTAAACTCACTTCCCTATAGTTTACATTTGTGTTCTTTGGTTCATGTGTCACTGTTATTCCACTGGGACTGTTCAAGACTAACAATATTCAGTTCTTACAACAAATCAGATCAGAAGACTATTAATCTAGTATTTATCTAGTTGTTTTTCTTTGGACAGTGACCAAAATCAGTGCATTGCACAATTGTGACTTAATGTTAAATTCTATACTTTTAACTATCCTAACGTTCATTTGCCATTTTGCTTCAGCACTTCTACAAGATATAAATAATGCAATATAAACACCTAAATCTTTTAACTCCTAAATTCAGTATTTCTCAATTTCATTTCTATAGTTCGAGGTTCTGGAGGTTAAACTCTGCATCCATCTACATGAAATGTTATGTGCTGGCTGTTTGTCCATTCTTTATTTTTTATTAATAATAATAATTGCTTACACTTATATAACTGAACACTCCACTCAAAGCACTTTAATGGGGATTCCCCTCCACCACCACCAGTGTGCAGCCCCACCTGGATGATGCAACAGCAGCCATAGTGCGCCAGAACACTCACCACTGCCCAGCTATCAGTGGGGAGGAGAACAGAGTGATGAAGCCAGTTCATAGATAGGGATTATTCAGAGGCCATGATTGATATAGACCGATGGGAATTTTTGGCCAGGATGCCGTGGTAACACCCCTACTCTTTTCGAAAGACACCCTGGGATTTTTAATGACAACGGGGAGTCAGGACCTTGGTTTTATGTCTCACCCGAAGGACGGCGCCTTTTTACAGTAGTGTTCCTGTCACTATACTGGAGCATCAGGACCCACACAGACCGCAGGATGAGCACCCCTTACTGGCCCCACTAACACTACTTCCAGCAACAACTTTAGTTTTTCCCAGGAGGCCTCCCATCCAGGTACTGGCCAGGCTCACACCACCTTAGCTTCAGTGGGTTGCCAGTTGTGAGCTGCATGGTGATATGGTTGCTGGTGATTCATTTCAATAAGCCTTTATGAATTTCCTTTGCAGCTTCTACAATTTTTGCTAATCCTTTTATATTGGTATCTTTTGCCAAATTGGTGACTAGTTTGATTAACTATAGGATGATATCATATATAATGATATATCTATCATTAATCTAAATTATGAAGAGCCGTACAGTAGTTCTATTGCAGATTCCTGTGGTACTCCACTTAATCACATCAGTTTGAGTATTTGCCCAATTTCACTTTATTATCTAAACATGAACCGGTTCTAATTCCAACTGCATAATAAGTGAATAATTTTAATTCTTACTGCTTATAATTTAAAAATATGATTTTATTATTATGATTGCTGTAGTATATGCTCTCTTTGCATCCATTACTGCTGCTGTTTGTTCAAAGAAATTTCACATTGTATTAAGTCAGAAGACGTCATACAAATGAATGGTAATATAAAGCAGGCATTTGTTGTAACCTTAGTTGTTTTTTTTTTCTTTCACAAAAATACATTTATGAAAATTCTGACCTCATATACCCTTCCCATTACATCTGTGTCTCTTTTTATTTGCATTTGTTATCTCATAATTTATACATTTATCATTTATTTATGAGTTACCTAAGAGGTGTTTGGCAAATGTGAACATTTCGTTCTCCTCTTCAAAGTGTATGCAGTAACGTGAATGGCAGTGCAATGGTCCTGAGCACCATTTTCTGCCTCAGAAATCTATTTTCAGAAATCTGTTCTTAACCCATGAGCACCCGCCTTGCCCCCTCTCCCTGCATAAATCCATCTGTCCATCCATTATCAGAAAGCTGCTTATCCTGTTAAGGGTTGCAGAAAGCCAATGTCTATCCTGAAAGCACAGGACGCAAGGTGGGACTAACAGTTGCTCTTTTTTCCAGGACAGAACAAGGTTATGGAAATAATTATTACAACTAAACTAGGGGACCTTCTTTATGAAAGTAATGTCCTAGGAAACAGTCAACACAGATTTACAAGTAGGTCTTGCCTAATCAACTTGTTAGAGTTCCTTTATCAAGCAACAATAGTAATTGATATAAGCAAGGCTGATGAAATAGTGAATTTAGGTTTTCAGAAGGCTTTTGGTAAAGTATAATCATATAAGATTAATTCACACATTGCAGGCAGCAGGTGTTCAGGGAAACATGGATGTTTCAGTTGAGGATTGGTTTTAAATAGAAAGCAGAGGGTACAGAAAATAGGTGAGTACCTAAATTGGGACGATATAATTAATGGGATGCCTTATTTATATCAATGGTCTGCATTCCAATAAAGATAATAAACTACTTATGTTTTTAGATGATAGTAAATTAGGAGGACTAGCAAAAACCTTGGAAGAAACAAATGAAATCAAAATGTTTTAGATAAAATCCAAGACTGCAAGCACCTGGCAGATGCTGTTTAATGTAAATCAAGTGCAGAGTGTCCCAGGTGGTATAAACATAAACTATAAATACAAAATGGGAAACACTGAGCTAGAATGGGCTACTCATGAAAAATATTTGGGTGTTTATATTGACAAATCATTTACATATCTTAGACAATGTGGGGAAGCAATTAAGAAGACTTAAAATGTTAGGATGTAGAGTATCGTTGAAAACAAAAAATAAGCAAGGCCTCATTTAAAAAATTGTGTACAATTTTGGTCACCACATTGTAAAAAATATATTTCTGCCCTGGACTCTTCTAGAGAAGAGCAACCAGATTTAGTCTGGGACTTCTTCTACACTGAAAGACCAAAAAAACTGAACCTTTCTAGTCCTGAAGACTTACAGAGTTCCCAGTACAGTTAACGCAGTGAACATCTTCCAAATGAATAGTGAAACATGAACCTTATCCAAAGGGTTGTGGGAGTATGGAGCAAGCTACCCAGTCATTTGGCTAAAGCAAATACTTTGGTTTCCTTCAAGAAACAGCAGGATGAGATCCTTAAATGAATTAGCTGATGACTACCAAATGGGCCAGGTTGGATGAATTGTCTCCTACTGTTCGTAACATTTCTGTTCTTATATTCATAAGTATTGAACAGTGAGTAGGTATAGTTAAAATATAATCCAGAGTGGCTTCAAAAACATTAAAACATATTAGGGGACGGAGCAGTGGTACTGTGGCTAAGGATCTGCGCCTGTGGCTGGAAGGTTGCCGGTTCAAATCCCGCAGCCCTTTGGGGATTCTGTTGGGCCTCTGAGCAAGGCCCTTAACCCCAGCTGGTCCAGGGGCGACGTATAAATGGCTGACCCTGCCCTCTGACCCCCAGCTTCTCTCTCCCCGTCTGTGTGCCTGTGTGTCTCATGGAGAGCAAGCTGGGGTATGGGAAAAGAAAAAAGAAATTATATATGGCTGATAAAGTGATCTTATTTTATGAATCTGATGTCCACACTGTTATTCTCTTTAATAACCTTATTTTATTTCTTTACAATTTGGAATTCTGGAAAATTAAAAAAGCTGAAAAGAAAACGATGATAAATGTATCTGTATACTCATAGCGTGAATATTTCCAAATAGCCTTTGCTAAAAGATAAATCTCTTACCATAGCATGTACATGGAGAAAGCTTGTCTGGTTATATACAGCATCACCACCAGATGGCAGTCACCACAAGTCAGCAAAGTCTCTTTTTCCCAGGAATGTAATTACCTAGGGGTGTCCACCTCGTGTGCTGCCCAAATTCAACATACTTTATTCTGGTTTTCTTGTTAGCTGAAGTCTAAATGACTTCTTTACATCAAACAGATGCTTAATTGGAAATTGACATAATTTTCACCTGTCTCCTCATTCACCTTTTTTGGCTGCCTATAATTCCTTGCAGAGCTTGACATCCACGCGCTAATCCATAGAGCCAGCCTGATGGAGGAATTCATTAACTTTTGCCTTTTTCAGTGATTTTAACTGAAATGGAAGGTCATTATTAATCTGTAAGGGTATTAGGATTAATACATTTCTACCATTGTCAAGGTATGCTTTTAAAGCATAGTCTTACTATTTAGTGAAATGGAAATCTAGAAACCCTTTAATTGTATAAATGGATTATGAAAGTATCATAGTTCAGCAAAGAAAGTAAGCGTGATATTGAAAAGCATAATTATTTTTGTGTGTTTCAGGCACTTGAAGTTTGTCAACAGAGAAACTTTGTGGAGGAGACTGTGTTTTTGCTAAGTGAGTATGTTTATATAAGGTATTGCATTAGAATATAGATTGCGTCTGTTATAGTCAGGCTGGGCTGTCCAGTCCTGGTCCTGGATGTTGTGTCTGCAGGGTTTCATTCCAGCTCCGTTCTTAACAAGCTAAAGCTGTTTACTCGCTTAACTGTACAAATTAAAGACTTCCTCACAGCTGTTCTGGCGATGCAACTTCAAAGAAACCTTGAAGGCCTCCAGAACCAGGACTGGACACCCCTGTACTAAGGGAAAATTGTGGGGGTTATATTTATAGCTCTACAGGAAGGCTTTAAAAAGTCTCTTTGAGATTAATTGAAACAATAACAAGGAGCTATAGTATGCACCCACTGTTGCCAGCAAAGAGGCTCCTATTGTTTTTCCAGCTCCCCAATATAGGATTAAAATCCTTGAATCTTTGTTTTAGGTCCCACTAGTAGGAATTATTATTACTGTTGATACACAGAGTTCAGAGCTTGTACAGTAAACTGTGCAAAAATGTCCATAAGGTTTTATGTATTTCTGTGGAAGTATCATGCCAATGCCAATGTAATGTCTCCAGGACACTCTCCAGGAGAATATTTATCAGGAACAGATGACAGGATTATTTATTGAGGAAATTTAAAAAGTGCTTCATTGTGTAATAGGAAATTGTAGGGATGTAAGAAGTAACAGTGCAGTCCCGTGCAGGTTTATGATATAGCATTTATATAGTGGATATACCTGTAATGGATTTGAGCAATGTAAAGAGAAAATCGATCAACTCAGAACATGTAAAAGTCAAAACAAAATAGACTTTAGAAGGAATGGGAAAGGAGGATGAAGTCTCCAGAAAAATCTTTAAGAACTGTTTATTTAGTTGTTGAAGTTGTACAGTATTTCATTTTGAGGGTTCATTCTTATTAATTTCATTTGCTTTATTGGCATTACCCTCATAGACTATTCTCCTCTCCTCAGATGTTTGGGTATAAAGTCCTTGAACACAAGCATGCCATTTTAAAATCCTCAGAGAAACTGTTCTGAGACAGTGGAGACCTGCGTTGTAATTTTTGGTATCTGCTACACTTTGGGTCTCTTCGTAACTCATCCCTGCCTTTCTTTTTCATGTGCAAGAGCAGCTTAAATGATGGATTTTTATCTTCATGAAATTTACGAAGGCTCTCTGTTGGACAATAATTACCCAATTAAAGTGAAATGAGTTATTCAATAGCTTGGACTTTTTATCTTATTACACAGTTGTCTGAAAACTGTACTATTGATTATCGAATCTATTAAGATTCGTGGAATCACGAGTTTCAGGTAGGTTGGAAGCTGTTTGAGGTGTCATATAAAGAGAAATTAATCGGTAATGAAATAATAAATGTTCACATTTGAATGAAAGGGGAAGACTTGAAAGAATTGCTTGCCTCCAAAGGTAATAGAAGAGAGCTTGAGATCCCAAGCGCAGATCATTTGAAGTGGATTTACCTTCAGAAACTGCCTCTGTACAATAACTGTAATTACCCCTGCAGGCAGGATGGGCAACAGTCGACGGGCTCTACAGATGATAATGGAAGAGCTCCATGATGTAGACAAGGCCATTGAGTTTGCCAAGGAGCAGGATGACGCTGAGCTGTGGGAAGACTTGATCTCCTATTCCATTGACAAGCCTCGTGAGTCTCACAATCATAGGCTGCTGTGGATAACTGCTGTGGTTCTTTTTGTCAACATAACAAAAATATCAGTGCCGTTCTATTCAACAGCAGTATTTCAGGTTACAGGAAAGCCAGTTGTGAAGGCTAGTCATGTACAATTTTTATGTTTGTCTTTTAGTTTCATAACATGATGATGCTCCATTAAAACTGTGAACTTAACACAGTTTTAGAGTATTTTCTGTCACACCCCAAGCTGAGCTTAAAAGTCAGTCAGTCAGGAACTTTAAGTTGAAAGTTAGTTTCCCTGACTTATATATTAAAATCATACCAGCTGCACTAACTGATAAATTTGCAATAACCTAATCTTTGTTTGAAATGTGTACTGTATTTTATGTCCAGGGTATGTAATGTCCATACATGCCAATAATACTTCCATATTAAATTTAGGACACATAAATACTTATACTTTTTGTGTATCTGGGTATGTTAAAATAGTTAAAATACAGCACTCATGGATGTACTTATGTTTAGGTCTTTTTTCAGCTAATTTAAATTAATCTTAGCTTGGTTTTTCTTGTACAAAAGGATCAGAGGTGCTTAGCAACTATACAGCATTTATATAGTGGATTTGAGCAAAATAACAGATTTTCAAAATTGTAGAGAAAAAACTTGTCAGACAATAAAATTAGAAAGTTAATTGAGCTCTATGAAATATGCAAAGACAATTGAAATACTAAACAGAAATGCACCAAAACTGATGAGGGTTTATTAACTCTTCCAACTAATAATGATGTATTCTTCAAACAAAATCACCTTCTTCTGTACAGCCTTTATCACAGGCCTGCTGAATAACATTGGAACCCATGTTGATCCTATCCTCCTGATTCACCGCATCAAGGAAGGCATGGAGATCCCGAACCTGAGAGATTCATTAGTCAAGATCCTGCAGGACTACAACTTGCAAGTATGGGAAGAGCTCTGCCTTCCGCAGTCTTATCGGTCATTATGATTGCTTTAAGCTCTTCAGCAAAATTATTGGAAATGCATGGCGTGTGTTTGGAATGTAACTTTTACTGTGATGAATAATTCTAATCACAAGAATCACAAGAATAACCAATACTTTATACTGTATATACAGTATATCTGCAGGTGGTGCACGGTATGGGAACCTTTGGAGTGCAGGTTTAGTCCAGACTTTACTTGTTTAATACTGGTAGATGCTGTTAGCTGACTGTGGCTGGGATTTGCCATGTGTGATGCACAACTGGTCAAGCACTATCAGAGTCGGATGGGCTTGAGTCAGCTAGAGTTTCCTTACAGCTTATAGCACAACAGAGACCCTTGTAATGTTCCTGTCAAATGTCAGCTTGATGTGCTGTCGTGAGATCTGCATCGCCCCAGTCTAAGTGTTACTGTAACTGTCCTTTGAGGTATTGTGGGGCTCGCAATGTGAAAATGGCAGAGAACTCTGACAGCTGCGTGTTTCAGGGGCTGAATTGCTACATCCTCATTGTGCTGGTAACAGTGAGCTGAGATGATCAGCAATAGCCGATTCCAAACTGTGTTTTGAGGTGATGGGGTAGGGTATATACAGAAGGTATATTAAAATGTCTAAAAAGTATTTTGTGACCTTTTGGAACAAAACAGAGCAAAACAAGAATGTTTTTTTTTTCCTTAATGTATCGGTTAATGTTCTTCAAACATTGCTGCAGTCTCACAAATAGAAAGCATTGTGTAGTAATAATGAGTTTTGATATCAGCAGTCTTCCTAACAGTTCTGATGTAATGTACAAAGCAAAAGGTTTGAGAACCCCTCAGGATTTTCACATATTTCATATTTTAAATCTAAAATGTTATTAGATCCCCATCTAAGTCCTAATAATAAAATTCACCAAATGAAACAAATTATGATACTGCTTTGACATTGATCTGTCCTCAATTGCAGCAATAACTACAACTAAATGTTTTTTGTAACCAGTTTGCTTCAGATCCTGCCACAACATTTCGATGGGATTTAGGTCCAGAGTTTGACTGGGCCATCGGAAATGTGGAATTTCTTCTGCAGCAATTGGTTGTTAGATCTGCTTTTCTGTTTTGGGTAATTGTCTTGCTGCAAGACCCACTTTCTGTTGAGTCCTCTGATACAATGCAGAATTCATGCTTGCATTAATGATGGCAAGCCATCAGGGGTCAAAGTTATCACACTCCCACCCCGCCATGCTTGACGGTTGCGATGATGTTTTTCTGTTTGAAAACAGTGCTTGATTTCTACCAAACATACTGTACCATTTCACATTGAGACTAAAGAGTTCTACCTTTGACTCATCTGTCCAGAGAGCAGGTGCTCTTTGGTGAACATCAGATGGGCAGCAGTGCTCTATTTGGAGTGCAGTGGTTTGAACCACTGTATGGTGTTCATGAGCTGCCATGAACACCATACTTGTTCAGTCGTTTTTCTCATAGTTGAGTCATGAACAGTCACATTAGCAAAGGCTAGAGTGGCGTGCAGCTCCTTGGATGTTACTCTGATATGTTGTGTAACTTCCTTGCTGATTTTCCGGTTTGTTCTTAGAGAGATTTTAGTAGGACAGCCACTCCTGGGTAGAGTGACTGGTCTTGAACTATTTGTAGTCTGATAGTGGACTGGTGGAACTTCTTAGAAAAGCTCTTAGATATGGTTTTATACCCTTTCCCAAATGGTGAGCATCAGTAACAGGTCTTCTGAGGAGCTCAGAGATTTCCTACGATCCTGACATGACTTGTTTTTAGTTTTAACCATACAGTACCTCTATGGTGAGGATCAAAATCACAATGTTTCTGATCTGTTTATGTTCCAAATGCAGCACCCAGGATCTACCTAATTATTTAAACACCTGATTCTAATCAACTGTTCACTTACTTTTTCACATCCCCTGTACCTTAATTACTCATTGTTTAATTCATACATCATTTTGTTTCAAGAGACATGGAATTGGTTGCTATAATCCCTACAGGATATGGTGTAAACACTGGTTTTGATTCATATCATCTTAAAACTAAAAAAAATTCCATACTTATCTTTGGGGTTAACAAACTTTTCCCTGCGCTGTTTTAACCAATGATGACCATACATCTGTATTGTGCCCCTCAGAACTCCATATGATTTGGTCGGTTTATTTTTTTGTTACAGTTTCTTTATTGAATTAGCCACATTAATGTTGTTGTTGCTGTTGCTGTCCCTGCTCAACAGTTTCATGGTTTATTCATGTGCTCTCTTGAACTGTGCAGTGCTATGATACGCAGTGGCAGTGCAGTGTCAGCAGCCGTCAGCAGCATACTAGGCAGTGAGGAGCCCAGGCACTTTGCCAAAAATAGATAAGCCTGTATTTGCCTGACGTGATGAGACCCACCCAATTTATCAAGCAGCATCACTTACACTGTTTACTGCATGGCAATTGTGAGGTTATAGTAGGTATTTTTCATTATATAAATATACAGTATATACTGTAGTCTCAAGTAACAGGTTTCCTAGAAGTACAATTTTATTACTCAGCTTTATAGGGAAAATTGCAGTATAATTTAACCAAGAGCCCTTCTTTGCTGCACCTTGACGAAAAAATAAGTATTAAGGTACTCAGACGTAATGAAAGGTAGGAAATGCAGGAGAATATTTTCCACCTTTTCCATTTGAGTCAAAATGAAGCTGAGTCTGTGTGCCTTATCCAGGCATTTGTTTTCACTGCATGTTGACACCGCATGAACAGATACTTGAGCATCAGGGTTGATCATGCAGGGTGTGAGGTTGAAAAGGTACAGAATTACTGAAAGATCTCTTCTTCATACCATGGCTTTTATAAGGAAAAAACAGCTGTCTGCCTTCCTCAGTTTAGGCAAAATTGTTTAACACAGGGAGACTTGACGGCAGTAGAAATATAAGCCTGAAGTCCAAAAAAGGCCATTTTAGTCTTAACGCTTAGATCATGGCTGTAGGCTATAAGAACAGGTTGCACCACGCGTCTGGTGTGCTGTGAACTGTTTGTGTAAACTGATTAACTTTGATAGGCAGCACATGTTTGACAAAAGAGATATTGGTTAAAGGCAATAGAAAATGTCTGAAGAAATTAATATTCTGTTATCTATTGGTAACAGCATTTTAATACAGCAAAAATATAACAATTTGTGTTGTTATAGCCAACAAAACAGAGATTACATATTGTGAAGAAGAGTTAGGAAACTGAGCTCTGTGACCAATTTCGAAAACAAACCATGACTGTTCTTTAAATAAATGCGGTAGAATTCAGTAGTGTACCATTGCCAAAAGCAGGTGACATAATTCCCCATCAGCTGTTTCTCTTTTCCACAGATTTTACTTCGAGAAGGCTGTAAGAAGATATTGGTTGCAGACTCATTATCACTGCTAAAGAAAATGCAGAGAACGCAGATGAGAGGTGTCCGAGTAGACGGTATGTTTTAATAAGCAGCTACACAATTTGAGATTGAGGTCCTGTCAATTTGTAATAAAAATGAATGGATTTACAGTGTGGAGTACATCAGTCATAAAAACAGCTCTGACCAAAATTTTTCTTTCTTGTTTTATATAATGAGGTACAAATGAGAGGAGGCCAGTTGGGCCTTCTACTGTAGTTTGTTCGGTTCCTAGATAGCTTGTTTGTTTGTTTGGTTTGGTTTTAAATAGCTTTCTCCCCCTTACTTATGTGTGCTCACCTTCTTATGCTTGTTATGTTATGTGTGTTATGTTATTCATTCCTCCTTGTCTTTTCTGAGCAAGGCAAGACAACAGATCTATGATCTCACAGTCACACCAGGTCACCACCCACCCAACTTAAATGAATCAGCTGCTGCTGTGTCTAAGCAGTAGGCAGCAGTAACATGGGGGCCAGCATAGAAGATGATTTCACTGGCTTTTTCTCACTACACCTGTCCTTAGTGCGGTAATGCTGATTGACCACTACCTGATTTTGTCCTCCTGCACGTTAAAGAAACGCCTGCCGTCTCATCCTTGCCTAAAACCAAGACAGCAGAAACAGAAATTACCTTGGACGGCATGTGATCTGTTAGTATAGAAAAAGCACACTGCTGGAATTTGCTTTGGTAAACACTGTTACGATTGAGTCATGAAGGACTTAAGGGGAAATAAAAGAGAAAGAAATCTGCTGTTCAGCCCGTGGAGATTTGTATTATTTCATAATACATAATTGGATTTTTCCTATTACATTTTGAGCTATTCCTGAAACCTGTGCACTCTTTTCCTTGCAAAATCCTTTCTAAATGTTCCCTTACGTCTGTCTAAGAACTCTATTCCAGTTATTTTTTACTGATTCTTTAAGGGTTTGTTGTTGATAGCAATGCTGCCTATTCTTTTTATCAAACCAAATTACTCCCACTATAATGTTTGGGTTTTTTGCTTTCCCACAGAAGAGAATATTTGTGAATCGTGTCACGCTCCAATATTGCCATCAGGTAAGTTCACTGTTGACTGAGAGTAATTGGTTGCTTCCAGTAGCTGCTCTAAGATTAGCATAAAGCTAATAAGATAAACTATGAAAATGTACTTCACCTACATTTTTTATCCATATTGCAAAAATCTCTTTGTCATTTTCTAGACTTTTTTTTAGGTCAAAAAGAGTGTGTTAAAAACACAGACTACTTTCCACAACATAAAAAATGTCAGCAAAGATCCAATTCAGTATTGTTATTCTCTTCTTACTATGTCACGCCAGAAGAAGGTTATCCTAGGATTTGTAAAAAGACCTGATCTTAAATATTAAATGTTTTAGTGATGTTCACATTCTTAATGGAAGAAAATATGTGGTATGTAGGGTATGTAAAAAAACCAGACCAGGTTAAGAAGTGAGAAATTACTTCACCAATTAAAAGAAGGGGAACGTAAGGAAATAGCACTCATTTCTCCATTAGATAGATGGCACTTTTTAATTGGAAATAAATGATTCACTGGTGGATATTTATAAAGGTATGCCTGTTAGGACAACATGCCTTGTCCTAGTGAAAAAACTCAGAAATTGTTAATGATCATTCTAAGCAATGGACTTATCGCGTGTGATCAGTTTTTCTACACTACCAAGATAACCTGGTGATGACGTGCACATGACTCAAAACTCTGCTACATTTCCACTGTGAGGGGCCAACTATCAAAGCAAGGTGTTATATTTGATGTAAATATACAGTATATCTAATTGCCTACCTTAATTCTACTCTTAAACATGTTTTTGCCCAATGGACTTACCTGTTAAATAGTGCAATAATGAGGTTGACAATCCTAGAAGAATCTTAGAAGAATATGTTGGAAGATCAATAGAAACTATGTGCTTTTGTGACTAGCAGGGGTTGTCATGGAAAATGTATTACAGAACAAGACAAGGACACAGAAAAAAACATATCTCAGCACACATGAAGCACTGGCTTGTTTGGGTCATACTTTCAGAATTGTAGCTGATTCCCAAAGCTACCAGTCTTGAGTGATTGCAGCTTTCATACCAGCTCTCCCACTGCTACTCTTAGTAAAGTGTGATGGAGCTGAGTCAGCCTCAGTTTGTTGCCACAGCCTGCAGAGCTGCATGTTGGGAACTGATCCATACAATTAATTGGGTCAAGTTGACATATTAAAAATTGATTCAATGTATAATTAAGACATTAGCACACTACAGCAATTCTAAAACATTCCCTGCTGAATAGAAAACTGTGAAGTGAGTGTGCTTGAATTGGCATTTAGGCACAAAAACAAACAGACGTTAAGGATCGCAAGAGAGAATGAACATGTAACATAAACTGTAACCTACTTAGCCCTCCTCAAGAAAAAGAGAGGTAACCTAGGTATGTTTTCAACTACACAGATAATGTGCAACCCCATGCCACACAAAAATGCTATTAAAAATGTTTATTTTTTTGCTTAGCCAGATGGACTGTTAAAACATGTAGAAATAAATTGTGATTTTTTTTCTACCGCTGTATATGACTCACTATGAGCACCTAAAAATAATTATAATAGCATCCCTAATTAGCTCAAGACGTTTTCCTGAGTGCATGTTGAGCTACTGTATGAGATTCTGGGTTTCATCCTGGGTGATGACCCTAGCCAGTTGTGAAATGGATTCCCCAAGTGGCCACGCACAGTTTGGGTAAACTGCCAAGAGCAGGATGGGTTGAAACAGTTGAACTGGAACAGGAACTTCTACAGTCTCCTGGGTGCTTACAGGCATGTGATGCTTGTGAAGTACGGACCTCTCCTCCATTGAGGCTCTGGTATGGGGCGGTGTTGCCTATGACAAGTTGAATGGCAAACAGTTCAGAGGTAGGCAAAATGGAGTATTGTAATGTACAGAGGAAATGGCAAAACTGAGTCACGAAAAACACAAACTGGCTATTCCTGATTGGGTCAGGATAACAAAAATAAAGTGGCACAGCGGTTAGCATTGGTGCCTGACCATGCTTGGGCCCTTGGTTCAATTCTGAACCTGGGATGCTATCTGTGTGGAGTTTGTATGTTCTCCCTGTATTCATGTAGATTTCCTCTGGGTGCTCCGGTTTCTTCCCACAGTCCATAAACATACTGGTGGGTCAACTAGCTTCTGGAAAAATGGACCCTGTGTGTGTGTGTGTGTGTGTGTGTGTGTGTGTGTGTGTGTGTGTGTGTCTGTGATGGACTGGTGTCCTTTCTTTGTTTTTGTTATTTATATTAAATAAGGTATTAGTTGTCAGTGAAGGTTTTGGTGAGGACTGTATGTACATTAGGGAACTAATAACTTAATTTAGACTATAAACTATAAGTGACCTAAAAGGATAAAAAATATTAAACCATAAAGAACTTAATTACATTCTCATTACCCTGTTATAAAATATATTACATTTTCTCTACTTAATTACATTTTCATAACCCTGTGATTTGTCCCATGGTGTGTCTGGAATTTGTCTTTACATTGTTCAAAACCCAAAGTGATATTATAGATACATATTATTTGTCCGGTGGTTATTTTGCAAATGTCAGCTAATATTCGAATCATATTAATATTCACTGAAAGGTGCTTTCTGAAATGACTTGCATTTACTGGAGAAATGCCAAACAAACGAGCTTCCAACAACATCAAGGTTAAGAAAACTGCAGTTACCAGCAGTCAGATAGCAGTGTTCAGGACACACCCTGGCTGCATTAAGTAATCTTGAAAGTGACTACAGTCGACTTACACAATAGTGCATAAGATTTCTCAGGAAGTAAACAATGAGAATAATAAAATGCAGGTACATTACATTACAGTTAAAGTAAAGTGTAAGCCGGTTATTTTTATAGAACTCCACTCTCTTTTTAAGGGTACAGTACATGTAATTCTTCTTATTGGGAGAAGAGCTGAACCACACATTTACAGCATTTTGGAGTAGTTGATATACTAGTGTAGGGGACTCTTCTTACTTCTGTGTGTTGCTGCAGCAGGCGTGACTGTGGATTTGTGCTCGTTTCAGATACAGCCAAAACCTTCAACGTGGTGGTGTTTCACTGCAGACACATGTTTCACAAGGAGTGCTTACCCTCTCCGGGAACTGTAAGAACGTCTTCCTCTTCTTCCTCCCTTTCCCTTTTTCCCTCCCTCTATCCACCTTTCCCCCTCTTTCTAAATCTACAAGTATTGTAGACATTCTTGTCACATTCACCCTTGCTTTGTGGATATTTAAGCCTGGATGCCACCACCCAAGTCTTCACATACTGTACAAAGATAGATCACAAAATATTAATCATTAAAGGCAACTCGATCTCCTTGTTGTCTCAAGTCACTTTTTAAAAATATAGTGTTTTGAGGCAAATGTTTAAATGATTTGTGAACATAACACTGTGCATAAGAAGGAGCAGCACTACTGAGAGAGGGTCACTTCAGCACAAGCACTCACTAATAGGTTATATTGAACAATCAGACATACTGTATGTGTGTATCTCCAAAATATGCAGAACAATGCTTTGGAGCACATTATTTTGCAAAAGCAAGAAGTGGAATGTAAAAACACGTGTGGATGATAATGATGAACACTGTAGAGTAAACTGGTGTCTGAGTAACTCGCTGAAAAATCTAAAAATCCTATTCTTCTGCATTAAGATCTGTAATTTACACAGTAATCAACAAACTGATCTCATTGTACTATACAAGTGTTGTTTTATGGAGTGTGATAATATGGGATATTTATAGATGGAAGGCTAAGTATGTACCAGCAATGAAAGCATTTCTAGCATTCTAAATGTTATGGGTCAAAACAAAATAGTGCGACTGTTATAATTATGTTGATTTCTTAGAAGTGTTTACAAACTAAAATAAAAACATCTTTCTTTTGTTATTCCAGATTCCCACAGTTCAGTTTTGTAACATCTGCAGTGCAAAACGTAGAGGTCCTGGCAGTGGAATTATAGAGATGAAGAAATAGACTGTGTTCATGATGAAAAGAGACTTCATGTTGTGTCTTTTTTTCTTTCCTTAAAAAGTGTTAGTGTCTGTCTATCACTTAACTGTTTTCTTGGCATGTCCTCAGCTATGGCCCTCTCTGTTCACAATGGAAATAACGGCTTTGAAATAATAAATTGCATACTCATGCCCTTCCAACATTAAACTTAATTTATGTAACAGGTCTGCTATTCTGTGTACAGAAGTTCTGCAACTCTGCTTTGAACTCCGTGTAAAGGTGTCTGAAATAAATCACGTAACAATAAGTCGAGAATAATAGTTCAACACATTTACCACTATATTTTTATTTACCAGAAATATTAGACAATTTGTAAATCTCTCTTTAAAGACAATGTAATTAGCTAACATGCTTATCAGTCACACAAAATGTGTAGTATTATTAATAATAAAAATAAACATACTGTATCTACATAAGAAAGGTGGCAAATAAGAGGAGGCCATCAAAACCTTTTGTTTAACTGCTAGTGGCAAATTGATGTGAGAATCTCATCCAGGTCTTTTTTTAAAAGATACCAGGGAGTGCTTGGACAGCATGCCTGGGTATGTTGTTCCAGGCTACCACTGTAAAACTATTTTAAACCATCTTATATAGTCAAAATATAGTACTTCTGTAGTTCTAAAGAAAGTGCATCCACTATTTCCACAGGAACAGTCCAGCACTTTAAGGATATTTTAATATTTTGTCATATCTGAGATCACCTCCCTCCAGATGTTCCTTTAGTAAATATTGTGTGAGCTTTACAATCAAATGATAACAATTTAAATCTTACAAGCAGGGAGTCCATATATAAAGTTGGATTTTAAGGTATCTAGGGTCCCTCTTTTCCAGTCCAAGTTCTAATTTCAAAGAAAAACTAAAGGTTATTGTAATTGTTACTGGTTTTCTCTAAATGCAACACTTTTTACATACATTCCTTGTTTGGTTGAAAAAGAATTGTGTGTTCACACTAAGGATATGGTACAGTAAATGTCTTTGAAGGCTTTTAAAGGGGTATTGATTATTATACCCTGCCCCTTAAAAACTGTGCAATTAATAAAATAACTATTGTGTTTATGCAGCTTTTTAAAAGTGCTAATGAATTTTGCCAGTCTGCTTTCAAAGCCTGTCTGAAATGTGAGATATTGTTACAGTGTGAGAGTTTTAACTGAAGATTAAGGTGAAGATTTTCATCACTCCATTCTAGATGAAAAATTAATCTGATTATAGCTCAGGCTCCTTAGTCATTATCACCTGCTTATGCATTTCCCATATGTCATTCTGCCTCTGCCAAAATAGTGTGCTGTCCCATTTTATAAAAAATGAATGGCAAAGTTCTAGTCTTTACTGTACATTAGCTTTGGCTACATGGAAATGGACTTCTGTGCAATACCATTTATCAAAACTGTATGAGAAGGTTAATGTTCTTACAATAAGGTTCTGCAGTGAGGCCTCAAGTAGAATATTGTGTGCAATTGTGGTCAGTATGTTACCACATGGACATTGCATCTCTGGAAATAATTAAAATAGTTCGGAATCCACAAGGAATATCGTACTCAGGAAAAGTTAGAGGAAAAGAATAGCTTTAGTCCCTAGAAGGGAAGATTACAGAACTTGATACAAGTGCTGTAGTAAAAATCTGTAATACAAATCGAGAGATGTTCAATTGGAAAAGGGAATATGAGGCACTTTTTTACCCAGAACTGAAGATGAAGCTGATTCCCTAGGATTCCTTAGGGTAGGTCCTCATTACAATCATTAAGATGAACTATTAAGATAGAGCCTTTTTAAAGATAGAATCTTTAATGATTCTAAGTGAATTAAGTGAAGTCAGACAATGTCACATTTTCTGAGCTTTTTAGTTTTATAAACTACAGCACAAAGGGCCCTCAAAAATATGAGCTTTTACAAGTGAAATTACTGGAATTCACCAGTTGAAAGATATCCTCTTTGTCTTTTGTCAAAGGAAATTGTTTTATTGCTATGTATCGCACAGAGAGTGCCAGGCAACTGTGCATCCCAGCTTCTCTGAGTGGCAAGAGAATTAAACTGCGTGGACTGTATTGACAGGTTGTTATCCTGTCAGTGTTCCTGCATTCTGCTACTATCTGTCTTTAGGAGGCAGAAAGCAGTTGAGAAAAAGAAAACTTGACCCCAGGTGTAGAGCAGCAGAAACAGTCTGACAAGAGCCACTGAATACAGAATGAAAGCAGACAGAAGGCTCAAAGTGAATGCTGACATACAGGCCCTCCCTCTACCAAGTGAGCTCTTCTGGACCTGCTGCACATAATGTTTCCACAACTACAGTGCAATTTGTATTATATTTTTCTGGTTCACTATTATCACACAAATGCCACTACTATCCACTAATTTCATTTTCACTCTTGAACACGATTCCTTTCCTACAAACACGCCGTCAGCTACTACTCAACCCCTGCCAAGACCCTCCTCTGTCCCTTCAGTGAGAACACACCAGGCCTCCATAGTGCACCAGCAGAGTCAGGAGCTGGTAAGTCAGCCACTCCTGCTCTTCTTCTTTCACAGCAGGGAGGCCTTCTCTCTGGTTTCACAACTACACTAATTCTCCCATGATACCCAATAAGACCAACACCCACAATATCATATATTCTGTAAACATGAGTTACGATACGCTGCCATCTAAATGACCATTTGAGAATGCACTACTCATTTTTGTTCCACTGTGCATCATACACCAGACCCACTACTGTAAATATCCTTTTACAGTGGTCTATCAATTGAAAGTCCTTTTCTATTGAACCCCCCCCCCCCCCCCAGGATTCTAGTTTGGTCCTCTCTGGTCACAGGTGCTCAATCCCACCATTCTCTCTTCACAAACACACATAGAATACTGTACCTACAGTATGGAGGCTGCAAGCTATAGGGAGTCTGCTGCTCAGCCTCTGGATGCCCATATGTTTTCACCAAACCCTCTGTCGTTCCTTCCTACACCTCCATGGGACTTCCAGCTGATGGCTCAGCCATGCCACCTCCTGGGCAACCACAACATTCCCACTGCGCAGTTACTAACACCGTTAATAGGCCACTTCTCCGGCAGCCTCTGCTGCTCAATCAAGCTGTTTTCCAGAACCTCCACAGTGTCTGTGGCCGACAGCTCTTGTCTGCCTAGCAATGCCACCTCTCTGGCGATTGCAACCACACACTGCACGGGTTTAGGAGAGATTTCTAACTATATGTTTTTGCTTCAAGAGTGGGTTTAGTCAGGATGTTAAAATAGGACAATTCACAGCTGTAGCTCATCAACACACCAACTCCCTGCAGCTGTAACCTTCCAGACAAACATCAGCTGATGATGTGTTACAGTTGTAAACATGGATTTTTACCCATGAATTTTCTATCAGTGTATAATGTTCCTGAAAAGTCTGAGTTCATCATGAGAACAATAGTAAATGTTTGATTCACTACTGTCCAGTGAAAGACCTGAGCATTACGGTTTGGGATGGAAAAAAATAAGCCTGGTCAGAAACATTCATGAAAAAGTTAATGGTCTGAAATGTTATCTTAATTTACTGTTAAAAATATATAAAAATATGTTCATAACTAAATATGCAGACAAACATGATGGACAAAAATAATTTTGTTCAGGAAGTTTTGTACAAAAGTCTTTCTTTAACTGTAAAAAAAAAGGCCGTAGGTACAGTAGATGTTTTCTAAGGAGTTTGAAGTGCCATGGAAAGCAATAGCAAAATAAAAAACTAAAATATGAAAAGTTTAGAGAGGGTCAGTCAGCTAGACACTTGGTATAGCTTCTGAGTAGTCCCATGTATGGAAATCCATACTATTAATACTGTAATAATAATTCCTTACACTTATATAGCGCTTTTCTGGACACTCCACTCAAAGTGCTTCACAGGTAATGGGGACTCCCCTCCACCACCACCAATGTGCAGCATCCACCTGGATGATGCGGCGGCAGCCATAGTGGGCCTGTACACTCGCCACACATCAGCTATCGTATCAGTGAGGAGGAAACAGATTAATGAAGCCTATTGATAGTGGGAATTGTTAGCAGGCCAGGGGGAAATTTTGGTCAGGACACCTTTCGAGAAATACCCTGGGATTTTTAATGACCACAGAGAGTGATGACCTCAGATTTACATCTCATCTGAAGGATGGTGCCTTTTTTTGCAGTGTAGTGTCTTCATCACTATACTGTGGAATTAGGACCCACTCAGACTGCAGGTGAGTGCTGCATGTTGTGAATTGCTGGGTGATGTACAGTACTGTAGGTGCTGGCTAGTTTTTGTTTGGATCTTCAGCTGACCAGGATTTATAGCCGTGGATATTCAAAAGCTGGGAAACACATGGAATATCCTCTGAAACACATAGTGAAGAAACAGCATTTTCTTTATTTTTTATTTCTGCCCCATTCAATAATAGGCAGAAAAAGCATTAGTTTCATAATTGACATAAATGAGCACCCCGGTGACTTTTGACCAGTTTTTGAGACTTCATTGTCACACAAGTATTATTTTATTAACTTCTCTGCATACACAAAGGGTTTAAAATAATTAAAAGAAAGTCAAGAACATGCATGAAATATGTGTATCATATAATAGAGTTTCTGAAAACAATTGAAACTCCATTAACTGCGGAGAGCTTGTCAACCTTAGCAAAAAATATTGATTGAATATATCAACTCATCATTCATTTGGCAAATTAATCTTTGCATCATTCTTTTCACTTTCAAAGGTTTTAACTTTAGCTTAGAATGAGCTGATAGACCCTGCAACGCAGAAGGTCTGAGGCTACTGCTTCTTCTTGGGTTTCCTTTAAACGCTTGAAGTCTCTGTGAAGCCTCTTTGAAAAATGGATAAACTAGTCTATGAGTCATGAAGTCTTTTTCTCCCAATATACTGTCTTCCAGTATATTTTGACCATTGTAACAAAATAATGTTTTGTGCAAGGGTGTGTAACTAATTGGATGAAGGAGAATAAAAATTATGAAATAGTAAATCAATCCTGACATCAGCTTGCCTTCCAAGCAAGTTGTTATAAGTTAACATTTACACCCTCCCTAATGTCAGGAAATGCATAACAGAACATTTACAGGAATATGCTTTCTTTATTGCTCAGCACAATGAGGGACCAAATTAATAACTAGACAGCAAGCATTGTAAAAAGACCATGTTTATTTTCAAGCCCTATCACAATATTATCCACTATTATGTACAGTACTTACTGTAGGTACAGATATTTACAAGGGATGGACAAAATAATTGAAACACCTGATAAAAAACAATTTGTATTCTGAAACTGTAAAGTTTTAAAATTACAATTACATTATTTGATTTTTTTTATTTTATAGCCACAATTAAAAAGATTCTACATGTGTTTCATATTAATTTCAATGCTGATTGCTAATATGTTTCCACTATAAAAGATGTCTTAAAATCAACACTTCAATATGTATGTTTCTAAAGCAAAATGAGAGATCTAACAGATTTTGAAAGAGGTCAAATGGTTGGAGGCCAAATTGCAGGTGTATCAGTTACAGAAAAGGCATTAATTATTGAAATTACAGTTTCATTACACAAAGTGAGAGATTTTCAGTTCTCAGATTAATTGGGCATGGTCTGTTAGTTTAGTGTGCATTAATCTCCTCTTCTCACTCATCTCTTGTCTTCCTCTTAGATTCTCTAGTTTCCTGTATTGTCTTTTATGTTGCCTTGGGGCCGACGTTTCTCTTACCCCACCCTCAAGAAGGCTGACTAAATGATTTATCAACAACAGTTTAGTCTTAGTTCGAAATTCATACATTTGCCTGGCCATTTTGACTACCACAAGCACAAGACAGGACAAGGGGCAGCTGAACAAACACTAAAAAGAATGTCCATTGTCCTGCCTAAAGAATACAGGAACAATGAAGTCAAATTAAATATTTCATAAGCTAAACAATACCTACTGTGATACAGTATATACTGTAGTGCAAAAAAGATAATACCAAAGATAACTACTGTAGCTAGGTCTCATTGGCTATATATATGTATATTGTCCCTTTATTGGAGCTCTACTCTCATCATTACCTTGTGCCCTGTGCTACCGGATTACAGTAGGGTCCAGGTTACGGTAACCCTCACCTAGAGGTGTTTTCATACTGGATGGATGGGTCGGTGTGTGAGTGGTTGTCTGCTCTGAGATCCTTTCACTAAAACATCAGTTTGGATCAGGTATGGGGAAAGAAATAGAAAGTGCTTGTAGAAAGAGGGTCCCCAATCCTGCTCCCAGAGGCCCAGAGACCTCCTGGTGTTAATCCTGATCGCTCGATTACAACTCTTAAATGACCTGATATTGGAATTAATTGGAATTTTTTAATTGTATTTACAGATCTTGGAGGTTGTTTACATTTCACAACTCCTTTACACAGGAGTAGAAGAAAAAAACTTACTCGGCAAAGAAAAAAAATAATCAAGCAAAGTACAGTATTAGCTCATTGAAGGATTTGGATACAGTATGTACAAAGCTTGTCTGGAAGGAAAACCAGCAGGTATCTTGATTTCTTCGACCATGATCTGGGACCTGAACACAACTGGGGAGTATAAGGAAGCACATTTAAAACCAACTACAAGAGAGATTATTTTTTTACACAGAAGCTGTAACAAGTTACCCTGCCATGTTGTCAAAGATGAAAGCTGACTTCATTCAAGAAATGGCTGAAAGAGATGAGTTAAAAAATTTCTAGCCTTCTAACGCAGAGTTCCCCCATTGAGTTGAATTCTTGAAAATCTCAATCAAAAGTTGCTTCTTCCCAGTACTTTTAAGGTCAGTCAGTGAAACCTGACTGATATGATGTAGATCATGTTGATAGTCTAAACTATTCTCTAACAATACAGATGTTAATGTCTCCAGCTGCTTTCCAGTATGTATGGAGAGTTTTTTTTATTTTTTATCCCCCTAGTTATGTAACGTTTAAGCATGCATTGTTTAAAGACAGAATTCCAGGTGCCAAAATATCCTGTTAGTACAGCAGCTGACCCACTGTGTGTCCTTGTCCTTGATTCACTAAGTCTGAATCAGCAATTTTAAGAAAATGCATAGATTCATGCAAACACAACCATGTCCATTCTTTACAGCACTGAGAGTAATCTTAGATTACACTTTACAGTTTTCCATCTCTATTCATTCAGATGAAGTTGAAGATAATTGGTAAAATGTAATTCTCATGGGCTGGACTTCTTCAACGAGGGTAAAATTTACAATTTGTAAAACCTTCCCTAGCTGAAGAAAACTGAAGCTGAAAAATGGATATTGTATAGTTAGGGCCAATTGTTCTAATGTACAAGGCACTATGAAACATTAGAAATACCTTATTTGCCAAGTTGACACAAAGAAACCAAGTAAACAAGATGATTAAATGAAGGATTGAATAAAAAATGCTACCTTCTTTGCTGTAAAGAGTTGAAAGAGACATCTGAAAGTGCTTAACATGGTGTGTAGTTATTGTCAAGGGTATTTTCATTAACTGTTTAACTGGCACTTTCAGAAAAAAAACGATTAAAAATCAAAACGACAAGAAAAAAATAAATAAAGTTTGATGTTCTACTAAGGTAGCGATATTATCACCGTGCGTTAATCTATTTCCAAATTGTACCCCCAAAAGGTCTAATTGAACAGGACTGGACTGCAGAGCTGCAGTTAAAAAAGGACGACGATAAACACAACTGTGACTTTAAGGGCCCGCTCCTCCCCCTCCTGGCTGCTTTGTTCATCACAGCTTCTCCGAGTACTGGAGCTTCGCTCTCGTATCACTTCAGCACCAGCAGCCATGGCCGACATTAAAACAGGCATCTTCGCCAAAAATGTCCAGAAAAGGCTCAGCAGGGCGCAGGAAAAGGTAGGGGAGAGCTCTTGGAGTTCAACTTGATCTTTGAGAAAACAAAACAAATGACAACAAAGCGTCCGTTTTTCGTCGGGAAGTCTTGGACGGTACAATATGCCAGGCAGAGGATGCTTGGCCAGTGCACAGGGAGGAGCAGGTGTAATTTGACAGCGGGATAGGGCAGAAATTATTAAACACGGGTGATTTAAACGGTAGTGTTGTATATTACATGTTTACTTTTGGTAATTTTGGTATTTCTATTTTTGTTGTTTTTTTATTATCGGTAGCGTTTTTATTTTAATGTTCAATGACAAAATGTAATCTTATCTGACACTGCCATTGGACTGTGGTCCTGGGAAAGGTACCCTGTGACATTACATTATTAAGTAAACTTGGGATATATACAACATGCTGTTTAAAAAGAAATACGTGCACGTCTATTACAAATGTTGTGAACTATTATTTGTATTATTTAAAAATATTTTGCTCATGAATAAAACATGACCACCAGTATTGGTTAAAATTTAATGCTGCAATAACATAGTTCGGACCGTATTATTCAAGCATGCAACGCATTTTACGCGATTAATACTGTAACACCAGTTTAATTACATCTTCGTGTCATGAAACAAAGAAAAATTGCGGCGTCGCGTTTTTTTTTATTTTGCTGTTGTAAAAATTCTGATAAAGCAATTAACATTTGTTAAGGATTGTCTTTAAAGAAACGCTTCCTTCCCTTGCAAGGTCAGTAGAAGGGGAGGTGGGGGGATATCCTTGCTTCTATGCAGCATTAATGATTGTGAGAATGGTCTTGCATTCGAGCAATGCATTTTTTACTGTTTTAATAGTGTCCTGCTGTCAGAGGGATGGTGAGCACGCATAAACTGGAGCGATAACGCGTTGAAAAACCAACTATGAAATGTTAGAAATAGGCTTGGGACTACCTGTGAATGGATAAAAGGATTTTGAAAAGCATGAAATTAGTGCTGTGAATTATTACTGATCAGCTTCTCTCTGCATAAACCACACAAGTTCCCTTAGAGGGACCCATCTACCCATGTTGCTTTCATCTGGATTTTAAGTGAGGCGCAGTTTCACATTTGGCAGTCTTACTCGTTCAGTGTCTCGAGTACCGCTGCCGTACTCTCTTGAGGAGCAACGTGGTCTTACCAGAGCATCGGCCCTTTCTAAACGTGTAGCATGTATTGTGGTGAATCTGAAGGCCGTCTCTGACACTTCGCAGACGCATTTAGCCCCATCTTTTCAACTCTTGCAAGATTTTTTTGGATTGCTTAATAAAATAACATAATTACCAATAATAAAACTATTGCTGCGACTACAACGACAACATGCATTTTTAAAGCTTTCAAAATAGTATATTACAGAGAACAATAATGGTTTTAAAATATTATATCTCAAAGAACAATAATAGTTTTTTTTTATGTCGTACTGTAGATCCTTCTACTCTTGTGTTCTTAGCTATGGTGTACTGCCGTTTGCCATGTCAATATTACGCAACAAATACTTCATCATGTAGCAGAAGAGTGTGACAGTATAACGCTGGCAGGCGGATAACCAGAAGGATAGAGCGAGGTCCCGTCTTCCCGGCTCCGCCTCCTCTCACACAGTCCGCGCACATGAACTGTTGTAAGAGGATTGCTTTTCTTTTAATATCCACCGTCCCAAGCTCATCTGGCCTAATGGAGAATCCATGAGGGAACAACACACTTCATCTGAATGGCTCCTAAGCCCTGAGATTGGAGCTGTTGCAAATTTACGTTTTGTGCAACATGTCATACTGTACTGTATGTTATTAGGATACGCATGTTCTGGGCAGAAATTAACTGTATTTGGAGAAAAGACACATTTCTCTCTTCTTATTTGCAAAAAAAATAATCACAGCTGTTTTGTCAACAGATGTGGCTTTAATAGTGAAATATGTAATTCACTAGCAGCAAAAATGTAGAAATTTGATATAAAACAAGTGAAAAACAACAGTGGGTCGCATAACGGTTATTATTAAGTGAACTGTGGTCGCACCGTTATGTCCTGCAGAAATTCTTTTTTTGTAGGTGAAAGTGAAAAAATGAGAAGGAATTAAAATCCGTTTAAAATTTCAACTGCTGCCGAATGCGTTTTAGTAGATTTGCTTGTTTTTTTTTGTATTGATTCAAGTACTGTAAGTCGATGACAGGGACATTCCGCTTCAAGGCAAAGGCATTACATGATGCAATATTTTACTCTGATCCTGAACCTGTTCAAGAGCGACACCGCTGCACTACGCAGAGGAACGGCCTTTTACATCCCAGTCTGAACCTAGGTTAGAAATAACTCGGCTTTTAACATTTAATCCCGTCTGCATGCCCAGCCGGGTGTCTCAAGACCATCGCAGATAAGCATTCCTGGTGTATTTATCCGTCTTGATCACGTCTGATATGCTGTCCTGAACAAATTTCAAGCTTTAAATATTCGTAACAATAAAGCATCTGTGAAAATGTTGATTACGTTTCTGTGATTGGATGAAATTAAAATGAATAGAAGTTTGCTGCTCACAATGAATTCACTTCCTATTGGGAATAGAACCTAAATCCAGAATTAAAGGCAATTTAAGGGAAATATTGGTTTCAGAGGGCACAACTGGAAGTTTATTTAAAAACAGAGAATAGGAGGCCCTTCTTCATGCAAAGGGTGGAGTGAGTATGAAACAAACTACCCAGCTATGTTGTTGAAGCTGGTATTCTGGTTTCTCTCAACAAACAGCTGGATGAGATCTTTGGATCGATTAACTACCAACTACCAGACAAGCTCGCTGAGCTGGTCTCCTCTTGTTTGTAACCTTTCCTATGTTCTTCTTAAAAAGTGGAGAAGTGTGTGGGGTTTTTTTAAATACAGTAATGGGCATAGTTTTTGAACATCTTGATAATTTATGGAATTGTGAAAGTTCACACTTACTGTAATATCCACAAGGAAGTATTGCAATGATGATCAGACCTGTTTTCTTTTCTTTAGTCTTATACCCTTATGTTCTCTATCTTCTCCCCTAGCAATGTCTGTCTTTTATCCCTCTCCTCCTGGGTGCACTCCCAACATCTCAAACTGAAACTCTGTAACTCTGTAGTAGTTCATGTGGGTAGCTGCGTCAGCATGCGTAGGCTGCAAAGGAACAAGTAATAGGTTTATTCCATGCTGAAAAAAAGAAGAAAGAAAACACAACGTATTGGCCTTTTCCTCTTCCCCTTCTGTCAGCCTCTCCTTCTCTATTGCTCTTGACTCCACCACCCTCTCCCTCTACTCCTCTGCCTCAGTGTCGTACTTGACTCCCCTCTCTGCCGTTCATATCACATTTCCATTCTGGTTAACTCCTGCTGCATTATGCTGAGCGGTATCCACAGTATTTACCCCTTCCTCACTGTCTAGTCTGCAATGTCTAGATCAGGCCCTGGTTCTGTGCCTTCGGCCTGACATCACAGTCAGGACTATTTTCACCGTCTTCAGCTCATTCACAGGTCTCTCTCTCACCAAGTCTTTTCTTTACCTTGTTTCTCTCCTGCCCCACTGTTACTCCGGTCTCTACATTTGCTCCCTGTAGAAGCTCACATCCTTTTTAAAACACTTGTACAGTACGTACCTACAGTTGTCTTAACCACCCTGTTCCCGACAGCCCATTTTTCCTCTCTGTTCCCCCACCTTCAGGGCTGTTCCTTCTCATCCCTGGTTCCACAGTGGCGGAATGTACTACTCCTCGATATTAGAGCTTCTCGGTGTCTGGCTACCATGTGGTGTGTCCTCAAGACTCACCTTTTGAGAGAACATATGCAAACTCTGTCACATTGTTGCTACTGAACTGTTCAGTGACAGTGAAAGTCAGTGACTTTTGTTCTTTACTTAAATCAGTAAAACCTTACATACACACCATTCACTGCTTGATGGGCATTGTCAATGCTTTTCAGAGGCATTGCTTTTCTAACTTGCCTGCCTTACTGTATTTTTATTTTTTACCACCTGTCACTGAATATTTCCTTTTGTTAGAAAACATTTATGATACAATACCGTAACTGTAACCAAGTCACAGGGAAGTGTTGCGTTTCTATAAAAGCTTGAGACTGATAATTGATTTAAACTACATAAAGATTTCAAACATCATGCAACAGCAATAAGACAGCACAGTAGTTACTGTTTTCTTCCATATGAATAGATACTGCCATCAACCTAAATCGTCAACACACAGAAATTCATGTGAAAGTGATGGAACAGCTGCTGTTTCCATTTGAACAGAAATTGTGCATTTAGTGAGGTACTGGATTTGAACTGTGCTAATTTTAGATGTTTTCTGGTAGATTATTCCAAAAGGTGGTAGTGGTACATTTCTTTCTTTTTCTGTGTTGTTTTTGTATTTGAATTGGAATGTGGAAAGCCAAATGCTGCTGATTGGAATTTGGTATTTGTCCAAGCCACAAGGAGAAGGGTAAAAATGAACTATCCATCCTGTTCCTAACCACTTCATCCAATTCAGGGTCACAAGGGAGCCAGAGCCTATCCCAGCAAGCTACAGGCACAACGCGAGGTAAACCCTGGATGGGCTGCCATTTAATCACAGGGCACACACAGACACAGATGCACACACTCACACCAGGGCCAATTTACCTACCAGTATGTCTTTGGACTGTGGGAGGAAACCCACATAAATACAGGGAGAACATACAAACTCCACACAGCATCCCAGGTCCAGAATTGAACCCAGGGCCCCAGCGCTGTTTGGCAGCAATGCTAGCCATTGTGCCGCCCTGCGCGCAATCTCGTGCCATGAAAAATGACAACAGTCTCTGTCTTTCTTTTTCATTTGCAGTGTTTGACAGAGGAACCTACTGTATCTGAACAGCATTCATTTTCTCTCTCTGCAGCCCACGGTATTGACACTTGGTTTGACCAACCTGGAAACACATAAGTGTCAATTTAATTAATTTCAAAAGGGGTCTGTTGTTATTTTCACCAGAGATGGAACTCATTACCGCATTACTATTTATTTTCCTTAGCTGTCAATAATTGAGTTTCATTTAAACTGGCAAGTAAACAGGTCTAGTCAATTCTGGCATGAGTATAGCATTTCCTGTTCGGCTCCTGTTACTGTGATAATGACTTAAATAATTTCATTTCTTTTTAATCTCTTGAGAAAATTGCTCATCAGCTCTAGTATGGCATTGCATCTACTAGGTTTGAGTGTAAAAAGAGATTCTTTTGTGCTTCATATGCAATACTTTGCAATTTGAGCCTGTAAAACCTCTTCTGGTCTTTGTAGTCTGTCTGTCTTATTTAAATGTATTTAATGAACTATTGCAGTTCTTTAACTTCACTAAGTTTGAATCCCTCGTGTCTGGGAACCAGTTCCTAGGAGTAGTGTGCCTGACGTTCATACTGTAAGAGCATTTACAAAATAGAGGAGGCTATTCAACCCATCTTGCTTGGTTGGTGTTTAGTAGCTTCTGTAATTGATCACAAAATATCACTTCCAATTTTCTTGAAAGAAGCCAGGGTATTAGTATTGATTGTGTAGCTGGGTAGCTTGTTCCAGACTTCCAGACTGCAGTGTGTAAAGACATGCATGCTGTTGGAGAGGTGTCTATGGCGGCATTTTATGCCAGAACATTGACCACCGGTACAAATTGAGTATGGAGGTCTGGAATAAGCTACCCAGCTACACAATCAATACTGATACCCTTTTTCAACTTTTTTTCATATGAAAACTACATTTACTATAGTTGTTTTATTAGTTTAGTAAGGAGCAATAGGGTGCTTGTCCCTGCTTGGCACAGTACAGTATGTCACATGTAAGAAGCAGGTAATGTTTTGGCTCATTTTAAAAGTTATAAAAGGAGTAGATTAGATAACTTCATTGTAACTGAAGATATTGTCAACTTATGTTCTGATGATTGACGTGATACACAGTGTCTCGTTAAATAAAATTTCCGTAGATGTTGTTTTTGCAGGAATTGTGTTCAGAAATATTGAATTGTAAAGAAAGATTGTAATTGAAAAGAGACTCCTAGTAAAGGTCAAATGTATTTTCTTGGCTGCCAGTAATGTCAATGACTCTAATCTCTTTCCCTGCCTGACTTCTAGCAAGCCTATTATTGAGTGAACTTTTACCAAGGGACTGAGTAATTTCAGTTAATGTGTCTGTTTATCAGGCATGAACTAGAGATCAATTTGTTTTTATTAAAAATGTCATGAAGGGTATCACCTATGGCAATGAATTGTTATTATTACCATTAAAGTCAATGAAAATAATAAAAAACATTTTTTTATCATACAGTATGTGTACAGTATCTGAAATATTTTACGTTGCAAATAAACAAGACAATACATTAGACAGACAAACTGAAGTGGTGTATTGGTTTGATGTGTAAAAGTTAAGTGCTGATTTCATTACCTCTGCATGTAGTGGAAAGAAACAGAGAAGCACTTGGGGTTTTGTGTCTTCTTGTACATTGCTTAATGGTCTTACACAGAAGATAACCTTTTCCCCTGCATAATTGTTTGACAATTAGCACAAACCCTGCAGAGTAATGTCATGTTTAATAAATTTCTTTTTGCCAAGAGAACAAAAATGAGATAGAAAATATAGTTATGCTTTAAAACACTGAGCCACAAGGGACCGGAATTGTTTTTCACAAAACACATTTTTTTATAAAGAAATAAACACTAAGATTATACAATGTAAACAAATACATTAGGAATATACTTACAGCCACACCACATTTAAACCATTTAACTCTACACTTACCTATTTGATTAAATTTTTGAACGCTCGTGAATGAATGTGTACTTCTCATTTTTCTCTTTTCTGATTCCAAAACCTGTTGCCTATTTCAGTGCCTACCTAGGCCTTTTTAGTATATTAGAAATATATTTCAGCCACCAGTGCAAGCCCTAGGATTAGTCTCTCTGTCTCTCATGGCACACGATGTTTTGCTCTTGCCTTCTTTTGCCACTACTGTGCCAGGCATTTATAGCTCAGAGGTCTCAAAACGTCGCACAGTTGATGCATGATTGCCCACTCTTCTCATCAGTCTGAATGTCAGTCATCAAGCCTTCTGCAACATGATGTCATTAAGAGCCTTCAGCTTTGCAGTGTGTTCCCCTGTCTATCTGTGCAAGGTTATTTCTGCGGAGAGAGATAGTGCAGGAAAACACTCAGCATGCAATAGAGCTACAGTATCGGTGGAGGAGCCCAGTCCTGAAAAATGGGCCAGATTAGCTCGTCTGTGTACCATCTAAATGTACACTATTTGTGAATGAACAGACACCTGAAGAAGGCTCAAAACATTGTGTTTCTCCTTCCTGTTTGTCAGTGTGGAATTAACCTTTTACTCGTTCCATTACTGCCAATCTACGCTGACGCAGCTTCAATTTCAACTTCAATTTTTTAGTTGATGCTAAGTGTTCCAGAATAAATGGTCCAGTGGTGACATCATACCTCCTTATGCTGTGTTACATGGATAGGTTTTTCAACAAAGAGTCTGATGTTAGTGATTCTTCCTCAGCTGTTTTTGATACATACCGTACTGTACCTCACCCTCTAAAGCTTAAACTTTAGCTTACTTTGAGAAAATAAAGTTACTAAACTGTTAAAAACTGTTAAAAAACAGTCCTTATTGGCAAACAATTGTGTGGGAAGCAAAACGCATTTATATAGAGTGTCTCTTCTTCAAGAAAAACATATTTCTTGTTTCTAATTATAATGCAAATTAAATTTGAGTTTTAGTTAAGTGTAGTGTATGACTACATAGAAAGATCATTACCTATAGTTTTTCATACAATAATGTGTAGATAGCTGTTCTGCAGTGGTGAATGCTAGCAAGTACAGGACAGTATGTATCTGCTCATATAGAAGAGAAATACATGACAATGTTTCAGAAATAGGTGTAACAGTATTTAAAATGGCAATGAAATATAATTAACTGTATTTAAACATCTGTATTTAAAGAAATGTCCATTTGAACCTATTTGATATGGCTTTACATATATAAACTGTGCTTTCATAAAGTATTTACCCCTCCTTAATAAATACATATAAAGTATATATTATAATTTGTTGTATGTTTCTGCATGTGCAGTACTGTGGCTTGAGTTATATTTCTAAATAGCCATATTTCCTTGGAACATATCTTTAATTTATGATGCATTATGTTTTACAATATTGTCAATATTAGAAGCATACTCTGAAAAATATTTTGCATTCTGTGATATTAGAACATAAGACAGGTTCTGTACATCAGGAGACCCATTCTTCTCATCTGGTGATCTGGCCAAGGAGATCCAGTTCAGCCGCAAAGCGAAGAGATCGAGGGTAGCAGTGAGATCACTATTACCGCTGGCAGCGATTGAGAGTCATTAATCTGAGGAGTGTGAGAGATCAAGTTATGGATCACGTTGTGCTAGGAGAGGAATGAAAGGTGCCTGTGTGCTGAAAGCAAGTGAGGGAGTGAGAGAGATCTTACCTTGGCTCAAAAGAGTGTGTAAGGGATTTTGTATCCATGGTGGAATTGAGTTCAAGTGGCGATAACTTAGGGTGTAATAAATCTGCTGGACACGATCTGCAGTGTTGTTACTGTTACAAAATGCTTTTGCTTTGGCGTGTCACATAAATAATGAGAGTTTGATATGATGCACTGTTAGCTTGGTTCATGGCATTGAATATATCTCTGTGTAAAAAAATATTATACAGAGAGCTATATACAATGTTTATTACTTTACAAAAAATGGTACTGTATTTGTATTTTAGCAGACTAAATTCTTATAGTGGTGCAGCTGAAGTGTATTATTGTGTGTACATGGACAACCAGGCATCAACATTTAAAAGTTTATCGTTATCAACAGCTTGTGATGTCCTTTAGGGGCCATTTATTATCATATTAAATAATTAGCCCTTGTTAATTGGGTGCTTTGTATTCTGTCATACCGTAGAAGAAAACAAGACCACAGCAGTTTTCTTGCATATTAAATACACAGTGTAATTATATGTGATACTTTAAAGAGTGTTGTAACACTGATATACTGTTAAAAACTAGGTACAGTATACTCTATACTATACACAGTATACTGCAGCAGTCTACAAAAACAACCCATTGGTTACCTAAATATTGTTCTTAATTAGTCAGAGTTTAAATGAATAATTTAATAGTTTATCATCTTAACACTTAAAGCAGGCTTAAGATGTTGACATTGGAGTGTTTTGGTATGTGTTCAGTTGATCATGTTTGTTTTCTTAAAATAAGGATTAAAGTAAGGATACATCATTTATCTTTTTGCCCTTTGGAGCTCTTCAAATCATTTAGCAAATTTACAAAGAGGTTAAGGAGTTTGAATTAGAGTTGTAAAGAAATCAGGTTTATTGAGATTATGTCACATTACTATATTAACCATTGCAAAGACCCACTTACATACATGACTACCTTTTAAAACACACTAAACAAAGTGTATAACAGGAAAGAATCAAGAACACTGGACCATTTCTAGCTGCACTAGAAATGCTACACAAAAGCTGCTACACAAAAGTTACAAAGTGGAAAAGGCCACTGAGCCTATTGCATCCATTTGTCTACAAGTAGTTAATGTAAATTCTAAAATAAAAAAAAATCCAAAATAAGATTAATGTGTAAATAACGATTTTTTTTTACTTCCTCACGTATTTATTATCTCTTTTCCAAAAATTCTTTGTTACTAAATAAATGGTTAATATTTTCTGTCCTGTTGGATTTTCTGTCCTTTTGGACATGGTAATAAACTTTCATTCCTTTACTAATAATATAATAATAATATTTTGTTAGATGGAGTTTATAACAGCTTCAGGAGGAAGGTTATCTCCTAATTTCCTGCACAAACAGTATGTATCTCGCCTTCTGAACTTCCCTTTGTGCCTTTCTCTCTCATTCCTCCTGCCGCCACATGTAAACCCTTGCAGCAGCTCCCTGGCTCATTCCTTGCAAAAGTGAGAGGTGGGGGTTCAGTCAGCCTTGTCCTTACAGTCAGGCTGTTGTTCTCTCAGCTAGGCAAGATGCCAAATAACCTCTATAAGATGTGTCTCTCTACCACCTTCATTAGCACCTAGCTGAACTACTGAAATGAAAATTTCTGCAGTGGTTGGATTTTTACTTCAGAAGCAGCCAAAAAAGGAAAGCAAGTGCTTCAGTATTGCCAGCATCACTGTCTGCTTGTGACAGCTTACTTTGGTAAGTTTACCATAGTAGCTTTGCACATGTGCCATGGTTTTATCTAGATTTGCTAAATGTGTTGGCCCTGTGTAATAATAACAATAATAATAATAATAATAATAATAATAATAATAATAATAATAATAATTATAATTATTATGAACTTGTGAACATATATAGTTAGAATTGAGAGGTTTTTACTAGTAGTGGAATGTAATGTGGTTGAATAAAGAAAACCACAAATGTTTGAAGTGGAAATCATAATGAAATAATCTTAAAAATCTAGAAGCAAACAATGAAACCAAAGGAAATTACAAGTGCAGCGGAAAACCATGACAAATGAACAAGATTACCATGGAGATTTACCTGGATGTGTTTTCATAATGACTGTAATTTTGGTGAATTAAGGAATGTAGGTTAACTGGTTTCCAAATTACTTTTTGTTTTTCTTCTTCAGTGTGTAACATTTATAAAAATGTAGATGTATACAGTGGGGTGGCATGGTGGCACAGTGGGTAGCATTGTTGCCTCTCAGTGAGTTTACATATCCTCCCATATATCCATATCCTGTGTTTCTTTGCACAGTCCACAGATATGCTGGTAGATTAAATGGCTATATCCTGATGGATGTATGTTAGAATTTGCAATTATAAGATTATGAAGAATAAATCAAACTTAATATATTTGTATATACTGTAATATATTATATATTTTAGATGTCAGATTTTTAGGTGATTACGTGTATGAATCTGATCGCATTAGAACAAAAATACTTTGTGTTTAAATAAGTGATTTCAAGTGATAAGAAGTACTGTGACACATTCACTAGTGAATGTAGTGTAAACGTCACTTATTAAAAGGTAATTTCAGTCTTTGGATGTGTCTTTCGAGGCAAAACTGCATGGAGTCTGCAACCCATTGAGCTCACCAAACTCTTTGTGTAATCATTTAAGAAGCTTTACTGACTTTTTTTTCTTCAGTATGTAAATGCATTCTCAATTGGGCTTTAATTTAGAGTTTGAAATGGGATCAGCAAATACTCAAGGTTATAGTGTTAATTCTTAATATGTATGAAATAATTACTGGAATATATTATCTTAGCTATACAGCTCTTTACTGGTCACCAAACTGCCTTAAGATCTTTAGAAGTTCTAGCAATGTGAGGGTTTTAATTTACTGAAGCAATTAGGAATTAGGCACTGGAACAGTAAATTTTGAGAACACTGTGACAACTGGTAAGAATCAGTCAGACACAATTTGCAGTTTTACTTGCGTATTCTAAATATGCAATATACTGTTTATTAATACACCAAAACATACACAATAAACCAACAAGAGTACAGTAATAGAATATATTTGTGAATTAACCTGCTGTCATACAAATGGTTAATTGTTCACTCAGGAGCTACAAAGATAAGAGTTACTGTAACAACATCAGAGTTAAAACATCCGAACTACAACATGCGTACCTCATAGGTTATATCAGTCTCATGTGGTTAAATCACATGTAGATTTTCACATACAGTACAAGTGAAGCTGTATGTGATGTTATAATGTGAAATAGAATGCCTATACTCAGAAATCCGTTGGCTAAACGTTTCTTGAATTAAGTTCTGATGAGTTGGAATTCCTGCTAAAGAAGGAGTTGGCTGAGTTGGTGGTGATTCAGTTTTTTTAGCTGCTTGCCCTGTTCTGGGAGTGTCCTGGAGCAGAGAGGAGAGAGAGAAGCTGAGGACATCTCTGCATGAAAGTCAGCATCATGCTGAACATAAATCTTTCATTTGCCTAGGCCCAGGCGTAAGCGAGGCTGGAAGTTCTCCCCGGTGGTAGCTTTTTACTGAATATGCATGGATATTTGGAATGTCGACAGAAAGAGCTTTGCTGTCTTAATTTTGTTGATCAGGTGAAAGTAACAATTGGTTCACAAAACACAAGATTTCTTTTGTTGCAGAAAGAATATCTTGGGCAGTATTCTGTTCTTTACTGACTGTTTGCAGTCAGACCCTTTTACCTGCATTTTCCTTGCTTTTATGCAGAGGTCCAAGCTGCTTGGTCAAGGCAACAGAAAGCTGATTAGAAATCTTTAATTACACTTAATTCTTAAGTGTGCATTTTGACTTGTGGCTACAAAGTTTAATAAGAACTAATTTTGTCAAAAAAACAGTAATTCATCTATTCCTACAAAGTTGTCGAGAGAAAGCTAGATCAACTTCAAACAACAGGATGTACAGTAAACCATTTGTGCAAACTGGTCTGGAAACAAACCAAATTGTCATGTACTTCACGAGACTATAATGTATTAAAAGTATTAGCAGTTTCTTTGCTCTGTGTGGCAGACCAAACTCTGGTTGCTGAATTAATTGAGCTTAATAAAGGCTGAACTGACTCCTGCTCTTCTGTTGAATTTATCTCAATAAGATTACTGGCAAATTTTTTATTTTCCACTTTGTTCTCCTGGTGAATTTATTAGTGCATTGGCTATATGTTTTGGTCATTGTAACTCTGCAAATTGAAGAGCCATTAAGTAAGTTTAAGGAAGCATTTCTTCTACCTCAGCAAACAAAAGGTTTATGTCAACTTCAGAATTCAGTCTGCTGTTGCTATCGTTAGTAATAATAGCTTTCGATATAATGAGCCAGTTCCATGGGTGCCCATATATACAGTACACAGTTTATGGCATTACCTATACCATGCTTTGGAATTTTCTTGGAAATTCAAAGATGAGCCAGGAGAGTTTGGGACTAAGGGTTTATGGACCTAAAGAGGTTCTGTCTTTCAAAGAGAAGGCCCCTCTCACAGAGTGGTGCTATTTTTATCATCGGAGACGGAGAGAATGTTCATGGCTGAACTTTTGATATTGTAACGCATACGGCCACCATTGCAGGTTGTTCAAGCCGGCTTACCAGCGTGGTGACGTCACCGCCCTTCCCTGTGAATAGCAGGTACTGCAGCCATCGGGCTGACGGGAGGTTTCCCTTTAGCTCAAGTGGACGGGTCCCTGTTGAGTAACGCCGGAGGCCCGGTTTCGAGTCCCCGACGGTGGGGGGCTGACCTGAGGCAGCAGCAGCGAGGGCACATACCCATGTGAACCCCGGAGTGTTACAATATACTCACAGTAATTAATTTCCTGGACCAGCCATTCATCTCTTACCTTGTGATTTCATGACTGTATCAGAGGATCTTTTAGAGATGGTAAACATGGTCTACACAAGGTCTCTGCCTATTCATGCCTCACACTTAGGATTACTGTATGCAATCTACTGTACCACTGCTTCACAGCTGTCCTTTGTCTAATATCTCCATGATACTCAATATTATATATACATGTATGTTATATATACTGGGCTCTGTAGTTATTTACAGGATATATTTGCAGGTGTATTCTGGATTATGTTTCTCATTTTTTATGTGCCTTTGACATACTTAAGGATACTTAATAGCTATGAAAATTAAAAGATAACAGGTATCTGATATCACATTTTTGTGCTTTCTAAACATTCCACTCACAAAGTGCACCATCCTGTTCTATGGGGTATGGCAGAGTTTGTGTCTCGTCTTCGGCCTGTTCCTAGACTGATCTCCTCTGCTATAAATATTTAATTGGTAGGCAGTAACTGCTGGATCACATTCCCTGGGTTTCTTGTTTTGGTAGAGCAACAGAGAATTGTGCAGGAAGACTAACTGTGGCCTTTGAGGTTGGGCTTAATAATTTTATCTTTTAATTACAACATTTGTAGGAAGTTGTGATTCCTGTGTAAAGATAAACGTCAAGGAAGGGAGCGATTTTCCTGTGTTGCTGATGACTGCTATTTCACTCATTAGCACATACTTTCTAAATTCCTTGATTTGCTTGTCTTTCAGGATGTGGTGTTGTGTTTTACTTTTTTCCCTGGGTAGATCCTCTTTATCTTTAGTTTTAAACTATTTTAATTATTTAATGTACTTCATTGGTGAATGTTACCATCTTCTACTGGGCTACAGCTACAGATGATTCATTAAAGAAATTTGTTAAACCTGCAGATTCTGGGACTCCAGGACAGGAGAACTGTATTAAAACGTAGTCTTTACAATTCATGAATGTTAACGGTTTAAGTAAATGTTCTGTTAGGTGGACCAGCTTTAAGGTGCAATTGCTTTATGAATTGTTTCTGTGTTTAAACCAATAATTTTGTGAAATGCAAGAGCAGTAAAAATTCATCTGAAGAATGCGTAGAATTTTTACAGGGAGACAAAAAAAAACCTACTGAATGAATAATTGTGATGCTCTCCCCAACAAGAAGTTTCTTCTCTCTTTCTATAGCAATACTTGTTTAATATGATTCTGAGGCAGCTGATTAATGGGATATTACAGTATATACAGTAACAATTTGTGAATTTATTTTATTGTATGATTGTTTTGCTTGTACGTATATACAATGCATTTACATCGTATAAATACTGTATACATTTTGTACAGTATAAAGTGTAATTGAATCTGGTAAAGGATCTGTTAAATAGGTAAATATTCAATAAACGAACATGTAAAGGTTAGGTCTACACTGAAAAGTAAAATAAACAGGCAAGTCACACTTGAAGGAGACTGATACAGTATACTATAGCCAATAGAACTATAGCCAAACTTAGATTTTTTCCTTTCGCTTTTCATTGTAGAAATTACATCTACTTCCTCCTTTATAGCCCATATGCTGATGCAGCTCACATTCTGATTTATTCTATAAAACATATTGATTATCTGTATTGAAACAAATTATATTTAGATACAGTGGCAGTCAGTTGTTGTGCAAGCAGTAATCGTTTGCAGTATGCTGTGGCACAAGCAAGATGCTTTGAGATTCGAATGAGATCAAATGCAAGTTTTATGTATCAAGTCATACAGTAGTAAGCCAACACTCTTGAACATTAAAAAAAATGGAAATTTAACGCGGGTATACGTGTACAGGGTATTTGATATTTTTGAAAATATCTCAGGGTTAAGGATGGGTTCGTATTCAGCATATTTGACTATTTTAGGTCTGTTTTACAATAATATTCACAGCTGTCTGAAAATTGTAAAATCAACATGCTGTATCTGCTCTGGGAGGTGAGTTTCCAGATGAAGGACAGGTTACGATAGTTAGTAGCACTGAGACTTGATCCATGGTCTTGGTAGCACTAACTGCATGTTAGTGTGCATATTTGTGGTTTCTGCTACAAAGTTAGAAGAATCAGGATTACTGTTTTGTGCTGGCTTAGGCGTAGAACGCACACAATGGAGCTAAAAATAAACACAGAAATCTCCCATGCCAAGCTTATGTAATGTTCTGAGTGTGAATTTAAATAATGGTTATAAAAATCATAACTGTTATTTCCGTGTGCATGGTTGGTTTCTGTCCCATTCCTTTGAAAGGGATTTTGTTAATATCCTTATGTTGAGGCTTGGAGTCGCTGGTGATTAGCAAGGAGAAAAAAATGTTCTCCTAAACGTCGCGCTTTCGTTTAAAATACACAGTGATTCTTCTCCTTCTTACACTGAGGGTAGAAGAAGTGTGTCTCCAAGTGTGTAGCATTTGGCAGTGGTGTCCACAGGATGTGTGTGACATTCTCACTCTTTCAATAAAACAGGTGCTCTGTCATCCATAATAGTGAATATCAACGAGTATGTTACAAATATCTTTATTTAGTGTGTTGGCACAATAGGTTTAGTGAATGAGAATATCTTGCATTGAAGTTTATTTAATGAATTAGATATCTGAGTATGTTTTATGAAATAAAATGTGTGAAAGAAAAATATAATCCTTGTTTTTAAGTTATTTTCACTGCTATTTGTAGCAGGTGAATATGGTACACATTAAAGAAGTTCAAGTTCAAGTTTATTGTCATTATACTCATATACAGGTATATGGTATAACAAAATGCTATTTAGCCAGCTCTCAGACGATACGTAGTACAAAAAAAACAACAATACAATTGTATAATAAAAGAAAGACAGAAAGACAGGGCAAAAAACAACAACAGGCAATGTGCAAAACAACAACAGGCAGTGTGCAAAACAACAAAAAGGTAACAGGTAATGTGCAAAAACAACATCAGATGTGCAAAAACATGCATCAACAGAATGAAATAAAAGGATAGAAATTATGGGGAGTGAGCTTTTTGACATGTAAGGTAGAGGTAGATTTCAATGTGTGAGTTTTTGGTAAGAAAGAAAGAAGGCACTGTGAGGCTCAGATCATAGGTGAGAAGTGAGGTGAGAGTGAGAGAGGCTGGGAGTTTAATAGTTTGATAGTGCGGGGGTAAAAACTGTCTCTGAGTCTGGTAGTCCGGGCCCGAATGCTCCGGTACTGTTTTCCAGATGGTAGAGGGTCATACAGTCTGTAGCTGGGATGTGTGGGGTCTTTGATGATGCTTAGAGCTTTCCTCAAGCACCGTCTGTCATAAATGTCCTGTATAGATGGGAGGGCAACCCCAGTGATGGACTGGGCAGTTTTCACCACCTGCTGTAGGGCTTTGCGGTCAGCAATACTGCAGTTGCCATACCACACTGTGATGCAACCTGTCAGTGTGCTTTCTGTAGTGCATCTGTAAAAGTTAGTGAGGATCTGGGGACATATCTTAGCCTTCTTCAACCGTCTTAGGAAGTACAGGCGCTGTTGCACTTTCTTGATCAGACAGGTGGCATTAAGAGACCATGTGAGGTCCTCGGTGTTATGGACGCCAAGGAATTTAAAGTTACTGACCCTTTCCACTTCAGTCCCGTTGATGTGGATAGGGGCATGTCCGTTTTGCAGCTTCCTGAAATCAACGATCAGTTCCTTGGTTTTGCTGACGTTGAGGGTGAGGTTGTTGTCTTCACACCACGTTGTAAAGAGATTGACCTCCTCCCTGTAGGCCCTCTCATCATTGTCTGTGATCAGACCTACAACTGTGGTGTCATCGGCAAACTTGATGATGGGGTTGGTGTTGTGTTTGGCTTTACAGTCGTGGGTGTAGAGGGAGTAGAGTAATGGACTAAGCACACACCCCTGGGGGACCCCAGTGTTCAGAGTTAGTGTGCCGGAGGTGTGGTTTCCAAGCCTGACAGCCTGAGGTCTGCCTGTCAGAAAGTCCCGAATCCAGTTGATTAGTTTCTCTGGAATGATAGTGTTAAAAGCTGAGCTGAAGTCGATGAATAGTAGTCTTGCATATGTGTTCTTTTTATCCAGATGAGATAGGGCAGTGTGTATGGCAATGGAGATTGCGTCATCTGTGGATCTGTTGGGCCAGTAGGCAAATTGGTACAGGTCCAGTGTGTTTGGAATGGTGTCCTTTATGTGCTTCATGACCAGCCTCTTGAAGCAGAACCTAAATCCAATAGATTATTGGTACCAGTGTTTACTGCATTTCCATTTTAAGGTTATACAATTGTAAAAAAAAAATTTAATTTTAAATATTAAGCTGAAGTACTATAGTGATTTTTGTTGCTGATCAGGAAGTTTGTCTTGTGAGAGTGCACAAGCTATCAGTAGCTAATGAGATCAGAAGTTATCTGTTTTATACTTATCTATGTAGGGATTGTATGGTTAAGCAGACATTTTCAATTTCTTTTTTTTAATTATGCCTTTTGTTTCCTGAGGGTAAATTGCTGTTTCAATAACATAAACACAGGTTGTGTTCTCGAAGACAAAATGATTGCTTTTGTGATCTTGGAAGAGCATACTGTGGATACATTAGTTTACAGATTGTTTGCAGTTCTTTATTACTATATATATGTATATATTTTAAATATTTTTGAAAATAAATACAGATTCCGTCTGGAATTTTCTTGCAATAAAAATTCTTCATTAAATTCAATTTCAGAACACCAAGAGAAAACATTAAAGGGAGTTAATCTTCCTCCAGTTATTAGTTTATAGTTACAAAAGAATGTACTGTATACTTTGATGTAAGTATGTATACAAGTACTGTATGTACTCTATAAAGAGATATACTTTGCCAAATGTATGCTTTTTATGAAGATTCCCTTTGACCCTATAAAAAAAGCAAAAGTACTGAAAAAGTATAGCTAATGATCTAAGATGCTGTCTTATGCACAATCATCAGGATATAATGATCCTGAACTTTGCATTTTCCTCTTAATTTACATTAGTCTTAATGTAGGAGGATGCATTCCACAAGGGATGAAATTGTTTTGACTGGAGCAACATTGTGTTGGCCTGCCCTCCTTTCAGCAACAGGGAATATGGGAATACTATCAGAGCATTATATATTTTTTTTTCATATTTGTGTTTTTTTTTAATCCAATTTCAGATGCATTTCCTCCATCTCATATCCTAGTCTAACTTCTAGACATTTTAAACATTGATGCCTCTGAGACTTTTATGCTAAGCTCGATGATGATTTGTTCTCCTGTTTGCGGTTTTTAACTGATTGTTTTCCTTTCCATTTTCTTTCTCTGCTTTTAGATAAATCTAATTCAGGATTACTTAAGAACATCTTTTAGATGAACTGTGCAAAACCGTTGGGGATTGGATTTTGTTTAAAATATAAATCCTTTCTTTTGGTGTCACAGAATGAGTTTAATATTGCACACTGTGCTGGCCTAGAAGAATGCATTGAGATATTGATGTTAGGGAAAAGACTTCCTTACATGTACTGTATAAAAACCCTGAAACCAAATATGCTCTGAATCACTAAACAGACCCGGAGTGTGTCAGGATATTTCTGTATTTTGAATTTCAAATGTACCTGCCACTATAAAGCCATATTTTACTTACATCTAAGTACTGCAATTGCTTAAAAATCTGCCAGCTTCAGAACATAGAGGATTACACTTAATTACACTTTCTTAAATGTGCTGTAAATGCCAGGTCATTTCTGTTGCAGAAGTATATTCAGTTTAATTTTACTCTATAGAGTTAGAGTTTCTTGATAATTGACAAAAATGCAAGCACTCACATAGCCTTCCGAGAACTTATTTGCAAGGTGGACCACGGCGTAAAAGATTCCGCTAAATGAAAAAGGAATTTAACTTGCTGAGCTTCTTCAAAGAAATTGTATTTCTTATGACACTGCAGTGCTTTGGTGTTTAGAAAATGCAAATATAAATATAATGTAGGATACAAGCTTATTTAAGACTTTGTGGTTTTGTATTTTTAGTCAAATTAATACTCTTTTTTATTGTGGACTGTGGGGAATCAATATTAAAGTATGGTTATTTAAAAGTAAGACATGACAGTTGTTCATTATGTAGGTCAAAACACATACAGTACAGTATGTATAGTACTTTTGTATCCCATACGGTTTCACTGGTTTATGTTTGCAAACCTGGAGGGATTGCTTATAAACATCCTCTCTTGAACCTTTTTAAGTATTCAACAAGCATATTGTTGCAGTCAGAATATTGCACTCACCAAGGTCTCACTCTAGGGTTTCCTTGAAATTTCTTCTGAATGATAGGTATAAGGACAAAATATGTGATACTAAAGACAAAACTCAAATCTCTGCTAAGAACATTTTTTTTTAAATCGCAGCAGAAGTATCAAACATCAAACAGACTTTCACTCCTTTGATGGACCATGTAACTGGAACAGAGAAGCCCAGCATGTTGAGTTAATCTGGTACTATCTGGTTCATCTATTAGGAGTTGAGTGAAAACAGGGTACTGAAGCAATATATATATATATTCAAAAAGCACACAAAACCTACAAATTCATTCCTCACAGACTAGTTAAACTCACATTTTATTGCACTTACCAATCTTCTTTATGAAGGAAGGGATACACCCTGCTTGATTTTCACTGTTTAAACTCCTAAATCAGTAAAGCCCTTAAAACAAGGGTTCTTCAGACACTGTTACAATCTGAATCAAGATATTCTCATGATTCTCCTTTAACCAGCTAAAAGACTGTATTGATTTCTTTCTAATCGGCTAAGTTTAGCTACCACTAGTTGCCCTGTAAAAATCACTTGTACATCCTAATGAATCTGCTTGAGCCAGTTGATGTACTTCCTCGCAGATCTAATGCTGATGATAAAAGCAATCAAACTCCTGTAGACAGATATTGATTTTATTTTAAATGGTTGATTGGTCTCAAAATTCTGATGCCCAGGTGGTATAGATGCATGATATTGTGCATTTGCAAACTTGGTAATGCCTTTTTATTTGTAGCACTGCCTATGGCTTTTACAGTAGACAGCAGACATGCAGTGACATTTGTTCATTTTAACAAAGTGTTTAGCATAACAATGGTATATCAGCATGAGCCAATTAGGGCATTATCTAGTCAGGCTTGTTGTTGGCATTTGGGTTTGTTGTTTAACTCCAAATCAAGTTGTTAGGACTTGGTTGATAGAGGCTGGTGACCCATGTTACATAGATGGAGAAAGAAATCACACCTTTGGTTAAGTATCCTATTTTTAACTGTGGGACACCCTGTGGAATCTAACATAAATTATTTTACAGAACCATTTAATTAATCATATTTTATTACATTATTGTTAACATTCTTTCTTTTCTGATGATTTAAGAGCCCATTCTGGTAACAGTTGAAGGAGCATTTTTTTCCATATGACTGAAAAAATGGCTCAGTAATAAATGCTGAATATTGATGAATGTGTATTGCAGTCATTATATATTTATGTTTTTCATTAAGGTTATTGGTTTGAGTCCTATAGACCAGTATACCAGACAGTAGCAATAAATATGCTTTTGCAATTTGAAATTCTCTATGCATAGTGAGTATGTTTAAGAAATGAACCTGAGAATTGAAATATTTTGCATACCTAGGTTTTTGTTGTTGCTGTTTTATTCCTGTTATCACCAGGCAGCAAAATGTTGTTTCCACCACTTAAGATGGAACTGCTTTAAACAAATGTCACCTTCTATTAAGTACCAGATATCAAAAGCAGTGTTATTAAAAACCCTGGGACTTCTTCCAAAATCTCTATTATGATATTAGCAAAAGGTGACATACAAAATGGAGGATTTTTAGTGTAGGGCGTCCATGCTGTTACATTATTTTATAGTCGCTTAATAATGCTTTTCACTATAAATCATTCTCTCTACTTCTATTTTAGGTGCAGTGGTTAGTATTGCTGGGACCCTGGATTCAAATCCAGACCTGGGGTGCTATCTGTGTGAAGTTTGTATGCTCTTCCTGTTTCCTCTCACACACTCCAAAAACATAATGGTGGGTTGATAGGCTTCTGGGAAAATTTGGCCTAAGTGTATGCATGTGTGTCGGCCCTTCAATGGACTGGTACCCTGTCCAGGGTGTACCCTGCCTTGTGCCTGTTGTTTACTGGGATAGGTTTCAGCTACCCTGCAACCCCGAACTGGAAGAAGCAGTTAGAAAATGGATGGAAGAAATCAGGAATCAGCAAGGCCCTTCACAAAGTATTTACTTAAAGTATGGTTAGTTGTTTTTTTACAGGGAATGAACCATACTATTAAGTTAGGGGATTGCTATGTGATTTGTAAATCGTTTTTAGGGCAAGATTGGACATCTCTGGTCCTTAAGAGCCAAAACCCGACCAACATCACAGTTATTTTTTCAACTTGCAATTTTTTTAAAACTTAAAATTGCCATTCCTGAAAGAATTGATGCAGCCTACTTTTCTAGCCAGTCCACAGGAAGGCACAGCAAGAAAGAATTGTTTCCTTAGAGCAATTTCCACATTATTTTCCTCAAATCCTCTAAACCCTATCCTTCTGTTATAATGACATCCGACAAAAGACATTTGTGAACAGAAAAAAATAGTCGAGTATCGGCTTGAGAGGGAAATACTTTAACGTTGATTTGGAAGGTGAATGGTTTTAAGGAATTGCTCATGTTTCTCATTTATTTAGAATTGACTGAGCTGGTTATCTTGATCGTTGGGGAGACCTGAAACAGAGCAGGGAGTTGCTGGCTTGAGAGTATGAGCAAGAATAACATAGTCACTCTTCCCTCATAACAATTCCAATCTCTGGGAGAAGTTAACTTTAGACAAGATTCCCACCTACTTTGGGAAACTCACCCTGGAATGAAGGAAAAGATTTTCATACTTTCTGGGTTCATCAGCTAATTTGTAGGCCAGATCACTGCAAAAATGCTGTACAAAATGTATTTTTTTCTAAAAAACATTATTATTAGTCTGCATTAAATAATGGTAAATTCTGCCACCTTCTACTGTATATGATCCTTGCCAGTTTTGGAAACACACTGAAAGACAAAAAAAAGAGAATGCCATCTTCCTAATGGGAATCAGTAAATCCTTGGGTCACTTTTGTCTTTAATCTGCATTACAACGAATAGCTCAGGGAAAGTTTTAGTGTTTGCAAAAGTGTTTTTGCAGTTTTTCTAATTGGTGACAGTTGTACTGTACAACATAGTAGTTAATTCATCAGGAACAAAAATTCTGAAAGATAAAAAGGCTTTTGCATTGATGTATACATTTTCAGAAAAAAAAATTGTGCCCCCAACAATCACTGTTAAACTTTTATCTTTAAGACTTGAAATATAATTTATAAAAAGATAAAGGGTGCATTTAAATATTATTTTAAATAGACTTGCATAGTCAATTCTTTGCTGAGTCTTGTGTCTAGACTTGCACACAATACCATGCAGTTTAACACTTTGCTTCAACCTCGTAAAAAAGATTGAAGAAATTGCACTTTATTTAATAACTGTAGACTTCCAAAGTGTTTTGGCAAATTATCTTAACTTAATTAAGTTAACTAAATTAATTAACTGCTCATGCAAGACATGTACAGTACCAACACTCAATTTTGCCTCACTGCTGAAGAACAAGGCAAAAATAGAAACAATACAAATAACTTGTGTCACGTTCTGAGGTCTGCTGGATAGTTTGACAACAGCATTATAACCTTGTAACTAGACAAGGCTGGGCCTGATCAGTACTGGGACTCAAAAACCACAATGCTGCATTAAGTGGTTTTTGGTGGACTCCCTCTGGACAAGAATTGCTAAACTAATTCTCCAAGTATGGAGACAGGGGAACTTTGCTGTATAAGGTACCATAATGCAGATACTGTAAGATATTTAACCAAGGTCCCGACATCTTGATCTGGCAGTGGGGCTAGTTATGCATAATGGCTGCTGCATGTCACCTGTGTCACCACTTGCTGTAGGTGGTTGTCCTTTATTTAAAGCTCGTTGGGATCCTTTGAATGAAAAAAAGCCATTTGAATGAAGGGATTGTCATTGAAGTCATGTTTTAACCTCTTGTAATACAGACACCAGCAAAACTATCACAATGGTGGAAAGGACATGCAATACATCTTTGTTAGTTCTGCTGCTGTAGGTGTGAACTATCACTTCAGATCCTAGCCTTGAGACAGAAACAGTTGATACTTTTTTAAGATAGACCTCAGCGAAAGCTGGCAACTGTCAGTGGCAATGCTAACAAAGAGAGCGTAGTGAAATAGAACTCAGTAGCATTTATTTTCAGTAGCCTTGAGTTGGAGAGCTGTCTCACAATGAATGCTTTCTCTATGTGACAACTATTATATCTCATGGAATAAGGAACAAAAAGCATTCCTATAATGGGAGCCCATGTTTTTCACAATTCATTTTATAGGGCAACATTTTAATTGGAGACATCAGCCTCAAAGGTGTCTGTTGTCAGTTACAAGACAGTACTTACAGAGGAATGTTCATCATAGTGCATTGTCTCTGAATTCCACATTTTTATGTACATTTTTAGCTTTTTAAAGTGGAAATTTAACATTTGACTTGTTTTATCCATAAGTGTTCAGTCTGAGTATTTGTTTTGATTAAAAAATATTAACTTTCAAAAAATGTTTAAACAGCATTTGTAATTCAATAAAATGAGACCTTGTTGACGGGGGAAATCATTTTTCTAGGCAAGGTATAAATGAAAGTTTTTTCAGTATAAGAACAGAGGCTTACCTCAGTGGTGGGTGTATCCGAAGCATAATTTACCATATTTCAGAGCAAGAAAATGGATGTTGAATAGCTAAAAATATTTTTGTTTTGCTTAACCTGGTGGAAGAATATGTATATGTAATGTGTGAAGACAGAATATTACTTAATAATCCAAGAGTCCTTCATCTCCTTCATCGAATTTCTAAAAATGCAATAAACAGATTAAATATATTTACAATATTTCATTACAATATTTTTGTAAGAGATACAATCTCTTACAATAAATATTGTAAGAGATTACAATATTTACCTAACTGAGGGAATGGCAGCCTATTTGCGAGGATAAGGCTGCCCAAACCAACCTCTCTCTTGTGAGGAAAGAGCTGGGTACTGTAGCTGCTGCTATACACATAGGCAAGCGAAAGTGTGTGAGACTCAATGATAATTGTTTTTGTGTACTGTGTGGTTAATTCCTTTTTTAAGATACCTTCACAGCTTGAAAAAGCTGCAAAAAAGCGGCATCAGGCAATAAATATAGTCCTGTGGAGCAAATGGGAAGGAAGATGAAAGACACTATGTCCTTTGTAATCGAGCCCATTATTCCTTATTATGCCTCCAATTCTCACCTGACAATATACTTCTGTTGGATTTTTCTTCGTGAAGTACTGTGCTTCACCGTCTGCAGCTGTGGTTTCTCGGGTCAGATCTCTTCAGCAGAAGAATGATTCTTTGGCTTGAGTGTCTTTTTCATAAGTTTCCTCTGCTATTAAGTCTAAATTACTCTGTGGGAGCTTCTAAAGCATTTTCATAGCATTTTCACGTCAATTATGATTCTAATTAGAATTACCCACGAATAACCTGATGACATCATGTCCGTTCCTCAGAAACTGAAATTTGTATTTGCAGAACATCTCAGGTTTTTGTTTTTATAACATCGGGGGGCTGGCTATTTGTGCAGGCATCTTTTATAGGTGGGGTTTTAAGGGATACTGTATAACAGTTTTTCAATGCAAATATAATTTTTGCATCTTCATGTCTGTTTTCCAGTCTAGGAGCAATGGTGTGTGTTTCTGTCTGTTATCTGTGTCTTGTGTCTGTTGCTTAGTGGGATGGGTTCTGGTTTCCCCATAACCTGGTATTGGATAAAGTGGTTAGAAAATGGATTAATGGACATCTATTCTACTTGATTTCAGTATTTTACAGATGTTGTTGATGGAGTACCGCATTCTTGCAATGTAAAAATTAAAGTAAAGCCACAGAACAACCACCCTAGTTCAAGTAGATCTAAATCTGAAATGGAACACATCCAAGAATGTTTAAAATAAAAGATCATTTCAGGATGAACATTAGACATAGTTTTTAATGACTGTATTTGCTTTGTTTCTATGTTGAGACTATAGGAAACAATATAAGTGTCTGTTATTGTTACTGATCTTCTCAATTCTGAAAGGCTTATGTTTTTTAAGTCTTTCAGCCTTGACAAATACTACTTTATTGAACACGAGTGGAGATGTGCTTCTCAAGTCGTTGGCTGCACTTAGGTTTAGTCTTTTTTTCCGTTCAGTTCATCTGGTTTTCCTTATTAACTTTTCATTTACATCCCCGAAGAAGCTGTCAAGCATAAATGAAGGGGAGCTCTAGGCTGCTGATTGCAAGCCCATCCTGGTTGTCATGCTCAGATTGTAGAGCCAGAAAAAAACAAAAATAAAACACAGCAATCAAGCTAAATTCCATTAGTGCTGCTCCCAGGCCAGTTAATACTTGGTATATGTCCACAAATTCAGTCATGCTAACACTCACCAATATAGCTTTGGTAAGTATAAGGATTTCAGTATAATTACAGTGAGGCTGCAGTCACTTAATAATCGTATTTTAATAAATCTCTGTCTCTGTCCACTGTGGTGGACAGGAGAGAAGTCTGCAAACCAAGGTCTCCAAACTCTTCGTGAGGCTTAATTGCAGACATTTTGAATTAGATTGAAATGGGGTGAAAAAAAAACTTTTTGTTCTAATATAATGTAATACATAAGTGGAATTACCCCAGAATACAATGTACAGTATGTAATATTTTATTTTATAATTCAAATTAAACGTATAACAATATAATTTGCTTCAATGTAAATATGAATTGTTTCACTGCAAAAACAGCTTCGACTTTGCAGTCCTCATACTTTTGAAGGTTTTTATAAAATTATTCCTGCTTTCCCCAAAACAGGTTCTTCATGGCCAGTTCCAAGGTTTGTGAGCATATCTTACTAGAGGGCTATGAAAAGAGATCTTAAAACAAGACATAGCAAACATTTTTATCTTTAGTGTAGTTTAGTTTTGTAGTTATTGTCTCATAATGACCTGATTTTTAAAAACTTATAAGGAAAATATACACTTGAAAGATAATTGGCCCATGTAGCCTGCCTGCCTGGTAGTGTAGCAGATCCTCCTGTCAGGTAATGTGATTTTGGAGCATACAAAGTAGGTTTTCTAGTGTAAGGATAGCAATTATTGAGCTGAGGTTGGACCAAGGATAGCAATTATTGAGCTGAGGTTGGACCAATCCAACTTTTTACCGTACCGTTCGGTTCTTTACTTCCGATGTTACACTTCACTTTTTTTATCTTAGATTTTATCTTTCTTAAAACACAGGCGGATCCTGTTTGGCCTGAGGTCGCGACTGAAGCAAGAGTTTGTAGATGATTGGACACAGTTACTGTATTTTAAGTGCCATATTCAGAGTAATTAAGAATTATCCATTCTTTTGGGTAATTTACCTACTTTGTGTCTCACTCCCAGAGACTTCGTTCTATCTCCCTGGGAGTAAATTCTTTCTGTCTATTCCTGTTCTCTTTTTTTTAGTGTGAGAAATCACTTCACTGCAGATGCAGCTTATTTATCTAACTACCAGAGGCTGAATGTTCTTTTGTTTCTTTAGTGTTTACTCACTGTTCTCAGCAGTCTTAACAGCGCTCATCACTCCAGATTTTGCAGTTACATCACAGTAGTTAGTAGCTAACGTCTGAAAGTTTCAGAAGGATACATCAATTTTATTTGGTAATATGGTGTTCAATTAATAATTGTATTGATTGTTTCTTAATTTCTCTCCTTTGGAGTTTCATAACACCCTTTCGTTGTATGTTCCCACAGATCTACAGCAAGCCTAACAGATTTGGCTGAAAAAAAATAGCCCAAAACTTTGTAACTATGTTTAGGCATTGTTGTTGTGCAGTTCATCTTGAAAGGAGAACATAAAGACACTATTTCTTTCTTTTTTTTCAGGTGCTGCAAAAGTTGGGGAAAGCTGATGAAACGAAAGATGAACAGTTTGAACAGTTTGTCCAGAACTTTAAAAAACAGGAGGTAGGATGTTTTGTGTCAAGCATCATCTTGTAGACTATTGTGCATGTAATAAAGTGAAAAATCTAAAAAAAAGTTTGCTTTTGGAGGGAAGGATTTACAGCAATACAGTAGTTGTCATTGTGCCATAATCAGAAGTGAGCATTTTTAATGGGTGACATTTTGACTGATGGACTACCATTCATCACTTTCTAATCCCATAATGCAACACTGTGCAGACAGTATCCAATTTTATTTCTAACCAACATTTAAGCCTGGCTTATGGCTCATATTTCCCAAAGTTATAAAAAACTTAAGGGAGGATTAATCCAAGAAGGATCTGTGTTTCAATAAAGTTATGGACAGTTTATAGTTTCAAATGAGACTATAAATATTTTTTCAGCTGGCCTGTTCATGAAATATTAGTGCATGTTTAACATAGGTACTTTTTGTCAGAAATTGTGCCCCATGATTTACAGTGCTTACTGCATTTTCCTTGGAAAAGTGAATACCTTGCAAAATTGCTTTGCATTGCATGAGAAGAAGGCAAACAGGCGTCCCAGACTTTGAACATATTGACAAAAATTAACATTAATTTGCCTTGCAGCCCCTGGTGTTTCATTATTTATCAAATAAATTACTGAATGTTCTAGATTCAGTTATTGGCAACAGACCACTACAAAATCATATGAAGCATTTATATGCCATCATGCTGTTCAGAAATTTGTTTAAATTCGAAAACAACACAACAACATGGTACAGTATTAATGAAGTCTTTTGGAATTTTAAATTTAAAAGCCTTTGATGCAGTTACAATATTTGATTTTGCATTTGTAACATCAATATTGTTTTTTTTGGCTAAACCTTTTAAAACATGTTTTGGGGATTTTACGTCTAGTGTTGAAACTTTATGGAATGCTGAACAGAAGGATGCTTTCTGTACAAATTGACATCTTATACTTCATTCTGACATTATTATTTTATGCTTACTCGTAAAAAAATGTTTATTAAAAAATTCATCATTATAGAGTCAAAACTGGAGGTGTTTTCAGAGCCAAACCTTTAAAAACATGACATTCTGAACAGTATAAGAATATGAGATAGGTGGAGGTTTTACTGAGGATGTTGTATATGTAATATCATAATATGTTGGCCACAGTGTCCTGTGAGTCTTTATACAAATAAAGACCTAAAAATTAAACATTAAAATGGTTGCTTTAATAAAAATCCAGAATTATATTTTCTTAAATGTAAAAAGAATGGGTCCTTATTATCCTTTATTTATTATTTTTATCCTTATTATTTGTTTTTAAACAAACTTAGAGATAATAATAGTATTAAAGGATTCCTAGGATTCCTATTTACTGTTTAATGTAAAGGTTTGTTATGCATTAAGGGAAGCTCGACTTACTGTCCTACTGCTTGTTCATTAATAAAAGGAATGTGCCACTAACATTGTGGCATTGCAGGCATTAAAACTGGTGTGTATTTGCCATGGCATTTTAGCTTGCAGTTTCTTGAGGAAGTTGTCAGGAAAGCCAGTAGATCTCTGAAACCATGAGAAATTGTAATGAATGCAGAAATAAAGACTTCAATATCTACAGCATGGTGTCAGAAGCAACAGAAGGAAACAATTGTAATGGCAATTTCTGGCAGACCCAGGATTATATTTAAGACAAAGCAGTGAACCCTCAAAATCCTCCTAAATTTGTGGGTCAACCTTTTGGTTTTAGCATACTGTATTTATGTTTTTGTCCAACATAAATACAGTATGCTAGTCTCAGCCACAATACTGTTAAATCTAATTTAGCTTTCTCAACCAGAATTGCCCTGCTATTTTTAGCTTTCTGAATTCAGTACTCAGATGCCCTGTAAATGTAAGAACCCTGTTAATATATGAGCATACAGAGCAAACAGAATAACAAGCATTAAATCAGTAGAGGCAGTTGGAGATTTGGTGACAGCATTTCTAAGGCAGTGAAGCTGAGGTCCCCTGGAGTCAGAGAGGTTAGTCACTGGGTATCGCCTGGGAGAAGAAGAAACTAAAATAGCATTTGGCCTGCAGTGTGTGAAAATTATACAATTTTTCAAATCTACATTCTTAATCTTTTTTGAGGTTCCAGTGGTGTGTCAGAGAATCGAGCAATGAATGGTTGGTTTTCTTAATATAATTTTCTTAATCTATTCTTTTATACAGTATATCGCCTTTAAGGGAAGCATCTCAAAGTGCTTGACAGTTCAAACAAAATAACACAGTTGATAAAGATAGCCAATTACAAAATAAGTACATAAAAGAAACACAAGCCGTTAGATGTTCAGTGCAATAGAAAATGCATGATTATTAGAAAATGATGCAGACACAGACACCAATTAAATAAAAGCCTTTCTAAAAAGAAAGGGTTTGAGTCTAGATTTAAAGGCACTCAGGGTACGTGTTCTCTGATATCCCTGGGGATAGAATTACAGAGCTCTGGGGTGTAGCAAGGGAAGGCCCTGTCACCCATGGAGTGTAAACGAGCTTGGGGGGATATGCAGAAGACCAGAGTGAGATGAACGAAGGCTGCAAGGTGGGGAGTTTACAGATAATTGCATACGTATTGTAGGTACTGAGGTCCCAAGCCATGTAGAGCCTTATAGGTGAACATCAGGATTTTGAAGTCTACTCAGAACCCTATAAGAACCCAGTGCAAGGACTCCAAGATAAATGCAGCGTGATCGTTTGCATGTTACTTGATCAGGTTTCCGGCTGTCGAATTCTGAACACATTGGAATTTTTAAGTTATTCTTATTTATTGTATTTATTTCATATTTTATCATTCGTGTTTTTACGTCCTTACTTATTTTTACTATTTGTAATATGTATAAATAAAAAAATGGTAAGACAATTGGTTTTCAAATCAATCTACACTTACAAAAAGTTGTGCTTTCACTGGAAGTTGACCACTGCGCTTTGTTTTTGACTCTTATTTAATGTGCCAGGCTATTGGTACTGTATATTTGTTTAAAATGTTGTCATCAGTTAGACCAAAAAATGGTGTTAGATGCAAAATTATACTGACTGTCCCACCTATATATTTTTATGCTGCTAAGAATCCACGTTCAATTGTATTTATTGGTAAAGGTGATGGTATCATAATGACTGGAAACCTCCAGCATGGACAGAATATGCAGCAGTGGGTCTCTCTCATTGAAATGTAGCCTCGTTTATGGTGCACAGAGTATTTACAGTTCGCCAGATAAGGTGTGACTCAGAAAAGGCCCTGAAGGTTTAGCTCCCTCGTAGAGCTTTACAGAAGCTACTGTACCGAGGGTAGACAAGTTACAATGTTTGAGATGGAGAATCTCTCAGAAGAGAACGATCAGATTGAGACAAGAGAAACAGTGTGTGTGAACAGCACATTAAAGACTTTAAAATTTTAAAATGATGGTGGTCAGGAATACAAACACAGACGAGTCAAGGACAGCAGTATGGAATGTGGAATGTAGGCAGGTGAAATGTCCTTGGATGTGCTCTTAGGTAGGTAGTTGTCGGCAAACTGTAAACAGCAAGACTGTTTGGCGTGCCTAATTCCAGAAATGTGATCCCAGTAGCAGTACATGATGTTTCTGTCTTGAAACAGTGAGTTTATCTAATTTGGGCTGTGCAAAGAGAATGTGATTTCTCCTCCTTGTTCCCAACATAGCAATGATTTGAAGCAATGAAGTACAGTATGTCATGAAAAATAGCCATGTTTTGTTAAACTGGTTTTGAGTTATGCATTGTATGTACATTTGGAATTTGTCTTCATTTGTCAGTTGAGTTATAATACAAAATATAAGAAATTAATCCGCTAACAGGCTTGGAGCCTGGTTTCAGTTCTTGGAGTGCTATCTGTGTGGAGTTTGCATGTTCTTCCTTGTTCGAGCGGGTTTCCTCTCACAGTCCAAAAACATATTTGTACTGTAGGTTCATTGGCTTTTGGGAATATTGGTCCTGGTGTGAGTGTGTGCACATCTGTCTCTGTGTCTACTATGTGATGGACTGCCGTCCCATTCAGGGTATATCCTGATTTGTGCCAGTTGCTTGCCAGGTTAGTCTCTGGCTCCCCCATAAACCTGTGTTGGATTATAGGTTAGGAAATGGTGATATTTTGGGGAATGCCTACAGCACAATAGTTAGCAATCACAGGCAATATGATTGCTGTCTGGCAGCACCAAGCATGATAATCCGATTGGCCAGCAATGTGTCTGGGAAAAAAACCCAACCAATAACACGAAAGTGAAAGATGAATGCACTTCTGTAAGGCATTGTTTTAGAGAATATCAGCATGTTTGTTTGATAATGTGGTTGAGTCCCCAAGAGTCTAACAATTTACTACTGCAGCTCATGGAACAGAGTTCTAGCATTTGCCGGTAATCTATTTACTCTCCCAAGTATTTTAGCCAAAAAATGAGTTTATTTTCTTCCTTATTGGGGTCGTGTTAAGATGAATGAGACCCAGTGGTCTCGATTTCCCTCGAGATTCTGCATCCAGCAATCTTCAAAGAGCCAGGTCTTTGTGCTTAATAACTCTTCTCAGATTTCACAGAGTCATTTCAAAGTTTGGCTGTGTATGCAGTATTTTGATATTTAATAACAAACAGCTTGTCATAAAGCTTGAGAAGATAACTAAATGGTTAAGCTGTCCCAGAATTTATCATCAAATGTTGTCTCATTAGGAAAACAGTAATATAGATTTTTTTCTCAAATAGAAGAATAGTGTTGAAAATAACCAGTGGCTTAGAGCAAAAACAAGCAGAATTATTTTCAGATTTCAAACCTGTTGTTTTTTTTATTCTGTACAACCTTTGTTGGTGGATTTTCTTTAAATGAACAACTCAAGATAAATTCAATATGAATAAAAAGGTAGCTGTTTTGATTTCTAGAATTCTCTGTCAATAATGAAAAATGTAATAATTTTTGTTAATTTACAATTAACATTTATAAATACACTTTTAAGAAAAAAGAATACTTGCTATCATGATTATTCCTCCTCTTTTTGTTCAGGTATTGCAATAATGCTTTGTCACATGCTTTGTCAGATGGAGAACAAATATCAAGTCACAGTTTAGTGTTTTGCTCAGTTCATTTTAGAATTTTTTCCCCAAAACAGTCAGTTTTAAATTGACCTTGCACAAATATTTCTGCCTAGATTATAAACTGTAACACCTGTGACTTAGTCTCTAATGAATGGAATCACAGAAGATTCCTCTGGTTTATAAGTCAAGGCCTGTCTGAAATATTGCTATATTTTAATTACAATGAAACCTTTTCAAAAATGAAAATCCCCTGAACATATGAATTAGTGAAAAACAGCTTTTGACCAAGCACATATACAAAGCTTCTATGAAACAGCTCTAAGTAAAGAGCTGTTCACCCTTCATCAAGACTTGGATTTTGTTGTTTTAGTAATCCTTTTTATCTGCACTGTCTATATAAATGAGGTTATATCACTTTTTAGTAATTTTCAGACTAATTACTAATTTGTACAGGAATATCTGTCTAATATTTGACTAATATACTGTACTTATGTTGAACTGGAAAAATTAATATTTGCTCAAGGCTCAGTTAAATGTGTTAATGCACTATTCCCATACCATACTGTAACTACAGGATTGATATCAATTTATTATTTTGGATTTTATAATACATAAGTATTAATCATAAAAGCTATTGGTAAGTAATATGTGGAAGGCTACATCAGGACTAAAGGCAAAACTAAGACGTAAGGACACTATTGAATATTTATTCAGTAGTCAGAGAAAAAGCTGAAATGAGGAAGCATTTCTTTATATACACGGTTATGGTGGCTGGAAAAAACTGCCTTGACATGTTGCTAGATCCTTCCAGAAGCTATTAGATGAGAGTCTTGAACTGATCGACCATTAACAAACAAATGAACAATTTATTCTATTTACTTTGTCCTCATTACTGGACTGTAAAGAAAAAGAAACCCAGATAAAGTGATGAAAAAGTATGCGGACAAAAATTTGGAAAACAAGTACATCAACAATAAGTGAAAAATTAAATGAAAGATCTACACATCTCCATAGTACAGTGCGGTTTGAGATGGTAATGTGACATTAGAACACCATCTACTCATTTCTGATATGTCAGATATTATTCTGTTATGTCCAGCATTATTTTTGGGAGGGGGTTTATTTCAATTTCTAGGCAGATCTGTCACCAAAACAAAGATCTCCCAGCTTAAAGCTGTCACAGTGTAAAAGGAATCTGCCCTAAGAAATATTTTATCAGCCTTTGTAAAGGTGCAGAGTTGGAACCTTTTCAGATATTGGTAAAATTGGTTATCTCACAGATCTCTGATTATGACCGGTAACCCCAAATCTCTATGTGATTGAGAAAGTCTTTTAGAAGGGATCATAGCTGCAGCTGACATTGGTTGAACATCCTGGAGTCAATGAGTAAAGATTGACCGAAGGAGTTAACATTGTACTTCCAGTTGAAGGTTTTCTTAGTTGATTGAGCACTGTGTCACAATGGTAATGAGATTGTTTTTTGTAAGATGATAAAGGCCTTACTGTGATGTACTGGCACCCTATCCAGGGTGTACCCTGCCTTGTGCTCGTTTCTTGGCGGGTAGGCTCTGGCTTCCCGCGACACCGTATGCTATAAAGCAGTTTGGCAAATGACATGACATGACATCTAACCCCAATTTTCGGTTTATGGAAACTCACAAAATTCTGTGAGTTCCTGAATTAAGAGAAATGCATTTTTTAATTTATTATTTAATATCATAAATTTATCATGTTATAATATTTTGACTGTTTTCAGACTGAACTTGAAACTAACCCAACAAACACATTTAGTTAAATGTCAATAGCAGAAATACTGGTTTGCTTATAGTTTCTAGCTTACAGTTTTCTGGTCTAGCTCTGCTGTATTTGAACTTGTGGTTGGTATCAGTAAATTTCACTGACATGACAGATCAATGTGTTGTGCACTGAACAGACGGTGGATCCACTTGACTCCGTACGCACAGAGCCATGTGGCAGGCTCAATTCATTTTACTGAGGTTAATGAGACTTATGAGACCTTATGAGACTCAATGTTAAGTGTTAACAGAAAAAAAAGAAGATCACAAATTATAAACAGCCAATTGACTACAGTAACTGCTATGGACACAAGCCAGGGGACGGAAGTGTAAACTACTGTACGAGCAAGTTCTGCTTCAGGAATGGTTGATTAAGATTCTTAGATTCTTAGATCAACCACTAAAAAACCAAAGGTGCTAGAGGGGCTAAGTGGTCCCTCTCCTTAGTAACCATTCGTTTTGTTCTTAAATACTGTGACCACCTGAATTAAGGAGGGGGTGGAGGGGGTTTAGGTAAGATTGTGAAGGAAAGTGGAATTTATCCAGAACACCAGGATTTAACACCACTGTTCTTACGATGTTGCAATGATCTTATGATGTGTCATGGGGTACTTAATGGCTGAGTAGTCAGAAGCTTCGTTAAGCCAATACTCAATAAAAAATAAAAGTGATTCTTGGGTGTTGTTATTCCATGTGAAATCTAGAAACTCCATATATATTAAAACTGGCTTCTAAAGTGTTGTGCTTGTTGATAGTTCTGATCAAAGTGGACATTGATATATTTATTGCCAATGGCATAACCAAATGTATAGCATTAGCAATGGTAGCTCTTATTACATAACCCCCAGAAATGACAAGGAATTGCAGAAGTACAGTGCTTCCAATAGAGGAGAGGAGAACATTATGACACCTTTTTGTAGGAGATTCAGAATCCTTTCAAAAACTTTGACAAAGGTTAACAATAGTCCTGGTACAAGCAAGTTCCCCGGTTAATCTTTAAAAATAGATATGTCCATTTCTGTACACCCTGTCTTTGTATTGTCATTTCTACCGGTTTTACTTAGTCTGAATTTCCTGAAGCACAAAAATTACATTTCCAGCAATCAGAGCAGTTCTATTCCTTTGTGCTGTTCTTTTAAACCAATGCACAGTACTTTGCAGCACTGATTACAAACCCTTTGTTAATTGAAACCACCCTTTTCCAGAAGCAAGTTAGCTTTTGGAAAAAATTAGAAATAACCTTTTTTTCTTTTAAAATCCCATGCAGACATGTCACATAATCAAAAAATGTAAATGGGATTAGCACAATTTTGTAATAAGTTTGTACAATGAATATGCATGATGACCTATTAAAACTAATGAAATCAATGCTGAATAACATTTTTTAGTACTGTAACTTGATGTTTTGGTTGAAGAAATATCAGATGGAAGTGTTTTTACAGAATTTTAGCTCTCACCAGTTGTTGTTCTTTAATTACATAGAATGAATAGGAGTATTTTGTACAAAAACCTGTCAGCACCATGGGGAAAAATCATTGTGTTTAAACAAGATAGTATTGGGATAGTGCTGCTGATACATCTCCAGCAACAGGACTCTTAATATTGCATAACATAAATGCATTACTCTTTTGGCTATGGCTTCTTTGCCAGCATGAATTGTTTTTTGTTTGACATTCCTCTACTGTATGTCTACATATTCATGTACAGTATGTGCAAACTGAAACAGAAATCTTGTGCCTTCTCCCTTCCAATAACATTTCCTGTATTTTTCTGTGTAATTCCAAAATCAAATGTATTTGATGTAAGTATTGGCTTAAAGCTTTTGAGATTATAGTACTTAAATATTCAACAATTGACCAACAGTAGGTATACTGTAATATACTGTAGTCTTGATTTTAAGTCAACATACTGTACAGCTACACATCATATAAGTAAATGTATTTGGTTCAATGTTTTAACATTAGACAAAAACGTATCGATAGTACACGTTTCTTCTGTTTCACATAAAAATAAAATACATTTGTAAAGTTGTGTCATTTCTGCTTTACACAAAAATGGTGAAAACACATCCATTTAACCCATAAATGCTCAATCACAAGGTGTTCTATTTCATGTATACAAACGACATTACATGTGCTCTTTTAGAATAACTAATTTGCCACAGAGGACAGTGAAGATATTTTTCTGTTGTTAGTGACAATGCTATTTTGCATGGGACAATATAATTGCTGATACCGTATACTGCAAAATTATAATATACTATATTATGCAGTATTGTTTAGGAAGTATTTATCACATTTTCATGTAATGTTAGCTTGCTTAAATACAGTGAGTATTGTGTTTAAACTCAATATTATCTCATTTACAGGACATAAAATGTTTCTGTAAGCTTTACCATCCATTTCCTTTAGGAAATTCTTTCAACAAATTTCCTAAATTCATCCACTCTTTAAGTATTTACAGTATGGTATTCAGACACTGATTGGTTGGAGTTATGCAACAGTCCACTGTACTGTATATTGTACTGTAGAGAATAATTTAATTTTCCTTCTGATGGAAAGGCTTCATAATATTTAAATACAGACTGAGATCACACGATTGTGTGACAGACTTGGATAACCTAAAACTCTGGTATGACCATAATTATCATGCAGATTAATTTGTTGTCCAGGTGTGCAGACAGAGAAACAGTATTTGCAATTGGGATTCATTAAAAAAACTGGCTTGCTCTGCGGGGCTTAAGTTAATCTGACAGATACCTGATGGGAGACAAAACAGAATTTGCTTAACATATTTTCGTTTTGCATGTATTACTTTTCTTTTTTTCACTGAAGAAATAGATGACTGAAAATATACGATATTGCTTGACTGGTTTATTAAAGCCCTATTGCATTTGGTATCATTTTAGATTAGGAGAATAAACCAGGCTGATTGTATAGTTGGGCGACACGGTGGCATACAGTAGTGGTTAGCATTGCTGCCTCCCAGCTTTGGGGACTTGGGGTTCTGTCTGCGTGGAGTTTGTATGGTCCCCCCATGTTCACATGGGCTCATTCCAGGTACTCCACTTTCCTCACACAGTCCAAAGACATATACTGGTAGATTAACTGGCTTCCAGGTGTCACGAGAGCTCCCGCGAAGCGTAGTTCAGGACCCTATCAAGACAGTATAATCCGGAAGTGACTGGAATAAGACTTCAAGGAAAACACGGCAGGAACAGGACGGGATGACTGACAGGGGGGCGCTGTGATCTGGTGCTCAGGGGGCGTGGCGCAGGCGAACAAGTCCTAAGGTAGTCCAAAGGGAAACCGGGGCTCAGTCCAGGGTCCAGGAGCTGGGAGATCCAATCCGAGACAGACAAAATTAAATCTGTAAATCTGGGATCCGGAACACGAACAGGGACAGGGAACCAGGAGGATAAAAACAGTAATGAGGCCAGGTGCTCCGACCCCTGGACTCAGCAGGACTCAGCAGGTCAGGACGCCTTGATGAAGCCTGTGCCGTCGGATCTCTCTAGGACCTGCTGGTAGGTGGGCTTTCCGGGCGTCCGTCTTTCAATGTGGAGCCATGAATAGTGAGAGCACCAGGCTTAAATACAGGAGACAAACAGGGGGCAGGTGCATGTACTCAACTAAAATACGAAAGGGCCGGAGCGCCCTTAAGAGAATGGATTACGATTGTGACACCAGGAAAATCAGCTGGCATCCCGTCCAAGGTGTACAGTATCTTGCTTTGTACCTGTTGCTTGTCGAGTTAGGCTTCGCTGCCCCCTGTTGTAAAAAAAAGCAGGAAAGAAAATGGATGGATTGTATGATGTAGGAAAGCCTTAAAAATTAGGAAAGATAAAGTCCATACCAGCACCAAAGTGTCAAAGCTCATACCGGTTTTTGTAGTGTTAATCTTACTTGAGAGCATGTGACTCCATCCCTGCATGGGGCATTATTCTACTGCAGAGATTCCACTGCAGCAGTTCTGGCCCCACTTAGTCAGCTGGGTGGACTGGACCAACTACAGTAGCATAATGTACCTTGTTCAAGTGTCTGCAGCAGGGACTTGAGCTCCCAGCTTGTTGGTCATTAATCCGTAGGCTTACCCACTATGCTATGACACCTTCCAAGGTAAAGACTGCATGACATGTATTTTATCTGTAAATTTGGAAGTGCTGGTTATTTCTGTTTCTTATCCCCCTGCATTTTGGGTTTTGAGTCTCATACTAACATGGAATGTCAAATGGGGGTATCCCAGAGCACAGTCATGTATGGAAGTGAGTATCACATGGGTGATTAGGGTTTATCAGCAGTGAACTGGAGATGACTGGGACTGAGGGATTTTGCTGTTACCACAACCTGTTATTTCAGCAGTATGGGTTTGAATGTTTGGTGTCAGGAGGGAATTGAATAATCTATTTTGTAAATGTTGTTCCCACTCCTGAATCCACTGGTGCTTTGCCTAAAAGATATATCACTAATTGAGTTGTACAAATTTGTCTTGTTTTCGCATACAGGGTTTGTGACTTTTAGTGGCCTTGACCACAAAATGACTTGTTAATTTAAATATTCAGACCTAATATTGTTAATTCGAAACTTTCATCCTGAGAAAAAACCTAATTCTAAATCTTAAATTCTTCTTAAAACTGAACAAAAAAATCAAGGTTACTTAGCACTGCTAGGCTGGATTCTAAATTTAAGTTTTTCAAATATTACCATTGCTGGATATTTGTTTCTTATATGAACTTCATTACAATTATCATCAAGCATTATTTCTCAAATGCAATACAGAAACCTTTGGTTATCCATGACTTGCTAACAATATATACTGTAGTCAGCTCCTTCCAGTATGTGCCAGTTTGAAGAGGTGTATAAACCTGTCAGTTGTGAAGCATTTGGGTTACATCCTTCAGCAAGAGAGGGACAGAATAGATGTTTAACCAGTAGTAGTCTGTAATCTCATAAGACATTCTGCTTAACAGAATTAACAAGAGTTCCAAACGCCACACTAATGAATATTCATCTATCCATTCAGTTTCTAACCACTTCATCCATTTCAGGGCTGTGAGGGAGCTGTAGTCTGTCTTGGCAAGCAACGGGCTCAAGGCAGAACACATCCTGGATGAGATGCCAGTCCAACGCAGCGCAGACACACAGACACAAACACTCACAACCGGACCGATTTCACCAGAAGCCTATTAACCAAAGAATATGTCTTTGGACTGTGGGAGAAAACCACAGCATCTGGGGGAAACCCACACACATACCATCCCAGGTCTGGAATTGAACCAAGGGCCCCTGCAATAAGAGGCAGTTATGTTAACCACTGCACCACCATGCTGCCTAATGAGTATTCAAGCAAACAAAATTGTGGACAAACATGTACACAAAAAGAAATATGCTTCTCACGATAGTATGTGAAAGAAACTTATTCATTTCCATTTATTTGGATATAACACCTTTCACAATAAGGTTGTGAAGTGACCATACATGTTGTGAATACAGAACAGAAAAGACCAGAAGACAACGGAGGAGAGGAACCAAAAACTCCTTAGTAAGGAGAAAAAAAACCTCTAGGGGTCCAAGGTTAACTGGCTGCCTAACCCCTTTGGGCATGCTAACATTAGACAATTAAAAAAGGAAATAAATGAACAAGGGTATTAATCCATCCATCATGTCTTCTGTATGTCAGGACTCCATGCAGATCTCTGTGCACCAGCAAAATCCTCCTAAACGATAGCTATATCCACAATGTTCCTCTTGGATCCATGGCAGTGATGCAGCATCAAACTCAAATGGTGTCCAGCCCGGGCACCATCCGGACATGTGGGGAGGAGAACAGGATAGTTTGGTCAGAACAGATGTATCTACCTGGAAGGCCAACACTGAGACACGCAATGGCATGTACAGCAGCACCAGCAGCCGTGGTTGCAGCAGGCTATAATGTAAGGTGTGAGTAGGCTAGGCTAAAGTAATAGGTCTTCAATCTGGATTTGAATACTGAGATTGACTCTGCATCCTGAACATGGGGTGGGAGACTGTTCCATAAGCTAGGGGCCCTGTAACTAAAGGATTTACCACCAACTGTTTTTTTTATTAATGCGTGGAATATGAAGAAGACCTGCATTCTGTGATCTAAGCGGGCGACTTGGATTGTATATATTAATGAGTTCCATTAGATAGACAGGTGCCTGACTTCTGAGAGCCTTATGAGTAAGTAGAAGGATTTTGAAGTCCGCCCTGTACCTGACAGGGAGCCAGTAAAGAGAGCTACTGTACCTGTAAGTATAGGGATTATATGGTCGTACTTTCTGCTCCTAGTAACAGTTCTAGCTGCTGCATTCTGAATTCTCTGTAAGGTGTTGAAAGAGTGATGGGTGGTCCCTGATAGTAGGGCATTGCAGTAGTCCAACCTGCTGTATACAAGAGCATGTATTAATTTCTCTGTGTTTTGAGTGGAGAGAAACTGCCTTAGTTTTCCAATATTTCTTAACTGTAGGAAGCATGTTTTCGATACTGTTTTAACATGAGAGTTAAACGAGAGCTTTGTTTCTGTCACGATTGTAGTCCCTCCTCCTTAAGGGCGCTCCGGCTCTTTCACTTTGGATTTAATTCTGTGCACCTGACCCCTGTTCCCAGTCCACCTTAAAAGCCAGGCGCTGACGTTCATCCTGGCTCTGCATCTGGTTTCCGTACTGTGCGAGTCCGGGACCTGGAAGTGCCTGGTCCCGTTCCCTGTCCGCCGGTTCCGACCCGTTTCATGTTTTAATTCCTTGTTGGATGGATCACCTGGCTATGGACTTTCTTGTGTTTTTGGATTCCCCTTCTGGATTACTTTTGGATTGTTTGCCTCGCCCACACCTCCCCCGTGCACCAGCGCACTTTGGACACGCCCCCCTGTTTTCATCCCCGTATTCCTGCATGACTTTTTCCTAGTGTTACCTCACGATTCTGGATTGTGTCGTCCGCATAGGGTCCGGGAGGAACTGTTCGTTACAGTTTCTAATATGACGCCTAGGTTATGTGCTGAGTCTTTGAGGCACATTTTTAAATCCTCTGAGTTAAGTGCTGAAGTAATAGTAGTCCTATCAGTATTGTTGCCTCCAAACAACAGAACCTCAGTTTTTATCAGAGTTGAGTAACAAAAAGTTTATGTAGTTTATGTAGGTGATTTATTATTTATACGTGAGGACTGTAACAACAGAATGGTGTTGGCTACTTGTTGTCCCTCAAGTACTGAAGAGGCATCATATGAACACTTCGCTACTAATAACTACATCAACCCAGGGGCTTGCTTAAGGGGACAGACTGAACTGTCTGTTTTAGTCTGTTTAGTGTGTTTTGTATAGGCAGATCATCCAATGTTTGGAAGCTTACAAAAAGATTTTTCGCATTAGATGGTTGCATTTTGAGAGTTGAATTATCAGTGGTTTTAAGAAGCATTTTGCCAGCATTTTTTGAATTCCACAGATACCATCAGCATACAGCTGTCAGGAGTTTCTGACAATCGCCCTGATAAATCTAATTTTGTTTCAGCCTTTCTAGGTTTATAGATCAAAAACCTGCACCTGCTGTATGTTCTGATGTCTGAAATCTCCTGGCGTGTTTAAAATGTGACCATGTCTTATTGTAAAATATGTTGGCTTTGGCAGTCGGTACTGTATAATTATTCTAGGTATATTACTGTAATAGCTAATCTTACAACATGAAGTTTCCAGGACATCCCTTGGTGTGAACAACAAGCATTGTAGATGAACACCTGGTTGGTGATTAAACTCCACTGCAACCCTTGTTCTGTTTTTTGCTGATGTTTTATAATTGTTTTTATCAAACGTCTCTGATGAAGACGTTTAATGCTAAACATTGTTCAGTTTTTCTCACTGAAATTGTGCTCCTCATCATGCCATGGAAGTCTGAAGCCAGGATACACTTTACTTTTTACTGTGTATCATTTCACTTTAGATACACAGTAAAACTGAGGGTTTACTGTGTCTCTCAGTACTGAATAAGTGATCAAGGTTAACCAATTAAATATCCAAATGTGTTTCTTTGTTCTGTTCTCTGCTTGGCTGTAAATAGTGTCTAATTCAGTTAGCACTGAATGTACAGATTGCATGAATTTTGCTGAGCTTTTCCGAGGTCTCTGACAGATGAAATAAATTGGTGACAGCTTGAACTCAATAATGTACTGTAATAATGCTGGGGAACAGTATTTAAATTAGCCTTTCAAGAACAAGAAAGTGAGGCCAAGCTTGGTCAATTGAATTCCTTTGTAGAAGAATTATTCTAACTTTTTATACCATTTAATTACTTAGGGCAGGGTTGTCAAACTCATTTGCTGTGGCAGGCCAGATTTGATTTAAATGTACTGTAAATGTAAGACCTATACTATAAATTGAAAATACTAGGCACAACTATCAAATAGTAGTATTTATTTGTAGTATTGAGCATTTTTGTTGTTTATTTTAAAAAGAAGTATATTTGTATTCTTAGTATTTCTTCAATAGATGCCAATTTACAAAATGTACTTATTACCCTCTGAGAACAGGATGTTTTGTAACATTATTAAACATAATTATTGAAAATTATTATTATTATTTTGAAGTTATGATAGTTGTGCTTAATCATTATGTCTGTAAATCTCTGTTCTGTTAGAAAGGAATATTATCTGGATATCATTTCAATAACTTAAGTTAATAAATTAAATATATACACCAACCCCAAGGTGCAGAGATTCTCAATGAAATAATTTTTGCTAAAATAAAGCATGTATTTTAATTCCAGTGCACTACAGTGAAGAGCCTTCCTTTTTGATATTGCATAGTGATTTTAAGCGTTGAACATCCTTTTTATTTTTTATGTCATGACAGAAAACATTTTTTAAAAAACAAATGTTGCATGTGCTTAAGTTGTTATAAAAACAAAGAAAAATTAGAAACAAAATGTTTTACATGCAGTGACAGAAAGTGTTGAAAAAGCTGCTCTTTACGTATATTCTTCTTCTTGTTATTAAATGATTGAAATGTAATTTAAACTTTACATTACAAACCAATTCTGAGAAGCAAATTACATCTGGAAACTGAGGGTTAGATTTTCATGAATAAATCAATTGGCAAACTGCAGGATTCATGAAATGTAAGTTATACAGGCTTTAAGATTTGAGATCAGCTTCACCTAACCTTGATCAAGGGACACATACAGGTACTATCAAGCTACTGTGGTATAAAGGAAAATGATCATCTTTTCTCACAACAAGCAAAGGCTTAGTGTTTTCATCTAGGAAACTGTAGAAGAAAAAAACACAAGGTTAAAGGGACAAATATCACAAAAATAAATACAGAATACTATTTGCTAGATATCAGTGTTCCTATAGCTAAAGTGATTCTATAGCTCATTGGTGGTTCCTGCTTTACAAATCAATTATGTCAACTTACAGTATATGCATTTCTCCACTTCTCTTGAATCACACAACATTCTCTTTTTAGTTCTTTCTTCCATAATTGCGAGGTCCTTTTCTAAGATGTTCCTTATTGTATCTTATTGATAAAATAAAAAAACTGGTATAGTCTCAACAAGATTGGTGATGTTTCAGCTTGCTCCAAAATTTGGAGCAGGGGTTTAGAGAAGTACATGAACAGTTCTGGCAATATCAATTACTTTCTCATCGCTTTCATACAAGGACACACTCCTGTAAGGCTATACTGTATCTGTGACATCATCAAACAGGAGCTCTGCTATTGGATAGAGGTAGAGAACCACTGTTACAGTAACATCACCGAGAGCGGCTCTGTGGCTGTGGAGGCTCAGATAAGATACAAACTGAATCCCAGCTGATGACTCTGATGACAGCTACCACAATGGCTGAACAATTCAACCTGTCAGGCCAAAATCTGCTTGACATTCTTGATTTATGTGCTCTTTCACGTTGTTCTTAGTTGAAATCTACTAATCCGAAAGCTCTTGATGCTTATTTGACATTCATTAAGAAAAGAATCTAATGCACAAAGTATGGGAATTGTTTTCAAAGTGTATTATTAGATAGTACATTTAACTCAAAAACCATAGGACTTGTCATTTTTTCTAATCTTAATTTTGGCGGTGTAGTGATTGAATACTGCAAAATCACTTTTGATACACCACTATCTCCTAAGTGAGCCACTCCTAAGTGGCTCAATCATTAAAAGCACTTGACTGAGTGCAGGTTGAGCTCTGTGGTCACAGGTTTGACCTTGGGTTATGTCACTAGCCAACTCTGACCAGGATTCCCAAAAGCAGAAGCTGGCGATTGGCTGAGCGCTGCTGAGGGTAGGGTAAGATTAGTCAGCCAGGTCTGTCTACAGCACAGCAACCCCTGTGGCCTTGTTTGTCCTCCAATTGGTGACGAACCTCTGTTACGGAGCGTGTGGAATAGGAAGAGTCTGCCTACACATCCTCTTTCTCTACCCTCTTGGTTTCCCAGTTTATAGCTACTTGCCAAGATGTGAAAAAAAGACACAACTGGCTATTTCACATCAGATGCATATAAAAAATCAGGTGAATCCAAATCTTAAAAAGTTTTTTCAGTGTTTGAGGTGTTTGGATATAAGAAATGAGAGCACAGTCTGTAGGTTTGAAATAAGCTTGTTAAGGCTTCTGGAGAATCAAGCAGAGATGCTTAACTCTCAAGTACATACAGTACGTTACCAAGTGCTTCATTTATACAGTATATACTGGATATATCATGTAAAGAACAGAATTTTGTGTCAGAAAGAAATTTGAATGATTAGCTACATAGAATGCCCAACTAATGAAAAATACATATAGCTCTCTGAGCTCTTCTCTGGTCAGCTTAAATAATGATTTCTAATTTCAAAGAAACAGATTAAGTCTGCTTTCTTCAATATATAAGAAATATATAAGGATATATATATAAATATTTAGGGCCCCGGCTAGCTCAGTTGGTAGAGCATGAGACTCATAATCTCAGAGTAGTGGGTTTGTGTCCCACGTCAGGCGCCAGGTCTAACAACCTTGTCTGGTAAAAAAACCTAATGTTACGGAAACAGGATGTTGCTGCATAACAGGCAAACATCCATATATAAATATTTAAGAACTGAATAAATATATATAAATATATAATTTTGGATGCATAGGTTGCAGACCTTAATGTCCATGCTTCTATGCTTACCATCAGTATAAACAAACATATCTACAGTACAGTGCCTGGGCTTTGCCTTTCAATTTTGATAATCACACTAATGTATAAAGTACTTATTTAATTTTCATGTTAAACATTCAAATTTGTACAACTAAAAGTATTTTTTTTACTTCATTCAGAATGTGTTAAGGTAATGTAGATGATTATTTGACTGTAAATACCCTTCTTTTTAATTATAAAAAATGGATTAGCAAGTGTTTGCGTTCAGAGCACATTAGTAAGGGATAAAGATAGAGAAATAAATAAAATGTGTGTGAGAACAACCAGTTAGTGAATCGCCTGTATAGAGAGTTCGAGAAGATGTGTGGGAGAGGAAGAAAAGCACACATTTTCACATGAGAGCAGAGCAGTGCACATGGGTCAAGAAAACAGCCTATGACAGAGAATCCAGGCTATTAAGATTTTTAGCAAGATCAAAGGAATGTGCATTCACACGCTCTTACGCAGATTTCTCCTGTGAGAGCAATTCACGTGCAAACAGCACAGCAGCAGGCTGCTGCAGTAGCTTAAATAACTTCCTCAAAACCTGGAGACATGAGCACCAAAAGGGTTCACATCTGTGTAGGCTAAGACAAAAATCACACAGTACCTGAGAGGGTGAGAGAAATGCCAATAGGCAGTTGTATGCAGTACCTAAAAGGAGGGGAAAAAACCTGGTCCTGGGGATAGAAATAAACTGGTCAGGGTGAGTCAGAGGGCTGTCTATTTGGAGCTGGTAGGCTGTGAGTAGAGGAGTATTAAGTGTGGCTGGAGCAGGAAGTTGGGACCCTTCAGCTGAGCTCAGTGAAAGATACAGCTCTTAGTGGAAAGCTATGCTAGCGTCATTGGCCTAGGCGTTAGAATTATAGGAGATGGGGCAGAATAAAGGTAGTAACAGACATTGTTGCTGCGATGTCAGGTCTTCCGATATGGTATCGATTGTGGTAGAATGGACCTCTGCTACAACTGGGCCTAGTGAGGACGGACTGGGATTCTTTCTTCTCAGTATCTGAAAAAGGGCCGCAGTTACCATCAGCCGATGACAAACTCCGGAAGAGCATACTGTACGTTTAGAAAGCCGCGTCATTTCTACCTGTCACAGAAACAGCGAAAACGATACACGTTTAACCTGGGAATGCTTAATGGTGTTAAAAAGATTTTTAAAAAAAGGTGTTAAAAAAACATTTAGGCGAGGTTCTGACTTAGAGGTGTTCAGTCATAATCCCACAGATGGTAGCTTCACACCATTGGCTCCTCAGCCAAGCACACGCAGCAAATGTCTGAACCTGCGGTTTCTCTCGTACTGAGCAGGATTACTATTGCAACAACACATGGTGTTGTACTTCATGTATACAAAAAAAGAACGTGCATTTTTTTCCAAAAAAGAGGAGTGTGACAATATTCTACTGTTGTTAAAGTCAATGCTACTTTGCTAGGGAAATATTATTGCATACTGTATATTGTACAATGCAATATACAGTATTTAATATAGTGGGCAACATTGTTCACAAATTAACTATTGTGTTTAAACAGAATAATTTTCTCGTATAAATGAGATACTTTTCTTGAATAAACGAGATACTATCTCGCATGAACAAGTTAATCTTTTTTTCTCGGTGGCGTTAATAAGCTTCATGAGGCTCCATTCTGTTTCTGTTGTAATAATGATTATTATGTCATCCTTTGTAATTGTTACACAAATACGTTTGTGAAATCTCCTTGAAAAATATAAAGAATGTTGGCCTTGCAGGAGTTTGGACTAGCTCCATCAGAGTACTCATTATATTCATGCAATTAGATAACCATGGCATAGCTATAAAGGCTGTATTATTTTTATATCACCTCCTTATGTTATAAGATTTTGGAAATAAAAATCTTAACCAGGCCTTCTGTAATACAGGAGCCTGAACAGCAGGGGAATCAGAAAAATAACATCAGTGGTGTAGGAAGAAGGGATCTGAACTAAAACACCAGCCTTTGCAGATGTGATGAAAGGCTTAGAATGTGATTTGTTACTAAAATGATTAGAAATTCACCCTAAACTCTGGATTTCTGGATTCAACTCTCAACTCTGACTATCGAACTTCTTCCTTCTGGCAAACGTTTTAGGGTTCCCAAATGTAAGTCAAAAAAATGTAAATGGAAGCCTTTCTTCCACTATCCATTAAAGCTGTCGACGCAAATGTCAAGGATAAACACAATTTTGACTCTTACAGCCCACTTGAGTGCAATATGTTTTGTGATGTGTTATAAATGTTACATGTTGGCATGTGTTATACATGTGCAATAGAGTGATGTGCAATGCTTTTCTTATTTTTTGTAATAGAATAATGTGCAATGTTTCTATTTTCTTCTTTTTTTTGTTTGCATTCTATTTAAATGTACAGGAGTGCTGTCTGTCCATAAAACATTTTTACCTCAGGGGACAATAAAATCTTATTTATCTAAAGAAAGTGTAGGACAATATAATTGTGTGCTATTTTTGCACTTTTACCATTCTTATGAGCAACATAGTTGTTGCTGCTGCATTATAGATATTGGATTTCTATTCTAACTTGTGGGCAGAAGTCCAAGTCCTTCTGTTCAGAGTCTGTGTTGGTCTATCTGTGTTCCCATGGATTTTCTCCAGATGCTCAGTTTCCTCCCATTTCTCAAAGACGTGCATTCTAGGTTTGATTGGCAACTCTACATTGTGCCCCTTGAAGATTAGATTCGTGCAATAAACTAGGAAGATTTATTTAGAACATTGTGTACAAGTTTGGTCACCTCATTACAAAAAAATATTGCTGCTCAATCAGGTTAGAGGGCAGCAACTATATCAGATTTCTCTTACTTTGATTATTGAATGTTTGTTATTAACTGTCATAAATGATGCTCTGCATTCCTATCTTTGGGCCTGTTTTCTCTTGTGTTACAAATGTAAGAATATTTGGTGGGTGAAAACTGCAAATGTATTTATTTTCAGTTTGATAGAAATATCCAGGGGGTAGTTTTATCATCTAATTTTCCTTAACTGAAACCCACTCCCAAGGTTTATGAGATAATTTGTTTTTAGTTTGTGGTAGCTATGGGATTAAATTTTGCAGTTTCAAGGCTCTGTTGTGTTAAAGGCAAATTGCGATGTTTGTGCAGAGGGGGTAGAGATTTTCACACATAATGAAACAGCTAATCAAAGAGATTTCTCCAGTAATACTGATGTTCACTTTTAAAACAATGTACATTCAGACAGTAAAATTACTGTTTTAACACACCTTTAAATCCCCTCAGAATCCTTGAGCTTGTTCAAACTATTGAAAGTGCTTGTTGAAGCACTTTGCTGGCTGCACATGATAACATAGCTTAATGTTGTTTCCACTGAGAAAATGTCAGTTTGTATTTATTGCATTGCTGTGTAATTCTCTGTCTTAAATGGCAACTCCTGGGGTTGCATTATAACAATTTTTATCAAATTTCTTTTTTGCAAGGAGTCAATGTGCTGGACGGTGTTTTGGGTATTAGACAAATGCTGGACACAGAACTTAGTTTAAATTCTTTGCGCCCCTTTCACTAAGCTAAGCAAGACTGGACTGGTGACTTACAGTTTCTAGATGTGGTGTTGGTGGTCCAGTAGGTGGCACACTTCCATTCCTGTATGGAAATGCTGTTTGTTAGATGTGATTAAGGGGTGTATGTACAGTCTATGCCTATCAGTGCAATATTAAATCCCATTCCTTAATTAGAAAAATTATTTATTAAGATTTGTGTATTTTTCCAGAACAAAATTCAGGAGAGCAATTGTGAACCATGTGTGAATGTAAAAGTGCACTGTTCAATTCAGAGTTGAAACACACTTGATTTTTCTGAAATAACCAAGTTCTGTCACTTCGATGTTGAAGTACATTCAGTGATTGAGTTAACAGAGATAAAACGTGGACAAGCTATTTATAACAGTCCATCTACCTCCTTGTGCAGGTTGCCAATCTGTTGCTCTTGCTTTTTTATCAAACGTGTATTTTTCTATATAATGGCTTATACAATGGTTTGGTTTTGGTTTGGATCTTTGAGCTAGTGTTCACAAGGTCACATTTTATGACATTTTTCAGTCCTTAAATCTGAGCATACTGAGTATGCTCTGTGGTGGCGTACAATCTCTGTATTACATGGGTTTCTTGGTGTAGTTATGGTTGTATTTTGATGTGCACAAGAATTCTGATCATGGATGAAAACAACTTTTTTTTTTTCATTCATGTAGCAAAAAGTTAATTTGAGGTAATTTGTGTAGAAAATCTTTAAATCTGAGTAGCGATTTTTAAATGTAAGCATTGAGAATATTTATATATTAAAAATGGAAAAAATTAATTTGATGTTTTTTAGTCCTTTAAAAAGATAAACTTCATTTGTTGTTTTCTGCCCTGAAACTACTTTATTTTGATATTAGGATAAGAGTCTTTTCAGTCAACAATTCATGTTCTTAAATGATATCTATGGTATGTTACATTACATCACTATTTTACACCTTTTCTTGTCACTGCTTAGTAAATTACTTATACTGTAATAGGCAAAATATATTTTAATTCACAATTCATTGGATTTATAGAACACTTTTTATCCAAAGGATCTCAAAGCTCTTTAGTTATAGTAGTACAGTAATAGGTAACCCCCTTCGTATCCACCAGTAATGCTAACAGCTGTTATGCTCCCCGGCCTCACTCACATTGACAGGACAGTGAGACTCCATGCTGCTGGCCTTAGAGGAAGGCGACCTGTCACAGGCCCTCTGTTCACACCTCCTAGACGTCACACCTGACTGGCTTGGGCCAGACAGAGGCTGTGATGGACTCATCAGCAGTGGCATCAGGTCCTCTTCACGGATGAGTCACTCTCTAGCCTGCTCCATGCAGATGGGAGGGCCAGAGTGTGGAAGAAGAAGTGTTGTGTTTCTTTTTTCTATCAGTATATATATAATATATAATATTATATAATATTTAAAAAAATATGTTTTTAGACAGGTCTGCTGCCCAATAATGTGTTCAAGTGCCCAGGAATGTTTAAAGCTAATATTATATATTAGTTTCAATTTCAAAGGAATTATATGAGTTATATTTGGAAAGGACTTAAGTGTCAGTGAAATACCAAGGGATCATATTGTTGTTTTTGACATACAGTATTTGAGTTTGCCAGAGGTGTCTGAAGGTGAGAGTAGACAGTAAAATAAAATCTTAGAGATGTTAATGAGACATTTATGAAAATCACAGTGATAAATGTACCTTTTAAATCACTGTTAGCATAGAGCATTCATGAAGCCCACAGCTTTTACTGAAGTGTCACTTTGTTAACAGCCTTAGCGTACTTCTGGAATGCCCTAACGCATTTGTGCTCTTTACTCTGCACAGTGACTGTACTGTATAACTTTCTCACTCTCACAACATTAGAGCTATGGAATGGATCATTTCTGTAGGCAACTACTATCTCTTATAGAGAGATCTACTGAACGTACTGTAATAACAGCTTACATAAGAAATTAGGGAAGGTTACATATAAGAGGAAGTCATTTGGCCATACATGCTATGCCAGTGTATATTTATAATTGATATATCAAAAGGTAACATTACACAAGCCATTTCCTTAAGATAATAGATAATAGAGTTCTGTTATGGAATAGTGTAGTAAAATGCATATGAAACCTTATATTTTTTTAACTTTCTGTGTTTTTAAAAAATGTATACATTATAGAATACACAGCATGTATCCCCTCAATCCCTGCTTTCTAGCGCATCCCAGCAATAGTTCAAACCAATTAGTCAGAACTACCTAAAGGTCTATACTGGGCTGGACTGCTGTACCTAATCCCTGGTACCAAGTTTCCATACTAATTCAAACATGATGGTGATGAACTGTGTTAGGGATTCAGATAAGTGAAATATAACGATAGAAATCCTGTAGTAGCAGAAGAGATATACAGCTCAAGGCCGTGACTCATGCCAATTTAATTGCCTGCTTTGAATCTTTAAACAGAGCTTTAGGATCTCGCATTAATAATATGAGTGTCAGTAGCAATTCCCAGAGAGAGCTGTAACCTATGACTCACAGCTACCAATGATGAAAAATGTAGTGCCACAGAAAGAAAAAAAAATCAAATAAAATTCGTAAAAATGATTTTTGCATCCTAAAAGAAACACCGCAATACACCACTGAAATTACCTGTCCTTTTAAATTAGCTTGAATATTTTTCTCACCCTGAGTTTCTTATACTGTACGTACACTTTAGGGATTAAAGTCTTGAAAGAAAGGTTGAGCGTGGATTAAGCAGCTTGATCAATTCTGCAGAAATTAAATGAAACACAGGCTGATTTTAAATCCACACTGACCTACCAGTCAATCTCAAATTTTCAAACCAAGTTCTTGATGCTACAGTAGGTTTCAATTACAGTAGATAGGAGCAAGTATCTTCCAGCAAATGGAAAGACACTATAATTTGCTAGATTTGTGATTGGGTAGTGGATCCGTTTTCTATAATCCAGGCCCTGGTATCTTAACAAACCTTTTGACTTGTGTCCTCTCTGACCACAAAACTGTAGGTCCTGTATAATTCCTGTAATAGAGGTAGTTTCAACTCAACATAACGTGCCAGAGGGGTCTTTTAAAACTAATCTAGATGGACTGTATGAGATAGAAAGGGCCAAATAGAGGATTTCCTAGAGAAATTAAATATGTGTAAGAAAATGTAAATGCAAAAGCAAGAAGAATGCACCAAGATAAAAGAAATACAGAGATTAAAAGGTAACAAGGGACAAGGACAAATCCGGAAGGTCAGGGACAGGTGAGGTAAAATTATTATTGTCCAGCTCATTAGCTTTCTTTAATAGTTGAGTAAAACTAGATGGGTACTTATGCAACGGGCACCTGGCAGGATATGCCTTGGACAGGACACCGGCCCATCACAGACCGGACAGAGACAAACACAAACAAGCACACACTCACATAAGAGCCCGTTTTCCCACAAAACAATTAACCTACAGGTATGTTTTTAGAATGTGTGAGGAAACCAGCACTCCCTTAGGAAACCTAAGTGAACATGGGGAGACCATGCAAACTCCACACGTATTGAACCCCATGTCCAGAACTGGACCGAGGGCCCCACCACGGAGAGGCAACAATGCTAACCACTGTACCACCATGTTATCCATTGCTTTATGACAGTTAAAATACTAATATGTTTGAATGTCAGTCATTCACAACTTCTGTAGTGTCCTGTCCCTGGAAGTGGCCAGTCTGGGAGTCCTGAGCCCTAACGTCTTTCCTTCAGTTTTGCAGACTCATTTCCCCTCTCCCCACCACCTTAATTAGGGGCCTCCTTTCCCTTTCTCCCTCTACTGCGCCAAACCCCAGGCTGAGCAGTTGCAGCCATTACTCTCTTTCTTCCCCCTCTTGCCTCCTTCCTGCCTCTTCTTTCTGAGTGGACCGGAAAGTTCTAGTTTCCTGCCCCTCTTAATACACTGCCACCTATGCAAGGGGAAGGGTGTGTCAGCAACACCTATATAATTGTGTGAGCACATCTGACCCATGTTGCTCCAACTTGATGATGCTGTTTGTCTTTTTTTACAGGCTGAGGGAAGCAGGCTACAGAGGGAAATGCGAGCTTACTTAACTGCTGTTAAAGGTGAGCAAATTGAAAAAAAAATTGGTTCATGGAAATGATTGAAAAGCTAAAGCCATTGTAGCTGGTGGGGAAACAGAGGACTTACAGTATTCCAAAAATTCTGAGCAGGAATGCATTTTGGGAACCTGTCAGGGTTATTTTCTTATTATCACATCAGCACTGCCAATTCTGAAGTGCTTATTACATTTTAAACCGGCCCTATTTTTACCGCTTTAACTCAAGTATTATTTAACTTTTCAGTCTGAAGGACAAAAAGTGAAAAAAACCTCAAGAGCTAATGCCTGATGCCATTTGGCAAGATTACAAAATAATAAGTTCTGTCACATTGGTCACATAAAGTTGCTGCATAGTTAATGGAATGCTTTTCACAAGCATTCTTGTTAAAGAACCATTATGAGATTTGTGTCCTCAGAATACAGAAATAGTGAAGAGTAAAGGGCAGCCTCTCTGGATTTTTTATAATTCATCAGAGTTAAAGGCAACTTAAAGCATGACTGGATGGTGGAGAAATATGAGACTCTTTCCCCAAAATCTTCTGCTTTGAAGTCTATGTCATGCAAAGCTAAGGTTCTAATAAGCTTTGAAGACATGGGTTCATTGTATCAAGTTTGCAAGATAGCTACAATGATTTTAAACCCCCAAAAATAGTTGAGTCCACAAAGATGTGTGAGCTGTCTTGGCTTCTTTTGTGTAACAGTATTTCTATTAATAATTTTATTTTACAGTATACAGTACCTACACAGTTTAGAATTCTGAAGTGCTTATTACATTTTAAACCGGCCCTATTTTTACCACTTTAACTCAAGTATTATTTAACTTTTCAGTCTGAAGACAAAAAGTGAAAAAAACCTCAAGAGTTAATGCCTGATGCCATTTGGCAAGATTACAAAATAATAAGTTCTGTCACATTGGTCACATAAAGTTGCTGCATAGTTAATGGAATGCTTTTCACAAGCATTCTTGTTAAAGAACCATTATGAGATTTGTGTCCTCAGAATACAGAAATAGTGACGAGTAAAGGGCAGCCTCTCTGGATTTTTTATAATTCATCAGAGTTAAAGGCAACTTAAAGCATGACTGGATGGTGGAGAAATATGAGACTCTTTCCCCAAAATCTTCTGCTTTGAAGTCTATGTCATGCAAAGCTAAGGTTCTAATAAGCTTTGAAGACATGGGTTCATTGTATCAAGTTTGCAAGATAGCTACAATGATTTTAAACCCCCAAAAATAGTTGAGTCCACAAAGATGTGTGAGCTGTCTTGGCTTCTTTTGTGTACAGTAACAGTATTTCTATTAATAATTTTATTTTACAGTATACAGTACCTACACAGTTTAGAATCGATATCTCACATCAACAACCCACATGGGTGAATAAGGAAGAATAGACAGGCTGTTTTAGAAAATATGTTTTACAAAGATTTACTAAAAACTAACAAAAGAGAAAACATAATAAAATACAAATTTTATTAAAAGTTAACTACAACCGTTAGACTAAGAACAAACTTCATTAAGGTAAGGCTATATTATACTGTATGTACTGTACATTACAACCTACTGTATATCAGAAAGCTGATTGGACTATAAAGCAAGCCAGCAGCAGCAGCAGATTGCACTGTCTTAGTGTTCACTAAAAAGACCAAGTGTTAGACTTTTAAGTGCTGTAAATACAAATTTTGAAATGAAGTTCACAATATGCTTACCAATAATGCTTTCATGCCAACCTAGTAATAACATTCTTCCATCTGTTATTCAATAGTATTTTAGCAGCTGCATTCTGCAGTAATTGCAAGCCAAATAATGCTATATTATATTTTAATTAAAAATAAAGCATAACTAGTCTTATTAGTCTAATCTGGTATATATATAAAGGCATACATTTTTTTGTCAAAATTATAAAATAAATTGAATGATCAAATTGTAGCAGTAATATGCAGATGGACTGTGAAATGACATGTTTAAAACAGTATATGATTCAAAGCACATTTTAGAATAAAAGATTACTTCCAGTTTCCTCTCCTCAGATCCTCAGGTTTAACAATTTAGGCAAAAAACAAATAACAAGTCTATTTTTGTCAGTTTCTCTGTTACCATGACATTTACCTTATCTTGATTTAATCATAAAAAGACACAAAACTTTGAGTCTTCAAACTTAAAATGCCTACTCTAAATACTCTCCAAACCTGCTCACAATATTATTCAAAAGACTAGCATGTTCTCTGAGACAGATGCCTTAAATTCATCATTATTCACTATTGTTTTTAATGCTACCTGTGTAACATGGAGACTACTCTGGTCAGCACTTTAACCTGCCCCTAAAATCAGAGGTGTAGTTGCTCCTCCTGTTTTCAGTGGCTTGACCTCATGAACAGCAGGGTGTAGATCAATAAGCTGCCAGACTGATGTGTCTCCAGTTGCCGAGTTGCCAGTTAATTTTCCCCTTTCAGTGCTCTGCATGGAAGTGTATTTACCATTGTGGCTATTGTGTCTAGGATGGCACTGTGGTGCAGTGGTTAGCATGGCTGCCTTGCAGAACTGGTGCCCTGGGCTCATTTCCAGACCTGGGGTGCTATCTGTGTGGAGATTGCATGTTCTCCCTGTGTTCATGTTGGGTTTCCTCCCACAGTCCAAAAAACATACTGGTCTGTTGACTGGCTTTTGGGAAAATTGGCCCTTGCTGTGGGTGTTTGTACCCTGAGATTGGTGTCCTGTCCAGGGTGTACTTGGACTCTGGCTCCCCTGTGACTCTGAAACGTAAATGTGGTCAGAAAATGGATAGATAATACTCATTTTGAGTAATCCAGTAACCAGTGTATTATCTGACGTCTGCATACTGGTACAGGGCCTTTTCATCCTCTACCAATGATATGCCATTTTTTTTAATTACATTATTTGTAATTCATCATCCTTGGACATCCTTTACAAAAAAGTGTATAGGGTGTGTGAATAGTAGCATACCATATCAGCAACTGTTTCTGCTGTGGGTGATTGCTTCACTATTGAGTACAATATAAACCTTCCCATGATGGTGCTGGAGTCTCCCGTGTGAAAAATGTAATTTCTGAATAACATTGATAACAGAGGAACCTACTCAAATGGCCTACTTTCATGGTTGGGAAAGAGCAACCTTAAAGCATGTTAACTGCTCATTTAAAGACATGAAACATTATTATTACATTACATTTAAGCGTAAATCTAGTTAGCAGGTATTAATAGTGCAAAATGTATTTTATAATATAAAGTTGTACTGAGGCAAAGTGATAGAGCAGTCCAATGAAGCGGAAATGCTTAATGCCGTCTCACATAAAACAATAAAACAAGGTTGAAAATGAATACAAGGCTTTTAACTGTAGTCAGCTGAAACTGAACAAAAGCATTACGATACAAGACAGAGATAACAATTCAACAATTAATCATACAACCTGATAGAAGAGCCTAAACAGGTGGGTCTTGAGAGGTAGAGGTAGTAGAGGTTCAAAGATGTGTTCCTTTGTTTTCTGACTTACAGGGATGCAGGAGGCCTCAATGAAGTTAACGGAGTCCCTTCACGAGGTGTATGAGCCAGAATGGTATGGGAAGGATGATGTTATGACCATTGGGAAGGTAAGGATAATGTCTGAGAAGGGGGTCTTCTTTTGGGCTGCTACAGAGAAGATGATTTACAACGTAGTGTACGATATTTATCAACTGGAAATGAAGAACAGTTAAATATACTCTGCTCTAATAAGTGAAGCTGTTTGTGTTTGGTTTGGCTCCATGCTAATTTTCAAACCCATTTTTGATGTTTTGTGGATAAACAGAACATCACTATTGGACCTTTTTATTAATTGTTTGCATTTGAACTCAGTTGTAAGGCTGTTCTGTAAATCTAAACTGTTTGTGTTCAATTTCTGGAAAAGTAGAAATTAGGATGCATTTAAAAAAAAATAAAACAATCTACAAAATGTATTTGGTGTCAAGAACAATTTTCATCACATGTTATTAGTAAGTTGCAAAGATTCCTTGAAGAAAAATATTTTTTATTAATGAGAGCTACAGTACATGGTTCATATCCAAAGCTGTTCACACATGTTGCCACTTTCAGGGTATGTATGTGCTGAGGCCGTATGTTGTCTATAATATAGTATGTGTCAGAAAATAATGTGACAGTTGCTTCTTAATGGAATTATCTGAGTAAGAGATGTTCATGGGACAGTAAGAGGTCAAGCACAACAACTCACTCAACTAATTGCATTGCCTGTCCTAGATCTTCATGGAAACTATTACAAGTGGTCTCTTTGCAACCTCTAATTGATATTAATCAATTTCAGGAGTTCAAAACACATCATAAATAAGCAGTATTGTAAATCTAGGCCAGCACTTGTAGTATTATCTTTGGAAAAGACAGAAGTTGACTGTTGTGGCTTCTCTTCATGTATCCCCCAAGTGAAAAATAATCCAGTATTTTTTAACATAGTGTAACCATGAGGTTATTTACAGCTTACTGTACCTACATTGAAACACAAATTTACAAAAAGTAAAGTATTTTGGATGAATAAGTTTTAAGGAGGAAGTAATTGAGGAAGAAATGGAGTGTGAAATTCAGATCATATTACAACACCTTGAAATTAGTTCATCCTAGAATGAGAGTGAGGACTAGTCTTGACTGTATTTAGTTCTCACTCAAATACACCCAAAATCACTGAGTGTGATGTAGAGACTTCTAAACTTTTAATTTCTGAAATGCCAAATGTTTGAAAACAATGTTCACAAAGCTTAGCCTGTTTCAAGCAGAGTGCACAGTATAGAAGACATGTAGTGATGTTAACAGTTTTCTCTAAGAGACCCCTTACACTGCAATGCAGAACTCCTCCACAAATCTGCAGAAGGGGAGGAAGGGCCTTATTCCAACCCTGCATCAGACTCTTTATGCTTATACTCTCCCAAAATGAAATCACATTAACACTAGTCCTAGACTTATAGTAGTGTAAATTTAATGCTAATCAGAGACCTGCAAAACTGCTACTTCAGTTTGCTTTGGCTACAGTTTTCTGCTGTTAGCCTACAGTATGTATTCGCGCAACCTAAAATGTGATATAGAGAAAATGACCTACATTACAGTACATTAAATGATTAAACTACATTAAATGACCTACATTATTTTTATTCCATTGTCAGGGAACATTTATTTCAAAGAAATATACAGTTTTTCTATTTTCATTGCACACTGCCTGGAGCTGTGTTGTTTCATTCAAGTTGGTATTGATCGTCTCAGTCATGCTTCAAAATGCTGGTCTCCAGATACCTCCACATTTTGATGTGTTTTCATTTAGAAAAGTCATTTTAATACGTTTTTGTTTTGTGAATATGTAGTGTAATGCAGCATTGTCAAAGTGGCATAAGAGACATTTCAGGAGCTGAGTTGACAAAAATGTTTACACTGTATTTTCTTGTTTTCACTGTGTCTAGTTGTTTTTGAATGTAGATATATTTAAACATACAGTATATACTGTACAGTAGTTTCATGCAATTGATCTGTACATGAAATCCTGGTATATATCCCTTCTATTAAGGGCAGGTTAATAGACTGAAGTGTATACAGAATGTGCTGTTACTGTGAGGACATACTGTACAATAAACTATTTGTGACAGAGAAGTAAAATTTTCTTATTGGAATTGTAATCTGTCTCCTGTGGATTGCAGAATGAAGTTAGTCTAGGGAGGTTATTTTTCTCTGTGGAGTGTAAAGTGGGCCTCTGTTTTCAGAAGAATGCATCAATAAAACACAGTTATTATCTTTATTGTCAAGACACTAGTGAAACACTTAAATTGTCTATTGCTGTATAGTGCTAGCTATAATACATTCTTTGTCAGTATATCTGCATTCAGCCCATAGAATTCTGTCTCAGAGCTCAGTGAGAGATCCATTTTATTTGCCCTGCAGACTGGTAGTTTGCAATCACAGTAATATACCGTATTGTAAACAAGTGTTGTCCATTTGAGCATCTTTGTCACTGATAATAATGTATGACTTGCAAGTGATTGGCAAGGCCCTCGCAATAAAACATACTGATAGAATGGACTTTAGGCTCTTATTTAAAGCACAGTGCACCCAGCATTCCCATTTTACAGGCAGCTGAGTGGCAATAACAGTCAGGTCGAATGGCACAGCCAAACAGAAAAAGAACATTCAAAAAGAAAAAAAATCATAAAAATTTAATAAAAAATAAATTAAAATATTTATCACAAATAACAGCAATACATCAAGTTCACAAGCAGTTTGACTCACTTCCCCTTGTCTGTCGACAAGATGGCGCTGCTCAGCTCCCCTGTTGAGTGCCTGACTGTCTTGTCAAAAATACTGCATTGTCTTTACGGGGGACACCACGACATCATCTCCGGCAGTGCTCGTTACAAAAATTCACTTGTCCCCTTCGTCGTTAAAACATCAACATCAAGGTGTATCTTACTTTGATTAACAAACAGACTACAAGAATGGCCTAGCTAAGAGCATGACTTGAAACAAGAGGCTCAATGGACACTTGAGTATCGCTGTGCTGTTTCAGTTGCGCTTCACTGAAGAAATATGAGTTGACCCTTGTCAGTGTAGAGCTGAAAGATGTGTTTTCACACATTGCATGCTTAGTCATGTTTCATAAGTAGTTTTACTTAGGATACAGTTGTACTTTGCCGAGAATGACAAAAATGCAATTTTTCAAAATGACCTCTTAAGTTGCACATTATCCAGGTCCTGCTAGCTATCACACATGCCGTATTGAAAGGAAAAATAAAAGTGAATTAAAAACATAAACCATTCAAAATATTTTTGGCATTATGGAGTCTGACAATGACATTGCTGTTATTGTCTTGTTCCTGCCAAGAATAATATCAAAAATCTTTCTATGTACGTTTTTCTTATTATGTTGCGAAATTGTGGTCCACTAGTTCCACTGCTTGGTAGCTTTGTCTATTACTTACCGTATCCTTATTCTCACTTAAGCCAAAGTGCATAGACTTGCCAGGACAGAAAGTGATTCACCCTGTGGAATGAGTCCAAAAAAGATTTAATAGAGTTATGAAGCAAGTATAAAAACTGAAAGTAAGTATACTTTCAAAAAATGAGCTGATTCAGAAAATGTCTGAATTTTCTGAAAAATATACAGTAAGCATTTACAATGTCATTCTGTTTCACTTCAGTGATAAATGGATCTCTAGGTTGCCAGATTTCTAGCATCCTGGATTATGTGAAATCTTAATTTGAAATCTTGCATTAAGATGGGGAAAAAATGGACCAGTCTTTGTGTTTTCTGTATTGTGTATGCTTGTAGTGTAGTGCAAGCTGATTGTGAAAGTATCCAGTGCCTTACTGGCCATCTTTTTCCATTCAGACACTACAGAGTGCATTGTGCTCATGGTGTCTTTGGAAAGGGGACCCCTGACTGTTAACATACTTGTAGTAGTGTCCCCAATTTAAAAAAAAAGCTCCTTTTGCAGAAAATGCATGCTTGTGGTATTTTGAGTCTCACTGTCTTGCTTCTCAAGCAAAGGGTGGCCTTTGTTCACATCTTGATCCTGAATCTTCCAAGCTTGTAGAAAATAACCAAAGGACCAGTTTTACTGTAGGTTTAGAACTGGTCTTAGACAATTGTGTAATTAACCGCCAAACCTACGTTTTCACTTACAGTATGTCCAGCACAGCTTTAAACTTTTGTTTCTTCTATTAAATGTCCACATATGAAATTAATTTGCAGTATGTTGCACATCAAAAGGAAATCACGTCATTTTTATTATAGTTTACTTGGTGCAAGCAATTGCAGTTATAAACATTACTTAAACTTAAAGCAGGACAGCTTAAATCCTGTGGATTTTTCCTGTACACAAAGTGTGTTATTTAATCTGAGGATCAAAAATATTGTGGTGAATTTCTCTTAGTGATCTATAAAAACTGACTCACTGATTCCATGGAAGACTTTCACACAAGGTGGGTGTTACAGTATATTGCTTCAGAAAAGAGAAAATAAAAAAAAACAAATAAATTTTATTGAGGTTCTACACAGTAAAAATTAGTAAAAGTAGGAATATCACCTGGATGCACAGAATGTTGCATTTACTAAAAATTTAATCTGTCATAATTGTTCTGTCAATACATGGACTGCCTGACAGTCCAAATATACATCTTATACAGTAGTTGTTAACAAAACTGTCATCCAGTACATGTCTACCGAAGACTTCAAAACATTTCAGAACTAGTCATTCTCAGTGATTTTCTACTTCCTGAAAGCATTGAAAACTAAATTTGAAATGTAGTGTTGCTTGAGAAATGAATATTTTTTTAAAAAATACAGTTTTGAGTCAGACAAAGTGCTTTCACAGTTACTTGTAGCTCACCACCCATAAATATACACAAACCTCAAACTTGCATGAACATTTTGTTCAGGTTTGTATCAACCTTCCACACTTAGAACTCTTTAAAAAGAAACCCTTTGTATCTTAAAATATTATTGTGTCTTCTGTATTTTCTTTTGTGGCTGAACATCCATTGTAAAAAAACAACATGGCCACGAATCATAGCCCTTATTTGATTACTGTTTTCTTGAGAGTAATTTGTCATTTTTATTTGTTTGCAGAACTGTGATGCCCTCTGGGAAGATTTCCATCAAAAACTGGTGGATGGAGCACTTATCACCCTGGACACCTACCTTGGACAGTTCCCAGATATAAAAGTACAGCAATTTGCAGTGGTTTGGTTTAATTTCAGACATTTAGCAGAGACCAAAATAGTCAGGGTACTGTATTTGTTTTTGTATTTCTGTGTAATTTCTTAGAGAGACTGGAAGACAGCTGCGCTCTCATAAAATGGAGATTAGATTTAATTATGGACATTCTGGCAAGTGTATTGGCCCTCTGCAATATTCCCTTGTTGACCATTGTCTGTTGTTGACACAGCACATGGTAAATAATTGTATTCTAAACCTGAGTGTGTCACTTAGTACTACATGCCCATTAGTTGTACTTGAGTTACTTTTTTTCCTGAAACTCCATTGCTATGGAAACTACACTCAGGAAAAGCTGTCTGTGTGCCACATTTACTTTAGGAGCCAGTTTGCTAATGTTGGGTGCGCCTTTTTTTCTCAATAGACACGTATTGCAAAGAGGAGCCGGAAATTAATTGATTATGACAGCGCCAGGCATCACTTAGAGACCATGCAGAATTCCAAACGTAGAGATGAAGGTAAAATCACAAAGGTAAGTGTTTTTTACCAAAGGACAAAAAGACAACAGATGGTATCTTGAAATACTAGCATTCTCCTTCAGATGCGGGGATAATTCAGTGTTTGCAAATAGGAATGCACCTCTCAAATTTCATTGTCCTTCTGACGCTGCCTTTCCCTTTTCCTGGCAGAGGTTTTAGCCTTTTAAATTCAGCCTCTCTGTTATTTCAGGCAGAAGAAGAGTTCAACAAGGCACAGAAGGTATTTGAAGAGTTTAACAATGATTTACAAGAGGAGCTGCCATCTCTTTGGGACAGGTATGAAACTGTGTGACAGTGACGGACATTGCACTGTTGCAGCTCCAGAGCCTGATATGCTCATGAAGCAAGGGCAGTACTTTGTAGGCCCAATTGCAGAGTTGTAGGAGGATAACTCGAATTCCAGACTGCTGACACAGTAGTACAACTTAATGTGCCGGACCCAGTGTTTGCTAACCAAATTAATTGTATTATTTAAAGCATTGGGGATATAAAAAATGACTCCCAGTATCCTTAAACCAGGACCTCTCTCTTTCGCCTGAAATCATTTATTAATTAATCAAAGTGAAATGCCTAGACTACTCAATTTTCAGCTTCTCACTGAATTATACAAGGAATACTGCAGTGGCTTTATACTGTGATACCCATCTCCATTATTATATCACTGATCAGTAATGCAGCACCATGCATGCATGTTCGTGATAGTAGTTAGTTTTACCTTTGTCATGAATATGACAATAGAATGTGCACCTTTCGAGTAGTGATTTGTCTTTGGTATTTATTATAAGCAACAAAGTAGACTTGTGTATGGCTCTTTGGCTGATAAAAACTTCCAGGACAAAAGGGATATGATCATGGCAAGTAGTTTTAGGAAACTTGCTGTGACTTCTTATTTATACGTAATAATAGCACAAGTTATAACAGCTAACAGCTTGAATAGGAGCTTTTTTTTTTTAAATTGCCATGGCAGCAGCTCGGAGACATTCTGCTGTTCGATCTAGGAAATAAAGAGCTATGGTCAGTGCTTAAAACATTTTTTATTGTTAAAAAGGTTTTGCCTATTTTACAAAATAGTAAATCTGACAGTGGGATACATGCAGTTCCATGAACAGCCTTGAGTCCTGCTGCGATGACTGACTCATGACACATACCATACAATATAGATAGTTTTTGTTAATGTGTATTAGTCTTTATTGATTTATAATTTATTAAAATGTGTATCTTGTGCCATAAGTGTATTCAAACTGTTCTTCATTGCATCACATGCTCTGTTGTGCTACTTCCTGTCTGTTACAAAACATTTAATGCTACATTAAAAATAGCATTTTTGGAATATATTTCTTGAACAAAAACTCTATATGAAGTTATTATTTACAGGTACTTGTATCAACCATCGTTAATAGACCATTGAGTTTAACACATTTTGAATTATGAATACCTTTAAGATGCATTTACTTTAAGACACTTTTGAATCTTTTGAATCAAAATGTTTCTAATGTGGGTGTAGTCTGAAGAAAACACAATCTGGTGGTTGCAAACAGGGACCATTTGATGTTTTGTTCAGTTTGTCGCTGAGGGCTCGAGTCCAAAGACATTGTGAAAAATAGTATATCCATTAAAAACAGCTGGCACAAGAAGAAAGATTGGAAGAATTAATGTTCCAGTGAAGCTGTTTTTGTCAACCACAGTAAAGAAGTCTGTAAACAAATAAGGGGAAACTGTGTATTTTAAGGCTTAAAGCATAATTACATTGTTGCACACTTTCGCTCACACGCTGCTTCAAGCACTTTTTTGTGTAATATCTCTTGGTGAACATGGTTTATAGTTATAGTGCAGTTACATATATTTTAAGCATCTTTACATAAAAGTATATCAGATTTTCTTAACATGCTATGTAACAAATTGGAAGAAAGCAGATGTACACTAATCATGTATTACTGTGATCTCCCCAAACCTTTCCGTTGTGTCTTCTCACATGTGATGTATCGAAATCCTTATTACTATTCATAGGAATAATTGCATTCTTTCAATAATCTGTGCCTGTGAATGTGTTTAGGAACTGATATCAAGCTAAGTAATGCAGACATAATCTAAAAACAAAAGGTAACACCACTTTAAGACTATAAAAGAGCACGTGCATTTTACTGGAGACACTGTTGAGACTAAACTGTTCTGAATTATTTTTGGTTTTTTTTTCTGTTCTCTTCAGTCGAGTTGGTTTCTATGTGAACACTTTCAAAAATGTTACAAACCTGGAGTCAAAGTTCCACAGGGAAATCGCAGTGGTGAGTAAAGACTTAATAACTGCTTTAATTGATAGTAAATTTCAATGGTTATTTTGGTTAATTCTTGGTTTTCTATTGTAGTTTTTCACTGTTTCAGTCATGTACTGTAGTTTTACCAGGGTTAGGAAAGACATTATTTGTGTATTATGAGAGTAAGCATCTTGATGTTTGGATGTTTGGCCTTGAACAGAAAATTGTGCAGAGCATCTGCTTTGAACGAAACATTTCTCTTTTTCCCTTTCTTTTATTTTATACAAAAACAACATATAACGCTCTTTCACATGAACATATTAACAAACCTAAGCATCTAAAAAAAACAACAAATAGTCACACTATATCCCAAAAAACTGTGCGGAGTCTGTTTCTAACTCAAGATCCCCCAAAGTTCTTACGTTTGTTTCTTCAGATCTTTTTTTTGTTGGCCTGTGTAGTCTAAATGTTGTCTGATGCTCTGTAAATACAGGATCTGGTATATTGAGTACTAGAATGTTAACACAAAATGTGTGAATCTCCTCCTCTATAATATTGAATTAAAAGTATTGACACCAGAATAGTACTCAGGTTTGCAGATATCTCATTCCAACATTATTGAACATTATTGAAAGGCAATGCCTGAATGCCTGACATTTTGTAACTTTATGTACAGTACATACAGTACTAGTTTTGCAGATATTGTTGGTTGCAGTTTGCAGTGCATGAGGAAATCAAAAGGCTCAAGCAGTAGTTTTCAAGAATCCATCCAGAAGCCAGAGCTCTGTATAAATCTCTTGCCAGGTTCAGAACTCTCTGTGAGCAAGAAACTAACACACCGAACCTAATGTGTTTATAAACTGGTACATACTATACACTTCATAGAGCTTCACGTTTTTCAAAATAGTTTTCATTTAGTGTTCATTTATTAGTTGGATCTACAGTATATTTCCTGTTATTGCCATTCATAATTATTGTTATGTTTTACAATAGTGAATATTAAGTAGTTAAGAAAAGGATTAAGTGTATTCTTTGTCAATTCATATCAGTGATCTTCCCTGAAGACATGGTAGGTTTGATGCAAATCAAATTAATTGTAGAGAAGTGGAAAATGTATAAAATAATACGTTATATTTATGAAATAAATTACACTGCTTATGAAGCAGTAACCTTTAAGAAGTATTTAATTTAATCATTCTGGTCATCATGTTAAAATAAGGATGTTGTTTCTCTAAAGTCAATACAAAGAAGGTAGACCAGATCCGGTCTCAAAAACCAGATTTTATGTACAAAGAGGTTAAAGGAACCAATCTTATTTGTCTTTATATTATAAGAAAAGTTTACTCAAACATTGCAAATTCTGAAAAATTTCAGTGGAGTTATCCAATGGACCACAAACTCAGTAATTAAATGAGGTCCTAAGAGGGACATATTTAGGTTCGATAAGCTACAAAAAAAGTCAAGGTGAGCCAAATAGTTGCTTCTTTTTTCTCACCCTTCTGATGTTTATGTTCTCATCTATTTCTATAAATAATGGATAATCGTTATGTGATACATAGTGATCAACATAAAATGTATCTGGAGACAAGATAAACCATCATTTGGGCTAGATACTGTATATCAACCCTCAGATTTTTCATTTGTGAAGGAAAAACCTTCTGGGTTTGTAAGTGACTATGATTAATATTGCCCTGTTTGTGGATTTGATCGTTAAAATGTTTCTGCTAATCGCAAGTCTTGCAAACCCACTTTAGGAGTTGTCTTTGAATATCATAGTCTATAAGACTGTTTTTAAAAATTTAATGACCAAAGTAAGAATAGGTTTACCCTTGAAATGCAAATTCATTTGCCTGTTGAATAGCCCCCTCAGTATTTTGCTTAAAAGAGTGACCATGCCACACATTTGCCTTCTCTTTTGTAAGTGCTTAACTGCTGAAAACTCAGCAGGAATGTGTGCTTGGAAGGGTCTGAGATTTTTCGTATACAGTATGTAAGCTGCCTCACTCTGAGAAGTGCTGTGACACATTTCGGGGGGCATCAGCAAAATGTGTTTTTTTCACATCCCTCCAGTCAGCAGTATTTCACAGCAAATGAACACACAGATGCTGCTGGGATGTTTCTCTACTCTAGAATAAAACATGTTTTTTTTTAGAATGTGTTAAAGCCTCCTACTCGCACTTACAATACACTGAAACTACCCAGTATGGCTTTCAGATCTTTCACTTATGATGAATATGGAACAGTGCCTGTAGGAAAAGGAACAGTAGAGTAGCATGGTTATCACAAAGAACTCAATGCTTTTAGAGTATTCAGTGTAGGAGTGTATCACAGAAATATGAGTAAAAAATAGATGTCACTGTGTGAGCTGGTTGGTGGATAACATATACTGTAGGTAAGCTTGTAAGAAGCAGGTCGTAAATAGATTGTAGGCCCATGGTTAATAGATTTACATCTCTTGAAAAATTATAAAGAAGTGCAATAACAAATGCTGATTAAATTTCATCATCATGAAAAGTAGCAGAGGCTCCTGTATGTCTCAGCAAGTAAAGGTTCCTGGTCAGGTGTAGATTGACCTCTATAATCCAGGCATTATGGGTTTGAACTGGGTCATGTCAATACCCAGCTGAGAACCCTTACAGTATGTGGAGGCTGGGATAAGTCAATAGGGCTCTCTCAACTCCCAGGGCCACAACAACCTTTTCAGGTCCCTGGGCACTTGCAGGCACATGATGCTGAGGGATACGTCTCTCTTGCATCTGGCACTGAACCTCTGGTATGGGGCTGTATTGCCTGTAACATGTTAAAAGACGAGTGGCTTGATGGTGGGTGGAATGAAGGAATCTGCCTACACTTCTTCTTTCTCCCCTGTGTGTGGTTGTACGGTTGATAACCATGAGCCAAATCTTGTAAAATACACAACTGGCCATTCCAAATTGGGTGGGTAAATAAAAAAAGATAACTGGTGATACTAGATTAGGAAAAATCATTGGATACGCTCATCAAAATGGCCTCTACTGCATGTCTGACATTTGGTAGTTCTGCATCTCGAAGCTCTGAAATCTTGAAATTCACCAGTCAGCTTCCCACTTCTCTGCAGTGGAGAAGCACAAATTAGATCTCCTTGGAAACGAGTATAGGATTATGCCAATGAATTCACATTTCCCCAGTGGTACAAGGTTAAAATCGGGAACGGGATCCAGAACAGGGGGTTAAAAACAGAATGACGAGGCCAGGCGCTCCTTGCCCTGGACTCAGCTGGGTCAGGACGCCAATCGGAAGCCTAAGCCCTTCCGGAGCACCAGGTTTAAATAATACTGTGAATCCCAGGACAGGTGTATGCGATAATGTAACTAAAATTCAGATTCAGATTCATATTATTTTTCATGTCCTATTAGAAAAAAATGTAGTCTTCACCCTTCTTGCACCTGAACTACACTCTAGTGGACAAATAGAACAATATAGAGAGTTGCCATATCTATGTCTCTAGTACAGTGCTTTGCAACAGTAATCAGACCCTTTAAAAGTTATCAAATTATGCTGGATTACAAATGATACTTACATCTATTTCCAGTCAGTATTTTTATTGCAAATTCACAAGAACAGAACATTTATAAAGACAAAATTAGTTGCCAGCAAATATCTTAAACAAAGTCTAAAACTGAAATATGCTGCTTGCTTAAGTATTCAGACAACATATTAATATTTAGTAGAGCCACCTTTTATTTAGTAGAGCCACCTTTTGCTGTAATAACAGATTTCAGTCTTTGGGGTATGTGTCTACCAGCTTTGCACACTGGTTAGGAGTGATGTTTGCCCATTCCTCTTGGTAGATTTGCTCCAGCTCATTCAAGTTCCTTGGACAGCGCTTGTGGACCCCAACTTTCAAATTGTGCCGCTGATTCCTGATGGGTTTGAGGTCAGGAGTGTGACTGGGTCACTCAAGGACATTCACCTTTTTATTCTAACATTCCAGTGTTGCTTTGGTTCTGTGCTTGGGATCATTGTCCTGCTGTAAGGTGAATATTCTCCAAAACATCAGTTTTTTAGCAGAGTGCAACAATTTCCCTTGCTGTATTTCCCTGTACTTTGCTCTATCCATTTTACCTTCAATCCAGAAAGATTCCCAGTCGCTGAAGCATCCCCACAACATGATGCTGCCACCACCATACTTCACAGTAGGGACATTGTTTCTTGGGGCATGGGCAGGGTCAAGTTTTTGCTACACATATTGCTTTGAATTGTGGACAAAAGGCTCTATCATGGTCTCATCTACCACAAAACCTTTTCCCAAATCTTAGCTGGATTATTGATCATGCTGTCTGGCAGACAGGCTTTGAGATGGTATTTTCTGAGTAACAGCTTCCTTCTTGCCAACCTCCCATGCAGGTTAGTGTTATGCAGTAAACTTGATATACTGTAGGTACTGATGCAAACACTTTACTCCACTCACAACCACTCTGATATGTTTTGGATCTTTTTCCTTTTTAACCACTTTATCTCTAACTTTCTTAGAATGCTCTTTAGTAGACTGGGGTTTTTATTCAGTAAATGTGACAGTCACTTCAATGGTACACAGGCAGAGGCCAACAAACAGACAATGTATTCCTTGTTAGGGAAATTTATTTCAGTTTTTGACTTTCTTTAAGATATCTGCTGACAAATAACTAATTTTGTCTTTAAAAATGTTCTGTATGAGCATGTGCGTTTTCAATACTGATTGAAATAAAAATGGTATCATTTGTAACCCAGTAACATTTGATAATGTTTAAAGGGTCTGAATATGTTTTCAAGGTACTGTACTGTATATCCTCCATTCATTTTTCATTTTGTCAGGGCTTTCTATATGATTTATGAGCTTTCTATATTTATAAGTTTTATTTTGTTTTAATCTAGATTTGAATATTACAGTAATTAGCCTTACCCTTTGAAGTGTTTCCTGTAGTCAAACTTTAGAGCCTTACTCACACAGAAATGGCTGCAGTAGTCCATCCCCGTTGACTACTTGAATGTGTTTTGGTTTAACTAGAATGTTATTGTGAAGCATTTTTAACATCATTATTAAGATAAAAGGTTTTGTGTAGTTATTTGCAGTTATTGTGTGTTTTTTAATGGTCAAACATTTACTCAGATCAGTATACTGTACATGTAGGTAAATTGGAAGGAATGGGGACTGGTAAGTTTCTTTCTCATTTGATGAGCTAACACAGTGGTTTAATCACTAAAGTAAAGAGATTTTTTTCTGTAGATTTCCACATTCTGAGGTTCATATTTCTGCCAATCCCTTTGTGTTTAACACATTGATAAATTTGTAAATATGAAATTAATTTGCCTGCTGTCATACTGTTTCTGAATATCAGACCTTTGGAAAATGTAGAAGAGACTGCCATTTGGCATTTCTGTAGTAAGTGCTGAAGAAATATTTAACCCCAGAACTACATACCGACTGTTACCAGAAAGCCCTGCATAGCTTAATTAGACAGCAATAAACTACTCACTCTTGTGTAAGCTTTCATTATATTCCATCCAAAATCTCAATTTATTTTGGATTTTTTGGCTGAAACATTCCTTAATAACATAAGTTCATAAATATTGTCACAGTCTGTTCAGGAATTTTCAAACAATTGAATAGATACTGATTGCTCTTTTTTTTTAATTCTAAGAGCTTCTTGGGTGTCCTGTCATTTTTATGTGGATATGGGGATGTAAAATTAATAGAGTTTGAGAGAAGAGGTCAAATTTTTATGTCTTCTGCACCCTTAGGTAGAAATAATTTTCTGCTATTAAACTTTACAAGTGTCTTCCCTAGCACTTTGTGTCTTGTCCTCTTGCAATTGTAACCTTACCTTTGTTCATCCTATGCCTCATCGTCTCCTCACCTCCTCATCAGTGTTTTCCACCTCCATGACATGACTGAAGTTGCTGTCCCACCTCTTCTTGAACAAGATGCTCTTCAGTCTTTTTTCTAAGTCCACTTCTCAACATTTCTGGTCTAATCTGCTGCATCTTTGGCCACAGCCCATCTTTGTTTTTTTGTCTCTACTCCTTCCACGGTCCTATTTTATACAGTCCCCATAAGAGCCCACCCCCCCCATGTTACTAATAACCACTTCATGTATATAATATATCATTATAATTAATAATTGCTTACACGTATATAGTACTTTTCTGGACACTCCACTCACAGCGCTTTACAGGTAATAGGGACTACCCTCCACCACCACCAATGTGCAGCATCCACCTGAATGATGCGACGGCAGCCATAGTGCGCCAGTACACTCACCACACATCAACTATCAGTGGGGAGGAGAGCAGAGTAATAAAGCCAATTCATAGATGGAGATTATAAGGAGGCTATGATTGGTAAGGGCCAATGGGAAATTTAGCCAGGACGTCAGGGTTACACCCCTACTATTTCCGAGAAACGCTCTGGGATTTTTAATGACCACAGAGAGTTAAGACCTCAGTTTTCTGTCTCATCCGAAGGACGGCATCTTTTTACAGTATAGTGTCCCCATCACTATACTGGGGCATTAGAACCCACATATTTTAGACCATAGGGTGAGCGTCCCCTGCTGACCCCACTAACACCTCTTCCAGTAGCAACCTTATTTTTTCTCAGGTCTCCCATCCAGGTATTGACCAGGCTCACACCTGCTGAACTTTCAGTGGGTTGCCAGTTGTGAGTTGCAGGTCAGTTTGTACTTTGTACAGGATCCTCATTCTCAATCCTTGATACCCCCATTGCCTTCACCAATCATGGCCCTGGCAATAAAGCCTAAGGGTCCCAACAATCTTATGCACCTTATACTGGCGTCCAACTAGTGTGGTGTCTGCCCTTGACATAACCCTTCAAGCTTCCACCTGTGGCCTCTCAAGCGCACAAGACACATGTTTCTCCTCAGGGCCATCACTTTAGCTGATATTTCTTCTTCCTTTGGGGGTTCCCGCATAGAATCTTTCTTCATCTTTTACGTTGTAGCACATGTCTGCATGTGGTAAACATCAGCCAGATGAGTTCACTTAAATACTAACTACACAACAACTTTATGTTAATCTTGTCTTGTTATAATATGAATTTAAGTGAACTACTGAAATGGAATTGTTAAACAGAAGTTCAGGAGGGTGTCAAATTGTAATCATGCACTTTTTATGTATAAAAACATGTCTGCTATACAACACCCTTCCTGTTACATTCCCTGCAAGTGAGAAGGGGTTTGGCAGGTCTAACTTTATGGCCCTTTCCTCAGGAGAGTTAATATTAAGTACAATGTACCTTTAAAGTCTTCTTAATCTTGGCATAATTAGAATTTGACCAAATTACTGAATTCACAGATTGTGGAATTTATAGGTGTGTGCGCATTATCAGGATTTACCAATATCTGAAAAGCTGTAGAACTTTCAGTATAAATTCTTGTATATAATGTACTGTAGTATAAGATGACAAAGCAAACCTTAAATGAAAAAGGTATTAGATTGGTATGTTCAGCACAAAAGGTTGAAGTGTTGTTTTTTCAGTTGGTTTTTATAGGTGCTTGTGATATTGGGACAACAGCAAGCCTCTCATAGCAAAAGAACCCACTTAATAAATAGACTTACAAAGCAGATGTGATGCTAGGATACGTTGCCAAAGCAATGACAATCTATCAGTGTTCTCAGCAGAAATATGTATTCATCCATATACAGTAGTTCTTATGAGAAGCAATGTTATATCAGAAGTAGTATTCATTATCTTAATGGAGTATCAGCCACAGTACAGAACTGTAAAAGCTCCTTTCCGCCACACAAATCTGATCCACTATGTAATGTTTATTGTAAAGAAAAAGAGACGTTATGTTTGTCAGTTTAGAAAAGTTATAACAAACTCAGTTGAACAAGTATTTTAACTTTGAAAGGAAAAAAAAATCCCTGTACAAACTAATCTCATACTGCATTTTGACAGCTTTCAGTTACCAATGTAGCTGGAGTGGATACCATGTGAGTTACCATTTAAAACAGACCCAGTGAGTTTATCAAAAAGAAAATTCATGTCTACAGCACATAGAGTGAGTAAGCAGTGGGATGCTTTCTCTAAACTCGGTAATTGCATACAGGATTTCTGAAAATTGTGATTTTGATTAAAAATGACATGACTCAGAAACACTTAACCCAATTGCGTGTTTCAGATGATGCATGCATATGTAATTTAGACTACAGAGTACATCTTTAAAATATTATCATGAAATGTTTGGAAAATAGCTTCTCTAACAAGTAGTATGTGTACAGTAGGTAGTAGGAACACCAGAGGCACATTTTGAAGGGTTGATGTTTTTAATGTCTGCAATGACCTTTCATCTAATCCATTTTCCAAGGTTTTGGTATTTTGTTCTTAAATCCTAGTTATAAAAATTTACTGTAAATTAAAACAAAATTTCAGCACTTGATCCTAACATGCCAAACCTAGTACTGTACGTCCCAGTAACTGATTCATTTCTGTAAAACTTTTATACATTGTGTTGCATTTAATACTGAGCACTAAACTTCCTCTCAGTTTTAATAAAGAATCAAGAAGGAATTGAATTTGAAAAATTGTTACTTTACTTAAATACAAAGTTAATTCATTGTCTTTTCCTCAGTATTTTCTTTAATCTTTTCTTTACCCAATTAGAACAGTAGTTAGCCAGGCTGAAAAAAGAGAACTTGGAAGCAGAAACATAGGTGTTGTGAGAGGCCTTTTCTCATTCTAGACTTTCTTACTGTATGTTCTAGAGGAACAAGTAATAGGTTTATTCCATGCCGAAAAAAAGAAGAAAGAAAACACAACGTTTTGGCCGTGGAGCCTTCTTCAGGTGTGAGGGACACCTGAACACCCTCACACCTGAAGAAGGCTTCACGGCCGGAACGTTGTGTTTTCTTTCTTCTTTTTTTCAGCATGGAATAAACCTATTACTTGTTCCTTTGCAGCCTACACATGGTGACGCAGCTACCCACCTTTCTTATGTTCTGACATTTACAACATTACAAACTTTGACTCTATAGATACTCATTTGTCCATGTTCTGCACATGTTAATGACCTATTTTTCCTTTTTTAATTACTTTCTTTTTCTTTTTCTAAAGCTGTGCCATAAGCTTTACGAAGTGATGACCAAGTTGGGAGAACAGCACGCAGACAAAGCCTTCACCATCCAAGGAGCACCAAGGTACTACATTGGGAGAGCGCTAAAGTCTAAATATGAACAGGCAGAGAGAAAGGCTCACATCCTGAGAGTAGTGTCCCCAGATTCATACAGTACATGTACATGCTTTCAATGAGACAGGTAGTATGCAGATAGGGCTATACTTTACCTAACAGCATCATACAGTAGTTGGCAGACTAATAAATTCATATCTCCCCATGTGCTTTGTTTTTCTGAACTTTTCATGTGGTTTTTGGTATACTGTATTAGTGTTTAAACTTAATGCCTGCAAAAGGCAGCATTGGAAAGTTCTAGCTGCTGTCCAAATGCAAGACTGGTGCAAAGGTTAATATAAACCTGTCTGTGTTCCTCATAACCTTTATGTAATTCTGGATCAGAATTGTTCTCTTTAAAATTCTAAAAATAAATTCATCCTCTGAAACCTGTCCCCAAACTATTTGCAAATTTGTTTACATTAAACAAGCTATATAGGGACATATTTGTAACTAATGTCCAGAAAGAATAAAGTTGAGACATCCAAATCAATCTGTTATAACATTCAAACAAAGGATCAAAAGGCCAGTGAGTTCTTCATCTTCAGCTTTTTGATGTAAAGTTATCAACTCAAGGTGATTACCTTAAGACAATAAAGATCAAGAAATAACAAAATCATTGCAGTAATTTAATGAAAGACATACAGTATAAGACACACATTTGATGGTAAATTTGAAGCAAAGTCCATAGAAACACTAAGCCATCACCATTCTACTGTGCAGCTCAGTAGCTTATAGAATTTGCAGGCGTAACTGCACTGGAGCTTCTAACAGAGCACATGAATTCCCTTCATGTTGCTGACCATGACTCTCAGGGGGGAATATACTGTATAAATAAAGAGATCCCACAGAAAGGGATTTTCAGAAAGGCTGAAGTGAGCCATGCAAAACATACTTTACCCTGCAGCAATCTAAGCTGTAATTACTCCTCCTGTTTCTCTTTTGCATGTCAAAGAAACCGGCGGTAAGTAGACAGATGATTTGGTGTTAGATGCTTGCTCATCTTGGTTCTGTCGCAGAGTCATGATTGGATGCAAAGTTTTTAATCATGCAGTCTGTGTGTTCCGTTGTAATGGGGTTATACATTAGCATTGGTCCAACTCTCAGTCCTGTGTTTCACTTCCATTGTTAGCTTATATCAGATGTAACAACAATTGAAGTAGTATGCAACCTACTGTACAGTAAATGATGCTACAGGACGCATTTGTTTCATTATTATTGTCATTCTTTTTGTCTCTGTGGTTGCTAAATTTCTGGATCCACCAAACCTATGAAGCTTCGTGGACTTCTAAAAATGAGTTCATAGTTTTTCATTTGAGGGAAATTAAACTTTCTTTTTTCTGAAAAAAAAAATTCTAAAAGGACTGGGTGCTGAACCAACCCAAATTCCTAATGACTGACTGAGACATAAGGGTTTATTTTATTCAGACTGCCTGTACTGCTCAACGTGGTGTACTAATGTAGAATACTAGAATCATGTGTGATTTTTAATTTGAAAAATAAAACAACGTATGATTAGTTAGATACAGTTTAGCTGTAAGTTGTGTGTATTTTCACCTCTCCCATATAGTAACAAGGGTCCTGTGCAGGCCTGATAAAATAAAATTTCCAATGCAGGACTAAATCTCTCCCTGCTAAACCTTTTTCTTTATTGCAAATAGCACATCAGTAAACCAGCGACAGGTTTCTTTCGCCTTATAAATAACACGGAAAGGGCAATAAATATTCCAACAACCATAAACAAACAGTCCCTTACTTTAGTTGAAAGGCTGGTCTCTTTAGTGCTCAAATTACCTAGACGTGTTCCATAGATTGATATCTTAAAAGTAAAAGTAGCCCTCTCGCTGTCCTATTTTGTCTCCTCCTGTCTTTCTTTCTCAGTATCCTACTGTTTTTTCTCTTCTGATTCTCTGTATGCCTCTTTTTCTCCTGCCTTAGAGGCTCATTTCTTCTTTGTTCCATCTCCAAGAAGCTAGATTAATGACCTCACTAAAAATTGAGCAATTTAATAATTGCTAAGTATTTATAGAATTGTAATCAATCCTGTAGTAAATGAACCTGTTAAAAAACAAACAAAATGATGGGAAGATATTACTCCTAAATAGAAATAATAAGACCTAAAAGGAACATTTTAATTAAGATAGACCTCTTGTTGGAGAATTCATACAAATAGTTCTTGCTGGAGTCAAAAGAGTGTCACATGAAGTTTGTGTTGGACTTAAGTGTGGCATTGGGAAGGCTGCTAAGGCAATCCTCCTAAGCTTCAGCAATACTATAGAGAAAAGGGCTGAGTTTAGCCATAGTAAGACAGTGTTAGTGTAGATCTAACAGAAAATAAATATGAAAATGTGAAGGAATAACGAACAGTTTATCAACTTACTGTACGTTATTAACCTTTGATAAACAACAGAAAAGGGGAAATCTAAGATGGAGCAGAAACTAATGGAAAGCAAAACTTCCTTGTGTCCCAGTGGTTCACTCGTGAGCTATGAAATGTAAAATTAAACACCTGATAAATTGTGGTATAAATCCACCACTTTTTCTCCTTTTACTTGACATAAAGTCAAAATGCAAATATGTTCTATTCAAAATTATATTTAAGGATTTTAGTACTGTACATTTGGAATACAAAAATATAATTTAATTTCAATATTAATTCTGTTGTAGTTTATCTCAGAAACAATAAAAACTACAATACAGTATGTACAGTACAGGATGAAGAGTTTCTTCTAACATCTTCTAATCCATGACATGCCATAGTTTGTTTTCTTAGTCAAATAGTTCTTGACCTTCTTAAATTCAATTAAACTGTCATAACATATGGCAACAGTTAAACTGACTCTAGTTTTTGTATGTATGTTTCTGATCAAGCAGACTCAACACTGTGACACACACTTTCAAAATCTGTTAACTGTGAGACCTCCATTTCCATTCTGCTGCTGTTCTCATGTGAAAACGTAGTTTGGACCTCTGTCCAAACTCATAGCATTGTATTCTCTGGATTTTCTCAGTGTAATCGCTTTGATCTACTGTATGTCAATTAATATGTTTTTTTAATATATATCTAAGTATTAATTCTGAAAATTATAATAGGAAATAGGAGTACATTCTTAATGCTTAGTTTGCAGTGTTTCCTGTGTGAAGTGTGGTTCCCTTATCCCTGATGGAAAATATAATTAAAAGTTGTCTGGATTTTGTAAAGAAGTGGATGTTCATTGGTTGGACAGCAAAATGGACTGATTATTTTTTAAGATAAAAAGGTGTCAGAACTGTAGCAGCACTTTGAATGCTATACAGTACAATGCATCATTAATGTTTTTTTAAGTATAATAATTATAATAATTCTGAGACAATGCAGTTTATTCTTTAAACAACCTTCTTTTTCATACAGAAAAATCCATAATCAAACTAGCTAAAATATAACATTTTCATTTATTGGTTTAGTCAGAACAAGAATGTAACGTACGTGGTATTATCAATTATAAAACAGTTGAGCATGTTTTTCCAAACAAGGCAGTTGACCACTTCAACAATCCAACTAGTTGTTAAGAATCTGCATCCTGATGAATAACTATCCATCTCTTCCAACTGTCACAGTGATTCGGGCCCACTACGGCTTGCCAAGACTCCATCGCCCCCAGAGCAAGTGTCGCCTCCTGGCAGCCCTGAAGCTAGCCCCAACCACATGCTGGCCCCCGCCTCGCCCGCACCCGCACGCCCCAAATCTCCATCACAGGTAGTACGGGACACCTTGAAAGAAGAATTCCATTATTGAAGGGCACTCACACAGGGCTGTCTGATTCACTGAAATGAAGCCATAAAACTCTGCTTTCATATAAAGTTCAATTAAGGGTGCTGTGATCAAATACATCAAACACATGATGGCTCATCAAGGACATGGGTTAAAAAAAGATTATGTTGAGGTCACAAGATACACTCTCTGTGGGTCTTCACCTTTCATATCAGATTTGTGGAGGTTGTGAGATAAATTGTCATTTTGGCATTTTGAAATGTTTCGTATAACAATGCAGACATGGAGTTAGGCAGATTTCTGCATTATTCGTAGTGAAGGTGTTGGGGGTTGTAATTTGCTGTAACAATCAGAAATTGTAACTTTGTAAATTGAAAAAGACTTGTAAATTGCGGGAGTACTTGATGACTTTTAGGAACCGAAACATTATAACAGTCTCACACACGGATTCTAAATATACAATATACAATTTATTGATATAACTAAAACATGTATAATAAGTAAAAATGTGATAGAAAATATCTGTGAAACATTCTGCCATTTACAGTCTAGCTCATAGGTTATGTCAGTCTCATATAATTAGATAACTTATTAGATAAAATTAAATAATTTATTCTCATACACAGTGCAAGTAAATATGCATTTACCATCATGAACTAAACTTCAAACAAGTGTTTGGAATACTAATTCAACTCTCGAGAATTATAATGTGAATAATGAAGTTTTACACTCAAAGATCTATTGCCACATGTCCTTGATGAGTTAAACTTTGTGCTGGCTGGATTAGGCCGTGGCAGCTTTCTCTACTCTGTGCTGGGAGGGTCCCAGTGCAAACAGAAGAGAGAAAAAGAGCTTTTCCTTACATTGAGACTTACGATAGGCTTGGATATTCTGAATGATGAAAAAAAATCCAACTGTATTATCTTGTTGATCGGGCAAAAATAACAGTGGGTTTGTGAATCAAACACAAGATTTCTTCTTTTCAGAAAGAATATCTTGGGCAGAATTATGTACTTTACTGATTCACTCTCTCGGCCAGGCACCTTTGAGAAAAGCTTACTGTGTTTAATTAAACTATGGTCCTATTCATCAGTAGCAGTCTACATATCTAAGCTGAAGGATGGGTGAACTAGTTATGAATGTAATTTTCCTCTGGATGTTGTATGGCTCTTATGGACCAAAGCTGATTATTCCAGGTTTTGGGAACTTAATAATATTTATCTCTGGTTTCCAGCTCAGGAAGGGGCCTCCGGTGCCCCCTCCTCCAAAGATCACCCCAACCAAGGAGCTGCACCAGGAGCAGATCATCAGCCTGTTTGATGACAACTTTGTCCCTGAGATTAGTGTTACCACACCTTCACAGGTCAGTTTCACCTCCTGCCTCCCCTTGTAAACATTTATTATGTTAACTTTCCTCAGCATTTAATTTTTCTGTGGTATTCTATGTTTATACTATGCACATGTTTTTGCTCAACATTTTTTGCAACAGTCTGGGGGACATTATCAGTATTTGGAAAATATGTTCACAATAACATGCAAAGTTGACTTTGTATACAGAATTTATTTTACATTGCATTCATGGCAAATTAAAAATATTTTTACAGTATAAATACAGCAGACCCTACTTGTTGTATAACGTATTTATTAACTCATTTATTAATATAGAGTCATGATTTAAGCCTACTCATCATAAACTTCATCGTGCTGCAACACTTTCTGCTGGTTTAAGGAATTCAAAATCCATATTAAAACTTTCACTCCCAGTGTCCTCACTTCAAAAGATGGAAAGTATAACGTTTATCATTAGCCATGTTTGCCATCAGTATTCTCATTCTGGAAATTTCAGTGTACATAGAAATATTCAGAGAAAATCAGCATATTAACAGAATTTACAGTAAAGCCTTTCTCTTCCAATCCTTTTTGTTCTAGTCTCTCTATGATGTACAGATTTTTTTTCTACCGAGTGTGTTGCAAAACATGTATCTGCAGTATGAATCAAGACTTCTACTGCAGTTAAGGTGGAGTGGAGTTCTCATTGACATTTGATTAATTTAAAATTGTTTCCTACTGACTGGAATCAATTGTGCATGGAAGGCTTGCCTCCTTTGACACGATCTTTCTTTTTATGAAATAGAATTTGTGTCACAAAAGCAGCTTCTGTTCATGCCTCTTATATTTGGAAGCACTGCAGAGTCATTCTAAATAAAAATGCATGTGGGTAAAAGGTTGTTTAGCACAGGCATTGTGATTAGTCTTGATATATTACAGATGTTCTCTACTTCCTCCTGGGAAATCTCAGAGTATTTCAACCCTGTATCTTCGTTAATGAATATAATAAATCACCTCTTTACTCTGGGTACCCATCTATCTGATATATTAGCTGCAGAGCTCAGATGTGTTTCAGTTCTATTACCAAGTCCTAATATTTATTTTAAAATATTGTTCTGCTGACCACACAGCTGTGTGCTTCTCATTAAATACAGATTGCATTATGTTTGAGAGTTTCTGACTATTTGCTGCTCCTTATTCATTCATTGTATCCATTAATTGTCCTTCATAGACATTTTCCTATGTTTTTCTTCGTGTGTTAAATTTAAAGATCTGTTGAAAATCTGATCGATTTTACAGCATTTTTAAAAAGGACAGTATGAACGAAATACATAATCTTTTCTGGAAAAGTCATTACTGTAAAAGAAAAAACTGTGGAAATGGCATAATTTTTATGGGGCTAGTCATTTTATCAACTTTTTTTAAAATCCAAAAGGCAGCTCTTCAACCCCAACCTCACTGTGAAGATATCTGTATTTGTGGTTTGGGGGCCCCTTTAGTCCTGTTTTGGGGTTTTGACATTCTTGACCTTATAGTGAGGGATGTCATATAGTGAGGGATGTAATACTAAACACCTTTATAAAATGTTTTGTTAAAAGTTCTTTATGTCTGTCTCGTTGTGTTTAAAATTTGACTTACCTACTGAAATGGAGTTAGACACAAGTTCAGAAGGAGTCAAATTGTAATTTCACACTTTTGCTCTCTTATGTTCAGTATACTGTAAATACTCACCTGCTGTACAACTTTGTGCACATACAGTATTTTCTCCTCACTCCTCCCTTCACCCCATCTTCACCCTTGTATCAGCCCCCCTTGTTCATTCCTCTTAAGTGAGGAGAGTTTTTGAAATCCTTACTTAGTCCTAACTACTGGGGCCAAACACTACAATATTAAACACTGCTATCCCCTTATATTTGTTGTGCTATCGTAAACAGAATTTGACCAAACTACAAAATTATTTTACCAGTAACAGAGTGGAATAAAATTGGCATTGGATGTTTTGGACATGGTTGATTGGCTTGGAAAAATGTTGCTTTAACACCCACTACTGACAATTTTTTAATGTAACTTTCTGAATTCAGATGCCTACTGTCGATCCACCATAAATTGTCATGCTTTGGCATTGTTTTTACAAAGGCTTTGGGTTTTTTCTTCACTAGCCTTAAAAGACCCACACACGTAACCCAAATCTGTCACATTGCAAAAGCCTGACCACCTACAGAGCGAGTTAGTCACTTTATTGACGTAGTCTTTCAGTGGACAAAAAATATTGAACATGCTTTTAAATATGCAAATAATCTCTGCAACATTATAATAGGTTAAAACCAATAATGATTTTATTTATTTTAAATTTCCTTCTTGAGAAAATGTTCCTTTCAGATATTTGTTGTCAATCTGTACCAAATTTGTTACTCTTTTGAAACTGTCAGTAAATAAAAAAGAGACAGATCCCGAAACATTAATGAATAACCAAGTTTCTTGGAAAATTCAGTTCAATGTACCAGATTAATATTACATGCAATACTCATATACTGTATATTTATTTTAAAAAATAAATCACATTTTGGAAGATCCATCCATCCATGACCAAACACTGGGGATCTCAGAAGTATAGGGCACAAGGCAGAACTACACCCTGAATGGGATGTCGGTCCATCACAGAGCCCGCAGACACACTGGGACAATTAAAAAACAGTGTCACGGACATCCAAGACGACTAACCGTGGAGAGCAGGAGAGCGAAAAAGACCCATATGCGTAGTGGCAGAACGGGAAAAAGGCCGGGGCTCAGCAGTTCAGGAGTCAGGTAGAAACCAAAGACCTCAGGCAGCGGACGTGGGGCGACCTGGATGGTAGGTGGGTTTCAGGACATCCGAACGTCGATGCTGAGCACTGGCAGAATGAAAGACCCGGAAATATATAGCCCAGGGAAAGAGGGAGAACGGAAGGACCGCAAAGCAGGAAACTAGAGACAGGACAGAGTAGGAGCACCCTCTGCAGCCAGAGACAGTGACAAACAGCAATTAACTTAGCCAGCATGTCTCTTGGAAGTAGGAGAAAACTAGTACTGTACATCTAATGAAAACATACATGTATTCAAGTAAAGTCCACATAGAGGGCTGCCAGTCCAGAATCTAGGGCCCAAAAGTTATGAGGCAATTTCAGTAATATTGCTTTTGGTTAATTTCACTACAAACACAAGGCTTTGAAATGAAAATTTTCTAGAGTCTAGGAACTCTAATCTAAAATGTAATACAGTTTGAATTCCCTTTTCCTTCATTTAAAAATTCTGATACACAACAAATGGTCTAATTCCTATGGCAATCTGAATAAGGATCTTCCCTTAATGTTGTTATCATGGATTCATATTTTCAGTTCTATATTTATTATAATCATGTGTCATTTCAGCATTGCGTTTTAATATTCAGGTTTTTTGCACTGTCTGGTGACAGCTTTATTTTAATTGTAGCAAGGTACTTATACTTAATCTAATTATATAAAAAATGAAACACTTGCAGCAGTATTTACTGGAAGGGTCTTTTATATAGTTAAACAAAAGATTAGTGCTGTCACAAAAGATTCTAAATGTTTCTGCCTTCACATTAGCAAACAGAATATCTTGAACAAATCCATTCTTAATGAGTCATTTACTGCCTTAGCATAATGAATATTTAATTTAAAATAAACTGTACCGGTTTCTCAGCAAAGTCATTTCACTAACAGCTACAAGAAGGAACAAATCCCTAATTTAACCCATTAGCGTTGCTTATCAGTCACTAATTGAGAGGTTTATATAAGAGCAAATCACATGTTATATTAAAGTAATGTATAATGGCCTCCAGCCAACAGAGGAGTCACTCTGTAAGGTATCGATCTTCTGGTAAAATCTGAGGTATTGCACTAGTTTTCTTAATGCTATGATGCATGTTTCTATGTTTTTGGATGCTCCAAAATAACATTCAAAAGACCAATTAAATATAACCTTTTTTTTGGATGGGGTCAAACTTGGGTATTTTGATCAGAGGAGAACTATCAGCTATCAGTTTTATCCTTTTTCAGCTTCATATGCTGTTTCTCTCTTAACATCTTCTGTTCTACTTTGAATGGACATGATGTACAGCAAATAAGTGAACACCATAGAAATAGCTATTTTCAAAAATATCTGGGCAACTGATTTTTTTACTGTAACCTGTTTATTAGATCCCATTCTTATTGTTTTATTTCTGCCCTCAAATGAGTCTTTGATCACTGAAGTGGTACCAACGGCCTTTAAAATGGCTTCAGTTACCCCAGTGCATAAATAAACAACCATGGTCCTGGACAATCTAAACACTTTTTGTCCTACAATATATCCAACCTGCCATATCTCTGAAAAATTTTAGAACATGCTGTTGCAATTCAACTAAATAACCATCTCACAGCAAATAGCCTCTTCCAAACCCTCCAATCTGGTTTCAGACTTTTCCACAGCACTGAAAGAACCTTATTAAAGTTAATAACGATCTTGTAATGGCTGCTGATTCCAATTCGCTATCCTTATTCGCTTTGACCTCAGTGCTGCTTTTGATATCAGATTTTTTGATAGTTAATCATAACATCTTATTTTCTCATTTTGAGACTGGAGTTTGAGACATTGCTTTTAAATAGTTTGTCTCTTACTTTACTGACCACCGACACTTTGTCTCTCTGGGGGTTTTCAGTTCTAAAGTTGGATTTGTTAAGTCTAGTGTTCCTCAGGGGTCAATACTGGGGCCCCTACTATTTAGCATTTATATGTTCCCACTTGGTCAGTTATTAAAATCACGTGGTCTGAATGATTATTTCTGTCCTGTTGATGCTCAAGTTTACATCCATACTAAACTTGAAGTAGCTGTTTCTGCACTCTATAACTGCATCTCTGATGTAAAATCCTGGATGACTCACAAGTTCCTTCATTTAGACCGCAACAAGACTGGGGCCATGCTTCTTGGCCTTTCCCATCTACTACTGTATCTAAAGTCAATGCAGTAGCCCTATCTGTGCATGATACTTGAATTTTAATCTAAATTTAAAAATCCAGGGAAATATTTGGCCCAAGCTTGACATGTGATCCACATGTGCAAAATATTGCCAAAACAATATCATTCTTCCATCTCAGAAACAACATGTCCTGTGTTGTCTCTGACTGTAGTAGAAAGGCTGGTCAACACATTCATCTTTTCCAGAATGTATTACTGCAATCCCCTACTTGCTGGGATATCTAAATCCACACTAAACAAACTTCAGTATGTCCAGAATTCATCAGCCAGAATCCTGACCAGGTCACAGGTGATACCATTACTCCTTTTCTGGAGTCCTTGTGCTCCCTATCAGGTTCTGTGTCAACTTTAAAATCCTCATGCTTACCTCAATTCAATTCAATTCAGTTTTATTTGTATAGCGCTTTTTACAATGGACATTGTCACAAAGCAGCTTTACAGATTTCCGGGCCTGAACCCCCAGTGAGCAAGCCAAAGGCGACAATGGCCAGAAAAAACTCCCTCAGATTAAAGTAGGAAGAAACCTTGAGACGAACCAAGACTCACAAAGGGGCGAGCCTATCCTTCTTTGGCCCATACCGGGTTCATTAAAATGCACAGCTATGAAATTTTGTATTACATGGTGGGAAAAGCAGAGTAGTATTTTCAGCTCATGTATGGTAATGTCCAACAGTGTCCAGAATGTTCAGTTAGTTTCCTTCGGTTGTGATTTTCACAGGGAAGTTGAGTTCGGGGGTGAGGGCAGGAGAGAGTACACCAGGGTCGTTCAGTCCAGTAGCCTTGTAGAGCCGAGTCTGGCAGGTGCTCAAGTGAGCAGGACTGCAATATCAGCTTTAGCAGATATAGATGAGGAAGGGCTTTGTAGAGGATTGGCTATTGATTTTATGACCGGTAGAAGGAGCTGGATTCTCCAAACAGTCCACCTCAGAAGGAATGGATAGAAAAGAGATAACGAAGTATTAGTGAATGACAATGAAAGTAGAAATTGGTAGATTGCATGGTCTGCTTTTTCTAAGTATTCATCTGTAGGCTTGACTAAACAAATATATTTTTAGCATAGATTTGAACATTGAGTGTGTCTGAATCCTGTACATTTGTGGGAAGGCTGTTCCATAATTGGGGAGCTCTATAAGAAAAGGCTTTGTTGCCAGCTTTGACTTTTTTAATTCTAGGTACAACTACTGTAGGTAACCTGTAAGTGTACAAGAGGGATTATAAGGGACTAAAAGATCACTCAAATATTGTGGGCCAAGACCATGCAGAGCTTTATAAGTGAGCAACAACAATTAATAATAAATGTGGAATTTAACAGGAAGCCAATGTAGAGATGACAGAACAGGAGTAATATGTTCATATTTTCTAGTTCTTGTGAGTACTCTAGCTACCGCATTTTGAACTCACTGGAGTCTATTTAGGGACACCTCACATAAAAGGCTCGACGTGGTTTGCCACCTCCGTACCTATCTGTCTTATTATCCTACTACTCCCCACCATGGAATCTTTGTTCACCTGATTGTGGTCTCCTGTTTGTCTCTCAAGCTCACTTTAACTTATTATTATTCTGTCTCATTCCCAGTATCTGGGCAACATTAGTCCTTAAATCAGGAACCCCCTATTCGTTGTGAACTTTAGAGTATAACGAATGTTAAAGGCATAAAAATTGTGTCCATCTTCACCTTCTAGACAGGGGTATTGTGAGCTCAGACAGTGTATGTGCTATATACAGTAGGTTACAGTTTCCTGTTTTACTATTTTCATTTGTGTTATTGTTTTTACGTTTGTGTTTAATGGCTTTTAGAGTTAATGAATGTGAGGAGATAAAATAATCAAATAAGGAGATCATTACCCTTGTTTTGAAGGCAAGGCTCTGGGGGCATAAATCCTAAGATTTGCCCTGTTACTGCAGCGATTCAGAGTGACCCAGCATGATGATGAATGTAAGATCAAAATTACATTTGATGACAGTGTCAATTAATGCTCCCCCCTCCCCCCCCCCCCCCCACTAGGACAAAAAATAGCACAAAGGATAATTTGGACGTTTGAATTCTTGAAAGAGCAGCAGGCCTCTGTGGTATTTGACGTGATAGCTGTCTCTTGAAAGGCACTCTGAAAACAGTAAGGTGCTTTATGAGCAAGGTTTGGGCACGTATCTGGAAATGCAGTGCCTGTTACTTCTCTGACAACTAACATGCTGCTGAGGTTTAGCAGGTTATTAGAGCCTCTGAGACAAGTTGCCTTTTGATCAGACATGAAAAGAACAAGCTCCAGAGCAGCTTTTATGTCCCCATGAGTCATCCTTTTCTTTAAGCGCTCCTTTAGTTCAGTCAGTCTTTATGCTATTACACATCTTTCAGAAAAACTCTCCTCCCCAGCCTGTATTTATAACTAATAGGAATTAAAAAAATGCAAACCCCAACTCAGCTTAATATGTAATTTTGGAGACACAGGCAAATATAAGTTTGTGTATTTGTATACACTACTGTATATACTGTAAGACTTATAGTTTAGTATAGTGTTTGTGTATACAAACAAATCTTTATTTTAGTAGGCTGCCCTTTACATTATATCACCTCAGCTTGTTGTAAATAAATTAAAAAACTCAGTCACAAACAGAAAAGGCATTGGTCAACTGAAATGTAATATACTGTTCAAAAAGCTAAAGAATTCGGGGGAACCACAATTCTGTTACACCACGTGTTTTTGCCAAGTTGTTTTAACACTGATATTCTTTTTGCTTAGCTTCCTCACCTTCATTGTTTTTTAGAAGTTATTTGTAAGGGGATACATGTTTCAAACATTTAACCAGCTAGGAAAGAAGTCTTTTTTTTAAATTAGTTTAACTTTCAATGCTACTTTAAGGCATTGACCGTATCTTAACTGTTGTTCATTGTTATTAAAGGAGCCTGCTCACCTGAAGTTCATTTCTTCCAGCAAACAGAGAGGAACAGAGAGGGGAAATCAGATCAATTGTCTAATTTTATTTCCCCTGGTAGAACGTAGCGCCAGAGCCTGTGAAAGAGGAATCTCTGCTAGATCTGGACTTCGACCCATTCAAACCAGACTCAACAACACCAGTTGGAAAGATGCAGTCTGCCATCTCAGAGGTACTTTTCTTTATGGTTCGGAATGCACACAGAGAAATGGAACTATTTAGTTATGCTTGTTCATGCGTTTGTGCATTCATGTCCCCTTACTGATCAAAGGAAAGCCAACTACCTTGACTTTACGTTAACAGCAGTAAATATGCCACATCCAAATTAAAGCATTTACCACCATTTAACATAAATCATATAAACATATTTTAATGAGAAACAAGTAAAGGTTTATTCCATGCTGAAAAGAGAAGAAAAGAAACACAACGTGTCACACCCGAAGAAGGCTCCATAGCCCAAACGTTGTGTTTTTCTTCCCTTTTCAGCATGAAATAAACCTTTACTTGTTCCTTTGCAGCTTCAGCATGTTGACACAGCTACCTGCTTGAAATATTATAATGAGCATTGCTTTCAGTTCATATATCAGTTTCATGGTTTAAAGGCAGTGAGCATTCTTTTCTTGCTAAAGGACTGACAAGTAGAAAAACAGTTAAGCTCTTACAGGTACAGTAGTCGTCTGTTAATTTAAGTATGCTGAAGCTGGAATTGAAAAAAAAATGAATAAAACATGTTTACATGAAAATAAAACAACATCAAAAGCAACAGTGGGTAACTGCAGATTAAAATCACAGTACTGGATGGCTTTTTTGGCAAAGTCTTCTCCCGTTTTGTGAAAACATTTGCAATTTGTGATTGAGCTGGTTTCATTTCATTACCAAAAATGTGAAGAAATCCTCAGACATGAGTCATGAAAAAATAATAATGATGCATGTTGCTATTTTATGACATGACAAATTATTGAGCTCTTTGTTTTCTAAGTAAGAATTTGGAACCAAGCTGTAATCGTTACCCAACAGAGGAATACAAGTGAGATATATTAAGTAGCCTGTTATTGCCTACATAAATAACTCATGTTGTTCTGTTTTGCAGACATTACCATGGGATTTGTGGACGGTAAGGTTTTATTTTCAACTTTGTATTGTTTTGATTGGTCTTGTCCTAGTAAATGTAGTACACTATTCTAGTTTTTGTTGTTGCTATAAACATAATACATGAACTTGCCTGATTTTCCAATGCAAGCAAGTCTGAATAGGGGATGACTGTAAAAATGAAATGACTTGCAGTTTGCATTGCACATATAATGTTAAATGTGTTAAAAGAAGGAGTAATTGTCCTTCTTTGATCCCAAGATGGAATGATAAAAAGCTGAAAAAAAGGTTTTCAATGTTTTCTGTAGACTGTAGATTTCAACTTTGGAATGATCAAAGTAGGGTGCACATCAAATCCTATAGGTTATCTATGTTTGTTACAAGCAAGGAAAGTGCTTCACAGGAATGAAGGGGTTTTGTTTTAGCTTTGTCCCTGCAATTAGAGTTAACTACTGTAGGTCAGGTTTGTTTGAACGCAAGTTAAACACAGGAAAGATGCTTCTATCCACGTGACTGAATAATTGTAAACAACATTATATAAATTATAAGAATAATTATTTGCATCTCTTTGGGATAGCACTTTTATCCCAAAAGATTCCTTATTTAATGCTCAACTATCATAATTTATCATTTCTAATTGTTTTCCTGTACATACAATACAATACTGCCAATGTCTTTATGCCCCTTAACATACACTGATATTGCTGAATGGTATTATGTTTCTAATTCAGAGCTAATGTCTGACTTCTGTCTTGTTAAGCTCACTAAAGGCATGGCATAATGAAATGTAGTACAGTAGGTTGCAAAGCAAACGCTAAGATTTCTAGTTTTGGTTTAACTGAATTTGAAAATTATCTGCTAATGAAATTGTTACAAACCCATCTATTTGTTTCTATTTGTTTCTATTTAGGCAAGTTCTGGTCCTCCCCAACCTGTAAGTAGTCATTAGAAAAAGAATTAGTTCTGACCATAGACATTGTTATTTTTTAAAATTTAATTCATTTCAATTATATCATTCTGCTCAAGTTTTTAATTTTAAGTTATATTATAAGCAGTTAAAAAAACTTGAAGGACATGGAAATTGGTGTCAGCTGAACAGCGGAATTTAGATATCAAAATTAGATGATTCAAACAAGACTTTTGCTTTGCTACAGTATACGTACAGTAATGTTAGTTCGTAGAAACATTTTTTACACAATTGTTCTGCTCATAAAAATGTGTGCCTCATCTTATTCAGTCTCCTTTGCTTCCAAGTGCATGTCATTGGCTATGCTTTAGACATTTCCAGTATATTTAAACAATTATATATCATGCTTTGTCCTTTTTTGTTTCTTTTTAAATTTATCTGATCAATTTTTGGATTTCTTTCTCATTTTAAATGGCTTTCTGTTCTTTCTTTACTTTGTCTTGCTGATCCAAAGCCTGACTCTTCAAAAAGTCTTTCTCTCTGTAACCTCGCTATGGATGACAGTGCTCAAGGTCACAATGCAGAAGACATTACCCGGTCACATTCGGACCAGGGTTCGAGCAGCAGCTTTGCCACAAACTGGGCCACAGAGTTTAGTGTTCCAAGTGATGGAGGGGTGGCCTCCCTGGAATATGGAGAATCCGAGCTGCCTCCTCCACTTCCATCTTCCCAGGGGGAGCAAGAGTCCATGGAAGATGTTAGCCAGTTATTTACACACTCTGGGGAGGCTGTAGAGGGCCAGGGAGAGAAAGGGCATGCCTGGCCACCAGCGGACAGCTGGGAAGAGGCAACCCAGGAGGAGAAGGAGGGAGATGCTGCAGGAGCAGAGGTTAGGAGCTGGGAAACCACTGAGTATCCAGATCCGAACCTAGACTGTGTTACCCGTGCTGTAGGTCATGGCTTGATGGACACCAAGGGGGCTGAGGCTAATGGTGTTGAGCAGACTTGTACCGAATCTCTTAGGCAGAGTTGGGATGGCAGTGAGCTTAAGATGCCAGGGATTATATTTACCAATGAATATGGGCAGGAGATAGAGGACATCACTCTGGGGAGTGAGGCAGGACTCAGGCTAGTGCAGGACTTCAATAGCACTGACGCACAATACACCTATGAGTTTGGGTTATCAGGGCACGATCCTGTAGGTGGCCTAGGACCTGATTATGAGACAGCAGGAGACTGGACTAGTGAAGAGCAGACTACGCAATGGGAATGTGACACTACAGACCCTCCAGCTGTAGAAGACATTGACACACTGACAGAAGGGGAAGCAGAGAGATGCAGTCCAGAAAATGTTGTGGAGGAGACCTCAGAAAACCAGGGTAGCACAAGCCAAGCTGAACCCATCCTTATGGAGCCTGAGAACCAGGTCAGCAATGCAGCAGGTAGCATTGGTTTTCTAACTGCGTCTACAGGGAGAGATTTGGAAGAACAGAAAGAAACTCCCTTGTCCAGAGGGTCTACGTTTGAGGATGTGTCCAGTGTCACAGTGCCTATGGAGAAATGTTCGAGCTTATGTGATCCCTTTGAAAATGAGAGTTTAGCTGATCCCTCTAAGGACGATGCCACCTGCCAGCCAAATGCACTTCACATGCAGGACAGTGACAACAGGTTGGATAGTAGTCACGTGGCCGAAATTGTTCACGATCCATTCACGGAAAATTCAGAAGGGTGGGTATCAGACCCCTGGGCTGCTAATAAGAACCCAATATGGCCAGAAAACTGGGAACCCACGGTAAGCAATGAGGACTGGGGCTTCCACAGCCCCTCTGAAAGTCAAGCCAATGGCTTTGAACAGTGGCCATCATTCCCTGACACATCTGCTGATAAAGAAGGCACCAGCAGCAACCCCTGGCAAGAGATTAGCGACAGCAGTGGCTTTTGGTCCACTGATGGGCTGGGGGACACTGGCACTAGCTGGGGAGATGCTGACCAAAAAGAGGACTTTCTCGCAACACGAAGTGCAAATGCTGAGAAAGAAGGTAACGTCTCAGGTGAGCCGGGTAAAGACCGGTCCAAGGCGCCGGGTCTCTTTGAAACTGAGAACTCCAGGAATGCTAGCATCGAGAGCTCGTCCAGCCATAAAGATAATGAAACCAACAGCTCTGACTTGTCAGAAGATGAGGTTGCAAACCGGAGATTCGGATTGTTATACCAAGAAATAGATGCTGAGAAGGAAGAGGTACTTAATTTTCTACCCGTGCGTAGCGTAGAATAGTTCAGAGCAACAGCCCCCTTCCCCAAGATGTGACACAGAACCGAGTGTTTCACAACATTCCTCCCTGATCTTTCCTACAGTATCCAGTCTCCTTTCCCGTATCTCTGCCTATTACGTTTCTTTAAAAAGTCATAATCATTCAACATTACCATTGTTACACAATTCTATCTTATTTCCAAGTCATATAGAAATGTAATTTTCTTTCTTTCTGATTCAATATAGGTGTCCAACAATGCTTTTAACGGATTTTCCCAGGTAAAAAACACTCTGAAACGTTAATATGCTTCAGTTGTTAATCTACAGTACAAATTACCAAATGCTGCCAAGCAGCAAAATACATGGATTGTTAAGACAGTCTGTTTTTACTTAATTCCTTCACACCTACTGGCTAGTACCAAAGAACAATCAAATGTTCATGTTTGGTGTTCTCTATTCTGAATTAAATACCATATGGTCTTATAATTATTATACACAAAACATATTTTTCCTTCTACTAACATTACCCTAAAGTTTTCACTTATCAGAAGTGAACTTCATGAGTGATAATAACTAACAGAATTGTTATAAGACCATTATGACTTATGTATTTATATATTTATGTATATATGAAGTAGTGCCACAATGGATACCAAAAATCTATATGAAAATATATCTGAAACTTGAAGCTGGTGATTTAATACAGAAGTATTTTGATCCTGAGAGACCTGCATTTATTAAGAATGACTGTGCTACTGATTTCTTGGAAATGGTAGTGAAAGAGGGTGTCAAATGTATTTATTTATGCAGGAAAAAACAATTGTGTAACAAAATCAATGGCTGCTTCTTTTCCGATTGTTTATCAGGATCTTTCATGTGGAAGTCTCCCTTGTACTATCATCACAGTCCAACATTTCTGAAAGATTCACACAAACATGGATATGTATTTGACTTCCTATTGACCTTAAAGGGGAAAATACAATCCATCACACACAGCAGTCATTGCTAGACATATGTGTAAGCATACATGTATGTGCCAAGAGACATTCCATATCCTAAAACATATTTAACACGCAAGGATAAATGTAAAGAATTACAGTATGCTGTTTATTTCTGAATTACGGTGAAAATATAAAACCACTGACATAAAAGGATTATTGTTTGAAATATAGCTGAAAAGAAGAGTATGAGACGCATTTTGGCAATCTCAGGGCAGCATTCAGGAGTCTTCTTCTTTTGGTAATCTTTTTAATTTATTACATAACATTAAACGTCACTACAAGACAGAAGAGTGTCTCTGCAACATGTACGACCTGCTTATACAGTACAATGCAATGTTCTTGTTATTTATTTTGTGTCTTGTTAGTTTTCGCAGAGGATCTAAAGAGTCCCTATTATTGGCGTGAAATTTAAAGAGTGCATTGTCTTTACCCCCCTCCCCTCAGGAAACATACTCTTTCAGGAGTTAAAATACATTCTCTAGTTAAAATATTAATAATATTTTATTAATAATTAATAGAATCTCTCAGTGGGAGACAATGCATTGGGGCTAAAGGAGCATGAAACTGACTGCCATCACCTTCCCAGGCCAGAAAAAAACTCGGACAGCTGGAAAATTGGAAAAAACTGGTAGAACCTGCAGTTCAGTCCATCACGATATTACCCTCATCACACAATCATCAGAAGGCTAGAGGGATGAGAAGGAAGTGACCTAGAAATGTTTGAGAACTGCAAAGATTAGCCTGCATGTCATGCTAAAGTTCAAACTTATTTTTTAGTGAAGGTTCCTAATATTGTGGCCTAGGACTATACCAATGAGATGGCTTGGTGGTATGGAGGTTATCATTTCTGCCTCACAGCTCCAGGGTCCTGGGTCTGATTCTGGGACCTAAGGGTCAGGGTCTTACATGTTCTACCTGCGGTTGCATACGTTTTGCCAGGTGTTCTGATTTCCTCTTGTTTCCCAAAGACATGCAACTTAGGTCTGATGACTTAGGATTAGATTAGTTTAGACTAATCGTCTGCTGTGGGGTGTTTCTACCAACTCCCATCTCATTCATGGCCATGAGTAGAGAGCTATGGGTGCCTCCCTCTCCTATGCCCTGTAATCAGGATGTACTGTAAGACTTTAGATTTGGAGTATAACTAGTATTACTGGGATCAGTTTTATATGTGGCACCCACTGTTTGGAGGTGTTATAGTAGAAGAAAAAACAGCCAAAAAAAAATTCCTCCAGCATTTTATTGAGGCCTTTCTGTTACTACAGAATTAGCCACAGGGCATGAACTTCATCTTAAATGCCTTAGAACAGCTAATAATCCCGCTTCCACACTGAAAACAAATTAATGGCAAAGAAGTAATTTCAGCAACGCTTGAAAGGGCTTCTGACATTTACAACTCAATATGCAGTGGTGCTCCGCAAGCTTAATAAAAGAAACTTAGACACTAATTAAAATGCGCTGGGGAGTTTATTCTAATATCTAGGGACAGTGAAAGGTCTGCCTTGACTTTTACAATAATTACTCACCTAACAAGCCACAAAACACAACACATGGGCATGCATTGTTTTTTTTTACACCACAAACGCATTCAATATCTTTGATTGTACTGTATATAGTGTTACCTAGGGCTTATTCAAATAGAAATTGAAGTGGATTCCTCAGCTGCACTTTAAACTACTTAGACAACCTCATAGTCATAATAATTATAAATTGCATTAATCTTGTATTGCTAGGATGATTTTTGTGACACAATCTTGTTTTTGTTTTAATTGTCTCTCTCACAACTAAGCTGGACACTGGGGTTTCTGTGTTTACCTCTGATTCCAACCAGAGTGTGTTTGATGCAATGGTGAGTCACCCATTTCAATGCTGAAAATTTTTTTTAAAGTTTTTTTTTCTTAATGCTTAAAAGTGCTTGATCTGAATTAAAAGATATTTTGTAACCCCGCCTGTAATAAGTAATGAATTTTAAAATGTTTACATGTTTATTACTACTTTTGTATGTGTTGTATGTGTATCAGGCCTAACATTAAAAAAGAGACTCGAGGACATGAGCAGAGACTGCATCTGGTCATGTTGCTTCTCAGAGATTCAAAACAGTAGCTTTAAAAGTTCATCAAGCTTTCAGTTCCAGGGGGATATGGTGATGCTCTCAGCCAATATAAATTCAAGTTTATATTATTGCTCTAGATCAGGAATCACCTGGTTTTGTAGATCCCTACTAAATCACCAATTTCTAAAATGAGTAAATTGTAAGTACTCTTCAGCCCTCAAAGACCTGAGTTCACTTAATTGAACAGATTACTTGTTTGATGCATCAGTAGCTTACAGGTGTTGTCAAACTTGTGAAACAGTAAGATCTATGACTATGAGAGAACTATAAAACTACCTGGACTGGAACTCATCAGGACCGGGGTTGCTCTAGGGAAACAAATACATGGACTGAGCAAGTGTATCAGACTGTCTTGTGAGGGTAGTAATTGTTTCATACTGTAACCCTGGTCATATTTCCAGTCTGAAATGATCCTTGAAGATTTAGTAGAGGCTTCTTTGAGTAAGTATGTTTGGCACCTCCTGGGTAAAAAAAAACATTGCTGTAGGTGAAGTTTATTTTTAAAGTACATTATCATAACGTAAAGTACATGGCTTGCTGGGATAGGCTCCAGGTCCTTGGTGACCCTTTATTAGATAAAGAGGTTAAAGATAAAGAGGATGGATGGAGATAAATATGGCTCAGTATATTTGTTTGTAGTAATACGTATGTCATCATAGTAAGAAGATGATGAGTAAATTTCAGGTATTTACTATATTTGTGGTTTTACAATGTCAATAGTCTTACAAGTGTCAAACCTAGACTCGCAACAAAATGTGTTTTAATTCTGATTTGCATTTTTTATTGCTTACTGGATATTGCTTATACACCTTCTGGAACTTTTGACTTATTTTTTTAACAATTCAATTAACACAGTCAATGAAAAGTGTTCCTTTGCCTTGTGTTTCATAAATATACAAGTTCTTTATTTCATGTAAAAAATATACTGTATAAAAGCATACAGAACACAAACAACACCCAATCATAAGCAATTGACCTACCCCTATATGGGAAAATTGAAATTCCTGAATTTTAAACCTAAATAATATTTAATTTTTCCTAGTTTTATTATCTGTACATTTTACAGAGGTTTTTTTTACATGTTGTTAGCATTTCAGTGTATTTTTAATATGTTTTTGACTCGGTATTTCATTGAAAGCTGTAACACAAACAAATCACCAAAGTGGCAGAAATGTCATTGTTCATAAGCCTATAGCCTTTGTTGGTCGAAACAGTAAACGTATGTTTTTTGCATACATACTGTATACTTTCTTGATAGTTTTCCGGTTTGATAATGCCTCCGTTTTTGGAATGTTGAAGAATTTGAGAAGGATGTGTCTGTGCGTGGGTGTTTGTACAGTATATCACACACAGCTTTTTTCCCACAAAATACACAATTTCATTCTGTCACAGAGTGCTTCTTATGAGCTCTTCAGACTAATACAGAATATACAAGAGACCTCAGATAAAGCCTGGTGTTTTAGGTGTGGCTACACTAGTATTAGGTTGAGAGGATATGTGTGTGTGTGTGGCGTGTTTAATGGTGTTCTTCCCTGTCTTCTAAAAAGCCTGCAGCTGAGGCTGCTGCCCCTGCTGTGGACACTGTGGCCCCAGAGCCCGTCCCCGAGCCCAGTCAGGAGCCTCTCCCTGCTGAGCTCGTTGAGCCAGCGGAGAAGGCACCGGTGAGTCTCAAAGCTCATCAGCATCATCATCATCATCATCATCATCATCATCGTATTTGCTATCGTGATAGTCATGCTCTTTCCTCCCCCTCCCCCCCAGTGCCAGCTGCTATCCCCTCCCTTTCATTCATTCATTCATTCATCCGTCCACAGCTTTGGGTATGTTTGTGTTTGCTTCAGGCATTGCGGTCTGCCTTCAGGTTTTGAGCCATCTGCTAAGGAATGTTGCCCTGCCAAGTGTGAAAATAAGCACCTCATTACTTGTGTTTTATCACATTTGTCTGTGATACATTTAAAAACTTCTACTCTGCGTAGCATCGTCTTTAACAATGGTTCTTTTTTCTTTGCCCATGGCTATCTAGACAAGCTTTATCTTGCAGTTTTTCACTGAAAAAAAAAGCATGTTTAATAAGATTTTGTTCCCCATTACAAAATGCTGATAACATTTTATCAAAAAGTACCACTCCACAGACAGCCTTCAGACAGGCAGATCTTATACAGTAGATAACTTAATAACAACCCCTGTCCATTCAGCATCACTAAAATAAGGAATAGCTACAGTACAACTTGTAAGCATGAACCTCTCTGTTGTTCTTCTGAAAGAAACTCCTGATAGAGCAGAGGAGATGATTTTAGGTGAATGCTGAACCTTTCAGTCTGACAGTATCTTCAATATCTTTATTAATTTTTCTGTCTCCAGTTTATGTTCATTTTGGATTAAAGAAACAAAGGAAATAAGGACAGGAGAAGGGAGCCATTTCAAATAGCCAGTTGGATTCATAATTCTCACTGACAATTTTTAAAATGTTTTCTTTTGCTGTAACAGTATGCCTTTCCTGTGACAATAGCAAAGACCCCATGATGGCTTTTATCGTGCACTTGATAATTCACAGTTACTGTAGGTCATCATTTTAGTGCTAAGTAAAAACTGTAGTTAAAGCTCAAAATTAGACTTTAACCTTTCAAACTCAAAAAATTAAACTTTGAAACTGTGTTTAAATGAAAAATATTTCTTGCTGTCAATTATTTTTTTGTCTTAAGAGCAGACTACGGTCTACAATCCTTTCTGAATGGATTTTAGAGATGATCTGAACCATTTAATGCTTGCCATTTTCCATAGCTTCCCCTTAGTACTTGGCTGCGCGTTAGAAACACTGAAAACAGCTGCAAATGCTCAGCGGACTGTCCAATGGCACAGCTGAATCAGTAATAAAAGATTGTGCGGAACTGGCGAAGGGATAATTACACACCAATCGTTATATCAAGCACCACAACCCTGCAGCAGTGTTGCACTCTCCATTATGGCCCGTTTCCTCCAACTGTTGGCAATGAATTTTAATGCTAGATTTCATCTTATAATTTTATTGTGTTCAAAGCTGCATGTAGCTGGCTAAAATCTAGACTGCTGTAAGCTGTAAGGCAGTGGTTCTCAATCTTTTTGGCTGAGATACCCCCTGGAAGGTTGGCCAGGTCCTCAGGTACCCCCTAAGATTATCATAGGCATAGAACGCTAAGAAAGGGGTGTTTTTCCATTTTTTGCAGGTACTGTATGTGCTACTGTATATTATAGTGGAATCGAAAAATAATCTCTACTCTTAAAATTTTAAACTAAAAAAATGTATTATTAAGACTCCAAATTAAAAAATAAAAAACAGACTTACTCAGTGAATCTAATGAGAGACCTGCAAAGGAACAAGTAATAGTAATAGGTTTATTCCATGCTGAAAAGAGAGAAAACACAACATTTTGGCTGTGAAGCCTTCTTCAGGAGTGAGTGACCTGCTGCGACAGATTTTCAGCGATTTTGCTGAAATTAGGTGTCAAAGCGGATAATTGACAGCGAATGTCTGCTGAAGCGTCAAGTTTCGCGATGAGGCGCAAGTTTTCGTAAGTTTCGCGATGAAGCACAAGTTTTCGTAAGTTTCGCTCTAGACAGCCGCAGTACAGTCATTGCAAAGCGCTCTGCTGCGGCTGCATACAGATTTCAGCGGAGAGAGGACACGCTCTGCAATCGCGCTGCCGCCCTTTCTCCTCATAACAATAGAAAATAGGAATATCATTTATATGCATATACTGTATCATTTAGAATCTAAATGATTTCAGAATTAGCTGATAAATATTTTACCAAAAACTAGGCACATGAAAATCCGCCATTTTGGATGCAATGCCCAAGGTGCCCCCTGGTACCCTTCGGGGTACCCCCAGGGGCATGCATATCCCCGGTTGAGAACCACTGCTGTCTGGTGTCTGTAATGGTCATGTCACAGTGGCCTCGCGTAAACTTTACATTTTGCAAAACCGAACAGCTCACAAGACACAAATAGAATGTGTCTTATGACACATTCAAAAATAGAATGTACAGCAAGTAATTCTACAGTAATGACAGTAAAATACCGAGATTATACAGTTATTATATGGTCAAATACAGAAAATTTGTAAACCAGTGATGCTCTAAATTATTTTTGCAAAATTGAAACTGTTTTTTTCCAATTACTTAATAAAATGTATTCATGACAGAGGTATTGATTGATAACATTCTTTTTTCAACTAATTGCCAACGTATGATTTTTAGATTAGAAATATTTGCTTTTCATGTCAGCACCTTCAGTTTTGACCCAAAGCACAGTTAAACTCATAGGCTCATCTTTTTTTATCTCAGGGAGAGATTTGCTCTATTCGTTAAAGAGCTGGGATAAAATCAGACTGCAAGAGGGTTTTCCTCTCATGTGCTGTGTTATTTAATTGACAAATGTGCAAGTGCATTTTGCACTTTAGGAAGCAAGGAGCTTAGCCAATTCCCAAGATGTGGCTTTTAGTTCAGGTGCAATACAAATATCATAAAGAATAAAACTAAGCTCACAAAAGGGATGAAGGGTTGCCATGGCAACAAAACCTACAACTTTTGAAATAATGTGCCATCTGCTCAAATTAAGAATCTATAGTTTATACATCCAGATGTAGTTGGCGGAGTGATTATATTGTTGTATTAATATATACAGTATTAGTACTGGTTACGGTAGTAGTGTAAATAACCGCAGTGATATTGTGGTATTTGTACAGTATTTGTTTTTTAAATTCAATGCACAGCTGAATCACTGAGTCAGATCTGGCAGTGTACAAACTAATACAAGCAGGTAAAGTAGCGCAGAGAGCAGCATGGTACTGTGAATTTTCTGTTCTCTTTGAAAGGAATGAGTAACTCATGAGAAAATGCAAAAACTTCTCTTATTTTAAAATACATTTTCTGGAAATTTAGAAAAATATTATAAAAAAAATTTATAAAATCAGATGGAGTTATGCATTTTGGAATGTGTTTACAAAATAAACTGCTCTATTGATTTAAAAGGCTGATACAAAATATACAGTGTGCTATGCCTTTCTTTTATTAACATTAATTATCAGTCCTTTTCCTAAATGATGGTATTGATCATTATAGTGCCCAAATTACTTGGTGGATTTTTGTAGTCTGACCTTCAAAGGAGCAGTTCAATTTCAATGGAATTTTTAAGAACTTTATTGACTTTTTAAAAAAGAATACAGAAAACAATGAAACTTTACAACCTCAATTCCTTAAAACAGTATACAGTATATGCACACAGATGCAGGAGGAACCTACTTATGGCATTGTGTTTTTATTTTGAAGGATAATACAAAGCTCTTGTGAGTGTGTGTGGAGTTGTACTGTATATACTGTATATATACTGTATTGGGGGCCAACTTTTTACTATCCCTAGAAATGTTGATTTGCTGACTTTCCAAAAATGGTCTGGTCATTTCTAGATGTATCTAAGTCTACCTGGCCTCCTGGCCCCTATCGTTGTGGCTGCCTCAAAAGATAAGATAAGGAAGAGTACATTACAGTAAGGCAGAGGTTCACCCTGAGAAAGCAAAGATGTTTTTCAGTAACACTATTGTGTTGTTGTACACAATATAATCAACTCCATGATAAAATGGAGTTGAAGTATATTTGAAAAATAGGCTCAAAAATGTATTTTGTATTGTGAGAGAACTGTGTATTCTGTAAATCATAAGAAACTTTGCAAATGAGGAGAACATTTGACCTATTTAGCTCATTAACTTGTGAGTGATTTATTGATCTTGAGGATCTCATCCAGATGCTTCTTGTTGTGTATGAACTTTAACTGGGGTATGTGGGTAGCTTGCTCCAGGCTTTCATAAACCTTTGTGTGAAAATGTGCCAGAAAATGTCAGAAATGGAAAATAAAAAAATAATATTATGTATTTATTATGTCATATTTGTATGTTATGTTTAAGCTGAGTAATAAACATATTTTTTATGAAATACTTTCCACCTGGGCACCCAGGTTGGGGCGTTGGTGACCAATTGCTACTTAAACAGTGTAAGTGGATATTTAACTAAGAGCTCCCAGTTAGCTTGTCAAAGGGATATAATAAAATGGTATTGAAAGAGTGATAATATTTCATCAGCAAGAAAACCATTTGACCACATCATAAGCAGAAATACAGGGGACTCAGCATGCAGACTGGACCCTAGAAATGGAATATCAGTAAGAACCAGAGATGAATGCCTCACTCAGTGGTGTACTTTTATTATAATGGGTAGAGTTCAAAGCTTATCTGAATGCTGACTCCTGGATAATCAGCCAAATGGAAGATTTGCTTGTCTGACTAAGGATTGGGTACTTCACATTTGGAATGAGGCCTAAAACGGCTGTTCTCTGTGGAAAAGTTTTTTCTTTCAAAACCAATTGATGAATGATGCAATTTGGCCTTTGGGGAATAATCCATTAGGAGAAAAGCCACGGAGAAATTAACTTTATCATTTAAAATGCACATTTCATTGACATCCATGTCACAAAGACAAGAGTGAGTCACGACAAAGACAGTAGCATGATTATCCTTTTACAAACTGTCTTATTCTACTTCAGGCATTTTCAGAAAAGACTAATAGTCAGTTACTATTAGTCATTACCATTAATTTGTGTATTATTACAGTTTCTAACATTTTATCCTTTGCAGATATCAAAATGTAATGGTCTTTGAAATAATCCAACATTTGTATATGGATAAGCCAACCTCTTCCAGACTAACTGTCTTCTTTATACAATATACTGTATTAAAAATGGACGGCAGTGGTGTACAATCGTTGCAAAATAAATTTCTTCCACACAGGTAATTGTTTTTAAATCAAACTGGCAAAATGCACCAACCAATTAACCTGACAGTCTGACCCAGCATGGTTTATTTTGATTCCAATTGAAAGTTTAGTTTGACTGAATTTTTCTTTTTTCTGTGAGACAGATCTACAGATAATTTGTTGTGGTCTGAAACAGATTAGACATTTTTTTTTTCCTCCAAGTTTCCATGGTTTCAACCCTGGCTACTTTAGTTACATTATGTCACCTGGCTTTACTGGTTTGAGCAACTCAAATGTTTAAAGACAAAAGGACAAACGCTTTGACAACAAAACAAAGTTTGTTGGCTTATCTCAAATGGGAATATCATCAACATTTGTAATACCTCTTTGAAGCCAAGTACCTTAGGTGATAATTTAATCTGTTACAGTATATACTGTATAGATCAATATAAAAAAGTAGTTATTGCATTGACACTAATGATTAAGCTTATGGCTGAAGTCTAAGTAGTGATCCATCAGAACTCTTAACTGGTGATCTTTTAGAGCTGTCTGGATTACTTTAACATAAGTACTGTCATATCATGCTGGTCCTTCTCTGGTTGCTATGCATTTGAAGCTTTTGAGCTATTCTTTTTCTTTTGAGATACTGTATATTAGCCCACAGCATCTCTGCAATATAAATGACTATTCTTTTGAGAAGCCCTTTTAACTATAGTCCTACACCAGCAAGACTAGACAGCAAGCAAAATGCCCTCACTGTCCTTCACGGTTGCAAGCAATTTAAAACATTCAAGGGATACATGAATAGATGTGTTTTAATTTCAGTAATATGTACTGTAGGTTCACAATCCATGCATACAAAAAAATTTGAAAATGTTGCTTTGCTGTCTTTGTTTCAGACAGTGCAGTGAATAATACAAATACTTTTTCTATAATGCTCTTAGTCTTGGATCAAACTGTATATTAATCATGGAGACTTTCAGAAAGAGTTATGGGGAAGGCTCTTAATAACTTGGAGTTGTTAAAAAGACCATACATACAGATCAAAACATGACTTGGGAAAAAGGCTATTTCTTACATTTTTCTGTCACACAAATGAGATTTTGAACCTGGACTGAAAAAGTTTGGGAATCAGCTGTCCAGCACGCCATGTAAATAAAAAATAAAATAAAACTGGAAATCCAAACCTTTTCTATTTGTTTAAAATCACACAGCACAAATCGAACCAAAATTGATTTTTGAAATAAGAAATTAAAGCCTTGTGCTTAAATAGCAGTAATGTGCAGTAGCACCCAAACTCACAATTTTCCTGGCATTCAGTAGACAAATCTGTTTTATATGTACATTATAATGCTGCTCCTCAGTTCCTGCCATAGTGCTCATAATGTATTGTCCCTAGGGACCACACCTAAGACACACTTAGTTTATTAACTAAACTAAGAATTTACACCCTGGACAACAGTTTGCAATGCTGCAATAGATCTCCAGTGCTCTTCTGGCGCTGCCTGGGGAGCCCAATGTTAATGGTACCCTGTTGTTCCCTCCCTGTGAAGGATGTCACTGAGGCTGAAGTCAAAGAGTCTGCAGTGAGCTCTGATGTGCAGCCTGCTGAGGTATGTATAAGCAGCCATGGGCTTCCACCCAGTCAATAGTTCCTTCATCACCATCTGTACTACATCTCATCTGCTACAGTACCAACAGAAAAGACCTTTCTGGTCTGATGTGCATGAGAGATGCATGTGATTAGAGACTTTGTGAATATGTACAGCATACAGTACGTATGCTTCTATATGTACAGTAATTACATTGCATACTGTACATATATCTTTATGTTTTAGTGGTTTATTTCATAAATAGGTGAAATGGATGGTTCATGTCCACTTAGAATGGAACCACAGAGTGAATTGAGCTCCATCATTCATTCAGTGTGAAAACCAGCAAGAGTTCTTTAGCTTCTCTGTCTTTAGCACCAAGTAATGCAGGTGGAACACAAGCACATACCTTTCACTGTATCATTGTCCACCTTGTCATTTTCATATACAAGTTTGATTAACTTGGTGTGTAGATTTTAAATGGCCTGTGAAAGTTTTGCTTTTTAGTGCAACTACTGTACATGTGCTAGTGTGCATGTTATGTGTGAAGATTTAATAGGAGCAGATTAAACATGGGGGTAAAATGCATGGTTTCCCCGTGTTGAAAAATAAAAAATATACATTACAATATCTCAATGAGGGCAATGCACACAACCTTTTTTAATGCTATGAGCATTAGTTTTATGAGTGAAAACTGAAGATGGTAGAAAGGAATTCTTAATACTGGAAAAATTAGAAACTTTTGAATCAATTTCAAACATATAATTAATCTACAATGGGTTTTTTTTAATTAATTGGTCTATACAATGAGAGTCCCTTCACTTCTGTCAAGAATTCCACATCCTCTAATCATTATCATTATAAGAACATTACATGCATTTAATCTAAAAGTAATTTTATAAAATGGAAAAAGCACTTGTATATGTATTAGCAATTACCCATCGCCTCAAGACAACACAAAAATTTTAGTAATAATTAGGATGTACTGTACTTGTTTCTGGACTGTGGGATGGGTGATGAACTGTTGAAAGTATTAATTTAGTGCTTTCTTCACTGCAAAATTGGACCAGTATGGAGTATATCAGCTGTGCAATTGCCTTCTGGGTTCTTCAGATTTTAGTGGATTAACATCATTTTGTACCTCAGCTCTGGTTGTCTACTTATGCAAACATGGTTTATTCACTTTCCTTTAAGTAATAAAGTCCCAAAGGTTTGTTTCATCACAAATGAAAATTGTGGCATGCAATGTCCCTAAATAAACATTTTTATTTTCTTTTTAATTTATTAGAATATATTTATACTGTGATTTATTTTGGTGGTACTTTGTGTGCTGTAATGGTAATACTTTTTTTACTGAAGAAGTGATAGAATGTTCAAAGCCATAAGGTGCACTGTACTTATTTTTGAAATAGGTGATTTATTTCCCAAAATTGTTATTTTTGTATATAAACCAAGAGGCAAAGTAATGACTGCACTGTTTTTTTAGGTCTGGGGTATTTCAAAACAAACACACACTATTTGTTAGCAGTCTCTTAGAAACTGGTAGCAGCCTTTTATTCAAAATTAAATACAGAGACATCTTTGAAATGTAAGGAGGTACATTATCTTCAACAGCTGCTTCAGCTTTTTCAGGGTAACACACTTTAAACTAGTGTGTTTCAGTGGAAAACTCCTGATAAAAACACTGTTTCCTGAAACACTGCTACCTCCTTTCTATTCTGAGTTTAAAAATTACTGTAATTTGTAAGAATAATCATAGAGAGCCTCATACTTCATACATCCTGATGTGTCCACTGAAAACAGGTTTATTTATTCAGTATATAATTTGACCTTGTGTTGTAAAACTGGGATTTTTGTACAATGATATATATTTTTGCTGCTGTCTTTTTTTAAGTGTTCACATTTCACATAAAGAGGACCAGAATCCTCTTTCTGGTCTATATTTGCCTTATAACAGTTCTACAGTTCTATGCAATTTATTTGTTTTACTTTCACTGTTTACTTTAGAATTGCCAGAATGTACCGTATATCGACCTGAAGTTTGGTCTTTGTAAATTTACAAGCATTTTATATTCCCTCCGAGGACAGAGTACAAGATGTGTTAACTTTTCTCTGTAAATCTGCTTAACACACATCTACTGAATAGAATACTAGTATTTATGGGTTCAGTGTCACTTTTCTGACTATTTGGGAAGAATCCTTGTGGTTTCTTTGAGCATTTTAATTAAGTAAATTTTGTAAAGCTGTTTAATGTCATGTATTAGTTGCTAGTACATATATGTACATATATAAACTAATATATATATAAACATACATACTGTATGACAAGATAATTTAAAATTACCTTGTTATAAGAGGCAGGGTATGGCAAAACGTGTTTGTGAACCTCTTTATTCCTGGTTTTATATTGCAGTTGTTCATGTGTGCATGTGTGGGTATGCCTCTATGATACCTTGATCCATATTTCTCTCCTTTTGTTAGTGCAAGATGTGTACTCTTCTCTTTCTTTTCATTTTTAAACAAACAATGGGGAACTTTGAAAGCTCTATCACTTCTCCTGTTAGTTATGATAGCCAAGTTCCTATTACTTAGAAAAGTGGAAAAACCTAAACCAACAATTAAACACACACAGCTACTGGAAATTTAATATGTTGTCACCCCAACAACAGGGTTTTACCCTAAAGAGTGTCATTAATTGCAGACTGATGGTTATGTCTGTGTCACGGATTTATAGTACAAATGTCTAAAATGTAATGTACTGTACAGTACATAAGAAGCATGTTTCTGCACATTTAATATAGGCAATACACAGTACTGTATATGATTTCCAAAATAAGGCAGTTGTATATTTTGGGGCATAAACATTGGTGTTTTGTTAGTGAGTCATAGAGAATAATATATGGTGTAAGACAGTTCACATGCTTGAATTATGGGTTGTGTCACTTATTTGTGTTCCTTAAGGGAAGAATGCTAACTCCTCTCACCCACTCCAGACTTAAATAATAAAGTTAATACATTCCAGATTTTGAAATAAATTAGATCCTGTGTGGTATAGATCAGTATGTACAATTCCTTTCCCTTCTGAAGTCCTAAGATTAAAATGAAGCCAGGGTCATAATGATAATAAACTCAGAACTTGTAGCTCATGTCCAAAGTCCAGATATATATATATACAACATATAGATCCAATGACTTCAATACAGTGTGGCCCTAGCTGAGAACCTGAAGCAGTGAAATCAGTCCAACAGCTGAGTGACATTATATTATAAGACAAGAAATACTTGCTGTGGATAACTCATTTGAATTGATCCATTGCCTAATATGCCACCAACCTCAACCTCTAAATTCACAAGGATCACATGGGGAAAAAAACTCAATAAACCTTAGCTCACAGAAAAATAAAAATGTAAGTATCCAAATTAATTGCACAGCTACTGTAGATTGGGCCTCACAATTAGTCATCAATTACCTGTAAATTAAAATGACAAGGTGGCAAATGTGGCTGCTATTTTTATCATTTCATTCAGCTAAACCAGAAGATAAACCTTTTGTTTTCATCTTAAGAACTAAACAAAGAACAGTTGTGTTTTTAAAGTGCGAAGAGGCCATCACCAACAGAAAATTAGCCACTCCAGTTCCTTGTTTAGTGCCCTCAAGGTTTGAAATAATTCCTATCTTTTTTCAACCTTCATGTGCTCACTCCAGTGTTTTTAAAGTGCAAATAATGATAGCCATGTTTCTTCACACTTAGATTTCAGCAGACGATGTTCAAAGTGATTCTCCTTCTGCAGTTGCTCCGGTAATTATTGCTTATGTCTGCCTGGCATAAGTGAAGCTGAAGCCATATACAGTGATCTACAAAAGAAAAGCTTATATGTGCTTCACATTTGTTGCAAAAAGAAAAATAACAGCAGAAAAATGTCTCTTCTTTTCCTTTGCATATATTTCTAATCTATGATATGAGATTAACCATAGTGGTAATCACAGCTGTACAAATACCCAGACATACAATGATAGATATATGTACTGTACTGCAATACTTATTATTTAAAAAAAATAGCATAAAGCCAAACACTGTGCTGATGCAGATGTTCACAGTTATGAAAATGTTCTGCTTGTGCATATTGGATTGCAGGAATACAATATCAGATCCACACAGCAGGTGTCTGTATTCCATTTTATTGTGAAATGCTCTTAGTTTACATCAAACTTTCTTTTCAAAATAAGTGTACCAGTTCTGTACTTTTTCAAAAAATTAAAGAAGTCAAATATTGAAACACATGAAGGAAAGAAAGGAAATGAGGAACAAAAGAATCGTGGAATGAATCATCCTTGATGTTCAGTTAAAGATTTTGCAGCTGTAGAAGATGTAATCTGTAATAGTTTTTTGGGGAAAGGAAAATTCTGTTTCTCATGATTGGCATAGTTTTCCAGATCCCCACTGGGTTTAATTTCTTCATCTTTGACTGGCTGACTGACAGTCTGAATGACTTCTTTCTGCGTGTAGGAAACTGATACCACAGAGGATGCAGAAAAGGAATCTCCCCCAACACCAGCTGCGGTAATTATTACAAAGCTGCATTACAGATTAAATCACTGCCCTCCTGGCACTCTTAAAATGTGTTACTGGGCACAGTTATTGAGCTTTACAGCACTTACATAGATTGGAAGCAAAATGATTGATTGCAAAAAACCGTGTGCTTTTGCATTCGCTTCTGTTAAGCGATAGTTTTATGTCACCAATCTTTCATTACAAATCAGAACAGTAACGTTTTGACAAAGACGATGATGGATTTGGCACTAATTTTGACTTCCTTGTGTTAATATATTTTTCTTATTCAGAAGAGAAAAAATGGAATAGAATTTGTGAAATGTCCTAGAATTTGCTACCCCAAACCAGAGTTAGACAACAGCATTATTCCATCAGGACTTCTATCTACAGTACCTGCCAATCACAGATGACTGGACCCAGGTCTTGGTGGCAACAGTTGTTTGGCAGGGTTTTCTAGTTTGAGTCCTGCCACACAGATACAGGGATTTTGTTTTGTGTTCGTGAAAGATGGGCTGCAAAGGGCATCAAAATCACACAGGGTTGAGTTATCAAGAATTTAATAAAATAATAAGTTCTTTAACTTTTTTTTCATTGTCTATACATGAACTTGCCCTCTTTTTTCACACTTAATGACACAGCTGTATAAGTTCTATGTTAAATACTGTACCTTAAATAAGCATGACAAAATATCCTTGTTTCTTTGGAAACAACACATGAATGCAATGGTTAAAGCTTTGCGTCTATATCATCATTGTGTGCTAAACGGCTGTTGCCTTCAATATGCTGTTTATTTATGGCAAATATAACAGACAATGTACTGTAACACTGTGTAATATAGTCACCCACTTCTCCATAACCTGTGGGGAGAACACAAACTAAAACACTTGCACAAATCTTTCCTTTCCTGACTGCAGGTGCCTAGCAACCCACCAATGAGTTTGAAGCCTGTCTGTTCACATCTGTTTCAATAACATTCTTCATATCTTGTTGTATATAGGCTTCAGCAATGGATGCAGAGTCTCTGAAAGAACAGGTTCCGGTAATTATTCTCAATTAACAAGAAAGGCCAAGCAGGGGCTGCATTTATTTTGTGCCTAAATATTTTTTTTTCTCATAAGTGAAAGCCATCTTTGCTCAAAATAGAACAGAAAAAACAGGATGACATTTGTTTCCAGGCACTGTTTATGCCTGCATAATATTACCCATATTTGTGAGATGCTTCTAAAGGAATTACATTGTCCATTGTAGTCCATTTACTACTATAAAAGCTACTGTTAGTACATTTAATTGATAAATTGGTAGTAAACTTGGTAGAATTTGATACATACACAGCATGTTGCTGTGACCTATTGAACCCACATTTTTATTTTGTGGGATTTATAATGAACATGTGGCTTAAATATACTGTAGATCCGTATCATTATCAGAATACTGAGAGCGCAGAAAGGTTTTTTTCAACACTTTTAAGTCCTGGAAACAATATTTTCCTGCTGTAGAAATACTTGTCATAAAGTAATTCTACTTTTTCGTCATCCCATCACATCATCATCTTCAAGGGTTGTGCAAAAAACTTGTATTCTACTTCATAGGTATTTCAAAGTAGATATTAAGCCTACTGTACATATACTGCAAAATGTGTTTAATTCTTACTTTGGGCTCTGTTTCTGTCTTGGATGGCAATTTTAAAAATTCAAGCATCATGCGTACTTTAGGAGGCTTTCTAGGTATTTTTAGTGTGTAAGATCATAATGTGCCTATATTTACACTATTTATAGAGTATACAGTATATGAATGCTATGCGTGTCTATATTTACACTATATAGAGAGAGTATATATACTCTATATCAGTATTTTAAATTAATTAAAAAAGTATATATGATGAGATCTGTGAACTGATCATCAGTTAAAGGATTTAAAATAAGAAATTGCAATCAGTAATAATGGAGATCTTTCAAAAAGCTTACATTGGAATAATTTTTAGCACATTGAAATAATGTATAGCTTTTGGCTGCTATGTAAAGGCAAAACTTTAACACATTAATGTGTGGAGAGCCTCTTTGAAACTGGAGGTTGGTAAGCTCTCATTGTACAGCTTTTTTGCGCTTTCCTGTCATTCATCTAGTCATTGTGTAAAATGAGAAATTACATTGCTAGGCTGTTTTTTAAATGTAATGTTTCCTCAAGATCAACCGCAGCCTTTCAATCATTCAGTGTATCCCCCTGATTTTTTTACACTTTTCAGACACTGTCCTCTGGTGCCGTTAACCCTCCATGATTCCTTATTTAATTGTCCTTAATACTTTCCATCACAATATTATTGATTATAGGACAGTGTTTAATGATATTAAAATTTTAGAAAAACAGTAATGAAGGAATTTGTCAGAAGGCACTCAGGCTTCACAACAATCACTCCTCATCATTGCTAAGAAATTGTAATGTTTTCTACAGAAACTCACAGTGAAGGCTGATTTGTCTAATCATTGCTGTTGATGACAGATCACATTTGATGAAAAAATAAGTTTTCATTTTAATGAATGGAGGGGTAACGGAGTTCAGCTACTGTAAATGGGAATCTGTTCTTACAGCCCATGTCAGCGACACTGCTGCTGTTGAACTTGTGTCTCTAGTCCCAAGAATCTTTCCGCTTAAATTTCTTTCAAGCTTCCCCCTTATAAAGTACTATACATATCTCCCATCTTACAATCAAAGCAAAAACACTTGGGAAGGTGTGTAATTGTATCCTTTCAGGATTCATTCTTTGGTTTCTGAGGATGCCACAATTTCTGTACTAATGAAAACTAAGTGCAGCAACAAAAAACCCTAACCATTGGAAATTCATGGAAGAAAGAGTTTTTGTTTGAGACATGAATAGATATACAGTACTATTTATTTTAATTTTTGTATTAAAATCAAAACAGATTAATCTGTAAGGCAGATATTGTACTCTATATGGTGGCGCTCATTAATCACAGAAGATATCCGTACATTAAAGATATTTGTTTTTTTCTGATTGTCATTTTTTGTCACTAGTCAGGATGGGAAACGAAACTATTCATGACATTCTGCTGTTCATATCAACACAGATACTACCAGATTAAAAAAGAGGTACAGTATAGAAACACAACCAATACTGTTTACAGCAGGCAGCAAAAAGACCTTTTCTCTTTAATCGGTGTGCACTATTGTGTTGGCCCAGTTAATTTTGGTTACTCTTGGGTCATGTTTTGGAAACATCCTTGAGAATTTCTAGTTGCATTTTGTCACTGATACCACAACATTTTACTGAAGATTTTATAAGGGGAAATTGCATTGAAAGTAGTCCTCACGGCGGCCATTTTAACTCGCTGGAAAGATTACGTACAGTACATAGAATGTCAAGTACCAGTAAAGTCAAAGCTGAATTATAATACCTCTATCATTAATCCGCGGAACAATAAATCCTACTAACCTCCCCTCAACCCTAGTCCTCCCTAACTGCTTCCTCAAGCCAGCTCCAGCCCTCTCCCAGATGTTCCTAACTCATTGGGTATTATTCCCTTTTGCTGTTAAGCATTATGATTGAATATTGGTTTTAATGTTTTAAAAATCTTTTAGAGTATAGTGCCTGAACTAGAAGATGAAAATAAAAAAGAGGTTACTGAAGACACTGAAACCAACCAGGTAGATATCAAATTCAGTTTCATGATTTACAGCTTTAGATGTTCTTTCTCTTGTTCCTTCAGTACATCGTCAGGTTTAAAGGTCCTAATTTTTGCCTTTGGGCTTAATCTTGTTTTGTCATTTATGTGCCATTTCTGTATTTTATGTTCATTTTAGAAATTCAGGATTATTTTCTTTCCTCCCACATGTTTCACTGGAATAGGCCTTTGCCATTTACGGTGTCCTCTGGACAGTACCAGACACTGTTGCCTGCTATTGATGTGATGCTCAGGTTCTTCCAGTCAACTCTTTCTCAAACCAGCTGCAACAGAGCTTCAGTCTCAGTTTATGACCTCACACGGATCACTAATGCATCCTGCACAGTCTCACATGCCCCAGTGACAAGAATCCACTGCTGTCAGGATTTGTGAACCTCAACTCAGTCATTCCTTTCCATTTCAAATCTATGTACCAGCTAATCCTTAAATATTTCACTACCCTTGGTCAATTAAGTATTTGAGCCTCAATTTAGAAATCAAAGGAATAGTAGGACCAAATATGAGTAATAATTGTAATAGTTTTAATAAAGAAACTTTAGAATCCAGCACTTAGAGGTCTTTAATAACATGGACAGGATAATCAAGTCTTCTGAAGAGAAAAGTGATTCCTGTCCCTCAGACATTCATTTGAAACATGATACACTTGAAAAAATGTAATACTAATAAATAACTGAACATGGGTCCTTGGTTTGATTTTTGTCCTTGAATATTGGTGGTTATAGCATGTTCTTTCTGTGCTCATGTGGATTACCTCCAGGTGATCTGGTTTCCTTCAAATTCACAAGGACATGCTTGCTAGATTTGGTTGGTTATTCAAAATTTTCCATCACACTGTGCCCCCATGATTGAGTGACATTTCATCTAGAAGGAGAGTAGTCTTGTCCTCTTGTACCATATGCATCTGGAATAGGCTCTAGGTTGCTCCAAACCTTAGCAGACAGGCAACTTACTGACAAGTGACAGATGGATATTAATAGATGAAAAGTGATCTATTCTTCAACAAATGCATGTGTAAAGTGAATGTGTCATGCAGTCAAATCTCAAATCTGCAGTGGAGTCTTAGTGTGCTACTAATGATATGTACTATGGGTTCATTCTTTTGGGAAATTCCCAGACTTTTTATATTGATCCAGTATTGTTCCAACATTAGCAGATGTGGGAATGGAATATATTTACAGTATGTCTAATGACTGGATTCAGATGGCATGATATGATGGCAGTGTAATGTGGCTGTGAGACAGCCACAGCTGAACATCACTGACCTGGGTAGAAAATGCCTTACATTTTCAAGGCTGCAAGTACTAACGCTTTTTCTTTTCAAAAACACAAGTCTGGAAATTGAGCTCTTAGCCATCTACTGCTTCGTCTAATGGCTGCTGTTGTGGACCTTGTTATTAACTTTTGGTCAATTATTTATAAATTCTGGAATGATACAAGAAGAAGACGTCAAATCTCTGGTATATGAACTATTATTGCAGGTTTCTAATTTATTCAAGCATACTGTACATCTCTGGCTTCAAAGCACCCAAAATGCTGGACCAGTTTGTTCTGGGTAATAAATGAGAAGTGAAAGAGAAGCAGTGTCATGCAAAAGATAATCCTTTCGGGGTATGTTTTGAGTAAGTCAAAGATGCATCTGGATTCATTTAACTATGGCATGGCTGCCTGTGTTTGGCTGGTTATAAGTCTTTTGTGGTTCCTTCTCAAGGAGAAGATGCCTATACCCGCAGTGGTCATTGAACCAGCATCCAACAATGAAGGGGAGGAGGAGGACCTGCAGACAGAAGGGGTGTCCAAGGAAGAAATGTCGGCCGCAGCTGATGACGAGGCAAGTGTCAACAGCGCTGCTCAAGAAACAGGAGCTTCTTCACCACCTGCCGAGGACAGCCAGCAGGGTAACAAAACTGTTGATATGGAAGCTTCCGGAGCCGTGCAGCCCTCTGCAGAGACAAAGACTGAGCCTGCTTCCGCCCAAAGTCTGCCTCCAGGATACCTCTTCAAGGTAAGTCATTCCTGCTACATATTAAATTCCTTCTTTTGTACTGCACAAAAGCTGAAAAAGACGTGTGTGGAATAAGAAATGGACTTCAAAAGAATTGACTGGCAGTCAATAAAGCTTTGATTTTTCAGCATCTACTGCACCGTGTGTAAAAGTACAGTTGTTATGTGTACACAATCAATAAAAAACTCAAGACGGTTACCAATTACTTGGTAATTACTGTTGCTTTTAGGTTCTTCAGAAAACAAAAATACTCTACATTAAAATACTGCTTTGATTAAAAACAATTTCACATGTAATAAGAGTCACCCTATAAAACCTGATGATACACATGGTGAAAATGTGAAAAATATCGAATTTCTCATGCCTGGTAAATCAGTATCTTCCATTTCTCCTTGTGGAATGCTGCTTATCGCTTCCATCTGGTTGGTGGTATCACTCAGTGCCATCCAAACCACCTCCCAGACCACACAATCCAAATAATCTCACTCTTCATGCAGCTCTGCCTTCTTTTCAGTGTGTTCTCTTTGACTCCAGTTTGTCACACAAATGTTATTGTCACCTACAGTAGTTTACTATAGTTGAGTACAAAATAATGGAGTGCAACTGGGTATTAGCCTTCATTCAGTGGTCACATCACTGAAGATGTGTGAAAAGTACATTAACATAGTATGAAAAGAAATTAATTTGATAGCTGACTCTTAATCCAATCATAGTACTTTGTCATGACGTTGCACACTGAATAGATAAGAGGATAATCTATGTTTTCAGATAAGAGTTTCAGCTATATCATACATCATTAAAAAAGAAATGTATATTGTGTAGATTATATACTGTACTGAGAATCAAAATAAATGAATCACTCTATATGCTTTTGTGTGTAGTCACAGCACATCTTCATCAATACATCATCATGATTCATTTACAACAGATGACAGGTCCCAGTACACTGTGAATTGGTAGTTTGATTGAGGAAGCAACTAAACAGTCATTATTTGCAGTTCACCCCATTTCTTACTAATTTTCATTAACCTGAACATTGTACAACAGAATTAGGCATTTTGAGCAACACCTTAGGTGGACTTGTCAGATATCAAATTTTTTTTAGAATAATTAAGTTAACATGCTATATATAAAGAACTTATTCAATGTACATGAATGGTGGAGTGCATACAGCTTATACAGATACAAGTATAGGCATATAGTATCTCACAAGCTTATGATACAGATGTACTGTAGTTTTGACTGAATACCACAGCTAGAATACTGTATCACTACCCATACTGTAGTTATATAATACTTTATGTGTGTTTCAGGTTTGAAGGGATTCATGTTAATTGAAACCAATGAAGTATTGTAACACTTTAATTTACTTTAACTCAGAGTAACTGAGTTATAGAATTATGTTGTTCCACTTTGATATGAAGGCTTTCTATGGGATCCCATAGAAGACGTACATGTATGTGATACAGAACTGGAATAAAACAATTTACATAAAAATTCCTGTTGCAGGTGGAAGCATTGCATGACTTTGAAGCTGCAAACACAGATGAGCTGAACTTGAAGAAGGGAGATATTGTATTAGTTATTCCTTCTGAAGCTGTGGAGGACCAGGTAAGAGAGATCAAATCCATGTGTTAATGCACTAGATGAACTGCACTTAACGTCATACATCTACAGTATGCTGTCACATAGATAAAAATACTGCAATTACACCATCTTTGGTGGTTTTCCATTAATAAATACCTTTTGTCTAGCATCTCTTAACCAGTTCCAATACTCAACAGACTAACATTTAATACATTTATTCATTGTTTTCACTCATTTTACTTTTTAGTCATTTGTTTCTTCTTATTTGTCTCTAAACAAGGGGGTCTCAGCTTACACAGTCTGGTGTCTTCTGCTTTTTGCTTCAGCCTGAGTAAACAAATTAAACAATTAACCTAATTATTTACTTAGACATACAGAAGTCTTTTACAGTTGATGACTCAAAACCATTTGCTCCAGATTCACAGCTTTAAAGGTACCATTACCTATGAAATACCTCAGAGTCTGTATTGCTCTATTACATGTGTGCAGTTAATTAAACAATTAAAACAGTTGTGTAACTGTGAGCTTAAGAGGAGCAAAAAGCCAAAATACACCTGGTTCACCTGAAATTGAGTTTGAGATCTGTTGAGATCTGTTCAACAACAGTTTGTCAATATGATTACAGGGCTAGAATTGTTTTTTGGGGCTTTGTTTTTTACAGGGCAAATGTAACGTGTCTTTTATGTGAGTCCCAGTTTATTTTTCAAATATCTATGAAATGAATTAACTCCAATTATGTTGAGGTGTGATGTCTTTCAATGCTGCAATGTCTTGGCAATTACATTGCTAAGAGAGTCAGATAGTAACAAAGGAGGTGCAAGTTCTAACATTTTGTTTTTTTTCTCATTGAACGTGTTTTTAAATGCCTTTATAGCCTTTCAAAGACTTTGTACAAACAGCTGTGAAGTTACAAAACCAGCAGCCTTCCCCCTAGCTGTTGAAGTGTGATTGCTACTGTATATTGTAGATTGTAGATTGCTACTGTATATTTATTTAAAACATTATTGGTAGACCTCAACCCCATCATACATAACCCAGCATTTATAACATAACCCAGCTCCCCATGTCTAGCCTAGAGGCAACTTTCTTAGACTTCCTTACTCAGTCTCAGAAATGTGTGCTTCTGTCTTTTCAGGATGCCGGATGGCTGACAGGAATCAAAGAACCCGACTGGTTACAGAATGGGGACATTACGCAGAAGGGACTCTTTCCAGAGAACTTCACTCAGCGCCTAGAGTAAAGCACTGTTCCACAGAACCTACAGGAGGCGTAACCAGTCAGAATGACTTCAGAACAAAACCAGCTCAGACTGCTGTCTGTGATGTTGTGGGGAATCCTTTATCAGACAGTTGAAAGTGGGTGATTTTTGAAACAACCCTAAAGTGTGGACACAGTAAGAGAATAGATCAATTAACAAAGAAAAAAGCAGAGCATGATGCAAGGCTGTGGTCTAACATTCTTCTGAAATCAATAAATGAGTATGTTTTTGTTTGTTTACCTGTAAAGCAGCAACACATTTATTTGTGCTTTGTTGGAGCTATGGTGATCCCACATGTAACCCCTAACTGTGAAGACAAATGAAATTCCTCCTTAAGAAAAAATGACCTTATCTTTTCTGCACTAAGTGTATTGTATTAATTTTGTTGCTCTGCAGCAGATTTTATCAGTAATCTGTGGTGGTATATCCTATTTAAAACTTAAGTGTTACACAGACTTTTAAATGTTTTATTTCAGACATAAATGTTATCTTGCATTGTTGTTAGTGTTCTCTGTAGTTTTAAGGCTGAATGTGTGGCTAAGATGACATTTGGTTGACTTTGCTCATGAGCAAGACTTGCTGCTCTTTTGCCAAAACAAATATATCAATTAAGATACTGGGTGTATAATACAATTCTAACATAGTGTAAAATGGACTATTGTTTGAAAGAAACAAAACACAAACTAAGCAAATGTAGCAATCTATACAGCAGTGGCTCCCCAGTCATAAAATCACAGAATAGAACTGGAAAGGCATTTTCCTAACATCCAAATATAATCTTCAATCAAAGTCATGCTGGAAAAGCATACAAACTTCTTGAGTTGTGTGTTACGTTACATTTTATGTATTTATTTTTTTTAATTGACAGACTATTGGAGAGGTGATGGGGTTAGAAATTGGTTATGCAATACGTTTAACTGTTAATATAGTTTCCTTTGTCTTATCTGTTCACTTACAGATGAATTTCCATTCTAGTGTATGTAGTCTCATAAATCTTTTTGTGATGTACATGTTCATGTTTATTTATTTAAAAGTGAATAAAGAATAGTTCTTAAACACATCAGTCACAAACATCCAGTTCATTCCGTAGGCATGCTTTCATCTGCGTTTGTTTTCAAATGGCAAGGATCGACATACTGAAATTCGGTTTTATTCGTTGTCGTTGGCGCCACCTTCTGGCAACATCAGCGATAACTGTTGGCTTCTAAAGTAAGAAGAGTCGCATGTTTTTCTCCTGAACCACTAGAACTTTGGAAACGATCTTCGCTACAATATGATCCTCAGTATAATTTAGCCTGAAGCTTGACCTTAAATTAAGTTAATAACAATAGAATGTATATTACATTAGAATCAATCTGCCCTATGACAGTTGTCGTCAGTTTTTGTTTGCCAAACGTAGACCATTAAAGAAAAAGAGTAATATAAATTACTCTTTATAAAGTAATATAAATCTTACGCTAGAAGGCGATTAACGGCTATTAGTTTTAATATTAAGCAGTTGATAGTAACGCAAATTCGTTCTCAAATTCTCAAGTGATACAGCTATGAATAGTTAACATATATATATATAAATGCAGTGGGGAAAAAATAAATATGTAATATCCTGTTAGTAATAACAGCCTTAAAAGTATCATAAATGTAATGTAAGGTTTGCCATGATAAATAAATGATACACAGTCGCTGACCTACTGTAAGTATTGTAAACGAGTTAATTCACACTCATTACTGTTACTGTGTTTAATTAGTTTTCAGTAAATCTTGAAATCATAAATATGGTTTTCTAATTAGGCCTGAAATGACTTAATAAATACAATTGCTCCAAATTACCTCCGGAACTCTTAGAATGCCCGTACCCTTAACATTATGTAAAATATAGAATCAGAAACCTAACTTTGACAGACCATCTATTCAAGACTGAATTCATACTGTAGGTCTTTAAATTTCAAAGAGATGTCCGAATCTTATGAAACATTTAAGCAGAATTACATTACAGAAAACAATTTAAAGATTCAGACGTAGAAACAGTAGCATTTAAATCTCATTGCAACATACTGTATCATCATCCTAAAAAATAAAATATATTAAATTGTCAATATATTTTAACGTGTTTTCGTTACTCTTTACCTTTTACTGAATATTCTGTACGTTACATAGTGTCAAAAACATATGCAAACTCTAAATGTATTGCAGATTTCTTCAGAAATACTGTATACAGTAGAATAACACTCCGGTTCGATGGTAATCGTTTCAACAAAGATCGCATTCCATTTCATAAGTGTTCCTTCCTGAGGAATTATAGATACAGTTATACCTAAACTTTTAAGACAGATATTGATTAAGTGAAGGCTAAAAACCACTTTATATATGTTAATATTAAATTAACGTTAAAACCGTGGGACCAAGTGACAAGCCCAGAGTTATCCAGCTTTACTGAAGCGGAAATTACGCCATTGTCAGTGAAGAACTGTCCATGGTGCTGATCAACTGGGCTTCAGAAATCCAGCTTCAGGGCTCACCTTAAAAAGTAAAATTATAAAACAAAGTGTGGTACTGTACCTTCTTTAAATAATACACTTCATTTTTACTATATAGTCGAGATAATTTCGTTAACTTTATTTAAAATACTTGAACAATCCCTAAAATCATCGATTGTGATTAACGGAAATAGCAAGTATTGACTGCAAAAACATAAAAAACTACAGTATACAGTATATGCACCCTCACATGAGCAAAATATAAATATAATAAAAAACTACAGTATATCAATGATTTTTTTTCATTGATATATATTCAATCATAGTATATCTATGATTTTTTACTCATCTAAATGTTTTGCGCTTATCATCCAGAAACAGTAAGATTTCGGTTTTAATATAAATTATGGGTGTATATACATATTAATCTAAAAAAATATATAAAAAAGAAACTGGGATAGACCGTTTTTACATAAACCGTTGTTAACGATGACATTTTAATGTTTAGCTTATTAAACTCAAAACCTTTTTTCTCTTGCAAATAAACCGGAAACCACCCAATACCAGTAAAAATATTAGTCTTCCGCTGACAAATGTTCAAATACACTACCTACTATTAACTATAGTTTTACTAGTAACTAATAACTTACTAGTAACTATTAACTACTTACTTTTGTTGTTTTCTTTATCAAAACCATAATTTATTTAAAATATTTTTTGAATTAATTGTAAATTCAATCTGGAAAAAATAATAAAATGCAAACGAATGATTAATCGTATCTAATATATATTTTGTTTTACTTACTGTACATGTGCTGTAATTTTAGAAAATTATTTTTTAATTCGGAGTTTTACTTGAGGCGGTTACAGATATCAGAAGGCAAAATAAGATTATAAACGTTAAACTATCTCAATCGCAGAAGGTGAATACAATTTAATAACGATTTTTATTACTTCTCACAGGAAATGCGGTGTTTCTAACAAAAGCATTGAAATATCGTCAAGTGTCCAAAAGAAATACGTGTATTCATGATTACAGAACAAAAATAAACTAAAATAATCGTGGCTTCTCTAATTTGCTTGGAAATGTATTTGCTCACGACGAACAAAATTCCCATTGTTTAGGTTCAGATTTTAAATTAAACTTTGCTTTTACACATACTGTAGTTTGTGATTGACGTTTTTAGGATACAGTACATCGCCATTCTCCATTATATATACAAAGATCTTCTTTCAATCTTTTTGATAATCCTTCTAATCGTTATGAATTTATCAATTTTTACATTAATCAGAGTCTGCAAAGGCTTCATTACAAGCACCTCAAGATAAACATCACTTAAATATCATTAAGTGTTGTGTTACCTAATTCATCACATTTACAGTAGCAGTCAAATCAAGATTTCCTTGCCATCATCATTAGTTCCTCGCTACTCGCTAAAAGGTTACTTTTAGTACCACAATCTTTATCGGGATTAACTGTTGGTTTATAACAAAATGGGTAAAAGGTCAATAAAATATCCCAGAAGAATTAAGTGTAAAATGTAGTATAATGCAGAATGACTTTTAAACAGCAGTGTATGTCAAAGATTGAAATGCGTTTCTGTGGGTAACTATCGGTAGCTCTTATCATCTGAGTTTTAGAAAGATAGTTAATAAACCCATTCTACTGTACATGTTATATATAAAAGAAGCTTTGCTTGTGTATCTTATCCGTGTTTTTTTTCCAAGCTTACTCATACTGTATCTGTTAAAACAATTATAAACACAGTTCAAGGGAATATAAATTATCCCCGGTTGTAGTTCGAAAAGAAGCGAACGTATTTCTATTACAATAATAATAAGACGTAAATAAAATAAATAGTACAAATAGCATGAAATGGACATGATCTAGCCTTAAAATAAACAAAGGCAGGCGTAAAAAGGGGACAACTATACGCACCAATTATAAAAGTTCACACCACATACATCATAGAGCAACTTAAAAACTTACCCAGTTGAAACAGAATTCAGGTTCAACTGAACGGCTTTAGAGCTATACGATTAACAACGAGAGCATACAGAAGTGCCAAAACATGACTGGGAGTTGAGTTACAGTATAGTTACTATATTGTATGACTAGATTTTATTCAGCTTTACTCCTACTTGTATAATTTCACATTTTCTGTGTCTTTGCAAATAGCAAACCTAAACAATTGCATGTTCTGTTGACTGCCCACTAGTTGCGCCAAAACCAAGTAATGTTGCTTGCTCCTTCTAAATATTCAAATACACCAGATGCTCTACGCTAAAAGCAATCTTTTTGCTATTTTTCATTTATCCTGTGTTAATGGGATAGGTTCTAATCTTTAGCGTGGGTAGAGTATACAGTATTGTTTACGGGTAGTGTGGTAATGAACTTTCAAAGATACAGTGTACAGTACATGCAGCAAACTACAGTATTTCACAGGGGGTATTTACAATATTATCTATTTGGATGTTGTTTGTAGTCAGATTTAATATCCATGTGTTGTATATGAAAATTCGTTTATAAAAATCCCTACAATGCTTCTGATTATAAATACTGTCGATGTCGCAATGCGGAAAAAAAGTGACTGTGTCAGCTGTGAACCGCAGACGCTCTACTTAGTCTGCAAGACTGGCAGAAATATGCAAAAAGATCTCAGAGGCATTACTGGTTTGAGGACGGTTTTTACGGCGGCCTGGTAGGCTACAGAATGATTCCTCACCTTTTCTTGTTGGCAATATTTTGGTGCGGTAAGTAACAAATAAAAAAGAGTTCACTAAATAAAACAAAGCTGCGTAACTTAATGCTCTCATTACTTTTCACAGGTAGGTGCTCCGGGTTTTCAATCACAAACACTGAAACATCTGTCAGTGTTTCCAGGGATCAGCTTGTGTCTCTGACATGTAAAGTGGAAAAAGAGTCGTTTAAAGACGAACCCATTCACTGGTACCGTCAAAAGCAAAGCGGTGGCAAAATGGAGTGGCTGCTCTACATCGCTTCTGAGGCAAAACAGGAGAGTACCACCGACGAAAAAGCGAGATTCTTTGCCAAGAAATGGAAGGACAAGAATTTGTGCACTCTTAGAATAAACAGCGTTACAGACCAAGATGCGGGCTTTTATTTCTGCGCCTCTTGGGATCGCACATTGTTCATATGTATTGGCCACGTCAGTCAAGAAAATGCAAACTAAACAAGAAAACGAATTTGCACTGTAGAAGTTTATATTTATGATACAAGGCCAAATTCGACGCAAAATCAAAATTTATTTACAGGAAAACGTTAGCATACGGGTACTAAGTGGTTGGAAGTACTGTATAAAACCCGTATTACATACAGTACAGTAGGTACAGTAGCACAAAACGCTAACATAGACTTACAGTAGATTTACCTTTCGCGTTGCAAGTATTTAATAACCTGTCACCTACTCTGGGATTTATTATTATACTGTATGATATTATGGATTCTGGTCTCTTTTTCCTGTCTTAGTGTGGGCCATTCGGCTCAAAACCTCACTTATCGAAGAGTCCCTGCAAATGTAATCCACTCAAAACATGTTGTAGTCATTTTACCCATGAATGAGAAACCGAACGTAGTAAAGTTGTGTGATTTTTAATTCGTTTCAGATCATTGAAAAAAGAATTCGAAAGTTAGTGTATACAGCTGCATGTTTGTCTTTGTACAACACAGATAGCCTGTAGCTTTAGTGTCTTTTTACTATGCCCGGATTTAGAATTCTCTCCAGTACGTTTTATCCTTTTGACCTTCCTAATCCCATAGATTACATTAACGGCTTTACATCTCATCAACCCTTCTCCTTAAAGCGAAAAAAAAAATACGTTAAAGTGTTTGAGTTTATATCCTGCCACACAGCACCTGGACCATTAACAACCTTAATTACCACCATAACCGTTTCATCCAAACTGTTAACAAACGGTAACAAGGCAAGTACGACACCATGACCTTGGCCGAGGTTTATTACAAATAAAACTGTAACCGAGGTGCACATTATAAAAGATCTAGGCCGATTTACAGTACATACAGACACATAAAGCAGCAGACTCGTAGTTTCTCCAAAAGGACCTTCACAACTCACGGAGTGTATCTCGGTGCCGCAAGAAGAGTTCCGATATCTTTCCACACCGGGGCAATCCTTCCACCATGTTGCAGGGATTCCAGGCCTTAACAACAGAGACCCAACTCTCTTCTTATCAAAATATAACAGCGTTATAACCGCGGCAAACCTTGATAACACGATTTCATTGCCTGTGCCTTGCCCAATTCTCAGGCAAAAAATCCTGTTCAAATTTTAGACTTTTTTTATGTAAAGAGTAGTCGGATCAAGTGAAGATGACAAGTATTATTAAAATTTCGCCATTTAAAGTTCATTATTTTTGACCAAAACTGTCAAGGGCTGGATACAGACAGACTCTTGTCTCCTTACTGGCTCCTGTGTCAGAAGCTTTTTTTTGTTAAATCCTCTAAGAATGAATTGGAGTCCGAAGTAATTAAACTTGTATTATCTAACGCGTCCACTGGACAGCATAAAGCTCATACAAGAGTATGAAAAACTTAAGGGGTCCCATTATTGGATTAAAAACACAGTTTGCTGAAAACTATCAATGCATAATAATCTTCCCTTTTACAACTGGATATTAATAGTGTAGTGAGTGCGTGAAGTAAACCGCAAACGGGATGTGTAAGAGACACTGACTGCAATATGCAGTACAATATGCATAGCGTTCTGAGAAGCATTACAGTTTTGGAGGCCGCACTGAATGAGGGCCTGGCACTGTACATCATGCTTCTTTACCTTTTGTTGGTGGTGATATTTTGGCCAGGTAAGTACAGTACAGTAACAATGAACTGTTTGTACTGTACATTCACTAAATAAAAATAAATATACATTTTCTCATAACTTTCACACTCAATTGCTTCGATTTAATCTGTTGACACAGTTTCACGTTTGTTAGTGCGCAATACATTATTTTTTCTTTAATCCGAGTTTACAGCCGCTTTTTCTACCATATAAAACATGGAAATCATTGACGTTAAAACACATCGCCTTAATCTTTTTTTAATAAAAAGTCAATTAAAAGCTTATATAGGCTAATATAGGCTTGCAACTTTATAATAATTAACAAAGTTAAAATTTAAAGGACAGTTTTGTCATCTTTTAATCTATAATTTACAGTACAACGTTTAATATTATAGCATGAAATAGTTTTAGCTTCTTCACTGGCTAGCTGAAAATAAGTTTCCATTCTAATATTGTTTTTCAGATGAATGCAAAGGAATAGTGATTGCCCAGTCTCCATATTTGATGACTAAACAGCTGAGAAAGACCGCAATTCTGAATTGTAAACTAGAAGGAATGAACATCGACCGTATAAATATTCACTGGTACCGACAACAGGGTTCCGCGATTGAGTGGATTCTTTACTTTGCTTCGAAAAGTGAAAGGAGAACAGCAGACAACTTCGGAAACAGATTTGCAGCCTCGAAATCGAGCCAGTCCAGCTCCTGCTCGCTTACCATAACTAATATCAGAGAAACAGATGGAGGTACTTACTTCTGTGCTTACTACAGTACCAGTCTCACGGTGGAAGAAAGTATTATCTCCTTTAGACAGAAATCTCTAAAACGTTCATGTTCTTGTATAATTGCACATCTAAGAGTCTAAAGGTATACTGTATATCTGTTGTAATTTGCAAACTGCAAAGGAACTCGGAATTTAGTCTGTTGTTAACAAAGTAACAGCATATCCCCTTATTTTTGACAATATTAAAAATCTTGTTACGAAGATGGAGTATCTAGACTGCCAGAAACTAACTTGTGTGATTTAAAATAGCGAAATAAAATAAATATTTAAATTGAAAGAAGATACTTCCCTAACTCTACTGAATCCTTCATACAGTACCAAGCACCCAGGTCTACTTATCTATAACTACAACCAAGCCCCCTTGTAAATTTCATATACTGTACCTTTGCAATTCAGTCTGTCTTTTACTACTGTATATTGTGGGTGATGTAATTTTATGCAATTTTATTTCAATAACTTTTTTTCTGGCATGGAAGTTGCAGGCACTGTCAGCCTCAAAGAGTGCAAATGAAATGGGCTATTTCCCACTTTTTGCCAACACAGAAAATGAGGCCTCCTGTCTCTTGTTTTCTCTCATTTTTCGGTCTGCAGTTGTTGACCAAACGGATTCTACAAATTTTTCAAAAGCAATGAATCAAGAGTTCAGATGCTTACGGTTTGAGTGAGACTCCCTTTTTGTAGCCTAATGCAAAAACTCATCTTGTTGGTGAAGTCTGATGAATTTGTATCTGGTGGATATCTGCCGTGATTAAAAAAAAACAATAGACAAATCAAACATTTTATGTTCCCTATTGTAAATCATGTAGTTTACTTTCTTGATCTGATATTTATTTGGTAAATTAAGTCACATGAGGATAGATTAACATCTACAATTGTGAACTTGAAACCAATTTATATAGCAGGGCATTATAAATCACTTGAGTAATTTAAGCGGAGTATGTTGCTCAATGGTACAGCAGCAGTGGGGATTAGGAAATGTACAATGTAAGGAGATAAAGTGGCCAGACTGTTCCACACAGCTGCCTAAAGGTTGCAATCCACAGCTGTGGTTCCCAGTCCTGATCCTGGTGACTCACACACCTGCTGTTTTTTATTTAAGCTGAGCTCTCAGTTAAACACAGTCAAACCCTTCATTGACTTAATAATAATGAGATTATTTTGAACTGTCTGTTCCCAGCTCTTAAATATGTTGGAGCTTTCACCATTGTATTTTGTAAGTAAAATACAATCCCAAGCTTGTGAAACAAAATGAAGATACTGTATTCCAATGAAGCAGCTTCTAAGATCAAGTAAGGCTTCAATTACTGTATCTAACTGTGGCATGGGGATAAAAGCCAGCAAGTGTCTGGGCCTGCAAGACAAGCCTTTTGAATCCCCTGCTCTAGAGAGTCTAATCTTGCTGTCTGTGTTCAAATCTAACCTTTCTTCCACACAGTTTCCATTCAGAGATTCTCCATAAGGCAAGAAATCAAGTGGATAAGTGGTCAAATTTTGAATATCGTGTGAAGGGGTTTTCAGTGCTGACAGCTGATGAAAATAATAATATGCCTAAAACTGAAGAACACACATATTGAAATACAAAATAGTAGGTTTTCACACTGTGCAGTCTAAAGCACGAACTGTATGTGGCTTTTATAAAGGTTTAAAGGATCTGATCATTGGATTAAAAACACAATATCTGTTGTAAGTTACCAAGAAAAAATCATTGACAATACATCCAAGCTTCAGAAATTACGTTCCCTATTGGTAGGGCTATCCTCTTGATTCTTTTAAGATACTGTATGTTCTACTGTATGCTTTCCATAATTTATTAATACTGGCTATTTACAGTAGCTTGTTGTTTTTCATACAAGATTCTCAAGCTCATTCATGTATTAGCTGAACTGTTTTTAATTAATATAAAAGCGGAATGTTTTAGATCTTGGAATCTTTTATTTTTACATTTACAAATGCGTTTATGGCTACCTCTTAATATGTGCATGAACTATGCTATTATTGTGCTTTTTTCAAAACGGGTCCAAAATTTAAGTGCTACCAGTTTGTTAAAGTTACAATTATTTTCTTGGCTATCAAACAGCCCTTAAAATAATTAATACAAACATCTTCATGTGTTTCATCCCAAACATCATCATTACTTAAAAATGGAAGATTGTAGGCACAGCTACAACAATATATTCCCTTTGTCCATATACTGTATCTCCTGTCACAGGGTTTTAACATCATACCTACTGTACATAGAGAGCTGAGTAAAACCAGACACAGAAATGTACTGTACTGTAGATCCATGAAGCTGTACCTCAGAACATTGAACATGTGGTTGTGCTCTAGGCACCTAAAATGTGCAGTGGATATGCATATCTACCGATTATGTTGTCAAGCACAGCAATAAGTATATAACTATTAAAAATGTAACCACATTGTTCTGTAAAACAATATTTTGTTTTTGCAGCATGGACTGATCACCCGATGAAAACCTTTTTTATACAAAGTGAATGGCAGGCCATGATGACATTACACTGAAGACGGAGTGTGATGTGCTGACAGGACAGGGCTCTGCTACTGCCCTTCCTTATAGTCTTTTTTTGTGCAGCAAAAAGTGTATCATTTAAGGTTTCCACACAAACACAGACTAAAAAACTTGTTACCAGGGTATTGTTCACGTCAGACCGTATGTCCAGACAAGCTACCAAATAAATTCCAACACTTACAGTACGTTATGTGGAGAAAAGTGAACCAAAGAGAGTTATCTGTTGTAAATTAATGTCAGGCTATCTTTTGTTTGGGGAGTGATATTTAAAGTTACTGTGCATTCCATGTGCAATCAACGTTGTTAATAATAATCTAGAACACAATAAACTGTGATTGTATCTATGATAATACAGTTTTACATCAGTGTTGTTGAAAAAGTAATCTATGTGTAAAATGCAGTTAATTCCTTATTCCACATGATAGGATGATAAACAAATAGGCACTGAATAAAATAGGTGCCAAACATCATAGGTCCTTTGAAACTGTAGCTTTCTTCCCTTACATGTGTAGAGCTTGACAAACATGAACTTTAAGATCATAGAAAATGTATTTTTTTCAAAATGTGTGAGATTATACATACAGAGATAAAATGAGATCAGTTTATTGGCCACATACAATTTCTTGTATAAGGAATTTGTCTTTTCACATACTGTACCCCAACTTGCTCTCCATGAGACACACAGACAGGGAGAGAAGCTTGGGGTCAGAGCGCAGGGTCCGCCATTTATACAGCGCCTCTGGAGCAGTTGAGGTAAGGGCCATGCTCAGGGGTCCAACAGAGTAGGATTTCTCTGCTGGCCGTGGAATACAAACTGGCAACAGAGCCACCACACCACCCCAGCAGTATGTGTGTGTTCAGAAAGGGCAGTTTAGGCTACCCTACGTACTGTATCATATTGTAATGACATGACTAATATATTGGAAAGGGTGAAGTATGGTCAGGTCTCCAGGTGGTAAGAGGTTTAAAGAAGTCAGGTATTTAATTAAGACATCAAGTTGGGCATCGAGTGGCAGTGTGGAATGTACACCAAACTAATTTCTGGTACAGTATAATCTTGTGTGTGATAATCTGTGGACCCATGGGCACCCGATTGCTATGATCATACCATTGCAATGTCAAAAATAATCAGATGAAGCTGTTGGCAGTGAAACAGATAAACACAATGAAAAACTGGTTGAATGGTATGCGTACATACGGTACTTAGTTACTAATAGGTAGCCACAGTGGTCGCCAGATGTCTTCATGTGAACTAGTTTGTACTATACCTAGACATACATATCAGCAGTAGGTGTACTAGTGTCACATATCAGTAAACAAATTAACGAGTACTGTATTTCCATAGGTTAGCTTACAATTCAAATCAAATATTAAGTTTGTAATTTATTCACAGTGATATTGATCAGATTTTTAACATCAACAATGATCTGAAAAAGGTATCAAAATAATGTTGTGGAGAATCACAGTGGTTAGCAATGCTGCCTTGCAGCGCTGGGGCCCTGTGTTCAATTCCGGAAATGGGGTGTTATCTGTGTGGAGTTAGTATGTTCCCTCTGTGTTCGCTTGGGTTTCCACTGGGTGCTCCGGTTTCCTCCCACAGTCCAAACACATACTGGCAGGTTCACTGGCTTCTGGGAAAAGTTGGACCTGTTGCAAGAGTGTGTCTGTGTTTGTTTCTGTCTGGTCTGCAATGGACTGGCACACATTAAGGGTTTATCCTGCCTTCTGCCAGTTGCTTGCCAGGATAGGCTTCAGTCTGCCCACAACCCTAAAGAGGTTAAAGCGCTTAGAAAATGGATGGATGGATATATCCATCAAATTGTAACACCAGTATGATACCACAGTTTTACATAAATACCATTTTAGTGCCACATGCTATTTAAGTATATACAGTATATCAAACAGAAGACCAAAGAGAGAAAGTAAATTCAAATTTTATTTCATTTTATTTTTTAAATTGATCAAAAAAATATTTTTTCAACTCTTTTATTAATAACTCAAGACACTGAAGGGATGCGGTTGTGTTTTGAGTTATGTTCTTAAATTAAAAGGCTAGTTCTCCAGTGCCAAACTCCAGAAGACTTTCCATGTCCTTTATTTTTCTATTTAAGACATTTAAGACATAAAACCTTAAGTTATTCATCCAGTTTAATTAAGGAATAAAGATTATACGTCAAATGAAAACATTCCGAAGGACACGAAGATGTCTGGTGCTGGCTCATGCTTGATCTAAGTATTTGCAGGTTTTAATTTACTGGCTTCTGCGTTCAGTCATTAGTTTGAAAAATAGTCCACTTAAAGACTATTTTGCTCCAAGGGACTTCAGCATACTCAAAGGGATTGTCTTTTGCACAATTGGGCTTTTAACACTTAAACTACAGTTAAACTAATAATCTGATTAATTAGAGCTTGTATTTGTTTTTGTTCCTGGAAAGTTAAAGCTTTCAAATCATTTCATTTACACAAACAGTAATGAAAACAAATTTTAAAAATGAGTTGCTTATTAACAATGATTTAACAATCAAGAGCTTATGCAGAAGAAAAAGTCTACACTGTATATACTGGTTTCAGGGGGACCTACAGTATATTAGGAAATCCTGCTCAAAAGTGCCTGTCAACCAAGAACCTTATCGCGCCTGGCTTCCCCAGCTCATACACAGGGAATCGGGTTTACTCCACTTAAATCAATATTAGCATCCAGTGATCGTTAAATAGGCAATTGGAAGTATGAATCAACATTGAGAGCAGTGCCTAGGACCTACGAAATTTTTAGCTTTAGGGCCTACGAAGGAGGGAAACACTAGTGACTAATGAAAACCAAGCTGAAACAACATGCTTGCGATCAACTCTAGGTGCTCCAAATCAATAATCATACGCTATCTAGCGGCTATTCTACAAACTAGAAGTGTCAAGGGATGGTTGCTTGACTGGCTCCATTAATCAGGTAGTTTAGCTTTAGAATAGTTTAAAAATACTATTCGGCGTTTGCCCTTCTTTGGCGTTTGCCCCTTTTTTTGCACATTTCGGCGTGAAAGTGCCTAGAGCCTATGAACACCAAAATCCGGCCCTGGTTGAGAGAAAAGTCTAACATGTCCAAAAATCTGTAAAACAGAAATAAATACATAAGTAACAGAAAACTTAATCTTACTAATGTTACCAATATTGCTTTAATGAGTAGCCTTCATACTGTATATCTACTGTAGATCAGTATGATCTGTTTCACTGCATACAAACTGAATACAGAATTAAAGAGCTTTTATGCTACATATAATTTATATCTTGGCAATTAAAACCTTTTCGGTTTTATGTTTGTTACTAATTTCTCCGACCTCGCGACCTCTCACGAAAAGATATGTGATGCAACAAAAAGAGATCGCAAATATACAAAGACAAGTGAAACATTTGGGCCCCTTTATTAAACAAGACTTGATTTACTGTTTTTGTTTTGTTTGTTCAGCTTACAGAATAATGCAGAAAAATATGTACTGTGTATTGCTGTAAAAGAGGATTTTTTTTGTGTGTGTGTGAGCCTAATCAAATAAGGCAAACAAAACTTTTTTACTAGAGTAGAGACACCATTGGTCTTGATAATCCAGCATAATGTGGTTTGGATCCATTTGATCTCTTAATGCTTTTATTATCAGAGCAACAATATAAACCTGAGCACTTCTAACAAAAAGTTGAATCAATTATGCCAGACTAAATCTAAATTAATAAGATTTCTGCTCATTACCAGTGGAAGAGTACTGTACTTCAGGTGATTTATAAAATCTGCAAGATGTTCTCCAGCACCAAGTACAGCATCTGCAACGAAAGAGGCAAATGAAGTTAATTAATGTTGAAACTCTCCAGGTAAACGGTTGCAAGGTTTTGGGGGAGAGCTATTATTTATTAATTATATTAATTACTACTTATAGTTATATACAATAATTAATAATCAATCTTGTTCATGGTAGCTTTGTCCATTCACTTCCCGCAAAGCGCCCCATAATGAAAGACCAGAAGAAAACGCCTCTGTACTCGGGTACATCTTTAGGCTCCACCTAGTTTGATATTTAAGGCGTTCAGCCTGCAGTTTGCCATAAAGCATTGGCATAAAGAGAAACATACCAACTTATCTGGTTACCGACGGGAAATATGTTGTATTTTGCACTCTTAACATCAGTGTTCTCGCTAATGATAAGTGAGTCATATTTGTAGAAACGATTTCATGTTTTCAAATCATACGTATTCCAATAATTTAATTTTTTTTTCATTGTTCTATTTTCAGGTTGCGCTCTGACGCAAATAAATCACCCTCACCCGCTGAAGATAGCTAAACCGAGAAAAAGTGCTCGAATTGAATGTGATCTTGGCGGATCATTGTCGCTCGATTCCACAGTCCTCCACTGGTACAGACAGAAAGACGAGTTAACTATTGAACGGATTTTATATCTGCCAGCTGGAAGTCAGACCTCTGAAAACGATCCAGATTTCAAGGAAAGATTTGTTGCTGGAAGAAAAGGCAACAAAATAAGTATTCTAACGATAGCTAGCGCACAAAAGGAAGACAGCGCGATGTATTATTGTGCGTATTGGGATGCACACAGTTTTTGTTATTTAGCGGAAATCAAAACAAAAACGTCTTCTAATCATTGTCTTATTAAAATTTCACGACCTGATTGCTTGTAAACATGTTCCTCTTCTCTGTTCTCCTCCCGAGCTCCTCTCACATCCCGATATTCTTATATGATAGATACTAAAAGGTGATATTTTAATTCAAATGTTTTTCAGACTATCACGTTCTAAAAATAAGTATTTGTTTGGATGGGCCACAAAGACGAAACCTTTAAAACTGTAACTTAAAGTGCATGAGGATAGGATGTCTTCTGGCTTAAGTTCCAACAGGGGCTGTCTGTGATTAAATTAAAACAAACTTACCAAACTAATAATTTATTTTTTGTTTTTCATTCTTCTAGAACAAGTACTTTATAGCATTTAGAGTATTTTCAAGTTACATATACTGTAAACATTTTATATAAATATTCATCCATTTGAATACTGGCAAATACAGTGTTATTTAAATTATTACTGTAAACGCGGATTCAGCATAACGCAATGCTATAAAGTACCAAACAGATTAAATATATTACAATACTGAATGAAAGTGAATCTTGTTCAACATAGGCACTAAAATTAAAATCAGATTAAATATTTTGGATATTATTTTCTTTCCCATTTTCTAAAACTCATTTCATCATATTATATTTGCTTGGTGTTGCTAAACATTTCCCTAAACCTTTCTAAAAGTTTATTGCAGGTGATTAGAATGACGACAAAACGCATCCTCGCAATAAGCGTTTAAAGAAAGACCTAGACAAACATTTATACTGTACAAACATGTAAACGTCCCTGAATATTAAATGTATTTTTCGTAAATATTTTGCTTATTCTTATTGCTTTGACAGCAATGTAATTATTTGGACATACAGTACTATTAAAGCTCGTTGAATTGAAAAACTGAGCCTCTTTCCCGCAATATTGTATACTCCAAGATTATTTTACTGCAGTGCAGAATGTATAAATACTGTATATAAAATACACAGTATATATTTTCACATGAACATAAAGTGTAAACTAAGTGTAAAATATTTAGAAATACCAAAAATAATTTTGTCGAGTGCCTAGTTCTTTAAGAGTTTAGTTTTCTGTCGACCTCTTGCAGTTCAGTAATCTTACATACTACCAAAGAATCTGCTTTGTAAATGTCTAACAGTTCGATAAAAACCAATAAACTCGTCTCAGCTTCAGCTTCTCTGTAATAAAAATGATATCCAGATTTTAATGTATAGTTTGATCATTATTTAAATTCGATATAGTAAGCATACTTATTTGAATACTCGGGTACAACAGGTACTCAGACGGGAACAAAGAAAGTTACAAAAATATAAACCAATATTGCACCATTTGTTTGCAAACATTTTGTTAAAAATACAGTGTTGTTTGTGTTCAGCTCATTTTACGTTTTGAGCGGCTTTTTAACAGTTATTATTCCTGTAAGTAATATTATGTTATTTCAAGAGTGCAATGTTTCAAAATATCTTTATTTTAATATCGAGCAATGTTTCAGTCTCTTAAAATCGGTAATGGCTTTTACAGTATACTGTGCAATTCTTATTCTGCTATGCCAACCTTTTAAATATACAGCAAGTTCTAGTTTTTGCGTAATGCACTGCGATTTACCGCCAAAAGAGAATAAGTTAAGTTTTAAATAAAGTACTTACAGTACAGTACGTGCACGGAACAGTCTTTTCCTTCATCTTTTTCAAAAACAGCTGTTAATTACATATGCCAACCATGCAGTATAATGCATGGAGATGGCTACACTGTAGTTTCCCATTTGCAGAAAAAAGAGAATAAAGCTCATCAAACACACCGGCATGCTAAAAAAAGTACACTGGATTCTACCACGTCGTAGAGCCGCCGCTTATCTTTAGGAGACTTAATAAGACAGGAACTGGTATCTACAGTAAATCGCATGTGTAATGGTTCGTCAATAGGAGAGTACAAGTTACTGCTTTTAATTTTCATCTCTGTATTACCATGACTTGGTATCCTGTCATTTTTAATTGCAGCACTTGTTTGTGACGGCTGCATTGTTTTCCAACTGGTAGTATAATCAGCACCTTCATCCTCATCTCCTTCACCAAATGGGGTGCTGTGTTACATTAAAACAATAGGAGCTCACGCTGACAAGAAACCGTCTCAAGAGGGTTGTACTCAACCATAACATCTTCGATAAAAGGCTGAAGAGATTCTATGTTCAGGGGGTATATACTGTACAGTACCAGGATAATAAAGACGATAAAAACAAATACACTGACCAGGGCCTCAGCAAGAACATTTTCTCCTCTGAAAAACAACAATTCTGTTCGTTTCTGTCGAATCACGTGAAGAAAACGATTCAGGAAAATACTATCTCACTTACAGAGATAGACCCCCCCCCCAAAAGGCTCTGAGCTCACTATACAGTATATTATATATACAGTATACACTGTGTATGTACAGTATATACTGTATATAACCACTCAGGAATCAGCTCAAAAAAGAGCAAAAAGATACAGTACATTCTGTGCCTTAAAGGAATTCCCTGACTGTTCGCATTATGTCTTTGCAACCCCCTAAATCTTGCTATAGGAAGCTAGCAGTTTCTTATTTAAACTCTGGTATTTAAATATGGTCAGCCTTCCCACCTACAATTAGCAACTTTTCAGCTCTTCTTGGGTCAATCTGGCCTGCACACTCTCTCTGACTGTCATTTACTGCATCTGTGTGCCCTAATTCACACCTCTCTTACACCCTTAACCCTCTAATATTTCAATTAAAATTTTTGTTTTTGTTAAAAAAGACCAATCAAATTGTTGGCTGCAAGATCTAACATTTGGCAAATAAATATTTACTCCACAATAAAATGCTGTACAGATATGCCTGTGTGGATCAGCACAAGAAGAACCCCCAATGAGAGAATAATAGTTTGATAATTGGATCAAGATCACAAAATGCTACAGAGGAATCTGAATTTAATGGGGCCAGAGATTCACCGGATTCACCAACGATTTCTTTATCACCTCAAATTGCATTGCAGTTGGTATCCAGGTAAATATAGTGTTGCATAAGGAGCAATGCCGAAAAGACAGACAATGGACCATGGGAAACAACAGTAGCAGGTTTAATATAAAATGTCACAATGAATAAGTCAACGAGGAAAATAGGCTTGTGGCTTGTGAAAAGGAGATGCAAACAAAGAGAAGACTCAAGGATGATCCCTAGAGATGCACGCAGGATTTTTTTTTTCATGCTGGTGAGATCTTGGCTGTTTGGAAACCCAGTCAAGGTTGAAAGAGCTATAGCGGAACAAACAACAATGATAAAGTCAGAGGAACTTCTCAATGAAGGAAGGCGCAGCAGAGGAGATCTGCTAGTGTACAAAAGCTTTGGATGGGTTCAGTAGTTGAAAATGAGCTGGAATGGGAAATGATATTTATCATGCTGGTACCTGAGGTCTAGAGATGACAAACCTTGATTTAAGGGCAGCAGGATGATTGACATGAGCAATGATTTTCATCTTTCATTTTAAACAGGTACAGTACAGTACAGAGAGAGTGACGATCCTTTTACAGCTTGGAAGAGATGTACAGTGGTCAGATCAAGTCTGGATGTACTAGAAAGACCAGCAAGCATGAGCAGATGATGAGGCAAGAGCCAGCTGAGGAGCATGGGAAAGGTGCAGGAGCAATAAAGGTCTAGCAATGCCAAGTTTCAGAGAGATGTCTCTCTATACAGCAAAACACTGTTTGCAAGAAATAAGAAGGGAAGTTCAGGAGGCAAGATATACTTATGCAGGCAAGCTGGCAAGCAGAAGTGTGCGAGATTGGGCTATGATCTTACTCTTGAATTTAAAATACTATTAATCTAAGGATGTATTTATTTACAGTGAAAGTATTTTGATACTGTAAGTATTACAACTTTGAAAATTTAGATTACACATTGCAGCGTAACTATGTTTAATAATGTCCCCATTCTTTCATTCTCCCTTCTAACATTACTTTAGCAAGCATTCTGATAATCCTACTCAGAATGACATCAGACTCCAAAATTCAAAATTAAACAAGATTCACACTTTCCCCCAACCCTCAGCTATTACTTTATCATTCATTTTTCTTTCAGTCGAATTGACCTCTGTGCACATACCTTATGTACGTACAGTATGTATACACATAAAAAGAAGAAGAAATATTTGCATTGATGCTATTAGTAGATTTTGATAAAAAATAAAGCCTAGAAAATACGAATATGTACATTTTCATTATTGTTGCTATGTCTACATGTGAATAGTACAAAATAACTCAGTATAATATGTGCAACCTGACAATATGACTAACAGTTGTCTTAACACACAGCTGTGAATTTTACCCATAAACCTACCCATCACCCACTTCTCTAACATTGGTTAACTTTGTAGTCATTCCCCCCTCAGATCTGAATTAAAAGACTGCAGCACTGTACAACTGGATTTTGTTTACTAATTTTATACAACCTTTCCTCTACAACAATGTTTTTGGTTTCATGTATCTCTGTTTCTTCTCTTTTTCTAGGTAAGTGAGTATTAATTTTTCTGGTGTTTGTGAGTGAATAAATCATGAGTCTCTATTCACAGTAATACCTTCAGATTTCAGCTCAATATATGTTTTATTCTCCCTTGCAGTGACAAAGGCAATAATCACTTTGGAACAAGTAAAAATATCCCAGACAAAAAATATAGGCAAAACCGTGTATTTTAGCTGCAAGGTCACTGGAACAGACTTTAATAAAGCTTATATCCACTGGTACCAGAAAAAAGCAGGCAAAGCTCTGAAACACCTTCTTTACATACGAGCAGAGGATGGAGTGCTTCAATATGACGATGAGAACGATAAAGACATTTTCAAAGCCAGTCAAAATGAGGACATTGCTGAGAGCGATTTCATAATCAACTCCCTGAAGGTCGACCATTCTGCGACATACTACTGTGGCTGCTGGGATTCTCACAGTGAGAGGCTATCAACAGGAAGGCTGTTGAAAACCCAGGTGTGTGCAGAACTTTAAAAACAGCATGGAATGAAATTAAGAAAAAATAAGTAGTAGTGAGCTTTTGTGTTTTTACTGTAACATAACATCATATCTTAATATTAGACCATCATTAGTGATTACCTTAGTTGTCATAGCAGGTTATCATTGAAACAGTGTTTTGTTTTCGTCTGTACATTAATCAGGAAGAATGTTGTTCCACAGAAATCCAGAGTTGCAATATCTGCAACAAAACAATTGCAATAGTGGTGATGATGCACAAATGCTTGAACTGTACTAAATAAAGTATTAAATAAATCTGGCAATTTTTAAAATATTTTTTTGTGTGTTTTGTTCGATATATGTTTGATATTTCTGTTTCAGCCTTTGAATAGGCTTTTAGCTAGACCTACTGGAATAATGTCTGTCATAAAACCCTGTGATGTGACAATCACCATGGATGGGTTCTTTGGAAACCCAGCTCTTTTTTTAAATAACAGCAGCACTCACTAACACAATCCTTATAACCAACATGAAATTGATCAAAAGGCACTTTAATAATGCTTTAGTAACAAAGGCACTATATAGATTTAATAAATGACAGTCTTTGGCACAGCATTCCTCTCAAATCGATCCTCTATTGTTTAATACTCAATATTCTTTTTGAGTTATTTTTAAAGCTGGATAATTTGCTTTGTACTGTATAAAGGCAATATTGTATATTGTATAGCATATTGTAGCATATTGTTACTGTGATGTCATGGGCCATTTAAAATGTTTTTGTACTATTACCTGTAAGGCAATGAGGGCTTCTAGCGCTTGGCTTGTTTGCATTGGGTTATGAACAGTGTGGAGGATTCCTGGTGGTGACGTTAAGCCTGAAAGAAATACTAATTTAGAGACTCATTTACAGAGTACCAAATACAAAAGCGAATTAGGATATTCATACATTCACATTACCTTCTGGAACGCCTTAATGAATTTTTCTTGTATGTATAATATTTTATGGAGCAAAATATTCCTTTTCCATAGCAAGATAAACAGAGAATATGCCACAGTATTATTTGTTTAGGTCAGTTACTGTTATAAATCGGTTAAACACTACTGTATTGTAATAAAGTGTCACATAGTGCTTAGAGCTCTTTATAAAAGGAAGACATCTGTTTCATTTTGCCCTCTGCACAAAATACAGTCTCTTGCTGTACTTTGAATATCTTTTTGTTCCCATTAATTAGGAGTCAGAGACTTCAGTGTACAAATTCCTTTCAAAACAGTGAAAATTCTAACATATGCAGTGGAAATTCATTACATTCTTGTTGTTTAATGTCATAAACCGATAGAGTACAGTGGCAAGCACTCTAAAACGTGTTAGTCATTACTCATTTTCCAGGTTGGGAGCAGGTTGGGACAATTGGGATGGTCACCTGACTGCATCCACAGACCCATGATCTTGTGGGCTGCTGCAACGTGAAGAATGAGAGAGTCTGAAAGGTCTTAGTTTGTAAGATGAGACTGTTACACAGTGTCTTCACTTCACAGCACTCCCTAGGGAGTCCAAACTCCTCCTTGGCAGGGGGGTGGCCTTTTGGCACAGTGGGTTTGGTGCGTGTCTGGGCTACAGGGGTCAGGAAAGCGGAGGTGTGCTTGAGGCAGAGTGTTGATGGAGTCAGACCATGTACACTGCGCATATCCACACCGAGACCTTAAGTATTTAAGCTCTCTAAGATAAAACTGAAAAGACTCGTCTCCAGAGATTGGCTGCTGCATCATATCATGTATCTTTGAACTCTTACTGCTCTTTGAGCTCAATTATATTACCCAGCCTGTATAGCTCAACTTACCTTAAGAAGTCTGAGATCAAATCATGTTACCAGCCTCCCTCATTGCTTATTTTTCTTTTTTTCTAGGTAAGGGAAGACCAGTTATTTTATGCTTGTGATTGTACAAAGCGTGTGTCTGAAGTTTAGCCTTTCTTTTTTTTTTCTTTTCTTCCTTGCAGTGGCAGAGGCAGCGGTGACTTTGCAGCAGGAAAAAATAACACTAACAAAAACTGACGGTCAAATAGCCCAGATCCGATGCAGAGTCTCTGGAACAAGCTTTGCCACAGCAACAATACACTGGTACCAGAGACAAGACGGTGAAGTCATGAAGAGGATTCTTTATGTAGCTGATAAAACGGCTCAGTACGACAACAAAAGAGATGCAGATGTGTTTGTGGTGGGCAACATTCCTGCAGATCATTTCACCGAGAGATACTTAGCAATACGATCTGTGAAATCCAGCCACTCTGCAACATATTACTGCGCTAGCTGGGACGCCCACAGTAAATTAAACCCTATAGACAACCTGTTCAAAAAGATTTAGAGATAATGCACTATACAGTTTCCAACAAACTTCAGAAACCTCATTCAGAATTTTGTTTTGTAGTTTTCAAATATACTTTACTTTGTGATAATAGGATGTTACAAATTGCTTTTTGCTCATTGTGACAATTATTTTTTTCGATAATATAGGACTTTATTTTAATGCTTTTAAATCATGTACATTTTTTTTTCATAACAGATTTTTAAAGCTAATTCCAAATAATAAAAATAAAACACAAAATACAGTAGGATTTGTCTTTTTCCGTATAAAGATTTTTACTGTAGTATGTCACATTGAAAAATCCGTTCAAATGTAATAAAGACCACAAGACTCGCAGAAAAAAAAATGTTTTGGAAGAATGAGACAAATCATAGGTCTGTGAAGAAAATTAATGTGAGTTACAAGCAGGATAAAAACTGGGTAATGCTGAACAATCCTGTGCAAATACTGTACAGTATACAGTATGTAAAGATACTGTGGTCGTTCAAAATGTTGTTTTTTTTGGCTGAAGCACATACAGTAATACAAATGTACTCTAGGGCCATGATCTACAGTACAACCATGCATTTCATTTTGGCACCTGTCCCAAAATATAAGACCTCTTATGATGAGATTAGACATATTTTCATTTAGATTACTCAGGAGCACAGCTCTAAAAATTAGTTCATCCTGTTTGGCACAGAGGAGTCACATGCTCTCTACTCCACTTAACGCCATGGAAATCAGGAGTCAGTGTGGCTAGATGATGGACATTATTTACAGTACCTACTGTACATAGTATTTTTTATCAAAATATTCAAAAGGGACTGAATACAGGGATGAGCTGTTTTTCAATGTAGTCTGTCTGCAGCTGTGAATGTTAGGCAGAGTAAGTGCATACTTTTCCTCTCCTGAGACCTTGATAAAAAAGCCTGCAGTCAGACGCACTGAGGAGTTTCTAAACTGACTCACAGCAGAGTTTCCCTGCCTCTGATTCTTTCTTTGAGAAACTATAAAAATGTCCTTTGAAAGCCTTTTCTATTTCAACCTAGTCTAATCTAAGAACAACATTAATGAGCCTTAAAAAAATATTTCTGAGAACAAATATTCTCATGGTGCTGCTTGGAGCCCTTTCTTTTTTTGCTAAAGGGTTGTTTTGGGGCCTCTCTGTGCTGTTTCTTTGCAAATTCACCTTTGGAAGGTAATCTAAAGGTAATTGTTTTTGTCATCAACACATAATGTCTTATGGAGAGGCTTTCTGCACTTTTGAATTAATCACCTGGATTGTTATTTTGATATTGTTTTGGCATGTGCTAAAATTGCTATTCTTCTATAAATGTGTTCTTCATATGCACATTAAGGTGCTATTTAGACTAACGAAGAGTTATTTTTTTTAAAGATACAGGCTAACACTGCATGTATTTGTTTTTCTCAGGCCTTGAAAGGTACTTCAGTTATAAAGGTATAATCTTTATAACCAGAGATTATAAAAATCTTTGTCTCAAAATACACCTCAAAGGGTTTGATAAAACAAGACCAGTTTTGGGTCATCTGTTGATTGAACTTGATTAAACTTCAGGTGTTTGAGCAATCCAATTAATTAAAACTCAATCCAAATGCCCTTTTTTCAAAAACTGCAGAAACGAAGGAATAAGAGGTAATCTGGTATGTTTTGTATTGCAAGTCACACTTTGTTAAAACTACAAAGAAAATAAACATATCTATGACATTTTGAATTGTTCTACTCTTCACTCACTGATTTTCTGCTTTATGTACAAAGTCTTATTTTATGGTCTTCTACTGACATTTTAGTTGTTTTTATTTATATTTAGTGTAAGCTCCATAGATTTGTATTTTGTAGTACAAAAAGTAACCTTGTAGCTTTACAGATGTGTGGAGAGAAAAAAACAAGTTAATGATGGGCATCACACTTGATTGGTAAATGTTAGCTATTATATTGATAAATTAGCTACTACAGGGCTATCCATACCTGGTTCTGGAGGGAAAGGGTTTCTGTGGGTTTTCAAGGTCTCTTTAAAGCAGCAGTACCTGAAAGGCTATGAGAAACTGTTAGATTGCTCCAAATAAGCAAGTAATCAGATGGTCTAGTTCATTAACAGCTTCGGGATGAAAACTCACAGACATAGTTGCCCTCCATGACCAGAAATGGACAATCCTGAGCTAAGATATTACATCTTAGGTCAGGATGTTGGCTGAGCTGTGTTATGTGTCGGCTGCACATACAGTACCTGTATACAGTTTACCTTAAGTTGTTGTGATCAAGTTTTGAGGAGTTGTAAAGAGTGTAAAGACTGTGATATGGCGACTAATCTAAGATGTATTAGGGATGACGAAAATGGTCATAATAGTAGAAAACATGAGTGGTTAGTTAGAGTACGTTTTTGATAATCATAGTTCACGTATTTTAAATCCTGATTATGTCTAAAATGTCTAAGCGCACAGTAGTAAATAAAAAATTGAAATAAATATGCTATTAGTTACTAGTACAGGTCAATTAATACTGGGTTCTAGATATTCTGTAATGAGTTAATATTCTGCTAATACTGTATGTTAATTGATATAAAAATGTATCAAAAGAAATCAGAAACTTAATCTAAAGCATACTGAATATGCCCCATAGTCAAATTGTCACATCGCATCTTACAAAATTGAAATAATAGATTAAAATAACAACATAAATAATTTTTAATGGATTTAAACATTCAGCAAGGAGAAATACAATTTTGGTTGTTGCTAGAAATGTCAGAAATGTTGCTATTACAAAAGAAAAATAATTTAAATTAAAACATTTCATTTAATTCTTTATTTTGACCTCCTCAGAGGTCTGATATGATGAATCAACATCATTGACAACATTTCCCATCAGCTTCTAGTTACAGCTCTGTTGGTAGCTGATACCCTGCAGTGACGAGTCCAGTTCAGACACAATCCACACTGAAGCAAAAAGAAGACAGAATTTGCTACACTAATTTAAGAGAAAGAAAAAAAAGACTTAGCTCTCATTGTCTACATGTAGCACACTAAAGTATAGTCATCAACAGCACATTTCTCACACTTCACTTTCCTTATTCTCACAGCTTTGTGAAAAAAGAGTAGACAACAACACCGCTTAAACAAGAAAACAGAGTTAAATACTTTCCACACACACTAAATACTGTATGCATTACTAAAACTTCAGAATAATGTATCAACAACCAGTACTTTTTTCATAGTGTGAACACTATGCAGCCACATATAGAACTAGTGAAATTCATGATACCAAAAACAAAAGATATGGTCTTCACAGATTGGTCCCTCTATTGCAGTCATTTCCTCTCTAAGACCGAGTATAATATCCAAGTAACAAAGATCCACTTACCTTAAGAAGATTTAGATCAAGAACAACCATGTTTCCGCCCTCTCTCCTTGCTTTTTCTTCTTTTCTTCTAGGTAAGAACAGATGAATTACATGAAGCTTGTGAAACCGGGAATCAAGCATCTGAACTTTAATCCCTTCTCTTTTCTTTTTCACAGTGGCAGAGGCGGCAGTTACTTTGAAACAGGAACAAATGTCACTCACCCTAGTGATGAACCATTTAGCCCAAATTAAATGCAAAGTCTCTGGAACAAATCTTGCCAAAACTACTATCCACTGGTACCAGAAAAAAGAAGGCGAAGGCATGAAGAGGATTCTTTATGTTTCAGATAAGGGAGCTGAGTATGACAACAAAAATGATGCAAAAGAGTTCATGGCTGGCATTATCCCTGCAGATGGTTTTGTTGAGGCATATTTGGCAGTGAATTCTGTGAAACCCAGCCATTCTGCAACATATTACTGTGCTTGCTGGGATTTCCACAGTGATGCCTCAGTCATGAACAGCATGTTCAAAAACAGCAGAGAGACTTGTGTACCTTACAGTTTTGAACAAAAAAGCTGAAACCTCAACAAAGCATTTTCAGGAAATTACAGTAACTCTGCAAAAGATGAACATTGCAGAGAAGATCTGAAATGCTGAAACAGTTGCAGTTATCACCAACAGGATATAGCCTATGTTGCTTTCTTTTCTCGAAATGGTTTGATTTAGACAGATTTTTTTAAAGTTCTTGCGCTACAGTATGTGTTATATGAATTGCTCTATATGTTATATACATTTTTAAAGATACTGTTCCTCTCCCACAAGTTTATTCTGTCTCTCCATGAAGTTTTACTAATGTATATCCATCATGTTAAATGCAGAATAAACTACATTATAGCAGACTCCAATGATTAGGATGGTTTTTTAAAGATATTTTTAGATTATTTTGTTGACTGAGCAGACAGAACAAAAAAGGAAAATACACCTAATAAAAAACTACTATGAAATGTCTCAGTGTTCCATGTATTCACTTCAAAATAAACCTGAAAAAAAATCACATACCGTATGCTGTCATTTTCCTGTATACAATTCTACAAAGCACTACAGTATGTGGGAGTCATTTATTGGACCTCTCAATGATCTTAATCACTTCCATATTGAACATCTTCACAATGTTATGTTTTTTTCAGCTATTGCAACAGTGATGATATTGTTGCATCCTCGTTGGATAACCCTTACATCACTCAATTGCTGTAATGTTACTGCTTAATCAGAAATCTTAATTTCATCATGTCGGACAGCCTACACTGAATAAAAAATGTACCATGTGCTAACGTCATCTTCAGGTTAGCTTTTCATTGTATCACAAATACTGTAAAACTAAAGCACTCAACAGACCATATATTCAAAAGATATTTTCACTAAAAGGCAGGACTGCCATTTCCATTTTGGGTAATTACGATATGATCACAACTAAGGTTAATATTTAGATACAAATTAAAAGGATTAATTATTTTAAGGAAATGAACAGCTGATAAGCCCCAATCAGGTCGACCTAACGACAAATGTAGAGGAGACTAAAATGATCTAAAATGAAATGTAAAACTGGACGACATCTGAACTACTGTATAAGCCAGCTAACAAATAAAGCAGCCTAATTTGGGGGGAAAGTTCGTTTTAAAAAGTAACTCAATCACAGCTATCACAGTTACATGGGTAAAATGTTACTTTTTAAACTAACAAAATGTTTGGGGAAATAGCTTTTATTTTTTTTATTATTTTAGTTTAATTGTTAACACATAACATAGATTATTCTATCTGATGACTTTTAAAAATCATTCATTTTAATTTTTATAACATAATCCCTTATGCAAGTAGCAAGTTACTCAAATGGATTGCTTTTTAAAATTAACCTTCCCAAATACTACAGACTACTGGTAACATATTGTATGTATACAAATAAATGTTTCATTCTCATTTTAGCATTTATGAACCTACTCTTCACAGTTAAGTCAAAAGATATTTATATTTGTTCTAAAGCTGATCACTACAACAGTCATTGGTTCAGGTGTCACTGTCATTTCCTCTCAGGGCTCAATTAAAATAACTCAGCAGTAAACTAAAGGAAGTAGAGGCTTACTTGTACAAATGCAAGAGCGTGACCATGGTTGTGCCTTCGTCCATGACCATTTTTTCCATTTTTCTAGGTGAGGGAAGTTTTTCTCAAATGCATTTCCTTAAGAATGAATAGATTGCGTTAACTGCTTTTCTTTTTGTTCTTCATTGCAGCAGCAGTAGCAGCTGTGACAGCAGTGACACTGGAGCAGAAGAGGACAACACTGACAAAAATAGCAGGGAAAACTGTGCTTATAAGTTGTAGAGCCTCCAATATACCTTCTGGCAATAACTACATTCACTGGTATCAAAAAAAAGAGGGTGAGCCCTTCAAGAGAATTCTTTACATGACCAAGGATGGTTCAAAAGACACTGCTGACCCCACTTATGGAAGTTCTGAATTCAAGGCTGAGAAACCCGAGTCTGACCTGTACAACCTCAGAATATCAGACGTAAATGTCGATCATTCTGCAATATATTATTGTGCCTGCTGGGACAACCACAGTGATAAAGACTTCCTTAGCAGGTGATACTTAAACCTTAGTGAAAATTTCTGTGTAATACTGTGAGGCCTGTAGTTGAAGGGACTGCAGTAGCAACTGATCTGCCCCTAGAGGCTGCCAAAACTCCTGTAACTATTGTAAATAGACTTACTGGGTGTCTGTTAATTACATTATTGGAGAAGGGTGTGTCCACACTCTGCAAGTAGTCATAGCCCTCATGGGGAGGTTGCTTTCCTGCCTTTTAGACTAAAAAGTTTAAAATGTTTTTAGTACAAGCTCTGCAAAAACTCATTACACACCAACATCCAATGGTTAAAGCTTGGTAAATTCCATTTCTTTGAGACTATCCAGAATTTTGTATTTTGAACATTTTACATTTTTCAGAATTCTGTTTTAGGGATCATTTTGTTGTTATGTTGTAGGGATGGATTGGATATGTGTGACGATTTTAAATACGTGAGAGAGATATTGAAAAACCCCTTCACTAGAGAGCACTCAAAAACACAAAGGTGCAATCCAAAATAAAGCAATTCCATCTAACTAGTAAATCCTCATATTGTTAGCATACAGTATCATCTTATGTAGCTGCGAAATCCCCAGGTTACTTGTGTCCTTCACAAAATTAAATTAATATTATTGCAATAGGTAAGGATACATACAGTATTAGGAGACTTCACCATGAAAAAAGTATATAAATACTGTAGATGCAGTTGTATTGTTATTTTCAAGAACATAAAGGTTATTCTCTGTGGTGTTCAATCACCTAGGTCTCTTTAGTGATGATAACATGTAGGACATTCCACCATTAAACTATTATTGACCTCATTATCATATTATGCAGTATACTAGTATAAAAAGCCTAGGGGAAACCTATAGTGTAATACTACAACAAATCCTTGGGGGGGTAAAAATAAAATTAATTAATTTTCTTAATCATAACTAATTAACTTACTTAATATAAATTAAAAACAGAATAGAACTAATTACAATACCAGAGGAATTAAAAATGCAACAAATGCTATTAGACCCAGTACTTGTTGAATTTTGTAGTATTCAATATAAAAAAGAAACTATGTAAGCACATTCTTGAAAATTTAAAAGAATGCATTTAAGTCCCCAATTATTTTTTATCCAATGAAATAATGTAACTCTTTAAATTCTTTTAAGCTGTTATTTGTCATTTAGAATTTACATTTATAATTCCTGTGAAAAAAATTGCACTGAGCTGAAATAGGCAGATTTCATTATAAGGAACAAGTAATAGGTTTATGCCATTCTGAAAAAAAGAAGATAGAAAACACAACATTTCGGCCATGGGGCCTTCTTCAGGTGTGAGGGAACACAGGAATCTGTCTTCACCAAAATAAAATAAATGACCAGTTCTCAGGTTGCTCACAGGTTAACTTGGGAACCAAACCTAATGCACCACTGTTTTGGATAGAGTGGGTCATTCCTATAGATGTTGCCATTTTTATGGAATGTATATCTCTCTAACATTTTAGTAGGACAGCTATATTTAGTTGGTGTCTTTTGTAACGATTTAGCAATAGCAATTTGTCCGCTCGTTAGTCTGGCGTGTCGCATTAATACTGTAGCGATCTGTTTCAAACGCGCAGCTGCGGTTTTCTATTGCAATTGAGAATCTAATTAATAACTACGTAGCCTCATCCGGTGAATTGTAGACTAAATGCAAAAATCCTAAATTAAAAACTAACATAAATGTGTCAGGAAATTTAGTTTAAAAATAAAACAAGAAACAGACAAAGTAATAATTGCATATTAACGTGGCCTATGTATTAATCCACTAGTCAAATTAATTGAAATGTTCTGATGCACAGTCCTTTGCAGTCCGGGAAAATTAGTACAACAACAACGCCGAGCCCTGGGAACCAGATTAAGCACAAATTCAGCTGAACTCCAACTTTGTTCCGCACGTTTTTTGAACGTGCAATTGAACTCCGAGCTGGAGATGATCTCCAGAAAGTACCGTACTAACTAAACCGCAACTTAGTATGCAGCTGCGTACTAACTCGGGAAGTTCGTTGCATTTGACCCAGTAGTGTTTAAGAGTACCTTACACAGTATTTATAACACCTCACGAAGTCCAGGAAGTTCTAGTCTCTTGAGATTGGTTACTGCACAATTGTTTCCTCCTGGGACTGAATGAAAAAGGACAGTAAAGCACTGTAATAGAGTGTATTCATGGAAAAACCTTACTGAAGAAGAAATCATGTTGTTGTGCGTGTACATTGCTGAATTTTCGTTTTTATTAGGTAAGTAAAAAACACGGTCTATATTGTGTGTTTATGACAATTTAATCATCTCAACTCAGCCCTTTCCTTTTTTTTTCTCCATTGCAGTGGCAGTGTCAGCCCTGTCTTTGGAACAGCCAAAACAAATAATGCTGAAAAGAATTGACAGCACTGCTCGTATTACCTGCAAGTATACAGGGTGGGGATTTGACTCAACTCTTATTCACTGGTACCAGCAAAAAGACGGCACAGCCATGAAACGCATTCTCTACATTGAAAAAGTTGGCTCGCAAGCCTTTTACGACAACAGGGACGATGAAGGAGTTTTCAAAGCAAACAGAAAATCTAGCTCTGAGGTGGATCTTATAATAAATGGAATAAAAGAAAGCCATTCTGCCACATATTACTGTGGCTGCTGGGACACCCACAGTGACACAGGTGTGAGAGGCAGTTGTAACAAAAACCACAAATTTAACACAAAAAAATCAGAAAACTCAATACTTACTTTACAGGAAATTATAGGACCGTATGTGAAACCTGCATGAGAATCAAGACATTCAGCCATGATTTCTAGTTAATTTCAACTGCTTTTACAGTATGTTGAATTTCAAGATCATTTGGAGAAGACAAGCACTGAAATGGGTTAGAGCAGTCAGAAATGTCTGAGAACCCATATCTGATGTGACTATATTTTCTTTTAGCAAATGTTTTTTTCTTATGTATGTGAATTCTGTAAAACAAATTAAAAGAACTGAAAGTGTTGATACAGTAAGTGAATGAATCAGAACCATTTCAATAAATACAATCCCAATGGATTTGCCTCTGTCAATTTATTGCAAATATAAGTTGTCTCAGCATTGTGATTTTTTGTAATATTTTTTGTCTGCCCCAATCACCCTGGCAGCAGTAAAATAGTAGTGGGTAGGTCACTTTATAAGATCATTATAAGTAGTGGGTTGTGGGTTCAATTTCCTACTACATAAACTGCTGTAGTGTCTAGAATGAGGTACTGTACTTTACCCCATTTGCTCCAGTCCACCCAGCTTTGTAAATGGGAGCTAACATTGCCCTGTGATGGACTTGTGTTCTGTTCAGCTGGAGGTGGAAGTTTAGTATTTTCTAATTACAGTACTTCACATCTGGACACCTGGATAAGCTCTCTCCAGCAGAAACTCTTTTGATGGTCTGAATGGAAATACCAACACAAGTAATTTGGTCAAATTCTAATAACAACAAATCAAGATACTGAACAAAAAGGGACAGCATATTAAAAGCATAGTTAATACTTTGGAGTTAACTCACCTGCCTAAGGAAATGGCTGAATGTCAGCACTGTCACACCACTCTTCACTTGTGAGGAATGAACCAGAGGGGCAGCTGCAAGAGTGAAGCTGGAGTTAAAGGAGGAGCACTAGACAAGATTTGTGCAGAGTTATGGGCAGCCAGTGAGCATACATAGGAGAGCATAAGTGTGAGATTTGAATTTGACCTACTCCCGAATTTCTGTTAAATTACACAATTTAACATAAAGATTAAATCTGAATTTAAATATTTCTTTCCTCATTGCTTACCTTAGTCTTACATTTGCTTAAAAAATGTGTACCTTTTATATTGCATTATATATAATACATTGTACTGTAATTTCATTTAAGAACTTTAGAAGAACCTGAATATCCTAAATACAGTAAGTCAGAATAAGAAGTAATAAGAACTGTCAATTCTGCACAGGCAGCATCTACAGTATATGGGAGAGATTCATGAATCAATATCATAAAAAGGTTTGGTGTCTTTCTAGGATTGCTTGATCCTATTAGACCTTCACTAACCACACTCACCAGGCAACGTATTCAATAAAGTGTGAGTTTGCAGTTTCCTGAGAATTTGAAGAAGCGCTATGCTCAAATTATATATTAATTACAAACTCATTTCCGTTGCTTGTCTTGAAATTGCTGAAAAATGAATAAGAATAATGTAAGCAACATTAAATCTAAAACTGATATACTGTAAATTACCAACAGTGCAGATCAGATCAATTAAGGAATAAATCATAAGATTATACCCTGAATTATAAGATAGGATATTTTCCAATTTTTTGCATCTATTGCTTTATTTTTATGTAATTTAAGATTTTAAGAGAATTTAAGGACTTCCTCCATCTCAGGCTGACAATTCTGATTCTCCTGCCCCTAGTTTAGTATATGGCCAGCAGCCATATCACCCTGCAGCTCACAACTGGCAACCCACTGAAGCTCAGCAAGTGTGAGCCTGGTCAGTACCTGGACGGGGACCTCCTTGGAAAAACTAAGGTTGCTGCTGGAAGTGGTGTTAGTTGAGCCAGTAGGGGGTGCTCACCCTGTGGTCTGTGTGGGTCCTAATGCCCCAGTATAGTGACGGGGATACTATACTGTAAAAAAGGCTCCATCCTTCAGATGAGATGTAAAACTTGGTCCTGACTCTCTGTGTTCATTACAAATCCGGTGTTACCCTGGTATCCTGCCCAAATTTCCCCTCTGGCCTTTACCAATCTTGCCCTCCTATGGCCTCCTATGAGTGATGATGCCCATCACCATCTGTGAATTGGCATCATCACTCTGTTCTCCTCCTCCCTGAGAGCTGATGTGTGGTGAGCGTTCTGGCGCACTATGGCTGCCGTTGCATCATCCAGGTGAGGCTGCGCATTGGTGGTGCTGGAGGGGAGTCCCCATTACCTGTAAAGCACTTTGAGAGGAGTGCTATATAATGTAAGTGTAAGCAATAATAATAATTCCTTATACAGTGCTTTTTCATTTTTTCTGGACACTCCACTCAAAGTGCTTGGGGAGGAGAGCAGAGTGATAAAGCCAATTCAAATATGGCGATTATTAGGAGGCCATGATTGGTCAATAAAAGGCCAATGGGAAGTTTGGCCAGGATGTCAGGGTAACACTCCTACTCTTTTCAAGAAACACCCTGGGATTTTTAATGACCAATGAGAGTCAGGACCTCAGTTTTACGTCTCATCAGAAGGACCGCATCTTTTTTACAGTATAGTGTCTGAGTCACTATACTGGGGGCACTAGGACCAACTCAGACAGGGTGACCACCCCCTACTGGCCCTACTAACACCTCTTCCAGAAGCTACCTTAGTTTTTACCCAGGAGGTCTCCCATCCAGGTACTGATCAGGCTTACAGCTGCTGAGCTTCAGTGGGTTCCCAGTTGTGAGTTGCAGGGCTGCTGGCTAATGATAATTGAGTAGAACTGCAGCAGAAAGAGAAATCACTTAAATTAAACATTCATTTTCTCTCAGTTAAAATAAGCCAGTTGTATAGAAAAGAAATCAAGTGCACACCTGTAAAAGTATCCCCAATGAAAATGGATCTGAAATATTTTTTTAAAATACCATGGAATACTGTAGCTGTATATTTCTTGGTAACTTTGAGTTTTAATCTGAATATGGGATGAAAGCATCCCTTGAGGTTTCATGGTCATACAAAAAATGACTTAATTGTAGGTTTATGTTCAAAAGGCTGAGTTTTATAGAACCTCAATATTTAATTTTTCATGGAAGACCCTTTTTCTATTTGAAAAAATTTCAAATTGCAGAAATGATGATTTTGTATTGACAGTTCTTAATTAACTGATCACAGGGAAGCCAGACAGTATTTATATCCCTTGAAAGAAGGAAGAACAGAGCGCTGAGATTGGTTAACATATTCTTGTCATTTCCTCTTGTGGCTCTATCAAAAGTACTGTACCGAGCAGTAAAGAAAAGAAATGAATGGCTCGCACGAATACAAGCTTTACACAGAGAAGCAAGCATGATTTTGTGTTCTGTAATTGCAATTTGGTCTGTTTTCCTAGGTAAGGAAGATTCTGTCATATTTACTTGTTTGTCAGTGAAAAGACGACACAGGTTAACGTTCCTTTTTTGTTCTTGCCAGTGACTGCAGAAGGAGTGACACTGGATCAGAAGGTCACCCTGGCCAAAATGCCAGGCAAAACTGCACGCATCAGTTGCAAAGTCTCCAATGTGGGTTCAAGTAATTACATCCACTGGTATCAGAAAAAAGATGGCGAAGCTCTTAAGAGACTTCTTTACATAACTGTTGACAAAGGAATTGTTACTCAGGACCCCACAGCTTCTGATTTCAAGGCTGAAAAGCAGGAGAATGAATACAACCTTGTGATACCTAAAGTAAACTCTGGCTTTGATGCCACATATTACTGTGCCTGCTGGGACTCTCACAGTGAGAAAGGTGCAACAGGCAGCTGGCGTAAAACCCTAAGTTTCTACAGCACATTTGAAAGCTTTCGATAAAACTCAGGAACAGACGTGTATTGCGGCTCCTGGCGATGACATAAACCACATTTTAGACCCCAGGCAAACTTCAGATTTTATTCTGTAAAATAAAATGTACTGAATTATCCTAAGGATTCTTTCTCTTTACTTATTCAATTAATTAAAAACTGTATTTTGTAAACTATATTCTCCTTTAAATTAATAATGGCCTTCTCTATTTAAAATATGTTCCATATTTCTGGGGACTTTTATTACTTGAAAATGAAATATCAAATTGGATTTTTCAACTGCTATTCAGCGAAATAGCAAGCAGAGCAAGCAAACTAACGAAGCCAGAGCAGTGGTCGAGTAAAATAAAATTAGAACAAGATAAAGATAAAAAGAAATGGTTGTTATTGCAAATGTAGTAAAAGCTATCAAAGTGAATACAGAAAATGGACAGTCGCACAGATGAACTGTAAACACTGTTTTATTACAGTCATACAAATGTTTTATGGAACCCGAAGGCAATGCCAAATTATGATATATATATATTCATTTAGGCACATCTCAATCTGCTGTTTTCAGAAAGGTTACTATATATTTCCCTTAAATGCAAAAACACCACATTACAGTCATTTCCTCTCAGAGCTCTACCAAAATAACCAAATTGCAATATTATTTCAACAGAAAAAAGTAGAGATTTATTTCATGTTAAATAATAGAAAGAAGAACAAATACAATGTTTCTGCATGCCTGTAACAGACTACATGTTACCTGGACTGTATGTATGACTTGGTTCAGGCATTGCTGTTTTTGTTCCTGGGAAATTCAATGCTTGGAAATGAATCCTCACGTGGTGCTCAACTCATTTTCGATTTTGTTTCTAATTTTCACTGCTGTTTTAGCAAGAACTCTAGATTTGGGGAGAAGCACAATTGATAAAAAAACAGACAAAACTGCAATTATATTCTTGAGCACAAATCGCAGAGGTGCCCATAACAAAAAAAGGGAGGTGAAGATTAAAAAACAAATTGCAGGAGTCTTGATAGCCACTGACCCCCACTCACAGGAGTCCAAAATCTCAAGACTGAGAAATGTAAGTCTGATCTGTACAATGTGACAGCAGCTAACGTGAAAGACATGCATGTGTCTAGTCAGTCCTGTGTTTTCTGGGGCACAAATACCGTAGGAGGTCCATAGATGAAAAAAATAATGAGAAGTTTTGTGTCAAAGTTTTAATCAAAACTTTGAATGAATCAAAATAGCACAGAGTATTTAATTCCAAGAATTAAATTCTTGAGCAGCATGTGAGTCTATTTACAGGAGAAACATCTTTCTGGAGTCAGTATAAATCTACATTAATTTCTTTTGGTGCATGATTTTCAAGAGAACCATTCAAATATTTTGTAAGTGCTGAAAAATATTATGCTTCCCAATAACTGAAGATGAGACTGTTTTTATCATGCAAGCTAAATTAAAATAGTTGCAGCTTCAAAATGACAGATCAAAATGATGTCTGCACTTATGGGTATAACCCCCCCAATGGCAACAGCAAATCAGAGCCTTTTGAGGTTAGTTAATTTTGAGAATACTGTGTCAGTGTCATTTCCTGTCAAGGCTCAGTTAAAATGTTTAGGAAGCACAGTGCTGTACCAGAGAACATTCAAGGAAACGTTTTTCAATAACAAGAAGCCATGCTCCTGCATTTGAAGGTTGCTATTTTTTCAGTTTACCTAGGTATGTAAAGTTTGGTGCACCAAATGCTTTTTAAGACAGAATTAATAATTCATCTTAAAATTGATTATTTTTTCTGTGTTCAATTGCAGTGGCAGTGATATCACTGTCCCTGGACCAGCCAAGAAGAACGCTTACAAAAGGCATGAGGAAGACTGCTCGCATCACCTGCAAGTATGAAGGCTCGGGCTTTGACTCTGCTATTATCCATTGGTACCAGAAAAAAGAAAATGAAGCGATGAAACGGATTCTTTATATTCAAAAAATTGGAACAGACGCCACACATGACAATGCCAATGACAAAGATGTGTTCAAAGCGAACAAAAAATCCAATTTTGAGAGTGATCTTACAGTAATTGGTACGCAAGAAAGTCACACTGCCACTTACTACTGTGCCTGCTGGGACACTCACAGCAATGCAGATGGCCCAGACAGCTGTTACAAAACCCATAACCTAATTTCTGTATCACAGTTTCAATGAAAGGTTCGAATTAACTCTGAAAACACAATATTGTAGTTCTGGGAAATTACACAGTCTATCAAAAACTCTTCTTTCTGCAGACATCTGATTCACTGTCTTTGCATGACTATACTGTATATTATGAACATGATTGTTGCACTTTTATAGGGTGTTCAGTGATAACAGTCTTTTCCATACCATCTCACAATTAACATACTGTAAATGACATATTTTATTTAAAACTTCAATTTTGTTATTCACTGTATGAGTAACATGTAGAAGATTTTTTTTTTCCTTTAGGAATTTCAGACAATTTTGAATGTTTGAAGCTTGGAAATCCCACACATGATGACAGTCTATCCTAAACCATCTCATACTTAAAGGCTATATTTCCATTAAAGCAGTCATTTTATGATAGTTTGAATAAAACAACACACTCCAAAACTGGAATCATACCCCCTCCCCCCAAAAGAAAATTAGCAAAGAGTACAAATGAGTACACTTACTTCTTCATACTTATCATTGGAAATCACATTTAATATTATTAAATATTAAATATTACATTAGCTTTCCTTGTAATTACTAATGAATGCAAAATAAATGCTCAGAAATATTGTTATCTTTACTCAAGTTATTAATTTCTTAACATTATCTAATGTGGGTGCAATAAGCAAAACGGAGGAGTTTCAGATATAAACAGTTTGCTCTGCTTCCACTACCTCCATATTATGTTTACTGTATATTCACGGGTGCTAAATGACAAGGCAAAGCATGTCAAGGCCAAATGGCCTTCCATTTGAACCATTTGTACATTTGAACAATTCAGAACTCTCTGATCTGAATGAGGCTAAACATTTGAATCGACATACTTAGTTAATGCCCCTCATAGTGTTCAATCAAAATAACAAACTGATTCACACAAGATATAAAATACTCACAAATCTGAGAGCACTGCTTTCACTCTGGGTTTAGCCAATGTGCAGTGAAGATTGTGGAAAAATAATAAAAATTAGAACTGTGTAGGTCATCTACAGGTCATCTTTATCACGTTCCTTTTATTGGTAAGACAAGATCAAAATCTAAAATATTTTCTCCCCGTTTGCTAAAGAAAGTAATCTTTTCCAAGGCTTCAGAGATACGTGATCCTTTTTTTAGAAAACAAATCAATTTGTTTCTTTCTCAGTGCTCATAAATGTGAAATCCACATAAAAAAATGACATGAAATATAATTATTTATAATAATAATACTAAACTTTCTTTTATATAGCACCTTTAAAGGTGCCTTCTCAAAGCGCTTTACAGGATGGCAACAACAATAAATAAGAAGAATACAACAATAAATAAGAAGAATACACAAGATAAAACACAATTATAATATATAGAGGAGACCGTGGATGGTGGTACTAAGAAAAGCAGAGGGGTGAAGAATGGAACCAGTTAAGTAAAGGCTTTTCTGAAGAAGAGGGTTTTGAGTCTGGATTTGAAGGAGTTTAGAGAAGATGACTCTCTGATATCCTTGGGGATAGAGTTCCAGAGCCTGGGGGCATAACAGGAGAAGGCCCTGTCACCCATACAATGTAGACGGGCTTGGGGGACAGTAAGGAGAGCAGAATTAGAAGAGCGAAAGTTGTGAGGTGGGGGGTAGGGCGATAATAGTTCAGACAGGTACTGAGGTGCCAACCCATCCAGAGCCTTATAGGTGAGCATGAGGATTTTAAAGTCTACACGGAATTTGACCGGAAGCCTGTGCAAGGACTCCAGGATAGGAGTAATGTGAACACTTGCACTAGACCTAGTCAGGATTCTGGCTGCTGAATTTTGGACATACTGCAGTTTGTTCAAAGTAGATTTAGATGCCCCAGCAAGTAGAGCATTACAGTAGTCAATTCGAGAGAACACAAATGTGTTGATCAGCTTTTCAGCCACAGTTAGTGATAGCATAGGGCGTAGTCTAGGGATATTTCTGAGTATGCTTCACATGTTTAGAATTTCATTCTAAACTAAAACTCAAATGCAAAGATAAACACGTATTTATTTCTTCTGATCTAATTTCAAAATGTAATTGGAACATCAAGACAATATCAAATAATGCACTTTCATCCACTTTGTCAATTCTCAGTCCCCTGATCTCAATGATATTGATATATTTTTAAAGGAGACACAGAAGAACATGGTTTTCTGAGATTGGTTGTCACTGTAATTTCCTTTTCAGCTCCATCACAACAACAATGGAGTAAAACTGCAATCCAGTACAAACCCACCTATACACAAAGGCTATGACTCTGCTTTCAGAGACTGCAACCCTTTCTGTCTTTCTAGGTAAATGAGGGACATGATGGACATGTTTGTTAGTCAGGGAAAAAAATCCCTGTTAAACTCTTTCCTTAATTTCAACTGCATTTCTCCTGAAGTCACAGCATCTAAGGGAATGGAAACATTCACAAAATTGGCAGGCAAAACTGTGAGTATTAGCAGCAAAAGTCCTAAAGAGGAATTACTATATATATTATATGTTAGACTCATTATATTAGTCTTGGTGATAGAGAGATGTGTGTGACTCCACACTGCTCAAATCCATGCTTCCACTCAGAAAAACTATGGAATGAGCACAATATCAAAGTACCTAAAATGAATGACAGTTGTTCTGCCCCATATTGCTGTGCCTGTTGTGTGGTACAGATGCCATAGGCAGCTGTTATAAAAACATTTACATATTTTTCATATCACAGCTTTAATCAAACATGGGAAGAAAACACACCGCAAAATTCTGTTTGCAGGAAATTACATGATGATGATCGTTAAAGACCAAATCGGTAAACCAAATGTTGTTTTCCTAGCAGATTAAAGCATTTTGCGTTATGAAAGCTACAGTTTCTTCAGTATATGGTTTTAAAATGAAACCTTAATTCCTCTGTTTGAGCGAAATGTCGATGTTTTGCACTTAGTTGTAATTTGAAATATGGAAAGGCCAGTGGCTGAGACAGAAAGAGCCTAATTTTCCATCATTACTAAAACATGCACATGTAAAATAAAAAATAAAATGGCTTTGATATGTCAGTGTTAAAAGCATAGTAATCATCTCTAACAATTACTTTTTGTAGGTATTAGCCAGCAATTATATCACCCTGAAACTGACTCCTGGCAGCCCACTGAAGCTAAGCAGGTGTGACCCCGGACAATGCCTGGATGTAGACCTCCTGGGAAAGACTAAGGTGGCTGCTGAAAGAGGTATTTATGGGACCAGTAGTTAGTGCAGTTAGTGCTCTCCCTGCAGCCTGTGTGGGTCCTAATAATATAAGGATGGGGACACTATATGGTAAAAAAGGTGATGTCCTTCGGAAGAGACATACAACCGAGATCTCGACTCTCCATGGTCATTAAAAACCCCAGGGTGTTTCTTGAAAAGAGTAGGGGTGTAACCCTGGTCTCCTGGCCAAATTTCCCCCCTGGTCATTACCAATCATGGCCTCCTAATAATCTCCATCTATGAACTGGCTTCATTACTCTGTTCTCCTCCCCACTGATAGCTGGTGTGTGGTGAGTGTACTGATGCAATTTGTCTGCCGTCGCATCATCCAGGTGGTGGTACACATGGGTGATTGTGGAGCGGAGCCACCATTGCCTGTAAGGCACTTTGAGTGGAGTTTCCAGAAAAGCACCATATACAGTAAGTGACTGCTTACAAAATCCATCAATAATGACTCTTAGCTGATTCACTCTCTTTCTCTCTACATATTGTATATGCATGAAAACAAGTAAATACATACAATAAATATATAAGATCCTTTTTTTTTATTCAAACTATTCAGCATCTATAGACTATTTGAACTGTAATTGAGACTCCTCAGGTTCAATCTTCAATGAAGATACCTCAGAGCACCCAGGTGGCTATTTATTCAAAATGTAAGCTCTCTGAAAGCCCATGGGGATTCATATTCATTTTTGTTCACTGCTGTTTAGAAGAAGCATCAGCATATTGTTTAGATAAAATAGATGTTTTTCTTTCTTTGAATTATTCGATGCCTCACAATACATCCAGTTTGATGAAGCTGCTTATAGTGCAAATCTTGAATAAAAATATGCTTGTCTCTAACCTGAACTATGACCTTCTGCTTCTACTTTTACTTAATTTCACATTGATGAATGTACTGTCCACAGAGACATTCAGAAGATATTTATGTCCTTTCAAAGGACAGCCAACAGAACAAGGTCCTCTGAGATTGGTTACCATGTAACTGTCATTTCCTTTTTGGGAGTCAGTCAAAATAACCAAGCAGTAAAGAAGAGAAATCTAGTGTCCCCACACATATTGAGAAGAAAGCATGTTTTCGTGTTCAGCAATTGCACTTTTTTTGGTCTTCTTCACAGGTAAAGGAACATTTTGTTGGATATGTTTGCTCATGAACAAGATCACAGAAATGAACTCTTTCTTACCGTTTTATTTTTTTCTTTCAGGGGCTGTTTCACCTGATGAAATACAAACACTCACAAAACTGACAGGCAAAACTGCACGTATTGGATGCAAAATTGCTGATCTAAATCCGTGCCTTACTTACATCCACTGGTACCAGAAAAAAGAAAATGAAGCTTTTAAGAGACTTCTTTACATACAAAAGGATAATGGTGCAGTTACTCGGGACCCCGGCGCTTCAGATTTCCAGGTTGAGAAACTGGAAAATGTGTACAAACTTAAAATACTCTCAGTGAACGACAAACATTCTGCAAAATATTACTGTGCCTGTTGGGTTTCCCACAGTGATACAGATGCTATAGGTGGCTCGTACAAAAACCTTTATAAGAATGTCTGCAGCGCATCTTTGATTAAATCAGACACCAAGCCCACAAGAGTTTTGTTCCAGGAAATTACAATTTTGATGATCGTTACAATTCCTCAAAAATAGTTTTAAGCTATTAATGAAAATGTCCTAGCTTTATATGTCGATATACAGTATATGTTCATCTCCCAAGTGATTTGGGGAAGCAATAAAAAAGTAAACATGATATTAGAATTACTGTACTAATTGCTAATAGGAGTTAATAGGAGTAAGATATTTGCCATTAAGGAATACTTTATTTTACCAGCTGTGTTTGTTGTGCTCTTGTAAAATACGATTTGCAACCCCTAGAATAAAGATTCACACCATGAACAGGAAAAAAACACACGATGTTCTCCCTGGATGATGGGATGGATCCCTGGATGTTTTTGAACTTCCTGTAAAGCATTCAAGTCATTCTTTTAAATTAAATCAGTAAATATTTACTATTGTGCTACAGCACTTTTTTTGTGTTATCCATCCATTCACTTCCTAACAGTTTCCTCCAATTCGGGGACAAGGGAGAGCCAGAGCCTAACCTGGGACACAATGGGTACAAGGCAGGTTATACCTTAGACAGGACACCAGTCCAGCAGAGGGCAGACAGACATGCACACTCATACCGGGGAAAGCTTTCCCAGAAGATAATTAGCCTACCAATGTGTCTCTGGACTGTGGTATAAAACCAGATCACCTAGAGGAAACCTAAACACAGGTAGAACATAAAAAGTCCATGTAGACAGCACCCCAGGTCTGGAATTGAAACCAGGGCCTCAGCGCTGCGAGGAACTGTAGCAATGTTTACCATTGCTCAACTGTGCCCCTCCCAATCATATTATTATTTGCATTATTAGATTTTTCTAGAGTGACAAACATGCACATACTTTATTGTGTTTTAGACTCATGCTTACAGTTATAACTAATGATACGGACAGAATTGAAGTCAGGGTAGAGTTTGAACTCATTTTATCTTGTATGTTTAGAAGAACAGCTATTAAATCTTATGAATGTTGTTAACACATCTTATCTAACTCTAAAAAAGGTATTATTCAGACTACACAAAACAAGGAATCATGGTCCAATCCTTTCAAAGGTAGAGTTAACAATATTAAATTCTTAACTACACAAATGTTGACACCAACCTTATTTATACTAAAGACATTTGTAGCTTAACATGATAAAGGAGATGTATTACACAGTCACCTAAATTTAGTTTTCCTCTTGAAAGTGTTCATCTTCATTGACGTTTACTGCTATTTAAAATAAGCAAAGAGTTACTAAACAGATAAAGATGTGGCATGCACTATAAATGGGAGTGTAAAATACATCTTTAAGGATAAGCTTTACCCTATATTGCAGGAGAGTACAAAACAAGGGCACTGGAATGGCATAGGAGATAGAACAAGCAACTAATGCAGACAAAATGTATCAAGAAACAGAATACACAGTAGCCCGTCTGAATAAATGTTGTCGTCTGATCCTCACAATCATTGACAAACAAAAACATGCTCTCACCTCATGTTCAGTTCCACGTAAACAGATGGCAATAATTCAATGTGAAAATTGTTAGTATATCTGCTAAATAAAACAATGTTTTTTTTCTCCCTGAGATTTAAAATGGTTCATGGTGCATCTAGGGTGTCAGATAATTACCTCTTTTCATTTATTATTAATGTACTGGGTCACTCGTGGCAGAGAGGATAGAAAAATCTACTGTATAAAAGGAGGAGCCGCACAGCTTGCCCCTCTGAGATTGGTTAACATTTTGCGGTCATTTCCTCTCAGGGCTCAGATGAAATAACCAAGTCGTAATGAAACAAAATCAAGCACTTTCATATGAAAAAGCCTTACCTCAAGAATAAACCATGGTTCTCGGTTCAGCCATTACATTGTTTTCTATCTTCTTAGGTAAGTGACAATTTTATTAGATACTGTATGTACTGTATTCTTCTCCGTGAGCAGATCACTCAAGTCAACTTTCTTTCTGTTCTTCATTGCAGTGTCAGTCACAGCCTCCGATGAACCAGCAACACTCACAAAACAGGCAGGCAAAACCGCACGTCTTAAATGCAAAATAACGAATATCGGCTCTTGCCAGAGCTACATCCACTGGTACCAGAAAAAAGAAGGAGAAGCTTTTAAGAGACTTCTTTATATAAGCATAGATTCTGGGGTAGTCAATCGGGACCCTGAAACTTCAGATTTCCTAGCTGAGAAAAAGGGCTCTGAGTACAACCTTAAAGTACCCACACTAAAGGACAGCCATTCTGGCACATATTATTGTGCCTGTTGGGTCTACCACAGTGATACAGATGCCATAGGCAGCTCGCACAAAAACCACAATGAGAATTTCTGCATCAAAGCTTTCTATGAAATTTCCATGATTTCAGGAAACAAATCTTCCTTTCATACAGTTGGTAGCAAGGAAGCATCATTTCAAAAAGGAAGACTTGATGATGACCTTCAGTGGGTACCTTCTGCATGTGAAAATCACTAGGCAGCTGAGGACTGGGCACTGTAACATCTCTTCAATGAGCTGCAGTTATTATTTTGTCCTGCATTGTAACTGACAGTTACAGTGACTACTGAAAAGAAATATATAAATTTTTAAGAGGGTATCAAATAATTGAAGGACTCTGTAAAACTTCTACGGTAGAACGGGAATTTCAACAGTCCCAGGAATTTTATAATCATTAACTATAAGCTAGAAAAGCTAATTGTATTGTTTACAGTTGTTGCACCCGCAATGATCCTTTTTTATAATCTAATTTATGTAATATTGTTTTAAATTTCCTAATTATTATTTTTTTAACCTGACATTGTTGATAGGTTAAACGTGAAAATATTTTACAACAGGCGCAGTCCAATGAAGATATTCATGTAAAATAAAGTATAAAGTGTAAAACATGTTACATTGTTATCTGGGATGTGTTTGGATTGAAATATTTGCAATTTTGAAATTGTGGGTCACAGGGATGTCAGGTGCAATAAGGTAGAACATTTAAAAAAATGATTGACAGAAAGTGAGAGTGATAGGAAGATATCATACAGTATATGAGGAGCTCGTCGTGTGACACCAACAATCAAAACTCGAACAGGTCAGCAAAACAAATTAAATATTTAAAATAATTTGATAGATAAACAAAATCCAAAAACCCCCACTGTGTCTCAAACAGTTTTACATTTTTGCAGTGCTGTATTAAATAAAATCCGAAACTTCACGAATCCTTGAAGAATGCCCCCCCAAAAAATGACAGGGTATAATAAACTTAGAACATTGCAAAGCAAGAGAACAAAATTCACATGGAAACGACAAATGTAGGCTAACACAAATTTGAATCCAAAACTGCAGTCTTCCAATTGCACTATAAAAAGAATTGTTTCTACCATGGATGTCAGGCTTTTTATGAAACCTGAAGGTGAATTGTGTTCTTTTTGTCTTTTAAGCACACTTCAACTATTGCACACTTAAAGTCTACTGATCACAAAATGTAATGAAAGGAAGCTCCAAGAGAAAGGACAGTTTTTTTCTAGGACAGACTTAGTTATAAATGTCAATCATACCAACCGTGACTCAGGTCACAGAATACATATTCTCTTCTACGTAATTCTGTGCTTGGATACAAATGTTCATAACTGAACAGTTCAGATAATCAACGCTTTTTTCACTTTAAAGTCAGGAGTGACAAACTGTAAGATCACTGGATATGCTGAAGCTGAGAGAGCTGATTACTAATGAAGATTAGACTAAAAAACTACCAAACTTAGACACACTGCAAGTGCAATGATAAACACCTCACCTCCTTTCGACTTAAAAAGCTTTCCCGAAGAATCAGAACAATTCCACATAATGATACTTTCTCATATACTGTGATTGTTCTCAACCCACTGACTGTAGTGGGTTCAAATGCCATTTATATCCCTTCAAAGAATCCACAGTAAAAGTGTGGTCCTCTGAGGTTTGTTAACGTCACAGTCATTTCCTCTTGATGGTCTAAGTAACCAAGCAGTAAAGAAAAGAAGTAAGGTGCTCACACACATGAAGGCATTAACTGAGAGAATAAACCATGGGTCTGGGTTCAGTCATCGCATTTCTGTCTGTACTCCTGCTCAGTAAGTGAAGGTTTTGTTGTACATGTTTCTTTGTCAGTGAACAGATCACTCGAGTCACCTCTCTTTCTTTCTGTTCTTCATTGCAGTGTCAGTCACACCCTCTGATGGAACAGAAACATTCACAAAAAGAGAAGGCAAAACTGCACGTATTAACTGCAAAATTAGCAATGTCGGCTCATGCCAGAGCTACATCCACTGGTACCAGAAAAAAGAAGGAGAAGCTTTAAAGAGGATTCTTTATGTGAGTCTTAGTGGTGGAGATGGAGTTTCTGACACCAATCATGGTGGTGCAGACTTCCAGGCAAGGCAAAATGGGAATGAACGCTATCTTCAAATACCTAAAGTGAAGGACAGTCATTCTGCCACATATTACTGCGCCTGTTGGGTCTCCCACAGTGATACAGAAGCCATAGGCAGCTGGTACAAAAGCCTCTATATGAACTTTTGTATCACAGCAGTAATCAAAGCATTGGATCAGTTCAAATACCACAGTACCTCAGTTCCAAGAAATTACAGTGTCTGAACACCTGATGATCGTTACAGACCACATTCAACACTCATTTTTCTGAATTTTTTAAAAGCAGCAATGGGCTGAGGAAGGAGATGTTTGAGACATCCTTTATTGCTGTTTAACGCAATATAAGAGAGCAGCATGGTGGCTCAGTGATTAGGATTGCTGCCTTGCAGTGCTGAGGCTCTGGGTTCAGGTCCAGACTTGAAGTGCTATCTGCATGGAGTTTGTATGTTTTCATCCTGTATGCATGTGTTTTTGCTGGGTGCTTAAGCTTCCTCCCACAGTCCAAAGACATACTGCTACATTAATTTGCTCCTGTAAAAATTGACCCTGGTGTGAGTGTGGGTGTGTTTGTGTCTGCCCTGCGATGGACTGACATTCTGTCCTCAGTGTATCCTGCCTTGCGCCCATTGCTTGATAGGAAAGTCTCTGGCTCCCCTGTGACCCTGTATTGGATAATGTGGTTAGAAAATGGATGGGTGGAAACTGACGGCCTCACACCGAGTCCATAAATACCCTTCACCATATTAATACACAAATATGTCTTCAGTGGTTTCAGTAGCTCTTAATGAATGCAAGAGAGAGAGATTAATGAAAAATGTCTGGAGAAGTGCACCTAACTAAGGGAATGGCAACCTATCCAAGCCTGGATACACTGCCCAAACCTCCTTTCACTAGTGTGAGGAGTGAGCTAAGGAGTTTGCTGCAAGAGAAGATAGGAAAGTGCGGGAGATATGTGAAGGGTAATCCTGGGTTTGAGACTTTTATACTGTACATAGGCGTGTCCTGTATGAAACATGAAATGTTCTGTTTTTAAGTAATTTACAAGAAAAGGTTAGCATCAATATTCATTGTTCTATACTGAGTTGGTATTCTAGTTTCAAGGTGTAATTTATTATGTTTTCAGGTGCTTATGGTTATAGATTTTGGCTAATCAAAATTCTTCTCTGAACTCCTTTACAATAAAACATGTTATTAGTAATAGTTTCTTAATAATTTCAACAGTGGATTGAAAGAGAATATTGATAATCATTAACAGAAATGTATGTACAGCATAAAAATATGATGGAACAAGTAATAGGTTTATTCCATGCTGAAAAAAAGAAGAAAGAGAACACAACGTTACGGCCGTGGAGCCTTCTTCAGGTGTGAGAGAGACAGGGCAGTAGGCAAAGGTAAAGTAGCGGGAGAACAAAGGTTGGGAGGGAGGAGGAGTGAGAGGCGGGAGCAGGGGACAGAAAGAGAGGCCAATCAAGAGGTGTGAAGTCAGAATGGGTGCAGAGAGGTGTGAAATGAAACTTCCAATGAATGGAGAAAATTTAAAAGAACAGTAGTCTGTCGTTAAGGGAAGGGAGAAGGTGTGATCCTAGCTGCAGAATAATTTTAGTTTCGGTGGTCTTTCTGATGTACTGTATGAGTTTGGAAAACCGTCTTTGAGAACACAGACGGAGAGATTAGAGTGGTCGTGGCCGTCAGAGGTGAAATGAGAAACAATGGGCTTGGAGAGATCTTTAATCTTTACAGCCCTGACGTGTTCTCTGAAACGGTCTCCGAGTCTCCTTCCTGTTTCTCCAATGTAGATGGCTGGGCATTTACTGCAAGAGATACAGTAAATAAGGTTGCTGGAGGTACAAGATGCTGTCTGGGTGATCCGGAATTGTCCTGAGGGGCCTTGAATGAGTGTGGTGGTGGCTGTGTATTTGCAGGTGATACAGCGAGCTCTGTTGCAAGGGAAAGTGCCTGGTGTGGATGGTTGTTGAGGGCGGTCAAGGGAGCTGTGAACAAGGAGGTTACGCAGATTAGGTGGTCGGCGATATGAGATGATAGGGCGATCAGAAAAGAGGGCCCCAATGGAGGGATCATCCTGTAGGATGGAAAAGTTTTGGTTAATGGTCCTGGGGATAGGAAGTGTGTTAGGGTGGTAAGGAAGCACCAGAGGAATGCGGTTGTTACGGCGGGAGTTCCTGATCGGGTTGATGGTCCGGGGGGTGTTTTTGGCTCGGGCAAGGGCCCTGTCAATCACACTGCTGGGGTATCCTCTGTTGATGAAAAATGAGTACATTTCGAGGGCTTGGTTCTCGAAGTCGATGTCGTCGCTGCATAATCGTCGTAACCTAAGGAACTGTGAAAAAGGAAGAGAGTTTTTAGTGTGGTTGGGGTGAAATGAGCTGTACAGGAGGTAGCTGTGTGAATCCGTGGGTTTGTAATAAACTGAAGTGGACAGTCGGGGGTAGTTGATAGACAAGTGGATGTCTAGAAACGGAAGAGTAGTGGAAGATATGTTAATCGTATATTTGAGGGACGGGTGGAAGTTGGTGAAATGGTGCAGGAAGAACTCAAGCTGATCGTTGGAGCATGTGGCGGCACCGACGCAGTCATCAATATATGGTTTGTAGAGGTCAGGGACATAGCCAGTGTAGGAAGCGAAGAAGCGTTCTTCTACCCAGCCGACAAAAATGTTGGCATACCACTGACTACCAAAAGGAAGTGGTATCCACCATTTCTCTTCTTATCAGCAGTAATGAGCTCCCCCAGGAGGCAAACCGGCTCATCATGGAACATCCACAGGTATCTCAATTTTACCTCCTCCCCAAAATCCACAAACCGGACACCCCTGGACGCCCCATCGTATCAGCATGTAACTGTCCAACTACTTACATCTCAGCCTTTCTCGACAGCCTCATGAGACCGCTGGTTGAAGATCTTCCCTCATACATCAAAGACACCAACCACGCGCTCCAACTTTTTAATGATTTCCAATTTCAGGGTACCGAATGCTACATTTTTACCATGGACATCACATCTCTGTACACCGTCATTCCCCATAATGACGGCCTTACAGCACTCAAGCACATGCTGGACAAACGCACAGTGCTTGATCCACCCACCCACACCCTGGTACGCCTTGCAGAATTGGTCCTCACACTGAACGCATTCTCTTTCAATAATCTTTTTTACCAACAGGTCAGTGGAGTTGCCATGGGCACCAGAATGGGACCCAGCTATGCCAACATTTTTGTCGGCTGGGTAGAAGAACGCTTCTTCGCTTCCTACACTGGCTATGTCCCTGACCTCTACAAACGATATATTGATGACTGCGTCGGTGCCGCCACATGCTCCAACGATCAGCTTGAGTTCTTCCTGCACCATTTCACCAACTTCCACCCGTCCCTCAAATATACGATTAACATATCTTCCACTACTCTTCCGTTTCTAGACATCCACTTGTCTATCAACTACCCCCGACTGTCCACTTCAGTTTATTACAAACCCACGGATTCACACAGCTACCTCCTGTACAGCTCATTTCACCCCAACCACACTAAAAACTCTCTTCCTTTTTCACAGTTCCTTAGGTTACGACGATTATGCAGCGACGACATCGACTTCGAGAACCAAGCCCTCGAAATGTACTCATTTTTCATCAACAGAGGATACCCCAGCAGTGTGATTGACAGGGCCCTTGCCCGAGCCAAAAACACCCCCCGGACCATCAACCCGATCAGGAACTCCCGCCGTAACAACCGCATTCCTCTGGTGCTTCCTTACCACCCTAACACACTTCCTATCCCCAGGACCATTAACCAAAACTTTTCCATCCTACAGGATGATCCCTCCATTGGGGCCCTCTTTTCTGATCGCCCTATCATCTCATATCGCCGACCACCTAATCTGCGTAACCTCCTTGTTCACAGCTCCCTTGACCGCCCTCAACAACCATCCACACCAGGCACTTTCCCTTGCAACAGAGCTCGCTGTATCACCTGCAAATACACAGCCACCACCACACTCATTCAAGGCCCCTCAGGACAATTCCGGATCACCCAGACAGCATCTTGTACCTCCAGCAACCTTATTTACTGTATCTCTTGCAGTAAATGCCCAGCCATCTACATTGGAGAAACAGGAAGGAGACTCGGAGACCGTTTCAGAGAACACGTCAGGGCTGTAAAGATTAAAGATCTCTCCAAGCCCATTGTTTCTCATTTCACCTCTGACGGCCACGACCACTCTAATCTCTCCGTCTGTGTTCTCAAAGACGGTTTTCCAAACTCATACAGTACATCAGAAAGACCACCGAAACTAAAATTATTCTGCAGCTAGGATCACACCTTCTCCCTTCCCTTAACGACAGACTACTGTTCTTTTAAATTTTCTCCATTCATTGGAAGTTTCATTTCACACCTCTCTGCACCCATTCTGACTTCACACCTCTTGATTGGCCTCTCTTTCTGTCCCCTGCTCCCGCCTCTCACTCCTCCTCCCTCCCAACCTTTGTTCTCCCGCTACTTTACCTTTGCCTACTGCCCTGTCTCTCTCACACCTGAAGAAGGCTCCACGGCCGTAACGTTGTGTTCTCTTTCTTCTTTTTTTCAGCATGGAATAAACCTATTACTTGTTCCTTTGCAGCCTACGCATGCTGACGCAGCTACCCACATAAAAATATGATAACAGTCTGTATGAAGTAAAAAACTCAAAACTTTTAATTCATGAAGAACATGCCTGTTCTTTTTTCTAGAATCAATCGCAGACAATCTCAACTCTGAATAAAAAATCTGATCATATCAAGGATGACATTTATATTGGCTCAGAAAATTACAGCAAATCAGATTCTTTTGAGATTGGTTTCTGTGTCACAGTCATTTCCTGTGAACTCAGTTAAAAGAATTTAGAACTATGATATCGTACAATAGGACATACAGGTGTGGTAGTAAGTCTCACCCAGTTGGGACCATGCTGCAGGGTTTAAGCATTGCTATTATTTCCTTTTTATTGGGTAAGTGTATTTTGGTGTAATAAAGGTTTTTGAGGTTGTACTAATTAAAAATGTTAATTACTTTAATAATTTTTCTGTTTTTCATTGCAGTGCCAGTTACATCGTTTTCTCTGGAACAGGATAAAACAACACTTACAAAAGGCTCTGGCAAAACTGCTCGTATCACCTGCAAGTACGAAGGCTCAGGCTTTGGATCTGCTATTATCCACTGGTACCAGAAAAAAGAAAATGAAGCGATGAGACGAGTTCTTTATATCCAAAGTGCTGGTGGTACACCTACTTATGACAATGTCAACGACAAAGAAGTTTTCAAAGCTAGCAAAAACAGCAACTCAGAGAGCGAACTCATGATAGTTGGTGCACAGAGCAGCCATTCTGCCACCTATTACTGTGCCTGCTGGGACACCCACAGTGAAAAATGTGCCATAGATCGTCTGTACAAAAACTCCAGCCTGACTCTCAGAGGCAGTATTTGAAATCAACATCATTAACCTCATTAGTTGTTTTCCAGGAAATGGCAGCACATGAATATTACCCTATTGTTGCAGATGATCAGAGTCAGTGTAATTCACATGCCTTTCCATTTATAAACTGTAGATTTTATTTAGTTAATTATTTGCAGTAATAGGTTGAAAAGTCATTTATGCTGTCTAAAAACCTGTAGGAGACGGGGGGTTTTAATTTGCTGTAAACAATCAAAAATTATAAGAGGAAATTGTGAGAGTACTTGACTTTTAGGAGCCAATCAAACATAATAATTTACAATCTCACACACAGATTCTAAATAGACATTCTACAGTTCATTGATATACTCAAGACATGCATAACCAACAAAAACGTAACAGAATATATATCTGTGAAAAGATCTGCTGTGAACACAGACTGCTGACTGTTCACTCAGGGATTACAAAGATCAGATTTAATTGCTTCAGAGTAAAATACAAATCGGCTACTGTATATCATGGTACAGCCTAGCTTTATCAGATAGGCTTTATCAGTCTCATATACAGTAAGTCAATCACATTTATATTCTCAGACACAAGTAAATATAAATTTACTATCATGAACTAATCATCAAACGTGTGTTTGCAATAACAGTTCTCGAGACTTATGTGATTAATGAAGTTATACTCAACAATCCATTGTCCAAACGTCCTTGATGAGTTTAAACTTTGTGCTGGTACAGTAGAAAGAAGCTGGGCTGGGTTTCTGTAGCAGCTTGGGTTAAAGGGGGTGGGGTAGCTCTGTGTCTTGGTTACTCTGGTCTTTAAAACAGTCTGTTCATAGTTTGTCTTCTTGAGATTTAAGGTAGGCAAAAAGGGAACTAAGCTATAGCATTTGTTCAGGATGTTCTGGATCTCAACAAAAAGAAAGAAACCAGGAGGGGTGCTGTGGTGCAAACTGTGTTTCATCCAGTTCCTTCACTCTGTGTCTCATTGAGTTCTCATCACTGGGGTTTTCAATTCCCCAGTTACCATGGCTTGGGACTCATTCTCAATGGGAGTGGGGGGGGGGTAAAAGTGTTTCTTTGATGTCTTGGGTGTGGTCAGATGATGCACAGTGTATTTAATTCAGCAGCTATACAGTATCATCCTGCAATTCACAAGCTAAGCAGGTGAGAGCCTGGCCAGTACCTGGATGGGAGACCTCTTGGGTAAGCTAAGGTTGCTGCTGGAAGAGGTGTTAGTGGGACAAGTAAGGAGCCCTCACACTACAGACTGTATCGGTTCTAATGCCCCAGTATGGGGCAGATGGAGGTGGGGACACTATATTGTAAAAAGGCACCAACCTTCAGATGAGACTTAAATCCGAGGTTCTGATTCTCCATGGTCATTAAAGATCCCAACATGTTTCTCAAAAAGAGTAGGTGTGTTACCCTGTTGTCCTGGCCAAATTTCCCCTGGCCATTACCAATCATGACCTCCTAAAAATCCCCATCTTGAATTAGCTTCACTACTCTGTTCTCCTCCGCACTGATAACTGATGTGGGGTGAGTGTACTGGTGCACTGTTGCTGCCGTCATCATGTCAGTTCTACAAATTGATGTTTGTGGAGGGGAATCCCCATTACTTGTAAAGACTTTTGAGTGGAGTGTGCAGAAAAACACTATAAATGTGTAAGAATTATTCATTATTTATTTAAACCTTGTGCTAGTTACTTCCCCCCACTCTGTGGCCCAGTTAGTCCTGTCTCACAATCCCACATGTCATCTCTGAATTGTATGCTAATTAACGAGTGACTACACACGGAGGACCTTTAATCAAATGGAAGCCCCAGAACAAGGATAGGTGAATACACCACCCTTGTGGAGACACTTGCCATCATTTGGAAACCTGAAGTCAACACAGCCCCTGACACCTGTGGTCTAACAACCCTTTATATCACTTTTTGATAATAACTCAGGAAAAAAACACATGATTGGAAATATGTTGTGAATTACAGACAAAAAGTGTGGAATGGGAGAATGTGCAGTGTCATATGAAAAGCATCTGCAGTGAGTTGAAAGAGACAGTCAGTTAACTTTAATTCTCCTGTAAATACTGTACATGTACTGTATATTATGGGTTTTTAAAAGCAGAAGTGAAGAACAAAATTGTTCTTTAATAGTGGATGGACATTCATTATGTAAAGTATAAAGTGTCCTGAATACAGGGGAATAGTAGGTAAACACATAAGAAGCAGTTGCTGTTAATGCTCTTACTCATAATAATAATGATAAAAACAACTTCAGTTGTACAGGGGGGGCATTGCTTTTGAAGTACTGTATCACCATAAAACTAATACTTCTGTATATTTTCACAATAATCACCTGATTTATATTTTAGAACATCAACATAGTACTAACATTAACAAAAAAATATTTTTTTATAGTCTGCACCATTTTCAATTCCAATAAAAAATCCCAAAAGACACCCCTTGCGAGAATAAGGGTTGAAAGAACTCTTGACCCTAAAACAGGAACTGAATAAACCCCTGGATCCCTCATTGGTATGATAATCAAACTTAAAAACCTTATGCTTCCTCATGTTCAACTTCAGTTTACAATGAAATACAGATGCAGCAGCTCAGACTCAGTATTTCATTACTTAATGAAAGTCTTTTAGATCCATCTTTGTTCATTGCTCTGACACATCTATGTCAATTCAAATAAAATTTAATCTTGTACCATGTTTTAAATATACATCTTTTGAAATCATTGCTTAAGCGTGTAAAATGCAAAACAAATGATACACAAATGAATGCTCTGACTAAGAAAGCTGATAATAAATGCAGATGGGCTTGCAAAACTAGTTAGACTTTCTTTAAACTCAACAATAATTAGCTCTCCTCCTTCCTACTAACTTTGAAAGCTTTTGCAAAAAAATCTAATTATTTGACAACAGTTCATCTATTTTCATTCACTGTGACATTTCTCAATCCACTGATCATAGTGGGTTCAAATACCATTTATATATACCTTCAAAGAATCCATAGTAGAGCGCAGTCCTCTGAGATTGGTTAACATCACAATCATTTCCTCTTGATGATAAGGCAACGTAACCAAGTAGTAGAAAATCAAAGAAATCAAATGCTCAGACACATGAAGGCATTACTGAGAGACTAAACGATGGTTCTGGGTTCAATCTTCACAGTTCTTTCTGTCCTTCTCCTAAGTAAGTGAAGATTTTGTAACACATGTTTCTTTGTCAGTGAACAGATCACTCAAGTCAACTTTCTTTTTTTCTCTTTTTCTTCATTGCAGTGTCAGTCACACCCTCTGATGGAACAGAAATAGTCATGAAAAGGAAAGGCAAAACTGCACGTATTAACTGCAAACTCACTAATATGAACTCTTGTGACAGCTACATCCACTGGTACCAGAAAAAAGAGAGCGAACCTTTTAAGAGAGTTCTAATTGTGACTATTGCAAGTGGTGCAGCTACTCTGGACATCCCTTCTTCAGGTTTTGAGGCTGAAGGAAAGCAAATTCTTAAAATAACTGCTGCGAAGGACAGTCATTCTGCCACATATTACTGTGCCTGTTGGGTCTCGCACAGTGATACAGATGCCATAGACAGCTTGTACAAAAACCTCAACAATAATTACTGTATCACAGCTCTAAACAAAGTTTGGATCAGCTGAAACCACAGTACAGTGTACAAGTATATCAGTTCCAGGAAATTACAATGTCTAAGTGCCTGATAAACATTACACACCACATCTAAAACTCCAACCTTTCCTAACGACTTCTCCTGTGTGTCAATTAATTCAACAATTCTTTTTTTTAAGGTTTTAATTTTTAAAGTTATGTCATAGTAAACTTTTGTTCACGACAAGCTCATAGTATACTTTTTCAATGAAGTGGTGGGTCAAACCTTTTTTGTAATAACATTTGACAAGTGTAGAAAACAACCATTCATTCGATCATTTATGAGGAATCTCAAAGTAATGCCCTTGGAAGTTAACTCTAAGCAACACAATGCATGTCTTTGAACACTTGAGAAATTATTAGAAAAGAGTGAGGCTTGTGCCCTGGGGAAAAAGCCAAAAAATAAGAGGATTCAAGAAACATGTTTCTTAGATATATAATTTATTCACTGTTTTACAGGAATGACAATCCTACATGAAACTGGAGATATTCTCTGTTTGAAAACTTTTATAAGTAAATAGTAACTGCAAACTATGCCACAAATAGGAAGTACTGTATTGTGGTTTTGAAGAAGTATTCTAATTTATTTTATTTAGGATTAAGGATTCTAGTTAGTACATACAATACGTGAAGCACCAACAATAGGTTGAAAGATAGTCTTGATAATCATGAACAGAAATGTATGTAAAGCATAAGAATATGATAACAGTCTGTATGAAGTAAAAAACTTGAAACTTTTTATTCATGAAGCACATGCCTGTTCTTTCTTATAGAATCTAAACTCAAACGTTTGCAACTCTCAAAAATCTGATCTGATCAAGGATGACATTTATATTGGCTCAGAAATTACAGCAAATCAGATTGTTTCTGTGTCACAGTCATTTCCTGTGAACGATCAGCTGAAACAACTTAGAACTATGATACTTTACAATAGGACATACAGTACAAGTGTGGTAGTAAGTCTCACCAGGGTGGAACCATGCTGCAGCTTTCAAGCATTGCTATTATTTTCTTTTTATTGGGTAAGTGAATTTTGATGTAATACATTTGTTTGATAAATTTGCACTGATTAGAAAGGTCAGTTCATTCCTTTCATTATTTTTCTGTTCTTCATTGCAGTGCCAGTTACAACGTTTACACTGGAACAGGATAAAATAACAGTCACAAAAGGCTCTGGCAAAACTGCTCGCATCAACTGCAAGTACGTAGGCTCGGGCTTTGAATCTGCTTATATTCACTGGTACCAGAAAAAAGAAAATGAAGCGATGAGACGGATTCTTTATATCCAAAGCATTGGTGGGACAGCTGCTTATGACAATGACAACGACAAAAGCATTTTCAAAGCTAGCAAAAGCAGCAACTCTGAGAGTGAACTTAGGATAGAAAACTTACAGAACAGCCATTCTGCTACCTATTATTGTGCCTGCTGGGACACCCACAGTGAAAATGTGCCATAGACTGTCTGCACAAAAACTCCAGCCTGACTCTCAGAGGCAGTACTTTACATTCAAAGCCAGAAACGTCAATACTTGTTTTCCAGGAAATGGCACCACTTGAGTATGACACTATTGTTGCATTCGAACAAAACCAATGCGATTAACATGTCTTTCCGTTGATTGATTTTTTGCAGCAATGGTTTGAAAAGCCATTGATCCAGTCGAAGAACTTCTTTTCTATTTTTATTTCATTTAAGTATAGTATATACTATAGAATCGTATGTGTTCGTTCTCTTTTTCAGCCTCTTGCTGGTGAAAGAAGTATTACTAGAGAAGCTGGGAAGAGAAGTTTCCTCAGCGGCTTTTTCTATCTGACAGCGTTTTAATTCCCTCATGTCTAATGATGATTGATTTGCTGTCCATCTTTCTCCATCTTACATTGGAAAAAGAATATACTATTCTATTAGCCCTATATAAATTATTATATTATGCAGCATGTACAGAGAGCCCTCCATATCTTGTGCAGAATGCATATTTCTATCTTTCAGAAATGTTAGAGAAATATAATCATTGCATGTCATTACTTTACACTCACATATAAGTGATAAGAAAGTGAGTTAATCTCATTTATAATGCTGAGGGAATTCTCTATAAATATTAGAATAAAGATCAGTTAATAATAATAATAATAATAATAATAATAATGCTAAGAAGCTGGGAAGCAATTTGATTAACAATGTTTCCTCAGAGGCGTTTTCTATCTGTCAGTTTTGTTTTTCCCTCATGTCAAATCTTCATTGATTTGCTGCTCATCTTCATCCATTGTACATTGGATGTGAAACATACAATTATATCAGACTTATATAAAATGATTATATTATGAAGCATGTACAGAGGGCTCTCCATATCTTGTGCAGAATACATACTGTATGTGTATCTTTCAGAAATGATAGAAAACTATTATTACTGCAGACTATGAAGTGGTAAGCACAATTATTTTATGCACACTTGTGTCTGACCTTGTCTTAACACCTACAGTACATACTGTATAACCAAAATCAATGGATGTACAAATATACACACCACCATTCTGGTCATTGGTCTTTTAGTTATATGTAGGTGTTAAGACAAGGTCAGACACAAGTGTGCATAAAAGAGTTGTGATTACCGCTTCATAGTCTGCAGTAATAATAGTTTTCTATCATTTTCTATCATTTCATATCATTTTAAAGACAGACATATGTATATTGCACAAGATATGGAGAGCCCTCTGAACTTGCTTTATAATATACTCATTTTATATGAGTCTGATATAATTGTATGTTGCACATCCAAGATGTCAAGAACATAAAAATTGGTTAAGCTCACATATGAACAATAAAGCTTACAGTATAATCAATTCTTGGTCTTAAAGAATGAACATGATGAAGATACCAGAACAGCTCAGAAGAAGAAGAATAGTATTTTAATTGTTCTTTTTATATCTATGGATACCCAAATTTACATAATGTTTATCCATGTGTCTTTTCCCTTAGCCACAGTGAAGTCTTTTTTTTAGTTAACCACTTTGTTATACAACAGGAAGCTGCAGGGCTCTGCGATTGGTCGTCAACATCACAGTTACAGTATATCCTCTCTCAGTCACATAAAACTACAAACTACTCCAGCGACAAAGCATTGTCACTACTGTACACACTTACCTACAGAGTCCTGGTAGAAACTATCAATCATGTTTCTGGTGACCTGCATTGGTTTTTTAACTTATGGGTTTGGTAAGTGATTAATATTTTCTCTACCTTGAAAGGTTTTATTCATCTTTATTTTATCAAGTTAATGCTTTTCATGTTTCTACTATATTTCAGTGGCAGAAACAGCAATAACCTTGAAACAGGACCAAGTAACACTGACTAAAGGTACAACCAAAACTGCAAGGATCAGCTGTAAAGTAAATGCAGAAAACTTTGGAAGAGAGTATATCCACTGGTATCAGCAGAAAGAAGGTGAAGCTCTGAAAAGGATTCTTTATATAGCTGGAGCTGGAAACCCCACAATTGAAGAAGAGTTCAAAAAAGCAGGTTTCAGCGCAGACAAAATTACTGCTAAAGAAGAGTCCAATCTTTTCATAGCAAGTGTTTCAGACAGCCATTCTGCCACCTACTATTGTGCCTGCTGGGACGCTCACAGTGACACAGTTACCATAGATGGTCTCTACAAAAATATGTGACTGATCTCTTCCTGAGGCAATTTAACCCTCCGGTTCCAACACACAAGACTTTAATGTAATGCAAACTTTTTTTGCAAAAGTATGACACAAGCAAAGCTGGTGTTTCTGATGTTTAATATTTCATTACTTATAGAATGTTAGTTTGATTCTAGTTTTTTTTTTATTTTTAAGATATTATGGAAAAAAATTGCTAGGAAACTGAAAACTTTTCCATAATGTATCATTTATGAAAAAGGTACCGTTTTGTTCTTTTGTTGGAAAGACAGCGGTTTTATGTTACACAATAAGGAGAAATTAGGACCTTAATGCTGCAGGACAGATGTTGCTAACTACTGTCCCACCATGCTGCCTCTTTCAGTTCTTTCACAAAAAAACAGATCATTATCAATATGGTCTCTACACTGAACCAAATCCGTGGCAACAAAAAATGAAACGTGTGGTAAATGTTTATTGCCCTCTAAATGTAGGAAGATTTTAGCTTTTGTAGAAGTCTATGCCAACTATGCTCGGACCCTTTTGCCCTTTCCTGCCATAGACCAGACAAATCAAGACAGTCACCCTAAGTAAAATGCCATTTTATGACAGTATTTCCTTCTACCCATGATACAAAAGTATCACCATAAGACTGCAATTTCCATTAGTGCCCATCTGACCCACAAAACGCATGAGACAAATTATCCACAAGGGACACACACTCACAGTACTGTACCAAACACCCTGGACCACAGTCACTAATATCACTGTGCCTGTTGGGTGTCCCACAATAATATAGGTAACTGTCAAAGTATTGGAACAGCTGAAATAGCACAGTACAGTATATCAGTTCCAGGAAATGTCTAAGTGCCTGATGATTGTTACAGACCACATCCAACAATCCAAACCTCTCTAACGACATTTCTGTGAGACTCTATTCTTTGCTGAACTCTATTCTTTTTTAATTGTTTGAAAGTTATATCTCAGGATGATTTTGTCTATAAGGAACAGATATTTCTTTTCAATAAAATGAATGTGTGTCAAGTCACTTTTTCACCTATGTGACAACAAATGACAATTGTTGGAAACAACCATTCTTTCCATCACTAGTCAGGAATTTGAAATCAAAGTAATGACCTTGGAAGTTTAACATCTATAGGAAACTGAAGACCTTACCCTGAGAACATAAGACCATCTCTAAATACTAGAACCCAAAGCATGTCCTTTCAACACTGTGTTAAAGGGGAACTGCAATGTTATTATTATATTATATTATATTATATTATTCTTTACATTCTAAAGAGGCAGACTTGTGAATACATCTCTTTTAATCCAATAGAAATATTGCTGTAAACTTTGAGACAGTTTTACCAAGAAATACTACTTGCTTGTTTACTCTGTATGCAGATCACATTGGAACACTTATGCAGTTAAATGTTTGCTGTAATTATTCACTCATACATCCCATTACATTAGTCATTACTGTGACTAGTGAGCAGGAAGGGCCGCATCACGTTGCAATTTGTGGGAACCCAAATGCTAGTTTGCGACAATGTGGCGACTTACAGTACTTTCACGAAGTTCACAATTTTGTGCTTAGTTTGAAAATGTTTCTATACCATCAATTAATTTATTTTCTAGCAAGATTTAATACTGATCTGAGAAATTGGGACTGCAGTTCTCTTTTAAATACCTTTCACCATATCAATACAAAAATACTTCTTAGACTTATTTGATTCAAGGGGCATGACTCCTATATTTTTATGTTTTATTCACAGTTTTTCAAGACAGACTACAGGTAAATAGTTACTGAGTAATTCAATAGGAATTGAATAAAATCAATACAAATAGTATGTGATTGCAATTTTTGACAGAAAACCTCACACTAACATTAGGATTTTGGACCATGGAGAGAAGTACAGTATATAACCATACTGTAAGTATTCAGGACCTCAGTTTAAACAGTGCTTCCTTTAGTACAATCCTACAGGATTTTGCTTTTGAAGTGTAATTTCTAATTTATTAAATTTATTGGATTCTTAAAGTCCTCTAGTCAATGTTTTTGAGCATTTAGAATTCTGCATAGTACATTTGTGAAGCATCAGCAATGGATGGAAAGAGAATATCGATGATCATGAACAGATATGTAAGTAAAGCATAAAAATGTAAATTCAAATGTTTGCAACTCTGAAACAAAGTGGTATCTGATCATACCACAGATAACATTTATAATGCCTCGGAAAATGACAGCAAAGTGGAGACTTTTGAGATTGGTTTCTATGTCACAGTCATTTCCTGTCAGAGCTCAGCTAAAACAATTTCTATGTATGATACTATAATATAAGACATACTGTACAAGTGAGGTGTTAAGTGTTTCAACAAGTTGGAACAATGCTGCAGGGTTCAAGCATTGCTATTATTTCCTTTTTTCTGGGTAAGTGAACTTTGGTCTAAGAAAAATGTTTGAGGCTGCACCAATTAAAAAAGATCAATTCATACCTTCGTTTTTTTTTCAATGCAGTTCCAATTACAACGTTTTATTTGGAGCAGGATAAAATAACACTTACAAAAGACGCTGGCAAAACTGCCCGCATCACCTGCAAGTACGTAGGTTTGGGCTTTGACTCTGCTATTATCCACTGGTACCAGAAAAAAGATAAAGAAGGGATGAGACGGATTCTTTATATTTAAAACTTTGATGGGAAAGCTGTCTATGACAATGATGAAGTTTTCACAGCAGGCAGAAACAGCAACTCTGAGTGTGAACTTACAATAGCTGATGTACAGAGCAGCCATTCTGCTACCTATTACTGTGCCTGCTGGGACACTCACAGTGAAAAATGTGTCACAGACTGTCTGTACAAAACCTCCAGCCTGACTCTCAGAGGCAATACTTTAAATCAACGTCAGAAATCTCAATACATGTTGGAATTGGCACCATTCTTCAGTTGAGGTCGTGACAATCCATAATCATAAAAAATCCCAATCATGGCCTCCTAATAATCCACATCTTGGATTGGTTTCACTACTCTTTTCTCCTTCCCTAATGACAGCTGATTTGTGCTTAGTGTACTGGTGCGCCTTGGCTGCCATTGCATCATCCAGGTGGGTTCTAAACATCCCCGTTACTTGTAAAGCGCTTTGTGTGGAGTGTCCAGAAAAACACTATAAACAACAAGTGTACTGTATGTTAATTCAAAATAAAGTTAATAATGTACCAACTTCAGTTGTACAGGGGAAGTGGCTTTTAAAACACCACCATAAACTAATATTCAGAATATTTTCACAAGACGCATCTCATTTAAATTGTAGAACATCGACAGAGTACTAAGAGGATCTGAAAAAGTCTTTTTATAGGCTGTGCCATTTTCAATTATAATAAAATAAAAGCAAAATAAAGCAATATGTTGCACCACAGAAAAAGAGGGACTGAGACGGACAGGTTCCACGGACATCTGCTCTTTACTTTGCATGTCTTGGAACTGACAAAGCCAGGCAAAAACCCACCAAGGCACCTAACTGCTGTAACGCAGTAGCCCCAAAACATAAGCGCAACAGCGTTGTAAAATGGACATAATACTATACTCTTCAGTCATCACTGTACACAGTAAGTCTCAAAAGGCACCTCTTGTGAGAATAAGGGTTGAGAAAATCTTGGCCCTAAACAAGGAACCGAAAAAAAGCCCTGGATCATTCATTGGTATGATAATCAAACCCAAAACCTTGTATTTTCTCCTCCTGTTCAACTTCAGTTTACAGTGAAATACAGATATATAAGGTATTTTACATCCATTTTTTTCATTACTCTGACAAGTTTCTGTTAATTCAAATAAAATTTGATATCAAACTATGTTTTCAATATATATGGCCTTTTAAAAAAGAAAACTGTAAAATGTTCTTATCATTACTTAAGAATGTAAAATGCAAAGAAATGTTCCAGAACAAAACTGAGACTAAGGGAGCTGATAATAAATGCAGATGAGTTTGCAAAAGTTGGACTACTTAGACTTTCTTTAAATTTAGCAATAATTACCTGTCCTCCTTTCCACTAGTTTTAAATGCTTTTGCAAAGAATCTAATCATTTAACAACAGTCCATCTATTTTCATTCACTGTGACAGTTTATAATCCCCTGATCATAGAGGACTCATATACCACTCATACCCCCTCAAAGAATCCACAGTAGGAGTGTGGACCTCCGAGATTGGTTAACGTCACAGTCATTTCCTCTTGATGCTCAGTAAAAGTAACCAAGCAGTAAAGAAAGAAGTTGAGTGAAGGCACACATGAAGGCATTAACTGAGAGAATAAACCATGGTTCTGGGTTCAGTCATCACATTTCTTTCTGTACTCCTCCTCAGTAAGTGAAGATTTTGCTACACATGTTTCTTTGTCAGTGAACAAATCACTCGAGTCACCTCTCTTTCTTTCTGTTCTTCATTGCAGTGTCAGTCACACCCTCTGATGGACTAGAAACAGTCACGAAAAAGGAAGGCAAAACTGCACGTATTAACTGCAAACTCAATGACATGTCCTCTTGTAACAGCTACATCCACTGGTACCAGAAAAAAGAGAACGAACCTTTTAGGAGAGTTCTAATTGTGACTATTACAAGTGGTGCATCTACTCCGGACATCCCTTCTTCAGGTTTTGAGTCTGATGGAAAGGAATTTCTTAAAATAACCGCTGCGAAGGACAGTCATTCTGCCACATATTACTGTGCCTGTTGGGTCTCCCACAGTGATACAGATGCCATAGGCAGCTCGTACAAAAACCTCAACAATAATTACTGTATCACAGCTCTAAACAAAGCTTTGGATCAGCTGAAACCATACTACAGTACACTGTATAACAGTTCTAGGAAACTATAACGTCTAAGCACCTGATAATCATTATAAACCACATCCAACACTCCAAACCTTTCTGACGACTTCTTTATGAGTCAATTAATTCTACAATTCTTTTTTTTTAAGGTTTTAATTTTTGTAAGTTATATTTTAGGAAAATATTGTTCACGATAAACCTATAGTACACTTTTTCAATTTATTGATTTCATTGGATGCTTAAAAGTTTTCTAAGAATTCTAGTAGTTCAGGTGGGTAGCTGCGTCAGCATGGGTAGGCTGCAAAGGAACAAGTAATAGGTTTATTCCATGCTGAAAAAAAGAAGAAAGAAAACACGTTTCGGCCGTGGAGCCTTCTTCAGGTGTGAGCCTTCTTCAGCTCACACCTGAATTAGGCTCCACGGCTGAAACGTTGTGTTTTCTTTCTTCTTTTTTTCAGCATGGAATAAACCTATTACTTGTTGCATTAAGAATTCTAGTTAGTGTACAAATGTGAAGCATCAAAAATGGATTGAAAGACAATATTGATGATCAAGAACGAAACTGTATGTAAAGCATAAAAATATGATGACAGTATGTATGAAGTAAAAAACTCTAAACTTTCTATTCTTGAAGAACATGCCTGTTCTTCTATGATCTAAATTCAAAAGTCTGTAACTCTGAATCAAAGTGGTGTCTGATTGTATCAAGGATGACATTTATAATGGCTCAAAAAACGACAGCAAATCAGATTCTTTTGAGATTGGTTTCTGCGTCACAATCATTTCCTGTCAGAGCTCAGCTAAAATCATTTAGAACTATGATATTGTACAATAGGACATACAAGTGAGGGGGTAACTCTTTCATCGTGTTGGAACCATGCTGCAGGGTTCAAGCATTGCTATTATTTCCTTTTTTCTGGGTAAGTGAACTTCTGTGTAATAAAGATGTTTGAGGCTGCACCGATTAAAAAGTTTAATTCATTCCTTTTCTAATTTTTCTGTTTTTCATTGCAGTGCCAGTTACATCGTTTTCTCTGGAACAGGATAAAATAACCGTTACAAAAGGCTCTGGCAAAACTGCTCGCATCAACTGCAAATACAAAGGCTCGGGCTTTGACTCTGCCGTTATCCACTGGTACCAGAAAAAAGAAAACGAAGCAATGAGACGGATTCTTTACATCCAAAGTGCTGGTGGGACACCTACTTATGACAATGACAGCGACAAAAATGTTTTCACAGCAAGCAAAGGCAACTCTGAGAGTGAACTCATGATAGGTGGTGTAAAGAGCAGCCATTCTGCCACTTATTACTGTGCCTGCTGGGACACCCACAGTGAAAAATGTGCCGTAGACTGTCTGTACAAAAACTCCAGCCTGACTCTCAGAGGCAGTACTTTTAATAAGTTCTAGAAACATCAATACTTTTTTTCCAGAAAATATTATTACATAAATATTATACTATTGTTGCAGATGATAAGAGCCAATGCAATTCACACGCCTTTCCAGAGTATATATTTTCTTATTTATTTGCAGTGATGGGCTGAAAACTCTGTGATCCAGTCTAAGAACCCGTTTACGATTTTTATTTTATTTAAGTATATAATGTAGAATCCCATGTTTTATATGTCTTTCTCTGCGCACTTGCTGGTTATATAAGTCTTACTGAGAAGCTGGGAAGAAATTTGATTAACAATGTTTCCTCAGTGGTGTTTTCTGTCAGCTTTGTTATTCCCTCTTCATTGATTTGCTGCTCATCTTTATCTGTCATATATTGGACATACAACATACAATTATATCACACTTATATAAAATGATTATATTATGAAGCATGTACAGAGGGCTCTCCATATCTTGTGCAGAATACATTTTTCTATCTTTCAGAAATGTTAGAAAAATATTATTACGGCAGACTATGAAGTGGTAAGCACAACTGTTTTATGCACACTTGTGTCTGACATTGTCTTAACACCTACAGTACATACAACCAAAATCATGGATGTACAAATATACACACCACCATTCTGGTCATTGGTCTTTTGGTTAAGATGTCAAGAACATAAAAATTGGTTAAGCTCACATATTAATAATAAAGCTTATAAGGAATTCTTGGTCCAGATAATGAAGATGCCAGGACAGCTCAAAATAAAAATCAGATAACAACAATAATAATAATATTTGCATCCTTCTTTTCATTTCAATGGATACCCAGATTTCCATCATATTTATTCATGTGTCTTTTCCCATAGCCATATTATATATTTTATTTTTATTTATCTACCTTTTTTACACAACAGAAAGCTGCGGGGCCCCTGTGATTAGAGATTACAAATATGGTCTCCACATTGGACCAAATCAGTGGCACCAAAAATGAAACATTTGGTAACTGTTTAGTAACATCTAAATTCAGGACAATTTGGACTTTTTTTAGAATACTATGCCACCGAGCACTTTTAAAGGGTCCTTATTCCTCACAACAGGCTCTTTTTAACTCCCAGATCCATGAGTGCACCCGCAGGCCAGACAAATCAAGACAGTCATCCTAAGAAATGTCCCATTTCATGACAGTGTTTCCTTCTCCCCCTCACACAAAAGTTACCACCATAACACTGCAATTGCCATCAGTGCCCACCTGACCCACAGGACACATGAGACAAATTATCCACATGGGACACACTCACAATACGGTTCTAGAACCCCCTGGAGCACAGTTACCAAAACAAATGCCCCAAAGGAGAGGGGCAACAGAATTATTTTCTGAAACCACGTGAGTGAACAGATCACGCAAGCCAACTTTCTTTTTTTTGTTCTTTATTGCAGTCAGTCACACCCTCTGAAGGAATAGACACAGATGAGAAAAAGGGAGGCAAAACCGCAAATATTAACTGTAAACTCACTGACATGAAGCCTGGTGAGAGCTGCGTCCACTGGTACCACAAAAAAGAAAACAAACCTTTTAAGACACTTCTTTATGTGAGTACTGGAAATGGTGCAGCTGCTCGTGACTTTGCTCCTTCGGATTTTGAGGCTGACGGAAAGGAATATCTTAAAATATCCGCTGTGAGGGACAGTCATTCTGCCACATGTTCCTTTGCCCGTTGGGTTTCCCGCAGTGATACAGATGCCAGAGGCAGCTGGTACAAAAACCCCAACAACAATTTCTATATCACAGCATTAATCAAAGCTTTGGATCAACTGAAACCACTTTACAGTAAATTCTAACGTTCCAGGAAATTATAACGTCTTAGCACCTGATAATCATTACAGACCACAGCCAACAATCCAAACTTTTCTGACGACACTTCTTTCTATTCTTTGCTTTTTCTAAGGTTTTATTTTTGACAGTTATATCTTAGGATAATTTGGTTTACGTGCAACTGATATTACACTTTTTCAATGAAATGGATAAAATGGTGTTTCAAGTCATTTTTTTTTACAAATGTGACAACATATGACAGTTGTTCAAAACAATGATTCATTCCATCACTAGTAAGGAATTTCAAATCAAAGTAATGACCTCAGAAGTTTAACATCTATAGGAAGCTGAAACCATAACTCTAACTACCAGAACACAAACCATGTTCATGAACAGTTTAATTACCATTCACCATGTCTATACACAAATACTTCTTAGAATTCTTAGATTCAAGGGACATGGTTCTTACTGTATATTTTTCATAGTTTCATTCACAGCTTTTCAAGATAAACTACAGGTAAATAGTACCACAATAGTCATTGTGCCATAAATTCTCTTAATAATTTGATGTGTTTTTTTGTATGTGAATAAAATCAACCTTAAATACAAATAGTATGTAAATACAATTTTTGACAGAAAATCTCACGCATTAGGATTTTGGACACTTGACAGAAGTATATAACAGTAAGTATGCAGGACCTTAGTTTAAACAACACTTCCACCAGCACCTTCCTACAAGATTTCGCTTTTGAAGCATAATTTCTAATTTATTGATTTTATTAGGAAGTTAAAAAAGTTACAAATGCTTTTTAGCATTTAAGTGTAGTTGGTGAAGCATCAGCAATGGATTGAAAGACAGTATTGATGATCATGAACAGAACTGTATGTGAAGGATTAAAATATGATAACAGTCTGTATGATGAACAAAACTGGGAGGTGGAAACATTCCTGTTCATTTTCTGTAACATAAATTCAAAATGTTTGCAACTCTGGGTCAAAGTGCTCTCTGATCATATCAAGGATGACATTTCTAATAGCTCGGAAAATGACAGCAAATCACATTCTTTTGAGAGTGGTTTCTGCGTCACAGTCATTTCCTGACAGAGCTCAGTTAAAATAATTAAAAGCTATGAAACTGTACAGCAGGACATACAAGTGAGACGGTAACTCTTTCAACGAGTTGGAACCATGCTGCAGGGTCGAAGCATTGCTATTATTTCCTTTTTTCTGGGTAAGTGATCTTTGGTGTAATAAAGTTGTTTGAGGCTGCACCGATTAAAAATCTAAATGTATTCCTTTCCTCATTTTTCTGTTCTTCATTGCAGTGCCAGTTACATCGTTTTCTCTGGAACAGGATAAAATAACAGTCACAAAAGGCTCTGGCAAAACTGCTCGCATCACCTGCAAATACAAAGGCTCGGGCTTTGACTCTGCCATTATCCACTGGTACCAGAAAAAAGAAAACGAAGCGATGAGACGGATTCTTTATATCCAAAGCGTTGGTGGGACACCTACTTATGACAATGATGAAGACAAAAAAGTATTCAGAGTAAGCAAAAGCAGCAACTCTGAGAGTGAGCTTACTATAGTTAATGCACAGAGCAGCCATTCTGCCACCTATTACTGTGCCTGCTGGGATACCCACAGTGAAAAATGTGCCATAGATCGTCTGTACAAAAACTCCAGCCTGACTCTCAGAGGCAGTATATTAAATCAATTGCAGAAACATCAATAGTTGTTTTCCAGGAAATGGCACCACATGTATGTGACACTACTTTTGCAGATGAACACAGCCAATGCATTCTACATATCTTTCCTTTTACTGATTTTCTTTAGTTATTTATTTGCAGTGATGGGTTAAAAGTCACTGATACAGTACATCCTAAGAACCCGTTTACTATTTTCATTTTATTAAAGTATCTAATATAAAACCTTCTGTGTTAGTTCTCTTTGTCTTCCTCCTTGCAGATGAATGAAGTCTTATTGTAGAACCTGGGAAACGATTCGATTAACAATGTTTCCTCACTGATCAGTCAGCTTTGTTTTTCCCTCATGACAAATGTTCATTGATTTGTTGCTCATCTTCCTCTGTCTTATATAAGACATATTAGACACAAAATTATTATATTATGAAGCATGTACAGAGTGTCCTTCTTATGCAGAATCATACTGCTGTTAAGCAACAACAATAATAATAATATAGCATTTGCATAGTTATTTTCATTTTCTCGGGTACCCAGATTTACATAATGTTTATCCGTGTGTCTTTTCCCTTAGCCACAGTGATTTTTTTTAGTTAACCACTTTGTTATACAACAGGAAGCTGCGGGGCCCCTGCGATTGGTCGTCAACATCACAGTTATACCCTCTCACAGTCACATAAAACTACAAACTACTCCAGTGACAAAGCATTGTCACTGCTGTACACACTTACCTACAGAGTCCTGGTAGAAACTATTAATCATGTTTCTGGTGACCTGCATTGGTTTTTTAACTTTTTGGTTTGGTAAGTGATAGTTTTTTTTACTTTGAAAGCTACTGTATGACGGTTCAAGTTAATGATTTTCATGTTTCTACTATTTCTACTGTATTTCAGTGGCAGAAACAGCAATAACCTTGAAACAGGACCAAGTAACACTAACTAAAGGTACAACCAAAACTGCAAGGATCAGCTGTAAAGTAAATGCAGAAAAGTTTGGAAGAGAGCATATCCACTGGTATCAGCAGAAAGAAGGTGAAGCTCTGAAAAGGATTCTTTATATAGCTGGAACTGGAAACCCCACAATTGAAGAAGAGTTCAAAAAAGCAGGTTTCAGCGCAGACAAAATTACTGCTAAAGAAGAGTCCAATCTCATTGTAGCAAGTGTGGCAGACCGCCATTCTGCCACCTACTATTGTGCCTGCTGGGACACTCACAGTGACACAGGCACCACAGACGGTCTCTACAAAAACAACTAACTGTGTGTGACTGATCTCTTCCTGAGGCAATTTAACCCTCCTGTTCCAAGACACATATGATATGTGACATAAAATATGATTTCCGATTCTTTTTAATTTCTTACAAAATGTTCATTTTCTTCTAGGATTTCTTTTTATTTTGAAGAGATTTTGGAACAAATTGCTTTGAAACTGAAACCATTTCCCTAATGTATCATTTTGTTGGAAAGACAAAGTTTTTTTGTTCTGCAATAAGAAGAAATCGTAATTAGAAATTCATTAAGAGTAACATGACAGAACACTAAGCACGTAATCTACAGTTCTGTAAGGACAAATGTATTATACTTTAGTTTCATTAATTTTCGCTAGAAAGAAAGCCATTTTGAAATGCAATAAAGCAAACTCTTCCAAGAAGCTGACAAACTCATATATTTAATTCATTTCTATTAAGATTGAGTTTTGATAAACATCTCAGTGCAAAATTCTTACCAACACTCTCCCCATTCAGTCTTAGGCACAATTTTTCAGACCAGCTCTTCATGGAATTACTGTACATAAAGTCAGTATTTGATGATTTTTATAGATCAGGTAACAGACTGCCCCTTGATAACCTCAACTGAATACCCTCACTTGTTACAATGCCCTTGACTGCAGTCTTATCAGAGCTACCCTTTGGTTATTGCACACAACACTAAAGCATACAGTATTTACAATCTATTTCACATCAGAATATAAGAAAGGTTACAAATGAGAGTAGGCCATTTGGCCCATCTAACCCATTTGGTAGTAGTTAATGGATCCAAAGATCTCATCAAGCCATTACTTGCATGAAACCGAAGTACTGCCTTCAAGCATAAGGCTGGATAGCTTATTCCATACTATCACATCCCTTGTCTTCTCTACTTGGTTTTAAATAGACTTCCACATGGTTTCCACTTGTGCCCTCTGGTGCCCTTCATTGTGAAGAAGTCCTCTGGCTTGACGTTGTCAATGTCTTTGAGAATTTTGACAACATAACATCCCTTGTTTTGAATTCTACACTTTTAACAATGTGGCCTAATATTGGGTTTGCCTTTTTCATTACAAAAATAAAAGAATCAAACAATCAGTGCCAAGGGATGTTGATTATTGGCAAAGCACAGGACCTCCGTTGACACCACCCTGGGGCCTTGGTTTGGACATTCAAAGAGGGAAGAGCGCCACCTACTGGTCCACTAGCACCATTTGCAGGAGAAACTTAACTTTCCTTGAAGGTTTCCCATCCCATTACTGACAACACCCTACCTTGCTGAGCTTCTGACGTCTAACAAGATCAACCTATGAGATGGTAATGCTGAACATGAACACTATGCTTCATCCATATCCATATGTACAGTATGTATGCTTCATCCATATCCATATGTACAGTATGTACAGTATTATAAAAAAATCAGTAATTAAGGTTACTGGCACAGTAGCATAGTGATTCGTGTTATTGCCTCACAGTTTACAGGTCCAAGGTGAGATTCTTGCACTGGCCTTGTAATGTATCTGTGTGCAGAGTGCATATTCTCCCCATGTTTTACATGGGTTCTCTCTGTGACCCTGTCTTGGTTCAGGGTAATCACATGCTCTGTGTTCTGCTTTCTGCTTTGTGCTTGTACAGTACATACTGTAAGTACAATGTGGTAATGCAGGTGAATATTAATACATTTGCGATATGCTATTTTAAAGGTGTCTTTTAGTTGGAGAACAGCTCCAAAGGTATTACAAATAACATTTAACAGCAATAGCAGAATTCTGGATTTTATACAATTAAAAAATTTTGATGGTTCAACATTTAATTTAGTTGCAATGGATTCTAAAAAGGCTTCTGGCACGCAGTTTGCTTGCCTTTGTTATTGTCAATCTCTAAATGTAGAGTATTCAGAAAGGACCTGAAAAATAAATTTAAGTTTGTGATAAAATGTAACAAATTAGAAAATACATTAATATAATTTTAATAGGAGAATACTTCAGTTGAAGGAGCAGTTGTCCCACATAGATATTTTTCACTGACTCCTTGGTTTAGCTCTTCGTGTGAGCAATGAGCAATGAAATCTCTAACCCCTGTAAAGAAAACCCACCGTCGTCCTACTAAAAGTGAGTAGTGGAGTTCCAAAGCATAGTTTCAAGAGCTCTGAAGCGCTGTAGAAGAGTCATGTTGTCCCTCTGATTCTCCTAAGATTGAGTGTCATCTCCAGTAAGAAAATACATACTGTAAGCAGAAGAATCGGCACTATAGTTTCTACCAGGTATTTAAATATCTGTCACCTAAACACTTTTAGCCTGAATAGAGAAACAGTTCGCATTAAAGTAACAGACATCATCTTGTTAATGATACAAATAATGCAACTAAAAACAACCAATTGGAAATAACTGTAAATAAAACATAATCAATACATTTTCATTTCGTAAGTGGGTATTTCTAACCCAATTACTACCTCTTTATAACGTTTTTTAAAGTACACAGATTTTCAGTGTACAAGGATCATTTATAAAAATGTTACTTATGTTTAAAAACTCAATAAACTCGCTCAAGTAATGCCAATAAACGAAAACCTCCGTTGTAGAGATTTACACTTACATTATATTTAAAAAAAACGCTCACGTGGATTCATACAAAACTTCACCTGAATGTTCAAAAACAAAATATTATTAACGAATAACACAAAGCCACACATGAAAACTTAACTACAAAGGCTCATTTAATACATCTTAAAATCAAATGGGACAGTAGCAAGCTAAATTCTCTGATTACAGTGATGTCTGGTGGCATTTATGATCCTTCGAAACATACTGTAGTCTCTTCAGATTGGCTAACGTACCGTTATCATTTCCTGCCTAAACCAAGTAATAACCAAGTTGCGCTTAGTATTAATCACACAAGCCTTAAATCAAGAAGAAACAATGTTTACGAGGTCACACGCTGTTATTTTTCCTTTTTTTCTAGGTGAGTGAGAATAGATCACATGCATATCTTTATAACTAAAACGCTTCAGAAATTAGTTCTAACTACTACTACTACTACTAACTACTAATATTATGTTTTGTTTTGCAGCGACAGTGACAGCGCTGTCCTTGGAACAGGCAAAACCCACTCTGACGAGAAAGATCGGTAGAACAGCCCGCTTCACCTGCAAATTCTCAGGCTCTTCAGACTTTGAGTCCGCTGCTATTCATTGGTACCAGAAGAAAGAAAACGAAGCAATGAAACGAATTCTTTATATACAAAAAGCTGGTACGCAGCCGGGATATGACGACGGTAGTGACAGAGAGCTTTTCAAGGCGAATAAAAATACTAACTCCGAGAGCGAGTTTATAATAAATGCTGTACAGAGCGATCATTCTGCCACATATTACTGTGCCTGCTGGGACACCCACAGCAAGTCAGATGCTGTAGGCGGTCTGTACAAAAAACCCAGCTGACTCTTGGAAGCATAATCAGAAACCAGGTACCTCGATGCCTCAAAGCAAAAGTTTCAAGATTATTAAGAGATTATTATTAAGATTAAGTACAATATTTTGGCGTCTCCCTAAACAAATTGAAATATCTCTCAACTAAATGTTCCAATAGTTTTGAAAAAAAAATAGATGTCCAGCGCTTACATGGCTCTTATTGTGTTCTAGATTTTGTAAAGCCTTAAAAATTCATGCAGTAAAACATGGGCAGAATTGCATGTTTCAATATTGTTTGTGTGCAATGGGTCTAGTACCCTGCTCCTTAAATGTAACCTATTGAATCCAATATAGGGACAAGCACACAATATTGATGCTTTTATTGTGGAACAGTGAGTTCTAGAGTGTGCTCTCACCACACAAAGCTTAAATACCTGCAGCTTCATAGTTGCATGCCCAGCCCACAATACAGTATTTTAATTTTTCCCCCGATTTATCAGAATAACAATAAAAATGTAGATGTGGGTAGCAAGGAAAGAAAAACAATGTTGATCAAAAATAAAAATGTAGAAAAATCAGTTTAAAAAGATTTTTGCTGGGTTAGAATGAAACAAATCTAAGCCAACAAGAGTTGCTGTATAGTACATGGACTACTGAAATCCAAGACCCTTAAATTGATATTTTCTTATCCTGACAGATCTGATTTTACACAGCAAGATCTGATGTTATTTATGATCCTAACCATAAAATCACAAAGCACAACCCTCAGGGACTGACACATCAAAATATTTCAGCCTCTAAAGAAAACAATGTCTGGATTGTGGAAACCTTACTGTACTGTACATCAAGAAGAAGCCATGTTTGTGGCTTCATGTGTAATTTTGTTTTCTCTGTTTCTGGGTGAGTGAAGATAAGAGTATGAGGATAGAGATTAATGCATCTTATCTTTTCTCTGTTGTTTTCAGCAGCAGAGGTAGCAGTGACTCTGAAACAAACTACATCAACAGAAAATTAAGGACAAAATGTAGATTACAGCAGTATTTAAAAATACAAAATACAAAACAAAAGAACTCATGAGGATTCTACATTTAGCAATAGCACTACCTGAGGCTGACAAAGATTTCCGACATTTGGGATTCAGCACTAGAAAAAAACAATAATAAAGGCATAAACATAAACATAAACTCTCTTCTTAGGAAGACAGATAATTTGGGAATTACTACCGTGCTTTTTGGAACTCTCGCAATCATACTGTATAAATGCCATGCTGAAGGTAGCCTGTACAAAAATCATTATAAAAAATTGTGTGTCTGGTGCGTATTAATATGATTTGACTCAAAGCTGGAAAAAGTAATAGTTTACACTGTATTAGTACTCAATAATTGATAACACGTCTGCTATTACACCCTGTTGACTTTCAATGCATTAAAGTTACAGGTGTTCTCTGGTTTTAACTCAAGAGCTGCGAGGATAATGAGGTTACTTTATCTTGAAGAAAAGATACAGTCTTTTTCTATTTGTAACTTCTGAGGTGTTATTATATTCCATAGTACTCACTCTGTCAACACAGTCTTAGGTTTTTTTTTGCCGATATATCTCTCGTTGGAACCCCTCTCTACTTTTGGCACCATTATCCCTCCCTCCGAATCAAGCTTCCATCATGGTCCTAAGAAAATCCACAACAGACCACAAGAAATCCCTAATATTCCCCAACACCCACATTCACTAATCCAGTGTGCTTCCTAATCCAGTACTTGCTACAGTATGGGCTATATTGGTCCAGTTAGAAGTCCTTTAGGTGCTATTGAACATAGAAAGTTAGTTTTTTTGTTCCCCAGAACAAATACAGATTTAACTGTATTTCTTACATTCTAACAAATCACATACTGTACACGTAAACTGGTTAGGAAAACTATTAGAGCATTAGAAGAAGCAGACAGCCAATAACATTATAGCAACACAAATAGAACAGTTTGTATAGAAAGATAGTAAGTCCACATTTTTGCTTTATGACTGTTTTATATAGTATGTTTCAGCAGAACTATTTTTGATGTCCCCTTGTCTTCCTAAACAATGTTGCTACATTACTCCTGAAAACAATCAGAGACATTTAGCAATTATCAGTCTCATTTTTAACTTTAATTGCAACAAGGCAGATGAAAAGGCTTATTTCACATTATTCTTTTTTTATTTTGACTTGAATTAAATGCTAAGAATCATAAGTTCTAGCAACAGTGCCAGATTGATGGAGTTACAGTACTTTCTGTAACATTTTCCAAATAAGAATACACTGTATTTAAAAAGCTGTTTTAAGACAGTTTGCATTATGATCACACCAATGCCTGTTGCTACATTAATGCTAGTATGTTTTTTTTAATAAAGATCTCCACACAGAACACTTTAGGACAGATTTCAAGCAGTTAAACCCCTATAAGTTTCCAGAGAAGTTAAAGGAAGTCTCTATACTTGTAGCCACTCTTTCGGAATAGTTCTTATTGTACAGTATATGAAACTACTGTAGTAATACCTTGAACTTTGAATGCTTTTGTAATAATTTTGTGCAAAATAAATAGGCTTTGGATGCAACTGTAAAATAGGGTTGCAGGGGAGCCAGAGCCTATCCCAGCAAGCAACAGGCCCAAGGCAGGGTATACGCTGGATGGGACACCAGTCCATCGCAGGGCAGAGAAACACAAATGGACATACACGCTCACAAGGGACAATTTTCCCAGATGCCAATTAACCTACCAGTACTGTACTGTATGTCTTTAGACTGAGGGATAACATTTTCCTCTCATTTTCCCATATTTACCACTATTCTTTTCATCTCCTTCTTAAATCTGGAACTTCACAAATATATGTGTAGATAGTGGGTGGGTATTATGTATTTTCATTATATCTCAAAATGTCAAAAAACTGTAAGCATTGCAAAATAAAAAAAAAGAAGTTTTGTGTGTAGCAAGTAAAGGAAAAGATTAATGCAATTTTCTTTTCAAACACAGTCAATCCACTGAATGACAGTGGAACTGCAACTGTAGGATATAAACAATAAATAAATACAAGGCAAAAATGAAAAATTCCAGAAGACTTCCTTTCACTGTGCTTTTAGCTTTGAATCTGTGTGAAGCAGGGCCTTTAGGGATTTGTTAACATACTGTATCAGCCGCTTTCTCTCTGAGTTCATACCAGATACCTCATCTGAACCAAATACCGCAACCTCATCTGAGGAAATTACCTTTTAAGTCTGGCTGTAGCCCTTACATGAACAAGAAATCATAGTTCTGGCAACATGGCTTTCTCTTTTTTTAAGTAAGCAAAGGTGAGATTCCAAATACTTTGTGCTTCTTTAAGCACTTCAGTTTAGAACTTTATTCTCCTTCTCTCTTGTTCAGTGACAGCAGTGACCTTGAAAATGCACCAGTGACGTCAGTAGAACTCCTATACATTGGTACCAGAAAAAAGAAGGCACAACTCTGAAGGGGATTCTATATTATCAAAAAGCACCTGTGTTTCACACCGACTTCAGGGATTTGGGCCTTAGTGCGGACAAGAATACGGCTGTGACAACCTCCAGCCTCATCATAGGACACCTCAATGACAGCCTCTGCTACCTACTACTGTGCCTGCTGGGACTCTCATAGCAATACAGATGCCACAACCAGTCTGCACAAAAAACACCCCCAAGCATTGTGCACCTCGAGCTTAATTATATGATATGAATCATTAACAGTTGTTCCATGACGTTACACATCCATTTGAGAGAAACCTCAGTCATCAAATGCCTGTGTCTGCACAATAAAAACATCTGGAATCCAGGAAAGCACGCTGTGAAGAAACCACAGGTTTGTTCAAGATGTAACGTACTGTAGCTCTTTAACCCATCTGTTGCCAGATTCACCCAAATTAATCATCACTTCTTGAGTGTTACAGTTTCACTCAGTTTACCTTTAAATTAAGCAAAATACATGTAGATTATGCTAATAATCTGACATAATATCGCTTTTCATGCAGGTGTCAAATAAAAAGTTACTTTTTAAGCTGCTAAAACACTAATGAAGACACACTTAAAAGAAATATGAAAAACCAAGTTCCTACATTGCTAAATGTAAAATTGCATCAAAGTTTTATACAGTGCAGTATGTGACAAGTTTCCTTTTCTTTTATTACTTTTTTTTTTAATAGAACATGAAAACACTGGAAAGTGGCCCTAAATGTATTTCAAAACTGAGACTACAAAAAGTAAATTAAAAACTGTAGTTACACACATCTTTTTTCCAACTTCCACCTCCAAGTTCAAAATTTTAGATACTGTAATCATCCCTAAAAGCATTTGGGTGTTCTTTAATTTTATGATTTCAAGTAAACCCCAGCATCAATTTATGGAACACAACAGACAGAATTCTTGCAAATCAAATTGTGAATGATGCTGAGATCAACCAAAAAATTTCCATTATTTTTTTCTGGGTTTTTTTTCTCAGTGGCAGAGGCCAATTTCACATGATGTGCTTTAAATATATGATTTGTGAATGTCTCAGTCAAATGCTATTCTTCATCAATATAATAATAATCACATCATTCAAATTAAACATAAGAATATGATCTCTATTACAGTTTTTACTCATTGACCCAAGTAAGCAAACAATTATTTATATGTAAAAATTTAAAATAAACATTCACTAGAAGGAGTTTCCACTAGCGTTATAAGTGATCCCATCATCCCCAACAAATGTTTATGAACACTTGTTCCTTCTAATATAAAGTAAAATGTAATATTTATTTTCTTAAATTAATAAAATGTATTAACTGACACTTTTCATAGATACAATAATTCCTAAAAACGTTTTCCCCTCAGATGTGTCTTCAAGGTCTAGCATCTTAAGAAAAACCTTATTGTACTAAAATAAATGTAATTTGGATGTTGAGAGAACAGCAATAGATATAAACTTTAAATACAAAAGAGAGTGGCTTCAGAAAGCCAACAACTTCATCATCAATCCCACTGATGTGTTTGTTAAACACTAAAGCTCCTCAAATACCACTCAAATACCTGCTGCCTGCCCTGAATCCACAGTGCGATCTGAGCTACTTCAGGGTCTGATAACAATACAGCGAAACGTGGCTGTTGGAGATTGGTTAACAGATTGGTAGTCGTTTCCTGTCTGAGTTCAGTCAAAATTCGAGCCTGTAAGGAAATTAATTAAGTTTACCTCTAGAGAAAAGACTTTACACAGGCAAGAAGCAATGATACCGATATTGTGTGTAACATTATCTTCTGTTTTTCTAGGTGAGTGAAGACCACACTTCTCACATTAGTAAATGCACAGAGCCTGCAACGTAGCTTTTAATACCTTTTCTCCGTTTTTTTTTTCTCAGTGGCAGAGGCAGCGGTGACTTTAAAACAAGAAAGATTAACATTGACAAAACAAAAAGACAAAACGGCCCGTATTGGGTGCAAAGTGGAAGGAACAGAGCTCAAGAGTGCATATATCCACTGGTACCAGAGAAAAGAAGGGGCAGCTTTCAAGAGGATTCTCTATGTGCATGGAGAAGGACAAATCCAGGTCGACCCAGAATTCTCAGACTTAGGCTTCAGCGCAGACAAGAACAGCAACGATAACACCTGCAGCCTCATCATAGAGAGAGCACAAGCCGACCACTCTGCTTCGTACTATTGTGCCTACTGGGACTCTCACAGTGACACAGGTGCCATACGCAGCCTGAACAAAAACTCTGTGCTCTGTGCACTTCCATTTTAATAATATGATATGAAACAAAGTCAAGAAGCTCAACGCAGTTATTCCAGAAAATTCAAATCTATGAAAGCTTGTTAATACAGACATCTGTAATAATTTCTCACTGAATCAGCAACAGAAACATTAGATTCTAAGAGATCACAGGGTGAAAACTACATTACAGATGTTTTCTGACTCATTAACCATTCTGTTATCACACTTTCACGTGTCTTTCATTATTAATGAAATGACTAATATTGATATTATCCTACAAATGGTGCATTTCTGCGATTTTAATTCTTCTAAAATCTGTTTTTGAACTTCAGATTTTCATTTCTCGTATAGTTTGCATGATTGCTTTAACCAGCTGTAAAGTTGCAAAGAGGGAACATACAGTAAACAGGCAATTTGTTTTCAAGTCTCCCTTTACAAAACCAAGCAGAGAAAAGTTCATCAAACCACCTGACCTTTCCTGAAAGAGTGACTACAAGTTGATGGGAAAATTCTCTTAGAATGTCTCATCTGTTGTTTTACACAAACCCTCTTTGAACTGCCTGAGGTCTACAGAGAACTGCAGTACAGTATTGTAATTAATACTTTTAGAACTTGCTGGAAACTGAAAGAAAATCTTAACCAAGAAAATAGAAGATTTTAGCTTTCTAGATAGTGAAATTCTTTCACAGATCTGATGTGTTAAAGAATCGGATAATACAGTATCTACTGTATAACCAGATGAATAGGTACTGTAGTGTTGATTAGAATTGTATATCAATAGTAGTAACTGGGATTCATTCAGTCAGTTCATTATGCTTAGAAACCTGATTATACTAAAACCTCAAGAGGCTTTTCTTGGTAGGCAGTTGCCACATTTGCATTGCATTTCTGTGTCCTGGATTATAACATGTTGTGGTTCTGTCCCAGTGCTGGGCCTCACCCAAAGGTTTGTGAACCTCCTTTAAGAAGCAAGGGCAATCTTTTTCAAATATTGTTGAAATACTATGGCTATATGATGTATATTATAGCTATATGATATGGCTACTAGCCATACCTACTGTATATACAGTATATACAGTATATGCATATGGAAACATGAAATCAATAATATCACTGCTTAATGCAATACCTGGTACTGTACATTTCAACAGTTTATAAAATAATCAGTTATGGGACTTAAAGTAGATGTCAAATGTAACTTAGAATCTCTGATCACAGCGTTGTCAATGGTTGCCATGTGGTAGTTATAATCCCTTAAGTGAAGAAAAAAGCATAAATATTGATGATCTTCAGAGAGTAATTAAAACTCCAGTTCCAGTAACACCAGAAATTCTATTAATATTTCCTTTCAGTCTTCCACAACGTTTACAAACCACCTTCTGATTTCAAGCTAAATGCAAAATGTGCACAAGATCCATCCATTTCAGGGTGGTGGGGGAGCCAAAGCCTATCCCAGCAAGCAACGGGCACAGTGCAGTACACCCTGGATAGGACACCAGCCCATCGCAGGGCAGAAAAACAAACACAGACACACTCACACCAGGCCCGGTTTCCCCAGAAGCTAATTAACAAGTCAATTAACCTACCAGTATTTTTTTAAACTGTGGGAAGAAACCAGAGAACCCAGAGGAATCCCACATGATATGAGCAATATGACATGCAAACATAAAATGGCAAAACCGTACAATAAGAATGCACAATCTAAACAATTGCAATTGAACATCAGGGCCCCTGAAATACTGTAACATTTTTTCATTCTGTCATTTCCGAATCTGCACAGTAAGATCTGATTTGAGTTATGGTCCTAAACTGACAAAAACATCAAACCGTGGCGCTCAGAGATTGGTTGCTTTATCAGTCATTTCCTCTCTGAGCTCCATCAAAATAGTGAAGCATCTAAGGAAGTTCAGTTCTGCCCCTACATGCAGAAACCTTAAACCAACACGAAACCATGTTTTTAGCTTCATGTATCACATTGTCTTCTCTATTTCTAGGTAAGTGAAGATAAGATTTTTATGCCAATTAATGAATACAGCACTTAGGATCAGTGGGTGAGCAGTATTTGCAGAGATTGGAGGCACATTTCTGACCTTCCTCTTTCACGACTCAATCTATGCCATTTCTCTGTTCTTGTTACCAGTGGCAGAACCAGCAGTGACCTTGGAACAGGACACGTCGCTGACAAAGAATCAAGGCAGAACTACTCGGATTGTGTGCAGAGTCAAAGGCGTGGACCTCACCAGTGCTTACATCCACTGGTACCAGAAGAAAGAAGGACAGGCTTTCAAGAGGATTCTTTACATAGCTGGAGAAAACCCTGCTACAGATGAGGATTTCAGAAATTCAGGGTTTAGTGCAGAAAAAAGCAATACTGCTCAGACATCATCTCTCATCATACGGCCAACACAGACTGACCATTCTGCCACCTATTATTGTGCCTACTGGGACTCTCACAGTGTTATAGATGCCATAAGCTGCCTGTACAAAAACCTGCCACTGGTTCTTAGCACAGAGACATGAATGAAGCTCAGACACCTTAACGCAGGAGATCACTATATGCTCTGACCAGTTCATATTTAATACAGTTGTCTGTAATTGCATTCCATTTAACCAGCAACGGAACCTCTGGATTCCTGGAAATTATGTGGAAATACTGTGAGAAAAACCTCAGTTTTACCACCGACACATCTGTTACAGGTTTGTAACAGATTTCTTCTCACAATTCATTAATTCTTCTTACAAAATCATTTTTTCATATTTTATAACAGAGTTTAATGGATACCCAAAATTAAAGGCACATTTTAACATATTTCCTACACCTCATTTTTGGGCATCTAGTTTTTCAAGAAATTTAGCAATGATGTCATAAAAATTCACCTTGCATTCTGAAATCAAATGCCTCAGCTTTCTGCTAACATTCCATGTAAGGCAAATTATAAAAATGTTCATTGATTTATTTTCTGAAGGTTTTAGAGTCCACGTTATATCAGACTTTGTTAACCATGTAACGTTTCTGTCACAAAGACTTTTGTGCTCTAGCACTTAAAACCCTATTTCCTTCTTACAGTACATGCACTCACACATTTTTACATTTTTTATCCCTAGTTTCTGAAGACTGTACCGTAATTCCTCCTTGTGTATTTAATTACAAACACCAGTATTTAGAGATTTGGATGTGTGGCAATTGGCATCTTAATTTACAGGCCAGTGCTGTGCCACATTTGATATGTCGTTTTCTTGAGTGAATGCAGTGGAAAGAAGGAGGGTTGGTTATGACGGGGCTGTGTCCAGCGTGGTTGAACAATTCTTTGTAAGTGCTTGATTCCAACACCTGAGAGGTCATGGGTGGAAACATCAAGCTTATTTGCCTCCATGACACTTCTTTGTTCTGTGTTAAGTGTTCTCTTGTGCCCTGTGGTCTTATACAGTACCTAATCTACAGTGCATGTTGTGTTACCTGATACTTTCTGTAAGGATACAGGTTAGTGTCAATTCAGAAACACTCAAGGCAAATCCTGGTTTAAATCCATTTAAAAAAATGTCTAATTACACAATATCAGAGCAAAACATTCTGAAATGCAGTGGAATTTCATCTTATAATGATGAACAAGACACCCTTTGGATCAGTAGATGAGCAGTATTTGCAGAGATCGGAGGCACCTCTCTGATCTTTGGTGCTCTTTTTATTATCTGGCAGTTGTAATGCATTGCAGATCAGTGTAGAAATATTTCAGTTCAAACTAAATATATTGTTACCTCGCAAGATTTTGAAGATAAAATCTCATTTGAACAATGGCTGGGAAAAAGTACTCCTCCCCCCGCCCCCCGAGGAAAAAAAAACTTTTTAAAATATACTGTCAAAAGCCTGATTCACAGCCCCTCTTCATTTTCGTGTTTGGTGGTTGGTCTGGCTACGTGAATCTGCTACACTACGTACTGTATCAGCGATCTTTTTCTGGTCTTTATTGCAGTGAATCGCTTGATCAGCCTTATGTTGTGTGCGGGGAATAGCTGTAAATTTCGTGTTCTTATCGTATTTTTATATATACAGTATACAGTATATATTTAATACAACCTCTTTTTTTCCTCCAATAAACTAGGTGAACTATTTTAACATGATACCATTGTCTATGCATTATAAATGCTAAAATCAAGTATGAGGTGTTCTGCTGTATTAAGATGGATTTTCATTGTTGTTGGTTTTAAACGTGTTTTTGTTGGAAGACAGCGTTTGATGTCGGAAGAGGGTTAAAAAGTAGGCTTTCTGGGCTTGGGGCAAAATTTTCGGTATACAATTATTTTGTATTTTATGTTTCTCAAGGACACTGCACAATTACAGTATGTTTGGTATCACAGCTGAAAATATGTTTCATTTCAAATTTGTTTTAAAATCTGATCGTTTGAAGAAAAAAAGAGACTTTTAATCGGCAGTTAATTGAAAGGCCATTCTCATTGTGTGACTATGTTAAATTGTTTGGAAGTGGAACTAAACTGATAGTATCAGGTAGGACTTCTGCATATTTCTCTTATCTGTACGACGTACTCGTATTAATGTGCTGTAGAAATTGTGATCTTATGATTTAAAGGTACTGTAAATAGTTGTACTATTTTCAGCACAAAATTTCAAAACATTGTGTGTAATGCTTTAGTATGGGGGAACGAGTACATACGGTAACATGTTGCCTAAACATTAATAAAGTTAACATGTGGAATATTAATAAGAATAAGAATGAGAATGAGAATAAGAATAATAGGGCTTTGAGACCCTGATTCTGTTCAACAAACTTCAATCATTATTGTTCGGGGATATACCACTGTGGAGTGAGAGAGGGTGGTTATACCTATTATATAAAAATCTTCGGGCAAGGAACAAAGCTTGTGGTTGCAGGTAAAAAAATATTTTTTTTATATTTATTACCGTTGAAAAGAAAAAAGAAACTGATTTAATCACTGAATGGCACGTGTAACTACGGTATAAGGTTTAATGTATTGATTGACAGAAAACTGAGTTTTCTATGATACGATAAGATCTGCAAACTACAATAAGAAAATTTATGGAATTATGTTTGTAGCCTACTACTTACTTAAAGTCCACAAAGAGCAAATCAGCTTTCTGAAAACACAACTTGAGTTCTTGCTAGTATTCCAAGTAAGAGAACACGGTGTATTGTAAAATGTAGATTGCGCAGGGAGCATTTCAGTATGTGTTGGACCACTGATACTGTACATACAGTACTGTATAGAGCTAAAAGTAACCGAAATTAGTGGTTTACAAATAATCCCGGTAACATAGTCTCAATGTTGCATTCACCTTAATGGGTCAATTGTTTAAAAACCAGCATATGGGAACCTGCTGATAGGCTACAATTTATTTTCTACATTTCAATTATGAATATTCGTCTTAATGTATTCCGTTGTAAAAGTGAAATATGAAAGACTCAAATCTGTTCGTTCTTCGGGTGCTGTTTAAAGTGTTGGGGTATTTCACTGTGTGGTGACATCTGGAGGTATCAGCTACAGAGTAAAAGTGTTTGGAGAAGGAACTCAGTTGGTGGTCTCAGGTATTAAGTGTTTTGTCATTATCCATGTGCATTTTAGTAAATATTCTTCACCTGACGAAAGAAAGAAAAAGGAATACCACGACGTATGTTCTGTCCAATGGGATTTATTCGGTTGTGACCGCTTAACTTGTTAAATTTTAATTTAGTTGTGAAATATACTGTACACATTCTAGTTCGGGGATAATGTGAGTGATATCCAACAGACACAGTCAGCATGTACTTGTAAGGTAGTCGTTTATGTCAGAGCGGGAGAAGTCAATGTCTTCGTGGGGGACTAAACTGGTATTGTACAGGTACAGTATGGCACTGCAGACTTCCTAGAGGCTCGGGCACAGACGTTTATATATATGATTTTTGAACTTGACATCACATCATACTAGAAAAGATGTGGATTTTTGTTTTAAAGATCATATTTGTCTCTCTTGGACCGTAATTAGACTACATTCTCATATTACCAAGTTTTACAACCGATGCACTGCTAGTAAAAAATCAGGACAATCATGAAGTAATTGCATTTAATATTATGAGTAGTTACTTTATCATTGCGTATCAGAACGAATCGCTTGATCGACTCGGGGATAAAACGACGGCATGTACTACATGTTTGCAATCGGTGATAGACCTTGAAATAAGTAATTTCGAGCGGTGCTGACAGTTATTGCCCTAAATTATCTCACTGTGGGGTGCAATCGGGCCGTAGCACCTATCTTATAAAGGTCTTCGGTGGAGGAACCAAGCTTGTGGTGTCAGGTACTGTATCAAACACTCATTATTTGTTATTTTTACTTTTTAAAAAAACATATAAACTACGACTACGGATTAAATAAGGACATTCAGAAGGGTGGGAGCCGGGATCAATGGAAACTGCTATCCATGATCTAAATTAAGCTTTTGACCAATTATTATTTAAAAAAGCCCCATAAAGTTGCATCTCTACATCCCGAGGAATTATTATAACTAGAATAATATTATAGCTATTATAATTATTGTGTGGTAGAGTAGACACCAGCTTTAATGAAGTGCAGCCAGAGTTATTGTATGCCTTAACATCAGTGTGGGAGCTGGCAAAGTCTTCGGAACTGGGACCAAACTGGTAGTGACAGGTAATTTATCACATTTAAATCGTAATTCCGACGACACAGTACTTCTTTGTGGAATTTTGACGTAAGATTACACTGAAATTGAGAAACTGTTGCCGACTCTGCGTGAATATGCAAAACACCGAGCTATTTGATGATCCTTTAACGCGGCAATAATGAGTTGGTGCTATTTGTTAAATTTCAGAATATTTTTTTACTATTGGAATATGTTTAAAACACGATTTTACGTTTTAGACATTTAGTAATTAATTGTGGTAGCATATTGTGTTGAAACAGCCTAAGTGCTTTATAAATGAAACGCATCAGTACAACCGCGTTTTTGTTAGCATCAGTTTAAGACTGTATTTTGTTAAGCGCTTTGTATTTAATTTGAAAAGAAGTTTAATAGCTCTACATAGTACAATTTTCTCCTGCCTGTTTTCAATACATTTGTGAGAGAGACACAGCTAATTTTCGACTCTTAATAGGTTGAAATTTCATAAACCTGTCATATTCGTTTGGTCAACAACAAAATTGTTAAATGTCTTAACAACTGAATTGAAAACTAACGGATTCCGCGAGGTGGTGCGATTTTCTAAAGGCGTTCTAGACCCGTGGAATCGAGCGGTACTTTTTGTAATGGAATTGACAACTGTGTTGGTGCATACGATATCAAGGTTTTTGGATCCGGTACAAAACTTATTGTCGCAGGTCAGTTTCATTTATTGAGTCTATATTCTCCCCGTTTAGAATTTGGCTTATTCTCTGTATTAGAAATGTGCACTTTAGTACTATAAGATATGTAGCACTACAGTTTTTTGTACAGCTAAGTGTAGCTGTGCGATATCAGTGGGTACAGGGTTAAAGTCTTTGGATCTGGCACCAAACTAATAGTCAGCGGTAAGTTCCTTTATCAGTTTATGAGGAATGAGAAATCAATGATATTTTGGTTTTGTCTGAGTTGTCGACGCTGTCTTAAGACCATCTTGTGGACAGACTGCAATGATCACAGAAAGAGAACAGGCTTCATACAGTACTGTATCATCTATATTTAGTCTATGCTAATTTCTATTGTTAAAAAAATATTCGAAAATATTTTTAATTAATCTATATTAAGAGTGCATCTTGACAAGGAATTTAGAATAGAAAACATCCTGAGATCTGAAACCAAAACACGAGGAGACAGGTTTTAGTGCAATGTTATTTCTGAAACCATTTATGGGACGAAATATAAGAATCTTTAAATCTGAACACAATCTGTTAAACGTCTTTTGTCAGTGAAAACGTCTTTTGTCAGCCTATGGACAACAGTAAAATATGACATAATATGACAAAAATGACAACCGTAAAATAATGCAGAGGAACAATAAGTACAGTGGTTTTTGCAGCTAATCTAGAGGGAAGAAACCTCAAGATGTGACTAATTGGCTATCCATTTTAATACTATTTTTACACTTTTATATACCCTTCTAATAACTGACAAATGGATGTATTTGTTTTGCTGTCGTTTTCTGTTATTGTAAATGTCCTGACTGCCGCATGATTATGGGTATGCTTTTAAGGTTTTGGATGTGGTAGACATGCGTTCTCTCGTGTAATTTGCATTTAGTAAATCTGTCTACAGTCAGTGTTTCGAAGCTGTTGAGTTCAATTGCAAACTCTTCAGTACCTTTAGCATTGTGCCAGATACCCTTTTCTGTATAGCCTCGTGTCACTGTGTGACAGCAGTGGCAACTGGATTAAGGTGTTTGGATCTGGCACCAAACTCATAGTCAGCGGTAAGACTGTTTTTCTATTTACTCGTTACAACTGAGAAATGTGAATTAATTCGTTAATCCGTTTCATGGTGGCATATATGGTATTCGGTGAATCACCCCCAAAAACATTTATGCTCCTAAAATATGTCAGAAGTTATTTCTTTTAAAATATTGATACGTCATTGTGATCTAAAAGAATTATAGTCTATAGGCAATGCATTGAATGGAGTAGTGTATTATAAAAAGAAATTTTGGAATGCCGCTATGGATGATAATGCAAATTTCATATCTGAAACAGCAAATACAGCACAGAATAAAATCACTTTTTGAACTCTTAAAGGTTAACAGATAATGATATCCTTATAATTAACAGATTAACAAATAATTATATCCTGATAATTAAATCAGTAAAATAAAGACAGAACCAACTCATAGACTGAAGGCAGTGAAGCCCTAGAGAGTTTATATATCTGCGATGAACTATTGACAGTAGTTATCCAGCGTCTCCGTGCCGGCGAGAAGAAACATTATTTTTTCGATTTCGTTTATGCCCAATAAACATACCTTACAATTTATCAGTGCTATGATAAAACCACCTTGCCCAAAGGTATTAATGACCTTAGACCTTAGAGTTGATACAGTATGTTATTGTGCAGTGTTAATGTACCGTGAGGCTCAGGCTGGGTGAAACACTTTGGCTCTGGCACAAAACTTATTGTATCGGGTAAGTTTTGAAGCTTTTAAACTGTAGAATGCGTTTTCAGATTCTTAACATTTAATTACTCTTACATGTAAGTTGACTTTTGACTTTAAATCTTCTTAGTCCTTGTGAAAGAAATAGGTGTACTGTTATACCCAACTTCAACTAGAAAATTTTAAGCATCAGTCAAAACGAATATACTGTACTACCTTCAGCTCAAATACTGTTGAGTTCTTGTACTGCGAGCGTGTACTGTGGGAGGTATAAAGCACTTCGGCTCTGGGACAAAACTTATTGTATCAGGTACGTACATCCATGAATCTTTCAGGAGCAAGGCAGCGGTATTGAGGATATATATTTTGATTGGCAAGGATCCAAAAATGCGCGTCTGCCTTAGTTAAGAGGGTTAAAGTGAAGTATCTATTGTAATTGTGTCAGTATCATTTAAAACTATCCCCCTAGACCAAAATTAACCCAAAATTATAGAACCAGTCCTGTGAATAATGAGTTTTTTACTATTATAAACGTATTTTATACTTTAAGATGCAAGCTTTAAGCTCTTAACCTACTGTTTTACATGACTATAAAAATAAACTACCAAGGTTTTCCCTTTTCACAATTTTATGATTTACTTTATAATCTGTTACATGCACTAAATAACCGTTGGATTCGTGCATGTAAATTAAGACCAACTTTACTAATTTCACTAAATATGGCTTTTTTACTAAAACCAATTCGTTAAAAAATATTAAAAAACATGAAGTACAGGTGAAATAAAGGAACGTTTCATAGATTAAAATTTGTCATAAAAATGAACTGCAGATTTTTTAAATCAATTTTAAACGGACGAAAATGTGTCGTGTATGTTTTTTTTTAAAAATACACTGTCCATACATCGCCTTATAACATGTTTATTTGGTAAGGTAATCTAATTTTATATCGTACGCTCCAAAAATACCCGCATGCAACTTTGTAAGGGACTAAAAACGTTAACAATTTTGTTGTGATGACACAAACATTGCATTCTTAATCCACTTACAATTATATACAGGCAGCTCGTAGAATAAAGAAAGAAATAGCGAGTTCTGGAATTACCGAGAAAAGGGCAAGCAAAATATTGGGTGGTACAGTATTTGTAAAGGTCTTAGCTAGCGTGCGATAGTGGTGACTATGCCTATAAGGTTTTTGGATCTGGTACCAGGCTTATTGTCAGCGGTAAGTTGACTTATTTACTTTTCCCGCGCATCTTCGATATAAACATAATCAATAATTGATCCAGTTACACATACATTCTCAACGATCAGTATTGTCGGTGACGGATTAACTTGGAATGACAAGGAGGTCTGTCGCCGAAATAAATTACTGCACTTAACACAATTCCGAATGGATGCAGTGGTAGGCAATGCTTTTTAAGGCTTGCACTTTTCAAACTGCCTAGTCAAACATAAGAAATAGGTGTAAATCTCAAAGAGAAAATTATAAACACCGTTGCATATAGCGTTTCGCTTAGAATGTACGATGTAGGCTTATCTATGAAAAGGGACTGAAAGTGAAGTACAGGATGAAGTGACTAAAAGTGATGTACAGTACTTAATTAAGTGAAGTGATATACATAAATATTGAGATGTTTCTAATTGTTTCGATTTTTTGCACAAGATAATTATGTATAGTACATCTTAAACTATTTTACAAAGAACTTCAGACTATGTTGCACTTTTGGTATGTTTGATGTTTGATGTTATGTGGTATCTTTTGTATTAACAAAGGTTTACGTACTGTAGCATGTACAGTACTGTAGGCTACTGGTAATAACTTCAAGAGGATAGGGAAAAACAATTTGGGTAATTGGGTCTTCGTTATTGTTAACGTCTGTCTTCTGTTACGTCCCAGTAATTTCAGAGCACCGTAAACATTCACGTTATTTGAATAGTTTTTGTAAGTGAGTGCAGCACTGTGGGGAACATCAAAGTCTTTGGATCTGGAACAAAACTAATTGTTAGTTGTAAGTATTACTTTTAACTTCAATTTCTGCAAATAGCTAGCAGGCTGAAATTGTGGGAAGAATCAAGACATTGGGAGCAGTCAGGTATTCATGCAACACAGTGAAACACTGTGTAAAAGCTTGGCCGTATCCAAAAGTCTATGGAAGCGGTACAAAGCTTGTTGTGGCTGGTAAGTGTCAGTTTAGAGAACAAAATATGGTACTAAGGAGTTTATGTTTTTCGTTTCTGCTTTTTGTGATAATTAGGGTTTATATGAACAGGCAAACGTGATGCATGTTTTGATAAACCTCTGGGTTGCTGGAAACGTTTTTTTGCTTTGTTTTTAGAAAATGGAAATTTAATCATGGATAAAGACGATAACTGTATATTTTCACCGTAAATTGTTCCAGTATATAAACAGGCGGTGATGTTGGAAATTTAGGACATTTGTTAATAATGTGATTTATCTTTAAGAAATTCAATTTAAAACTTGTGACGTATTTTTTGTTGATTGATTAGTCAACTGTATTATTAAGCCCTTGAAATTTGACTTAGTTTATCTAAACTAAGCATAGTACTGTAAATCTAGACATCTACTGTATGTACTTATACAGTATCTTACAAAGGCATTATAATGCATTTGATTCAGTGCCATCACATATGCATCGACAGTACCAGTGAGAAAAATGCAGCATTTCCTAAACTTTGTTTTCTTTTTTATAATCTAAGAAACTTAGTTTTCTATGGAAGTTCTAGTTCATGGATCTCAATCTGATTAATGTGCCTTATGCCGTGACTGGAACTTTAGACATACTGTAGATGAAATCAGACACTTGGAGATTGTGTGCCTGAGTGAATGTGTAAGCTGCAGAACTAGCTTTGTGAAACTATTAGATTCTACATATTGCCTTTGTTATTACTTTTAAGTACTTTGGTCCCAGAGTCCCAGAGAAACATCATAATTGAGATTGTGTGGATATAATTATTTATTTTGAAACTTTAGGAGGCACAGGGAAGCTGTGTACCCATATATCAGTAACCCAGACCTCGAATCTCAAGCAAATATTCAGGGGTACTGTGCACATGCAGGGTTCAGTTTTTGCCCTACATGTTGAGACTGTAGGACAAATAAAACACTGACTCTGGCATAAAACCTGTTGTCACAGGTATACTGTAGGTTCAACTGTGAATCTCCTTATATTCAGGTATTAAAGCTGGCTGGTACTTTAAATTCTGTAACTAGAAATCAAATTTGAATGTACAATATCTTATAGTTTTTGAAGCCATAACAATGTAAAATTATGATATTTCACTCAAAAACAATGGTTTTTGTACAGTGAACAAATAGTGTGGGATCCAAGGAGTATTCGTTAAAGTTTTTGGCTCAGGAACTCAGCTAGTGGTATCAGGTATGTTTTCCCCTTCGTAGTGTTTTTTCACAAGATTCCAATATGTAAATTATATATTTTTGTGGACTAAGCTGCACTTTATTTCTATAGGTATAAACAAAAATTTTTCATGTTGCGATACTAGGATGTAATATGGAAATGCAGTACTGTCTTATTTGTATCTGAACAAATATAAATGTATCAAATTAAGAGTACATCTAAACCAATTAATTTACTGTAAAAACAGTTTCCTCCTCCTTCCCCTACTGTGATTTTTAGGAATTATTTCCATACGTAATTTGAAAAAAAAATCCCTTTAGTCAGCTGTACATAAAAACTGTACCTATGTCTAGTTCGAAAGTAATTTTTGAGTATTCAAAAATTAATTTATAAAAAAAATGTTTTGAAACACTGAAAATTTATAACAATTCTCAAGTTTAATTAAATAATGGAGCACTACCAAAAAACATTGATATCCCTTCTTACAAAATTGCCAAGCTATCAAGCTAAGGGCTGCACTTTATATTTGTATTTTCTAGACAGAGATTATTGTCATTAATATATCAATTCTTTGGGAATTCAAAAGAAAGTTACAACAGTTAAGTGCATACAGTAGAACTCACTAAAGACATTGTAATCTTGTGAGAACATGGAAGAAAATCTTTGGACCAGGAAGGTTGTAATCAAATACAGTACTTAACATTTGATATTAATTTGATCCCTATGCTAATTCTTATGTCTGTACAAATTAGTGAAACTATTTTCCAATATTAGCAGTTACTGTGTTTATGTAGGATGAAAGAAAAATAAAAATAATAACAGATGCCAAAATACTGTAAATGAACAGATAAACATAGTGAAAAGTGAACAAGTCTCTATTTCTTTTTCAGAATTGAAATTGTAGGAAATATTAAATTGCAGAGTAAAAGGTATTATTCACCCCACATAAATAACACATTATGTACAGTACCTTAGAACATGGAGATACTCAGTGAAAAAAAATGTATGAGTATTGTGTGATTGATGGATAACTTGAATTCTTTAGCCTTCTCGAAAGTGCTAGACTTTTGATTGTCAAATAGGCAACACTTTATTTTACCTCATAAGCACACATTTGCTCTTGTCATTAACAAACTTAAAAGTATAACTTACAAAGTATATAATATTACCCATGCTGACGCAGCTACCCACCTGAACTACATTTATAGAATAGATGCTTAGTTATGTTTTTCATTTATTAATTTATTATATACACCTAGAAGTCTCTGCTTGCCATGTTTAAACACAAGCAGACAATTAAAACTGCATTGCTTATTGTTTTCTGTCCTTTTTAATTAATTGACATCTTGTTAAGGACCCATCTTGTTAAAGTGTTTTGTTACTTTTTAAATGTAGCCTTGTTTTCAATTTGCATACAATTTGATTTAGTCTATTTTGCATATAAGGCGATTTAGTCATAAATTGTTTTTGGAAGAACATGCATATATATGTTTATTGTTTGTGCGATTTTAATGTTTTTGAATATACATTAATATTCCTATTTGTGAAATATAGATTTTTTTTAAAAAGCAAGGACGCGTTTCATTCCCATTTCAATATAAGAATTGCAATCAGGCATAGTATAGGCTATATTTAGTGTTAGTGATAACTTTAACCAACCTAACTGTAGAAATTAAAAAATACAGATTTTGCTGAAATTTTTTTTTAAACTGCCCAAATGTTTTAACTAGTCTTACCTTGCAAGTCTGATCAGAGAAATTTGCCACAGTATTTATGCTTCAGTATTCACAGAATTTAGTGAATTATTTTCTCATATTTGCATACACATTAGTTACACAAATTAGTTCCTAATTGCTAAGTAAAGATCTGGCCTTTGAATCCTTTTCCAAATTAATAGTCTTCCAAGATGTTACTACCATAACAGACATCAGCACACGCTGTTTTGCATTCTAAACTAACTGCTGTCAAAACGAAGGACATCAAGGAAACATTTTGCTTAAGAGACGGAGCTCGCAAATGTTTGAAACTACGGAGTAGTAGAGCACCCTGCAATATGTTCCGGGATTCGTCAATAAACATTAGTTAAAAGTTAAGTTAACAATACTGTAGTTAAGGAAGAATGAGCTATACATAAAAACTAACCTGCAAATCTAATAGAATAGCATAAGTTTGCAGTTGTTGCTTTCTTAGAAATCTGCATGGAGTATACTGTATATGTTCTCTCCGTGTTTGTGTGGAATTACTCAGGTGCTCTGGATTCCTACCACTATACAAGAAAATACTGGGAGGTTAATTGGTTTCTAGGTAAAAGTGGCCCTAGTGTGACTGTGTGCGTGTTAGTGTATGCCCTTTGATGAGCTGGCATCTCATCCAGGGTGTATCCTACTTCATGCCACTTGCTTGCTTGGATAGGCTCCAGCTCTCCCATGACCCTGAACTGGACGAAAATGAAAGGATGGATGTGTTGCTCATTTTATTTGGAAATCTAACAGCTAACACCATGGCAATGCCTGAGTCATTTACTTTCCAGAGGTTGGACGGTTTCTAGCGGTTAATGGATCAGCCAATGTATGTTAGTTATTCTACTCCAGTGGGAAGAAGCTGACTGAAGAGGACAAATAACGTTGTTGCAACAAAACTTTAAACTGTGTTTTAATGAGATTTGACTTGGTTTCATCTTAGATGAATCTGCAAATTGTAGAAAAATTAATAAATAAATACACGTCTTTGTATAGTACCAAGCTCAATATGTTACAGATTATGAAGGTTAATATGTATACATGTACGGTATGTGTGCCAATATACAGTATATTAATGGAATTGATAATATAAAGAAATTCAGTGTCCTAACAATGAAGACCATAATTGTTTGGAATATGAATTGCTGTGCACAATGTTCACTTATCTGGTAAAGCTCACTACATTTACTTTAAAAATGTAAATTCCATGAGCTATCTAAAAATAAGAACAGCCAGACACAGCAAAATAAAAGCCAGGAACACCTATGCTCAGGTGTTTAAATAGACTCTGAATCAGATTTAGAGTCAAACTTTCCTCTTAATATTTCCATTTCCTTTGTCTGGAAAAAATGAGAAACATTTGGGTCCTAAAATATCTATTGGTATATTATTACCACTGCTTATAGACTATAGTATATAACATGTCTAATAACTTACCCCTAGCTTCTGCTTTAGTTTTTGTTTCAGTGTTTGTCTGGAATGTAAAACAAAAATCACGTACATGTTTAGGTCTACAGTATACGCCCAAGACCTAAGATTTTATGTCTATCTTGATAATACGTTTTGTCAAATTTCCTTTTGTGATTTGGTGTAAAGTGCTCAAGTGTTTGGATCAAAGATCCATTCTAAATATCCAATACTTCAATAATGTATGTGTTTATATTTTACATAATTTACTCCTGTTGATTTAGTTGACATTTACTTTAAAATGAAGTTTTCCTATTGCTCCTGGGTTTAAGGATAATGAGATACAAGGTTGGCACAGCTGTTTTTTTTCTCGTTTTTTTTACTAAACAGTTACAAGTTACAGTAGTCTCTGTTTACAGTTACTAAACAAGATAAAGAAGTAAAGTTAGGGTATTACGCTAGAAGTCCCAGAGTCAGCATCAACTGGGGTATAGAATGAGCAAACCACCAAAATCTGTGGTATGAACTTTAAAAAATTCTGAGGGAGTTGAGAACCTTGTAAATTTGGTCTTTTATAGCACAACTCATTCTGATCTTATGAATGGATGTTTCAGGTGGTTATTCCAACCAATCTAGACTCTCCTTCATTGGAAAATGCACCAGAAGCTAAAGTTAATTCACAAAGCATCATGGTTATGGGCTGATTATTAAATATTGTGACACATGAATAGATCACTGAATGTAGCAAAATTAATATGTCCAAACTGTGACTCGGGGTGATGTACAATACAGTACTGCATGTTTCCCTTCTAGGAGCAATAAATCCAGAGATGAAAAAGGGTGCAAAAAGTAGATTGTAAATAAAATGACGTGCTACTCAAAAAGATTTAATACAACATGCATTCAGGTATCAAATAAAGATAAACGTAAACATCACAGTGTTTACGCTTATCTTTATTTTTAATTTTAGATTTGTATTCCTATATTTTAAACTCTTTTGTTGTGCATATACTGTACAGGATCAGCACTTAAAATCAACCAAACTGTCTCAAATCAGATAAGTGCAAAAATTGTTACAAATGTCCATTTTCTACACTACATTGATGTTCATAATTTTATTATTAATAACGTTAAATTAACATATTGCAGCTGATCCACCAAAAGCACCAGACCTCACGGTTTATCCACCTACACCTGTGGAAAATGGCAAAACAGCAATGCTCTGTCTGGCAAGGAATATGTTCCCAGATGTTGTTGAATTTTACTGGAAAAAAGAGGAGGATGGACGCCCTAAACAATTTGTGACTGACAACGAAAAAGAAGAAGTAGTACAGCAAATGAAGATCAAAGATAAAACTGTCATCAGTCTGCTGATAGTCAAACAAGAACTTGTCAATAATAATAATGTTAAATATTTTTGTGGCATCAAACATGAACAGCCTACTGATGAAATAGAAGTCAAGAAGTCTGCAGGTATGGTATACCATTCTTATATTTTTCCAGAATTGAGAGTGGTTAGAATTTTTTGGCCATTTTCTCAGAACAATGGAATTTGCTTAACACACTTTCTCAAGAAATGTTATATTGAACCTGTAGTTGATTAAGCCTTACACAAAAAATAAAACATATAGGGCATTTACAGTACAGTGAATGGCTAGCTGTTGTTTTTTGTTGATTCTAAAAATACATAAAATTGTTTTTTGAAAACAAACATGACTGCCTCTGCAAGACAGATAAAAGACATACTTAATAATTCATTAAAGACGTTAATGTGCTTTGTGCTGTTCAGGGCAGGCATGCATGAGTTGTATGATGATATTAAGCCCTCTGAAAGTTAAGTTTAATTTTCCAGTATTTTCTATTGGTGACCCAGTGAACAGTAAAGATGTAAGAGCCAGGTTCCAACCATCTCAGATCGGTTATCTTGCCTATACCTGTAAATATTATTTTTCTCCCCTGGCATCACGCTGTCTTGTATGTCTGAAAGTTGAAACATTCTAAGCATCTTACTATAGAATAAATAAATATTTGACCTAACAGAAGAATATATAGAATTAACAAAAATATATGTGTTTCAGAGAAAATGTTTTTCTTTTTCTCTTCTAGAAAAGAAACCTGATCAAGATAAAAAACCTGAAAGTTCAGATTCTTTAAAACCTACATGCCCACCAAGCAATGCTACATCAGACACGGCAACCTATGGTAAGCTTTCTCTGTAGTAATTCCAACCATCTATTTTCTAACCACTTTATCCAGTACAGGGTGGTACTGGTGGTACGGGCCCAGAGCCTATCCCAGTATGCAATGGGTGCAAGCAGGGACACACTCTGGACAGGACTCCAGTCCATTTCAGGGGCACACACAGACACAAACTCACACTCACACCAGGGCTAGTTTTTCCAGGAAGCCACCTACTAACACGTCTTTGGACGGTGGGAGGAAGCCGAACACCAAGAAGAAACCCACATAAACGGGGCGAGAATATTCAAACTCCACACAGATAACACCCCAGCAACTGAAACAAGGGGCCCTAGTGCTGTGAGGCAGCAATGCCAACAACTGTGTCATTGTGCCACCCTCTGCAGTTATTAATAATCATAATTTACCTTCTTAAATGACAACAGATTCTTGTTTTGCTTGCTTTATGCTGTCTTGCTTTTTTAAGTACAGCCTTAATTCAGTAAAGAGAAAAGACTATGTTGGTGATAGTCCTTATTTTTTACCTGCTATATTCAAAATAGCTCTTTAAGTAGTTTGGTCAGATCCTAATGAAAGACAACATTGAGACGAAAGTGTATTAAAGCAGTGTTGTTCTATCTCGCCTGGCTGAGGAATCAGCAGCTTAACTTGAATGATTTGGCTGACAGAACCCCCCCCTCCCTTTTCATGAAGAATTTGCCGGACAGCTGCTACAAGGATGAAGATGGGTGGCAGGAGGGGTGCCAATACAGTAGCTTCAGTGATGATGTACAGGATATTTATATGCGGAAGAGCAGACAAGGGGGAGATTAGGATATGACCTTCTCCTGAACTTCTGTTTAAAAACCAAAGGAATATTGCTTTTCATCTTTTCCTTTATTTCAGACTCCTTAAAATTCACAGGGAATTTTAACATGGCGACGCTTACCTACAGCCTCTTGATCCTGAAGAGTGTGGCGTACTGCGGCATAGTGTCGTTCCTCATGTATCAGATGAAGTCTACAGCAGGAATGGCCACACGGAAGGGTGTGCCGTGAGACAGAAACTACACTGAACAGCCAGCGACAGGACAAGAAAGCCACTGTACTTTGTTTATTCACTTTATATGCTTAGAAATGACTTTGCAGTGCCTAGCTTCATTTATATTTTGGACAGTCTTTAATGTTCAGAGAATAGATTAATTTCTTTTTTTGAAATACATTTTGAATGTTGTCCATACCTTATCTGGTATTGTTCTTCTAACGTAGCTTGTTTATTTCAAAGCTCACCAGACATTGTGAATAACATTTATTTTAAAGAAGCTATATTTGCTATTCAGATCTTGTGGTAACCATATATTAGTATAGCATAATGTAATGTAGACGAATTATTATGTAAAGGTAGTAGTATCAGTTACTCCAAAGAGCAATTGAATTTCTTTGACTTTGACAAACGACAATGCACTGCTTTCAAATGAATTCTATTTAACGTTTTAATGTTTATGGATTTTTAAACAAATAAAGTCTGGTATTTTGTTTCACATTTGTCCTTCTGGTTCTCTTTAATTTAGCTAGGGCTAGATAGTTTTAACTGCACAAAACATTATTAGCACATCTCACACTACAAGAGCAATGACACATTTCTAATACACAAAGGTCTTAGAAATGAAGGAACTAACTGGTTAAGAAATAGGCATTGTGCTTCAAACCAATAATTGTTTATAAACTATATAAAAGTTCCACTTCATTTTCCAGCTTTTGTCCTATTAACATATGACTGCTGAAACTCACTACAAATTATATTAGGTGAAGGTGTAATTTGCTGATTCAAAGCTGATCAAAATTAACATTTGCCTTCCCAACTTTTTGTAACACCTAATTTCATTGTTTCTGAAACTGTGTGGTCTCCCACACACACAAAAAAAGAGCTTACAATGTGTTACAGAAAAAAACAAACAGAAGAACCTCAAATTTGGAACAAGTAAAATTTAAAGCAGGTATTATGTGAAAATGAACTTGTAGTTTCTCACTGGCTAGACAGTTAAATTCTTTATTCACAAGTTCAGTAATGTGGTTAAACATTAAAAATGATTAAAAACATATAATGCTGTTTACTTCCACTGTACAAGTTGAAGCAGAAAGCACAGATACATTCATAAGTTTAATGTCTTATATGGAGTTTAAACCTTTTGAGTTTTAAACAGAGTATGAAGGGACTTGATAATAGTATTTGGAATCTTCAAAGGCATCGACAGTCTTCCCAGTGAACTTCCTCAAAAAACGTGAAACAGGAACCCCAGGACACAAGTGGAAAATACATGGTAGTGCATTTAAAACTTACAACAGGAGACACCTCTTTATCTAATAGGTGGTGAGAATTTGGAACAAACTACCCAATCATGTTGTTGAAGCCAGTACCCTGGGATCAATAAGCAGCTACTAATTATAACTGGGATCAATAAGAAACTACCTGGATTAGTCGAATGGCATCCTCTCATCAGTAACCTCTTCTATGTTCTTATGAATCTAAACTGAGCAGAAAGCATAATAAAACACACCCCGTAAAAAAGCTGGAACACCTCTAGATGCTGAATTGGTTTAAAACATCAAGCCATGCACTTGAAAAATTGAATCCACAATACGTAATAATAATTATTCCTTGCAATTACGGTCTATATCATCTTTCATCCCAAAAAGCTTTGCATCCACCACTAAAACACAGCCCCCACCATTAGGCACCAGATGCCCCATTATGCAGCAGATGGGGTGTAGAAGTAAGAATTTACTCCACCAATTGAGTTAAGGGGTATTCTTGTTAACAGTACCTTTAATGAAGAAGGAGTCAGAACACTGATTTAACCTCTCATCTGAAGGATGTAATTTCCAGCACCATAGAGAGTCACCTTACTGGGGTGTTGGTTTCAAAGTTGGAGTCCAGTGGAAAGAGCGATACCTACAGGCCCGCCAATTCTAGCACCAACCTAATCTTCCCTGGAGGCCTTTGACCCCAGTAATTGACAGGCTTAGCATTACTTAACTTCTGAGATTTGACAATAGCATGGTAGAAGAGTAAATCACACAACTGTGGCAAAGTGCACCCAGGATTTGTTCTGTTTACAATGGAAATTGAGTGATTAAAAAAAAATAAGAATGAAAATAGTCCTTGGAATTCTTAGAGAAAGCCATGCCACATCAAGTATGTTCGTACGTTTTTTTATGCACTCAGTTTAATTTTATAACGACCACAGTTTGATTTTATTTCAAAATTATAATCTAACAATAAGATCTTAAGAATTAAACTCAGTTTTAATTATATACCATTATGTTTAAGAAGATAAAAAAATGTTTCTAAAAAAGACTTAAATGCAAATCAACAGAACAGATGATGAACTGCAAGGAAATCACACTATACACATTATATTTTCTGTTTTCCTCCCTGTAATATCATCATTATTGTCAACTTTAACCGTTTTCTGTGGCTGCAATGCAGAAGACTGCACAAAAGTGTCACTTGTAAAAAAAAACTTTAACGGGGTGCTCCGGTTTACAAAGAAATAGTGGTACAGTTGGTTAATTGGTTTATGGAGAAACTGACCTTGATGGAGTGGTGCGAGAGTGTGTGTTTGTGTCTGGGTGTGCCCAGCGGTGGGTTGGCGTCCCATCCAGAGTGAATCCCTCTTCGCGTCCCTTGCTTGCCAGGACAGGCTCCGGCTCCCCTGCAAACTTGAAGGGGTTAGAAAATGGATGGATACTCAAGTGCATAAAATCAATCTAAAAAAAGCAAAGATAATTTATATTTTACATTACATATCTAGGATTTACAATGGGGTGAAAAAAGAGACACTAGCTCCAAGTGAAACTGTTTTCAGGTGCTGTGCAAAGAATTTAGAACACTGGGTTTGAAGGCAGAGTCACAGTTTTTATTTTTATTTCTTTCACGGACAACTCAAGTTTCAGAGCAGCTGCAAAAGCTCTCACATACGTAGACTCCTATCCCCTTTTCAAACTTCTTCTTCCAAATAAAGGTTGCAAGGGAGCCTGAATCTATCCGGGCAAGAAAAGACTGCAAGACAGGGTGCCAGGGTGGACAGGGTGCCAGGCCGTCACAGGGCACACACAGACAAATCCACTCACACCAGCACCAACTTTCCCAGAAGCCAATTAACCTACCATGTTTTTTACCATGTGTTTGGACTGTGAAAGGAAACCAGAGCACCTGGAGGAAATCCACACAAACATGGGTAGAACATAAAAACTCCACAGAGATAGCAGCCCAGGTCCAGAAATGAACCCAGGGCCCCAGTGCTGTAAAGCAGCAATGCTAACCACTGCACCACTATGCTGCCCAAAACAGGCCTTCTCAACTCATATTACTATTTTCACTCTTCGAACAAAACTCTTGGGATCCCAACTAATCAATTAAACTACTGTAACTTAATTTATATTAATATAGAAGAGAAAACACCTGTACACTGGAATGCGTCATCTTATTGAGGTGTATACCTTTTTAGGAATACAATTAAAGCAATATGGATATATCTATATGGATATATTATTTCAGGACAGTTATCTCATCATTGATGAACTGAAGTCCAAATTAAAAACAGTAGGCTTGATTTCACAGTCAGTAACAGGATAAAATGAGAGTTTTCATACAATTTCTATTATATGCAAATAATAATCACATCATAATTTATACAGCCCTGTGTAACACTCAACTGAATAATTATTAATTTGCAAAGAACTTTAATCCCTAATACAGATGTACACATTTTAAGCCTTTTCCACCTACTGTATACATTAACTGCAATAGTCAGTTAAAAGCAAGTATACAATGATTATACATCTTAAAAAAGTGAACAATAGAAAACTTATTTCCAAGGTTTTAAAATAATAAATATCAGAACAACGAGCACTGTACTTTAAAGTAAGTGTAAATAATACTGTAAACTGTAAATCTGCTAGGACTGTGACAATATTGAATTATTTGAAGATGAAGAAGAAAATCTTTCTCTGCTATTAAAGTGCTCTAAATACATTCTTCACCTCCTGCCTCACCCGCCCCAAAAAAACCTAAAAATTCAGAGACGATTAACTTGCTTCAATTGCAAAACCAAATTGAACAAGCAAGGTGGTGGAAAATGTGGTAAATTTGCTCAGCACACAATCGCTTGAGTTTGATGAGAAAGATAATACAGCAGTTTAACCACACTTTGATCTGGGTGTGCTTAATTAGTCATCGCAATGTGTTTGCGGATGTTTTTTTATTGGCATATTACTGTTATTTGTGGGTAGGCTGCGGAGTCTGTTCACAAGAACGCGCTTGAATCGAGCCAAAAATGTCGTAACGGAAAAGCGTGTTAATCTTGATTAGCTTCATCAAAGTCATGACATCTTTTGCTACCCTATATCGGCACTGGTTACAGCATTTATTTATGAACAACTATGGTGCATTATTAACTTGGAAAACAAGCACTCAACAAACAGATTATACCAGAACAATAAAGCATATATACTGTATATAAGCATTCACTTATAATTAATGATAATTAATAATACTTGATGGAGAAATTAAAACCTAATTAGCACACCAAAAGGTAGCAAATAAAAATTTATTTTTTTATACTACAGTAGGACAAAGCCAGTTAGAAAGCATTATGTGAAAAGATGTGATTCTTGCAAATTAGATTTCCCCAAAGAAGGAATGTGAACTGAAATATGAGAGTAATTGTCATAAGCAACAGTCAAAACAAATATTTTATATTGCAATCATTGTTTAATTAACATTTTGTCTTTTCCTTCCGTACATCAGAGAGCAATTAGGTAGGACACACACCAGTTCCAAGTACAGAAACACACTTTTACACACAGAAATCTGAAAAAATACCCAGACAACCAACAGCAAGGCAGCAACACTTTATTAATGAACAGAGGCAAGTTGGTTGGGGATAAGCACTGGACACAGCACATACTTTCATGCTGAAAGGGTAGGCAATTTACCTCTTGTACAGTATTTTTTTTATCACAGCATTGGCCAAGAGACAAAAAAAGATAAAACAGTGCTCTGTTATTTACACTTTAATCCTAAATATTTGCAGGTTCTTTTGTGTGATACAATTGTGAGGTTCCAATGAATCTGTTTAAGACCAGCAATACAACCTGACCTGCTTGCCAACTGTAATTTAGAAATCCAG